>NC_089507.1:190288637-191630720 GCF_036850995.1 Saccopteryx leptura | reverse complement strand
AAAGTACGAACGGGAATGTGAATGTTGTCTGAGAACAGAGGTGTGAACTAACGCAAACAGTCTTTCTAATTTTTTCAGAGGACAGTCTTCTGTGGTCATATTTAAGATTATCAAAACCTGCCCTGGACATTTTAAGACAATGCAATCAAGGCAAAGGGAACAGTGACTATCACGTAGCAGCATCATGGTAATTGTAGGATTTATCTTAATCTAATAACCTGAGAACCATAAATATAAGGCAGGGCTATATGCAATAAAATTTACAGACTTGACTAATTATACCTGCGAAAACAAAATTTCTCTAGCCCAAATCTTGTTCACAGAAAATTGATCCAAAAACACATGTAAGATATAAACTCTCTTTTTCAGCTTCCCTTTGTTTTCTTTCCCTAAGAAAATATTTTATCTTTAATGTGTCTGAATCTGATTTTTGAGCTATAATTTAGAAAACTTTGTGAAGTGTTTCCAGTTCTGTATTTTGTAAAATCAATAAGCAAGGTCAGTTTTATGAGAATATTACCAAGGAGGAAAAATTAGTTTATAAGTAGGATGGCACACCAGAATATACATGAGATTCTTTTATGTGAATAATGAAAATGGCTTTTAATTAATTCCAATCTTTTAAATTCCCCCAAGATATTATGAGCGTGCTGGTGTTCCCCAAATGGTGAAACCAATAAGAAGCCAGGACACAATGAACCAATAGAAATATAGATTTTAAGGGTTCTCTTATTGCTCACTTCAGAAGCCACGGAAGAATGCTCACAACTCTCCCATGACAAACAGGTTATTGAAATGCTTGTGTGAAAGTTGTAGCTCAAAAACTAATTGCTTTTTAACCTCCCCTGACCATGTTATGCATTATCCTCATTTGCAATAGTCCTCCGGTCTCTTCTCTGATAAATATGTGTATAATATGATATTAATATACTATACATTAAATGTTGCTGTTTGTGTCCCCCAAACGTCATTATCATTTAAAAAATTTCTAATGCATTTTCCATGAATAAAGTCTCTTTAGGAAGACTGCAGCTGGGAAGATGGAGAAAGGGCTTTACAAACCCATGAGGCCACATAACCCATGATGAAATTTCAAATAACTATTGATCTGATATCTGCAGTGGTGGGATTCAGCCAGTTCACACTGGTTCGGAAAAAACGATATCTAATTTTTTAGTTTGGTGAACCGGTTGTTAAAATGGCACTTGTGATCAGGGTTCTCTCTAAGGTGGGCACCTGGGCAGTCACCCAATGTTGATCCACAAATTTATATTCCTTACTCTTTTTTAATGTTCATCTGTGCAACAGCATATTCTAAGCGCCCGTAGTAATGTTCATTCCATCCGTAGTTGAAAAAAATTTGACAAAACTATGCTTGTAATATTTATTCATTTCATAAAACTCATTTTACCTTTGATGAAATACCACATTTTAATTCCCTCACTTTTGTTACTTCAATAAACAAACATACAACATAAAGGAAAACAGTGCCAAATAACTAGGGGGTGACAAGCTGTCATTTATTTCAGCTTAGTGTTACGCCCAAAATTCCCCTGAGATATTATGAGTGGCTGGTGTTCCCCAAATGGTGAAACCAATAAGAAGCTAGGACACAATGAACCAATAGAAATATAGATTTTAAGGGTTCTCTTGTTGCTCATGTCGGAAGCCGTGGAAGAATGCTCACGACTCTCCCATGACAAACAGGTTTCTTGTACACGTTATTTGATCTTATTTAATCTGCATACTTTATGCTATTGATTAACTCAGTCTAGCAATTTTAATTTAGTGTCAATAAAATGAAGAAAATATATGTTCCAACTGATGTTTATGAATAGTATAAGCACTCCTGCATTGAAAAGATAGTTAAAGATAAATCACAAAGAAAACCAGTTAGAAGGTGAAGGAAGACAATTGGACTTTGGGTGATAGGAATGCAGCATAATCGAATGTCAGAATAACCTAGAGCTGTTTTCTCTGAACATATATGTACCCTGACTTATCAATGTCACCCCATTAAAATTAATTTTAAAAAAAGATAAATTAGCCAATGATGCTCAGATAAAAATGAAGAAAATTGCAAGTGAGGATGCCAATTAAGAAGCAATGGAAATATCTTAAATAACAGTTTTATTATTTTTGTTTTTTAGCAGGTACTATTTAATATTTTTTCATTAATATTTTAAAACTCTTTCCTATAACATAATCTAGTTTTGTGTACTTCTTTGATTCTTATTTAAGTATTAAATGTGTGAAATAATAAACTACCTTTCTGTATATCATGTTTTTTATACTTAAAATGGTCATTAGGGCAGAGAACCAGTTGTTAAAGTATTTGAATCTCACTACTGGCTATCTGTCACATATTTGGCATGACATTAAGTGTGACTCAGGAGAGGAGTCACACTTACTTGCACCTGATTGTTGCTATATCCTTTTGATATAGAAATCTGGAATTTGAGTGCTAATAAGGGTCTTAGCTTAGACTAGCATCTTCAATTTATAGATGGCAATTTATATATCATTTTCCTTCTCTGAGATTAAGAATAAAAATAATAATAGCAAAAACTTTTTATAGTAAAATAATAGTCGTGTAGAAAAATTGAGAAATTCAAAATAGGAAAAAATTTACCTTAATAACCAACTGCTCAGCCTAGGCATAACTACTGTTAATATATTGATTCCCAGTCCTTTTACTGATTTTTAAAAATATGTCTAATTAAAAAAATTTTTATGGATTGATTTTAAAGAGAGAAAGGTAGAGAAAAAAGAAGAGAGAGAGAAGAAAACATCAATTTGTTGTTCCACTTATTTATGCATTTATTGGTTGATTCTTATATGTGTCCTGATGGGGTGGGGTGGGTCAGATCCACAACCTTGGTGTACTGGGCCAACAGTGTAACCAACTGGGCTATCCGGCTAGGGCAAAAAAGATGTCCTATGTTTAAAAGACAGAAATGCAAATGTACATGTAATAATCAAACAATACAGAGGTTATAAAATGACATATTGGGATTCGTTTTCCTCCCCTACTTCACCTCCATGCTTCTTATTTAATATGTTCTTTGTTTTTGTTGCCTTTGCAGATATGAAATCATATACCTTGTGAGTTATTTTCTTTAGACTGTATGTTTTAAACCTTTTCTATAAAAGATGAGGAAATTGGTTCTTTTTATCACACCTACTTCCCCTTTCTCTTCAGCTTTTAACTTTTGCATCCACATTTAGTTTTTCTGTTTGCATTGAAAATTAGATTTAGCCTGACTTGTGGTGGCATGGTGGATAAAGCATCGACCTAGAACGCTGAGGTTGCCAGTTCAAAACTCCAGGCTTCTCTGGTTAAGGCACATACAGGAGTTGATGTTTCCTGCTCCTCCCTACTTCTCTCTCTCTCTCTCTCTCTCTCTCTGTCTCTCACATGAGCATGCTTGCTCTTCTCTCTAAAAACTAAATGAAAAAATATCTTTAAAAAAAGAAAATTGGGTTTAATTCTCTAAGGCTTTGAATTGGAAATTCATGAATTATTTTATATATTAGTGTAGGGTTTCATTTTCTAATTATTGAGGACAATGGTTCAAGCACTCATGGTCATGAGATTTATATTTCTGTTTGTTTGTGCATAATTAACAGGGGTCTTAAAAATCACTTGTATTCTCAGCCTCTTAAGTCATTTATTTATGAAATGCTAAGATGTAAATTAAAGGTTCCTTATGGCTCTAAAATTTTACCCTGTTGGTTGTTGAGAAAAGAACCAATCTTATTCAGCCTATTCAGTTGGAGATAATCATGGACACTGAGCACCTAATATCTCTAACACCTAATATTTCTACCTTAATTTCTCTGTTTATTTTAAATTACCTGACTATAAAAGGATGTGTGCATACATTGGAGGCACATACTCTTAGTAAGTGTGTCACAAATAATAGTATTTCCAGACGTGTGCTAAAGACGGTTTGTGCTGGCTTGTGCATAGCTGATGTTTGATTCTTTCCCAACACTACATTCATGTCATTATGTTATTAGGTTGAAATTAGCCATGATGGCAGTATTTATACCATGAAAATTAGCAAATAATACAAACTGAGTTTATTTTAACTTTTTTTTTTCCTTTCCAGAGAACCAGTATGCAGAAAAGAATTCACATGGCACCTGTGACTACCATCTTTTGAAAGACCTGCTTCCTAGGTTGGTTCTTGGCCAGTGTCTGGGAAGTTGGATTGTCAGAGGGTTCTCACCATTGCCTTACTGATAAGAGCCTTTATTTACCTTGCTTGTGCAAGTTATGTGGGCCACACAGAACACCTGCTTTTTCTTCTGAGTGTTTGCGATCTTGATATGTGCTAGGCCAGTGGTCGGCAAACTCATTAGTCAACAGAGCCAAATATCAACAGTACAACGATTGAAATTTCTTTTGAGAGCCAAATTTTTTAAACTTAAACTATATAGGTAGGGACATTCCTTATCGAGGTAGCGCCCGCATGTGGTGTTTTGTGGAAGAGCCACACTCAAGGGGCCAAAGAGCCGCATGTGGCTCGCGAGCCGCAGTTTGCCAACCACTGTGCTACGTGGAGGGTTGCTCATAACCTGTTTCTGATAAAAACCTTCGGAACTGAGTTTCTAATGAGCTTCACAGATAGACAACATTTTATACTTAACTGTCAGAATTCAGTATTGGAGGAATTAAGTGTATCCTCTGTGACTGCTGAGAGGGGACTCTTAGAAGCTGGCTCCTGCTTTCCTTGAGACTTTGCCTATGTTCCTATTTCCTTTGCTTCATCTACTTTTGCTGTAATAATTCATAGCTCTGAGTTCAACTATACATAGAGTCTTGTGAGTTTTTCTAAACAAATCATCAAACTTTATTTTGAGGACCCTCAACACAGCCAGATTACCAGGATACCACTGGTCATATTATGAAATTCTATTCAGCTATTAATATGAAATATCATTCTATCTAGTGTCCTGGCCATGAGGCATTATTAAGAATGAAACAAAGATGTAATTTATCCCTGGCCAATTGGCTCAGTGGTAGAGCATTAGTCAGATGTGTGGAAGTCCCAGGTTCAATTTCTAGTCAAGGCACACAGAAGTGATCATCTTTTTTTCACCTCTTCCCCTCCCTGACTCCCCCTCCCATAGCCATAGCTCGACTGGTTTGAGCAAGTTGGCCCCCGGAACTGAGGATGGCTCCATGGCTTTGCCTCAGGTGCTGAAATAGTTAAGTTGCTGAGCAACAGAGCAGTGGCCTCAGATGGGCAGAGTATTGCCCTGTAGGTAGCTTGCCTTGTGGATCCAGGTTGGGCTACATGTGGGAGTCTGTCTCTTTGCCTCCCCACCTCTTATTTAATAAAAAAAAAGATGTAATTTATTAAGTATAATGTGTGTATGTATGTGTGCATGTGTGTCTTTGAATTATATATATAGGAAATTATATAAGATATTATATATTAAACCATTTATATGGTTACTTTTGAATGATGACATTGGGTAAACAGAATATAATACTTTGTCTTCATACTTTGTATAATAATAACCAAAAATTAAAATAGTGGAATTTATAAATGACTCTCATATTTTATTTTCCAGTAATATTGAAATAAAAACACAGATTAGATAAAGTTATATTTATGAATGGCATTATTTGTAATGTAGTTTTTAGAGTTCTATATCATGGGAAACTCCAAATTATAGTCAGATAAAAATGGTATGTTAAGGAGCCTCCAAAGCTAACAATAATTGACTAATAACATTGTTAGTGAACATTTTGAGTATGTGGCGCTTGCTTGGTTCTGTAATTTGTGACGGTTTCTTATTCCAAACATCAAGGTAATCTTCATCCCCATCGTTTAATCTTCATATGCAGGTAGTTAAATTTGTCTTCTCAAATTCTATTGTTCCAAATTTATCGAGTCTGTTGCATTTGGCTTTTGGTCCTTCTGCCAGTTTTCTCTGATACAGATTTATAAGTAGAAATGAATAATCACTGGCCAGTTCAGTGTTAGAATGATAGGTATATAGATAATTGATATAAGCATATTGAAAGTGAAAGTATATATATATGATATATACAGAATTAAAGTTTTTAGATGAAACCCAATAGCATTGTGGAATATTGACCTAAGCTTTCCCCAGATTTTCCCCAATTCATTAATTAATAATACAAAAGGTATTATTTACTCCATTTACCTCAAATACCTATTGGTACAATCATCCTGTGTTTCTTCTCTTGGCCCTCACCTTCAACCTGCCAAGGAGCTATTGCATTCTAAAAAAATATTAGGTCATTATAATTGCATTCATACCTATTTGCACACTAGACAGTTAAATTAGCTCTGTTACTGTTTTATAAAACTACATAATTACAGACCTTTCAAGGTGCATGACTACTTCAAAGCAGTCCTACTGCAGATCAGTTGAGTCAATATTCATATGACATTTTTCAGCTTTCAGTCATGGGAGGAAGTAAATATAAGAAGGCTTCTGGGTATGTGATCAGGCAGAGTTGGGCATGAACTAAAAATTTCACACAATCCTCCAGGATTTTTAAATATCCAGATATTGGATGCTCCATTTAAAAACATTATGTGTAAACAAAATAACAAATGATGTCCTGAATATGTCATTTTTCATATGATGTGTGTGTGTCAACTGATAAATATGCTGTAGCCACATTGAGGAGAAGCCCAAATGTAGGCTTATTTCGTTACAATAAAGAGTATACATTTCCAGTGTATCACACCTAGACCTATGATATTCACACCTGATACAAAAATGGTCCCCAGTGTCTGCCACCTTAGTTTCTAGAAAGTTAGATAAGTCTGCAGAGGGTTCTTTGCATTTTGTGAAATAAGAACAAAAGGATGTAACTTTAGTGCAGGCTCAGGTAAGCCTTAGGAAACACCTTTGTCCCTGGAACACCTTCCTCATTTGCAAGTTCTTCTTCAAATGAGTCCCATCAGGTGGAACAACCTTCACTTCCAGCCACCATTTTATATCCATCCTTGCATCTGTAACAGATCTATATACATCCTTGCATCTCAACATTTGTTGATTATTCCTTCTCCGCCTTATTTCCCATTCCTTCTTTCTTTCTCCTCTTTTCCAACAGTATTTCCCGAAGTTCAAATCCCTTCTAGATTAGTAATTTAAAAAAAGAAATAACTTACTTCATGCTCTAACCACCCTACAATCACGATTTCTCTCTTCACTCAAGCCATGTTTTTCTTTTTCCCTTTTTTTATTGAGGCAAAATTTCATAGCACAAAATCCACCATCTTAAAGTGAACAACTCAGTGGCTATTATTAGTACATTCACAATGTTGAACAACCACAGCTTATACCTGCTTTTTAAATATTTTTGTTATCCAAAAAAGAAACCCACATAATCAAAAATTTGTTAATCCTTATTCTCCCCTTTCTTAAGCTTCCGACAATCACAAATCGATTTTCTATCTATGGATTTACCTATTCTGGGTATTTCAGATAAATCAAATCACACACTATGTGACCTTTTGTGTCTGATTTCTATTAACATAATGTTTCCAAGGTGCATCAATGTTGTAGCTCCTATCAGAAATACATTGTTCCTTTTCATGGCTGAATAATATTATGTTGTATGTATATAATACAATTCTTTCATCCATTCATCCACTGATGGCCATTTCGGTGTTTCCTTCTTTTGTGTAATGTGAATACTGCAACTGTTAACATACATATATATACTTGTTATTTGAGCACCAATTTTTCTTTTTTTTTTTTTTTTTTTTGAATTACACTTTTAGGTGTAATTGCTGAATCGTATGGTAATTCTATTTTTTTTTTACATTTTTGAAGAACCACCAAACTCTTTTCCAGAGCAGCTGAACCATTTTACATCTCTATCAGCAATGTATGAGGCTCTCAATTTCTCCGCATTCTTACTGATACTCCTTATTTTCCATTTTCCGTTATTGCCACACTAGATGGTGTGAAGTGGCTCTTTATTACATTGTGGTAGTTCAGAGATCAGGCTCTCCCCTTTCCCCAGAGTTTGCTGCTGTTGATATTTGATGTTCATAGATGCCTCTTTGTTTTATGACTTTTCTAAACAATTTTGCAAGAACCGTATCCCTTGTTGCATGTGGTCACTGAAGTCTTTGTTCTGTTATCTCAGTGGTCAGCCAATGGCTTGACAGAGATTTCTTTAAGTAGTTTTCTTAAAGGCTGCCTAAGAATCTGCCCTAGAATCATACCCACTGCTTATACGGTGTCCACAGACCGCCAGCAGTGGAAGCCGAGGATCCTCTCAGTCTTTTGTGAGTATGCGTTAGGTACTGGGCATTTGAGTTTCACTCTGTCTTCCCCAGGATATATGAAGACTCTTCTGAGCCATTGAATAAGGGCTTATTAACCTCTCTACTTCATCTTCTTCCTGGGCCTTTGGGTTCTGTCTACTGCTTCTCCTGTTTGCTTTTCCTGCCCCAGGTAAGCACAGGGTGTGTATGTCTTTAAATCTTTCCATAGCTACCTCCACACTTAGCTTTGGAAACCTGGAAAACTACTCCAACCCAGTAAGGTACAGACGGATCGGGGAAAAGGGAAGAAAAAGTTGGGTGGAGGAATGGGGGGTGGGTGTGAGGGGTTGAGGGGATGAAACAAATGTTAGCCTCTGATCCATTCCCTCAGGGAACCACCATGCTTTCTCACCGACTTGTAGCTTCTCTATTCATTAAACAGTCTTAGGTTCCTGCAAATTTCACACTAAATTCCAGAGTTTCAGAAAAGTTGATTCGATTCATCTTTGTCATTTTATTGGTTGTTTCGGTAGAGATCAATTCTTTTAGGCCCTATTCCTCCATTTTCTGTGATGTCACATGTCCAGCCAAACATCTTTCATATGTTGTTTAATATAGTGAGTTCTATTCAAAGTGTGACCTCAGGACCAGGACCAGTCTATAAAATGTTATCTGTCAAAGATAAGATGAGTTAAGTTCACGTATTGAAAGTAAGTGTAGAAATATTTATGGTAATATAATATTATCATAATGTTCAAGCAACAATCTTTAGACTTGTGTCCTAAAAAATAATATAAATCAGCCTGACCAGACAGTGGCACAGTGGATAGAGCATTGGACTGGGATGCAAAGGACCCAGGTTTGAAACCCCAAGATCACTTGCTTGAGCACGGGCTCACCAGGCTTGAGTGTGGGTTCACCAGCTTGAGTGAGGAGTTGTTGGCTTGAGCATAGGATCATGGACATGACCCCACTGTTGCTGGATTGAGCCCAAAGGTTGCTGGTTTGAAGCCCAAGGTTGCTGGTTTGAGCAAGGGATCATTTTCTCTGCTGCAACCCTCTCCCATCCCCTCCACCTCCAGTCAAGGCACATTTGAGAAAGCAATCAGTAAACAACTAAGGAGCTGCAACAAAGAATTGATGTTTCTCATCTCCCTTCCTGTCTCTCTATCCTTATCTGTCTCTCTCTCTCTGTCTCTGCCACAAAAAAGGAAGATAATTATATAAATCAATACTGTGCAATAGAAATAGAAATCAATCTACATGTACAATTTCACATTTTCTAGTAGCCTTTTAAAGAAAAAGCTGGTAAACTTAATATATTTTATTTAACTCAATATATTCAAAATACTATCATTTTCACATGGAACCAGGTTGAATTAGGTATTCTACATTCTTGTTTTATACTAAATCTTTGAAATACAGAGATATGTGTGTGTGTGTTCGTATAATGTCAGGATGTCTCATTTTGCACAACCATATCTGAAGTGCTCAAGAGCCACGTGTAGCTAGTGACTACTGCAGTGGACAGTGAGGTGCAGATCACCTGGAGTGTTTTCCATGTCCAACTAGTCGTCTGACTTCTATGTGATGTGAGCTGTGTATTTATATGAGTTTGCAAATGACTTGAGAAGCATTGGCTTAAAGGACTGTCTCTAGTTTCTGACCTCCTATTTCCTTCTAACCCCATTCTGGCTTCGAATCCTACAACTATACTGAAATGCCTCTTCCCAATATGTATCCTCATGTGCAATGATATGTTCTTTATACCTCTTCATGCACTAATAGTATAGATAATTTCTCCTTTTGCTTGACTGCTCAACTACATTTGATGGTATTGAACAAATTCCCCTTCAAATCCTCAGCTCACCTGAGTTTTATTAATTTTCTCAATTATTAAACAAATTTTTTAAAAAATTTTCCATTGATTTGATAGAGAAAGGGGAAGGAGAGAGATAGAAGTATCAGCTTGTTGTTCCACTTAATCCTTCCACTTTGTTATATACTCATGGACTGCTTCTCTTCTCTGCATGCTCTGACCGGGGACCACACCCCAGGACCTCGGCACAGTGGGACGATGCTGTAACCACTTAGCTGCCCTGTCAAGGCCTAGACAAATATTTATTGAACAGCTATTATTGACCTAGGCATATACAAGGTGCTGAGGACACAGTGGTAGGCAAAACTAGACCAACAGTTTTTATTCTGGTGGTGGAAGCTATCATCAATCAGAAAACAAAACAAAACAAAAATGTGACATTGAGACTTGTGGCAAGTGCTGTGAAAGTAAGAAATATGGTGCAAATGGCAGAAAATAATATTGTTAGCTAATATTTATGTAGTGCTTACAATGTGCCAGACATTTTTCTAAATAGTTTACATTTATTAACTTATTTAACTTTTATTTATTTTTTATTTTTTTGTATTTTTCTGAAGTGAGAAACAGGGAGGCAGAGAGACAGACCCCCCCCCCTTGCACCCAACCGGAATCCACCTGGCAAGTCCACTAGAGGGCGATGTTCTGCGCATCTGAGGCATTGCTCTGCTGCAACCAGAGCCATTCTAGTGCCTAAGGTGGAGGCCATGGAGGCATCCTCAGCGCCCGGGCCAACTTTGCTCCAATGGAGCCTTGACTGTGGGAGGGGAAGAGAGAGACAGAGAGGAAGGAGAAGGGGAATGGTGGAGAAGCAGACGGGTACTTTTCCTCTGTGCTCTGGCTGGGAATCGAACCCAGCATACCCACACACTGGACCGACACTCTACCACTGTCATTTAATTTTTATAACAAGCTTATGAAGTAGATACTATTATTAACCACACTTTACAAATAAGAAAACTTAGGCAGAACATGGGTACATATTATACCCCAGGTCACATAGTATCAAGTATGGTGCAGGTGTTTGAACCCAGGGAATTTGGTGCAACAAGCCATGTACATGACCATATCACTAAAGGAATAAGCTGGAATGAAGGGAAGTTTTTATTTTCCAGGAGTGGTGATTAATTCATGAAGAGTCCTGTATGCATGATGAAGATTTTGTTCTTCACCTTATTTAAAAAAGATGAATTATTAAAATGCTTTGTAACCATGAATACTTTATAAGGTAATAGTGAGTAGACTGTCATCATGATCATGTATTGTAAAAGGACTTGGTTTGTTGGAGGAAGACCAATGCAATAGTCCCGAAATGGGAGTGAGTTTGAAAACAAGACGATGCTTAAAGAGATGGAGAGACATGAACATACTTTACAAATGTATATTCCCCAAAAAGAAGTATCAGTACTTAGTGATATTTGTACTGAGTACTTGTATTGGGCATATGCAATTCTTGGAAAAGCAATATCAAGGATTATCTCTAAACACATGACTTGCATTACTAATTAAATTTGAGATGAAGAGCACTTGATAACCAGGTTGGGGGGATAGGAGCTTCGTTTTAAACAGAATGCATTTAAGGGGCCTTTGGGACATCCAGTAGAGCCCAGAGGAGAATGATGATAGAGATAAAATCTGTGACCATCTCTTGTGGATGGAGCCATGAGCCAGGATACAAAGGCCTGAGAAAGTTTAGAAAGAGGAGAGAAGAGGGATTATGGTCAAAACTTAAAGAGCACCAGGATTTGACAGCAGGATAAAGGAGGCTGATCAAGTGAAGGAGAGAGGGAACCGGAAGCTAGACGGGTAAGGGGAAAACCAGAGTCGTGCTGTGGCACTAGAGCCAAGGAGAGAAGGTTGCAAGAAGGTGATGGTCCCCACTGACAAATGCTGCTCAGAGGCTACGGGAGACTGAGACCCACAACTGTCCAGTAGAGATGAGGGTGCCAAATTCATTGGTAGCTTTATTCAGAACTCCATGAAACTTCCATGAAACAGAGGTCCTATGTTGAGGACCTCTTTTGGTAACACTTGCCACAATTATAACTTAAATATCTTCCTGCAATCTTTTTGATCAGTGTATCACTACCACTCGGCTTTAACGGCCAGGAATGCAGAGACTACTTTTGCTTCAGGAGCCCCTGTGTTCATCTGCTACAAGTCAGCATTTTACCTCAGACTTTGGGGCACTGTGGGAACAGTGTGTGTATCAAATAAGTGACTGACTTAGAAAAGAAAGATTAAACTGTTAAAATAATAGCTCAAAATAGCCTATTCTACTTTGCTTTCTCTTTTATATTAAGCTGAAACTTATTCGATCACTTCTAAAAATTACTAAAAGGCCTTCATTATTTCCCAGGATGGTATAGATCATTGCTATGTGGGCATATAAATTTTTTTTTTATATTTAAGGAAAACTTTCTAATTTCATAAGGCAACAAAAAATCTAATGTTTGTTTATGTTACAGAGCTGTTTTAGACATGATATAGCCTTCCTTCTTTTCTAGAACTTCCTTTCTGAACATCAACGCTCCTTGAACATGACTAAACTTTGATTTGACTCCCCTGGATTTTTCAGTGTTTTATGTTCCTAACAAAGGTATAATCTACATAATATTCTCAAAGAATTGAGTTTACAGGAATTCTATTAGGCCTATCATACCTGTTGATTTTTTTACCATTTATTCTTTCTTCCCCATTCTCACCATCATCTCTACCAACCACTGCCATTCTCCAAGATGCTAGATCAAAGGTGCTCAAACCATGAATTCGGAAAGGTTTTTCCTGCTATATATTGCATTTATATTTATTTCTTTTTAGCCTCTAATGCTTTGATATTTTTTCTCTTTTTCCTTGAGTGTATGTTGGAAATAGCATATGGTTTAAGTTCTGTTCCACTTACTAGTAAAAATAAAAATAAAAAAACAATGTAAGTAGTCTAACTCTGTAAATCATTCTCCTTGAGCAAACCATCCACATCTCAACAGAAGAAGATAAACATTGTAAAAGAGTGAAGGTTTGTCATGGATTTAGTAAAAGTTTAGAAACTCATGATTATAGAGCAAGGAAGTACCATAAGGAAAATTATACTCTAAAAACCAGGTTCCCTAAACCCTCCACTATTGCTTTTTCCACACACACAAAATAAGTGGCTTTGTTTATAGCTCTCAGTGATGTGCTTTGCTTTACATACAATCCATCCTTCACCATGCTGATAACTTAAACAGTGGACAATCTTCAGATTCTCACCTGCTCATCCTCTGCCCGTTTTGTTGACTCAATTTTGCACCATCAGAGTAGTCTCTCCCCCTCTGCTCTTGTTCTCATCACTCTAATATTTAACATGAACACGAGGAAGGTTTGATTTCAGATTTGTTCAGTCCTGGCATACTGGCAACGTCTCCTTTTCATGGCAAGCAGTTTGGATTGCTCCAAGAAAGGATTTATTTTTAAAGTTCCACATTGCACATTGTTGGCTCTCCAATATCTGCTGGCAATAAGACGCCAACAAGACAGAACACATAAAAAAGAAGAAAAACACCCAAACATTTTCTTTCCCCTTTTCCATATTCTCCCCAAGCCAAGTTTGGAATGGCTTAAGGGAGGGACTTTGCTTTCTCTTTTTTTCTTTGCCTAGAACTGGCCGCTATTAGGCACCTTTTTGGATTCAGACATTTCCCTGCTGGCCTCTCCTGAGGGAATCTACCATTGAGTTCTAGGACATTTTACTTCTCCAACAAACCACCGCTTAAGGGGGAAACAGGCCTTTGGTTGAAGAACAACAGACTCTACACGTTAAGGATCCTTTCTGTTGAGTGATGCTTACCATGTTCCTTTGGGTTTAAGGCCCTGCTGAGTCTTTTACCCATTCTGACTGTCTCCAAGGCCACCCCCCCCTCAAAAAAAAAGAGTCAAATGAAGATGCAATAGTTTGTCACTGTGTAAGGTGACTCACCACCAGTAGAACGCAAGTGGGATGACCAAAAAGCAAACCAAAGTTTCCGCTAAAGGTCTTGAGTCTTTCATTGAAGAGAATGGCTCCCCTGGAGGAGTCTAAATATACAATTCACTAGGGTGACTGTGAAGTCACTTCTCTCTCTCTTTTTAAAATTGTATTTAGAAAATTAAATTTAACAGGGTGACATTGATCAATAAGAGTACATAGGTTTCAGGTAAACATTCCTATAGCATTTGAACTGTTGATTATGTTGTATACCCATCACCCAAAGTCAAATCATTTTCCATCACCTTTTATTTGTCCCTCTTTACACCCTTCTCCCCACCCCCTCCCTGGTCTCCCTCCTTTACATCTCCCTATCCCTGGGAACCACTTCACTTTTATCTATGTCCATGAGTCTCAGTTTTGTATCCCACCTATGTGTAAAATCATACAGTGCTTAGCTTTTTCTGATTTACTTATTTCACTCAGTATAATGTTCTCAAGGTCCATCTATGTTGTCGTAAATGTCACTATGTCATCATTTCTTATGGCTGAGTGGTATTTCATTGTATATATGTACCACGTCTTCTTTATCCAATCCTCTATTGAGGGACACTTTGGTTGTTTCCATGTCTTGGAAATTGTGAATAATGCTGCGATCTTTGCTTCCCTTTTCTTTTCTTCATAAGAGACATCAGCAGTCATAAGTACACGCACATTTGCAATGCATGTCTTCCTACCCAAGCCATCCCTGGTTGCTATCGCAAAGGAAGTTGCAGTTTTTAGGTAGAATTTTCCCCAATGGATAGTACGGGTCATTTCACTCTGTAGCTTTACTCTAGTCTGAGAGCATTTGTGCGCTATAGGGTAAGAGTATATAGAATACTGTTTACCCATTTTTCCTCCCAGTAAAAATAAAGGAGAAGAAATAAAGTAAATTCTGTTTACTGAGAAAAATTAGCTAGTCAGGGGCTGGTATCAAGGTTAGTAGTGATGTTTATGTAGACCATAGCTGAGCCTTTGAGTTAGAAAGTGAGTTGGCAGAGGTTGAGAAGTAAAATTGAGTTGGGACTCTGCTACTGGGAGAGCATCTTTGTGTTTCCAGCAGATTCTAGGAGTCTAAGAAGAGATGAAGTCGTTCCCCTGAATTTTTTAATACACTGAAAGGAAAAAGCAACAAACAAACAAACCTGGATACCCACATACACAAACACAGCAAAGAAATAGATCCACATTACTTGAGCATTACTGAACAATTCTCTCTATTGATAAATGATGAAAAGTCCTACTCTGATTTATTTGAGGTTAGCATGTGGAGATGTTGGGGTCAATTTCAGTGAGCCCCTTTCGAGCCAGTCTGATGTAAGAAGATCACAAGCCAACATTCACAAGCTACACAAAGGAAAGGTTTATTAGGCAGCCAGAAATCCAGACAGCTAGCAGGTTTGGCATTATTCTGTTCACCACAGTAGAAATTATCCCAGACTTCATTAATGCCTGCTTGGTTGCAAATGTCTCACTGCTGCTTATACAGTGCTCCTTGGGCAATGATCCTCATTTGGAAGAGCTGTTGGCAACACACATTCTCTCTTTTTTTTTTTAAAGAAACTGCCAAACACTAAATATGCTCATCACCAAGTAACGATGATGACAGCAAAAGCAAAACAAAAGGATTAGAATCATCTCGTCGTCACGTTTTTTTGGCCAACAGGGTTCTTCTCTCCATGGACTCTTATGGATAAGATCTTTAAGCTTTGGCCATGCTCTTTTAATTATTTTATCCCAGAAGGAACCAAACACATTGATTCTGTCTTCAGTAATACTTCTTTAGCCTCCATATGTGGCAGAATTGTGTTTTCTTGCTCTTTTTTTTTTTTAAAGATTTTATTTATTCATTATAGAGAGGGGAGAAGTGGGAGGAGCAAGAAGCATCAACTCCCACATGTGCCTTGACCAGGCAAGCCCAGGGTTTTGAACTGGCAACCTCAGCGTTTCCAGGTTGACGGATCAAGGATTATCAGAGGAATGGGAGGTTGGAGTGCACCAACCCTGTCTTCATGATCCTGATGACACTGGATACCCTTCCAAGAACTCAGCACCAGGGCTAGGAATAATGACCCATATCCACATCAGGATTTAGCTCATTTTCTATTCCCCTCACCATGTGGCACCAGTTCCTGTGTTGCCAGATTGACATTGAGAGAGCACAACTCAGGGTTCAGTTAATCAAGTGAAAGTCTTTTATTTGTGCCTGTCAAAGAACTTTCCCCCCTTTTCTTTGGGAACAGCACCCTGGTTTTTCTTTGTGAGCACCAGCTCTCTCTCCTCCATTTTCATTCAGTGTGGTTTGGGTGAGGCTAGCACACTAATTTCTGCATACCCTCAGCAAGGGGTGGGGACAGAAACTATAGCAGACTCTGTTGGTGGTCTGCTTATATCCCTTCAGATCCCCTCTGCATTTCCATGCCCATAATTCTGGCCTCCAACAGCCAGCAAAGGCATGGTTGTTGGATGACTGCTTTCATGTCATTGCATTGAAACCAACTTTGCCCACGCAAAAGACAGGTGGGAAGTTCCTGGGGGGAAAAAGTCCCCTGCAGGAAGCCTTTACCTAATAACTAGTGGATAGGTGGGCATAAACAGTTTAAATATACCTCAAGTGCCTCACTTCTTGACAGAGGAAATTCATATGTATTTGGTTTTTAACCCTTTGAGTAGTACGAACGTTCACGTACGTCCTTGTGCCTCCTGACCATCTAGAGTACAATCGATTTATTTTAAAAATGTATAAGGCAACACTAATAAAAGGCAAATGTATGTTCTTCTTGTTTCCAAAAATTGGTTATCAAACAAACATGATTTTAAATTAATAAAACTGGAACTGGAACTAATTTCATTTTTTGAAAATAAAGTCACTCTTGGGGGTTAGTGAACATGAAAAAAATTTCACTACTTAAAGGGTTAAAGGACCATCTTTGTGATATTAAGCTGTGATCTCTAATTTGTATCTGATACATCACTGGATTGGCTGACTTCCTTATCGATATTCCTTGAGACATCCAATAAACTGTTTTCACTCAAATCCTTGGTTTACAATCTACTTCTGGGGGAGACTGACCTAAGACAAAATCAAAGCCTGGCACATCAGAGCACTCTATCCCCTGGCTTCTGTGGCTGATTATTGATGCAAAGCTGACCCAAGCCAGACCAGTGACAGACAGAAGTACTTTCTTGCTGTTAGGACTCCTTCATGTATGAGATGGAAGCTGGTACTGTACAGTTCCTCCCCTTTTCTACAACATGAGAAGAGCCGTTTTGAGAACAAAGCCAGCACTGAAGAAAACAGTGCCAAGATGTGGAAAGAGAATTTTTCTTGAGGGATGCAGCCATACTTGAAACTCTGATCTACCCCATGGTCTTTCAATTATGTGAGTCAATTTTACCTTTCACCATTTTAAAAGAAAGACTGAGTTAAGTTTCTGTTTTTGAAACAGAGTTCTGATTAATTCAGATATGAGCTAGATTTCATCTCAACTTGCTTTCCATGTATTGCTGGCCAGCAAAATGGGGATTGAGTATCATATTCTCTCAATTTATGATATATATGGTGGTCAGCTGTTAGCTCTGAATAGAAGGCATCAACTCTGGGATCTGAATACTGAGAAGCTTCTCTTTTCTGTTTTGACTACCAGAGTTGAGATAGGCCATATTCCAATTTCAGGTGAGACAGAGGGGGAAAAGATGTCTAAAATATTTCACCCCCTTTTCTGTTACATGAGCATGTTAGTAGGATGTTGGCAAATGCTCTTTGAGGCCAAAGCACTATGTAATGAAGAAATTTGTCCACATGATGTAAGTGATTGTCTTAAATTTTGCTGTGTAAATTGCAGGCTGCATTTTTTTGTTTTATTAAGCAATGGCAATAATGGTTTTGTGGCATTTTCTTTCCATGATGGGAACCTACACACATCAGCTTTGTGCATGAGAACCAGGAATTAAAACTAACCACAGCTAATGGGAACCTGCTTAGGCCCATTTTATAGGCTCTGCTAAAGGACAAACAAAGAAAGAACAGGCTAAGTGAAGAAAAAAAACCCAACTGTGCCTTTTCAATAAGTTTTAATAATGTGTAATCCCCCAGAAAGTAACATATGATGAGAATTATAAATTCTGGGTTTGTTGTGTTTCTACCATTAAAGATCAGTGCAGTACTCAAAGGGATTTTTAGTCCTTTATAATTTTAATGCAGTGCCAATGTCTTCAATTAAAGCATGATGTCAGAGTAAATAGTACACTGCAAATATATGGTTGAGAAAGACAGATGCTAAATGTTGATGTGCACCCAAACAAGTGGATGGTCAAGCACAGGTAGTTACTGAGGGAATCTTGGCTGGCAAGGTGTCCTCTTCTGGAATGGTCTGTCAAATGTGTACAGTCTTTCTATTTTGTGTGTATTCTGTGCACGAAGCAACATATAAACAAATAGGTACACAGGACATACTTGTCATACTTAAATGGTCCAGGAAGCAATAGTATTATTTGGTACAATTTAGGGGCATGAGCCTGCTAGGGCTGCTCTAGGCTGGAGGATACAACACAAAGCAATATGGACAAACATTTAACATGTAGACTGTGGGGGTTTTTGAAACATATGTGATTGTTTTCCCCTATACTAAATAGTTCTATTTAGTGCAAAATAGAAAACCATTTAGTATATGAATGCATGTGTGTGTGTGTGTGTGTGTGTGTGTGTGTGTATGTGGGAGGGTGTGTGTGTGTGTGTGTGTGTGTGTATGTATATATATATATATATATATATATATATATATATATATATATATATATATATATACTTTTTTTGACACAGAGAGATAGACAGACAGACAGGAAGGGAGAGAGATAAGAAGCATCAATTTTTTTGTTGTGGTATCTTAGTTATTCATTGACTACATTCTCATATGTGCCTTGACCGGGGGGCTCCAGCACAGTAAGTAACCCCTTGCTCAAACCAGTGATCTTGGACTCAAGCTAGTGATCCCAGACTTCAAGCCAGCAACCATAGGGTCATGTCTATGATCCCACGCTCAAGCCAGCAAACCCCTGCTCAAGCCAGATGAGCTTGTGCTCAAGCTGGCAACCTCAGGGTTTTGGACCTGGATCCTCTGCATCCCAGTTCAATGCTCTATCCACTGCACCACTGCCTGGTCAGGCTATATATAATTTTTTTTTAAATCAATTGTGTCAACTTTTCACGATTGCTCTGCTTCTTCTTGATCAGTTTAGTAACCATTTCCTCTTGCTGTCTCAGTGGTTCCGCCTATCTTCATGTTGACTTGAGCGAGGTAGAAAAAAAACTAGGAATCATTTGGTTTTCAACAACATAGTTATTTTGCTGGATTAATCTTACTGCATACTCATTCTAATATGCAACCAAATCATATGATTTGAAACAAAGTTAAAAATCACAGATATTAAACCATAAAACTCGACAGCTTTCATATAATAATTGTCAAGCTATACCTTGTAGGACTCAAGGTACCACTTGAGTGGCTGAGTGACTCTTTTATGAAATCACAAAAAGGTTTTTGCCAACAAGCATTTTGATTGCTCTGAGAATTTCTTTCTGAATTTATAATTTTCCCTAGGGAACTGATTTCCTAGTTCAGAATAAGGTAGGGATTACTACATCTAGCTTTTAAAATTTCAAGGGCAACTGTCATTGCAAAATTAGACCTTCAAAGTTACCCATTAACTAATTAAATTACCAACTCATTTGTCCAAGAGTGAGAGTGCCTAAGAAATTGCGAGTATACAAGATTTTAGAGGAACCACTGAGCTCATGTATTGGAACGGCAGAGTTCTACAGAAGAAAAAGCAGGACTTCACATTAATGGTGAAATGTTTCTATGAGCTATTACTGTTTAGACATGGATCCATCACAGGAGGTAGAGGTGACCCATGCCAAGAGAAAAGGAACTCTTCCAGCCACTGTTTTCCATTAGATAGGTATTGGGCCTCTGTTGTTAACATGTCTTAGAGACCAGAGATGTGCCTGCAAATGTCATTATGACACTTTATATCTGAATGCTGTACCATAAGATTTTTTAACACCACAGTATAATTAGTTGAGAAAGATGGAATTGTCTGGTTTAAAGTTCTTTATGTAGTTACCAATAGAGTTAATATATATAATGGTTATATATTATAACCTGCAGCAATGCAACCGGGCATCGACCACTCTTAATCTTGTCCCACTAGAGTACTAGCAAATCTCTGAGGCTTTTGGTTTGTTTTTTGTTTGTTTGGTGATAATGGGGAGGGGATCTTAAGGAAATATCTGTCCATGATCTGACTTCCTCTGTCTCCCCCATCTAGTATGAATTATTTCCGTGTGTTAAAACTGATATATATATATATATATATATATATATATATATATATATATTATTTCTGATATATATATATATATTATTTATATATATAATAACTTAAAAACTGATATATATATATATTATTTATATATATTTATATTTATAAGAGGACATATATCTTAAACTCTTTAACCCATTGGAGTGTTGGGGTTGTTTACTGCTTGATGTCTTGTTTCTTATGCTATCACTACAATTAGAGGGGTTTTCTAAACATTTAGTTTTCACATTTGACAAGTTTCATGTTAAATGTATAACTCAATCATTGTTTTGACATTTGTTGAGAGAAGATGTATTGAAGATCTATGGAGCTTTTACATTGATAGAGGAAGGCAGACTCCATTCACATGATATTTTGGAGAGTAATATAAAAAGAGTCCATTGTTTTACTTTGAGTCGTGGCCATTATATGTCTATTATTTCCCCTTTAATACCTCATCACAATTATATTCTTACAAGTCTCTTTCCATCACAACAGGGTATCCCCTTGTGTTTTACCCACCTGTATCTTTACCATCTGACACAGAGCCTGGCATGTAGGATGTGTTTAATAAGTAAATGGGCATCAACAAGAAGAGTGTCAATGTATTGAGTAAACATGATCTGGTTTTGAAAATAGTTGAAGAATTTAACATGATGAAGATGAGATGAGAGGAGAGGTTGAGTAGAGCATGCGTAAAGACATGAAAGTGAGTATGTCAGGGTATATTCATATTAGACTATCAGCACTTCAATATACTTTTAAATGTTTACCGTAGATTGATTCTAAAATATGTTCAAAAGATTCCTTTTTTACCCTGAGGATAGAATGAGGATTTTCTCTATCAGTCTACCATCAAGGTTATAATTAAGTCATTGAGTCTGTGGCCTATATTTATGATTACAATATATGATCAAGGATTATAAACACCAGGAAAATTGTATTATCACACTAATTATCACGTTAAGAGAATGACAGCAGACAAACGTTTCATCTCTTACTAGAAAGAAGAAATCTGGCAGAACCTGGGAGTTCACTTTGATGTTGGATTTGTATATGAAAGTATCAAAGACTGAACTATTTTCAAACAGAACATCCAATGTTGGTTTCATTCAGACAGTCAGTTTTCTGCTCTACCGCCATGTTTTTCTTTGAAGTGGCGTAGCTTAGAATTTGTTATGAGGATATATTTATTGCAAGCAGAGTAATGAAATTCAAGGAGGTGAAAGAAAAATCAGAAGACCTCAAAGCCAACAGCAGGTGTTATAAGTTGATCTCTGCAATGTGTAAGGTGCTAACAGACTCAGGCAGTTAATGTTAATGGCCTAGATAGATCAATGGTTATTAAAGTATGGTCCTTAGACCAGTAGTATCAGCAGCTCCTGGGAAATACAAATTCTCAGGCTGCACTCCAGACCTACTGAATCAGAAACCCTAGGGATGGGGGTCGGCAATCTAGGTTTTAACCTGTCCTCCCTCCAGGTGTTTCTGTTGTCTGCTAAAGTTTGAGAACCAGTGGCTTAAAATGCACTGAATAGATCTCATGTATCCTCTTTACTTTTCTAATCCTAGTGGCTCTACCTCTGGCATGATCACTTTCATTTAAAAGAATGTTTATTGTATTGATTTTAGAGAGTGAGGAAGGAAGAGAAGAAGAGAGGGAGAGACAGGAACATCGATCTGCTCCTGTATGTGCCCTCACTGGGGATTGAACCAGCAACTTCTGCATTTTGGGACAACACTCTGACCAGCTGAGCTATCTGACCAAGGTTCCAGTCGATTTATAAATTCACTTTTCTGAACAATTTGCCACTTAAATATTCTCTGTATTATACTGCTTTCTAATTGCTTTATAGATGTTTATTATGCTTCCCTAAAAGTCTATAAATGCAACCACTACTTTGTGTATCTTATAGAACTTAATCTTCCTGGCTACAGTCAGGGAGAAGGACAAGGAATAAACTCAAAAACACTTGTTGGTTTATTGACAAGGCTAAGCATCATCCATCATGGTAGCCATAAGTGACTATAGAAGATAAGACTATAGGTCAACACCTTCTTTTATTCTTTCTTCCATCAACAGTGAAGAAGTCTCAAAGATCTCTCCCTACTCAAGTTTACAGTCAAGAAAATTTTAAAAAGGTGAGCTGATGAACTTTCATTTAGAACTATTCTCTAGGGCAGTGTTCCTGAATAGTTAGTTCATCTGAGTTTGTACATTACATGGCACAGAGCCTAGAGTTAAAGGTGCCCTATGTTCATGACTTAGTAGGGATTTGAGGTTGATAGAAAAAGATAATACAACTGTAGTGTTGTTACCAAGCAGTTTTGAATTCCAATCAAGTTTTGTATAGTGGTTGTTAAAAGACTGGAGTCAGCATATTTGAATTCAAATCAAATGCTAAGGTCTACCCAGCAAGTTACTTAAATTTTTTGAAACTCAGTTTTCTTATTTTGAAAGTGAAAATAATAATACTTATACAGTAATTTTAAAATTTAAATAGGGAATCTAAAGCTCTTGGCAAAGTGAGCCTAGCAGACATCCAATCAATGAAATTTGTTGCTATTTACCATTCTGACAGGGTTCTTCAAAGAAATGGGGCCCTGGCTGGTTGGCTCAGTGGTAGAGCGTCGGCCTGCCATGTGGGGGACCCGGGTTCAATTCCCAGCCAGGGCACATAGGAGAAGCGCCCATTTGCTTCTCCACCCCCCCCCTCCTTCCTCTCTGTCTCTCTCTTCCCCTCCCACAGCCAAGGCTCCATTGGAGCAAAGATGGCCCGGGCGCTGGGGATGGCTCCTTGGCCTCTGCCCCAGGCGCTAGAGTGGCTCTGGTCGCGGCAGAGCGACGCCCCCTGGTGGGCAGAGTGTCGCCCCTGGTGGGCGTGCCGGGTGGATCCCGGTTGAGCGCATGCGGGAGTCTGTCTGACTGTCTCTCCCGTTTCCAGCTTCAGAAAAATACAAAAAAAAAAAAAAAAAAAAAAGAAATGGAAGCAACAGGGTGTGTGTGTGTGTGTGTGTGTGTGTGTGTGTGTGTGTGTGTGTGTAATATATCTGTCTATATAGATATAGATCTATGTATACCTGTATGTATTAAAATATATTTATATTATTATGTACTATAATATATACAGAAATGTATTGCAATTATTCACACATTCTATTGTGTATGTATAAGAGAGAGAAAGAGAGAGAGAGAAAGAGAGAGAGAGAGAGAGAGAAAGAGAGAGAGAGAGATGTTCAAGTGTGCAGGGCAGCCCAGCAGGCTAGAGAACAAGGGAGTTAATGTTACAGCTTGAGCCCAGGACAGTCTAAGGGGCATTTAGTCTCCCTCTGGAGGCTCTCAATCCTTTTTTTTAAAGATCTTCAACTGATTAAACGAGGCACACTCACATTCTAGAGGGAAATCTCCTTTACTCAGACCCTACACTGGCATTTTCACAAACATCTTGCACTATCGCCTAGCTAAGTAGACACATAAAATTCACCATCACACCAGATCTATCATATAAATACCTGGACTGCCTCCACGAATAGGTGGGGCCATTCGTATTTTTACAGTTTGTGAACTGATAGTATTCAGCCCTTTTCTTTGCCATGAAGCATATCAGGATGTAAGATGTAGCTGATGGTGGGTGGGGAGATAAAAGACAAACAGGACTGGGAGCCTGGATAGATCTGTGAGAATGCAATAGACCTCTAGAAAGGTCTGAACTGAAGGTTGGAGAGAATCAAGGTCCTCCTCGTCTCCATGTCTCAGTGAGTCTGGTTGTCCATCTGGAGGTGGCAGAGTCCAAAATTGGTGGCGTTCTCACATTTTGCATCAATGAGGCCTAATGGGGTGGTGGGAGGTTGGTATCAGAAGTTTTGATACCATGCTCTGGCATCAGAAGTTTGCACCAGTCAGCTGAGCTTTGGCTCCTACCTTCCAGAAATAAACCAGGATGAGCCAGGCCTCCACACTTCCTTCCTGGGTGTCAGCAAGGCCCAGCAGAGAGTAAAAGTGCCCAGGATCCCCAGTTGGAGTCAATAAAGAAGTCTGAGTTAGTGCCAAACTTCAGCTGCCATGGTTCTGGCAGGGCCCTGTGGATAGTCAAGTCTGCAGCATGTGAGCCTGGTTTTCCTTCAGCCCAGTTCTCTGGTTCTCACTCCGTTGCCTGAGAGCAGCAGCACCAGCATCCCTGGGCACCTGATAGAAACTGAAGTTCTCAAAGGCCCACTCCAGCTCACCCCAGCCACGTGGTCCTCAGGCTGCTCCTCAGCAGGTGGATTATCTGCTAAAAGTGAAGACTTAATCTTCATTTTTAGCAGATATTTGGATCCAGAGCCTCACAAAATAATATTTAAGATGTCCAGAATATAATAGAAAATCACTTGTAATACCCAGAACCAGAGTTGGGCAGCAGTGGAGGAGCATGCTCGCGTCTATGGGATACTCGAAACCAGCTCACATCTCCCTGTTGCAAACCTTCTAGCGCCAGGGTGTCCAGAGCGGACTGCAGTGGCCACCTTCGCGGAAGGTCTTCGCTGTGCTGCTTTTTTGCACTCCCTTCTATTCAAACCAAAGCCTTAGGAATATAAAGATGGAAAGAAGTGGGACTATTTTATGGAGCAGCCTACAAACAAAGAACTTTTTAACCATCACATTAAGTTAGCAATTCCTATCCTCTCTGCAGTAAGTCACGAGATCAGCAAGAATGCTGGGAAATATTTTCTGTGATCCTGAATGCATTTGTTAAGCCATTGCCTGAGCTGAATTTCTTTGAGATGTTCAATGGAACTGTGCCAAGATGTTCCAGAATGAGCAACGGGGAGGGATGCGCTTCTCCATGGGACCTGTACAATGAATGGGAAGATGCTTCTGTGAGGTCTTGAGAACTATCGTTTTGTACCAACAGGGAGAAATCCACAGAGCTTCTGTTTTAAAACATTGTGTTCAATACTGAAGCATTCCTCTCAAGCCTTACCATATTGCTTTCATTTAGACGTCCCCATTCTTTCAGCAGGCAGTGTGACGTGCAGACAATGTGCTGACCCACATCAAAGATGATGAAGATCGTGGCCAGGGGCATTTTAGATTCTGTGAATGAATAAAAGCTTTACTAAAAGCAGGGGTTTTTTTTTCACCCCTTTTGTTGATGTACTGCCATAGATTAAGAGTGGCAACATTTTGTTTCCTGTGTTGTTGAAATTGTGGCATTCTGGGGGGGGGCCAAGTGGAAGTCGCGGTTGTGTATATGGAAGAAATGGCTTGGCGCCTTGTTTTTGCCCAACTCCATTCAAATCAGAGTCTTTGTTTCTGAGGCATTCCTGGTTATGCAGAAGTCATGTCTTGCTAACAGTTTGGAAATACATTTCACAATAATTTAATTTGTCCTAAGAACAAGAGGCTTGTTGGAAAAGAGTATGGGTGGTCACCATGACAACAGTGACCCAATATGGCAGCAGTAGAGAGCCTGAGGTCTCAGAATTAAACGTTTGGGATAAGCTTATTCCCAAAGAGCAAACGGCTTCCCTTCAGGACAGGTTCACAACTAAGCTGTCATTTTGAATATCCTATAATCTACACATAGAATTCAGTCTGGACAAACAGAGGATTTCACTGACTCCATTGTCTTTCCTACCTCCTACGCAAAGTTTGGTATTTCTTGGACCCTTAAAGAAAAAACTTAATGATGTAGCAATTAAACTATAAACGAATCAATTGTTATTCATTGAAACATTTCACACATACAGAAATGAATAGATCACAATAGATCTTGTGGTAAATACATATCCATCACTCAGCTTAATAATAATTACAACACTGCAAACAAATGTGAAACCCTGTGTCACCTTCCTCACTTACATGCCCCTCTCCACATTGAGGGCAATGACAGTGCTATCCAATCTTAGCAATCAACTTTATGATAAGTTCTGTTACTCTCATCTCCACCCCAACTTTCACTTCCTAAGGAAACCAAAACTGAAAGAAATTAGATGACTTTATATTGTAGGTGAATATAAATTGTTGAAGTAAAACTTCAGTTCCTACCTTGAGTCTAAAGTCTTATACTTCTCATCTAATACGATGGGCTTGTCTCTTTCAGTGCTAAAGCATTTTATGACTAAGGGGATCCTAGTATGTTTGAACAGGTAGAGAGGTGATAAAATGATAAAAAAAAAACCACTAGGGACTTCTGTAAAAATCTTTTTTGACCGTCAAGATCTATTAAAACCGCAACCCTCCAAAAATACAAATTAACAGACCAAAACACAAATTAATTTACTATATAGTAGGACAAGAAAGTGAGGCAGTAAGAGTATTCCGTTATCCTCAAAATGATAACAATAACAGTATAATAGTTTAAAAGGGTGAGTATGGACTATGTACCAGTTACTGTACTAAGCACTTTATATGGACATCTCACTTTATTAATCATATCACTTTTGTGAAATTATCATTTCCCCCCTTCTACAGATAAGTAACCTAAAGCACTAGGTAAATGGCATAACTCAAAATAAGGCAACTTTCCTAATCATGCTGCAATACTCTCTCTTATGTGTTCTTTAAAAATTTTTTTAAATATTTATTTATTAATTCATTTATTTATTAGCAAGTGTGTGTGTGTGAAAGAGAGAGAGAGAGAGAGAGAGAGAGAGAGAGATACGGACAGGAAGGGAGAGAAGTGAAAAGCATCAATTCATAGTGGCAGCACCTTAGTTGTTTATTGATTGTTTTCTCATATGTGCCTTGATGGGGAGCCTCCAGCAGAGTCAGTGACCCATTGCTCAGACCAGCAACCTTGAACTCAAGCCAGTGATCTTGGGCTTCAAGCTAGTGGTCTTTGGGCTCAAGCCAGCAACGATGGGGTCATGTCTATGATTCCACGCTCAGGCTGGCGACCCCACTCTCAAGCCAGGAACCCCGTGCTCAACCCAGCAGCAACAGGTTTCGAACCTGGGTTCTCAGCATCCTAAGATGATGCAGAGTGGGTATTTAAATTCTCTAGAAACTGGTTATCTTGGTGTTAGTTGTTTCAGTCTATTCTAAACTGCTCTGGTACTAACCTCTATGACCCAAATTAGAGATAAACTGCTTGGAGGGATATGAGACCTAGAATTATATGAGTCTAGAATTATAACTTTGTTAAAGTACTTGATAACTCTATAACCCGTCAGCCCTGGTTATTCCCACATCTATGTAGTAGCTTCCCACAGTTCCTAGCATGAGGAGCAGAGAGAAATGCAGTTGTGCCCTCTCTAGTGGCTGCAGCTCCTTGCACCTTGTTAACTCTTCTCTCTAGAAGGGATTTGTTGTTCTTAATAAGTTCAAATATAATGTGTAGCATCCAATCTTTTTTTTTTAAAACATGATTTTTAATTTATTTATTCATTTTTAGAGAGGAGAGGGAGAGACAGACAGAGAGAGAGAGAGAGAGAGAGGAGAGACAGAGAGAGAGAAGGGGGGAGGAGCTAGAAGCATCAACTCCCATATGTACCTTGACCAGGCAAGCCCAGGGTTTCGAACCGGTGACCTCAGCATTTCCAGGTCGACGCTTTATCCACTGCGCCACCACAGGTCAGGCTAGTAGCATCCAATCTTGACAATCAAAATGAATTCTCCAAATCAAAGAGTGACTCCTCTCTCATGAAAATTAAAGGTTAAAAATATATTACGCATGGCCCTGGCAGGGTTGCTCGATGCATAGAACATCATGCCCAGGTGCCAAGGTCGCAGGTTCAATCCCTGGTCAAGGCACATATGAGAAGCAACCAATGAATGCATAACTAGTGGAACAATTAAGTGGAATGAATTGATCCTTCTCCCTGTCCCATTTACTCCCTCCTTTTATCTCTCTTCCCTTCTCTTTCTTAGGAAAGACAATTTAATCTTTCCTAAGTGAGGAGCATTCAAACATTTTTAAACTTGTCACATTGGAAACTGGGCACTGTTGACTTATTAGTCATTATTAACTAAGTCAGATACAACCAACTGGAAGGAAGGAAAAACAGTAAGGAAGGGAGAAGGGAAGGAAGGAGAAGGAGAAGAAAGAAAGGAAGGAGAGATAGAGAGAAAGCCTGTCAGGGAAAGGAAGAACCCCTGACCACACCCCTGTGTCAGGCCAAACCCTTTAGGGGGCTTTTGTAAGTTTTAATGTGCTCTGCTTTTACTGTAATTTTTTTAATACAAATAAAAACCTGGCATGTCTTTGAAGTGATAACTGCATCAAAGCCTTGCTCCCATTAATTTTAAATTACTCTCCTAAAAGCCTGTCTACAGTTAGCAGTTCATGAAGAGGATGCCCTGTTTAGCAGTGCCCTGGATTCACAAGGCAGAAGAACCTCCTAATTGATCTTCCTCTATTTTTGCATCAAATAATAGAAAGCAAAAAAATGTCCTTTAACTTATAAAATGGCCACATCCTTGCGGCAGACAGACGTGAAGAAACACATCTGGCCTACTCTCTGGAGGTCTGGATTTAGACGAGAACTGGAAATGGAGGAACTAAATTTGTACTTGAAGCCAACAAAGTACTGACTTTTGGTTGGTTTCCATGGTAGTCAGAGTGACAGCAAAGTATTCATAGACACAAACTAACATTTTCAGGGTATTGTAAAAATTCAAAGTGTAATACAAAATATTAAGTGTTCGATGTGCAGATTCAAAGAAGCTGAAAAAATTAATTTCCTCTCTAAGTCTATGCTGAACTTTTAAAACAGGTAAGTTTGTTACATGTTTTTATGTTCTTCCTGTGCAAAGTGTTCATACCTATCTGTATCATTTTTTAACTATCCTTTACATTTAGAAATTTTACTCATATCTTAATTTTATTCTTTAATCACCTTATATCCTTGTGTAGATCAAAGAATTAGATAGTGGTAGTCTGAAAATAACATATTATATAGCTGAATGTAACTTTTCTTTTAAACAATATACATTGAATAGCTTTTTAACCATGTGGCTTTTGCACATACAAATAAATTTAGGGTGTGATAATAAAATTAAAATCACCAGATTTATGGGATTCTATAAAAATGGTTTTGGGAAAAATAAAACAACTTAATTTATTGTTACGAAGACAACCAATTCAACTGCGTTATTTGGGTCTCACTTTTTATTTAGTAAATAAATAATGTTAAAAATGCTAATTGGTTGCCTAACAAGTTGAAAAAAATTAAATGCTTTAATTTCTATATCTGTAATGTTTCTTTTTTTAAAAAAATTTAATTAATTTTTAATTTATTGTGTTTACATGGATTCAAGTGTCCCACTGAATATAACTCCTTAACCCCCCAACCCTGTGTCCCTCTTTACACCCCCTTCCCCCCCCAACTCCCTCCCTCCTTCCCTCTAGGATTTGCTGTCCTGTTATCTATATCTCTGTGTTATGTATATATAATGTCACCAATCCCTTTACCTTCTCTGATCCCATCGCCTGATCCCCCTTCCCTCTGACGGCTGTCCCTCTGGTCCCTATGACCCCGCCTCTGCCTCTGTTCCATTCCTCAGTTCACTTTGTTTATTAGATTCCACATATATGTGAGATCATATGATATTTTTCTTTATCTGCTTGGCTTATTTCACTCAGCATAATAATCTCCAGGTCCATCATGCTGTGACAAAGGTAAGATTTCCTTCTTTTTCACAGCCACATAGTATTCCATTGTGTATATGTACCACTGCTTTTTAATCCACTCATCCACTGACGAACACTTGGGCTGTTTCTAGATCTTGGCTATTATAAACAATGCTGCAATAAATATGGGGGTGCATATTTTCTTTTGAATCAGTGATTTGGTATTCTTAGGATATATTCCTAAAAGTGGGATAGCTGGGTCAAAAGGCAGTTCTATCATTAAGTTTTTGAGGAAACCCCATACAGTTCTCCACAGTGACTGTACAAGTCTGCATTCCTACTAGCAGTGCAGGAGGGTTCCCTTTTCTCCACACCCTCATCAGCACTTATTATGTGTTGGCTTGTTAATGAATGCCATTCTGACAGGTGTGAGGTGATATCTCATTGTGGTTTTAATTTGCATTTCTCTAATGATTAGTGAAGTTGAACATTTTTTCATATGCCTATTGGCTACTTGTATGTCCTCTTTGGAGAAGTGTCAATTCGGTTCTTTTACCCATTTTTAATTGGATTATTTACCTTCCTGGTGTTGAGTTTTAGAAGCTCTTTATAAATTTTGGTTATTAACCCCTTATCAGATATAATGGAGAATATGTTCTTCCATTATGTGGGTTGTCTTTTTATTTTGCCCATGGTGTCTTTTCTGTGCAAACCTTTTTAGTTTGATATAGTCCCATTTGTTCATCCTGTCCTTTATTTCACTTGCCCATGGAGATAAATCAGCAAAAATTTTGCTATGAGAGATATTGGAGAGTTTACTGCCTATGTTTTCTTCTAAGATGCTTATGGTTTCACGGCTTACATTTAAGTCTTTTATCCATTTTGAGTTTATTTTGGGGAATGGTGTAAGTTGGTGGAATAGTTTCATTTTTTTGCAGGTAGCTGTCCAATTTTCCCAAAACCATTTATCAAAGAGACTCTCTTTACTCCATTGTATGCTCTTACCTCCTTTGTCAAATATCAATTGACCATAAAAACGTGGATTTATTTCTGGTTTCTCTGATTTGTTCCATTGATCTGTATGCCTTTTCTTATGACAGTACCAAGCTGTCTTAAGTACAACGGCCGTGTAGTATAACTTGATATCAGGAAGTGTGATAACTCCCACTTTATTCTTCATTTTCATGATTGCTGAGGCTATTCATGTTTTTTTTGGTTCCATATAAATTTTTGGAATACTTGTTCTGTATCTTTGAAGTATGCCATTGGTATTTTAATAGAAATTGCATTGAATTTATAGATTGCTTTTGGTAATATAGACATTTTAGTGATGTTTATTCTTCCTATCCATGAACACAATATATGCTTCCACTTGTTTGTATCTTCCTTGATTTCTTTTATCAATGTTTTAGAATTTTCCAAGTACAAGTTCTTTACCACCTTGGTTAAATAACTCCTAGGGAGTTCATTTTTTTTGTTGTTGTTGCAATAGTGAAGGAGATTTTTTCCTTAATTTTTTTTTCAGACAGATATTGTTGGTGTATAAAAATGCCACTGATTTCTGAATATCAATTTTATATCCTGCCACCTTGCCAAAGTCATTTATCAGGTCTAGTAGTTTGTTGACTGAGACTTTGGGGTTTTCTGTGTACAGTATCATGTCATCAGCAAATAATGATAGTTTTACTTCTTTTCCAATTTAGGTGCCTATTATTTCTTCTTCTTGTCTGATAGCTGTGGCTTAAACTTCCAGCACTATGTTGAATATGAGTGGTAAAAGGGGGGCACCCCTCTCTTGTTCCTGATCTTAAGGGGATTGCTTTTAATTTTTGCCCATTGAGTATGATGTTGCTGTGGGTCTGTCATATATGGCCGTTATTATGTTGAGGTATGTTCCCTGTATTCCCACTTTGCTAAGAGTTTTCATCATAAATGGGTGCTGGATTTTATCAAATGCTTTTTCTGCATCTATTGATATTATCATGTGATTTTTATCCTTCTTTTTGTTTATGTGATTAATCACATTTATTGATTTGCAAATATTGTACCAGCCTTGCCTCTCCAGAATAAATCCCACTTGATCATGATGTGTGATTTTTTGCATGTATTGCTGAATCTGGTTTGCTAATACGTTGTTGAGAATTGTAGCATCAAAGTTCATCAGGGATATTGGCCTATAGTTTTCTTTCTTTGTAGTGTCTTTACCTGGTTTTGGAATGAGGATTATGCTTGCCTCATAAAAGAAGCTTGGAAGTCTTCTTTCCTCCTCTTGAAGTTTTTGAAATAGCCTGAGAAGGATAGGTGTTAGTTCTTTGAATATTTGGTAAAATTCACCTGTGAAGCCATCTGGTCCAGGACTTTTGTTAGCTGGGAGTTTTTTGATAACTGTTTCAATTTCATTTGTTGTAATTGGTCTGTTTAGGTTTTCTGATTCTTCCAGATTGACTTTTGGAAGATTATATGTTTCTAGTAATTTATCCATTTCATCTAGGTTGTACAAGTTTTTGGCATACAGATCTACATAGTATTTTCTTAAAATCCTTTGTATTTCTGTGGTGTCAGTTGTTACTTCTCCACTGTCATTTCTAATTTTATTTATTTGAGACCTCTCTCTTTTTTTCTCGATGAGTCTGCTTAAAGGTTCATCAATCTTGGTTACCTTTTCTGAAAAAGAGCTCTTGGATTCATTGATCTTCTTTATTGTTTTTTAGCCTCCATGTGATTTATTTTCCCTCTGATCTTTATTATTTTCTTCATTCTACTTCCTCTGGGTTTATTTGTTATTCTTTTTCTATTTCTTTTAGATACAGGGTTAAGTTGTTTATTTGAGCTTTTTCTTGCTTCTTAAGGTATGCCGGTAATGGTATGAACTTCCCTCTCAAAACTGCTTTTGCTGTGTCCCATACATTTTGAGTTGTTGTAAGTTCATTTTTATTTGTTTAAAGAAAAATTTTTATTTGATCTCATTGTTAATTCATTTGTTATTTAATAACATGCTATTTAGCCTCCAAGTGTTTGAATGCTCTTCAGTTTTTCTATTGTAGTTGATTTTTAGTTTCATGCCATTGTGATCAGAGAAGATGCTTGATATTATTTCAATCTTCTTAAATTTATTGAGACTCATTTTGTGTCCTAGCATGTGGTCTATTCTAGAGAATGTACCATGAGTAGTTGAAAAAAATGTTATTCTGCAGCTTTGGGGTGATAGGTTCTGAAGATAACTATTAAATCCAGTTTATCTAGTGTGTCAATTAAGGCCATTGTTTCTTTGTTAATTTTTTTTCTGGAGGTCATTGATGTTAGTGGGGTATTAAAATCCCCTACTATTGTAGTATTGCTGTTGATCTCACCTTTTATGTCCATCAAAATCTGCTTTATATATTTAAGTGCTCCTATATTAGGTGCATAGATATTTACAATGGTTATATCCTCCTGTTGGATTGCTCCCTTTATCATTATGTAGTGACCTTCTTTATCCCTTACTATAACCTTCGTGTTAAGGTCTATTTTGTCAGATATAAGTATTGCTACCTCAGCTTTTTTTTTTCCTTTCCATTTGCGTGAAATACTTTTTTCCATCCCTTCACTTTTAATCTATGTGTATCTTTTGTTCTGAGGTGCGTCTCTTGTAGACAGCATATGTATGTGTCCTGTTTTCTTATCCATGCAGCTACCCTATGTCTTTTGATTGGAGCATCTAATTCATTTACATTTAAGGTTATTATTGATATGTAGTTGTTTATTGCCATTTTATTCTTTAAATCTACAATCCTCTTTTTCTCAGTTTGTTTGTTTGTTTGGTTTTTTTTTTTTTTTTTTTTTTTTTTTTTTGCTCTTTTTAAAACAAGCCCCTTAACATCTCTTACAGTACTGGTTTAGTTGTAATGAGTTCCTTGAGTTTTGTGGGGGTTTTTTGTGGAAAGCTTTTTATTTCTCTTTCAATTTTAAATGATAGCCTTGCTAGATATAGAAGTCTTGGTTGTAGGTTTTTGCTTTGTATCACTTTGAATATTTCTTGCCATTCCCTTCTGGCCTCAAGTGTTTCTGTTGAGGAGTTGAATGCCATCCTTATGGGGACTCCTCTGTAGGTAATTAATTGCTTTTCTTTTATAGCTTTTAGTATTCTTTCTTTGTCTTTTAACTTTGACCCTTTAATTATGATGTGTTTCTTTTTTTTTTTTTTTTATATAATTTTATTTTTTTAATGGGGTGACATCAATAAATCAGGATACATATATTCAAAGATAACAAGTCCAGGTTATCTTGTCGTTCAATTATGTTGCATACCCACCACCCAAAGTCAGATTGTCCTCTGTCACCTTCTATCTTGTTTTCTTTGTGCCCCTCCCCACCCCCTATCCCTCTCCCATTCCCCCCTCCCCCCCGTAACCACCACACTCTTATAAATGTCTCTTAGTTTCACTATTATGTCCCACCTACGTATGGAATAATACAGTTCCTGTTTTTTTCTGATTTACTTATTTCGCTTCGTATCATGTTATCAAGATCCCACCATTTTGCTGTAAATGTTCCAATGTCATCATTTCTTATGGCTGAGTAGTATTCCATAGTGTATATGTGCCACATCTTCTTTATCCAGTCATCTATTGATGGGCTTTTTGGTTGTTTCCATGTCCTGGCCACTGTGAACAATGCTGCAATAAACATGGGGCTGCATGTGTCTTTACGTATCAATGTTTCTGAGTTTTTGGGATATATACCCAGTAGAGGGATTGCTGGGTCATAAGGTAGTTCTATTTTCAGTTTTTTGAGGAACCACCATACTTTCTTCCATAATGGTTGTACTACTTTACATTCCCACCAACAGTGTATGAGGGTTCCTTTTTCTCCACAGCCTCTCCAACATTTGCTGTTACCTGACTTGCTAATAACAGCTAATCGAACAGGTGTGAGGTGGTATCTCATTGCCGTTTTGATTTGCATTTCTCTAATAGCTAAAGAAGATGAGCATCTTTTCATATATCTGTTGGCCATTTGTATTTCTTCCTGGGAGAAGTGTCTATTCATATCCTCTTCCCACTTTTTTATTGGATTGTTTGTTTGTTTGTTGTTGAGTTTTATGAGTTCTTTGTATATTTTGGATATTAGGCCCTTATATGATGTGTTTCTATGTTGGTTCCTCTTTAATGGAGTTCTCTGTTCTTCTTGAACCTGTGTGACTTTTTCCTTCATCAATTTAGGGAAATTTTCAACTGATTTCTTCAAACAGGTTCTCTATACCTTGTTCATTCTCTTTTCCTTCAGGCACCCCTATGATGCAGATATTTTTCTCTTTATGTTGTCACAGAGCTCTCTTAGAGTTTCCTCAGTTTTTTTGAGCCTCTTTACTTTTTGCTGCTCTGCTTCCATGCTTTTGTTTACCTTGTCCTATAAATCACTGATTTGATCCTCTGATTCATCCAGCCTGCTATTAATTCCTTCTAGTGCAGTCTTCATTTCTGATATTATATTTGTCATTTCTGACTGGTTCTTTTTTATGATTTCAATGTCATTTTTGATGCTTGCTGTCTTTTTATTTAGGTGCTCATTATGTCCATCCATTGTTGCTCTAAGATCCTTGAGCATCCTAAAAATCATTGTTTTAAACTCTGCATCTGGTATTTTGGTTACTTCCATCTCATTTAGTTTTTTTTCTGGGGATTTCTCTTGTTGATTCATTTGGGTCACACTTCTCTGTCTGTTCATTTTGTCTGTGTATTAGGTAGTGCTGTCTGACTTTGAAATTTTTGTGTGGTCTTTATGAAGAAGATGGGCTTGTGGTGCTGTCCTCTACACCACTTGTTTTCCTTGTTCTAGGAATGCTTCTTGAGGGTACTATTTTCTCTCTTATTATTTGTATTAGGTTCAGTTGGTCCTTTTGTGGGTATAGTTATCCCTTCAGGCTGACTGGCTCTAAGGGTCAATGTTGATTATGTGTATTGCACACTCTGCAATGTCTGTCCTGTTGGGCGTATTTATTCTCCTCAGTGGCTGGTGCCTGCTTGACTCCACCATTGTGTGTGCTGCTTATGTAGGTAGTTGAGTTTAGGGTTGATGCTATCTGCCACCCCCTACCAGCAGTGAGGGCTCTAGTTATTTTTGGGTTGGCATCAGCTATTGTTTGTAACTTGCTCTGGGCTACCAGTCTGCAGTTACAGCACTTTTTGCTTATTTGTGTCTATGTTTTCTGTGTCTGGTTACTGTGGGAGAGGCCAACATTTGTATAAGAATCAGCTTTGTCCTGCTTAGAGATGACAACATCTCTGTAAGAGCCCTAAGCTTGTGAGATTTGTCTCCACTTTTCAGCTTCTCCTCCTCCTCTTGCAGCTGCCTGGTCTTCCCACAGAGTCTTCTGTAGTAAGACTGTAGTGTGGGCTCCAATTGGCCTCATCCAACCAACCCCTCTACAGGTTGCACACTTGGTGGGTTAGGAATGCTGAGATTGTGAATACAACGTTTGTGGGACCCCCTACTTTGGGAATCTCTTGGTCAGGATCTTGGTACAGGGAATGTGGCATCTACTCCAGAGCTTGATCCCTCAACCACTGCTGGAAACTCAAATTTTATTTCTCCCCAACAAGGTGAGCAAAAGGCTCAGACAAAATGTGGCCAACAGTCCTCTCTGCAGAAGTTCTTTTAGCTGTTGAGACTTTGTTCTCAGGGAAGAAGACTGAAAGAGTCTTTTCCTGGGGCTGGCTCTGCTCTTCTCAAAGGTGGCTTAGCCCCTCGACCAGATCCAACAATAGACTCACAGGGACCCATGCTCCAAGCCTCTCTCTCTCTCTTTCCCCTGTGGAATTAGCCTAGCAGGACAGAATATACAGTGCCCAGGCCAGCTGACTGTGAAGCTCAACTCTGTCCAATGCACATGAGCCACTGTGCTAGTGCTAATCACAGAGAGTGGAACTCACTGTATGAGGAGATTTTCCTTAGGATACCACTCTAATAAGAGTTGTTAGGTCCTGAACCAATGCTTTCCACAGCTAGCCCCTGATGTGCCAGCCCTGGGCCTCCCAAGCAGGAATCCAGTGCAGACCATTGGAAGACACTGCCCATTACTGGCCCTCAGCAACTTTCTTGGAGCTACAAGCAATTCAGAGTTTGTGGCTGCTTCTACTGGGCCCAGGTGTACATGGAAATAACAAGTTGCACTCTTTAGACTGGCTTTTACCCACTCTGATCCTGGGTGAGAGTCTGCTCAAACGGCCAAGTTTCCCTAAGTCTCGCCTCCTGCAGCCTATCTGCTGCTTGCTTGTTGGGCTCAGCAGCTGAAAAAAACTCTGCTAGAGTCTAGAGCCTGTGGCAATTCAGTGATTAGGAAGGGTGGTGGGTGTGGCTCTAGCCCTTGGCCCCAGGTGTCACAGTCCAGACTTTTTTCATAGACCCAGTGGGGTGAGGCCTAATGAGCCTGGCAGGTGTGGCCTCTGAGATCCAGAGGTATGGTCTTCCCACCCAGAGTTTCAACTGAGTCTCTTGTGAGGTGGAAGCACCATTCATAGACTCAGGAGGGTGTGTTGGGGAGCTTCAGCCTCAACACCAGAAAACTGAGTCACTGATGTGCCCCCTGCTTCCTGGCCACTCAGAACAACCCATTGCCATCCTTGGGGTAGGAGAGATTCCCAAGAAAGGAGCAGCTGCTTCTCCCCAGGCTGATGTCACTTGGGGGGATTGCTCCACCCAAGAAAGATGGTGACTGTAGTCCTGGAGAATGACTCAGCATAGGGGTTCAGGTGGCCATCCCTCACAGTATCTCTCCCTAGGCCTCCAAATTTACACTCTTCTTCCTCAATGCCAGTCTTCTCAGCTCTCCCCCACCAAAGCCCTGAGTAAGTGGCTGTGAATGAGGTTTTCTGCCTGGGCCCTTTAAAATGAAATCTGCATTCAAGTGGTGTGTCTTTTTCTTGGGGACAGCAACCCAGCTCTTTTCACAGCTAAATGCTGTCTGGGTGCTTCTTCTAGACTCTGTGGCTCTAGGCTGGGGCTCCGGGCCTGGGGCTGAGGACCCACACCTTGCAGGGTGGCCCACCCCGCTGTAAGAGTCCCTCTAGGCCACCTCTTGCTCCTGAGAGCGGGGAAGCTCTTTCTGCATCTCAGCCCTTCCTACCAGTCTAGGTGTGGCTTCTTCAGTGATCCTTGGTTATAGAGTCTTCTTAGTTTAGTCCAAATTTGGTTTTTCAAGATGATTGTTCTTAAATTAAATTGTAATTCAATTTGGTCTTGAAAACTGGTAATTGGGATGTCCACCTATTTCGTTACTGTCTCCTCACCTCAGGTGCTAAAAATAACTTGATGGCTGAGCAACATCCCCAGATGAGCAGAGCATTCTCCCCTAGAGGGCTTGTAAAGTGGATCCCAGTGGGGTATATCCAGTTGTGTCTTTCTTCCTCCCTGCTTCTCATGCTAGGGCCTCAAGAGAAGGCTTTCAGCATCTACAGCAAACCTCAGGCTTCACATGTGGGGGAATGGGCCTAGGAGGGTCAGGTTTAAACCAGTAAGACCATCACCAGATTCTATGCCTATATCTGTAATTTTCTAAAATGCATTGCCCCTATTGCTTCATTTGTTTGCAAAAGATAAAATTAAACAGAGTGATGCCATTCTTCAGAAAATTATATTTCCTAAAGCGTCCTCTGTGGTGATACTTGGAAAAAATCTGGGAATGACAAATCTAACAGAATAATATATTTCTCAACATATTATTATCAATCACTAGAACTCAGGTGATAGTCAAATATGTCTTATGTTATTGGAGTAGCTGGTCTATACCAAGCCCAGAACAACTACGTAGTATCTTAAAACAAGGGTTGTAAAATAAATAATAGCTGGTACAAGGTAGCATGTGGCTTCCTTGCCAACATGGCCAGGAGAATAGTTATCTAAATAATTGAATCAGACACACCATTTGTCACTAATAGAGTCCTCGCTCTAACATTTCAATATTTATGGCTTCATCCAACACACAGTGTTACAAAATATATCTTGTCTTTCTTTTTTTCTCACATTTGAAAATAAATCTCTCTTGGTATTATCTAAGCATAGGGACACTTTATACTCAGCCAGGAGGTCTTGGAAAGGAAGCATCATTTAAGAAACTGGCAATGTATGTTGGGGATCATTTTAGAAACAATAAAACAATAAGAACCCAAATGGTTGGTAATTTACCCAAGGAACCAGATCCAAACATGGACAGCTCAAGAATAGTGCCAGAGTTGGAAAACTGAATGTCAGCATACAATAGACAGAAATAAGGTTGGGTGGTAGAAAGATTTAATGGGTTAGAGGAAATCTGACCCTAGGAACAGAAAGGGCACAAGAGGCAAAACAGTTAATGGTTTTAAGGAATATTGCCTGCAAGCTTCCATGCAATTTCCCTGTGTGCATTGTGCAGAAGTTTGGTTCATTTTAAAAGTGCATATGGTAGCACCATGGGGATGATTCTACTGACTCTAAATAGGTCATATGAGTGCCAAAGGATATGCCAGCTCCCCTGATGAGGATTATTAATGCGATTCTCATCTTTTCAGCCAATTTATCAAATTCATCCCTTCACAAAGCTTTTTTTGCTGTCCTATACCTTAAATGACTTGCATAAAGCCATGGAGATGCTTGATTAGGAACAAAGGAACTTAGGCACAATTAGATTCAAGAGTCCATGGAGCCTCTGCCTCAGGTGCTAAAAATAGTTTGGTTGCGAGCATCGGCCCAGACAGGTAGAGCAACTGCCCCAGTGGATCCCAGTAGGAGTGCATGTGGAGTCTGTCTCACTATCTCCCCTCCTCTCACTTAAAAAATAGATCAATAAAATAAAATAAAACATAACTGTGAATGAATAAAACAAGTTGTAAAATATTATGTAGAGCAATATATCAAGTTGAAAAATAGGGAAAATTAATATTTTAGTGTTATATATCAAGTTGATTAAAATGTATTTTAAAAATTCATGAAAATGATGAACATAAAAAGTAGGATAGTAGTTACTTATAAGGATGAGGGAAAGCATGTATAATGGAAAAGGGATAATTGGAGAACAGAGGTTCAGGATTGTTGGCAAGGTTGAATGTGCACTTCTTTATAATTATGCAATGTACTATACATTTATGTTTATTCATTTTTGTAGTATAGTGTTACATTTCAGAATAAAAAGAAAAAACCACAAAAACTTAAGAGGCATACATTTGCAAAATTGCCATAGTTTCCAGAGACTACATTGCCTTGCTAGAAATGTTAATAATTGTGGTCAGTGAGACCGGATTCAACACGCATATCAAATCTCCATCTCAGCTACAAATGCCTGATTCCACAGGCAATTTGTAGACAGGAAGTATATAGCAAATTGGTGCTCAGCAGATATACCTGACAACAAGTTTAATGACCATAGAAATGTTTCAATACCAATGAGGAATGAAACTTGTCAGCATAATGGTGTCTATAAAGAGTAATGATACATAAAGCTTTCATCATCTTCATGTCTTACTAAGACAATTTTCTGCTTTTTCAATTGAGCAATTGACTTGGAAGCAGTGTTTCAACTTGTGGCCTTGTATTAACAGAAGCTAAGAGAGTAATGGGGCAAAATATACTTAACGATGAGTCAAAAGTGAAACTGGTTTGGCAAATCTATCTCATTTTACAGACAAATAATTAACTTACAATGAAAACTGAAACCAACTACACTAAGGTGTAACTTAGCTCAGTTTTATAGGCATCAGTTAACTGAATGGCTTTATGTATTTCATGGACTTGACTTTTATGGAGGGGAAGACACTTATTAGCTCTTCATTGAATGACATATAGTATATACATCAACTCCCAACATTCCTGGGAATTGTTAACGAGGTTTCTAATTGGTTGCCACATTGCATTTTCCACAGATTATCTCCATCCATACATGCTCTTTTAAGACCTTGCCATTCCCCCATTATGAAGTAGACTATGATTATCTCCATATGCAACTGGATGAGCTTATGAATTATTTGTTATTGATAAAATGTGGTAAGTATATATAATGCTGTAGGATTTTTTTTTTTTTTTTTTTTTTTTTTTTTTGTATTTTTCTGAAGCTAGAAACCGGGAGAGACAGACAGACTCCCGCATGCGCCCGACCGGGATCCACCCAGCACGCTCATCAGGGGGCAACGCTCTGCCCACCAGGGGGCGATGCTCTGCCCCTCCGGGGCGTAGCTCTGGCGACCAGAGCCACTCTAGCGCCTGGGGCAAAGGCCAAGGAGCCATCCCCAGCGCCCGGGCCATCTTTGCTCCAATGGAGCCTCGGCTGCGGGAGGGGAAGAGAGAGACAGAGAGGAAGGAGAGGGGGAGGGGTGGAGAAGCAGATGGGCGCTTCTCCTGTGTGCCCTGGCCGGGAATCGAACCCGGGACTTCTGCACGCCAGGCCGACGCTCTACCACTGAGCCAACCGGCCAGGGCCTGCTGTATGATTTTTGATGGTAGGTCAGAAAAGATAATACAATATCTATCTTATTTGCCGGGATACTCATTCTTAAAGAACCTCACAGGCCATACAAGCATTGACTGCCATAGGCTACCATTTTGTGAGGAAGCCAAAGCTATTCATCAAATAAAGAGCCCCTGGTGAGGGCATGAGACCATACTGAAGACAAGGAGATGTCCAGGCAAATGCCAGCTGGTAGCTGCTTCAGCCCCCACCTGTGGATGTTACAGTTACAGCTGTCTTTTGACTTCACCACAGCTCAAAGGCATAATCCACTTCAAATTTAACTACAAAAATAATGAGCGATCATATATTGTTTGTTACTGTCTTATGTCACTAAACATTAGGTAAATTCGTCACTTGGCAATAATGAACTGATCAACTGGGTTATTCTTTTGATCTTCAGGGCTGTTTGTTCTCATTGAAAGATTACATACAATATTCAGGAAACTTCATGCAAATATTCATGTGATATTTGTTGTTGATTAGCTCAGGCTATTTGACCAACCTTTGGAAAAGGTAGCCACTTAGGATCATTTTGATAAACTCATGAATGCAGAACTTCAGTTCAGGATATATAACCTGTGGCAGCATCAGCAAAAAGGGACTTTTGAAAATCCTCTCCTCCATGAAAACCAACCATGAGCACACTGGTAAAAACTGTCAGAATTAAACTCTTCAAAACAGAATTAAACTGGGGAAATTAACCAAAGACTTGAAGCAACTCCTGAAAAATTTATTTAAGAAAAATGGCTGAATCTTGGTAAGAATAGTAACGGTTTATGGCATTTTAGCTTGCCTTTGCCCCATCCCCAGATCCACAGTAGCCTTAAAAAACAATAGCCTGCAAATCATTATAGCAGCTTAGCAACCACAGTTGTGACAAAATGGATATAGACTCCTTCACAACTTCATGCCTTAGAGGAATATCATTATTTGACCTGTCTAGTGGATCATTGTCATATACTATTTGCAAGCCTGTCTTGATTTGACCAGAGGGGGAGCTTGCCTAATTTAAACCACCATTTCTCCAGGGAGCATTTACTGAAACAATCAGAGGCAGTTGTATTATTACATCACAGTTGCTGGGTTGGTGTATCATAGTTGGGGCAAAGAATAGGTAAACCAAAAACTCAAGAGGAAAACTAGAGAAATGTGCTGCCCATAAAGGATTTTGAAAAGCTCAAATATGTTCCTGAGAATCTCAGACACCCATGTATGTGGGGGTGCACATATTTCCAGGATGGTGAGCTTGTTCAGAAAAGACCTGAAACTAAAATCTAACTTCTGACTCACCCTGAGGCTATGTGTAAGCAGGAAGTGAAGGATAAGGCAGAGCTATAAACTGCCCGACTGAATGCTGAAGGTTTACCCCAACACACACACAGAATGCCTCAGCAAAGACAGGACGATTTATTAGCATTAAGCATTTAATAAATCTCTATCCAGTCATTAGCTGACCTTTAAGAAAACTGAGCAGAGACTTCAGTGAACACACATAAAAGATACGGACTAAAACAGTTTTAAAACTTTATTCTGATACATTCTTTTGATATCTAAGACTCACTCCAACTGTATGGTCTTTTTTATTTTATTTTTTCCTCTTATAAATGGTATCTTTTTAACTTAATATTTTTTAGCAGTTCTGTTTGTTTTATCAGAAAGGGCTATGTGTTTATTTCTGTTCATCATTCCACTCATTTTAATAATTCTTATTTTTGTAAGTTTTTTTCTTCATATATTCTGCTGATTTTTAGGCAGGTAATCCATTTGAGAATAATACCAATTGTAATTCTCTCTTCAATGTGTCTTTTTTATGTTTTGTTTATATTCATTCCTAGTTTGGCAAGAATATATTAAGTAATAATGGTTATAATGTTATTCTTGTCTTGTGGTTTATGAGGATGCTTTTAACAGTTCATTGTTTTGCAAGGTGCTGACTTTGAATGTATTCATATTAAGAAATCATCTATTTTATTTTATTATTTTATTCTATTTCATGAATCAAATAGAGGTGTAAAACTTTGACAATTGCTTTTTGGCAAAAATAAGATGATAACATTCTGTTGCATATTAATACATTTATCTAACCTTGAATCTTTGTATATTTGATTTTATATTGCAGTATTTGTGGTCAGAGTATGGACTATTATATATCTACTTGAGGATAATTTATTGGAATTTTGTGGACTAATACATGATAAACTCTTGTCAGTAATGCACAAGCCCTTTGAATGCATCTTTTGTATTTTCAAGGTATAATATTTGATCTACATCTAATGGATCAACCTGATTTTAATTTAAACTTTATCTATGTTTCTTGTTTTCTATACTTATTTTCACATGAACTGACAGGTAAGATCAAATTGCCTATAATTTTTCTTTCTGCCTACTTCTTGCATTTTGTAGGCTTTGCAGTCTATAGTTGAATATTATGTTATTTGCTACATTAAAAAAAAGTTATGAAGCATATTTCCGCACTATGAATTTTATCTTTTATGTTACAACATGCCCCTGCTGGTCTTATTTAATAACTTCTGGCTTGACTTCCATTTATCAACACTGATTTGGGAACTGCAGCTTTGCATTTTATTTATATTTTCTTCTTTACTTTTCACATTTGTACTTCTTTATTAATGCGTATAAATTCAAGATATCATTTGGATTTTATGGTTGGCTTGTTTGAGTCATTTTTATCACTGGTGAATTTATAGACATAGAAGTGATTGTTTCAAATACGTTGTCTTATTTTATGTGATATCTTTTACTACTTCCTCTGTTTTCTCACTTTGTTTCATGGGCTGTCCTCTCTCTGCCCTGTCCCAAATATATACAGTATGAAAATTTGCAATGCATTCATTTTGTATTTATTTTATGGGATTAATTTTATAACTGTAAATAGTTATAATAGTCTGTAAATAGAAATAATAGTCCACATAAACCATTATTTCTTGCTTTATTAACTTAAGATAGTATCAATGGATAATAATGACTTTTAAATTGACTTCTGGATTTTTGCCCTGATCCATAACAATAGTTTACATTATAAAGCCTTCCTTCAAGGGTTATGATGTTGTCATTCCTTTCTGCAATAAAACTTCTCATAGCCTCTGCCTAGAAATTCATATCTAATGGCATCCATGCTCACCACTGATTATGTATATTTGAACATTTTGCCATTCTTATTTTTTTAATGCATTTAGTATGCTTACATCTTGGTGAGCTGAATTTTTTCATTAAGTGGTTTCTTTTAAAAAATAAAAAACTTGTGCATATTCCCTTTGCCTAGACACTTTTGAGAACACCCTCATGGAATGTAAGATTTTTGGACAACATCCATGTTTGCTTCAAAACTCTCGCAGTATTCTACTGACCACTGAATTTTAATGTGGCTGCAAAGAAATCTGAGATCAACCCAATTGATCCCATTTGCACAGATTGCTGCTTCTGCTTAATTGGCTGTGGGATTGGTTCTCTTATCCTAATATGAGGAATTCATCACGTTATATTGCAGAGCTGCTCATTATGCATCACTCTCCACAAAGCAATGTACAGACTATACATTCACTTTTTTCTTAATTGATGAATAATTATCATTTAAAAATAAATTTATGTCAATTTAATTTAGGTGCATTAAATATTTATGCATTGGATCTCTGTTTTCTGTTCTCCACTTTTATAATCTCTTTAGTCTTGCAGTTGTTTTATTTTCTTCTTCTTCCTCCTTATTTCTGGATTTCATTGTATAAATTTCTTTGTGTCATTGATTTCCCCACCTTTTTCTCAAGTTTCTATCCTCAGTATTCTTCCTTATCTCCGAAGCTTCCTGTTCTGATTAATTTGGTTGTGATATCAACTAATCCTTTTTAAAAATGTTTCCATTCATTTGAGAAAGAAGAAGCAAGAGAAGAAGAGAGAGGGAGGGAGAGAAGCATCAACTCGTTCCACTTAGTTGTTCCATTTAGTTGAGCACTCATGGATTACTTCTCATATTGCTCTAACTGGAGGCTAAACCTGAGACCTCTGGCACTCTGAGTCAACACTTTATCCACTGAGCTAACCGGCCCAAGCTCAACTAATCTTTATACATTTTATGTTCACTTATTTCTTTCAGAGGAGAAATTTGTTGCAAGAAGTTTTCTTGTTTCTAAGGAGACACTGACTTCTTAAGTTGAGTATTCAGTTTTTCCTTCCTTCTTTCCTTCCTTCCTTCCTTCCTTCCTTCCTTCCTTCCTTCCTTCCTTCCTTCCTTCCTTCCTTCCTTCCTTCCTTCTTCTCTCCTTCCTTTCCTCCCTTTCTAATTTCTTTCTTTCTTTCTTCTTCTATTTTTGTACTCTATTTGCATCATTGCCATGCTATTTTGTTTAATCTTACTCCTTTGTTCTAAGAGTCTTTTTTGCTGATCAAGATTTGCTGTCTCACCTTCCCCTTCATACTCAGGGCCCTGACAGTCTGACCCACATGAATGGCAACAACGGAATCCCTTACTCTCTAGCTTCCCATTGAAATTTATCAGTGCTGAGCCCCGCAAAAGGTTGCAGGAAATAGAGCAGGATATTTATTCCTGTATAGTTGTCACAGGTTGGCTTCACTTCAGTTTTTTTTTTTGGCTTCACTTGTCTGAAGACCACAGCTTCTGCAAGGCAGCCCTCTTTCCAATTCTGATAACCTTTGTTTCTATAGGCCTTGCAGTAGTAACAATTCCAATGTTACCAGTTCTGAGATATTACACTATTTTTTATGGTGTTTATAACCTACCTACATCTCTGCATATAGTCCTTTTATTAAATTCCTTGCATATTACCCAATTTGAGAGTGTCACATATTTTTTTCTGGGCACAGCAATTAGAATGAAGAATGCTCCCAGAAAACAGACCCTATATTTGAAGAGTGCACTGATACTGTCAACAGGGGAAAATAAGACTCTGGACATCCATAGAGTTTGTTTAGTATCATTCCAGTTGCTCAAAAGATTGCTGGTAGTTGGATGGAATACAATGCATGTGGAGGCAAAGCATTGAGAGTTCAAGTAACAAGGATACTCAGTCACTATGGCAACAAGTAGCGATGGTAAAGTTGTTGGTCCATTAGCTTTTTGTGGTTTTAGTTTATTCAGTGAGAAGAAGAAATTGGAATCTATCAATACCCAACTGAGAATGTAAGTGGATAGTCAGAAAATCTTGATAGCAACTATAAAGGAGTCTCATTTCCTGTAGTTGCAGAGCAAACATGTCTTCCCCTGACCCTCCCCTGCTGGCTGAGAAAACTCCTTCTTCCCTACTGAAGAATCTATCCTCTGCATAAAAGCCTCATGCTGTCTATAAGACTTGTACATAAGGGTCAGTTGTCTCACAAGCTGATGTCAATTTTTTTCAGGATATGCCTAATCTACACCATCTATTGTTGCCTTCAGTCTCATAATAAGATTTAGATGCCAAGATAGCCCAGACAGAAAGGGCATAAGGCCTGATCTAGAAAGAGAATAGTTTGTATGCCAAAGGAGTTACAGTATAGGATTTCACCAATCAATCTGTATTGGTCAGGGTCTGGACATCATATATGATAGTGAAATCTAAAGATGTTAAACCAAGAAAAAAATACAAGTCTTGAATAAGACAAATTATTTTTATTTTTCAATTACAGTTGATGTTCAATATTATTTTATATTAGTTTCAGGTGTCTAGCATAGTGTTTAGACATTTATATAATTTATAAGTGGTTTCCCCCAATAATTCTAGTACCCACCTGGCACCATACATAGTTATTACAATATTATTGGCTTTATTGCCTATGCTGTATTTTATATCCCTGTGAATATTTTGTAACTACCAATTTGTTCTTCTTAATCCTTCCATATTTTTCACTCAGCTCCCAACCTCTTTCCCATCTGGCAACTACTGATTTGTTCTCTGTGACTAAGAGTCTCTTTTGTTTGCCTGTTTATTTTATTCTTAAGATTGTACATATAAGTGAAATCAGATGGTATTTGTTTTTTGTCTGACTTGTTTCACTCAGCATAATACTTTCTTCTAAGTCCATCCATGTCATCACCCATGGTAAGACTTCATGCTTTGTTATGGATGAGAAATATTCCATTGTATGTATGTACCACAATTAGATATCACTTCACACCTGTCTATCCAGAATGACTATCATCAATAAATCAACAAACAACAAGTGTTAGGAAGAGTATGGCGTAAAGGAAACCTTGGTGTTCTTTTGGTGGGATTACAAATTTATACAGCCACAATATAAAACATTATGGAGGCTCCTCAAAACATTAAAAATGGAGCCCCCTTATGACCCAGCAATTCTGCTTCTAGGTATTTATCTGAAAAAAAATTCAAAACATTAATTTGAAAAGTTATATGTAATCTTATGTTTGTTCTTATAGCTAAGATATGGAAGCAACCTAAGTGCTCATCAATAGACGATTAGGTAAAGTAAAACAAATTATTGGCATGTGTACACTCATCCAGAGTTTTGAATTCCATGCTTTGGCTTGAACACTTATAAATGACATTTACAGTCTGATAGGTCAGCTAACAAAATGCAGTTGGAATTCTATCAGCCAAGTGTCTGCAGCCCAGAGTGACCCTGGTCATCTTCTATCTCAAAGAATATCACACTAGCCCATTGCATTGATGACATTGTGCTAATTGAATTGAGTGAGGTAGAAATATACTGCTCACAAAAATTAGGGGATATTTAAAAATGAGTAAGAAGTGATAAAAAAAAAAGAAGCATTGGTTTTTTTTTTATTCAACAAGACCATCAGAAAAGCAAACAAGTCAAAGAATTATGTTTGATTATGCAAATAAGATGCAAAACCAACTTTTATTTCATTGGTGAAAATGTACTATACAAAAGGCTGAAAGTACTGGAGTGTCAGCATGTTCCCTGATCCCCTAATTTTTGTGAGCAGTGTAGTATCCTGGATGCCTGAGTAAGACACGTTAAGACACACGCATGTCTAAAAGAGGGAAAAAAGACCCTCAAAACCTCAGGAATCTGTGTTATGGGGGATTTCAAGACATCTTTTCTACAGTGAGAGATAAGTTATTACACTTACACAGCCCATTACTAAGACAGAAGTATAACAATTCATGGGTATTTGTTTGTTTCAGTATGGAAGCAATATGTACCATATTTGGGCATGAGGCTGATTGGACCTTTTTATTTATTTATTTAATTTTTGGTTATCCGTAAGCTGCCCTTTTGAGTGGGGTCTGAAATAAGAATTCTCTAGCAAGTCAGCTTCTGGCATTCATCTGGGTTGCCCTGCTCTAGGGCCTTACTACCCACCAGACCCAATAGTGCTGAGATGCTTCTAGCCAGGAAAGATGTTTTATGAAATCTATGGCAAGTCCCAACAGAGGAATCACACAGTAGATTCCTAGGGTTATAGAGAAGGACCATGTCATCTTTAGACAACAGATATTCTCTATCTGAAAAACAATTCATGGCTTGGTACAAGGCCCTGTTAGACAGAATACCTGATTATGGAGCATCAAGTGATTATGCAGTCTGATTTACCCAGCATGCACCGAGCATTATCTGATCCACTGAGCCATTGGATTGAATGTGCACAGCTGCATTCCATTATATAAAAGGAACTGTATTTGTGAGACCATGACCTAGCAGACTTGGAAGACACAAATAAAGTAGCAGGAGTAGATAGTTCTATTTTACTTCTCCTTTTGTTGTGCTGCCTCTCCTTCATTCCACAAATATGAACTCAAGGAAGCTCATTACGAACAGTTAGCAGACAAGGGAAAGACCCAAGCTGGGTTTGTAGGTGGGTGGTGGGCATGGCATGCTCGCACCAAATGGAAGTAGAGAGCTGTTGCTTTCAACTCTACTCAGGAATGACTCTTAAAAACAGTGGTGGCCAATATACGGTACCGTAGCATCATAGTCAAAGAGTGCAAAGATCTGAGAATCAAATGTTTGAGGTGGAAGTGATTCCTTTCACTGCTATATATAAAACCCACATCAAGAATTTTTGCTTTCTTTCCCCATTCACTTTGGGCTTGGGGAGTTTGGAGGTTCCAGTGCCCAGCATGGGAATACTTCTTCCAGGAGCCTGGTCATAGTTCTGAGGAATTGACATTATCTTCTCCGCACCAACATCTGAGACTTCTCATAGCACTGAGCCAAGAAGCAGAACAGGGAACTACTATTCTGGATAGGGTTATTGAATTATATTACAAAGTAAGATTAAGGTTGATATTACACAATGTGGGCAAGGAGGAGTATGTTTGGAACCCAGAGGGTTTCAAATCTACTCAGGTAGTACATTTTAGTATCTTTTTTTTTTTTTTTAATAACCCTAATCAATGGAAAATTATGGTTATCCAACATTCAGATCACATATGAATGACAGAATGAGTCACCACATTAGTAAAATATTCCACCCAGCCAGAGTACTGGCATAGGCAAAACATAGGGTCAATGAAGGATGAAAGCAGCTTTAACGGATGACTTAAGTTGCACGCATGGCCACCTATAGCCCACCTTGCCACAGGGACTGCAGTTCATTTTTCCTGCCAGATCTCTGGCTGCTCCATCATATTTGACAAGGACATCTCTCTTTGGACCTTTAATTTTCAGAAACAAAGCCTAGCTGGATCTCTTGACTACCTGTAAAATTTACCCGGGCACCGATTTGGATCTCCTCTCAGTCCTGAGTTTAAAGGCTGGATGTGGAGTGGTTGTGTTCCAGTTTTCCATGAGTTTCTGGTTGGGGGATCCTCACTAGAGTTAGCTGTGGTTTATGGATCGAATGCACATTTCTCCCGCATGTGTTTAAATGTTCTTGTAATGGGGTTAATTCCATCTACTTTGTAATCCACTTAACGTGTTGGCTTGGTTGAGGTGTTGGCCAACCATGAATATTATCATGAAATTTAGGAGTTCTCCTTAGATTGGCTTCTAACAGTGAAATTTAACACAGGCCAGTAATAATGTTGTTTAAACACCCTCTTCCCGGGAACTCAAACTATTGTCAGACTGTCTAGGAAGGGGGAGAAATGGCTGATTGTTTTATGAAATATAAGGATTTTAAATACTGTGTTCTTAGTGGATATTAGGAGTCAGATTTGTATGAGAAATTCCCTTAATGGATTTCATATTTGTTTTGTTTTTGATACTTATTGTTTATAAATTCCTCCTGGTTATTGGGTGAATTTTTACTTTCTCTCTCTCTTTTGGCATCCTTTCAGACCTGGAAATATAATACACGTTATCCAGATAGGAAACCAAAAATTGAGTCAAGTTGCAGTTGAAAAATGGAACAGGCAAGTAAGTGGAAAAAAAGTTGTCAAAATGTGTCTTCCCCCAAATACCCTAAGTCATCTGGCTCTTTTTCCAATTATTAAAAGCATTCCTTAGTATACAGAAAATATTCCCAATTGAGTTCATGAAGGTAGTATAGACATGATATTGACATCACTGTTCACTGTGTAGTTCATCACTGGACAAATGGTATACACATTATCTCGTTATTCCACAACTCAACTGTAAGTATCAAATATTCTTTTGCGCATACCTTACAGATGAGAGAAGTAAGGCTTAAAGAGGTTGCGAAACTTAAGAGTGTGAGTCCCTCTGTCAACTTCAGTATACTTGATTTCAAAAACCAAATCCTTTCTCATTTTACAACATTGTATTCCCATTTAACACAGAGGCCCATTCCCTCATTCTTGAGATTCTCTCCTTGACTTGATTTGCATGTCGCCAAACCGTCCTGGCTTTCTTTTTATCTGCTTTGTCTTTTTCATCTTATCTCCCTCACTGTTTCATCTTCTTTTCCTGTTCCTTTAATGTTCATGTTCTCCAGGATTCTGTCTTTAATCTTTATTCATATTGTGTAAACCCTTCTGGAACATCTCATCTCAATTACTCTATTTTATTTATAGTATCAGGATAAAATTATTAGCTATTAGTTAAAGATGAGCACCCCTATTTTTAGATGTATAATTCTCCTCTTTCTCCCCACCTTAATATTCCACCACAAGCATTTTATACATGAGAGTATCCACCAAGTGATAAGACAATGAGGAGAAAAAGACCCTATTCTTGCTTTGAATTTAAACATAATGTCCTGAAACTCCTATCAGGACAGTAGTCTTAAAAATCTAGGCTACTGATTAGTAAAAGCCAGATGTTTTGTAGCTGCAAAAACAAGACCTAAAGGCAAATTAGCCAAGAGATTATGCCCTAAGCAGTATTGCATAAGACAATTGATAAAAGGCTTGTGCTGTCCCTGAATAGCAGATAAAAGTTCCTTTGGTTGAAGTGAGAGGGAGTTTCGGACAGGAAGAGGAGAGCTTGTGAGTTTTTAAGATGGAATTCGAGAATCTGCTTCCTGAGCAACTCCTGGAGCATGGACTAGAAAACAGATATTAGGGCCTTCAAGGGTGGATAGATTTTGTTCCCAGGTCAAGTGATTGCTTGGATCCTGAGTTTACAGCAGTAGAATGTACCATGCAGATGTCCTCCATGCCAGCATGAACGATAGGGTAGAGATGAAAGCAAGACAGGTACAGGTAGTAGGTAATGCAATTGTTCTGACTCCCATGCTCTGTCTGGTCTCTTGATGTCTCAGAGAGAGGTGGGAAAAGATGTTTCCTCTGCTAAAAGATGCATGAAGCTGCATTTAGCTCAGAAGACCTAAAGAATCCTGATGTGGACAAAAAGAAGGTAGAGAAATTTGCCTGATTTATTTATTTTCTTTTCTTTCTTTCTTTCTTTCTTTCTTTCTTTCTTTCTTTCTTTCTTTCTTTCTTTCTTTCTTTCTTTCTTTCTTTCTCTTTCTTTCTTTCTCTCTCTCTCTCTCTCTCTCTCTCTCTCTTCCTCTCTTTCTTTCTTTTTTTTCTCTTTCTTTCTATTGATTTTAGAAAGAGAGGAAGGGAGAGAGATACAGAAACATCAATCTGTTTCCCTGACCAGGGATTGAATTGGCAACCTCTGTGCTTTGGAAGGATGCTCTAATCAATCAAGCTATCTGGCCAGCGCAATTTTCTTGAAGTTGAGGACATCTTAGCAAATAGCACCAGGAAGTGAAGATGATCACCAAAGGCGGGCATGATAAACTTCGTTACAGAAGATGCTAATAAAGCAAAGAGGACTTCACCTGACCAGATATACACTCTATACTGACATAACATATGCCACCCAGTAAACAAGATCTCTCATCAGGGAGGGAGGCAGAGGTGTCAGGGAAATAGACTCTGACTCTTCAGGGAGAAGTATTGAGACTCACATGACACATGGGCAAGTCTTAGGGAAGAGACTACAGGAAGTGATGAAAAATTGGAACCACTAAGTACTTATTCAACCACAGGAGGGAAAGAAAGAGTGGGTGGGAGAAATGGAAAGCCTGCCAGGAGGGGTGGTACATAAGGACTTAATCAAGGAATAAACAGTAATAAAGAACAGTGAACATTTTCAGAGAGATCAAAAATTTTTCAATTTCCACCTCCCATTAGAAATTTAGATCTAGAGGAAATCCTCAAAACCATCCAGTTTACTCCTAATTAAATACGGATTAAGAGAAAACTCTTATTCTCTGCCTCCCTCGGGGTGCTCATTGTCAATTTTCCCTAACATTAAACTGTCATTATTTGTTTCCTTTAAGCACATTCTATTCTCTGCTAAACCAGAGAATAGCAGGTCTATAAATCCTCCACTGACTCAAAAAAAACCCCACCATTTCCCTTCTTGATTGGCTATACCAACTTTTTAACTAATCCACTTCCCAGAAATATGTCTGAAAAACTTTGATTATTTATATAAACTTGCCTAATACATCAATAACATTTCTCCAAATCCTTCTAGAGGCAAACAAAATTAATCTTAATACACCAAGAAGAACGTGATCACTGTAGTGAGAAATTGGAAGATTATTTCCAGTCTTGCTTGGCATGTTAATCTCTACAAAACCTAGAATCAAATCAACATATTAGTGGTCTCATTATCAGGCTGTTTATAAATTTGGGAATCCAATCTGGCTCCTGGATCATTTTCTATTGTCTTTATGGTCAGGCAGGCACTCCTCATCTCGATTGATATAATTTCCTCCCATATTAGGGATCACCTTTTACTAATTAAGTGGGAAACATTGACTTAACCTTCCATCTTCAGATTCCCATTGCCTTACAGGCAGCTGTGAACCTCACGCTGAATGACCTATTGTATGACCCACATTCTGAAAAGAAAAATAAAGGCTTGTATTAATTTTAATGGTGGTATCTTTTTTTTTTTTTTTTTGAACAATTACTTCCAAGCAATTCTACAAGCACCACTTTCCTCGTTTTCTGAAGATGAATATCCTTGCTATACAGTATTTTAATCCTCCTTCAAGTATCAGTCTCTCTACTCCAAATGGAAAATGGATGTCCTAAAAATGTCTTTTGTCTAGGGAAGGAGACATCAATTAAAAAAGATAATTTCAATTTAGTTAGAAATGTGAAGTGACAGAGATTTATTTGCAATCCTAACAGTCACTGGAAAGAGTTGAAGAGGAACGGTGTTGGGAGGAAGCAGCAACAGTGATGAGATGATTTCTGAACTGAGTTTTTAAGAATGAGCCAAGTAAAGAATAGCACAGGTGCTTCAGACATAAAAAGCCACATGTGCAAAGGCACAGAGTGAGAGATAGCCTTCTTCGAATTTTATCTGGTGGGTTACATTGTTAGATTTTTGAATACTGAACTAGCATTGCATTTCTGGAATAAAGTTACTGGGTTGAGATGCATTTTAAAAAATATATCAGCATTCTCTTAGATATTGCCAGGTTTAATTTAATATTTTGTTATGGGTTTCTGTGTCTAACTTCATGCAGGATATTAGTGTATACTTTTCTTGAATTGTCTTTGTCTGATTTTTTAGGGTAATGCTGGCCTCCTAAAATGAGCTGGGAAAAGTTTCCTCATCTTCTATTTTCTAGAAGAGAATGTCTAGAATTGGTATTATTTCTAAAATTCTTTTATAATTGACCAATAACACCACCTGGGCCTAGATACTTCCTCACTGAAGTTTGAAAATATGGGTTAGATAGATATCTTTCATAGTTATGAGATGACTCATATTATCTATTTCATCTTGAGTGAGTTTTAAATATTTGTGATTTTTGAGGAATTGGTTCATTTCATCTAAGTTTTCAAATTTATTTATAAGGAGTTGCTCATAGTATTTCTTTATCTTTTTATAGTCCAAGGGTGTCTATAGTGGTATCTCCTATTTGATTACTAATTCATTGGTAATTTATGTTCAATCTTTCAGAATTATTACTAGAAGTTTATCCATTTTATTTCTTTTTCAAAGAACTAGGTTTTGATTTCTTTTTGGTTTTCCCCCTGGTTTTTCTTTTTTGTTTCAATTTCACTACCTTTTATACTTTTAAGTTATTTTCATCCTCCTTTCTTTGAATTTATTTTTCTCTTTTACAGCTAAACAGTAGAAAGATTAGGAGGAAAAAAATATGGTAAATGCATCTTCCAATTTGGCTGTACTTTATATCATGGGCTTCTTTCTAATATTCTATTATGTACCTTCCAGAGTCCTTAAATATCTGACCCATCTGTCTTCCCAGGATTTTGGCTGTATTCAATGCAAGATACAGGGTGCACTTTTATCGGCTACTCAAACATCATGAGCTGCATTTCTGTTCATGATGTAAGTTTTCTAAACATCAAACAAAGTCAGTGAATTCACAAAGTACCTGAATTCACATGGTAAGAGCCTTCCACAGAATGTAGCATACATTAATGTATATAACTACATTTGTTATATATTTTACATAGTTCAATTCTAGATTCAGATAATTACAAATAGGTTTTTTTGTCTATTTAAATATTAAACAGGATAATGAAAAATATGAGAAAATGTAACTATTCTCCATTGTATAAGATTGTCCTGTGCAAATCATTGTGGAAACTGAAAACACTCCAGCAGATTTTCAAAATGGACCCTTTAAAAGGGAAGTACCAAGCCCACTGACATGTAGTCTCTTCATCAATGCTGTTTAATGGAACTTTATACAATGATGCAGTGGTATCTGCCGCTAGTCACATGTTGCTATTGATTATTTGAAACCTGGCTAGTGTGACTGAGAAACTAAAATTTTAATGTACTTTAATTTAATTAACTTAAATTTAAGTTGAAATAGCCATATGTTGTTAGTGACTACTGTTAATTCATAGCATTATTTTTAAAGGTATGAGGTAACATTCTTGAAAGTCTCAAAAGGCAACAAAGGAAAGTGATTATGGTAGAAAGACCATGACCTTTGGATCAGAAAGCTCTAAACTGAGATCCCAGCATAATTAATTCTAAGCTAACAAAGGGAAAATTCGTGCTGGAAATAGCAAACCATCTTACAAAGATGAGCCATGACAGGAGGTTTACTTGATTCTATAATTTTTTAATGCATTAATTGACCTTAAATGGGGAGTTTTAACAGTGTCTTTGTTAAATAATATTTTATTCAGCTGGATACATCACTCATATCTCTATTAATATAGAACTTTGAGTTTGAATATATGTCATCCAAACAATTAGCTATTCTTTCAGTTTTGTGTCACATCTAAATGTAGTAATCTCATCACTTAAAGCCTTTCTTCAAGAGTTTTCTAAACTTGTTGAATGTGAAAAAAACAAGAACATATTCATTTATAACAGCATAAGAAGTGGGCCCTTTTCTGTTAAACAACCACAAATCTTCAAATTTTCATCTTGTCCTCAAAGATATAAAGGAATGCATGTCAAATACCTTGTTGAAATAAAAATAGTATAATTGATATATTTTTAAACAGGTTAATATTATACTTAGATAAAGAAATGAGATTTACTTTGTAGAATTTGGTATAGAGGTAATATTTCAATTTTCAAATGAGGAAACTGAGACACAATGAGATTATTCAGTTTACTTAGTGAAATAGCTAGGAAGTAGCAGACCAGAATACAGAAATCAGGAACATCTGACTTCAAGATCTACTGTGATGTTTCCAGTAGATCACTATAATATAGAGCCTTTAAAATGGCTCCAAGTGAACCCTGTCTCCTGTATAGCAGAACTGGCATCAAATCTAGATTTTATATTTCCAGAATTTGTGTTCTCTCCCATGGACTAACTTTTTCATGCTGCTTATTATGAGGTCAAATTTACCTTGTTATGTTAAAATGTCAGAGATACTAATTTATTATGCATATTCTAATTCTTGGAGCATAGGTTCTTCCTATGGGTTACTGGACACCTCCCAATTGTATGTGCCTGTTCCCTTTCCTAGAATGGAGTTTTAGGAGGATGACACAAAAGTACATATGGAAAATAATACAATAATTAATAAATAATAATACAAGAATAAACTGTGTTTTGTGTACTCACAACTGTAAACCTACTTTTGCCCCACCCTGTATGATGAGCAAAGTGTCCGGCACATAGGCACGTCCATATGACATATGTTCTTTAGTCATCTGCTTCATAGCAGAATGAATGCTCTAGCAACTTTGGAAAGATTCTATTTTGGGGCTTTCTAAATCATTCCAGAAATCTCATGGACATGGAGCGGATCCTGGAGAAGATTTTTTTCTTCCAACCCACATTTTGGTAGGGGCACTGAAAGGAGAGGGTCCTGAAGGTCAGTTTTATTCAGAAGTATAATCTACATGAATACTATGCCAAGAAATAGGAGCTGAAGCACTGTTTACGTGGGTTACTAGGAAGAGAAACTCATGCATGTGCCATTGGATTGCCAAGTGTAAAGGCTTCCATTGATACTCAAGAGTCAGTCAGTGGGAAGGACATGGTGAGGACAAAATGGGGGTGGGCACTCCTGGGCTCAAAGGGAGCTACTCTCACGTTTGAGACAGCGTGTTCCTGAAAACTAGAAGCAGGCACTGAAATGATCTGAACCAGGCTGGATACAATCAAGTCAGCATGTGCTTTAAAGACTATTCTAGGTGCACATTTGTGACTATCTTCTTATGCTTTCAGTTCTTCCTCCCTTTAACTTCTAACTCCTCAAGGCTATTGAAGACTGAAATGGGGCTTTCCCATTGATGTGGTTGAAGAGGAAAAGCAGCCTTAATTATATGAGAAATCTAGGCAGAACCTAGTTTTAACTCATCTCTTCTTCTTCATCTTTTGTGGTCCAGATGTTTTTCAGTAACCCTCATGAAACTGCATCATACACAGACCTTATAGTCTACAAGAATGTTTCTTGCGCTCTTTTCTTTTTGGCTAGAGATAGTCATCTCTGAGCAACCTCAACACATAAGAATGAGATGCTGCTTCTCTTTTGATGCTTTTTTCCTAAATGATCTAAGTGAATGGGGCAATGGCAAAGAGCTCATCTCACCAAGGCCAACTTGGTAGCAGGCCACCTCAATGCTATCAATTCTGCATTCCCAGCTGGTGTCCCTGTGTAGTTTTAATAGGACATCCTGCACGTGGCCCTTACAAACTCCACCCCCCCACCCCCACCCCTGGCTTGCTGAGGTGGATTAAAAGATGCAAACTCACTGAAATACGCCAAAGAATATAATGGTCTCTACAGAAGATCTGGCTGTGTCGACCAACAAAAAGTTCCAGCTGTGGCAGCCCTGTGGAACAAAGGGAACTCTTGGCTTAATGTGGAGTGCATGCTTCTGATGTTCCAGCTCAGGCAAGAAATAAATAAAGCTATTACAAAGCCCTTGACCAGATGTGTCTGACATAGTCGAAAATGTGTTTGCACAGAAACTTTGCTATCAACGTGGCTCATCCGTATAGCAATGGACATCTGTTCCTGAAGGCCAGTGGGGGTGCAGTCTGTAATCATAGTAAAGACCCGATCTGGCTGGCCTCTTTAAACTGCCTTTTTTCTGACTGCTTTTCACCTTAATCTCATAGTCTCAGTCATGTGCGGGTCAATGCTTTATTTAACACAGAATCTGAATGCTTCTGTGTCATGGAATCAAACGCAGCCCACTAGTCAGACTTGAAAATTTCCATTTGTTTTCCAGGAGCAATTGTGCGTGATCCCCATAGATAACTTGACACTGTTCTGCCCTGTCACAATTTACATCTGTCTTTGACTTAATATTGTTCCTAAGGTTAGCTATTGATCATTGTTCTCACATGAATCCTTCATTACGCTAATTGGAACCATTTATAAACACATTCCTTGGACAGATGACAAAAGGATCTATGATGGACAACTTCTTATTCGGAACAGCTGCCCAATATGTAAATCAAAAGCTGTTAAAGATTGTATTGAGCTGAGAACAATTATACAAGGTTCTAGCCTGTTGTGAATTAAAATTACTACATTAGAGCTTAAGGGATTTGTAAAAGGACTCTTTCTTTTCAAGAATGCCAGTTCAAATTCAGATCGGGTCATTGACAAGTAATATCATGTGATAGTAACGTAAAACAAATCAATGCTCTCAGCTTTTTGGTTAATAGACAAATAGTACCTTCCAAAAGCACCATTTCCTATAGCCAATCCTTTGGTTACTTTATTGGAAGACCTAAGTATAGAAAGGCCTTAGATAAATTAAGGAACTACTTAGAATTTATTTAAAATTTTAGAATTTAGAATTTAGGAACTTTTCATCCTTTTAAGCACATTATCAGATTTTTCTTTAAGTTACTCTAGTTTGGCTTACACACACACACACACAGGGTTTATTTCCCTTTATATCTGAAAATAAAAGTCAAAGTGGAATAACGCTTTAGAGCAGTGGTCCCAACCTTTTTTGGGCCACGAACTGGTTTAATGTCAGAAAATATTTTCACAGATTGGCCTTTAGGGTGGGATGGATACATGCACAAAATAAAATTATGTGACCAGCGTAAAAACTGTGGTATTTTTAAATATAATTGTCGAATTTATGAGACAAGCGTCAAGAGTGAGTCTTAGATGGATGTAACAGAGGGAATCTGGTCATTTTTTAAAAATAAAACATCGTTCAGACTTAAATATAAATAAAACAGAAATAATGTAAGTTATTTATTCTTTCTCTGCATACCTGTACCGTTCCGCGGCCCGGGGATTGGGGACCACTGCTTTAGAGGACCGTGAAAACAACAATAATGGATAGTTATTGATTCTGCTGTGTGTCAATTACTGTTCTAAGTAGTACAATAAGTACAACCTCATTTATTCCTTCCAATAACTCTACAAGGGAAAAACTATTATTCACATCTCACAGATGAGAAAACTAAAGCCAGTGAGATAGACCCAATGTCACATAGCCCATATTTAATCCCAGAATGTCCAACTCAAGAGTATGGGGTTGAAGGCGTTGCAGGGATGGGTGTCAAAGGTGAAGGGTCTAAGAAAAGAAACTCAGACACAGACAACAGTATGGGGATTACCAGAGGGAAAGGGGCGGGGAGGTGGAAAAGGGTACAGGGGGAGATAAATGGTGATGGAAGGACTTGACTTGGGATGGAGAACACACAATACAGTGTACAGATGATGCATTATAGAACTGTACACAATGAATGGCAATACTTAGTCAAGTAAATAAATAATGAATACCAATTTACATACTAATATATATACATATACGAATGGTAGATAGATAGACACAATGGTAGATAGTCGATAGAGACAACTAATATTTATTGAATCCCTCTATTACCTTAATACCTACATTTTCTGATGTCATCTCCCATTTTTTAAAGATAAATTTAATAGCTCCACTTAAGATAGCTTTTATAGCCCCAATGGCTTTACCACAAAGATATTTGCATACAGCTAATTTGCGAACTTTTCAAATCCTGTTTTAAACCATATACTGTGGGACTGCAGCAGGTTAACTAAGCTTTTGTGGGCAACTGAGGTCTTTGTGTGGCTTTCATTCCAAATATGCCACGCACATGGAATCAGCATCCTGTGCAATACAAAAAGTCAGTGATTCTGAGTCGGATGCTTACATTTGACTTGAGAATGTTTTTGTCATTATATACTTGTACGCATGAATGGTATAACGGAGGGAGAAGAAAGGGGGTTTTGTCCAGAATTTAATTTCAGCTGAACTTGGTGTTGGAATTATATTTGTCTTGTCAGGGTCTCGGCTTGTAATAACCTTCTCATCTCCAGCATTCCTCCCAGAGTTCTTCCCAGATAGAAAATGGAGCAGAGAACCAGCTTCGAAGTAAGTGGGGTCAGGGAAATTTTGAGCTGATTTTTAAAAAATGAGTACATTTGATTTGACTGTTCTGATGATGTAAGGCCACTATTTTAATAATTACCCACATAACCTGTTTATTCATACAGAAAAAAGCTATGATAAATATTTAATTCCAGCTAACAGAATCCTTCAAGGAGTCAAGAAAAAGGAGAAATAGCTAACTAAATAAAAGGAGATATTCTATCACTATTCTTTTTTTTTTTTTGTCTTTTCTATTGAAATTCTCTCTTTTTTCTTCTCAGTTTACTTATCCTTTGATCCTAATGCAATAGTATAACAAAGACATGTCCTCTTGGCATCAAAAATGATTTTTCTCCATCCTCTTTACAAATGATCACATTTCTGTTTCTCTCTTCCTGAAGGCTAAATTCTTAAGATTTACCTGTGCCACTCACGTATTTACTGTTTTGGCAGTTCCTATAGCATGTCAGGCACTGGGCTTCCTAAGAGGGAGGCCAAACACCTGCCCTCAAGAAATCAGCGGAGGAGGACCGAAGATGGTATGGATACAGCAATGTAAAAAAAAGCCATAACAATGACTATTATTTGCTATGGAAGCTTAGAAGAAAGGGAGACCAGTTATCTGGAGAGACTGGAAAAGGCTGTGGGGAAGAGGTAGTGCTGAAACAGGAAAGAACTTACCAAGAATACAAGGGAGGGGAGGGGAGTCCGGACAGAAGCATAGCAAATACAATATTTAGAATCAACTCTTAGTTTCCAACTGAAGGAGAGGTGGGATAATATTAATGAATGAAGCCTACTTTCCTCAAGATCGCACATGATATCGCCTTTCCTCAGCCTCTGAGGTGGTTATTAACTGAAAACCTCAGTTTCCAGTAATTACATCTGACCTAAAACACTGCTTCAATCACTAACTATGCCAATATATTAGTTAAATATGTGATTAACTAATTTCTTACTTTCTGTGATACCTGATTTTGCCTCTCCACTGTATCAGGAGAGACCATGTATAATATCTCCTCCTATTCCACATGAGGCCTCATTTAGCCCATTTCAATCAAACACTTTAGTATAACTTGATAAATGAAATTAATGAAAGGAAAAGTGAAATGAAGTGAATTGGTATCAACAGTGTACTTACAAGGTAGCGGAGAGTACAGTAGACACATTCAGCCATGTCTAAATGGGTGAAGCAACATAAAACATGGGCTTTGGAGATATACATCTTGGAGCCAAGCACTGTTTCAAATGTCTCTTTACTTTCCTGGGTCTTAGTTTTCAAATGTGTAAAATAGGGATATGAAAAATGTCTGATTTATGGGATTGTGGTAAGGATTACATAAAATATCATATGTTATAGTTCTTATATATAGGAGAAAATGTGCTTAAAAGTAAAATATTACTAGGTTATGACTAGTTGTATTGGTCTGCTATTTTCTTAATAATGCTGCATAACAAAACACACTGAATTCAATGCCTTACAGCAATCAACACTAACTTTCTATTCACATCTTTTCAGTCCTGGAAGGCACCTTCCAAATCTAAACTATGTTTGGCTGAGATTGGCAGAGAGCTGCAGGGTAAGGATAGGTGTGCCCCAGCTCCTTCTCATCCTCTTGGTCCCAGTTAGTGGCCACTGAGACATGACTTTCTTATGGCAAAAGGCAGTAAAGCTAGACAGCAAGTTCAAAGGCACCAGCACATTTCAAGCTTCTGCTTAAGTCACATATGCTAACATCCCATTGGCCAAAAAGCAAGTTACACAGCCAAGTCGAAAATCAAGGAGGGATCATGGTAGAAAGAGAAAACATTTGTTTAAAAAAAGATTCAATCTGCCACAGAGTTATTTTGGCTTATTATTTCAATTAGTTTTTTTAAATTTGATTATCTAAACATAATCTAAATTATCTATATCTAAAAATCTATAACTTGGCTAATTTTATAAAGCTTTACAATCAACTAATTTTAAAGCTCTTTAAGAAAAAAAAAGGCTCTAATAAGCTAATAAATAAGCTATAATTGCTTAAGTGTGGGATCCCCAAAGATGAACAACAATGTCAAAAAATAGACAAATGACAATCACAAATAATATATTCAATAAACAATTTACCATTTCAAACCTTTATGTTTTGTGCTATCTGAGAAGTTTTTTTAGGGTGCATTTTGGAAGGTCAAAGGAGGCAGAAGACATGGACCCTATTTTCTGTGTCACTATGGCAGTTGGAAGCCAATTGTTTTGCCATTTGTTTAGCATTCATATATGTGATCAGACCTTTCACACCCACTGGCTTTACCTAGTCACGTATTCATTCTTTTAAAAACAGGTGCCAGTGTGCCAGGCTTTGTGCTACTTATTGGGGAAAGAACTATGACTGTAAACAACTTTCCTAATTGGAAAGTTGTGTGTGTGTGTGTGTATGTACATGATTTTTTCAATTCCGCAAAGCCATGAGGGACAAAAGACGTAATTTAGAAATGCTTACCTGAACATTCTGTATGTATACATGCATAACATATTCACAGGAGAACACAGAAGGAGACTAAGATGAGGGGTGCTAAATGGACACTAGTTAATTGCTTCGATTGTGCTACTTAAAAAGTAGGCATTTCTTAGAGCTGAGTACCCTGTTAATCCTCCCAGCTGGGTTTTTAATGTGATATTTCATTGATTTAGAATCCTTCTAATCCTTCCTTCCAACAAAAAGAGTTCACCAATACATATTTATTGATTTTGAGGCCTTGTACTAAGCGTTTTCACATACCTTAATCTGAGTTTACAATCACCATACTCAGAAAGGCTACAAACCAAAGGTATTCAGAGTGGACTTCTCCTTCCGCTCCCAAGTCCATGGGATGTGTGTGAAGACAAGAAGGGCAATTCCTCTCTAAGTTAAAGCCTATTTTAAAGATCTTCTGAGGGAGACTTAGCTCATCTGGGCAAAGGGCATATAATGAAACGATGGCTCTGCTCAATTAAAATGCACTGCACTCAATACCCATAATGAGACGGTGAGTGAGGAACTATGTTTTCTACTAGTCTTTTTTTTTTCTTTTAAATAATTTCAATTAAGTTTTAGTTGTTCAGTGTTGATTAGTGAAGGAAAGCAAGTATGCACCTTAATTCTAAGTCCTCTGTTGGTTTCTGCTTTATGGTCAACCTCAGAGCTACCTTGCCGAGAGAAAAGGAGGGGGTTGGTGCAGAGCATCTTCTAGAATTGTGATTAATGGTGTACCTCCTCACCTATCATTTTACCACCTTAAACCCGCAACTGACTTTAAGTGCACCTTATAAACACCCCATACTACATTTCTGCAAGTTTTGCCAAAAAAATAAAACAAAACTACACTTCTCTTCTAATTACCATCACAACAGCTCCCATTATGGTTTGACACTAGTAATTTAGTTATATTTACACTGCTATACAATGCGCCAAATAGATAGTAATGAATACCAATGCAGCCTACGGTTGAAGCAAACTATAATTACACAGGCCTAATGAAGTTACCAGAGAAGGCAGGGTGTAAAGAAAAGAAAATAAAATAAGAAAAAAAAATCTCAGATTAGGGAAAAGAAAAGCAAAAACTGAACGTTTTCTATTCCTAAAGCTCTGCTTTGTACTTGGAAACTCCTGGAGTCTCGAGCATGTGCTATCACTCCCTTCTCTTCCTTGGTTTACGGTCTGTGATTTCCATTCTGAGCTTTTATCTTTCACTTTCCAGTGTCTCATTGTATTTATCAAATCGAGATACACAATTTCATGCATTATACAGCAAATCAAATGGGATACTTATTTGGCAATCCAACTTTGTACTAAATGTGCCCAATTAAAATTGAAAATCAGGAGCTTGGTCAAGATGTCAGCCATCAGACTGACAGGCTAGAGCTCCATAGATGAGCAGCTAACAAAGTTACTGTACCTGTAAATTAAAGTCATAGCCAGTTAGCATCTCAGGATAAATTAATTTGAACCAGAAATTGCTTTTGTAAAAGTTGGTGTTTAACAAATAGTATGTGGTAGAAAAAGTCAAAGGCGTGGTGTTGCAATGACCGTGTATTGACGATAGAGGCGCTTCTTCGGAAATCTTAGACAAACTTTGGAAATCAGTGAGATAGGACTAAAATAATATCATATGTTCCCAAGTGTTCAGAGAGAATTGGACAGCGTTTGCATTGAATAATGAGTTAAGATACCAAAAAAAAAAAAAAAAAAGCATACATCTCTCTCAATATTTTTTATAACTTTTTAAATAATTATTGTGGCACTTTTTCTGCTTTTCATGTGTCCCTGGAGGAAATGGGGAAGCGAGAGGAAATGTGGCTTCCACGAACTGGCTATGACTTTGAGATGTGGGATAAGAAGAGCCTGCGGACTGCATTCTCCTCCTCTCATTCTCATCTGCCCTGATCTTTGTGAATGTGAAGCAGCCATTCTTACCTTATGTCTCACAATGTAACTTCTACGGCTGACTACCATGTTCTAAGAGGGATGATGATGCTCTGGTTTCTCTTCAGATCGTATAAATCTTTTTGCCTTTTACTAAGAGGGTTGACATCCTCAATACAGAGTCAAGTCCTCATGATGAAAATTCTCCTAATGGTTTAGGGGTCATGTTAAATGATCTGTGGCTCTTCAGGTTCAACTGGCTTGAATTCCAATAGATCCTTCTGAAGAGATTTCTTTCATTCTCCTCATTGTTGAATAGATCTCAACTATTTCATGCCCCAGTAGGACCGCATTCCTATTTCAAGTACATATCTGGGGAGCAGATTAAGAGGAAATGGATAGAGACAAAGTTTAAACTTGCCAAAAGGATTTTTTTTAAAATCTTGACATTGTTTTTCCCTGTGTCTCCTCATCAGTGCATAATTAGAAATGTCTTGGCCAAACCACATATTTATGCTCCCTAATGTATTTCATAGCCACATCATTCACTCTGTTATCTCTACTATGCCTTTGATTCATCAGCTGCCCTTTCTCTATACCAGGTGAGCTAGCTTTTCAGGGGGAGACAGATTCAGCTGTTCATCTGGGAGTCATTTGAGTTCCCGGTCTTAAGGGGTGGAGCTGCTGTATTCTGCCTCACCTGCTACACTTTTTTGTTGTTGTTTCTGTAATTGGATTTCCTGATGAAAGTAAAGCTGCAGTGGGGACAGATGTTCTTAAAATTAAAAAAAAAAAAAGTTAAGGATCAGAGAAAGTGTATAAACAAGGGGATGATTTGCGTGCTAAAAATTATGTTTGTGTGCTTCGGATTTCATCCACATTGCTGATGAAAATAAACCAAAGTGAAGCATGGACACCAACAAAACTTCATTTTCTTGCAGAGACAGGAGATAATAAGTGAATGTGAGAGACACGTGTCTGTTATACCTGGCAGAAAGACTTGCTACTGGTCCCAGGAGGATCAGGGACTCTTCAGGAAAGTCTCTTTGCCGAGCTCAATCAAGGAGTCACAGCAAAGAGACATCTTTGACCAGAGAGAGTTGAGAAATATAGATTCTTTCTTCATTTCAAATACTTTAACTCCTGCTCAAATAAGATGTGTTTTCCCTTAATCAGGTTCTGATTGCTATGCTATAAATAAGATAAAACACAGTAAAATAGAATAAGGTAGGAATGAAATAAAACAAAAGTCCCCTTGTGATCTCCCCATCACAAGAGGCATTTCGCAAGTATTAATCTTCCTCACCTATACACATTGGTTTCATCCATCAGTTTTATCATGAAGTTGGCTTAAAACTGAGGATACATCTTGTCTTTCACTACACATGATGGATTCCAGATGTTCAGATTAAATAATGGTGCTCCCCTGTAGACATAACGGACCATAGCAGTAAAGTAACCAGGCAAAATGAGCAAACCAGGCCCTGCAAATGATCTTAATTATTTCAACTACGAGGGAACAGAAAAGCACTGGGTAATACAACAAACAGCTCTTTGAAAGGGCAAACGAAAAGCCCTGGTAATTTACATTTAAGTCCAACCTGCTCCCGCTCCCTGCAAAGTATAATGTGTGCAGACTAATTCAGGAAGAAATCTAGCACCATACCCTTTTCATAATTGGTATTCTATGCCAACTTTCCAGCAGCAAGTAGCCTATAAATCATAATGCTAATATTGGTTTGCTTTTCAATTTTTTAAATGACATTGTACAGTCAAAGCCTTATGACTAAAAATATGAATGTGCTTTCACATCATTCAGGATGTCTCCTGTGCTTCCAGCATTTGAAAAGGCAGCTACAAATGTCATAGCTGAGGTAAATCAGATTTATGTGGCATACAGATCTCTCTCTCTCTCTTTCTCTATCTATCTATCATCTATCTATCTATCTATCTATCTATCTATCTATCTATCTATCTATCTATCTATCTGCATGCATTATGACAGGGGTCCCCAAACTACAGCCCGTGGGCCGCATGCAGCCCCCTGAGGCCATTTATTCGGCCCCCACCGCACTTCCAGAAGAGGCACCTCTTTCATTGGTGGTCAGTGAGAGGAGCATAGTTCCCATTGAAATACTGGTCAGTTTGTTGATTTAAATTTACTTGTTCTTTATTTTAAATATTGTATTTGTTCCCATTTTCTTTTTTTACTTTAAAATAAGATATGTGCAGTGTGCATAGGGATTTGTTCATAGTTTTTTTTATAGTCTGGCCCTCCAACGGTCTGAGGGACAGTGAACTGGCCCCCTGTGTAAAAAGTTTGGGGACCCCTGCATTATGATATATATGGAAAAAAATCTATATCTTTATTTCTACTTTCTATGATTAAGAGAAAGTCCAGCTGATATTCCACTTGGCATAAAAGTACCCCAAAGCAGTATTTCAGGCCTTAGAAAATGGAGTAAAATTGTAGTTCATGTCAGCACTGGACCACGAGGTGAATTCTGTCCCAGCAACCTTCTGTGGTTCCCTACTACGCCATAAATTAATCTGTCCGGATCGTTGACACTCATCCACAAAGCACAGGTGGCAGTCTCCTTTCATGCACACCAAAAAGAGTGAGATAAAAATAAATTGTGCTGCCATTAAAAACATGTTAAAATAATACTTTTCCCATCTGCTCAACCCAGCCCATGTGGTAAGTGAACTAACAGGTGTCCACTCTCACACTTGATGGACAGACACCACAAGCAATTAATGAAAATTACCACAATGGAAATCAATTGGATTTCTTCTCTCCTTTTAGATATTAATCAAAACCAAAACCAAGAATGCACACCTTGTATCACACTCAGATGTGTGGGTCTTCAGATGTGGCTGCTTCAAAGCCCATTTCTATCTCAATATTTATAACAAAGTTGGTTGGCTCCACAGTCCTATCAAGGGGGGACTCTATGTCCCACATTCTAAGCTGCCAAAGCCATGATCAGCAGACCCATCAGAACTCAGCCTGCATAGTTTTCCTGATACTTACAATACAAACAGGGACAATCTAAGGGCAAAGTCATTAAACCAGCTGGTTAAAAATAAACTTTAGAATTTCCTTTTGATTAAAAAACTATATATGCCAGACAAATATATATGTTTTCAAATGTTGCTGTGAGTATTAGAAAATTCAAATAGAGGTCAGTCTTGGCATGAAAAAGTCACTGATTATCTTTAATCTCATCATTAACACTTAGGGTAATGTTAACATTTTATAGAAATAGTTGTTCTACAGGTAAAAATCATTTGGAATTGATGAATATGTGAGAAAATAAGAAATCTAGCAAAAATATTCTCCAAAAAAGCCCAAGCCAGGAGAATGTTACTGGTGAATTATTTCAAACTTCCAAGGTAGAAATAATTCTGTTATTTAATATTTTTAAAAAACAGAGAAATTAGTTAACTCCTAAAGGTCTTTTTGAGAAAGCCAGCATTCCAGTGACGCTTCATGACTTCTCAAGAGGAAGGAGATCAAGATTAGGGCAGAGGAGGCAGTGGATAGAAATAAATGAATCGATGCCTTCCTGTATTTATAGCTTTTCATTTTGAGTTGAGTTTCAACAGGTAAACTAGCTCAAAAGGAAAAAAAACTTAATTACACAGTAATGGGAAAAAGGAACAATCTGTGACATGTGATTGTACTTACAAATTATATGCATATGTATCACTGAAAAAAAAAAAAGACATGACCACCTGCTCTATTAAGTTGTTGTGTCCAAGGATTGTTTTGATAATGTGGACAGGGTTGAAGGACACCTCAGAGAGGCCAGACACTCGCAGAAAGAGAAGGTTTGGGGGACATTAGCACTTCTTCTGTCCCCACCCTCCCTCTTCCTTTCTCTCCTCATTCTTTCTGTTACCTGTCCTTTCCTTTCTTTCCCTCTCCTTCACACCTTCCTTCTCTGATCTCCATCTCTCCTTTCCTTTCTTTCCTAAACTTTTCCTTGGATGCTAATTGATATAGTTAACCCTGTGACTAGAGCAATCTCTACCACCTTGCTTGGGCCAAATCTTCCTATTGAATGGATGTAGAAAAGGAACCTATCTTGAGTGGAGATTCATCCCAGAGTAATCACTACAGACAAATCTTCAACTGTTGTCATGGTTAATTATAATTAACCAAGTCCTTCCTATCTATCTATCTATCATCTATCTACCTACCTACCTACCTACCTACCTACCTATCATTTATCTATCATATATCTATTATCTATCTATCTATCTATCTATCTATCTATCTATCTATCTATCTATCTATCTATCTATCTATCTATCTACATTTGAGTCCATTCTATTTTAGTTAACCCCCTGAGCATCTTGTGGCAGATAGTATTTTCCAAAGATGGCTGAAATAATATTTCCAGTGCTACATGTTCTTATATGTTCTTCTAGAACCTTGCCATTTACCCATCAATTAGTGAATTCTAATTCTCCTCCCCTTGAATCTGAGATTCAACAGAATATGTTCACCAACAGAATATGGCAGAAGTAATATTGTGTGACTTCTAAGGGTAGGTCATGAAAGGTGTTGTAGCTGGTCTACTTGCTTTTGGAGACCACCTAATAACCCTGACTACCCTGAGACTGCCCTGCTGGAGAGGCCAAATGCAGTGGGTACTCAGATGAACAGCCCCACCTGAATTTCCACTATTAGTCATGACCAACTACAAGTCAGGTGGGAGAGCCTTCTTGACATCTCACATTGTTGAGCCTGCAGATAACTGCAGCTCTAGGTGACATCTGCTGAAACCATATGTGAAACCCTAAGTTAAAACTGCCTATCAGAGAGCCCTTACCAATAACCTGACCCACGAAATCATAAGTCATGTTTTAAGTCACAAAGTATGGAGAAAAATAATGGAAACAGCCTTCAATATTTTAAGGGATAAAGTGTAATTAAAACTCATTGGAATGAAGCACACACAACATAAGGGACAAAATTGAACAACGAAAATTAAATGTAATTGTATTTTATAGAAGAAAAGTTTAGGGTTTTGTATACTTTTCTCCAAGCATCTTCTTCAACATCGGAAGTGCGCAGGCATGACAGCTATATTTCCTGTTTTCAGTTTATCTCCTCTGGCCTCTCTGGTCTTCTCATGGAGAAAAGTTTTCTGCACTCTAAAATACTCCTTATCCAGTTTGATTAATATACTCTCTCTTCAGGACACCCTTTCTTCTAACTGAACTGGCCATAATGATCTCTGGGGGAAAAATAAGGAAAGTAAGATGAAAGTCCAAGTATAGGTGAAGAATTTGGATGATACTTGAGACTGTCTCAATTTTCATTTTAAGGAACTATCAAAAAGAGCTATAGTTGACCATTTGATATCATCTAGCATATAAGTCCCCTTCCATCACCATTTCTCCCTATACCTTCTTCTACCTCCCCCATCCTCTTCCCTTCTAGTAGTCATCATGCTGTTGTCTGTCAGTGAGTAGTTTTTTTGGTTATTGTCTAACCCTTCACCTTTTACACCCAGTTCCCCAAACTCTACCCCCAACAACTGTCAGTCTGTTCTCTATCTATGGATCTGTTTTTATTTTGTTAGTTTATAACAAATACCTCCATAGTGATCAGTATTTCTATGGGTTTTCTAAATGTACAATTTACTTTTTAAACTGTTTTATTTAAAATAGCATTCATGCATTAACCTAATTCCTACTTTCTTAGAAAATACTTTTACACAATTATGGAATGTTTGAGTTTCTTTTTATAAATTTTTTTTCACTTTTAAATCAATTATCTCAATGTATGATCTTGAACTCAGGAAAATAATTGCATTAATCTTTGAGTTTGTTATTTTATTAGCTATAAGCTGTGAAGTAATCTATGATTCAGCTTGTTTATATGATCTGACTGATGACAATCTGGCAGGTTTTTGTCCAGGGAGAATCTGTCCCACCCTGTGTGGGTATTGGCTTGAATGGTGCTAGTCCCATGGGCCAAAGCCATCCTGTCACCTCACAAGCAAAGAGGGCAGGTTGAAGCCAGCTAACATCTGACGGGGAATCCACGGTCAAAGGCATGACCTGAAGGGAAGAACTGAGTTCACTGTCAACTATACTGAAATGAAAGGGAAAAATAATGTAAGTTCGGTTATTTATTTGGTCCCAATCATCAGGAGAAAATTGGTAATTGTAAAATAGCACTAGCAAATATATCTTTCCATTGTGAGGCCCCTTCGGTATATTTGTGCTAATGTTAGCTACTGTCACAAGAATGGTATGAATGCTGTTATAATTTGGAACAATAAGTATAAAATTGCATTGAGCCACTGAATATTTTAATGGACACTTCCTAGCTGAAGAGACTAGAGCCAGCCAGTCTTCTTACACTCTTAATTTTTAAAATTGAATTTATTGGGGTGATACTGGTTAGTAAAATTATATAGAGTTCAGGTGTACAATTTTATAATACATCATCTATATATGGTATTGTGTGTTCTCCACCCCAAGTCAAGTCCCCTTCCATTACCATTTCCCCCTATACCTTCTTCTACCTCCCCCATCCTCTTCCCTTCTAGTAGTCACCGTGCTGTTGTCTGTCAGTGGGTAGGTTTTTTGGTTATTGTCTATCCCTTCACCTTTTACACCCAGTTCCCCAAACTCTACCCCCAACAACTGTCAGTCTGTTCTCTATCTATGGATCTGTTTTTATTTTGTTAGTTAATTTTGTGATTATATTCCACATATGACTGAAATCATATGGTTCTTGTCTTTCCCTGATTGGCTTATTTCCCTTAGCATAATGTTCATCCAGGTCCATCCAACGCTGTTGCAAGGGTAAGATTTCCTTTGTTTTTACGGCTGAGTAGAATTAAATTGTGTAAATGTACTACAGCTTTGTTTTGTCCACTCATCTACTGATGGACTCTTGGGCTGCTTCCAAATCTCAGCTATTGTAAATATGCTGCAATGAACATAGGGGTGTATATATTCTTTCAAATTAGTGTTACAGGCTTCTTTGAATATATTCCCAGAAGTGGAATTGCTGGGTTATAAGGCAGTTCAATTTTCAATTTATTGAGGTAACTCTCATACTGTTTTCTATTGGCTGCACCAATCTGCATTCTCACCAAGAGTGCACAAGGTTGTTTTTTTTCCCACATCCTCACCAATACTTGTTTATTGATTTATTGATTATAACTATTCTGACAGGTTTGAGATGATATCCTATTGTGGTTTTAATTTGAATTTCTCCGAGTATTAGTGACTTTGAGCATTTTTTATATGTCTATTGGCCATTTGTCTGTCTTTTTTAGAGAAGTTTCTATCAGTTGTCTACTTTTTAATTGGATTGTTTGATATTTTGGTATTGTGTTTTATAATTTCTTTATAAATTTTAGATATTAACCTTTTATCACAGGAATCATTGGCAAATATGTTCTCCCACTCAGTGGGTTGTCTTTTTGTTTTGTTATGGTTTTCTTTGTAATCCCATTTGTTTATTTATTTATTCATTTTTTGTTCCCCTTACTCAAGAAGATATATTAGAAAAAAAATATTGCTAAGGGAGATGTCCAAGATTTTATTGCCTATGTTTTCTTTTAGGATTTCTATGGTTTCAACTGTAATATTTAAATCTTTAACCTATTTTAAGTTTATTCTTATGCATAGTATGAAAGGTGGTCTAGTTTATTTATTTATTTTTTATTTTCACACTTATCTGTTCAATTTTCCCAACACCATTTACTAACCGACTGTCTTTACCCCATTGCATGTTTTTGCCTCCTTTGTCAAATATTAACTGACCATAAAAGTCTGGGTTTATTTCTGGGCTCTCTGTTTTGTTATATTGATCTATATGTCAGTTTTAATGCCAGTACCATGCTGTTTTGATTACTATGGACTTGTAGTATAGTTTGAGATTATGTAGTATGATTCATCCAACTTTGTTCTTCTTTATCAAGATCACTGTGGCTATTTGGAGTCTTTTGTGGTTTCATATATATTTTGGGATATTTGTTCTTGTTCTGTGAAATATGTGATTGATATCTCAATAGGAACTGCATTAAATTTATATCAATAGCTTGCTTTGGGTAGTATGGATATTTTAATGATGTTAATTCTTATCAATGAACACAGTATATGCTTTTACTTGTTTCTGTCTTCCTCAATTTTTTCCTTCAATGTCTAATGATTTTCTGAGTACAGTTCTTTATTTCCTTGGTTAAATTTCTTCCTAGATATTTTATTCTTTTTGAAGAAATTGTGACTAGTGTTGTTTTCTTAGTTTTTTTTTTTTTCTGATAGTTCATTATTGGTGTATAAAAATGCAACTGAATTCTGAATATTTATTTTGTATCCTGCTACTTTACTTAATTCATTTATCAGTTTTAGTAGCTTTTTGGTGGAATCTTTAGGGTTCTCTATATACAGTATCATATCATCTACAAATAATGACAGTTTTACTTCTTTCTTTCTTTCTAATTTGGATGTTCTTTATTTCTTCTTCTTGTCTGATTGCTGTGGCTAGGACTTCTAGTACAATGCTAAATAAGAGTGGTGAAAGCAGATATCCCTCTCTTGTTCCTGATCTTAAGGGAAATGCTTGTAGTTTTGCCCACTGAGTATTTTGTTGGCTGTGGGTTTGTCCTATATGGCCTCTGTTACATTGAGATATATTCCCGCTATTGTAACTTTGTTGACAGTTTTCTCATAAATGGGTGCTGGATTTTATTAAATGCTTTTTCTATATCTATTGATATAATCATGTGACTTTTATCCTTTATTTTGTTTATGTGATGAATCACATTTATTGATTTTTGAATATTGTACCATCCTTGCATCTCTCAAAAAAGTCTTAGTTGATCATGGTGTATGACCTTTTTACTGTATTTTTGGATCCAGTTTGCTAATATTTTGTTAAAGATTTTAGCATCTATGTCCATCAGCCATATTGGCCTATCATTTTTTTTTTCTTAGTAGTATTTTTATCTGGAATTAGGATAATGCTGGACCTGTAAAATGAGCTTGGGAGTCTTCCCCTCCTCTTGAATTTTGTGGAATAGTTTGATAAGTATAGGTGTTAGTTCTTTAAATGTTTATTAAAATTCATCTGTGAAGCCATCTGGTCCAGAACTTTTGTTTGTTGGGAGTTGTTTGATTACCTCTTCAATTTTACCAGTCCCTTCAAATTCTCTAATTCTTCCTGATTCAGTTTTAGAAGATTGTATGTTTCTAGGTATTTATCCATTTCATCCAGATTGTCTAGTTTTTTGGCATATAGTTGTTCATATCATTTTATTATAATACTTTGTATTTCTTTGGTGTCAGTTTTTCTTCTCTTTTATTTCTGATTTTATTCATACACTCTCAATTTTTTTAACTGTAAAAAGAAAGATCGTTAAGGACATTTCTAGAAATAAGAGTCTGTGTTCTGAAAAACATCTTTATTTATTTAGAATGTTTTTTAATTTATAAGATACAAACTTCCAAATTAAACAGATGCTTTTTAAATTGAAGTCTTAATTATCCTTCATCTAACAAATTTGTAGGTGGAAACTACAAATTTCCACATAGTATAGGTACCCTTTTATACAGCAAACATCTCTTGCAAAACAATGCTTTCATAAATTCAGTGTAAATGATTTGGAAGCATAAAGATTTAATTTCATATTAGTCAGGGGGGTTGATATATACTTAGGCTTTTATCAAAACCCTTGAAATTAGAATAAGAGTTAAGTATATTTGAGAAAATAACTGATGTTGGAGTCACATGTTTTCAGACAAATACATAGTATTAATATTACAAAATGCTTGGTGTTTATTTGAGGTGAGAGTGCATAGCTCATGGTGTTTGATAAGTTATGGCTTAAAGCATAATAATGTTTAGGCTTAAGGCATCTTTTAGATTCTGAAATGTACTTTTAAATTTGGAAATATTGAAGGCAAGTGATTTTAAGAGCATCAACAATAATTCATAGACAAATAGACAGATAGACAGACAGGCAAATATGAATGAAGGATCAGAGGTCTTCAGTGTTAGACCCAGTTAGTGAGCTAAGGTAAGGAGGGGTCTTCCCTGCAGGCAGGAGTATATTTTCAAAGACAGATCAGGTCTGTGTCATCATTTTGGGGTTTTTGGCAGCCCAACTCTGTGTTCCCCTAACTAGAGTCAAGATCTGGATCAAAATCCAAGCTCTCCGTCTTTGGAGAGAAAAACAAGCATGGGCAGCCTCAGTAGGGAGTTGAGGTCTAATATGAGCTCAAACCCATGGCTCTCAACATAAGAGTAAGGACATTTTAGCTTAGAGTTGGGGTGAGAAATATACATTAGCAATCCGTTTCCTTGGCAGAAATGCAATCAAACCTTTCCAGAAGCTTCCAAGAACTTGAGGACACATTGTGTTTTGTGCAGCCACCTCTGGATTGGCTGATTTTGGCTGAGATGGTTGGAAGATGCTTGGACACTTTGCAGTAGATCATTTAAGTCAGCCCTTTTCAAACTTGAATGTGCACATGAATGCTTGAGGAATAAAGTTTCTGACTCTGTAGGTGTGGGGTGGCCCCAAGCATTTACATTTCTAATATGCTCCCAGGGGAAGCTGATGTTGCTAATCTGGACTGCACACTATGAGCAGCAAGGATACTAACAGTTCTGGCTGTGTGTTGTAATCACATCCGTCGTGTCACCAGGTCTGGCCTATAAAAATAGAGGATACTCAGTTAAATTTAAATTTCAGACAAGTAACAACTTGTTTAGTTTAAGTATGTCCCATAGTTGGGACATGTTTGTTCTTCAAAAATTTATTCCTTATTTATCTGAAATTCACAATTACCTTAGAATCCTCCATTTCATATGGCTACTCTACACAAGGAATATTAGAAAATGTTCCTGTCCCAGGTGTTTTGATTTAATTGGCCCAGAGTACAGCCTGGGTATATGGACTTTACAAAACACCCTAAGTGACTCTAATGTGCAGCCATGGTTGAAAGTTACTGATAAAAACTCACCCTCTTATTAATCAGGTGAGAAAACTAGAACAGAAGGGGTTGTATGGTCTGGTCGATGGTAGAATGGGGATAAAACTTGGGGTTTCAAGCACTCTTTGCCCCATTAAACCCCACAAGCCTTCTCCTATTTAAGTATTTAGAGTGCATGTAGAGGGCTGACTGTTATGAATCTTAATTCATGGGTGCTTCAAAGTGCATCTATTCTAATTCTTTTTTTTTCTTTTTTTTTTTCTTTCTTTTTTTTTTTCTGAAGCTGGAAACGGGGAGAGACAGTCAGTCAGACTCCCGCATGCGCCCGACCGGGATCCACCCGGCACGCCCACCAGGGGCGACGCTCTGCCTACCAGGGGGCGATGCTCTGCCCCTCCGGGGTGTCGCTCTGCCGCGACCAGAGCCACTCTAGTGCCTGGGGCAGAGGCCAAGGAGCCATCCCCAGCGCCCGGGCCATCTTTGCTCCAATGGAGCCTCGGCTGCGGGAGGGGAAGAGAGAGACAGAGAGGAAGGAGGGGGGGGGGATGGAGAAGCAAATGGGCGCTTCTCCTATGTGCCCTGGCTGGGAATCGAACCCGGGTCCCCCGCACGCCAGGCCGACGCTCTACTGCTGAGCCAACCGGCCAGGGCTCTATTCTAATTCTTAACCTAACTTCTAGGAACTTTGAAAAACAATATTGTCTGGGTGCCCCACCCCCCGAGAGTCTGGTTTAAAGGGCCAGGGATACAGCCTGGCCAGTGGGATTTTTGATAGCTCCCTGAGTGATTCTAACACTCAGACAGGGATGAACAGCGGTGTTCCATCAGACCCTCTATATGCAGTAGACCTGGAGCCAGTGACTCTAGAGCTGTCTGTAAGTGGTGGGTCCAGCTGAGCCCATCACAGATGTGTGTAAATCAGCAACTTCAAAGGCTGGAAACCCTGAGCTTGACTGCAGGGTAAACCTGGAACGCCTCATATGTTATTCTTTTAAGACTTGTCAAAGCATCTGAATCCGTTCTAATTAAAACACACATAGTTTCCTTAGATTTCGACATCTTAAAATACCTATATGAGCCTTGTATGTATTTCCACTGGTCCTAGGATATCCTGTTTCTCTGGTGAAATGCAGAGTAAGTAGTTATTTAAAAAAATAAAAATAAAAAAGAGGTCGGGCATGGGGAGGGGGAGAGAAAACCAGCATTTGCTTAATCTGAGCTTTCTAACTGGTAGATTCAAGCTGCTAGAAGTATCTCCCCCATCTCCAGGCCTTCCCTGTGATCTTATACGTTTCCCCCACATCAGGAGAAAGAAGAGCAGGTTCCTACTTTAGAAACAGCTGCATATCAGGCCTTTCGTGAGGAAGGAAGATTTCTTAGGCAAAGTATTTTGGCAGGAATTAGGACAATAAACAGTAAGGCTTTGTACTTTCTTCCGGCTTTCTCCTTCAAGAATTAAAATGCACTTAGAACAAGCCATGAATGAATTGCTACTGTTTAAACTAAACAAATGAGGGTCTTCTGAAGTCTTGAAATTACAGGGCATTTCATATTTCTCACACCTGTGAAGGTCATTCATGGTTTTTCTATAGGGAAACACAGTCTTTCCATCCATCAGAGGGGGGTGAATAATTGGAGTGCTTATTAATTAGCCTAATCCCACTGTACTAAACTACCCGATTATATCTCTATAGGCTTGGTGAATTTACTTAGGTTTGAATGACTAGATCACATGTTTGGAGATTCACCGACTTGTCCAACCCAGGATTTCCCAACTCCCAATCCAAATGTTCTTTGCCACTACTCATGGTTTTTGTTGTTGTTGTTTTTTGTATGGTTCTGATTTTATTATTTAAATCAGATAGACTTTGATTACCTCCCTCTAGGTCAATTGAAAGAAAACTAGGCTATACAGTTGGAAAGATTTATTGACTCAGTACAAGGGAAGTCCAATCTCCCCATCAGCTTCAACCTTCTGGCAAGTCCTTAGAACCATCCTGTTAAGCAGTTAAGTATAGTGACTCCACACTAGTTCATTCGGGAGTGTGGTAATTTTCACCAAATTGTGACGTATCCTTTGCAAAATGGAGAAATGTTCATATTTATTAGATACAGCACCTCTTTAAAAACTGCTATTTGTCAGAAAGCTTTATTGAGATGTTAATTTGTGTTATGATCTCTTCTTGACTTCCTCTTTTTCAATTCTCAAATACTCCTTTGTGTTAGGGAAGGTTGATACAACAGAGTTAAAAGTAGAATTTATTTTTTGGACTACCTGGGGTCTAACGTTGGGTTTTCCAGAAGTCTTGAAGACTCACAGACAAGTGTCATGGATATGGTGTGACCAGTAAAGAAGCTAAGACAAAAAAATAAAATAAATCACCCCCCCTCAAAAAAAAAACCGCTTGCTGTGAGTTGTACCCATGAGGCCAAAACCCAAGCAAACATTGTGTCTCTCCTTACACAGCTGAGTCTGGGGTAGAACTGCATTCAGAGTTTGGAGCCAACAGTTATCAAGGGATTGATTGCCAGACTGGGATGAAAAGTAGGATTTTAAGATTTAGAAAGTAAAAATATAGGGTGTACAATTAAATTTGAATTTCCAGTTCTTGACTTTTAATATAAGTATGCCTATGTGGTATTTGTGACATGTTTATGTAAAAATTTTTTTTCATTGTTTATCTGAAATTCAAAATCAGCTGGGTGCCCTGCATTTTATCTGGGAAGCCTAGCAAGGTGAATTTCACTATTGATTGTAATGGGCTGACAGAAACACCCTGGCTTCCATTTCAAGATAGCACACTAGCCTTCCGGGTTCTTCGGTATCACTAGGAGAGACAAAGGTCTCCCCATAAATGGCTAAGATATATTTTGGCCGGTTGGCTCAGTGGTGGAGCGTCGGCCTGGCATGAGGAGGTCCCGGGTTCGATTCCCGGCCAGGGCACACAGGAGAAGCGCCCATCTACTTCTCCACCCCTCCCCCTCTCCTTCCTCTCTGTCTCTCTTCCCCTCCTGCAGCCGAGGCTCCATTGGAGCAAGGATGGCCCGGGCACTGGGGATGGCTCCTTGGCCTCTGCCCCGGGCGCTGGAGTGGCTCTGGTCGCGGCAGAGCAACGCCCTGGAGGGGCAGAGCATCGCCCCTGGTGGGCAGAGCATCGCCCCTGGTGGGCGTGCCGGGTGGATCCCGGTCGGGCGCATGCGGGAGTCTGTCTGGCTGTCTCTCCCCGTTTCCAGCTTCAGAGAAAAAAAAAAAAAGAGAGATATTTTCCACTAGCTGAACCAGATGAAGTCTCACAGTAAGACTTAATTGACTTTAAAGACAATTTTTAAAAGTTAGCATGTCTTGCTCAGTAGTCGTACTCAATGTAACTATCGTTCTCGTCTATTGTACACGTTCCGCAGGTTATCTGAGGCAGGGCACTGGGTCACATTCCTGTAGGGCAGCAGTTTTTAACCTTTTTCATCTCATGGCACACATAAACTAATTACTAAGTGTTTGTGGCACACTAAAAACTATATTTTTGCTCATTTAACAAAAATAGGTATTGTTTTGATTCACTCACACCATGAATTAATGGCTATTGTTTTGTTGGCTGTTGTCATTTTTTTATTTGACAACCTACGGAACAAGAGGTTAGTGTCCCCGATTAAATAGTCAGGTATCACATGTTTTAAAATTGTTGCGGCACACCAGTATGCCTGCCATGGCGCTCCGGTTGAAAATCCCTGCTGTAGGGGGATGAGGAGGCCGTGGGAGATAATCTTGAGAGTTTGTTCTTGTTTACCCTCTTCATGACAAGAGGTCACTTGTCAGGGCCTAAAAGAAATTGGGAGGCTCCTGGTGCCACCTTTCTAAAGTAGATTACACCTGCTATCACCAGGACGCGATTGGTTTCAATGGGAAGTGGCCTTCGCAATACTTCTCTTCAATGAACTAAGGGGTGGGTTTGGTCCTGCAAAGTGAATCTTGTCATCTAAGTACACCACGAATGCCTGAACATCAGATAGACCAGGTTTGCATGAAAAGCCAAACACTGTCCATATTCTCAGAGAATACCTGTCCACATATGTCTCTCCACAGAGGGAAAAGAATTTGACACAAGATGTTCATGAATGAATGTGACCCCCTAAACCAATCACGGCTTACACTCCTCTTTGCAAGGCAGCATGGGAGCGGGAATGAATGAGCCGTGTGTTTCTGGATGGAGCACAGCTGCTGACGAGTCTGGAAGGCACCAGGGCCTGGGAGGGGCAGTGAACGGGGATCCTCGTTCAGCCCAACCTGAAGGTGGAATCGAGGCAGGCCGATGTGGAATGTTCCAAGAATCAGGTCAGGCCAGACAATATGATAGGCAGCCCTTCTCTCCGTGACACGACGCCAAGGGCTTTTCTGTTTTATTTTATTATTATTTCTGAAATGAGCCACAGCCTTCAGATCCTGAGTTTAAACGCTTGATGCCGGCCTGAGTCATTGGCACGGGTCCCTCCCGCCCCCCTGTGCAGGTGTGCGGCAGGTCTGCTCCCACACTCCCACCTGACAACTGTAAAACGGCAGCAGATCTCTCCGGGTGGTATCCCTGTAGGCATATGGATTCCTTCCGGGGCCCTTTGAGCTTGGAAGCAGTTTAAAGGGGGAAGAAGGTTTGAAGAGTGAATGAGTTCCCAAGAATAAACATGTTTCAAAGGAACCTGAATGAGGGACTTTGTTTTTGCGGGTTTTTGAAAATGACGTTTGCTTACTTAATGTAGTAACTCCTTGAACATATTGCCCTGTGTGATATAATTTATGTACATAATTCTGGATCGGAAAATCATAAGAATATCCAAAGAAAATATCTGGAAAGAAGAAAAGTTGTTTTTGTGAGGATTTCATATGTGTGTGTGTGTGTGTGTGTTTGTGTGTACACATATACACTTGTATGTATATGTATGTATATATTTGATACACATTTTATATTTGTCTTAAGTTAACCTACATATATGTCTCTACAGACATAGATATAAATTATATACACATACTGATATAGAGATTTAAATACAGATATTTGAAAAAGAGAGCAAAAATAAATTTAGATTATATGCCAATTTCTAGCCTGTTTTTAATTTATGCCAACTTATTTGCCCTGGAATTCAAAAGCAGATGGTGGTTTTTAATTATTTTATTCCAAGTTTTCACTTTTGCAAGCCTCTCAGCATCTGCCACATTGACATGTTACGAATGGGTCAGGCCTCCAAGGGCTGAACAGGAGTTGGCAGCTCTCAGTGGAACTGAAGTGGAAGAGGAAAGGACAAGAGTTTGCCTTTGGTGCCCCCTGGCACGGGGAGAAAAATGCCCTCTCACATTGTGGGGAGGTGGAGGAAAGGAGGAGAGTGTCTCTCATTCTAGAAGTGTAAGAGTAACTTGTCCACTTATTTATTTATTTATTATTAATTTTAAAGCAGTGACATTGATAAATCAGGGTACATATGTTCAGAGAAAACATCTCCAGATTATTTTGACATTTGATTATATTGCATACCCCTCATCCAAAGTCAAATTGTCTTCCGTCACCTTCTATCTGGTTTTCTTTGTGCCCCTCTCCTCCCCCCACCCCCTCTCTCTCCTGCCTTGCTCCCCCCCATTACCATCACATTCTTGTCCATGCCTCTGAGTCTCATTTTTATGCCCCTTTTTAAAAAATGTTTCTTTTTTTTTTTTTTTTTTGTATTTTTCTGAAGCTAGAAACTGGGAGAGACAGTCAGACAGACTCCCGCATGCGCCCGACCGGGATCCACCCGGCACGCCCACCAGGGGGCGACACTCTGCTCACCAGGGGGCGATGCTCTGCCCCTCCGGGGCATTGCTCTGTCGCGACCAGAGCCACTCTAGCGCCTGGGGCAGAGGCCAAGGAGCCATCCCCAGCGCCCGGGCCATCTTTGCTCCAATGGAGCCTCACTGCGGGAGGGGAAAAAAGAGACAAAGAGGAAGGAGAGGGGGAGGGGTGGAGAAGCAGATGGGTGCTTCTCCTGTGTGCCCTGGCCAGGAATCGAACCCGGGACTTCTGCACGCCAGGCCGACGCTCTACCACTGAGCCAACCGGCCAGGGCCAAAAATGTTTCTTGTGTCACCTAAAATAGATTATTATTTAGGTGACTCTATTTTATTAATCTCTGTTTATTCCCTAACTTGACTGAGTTATTAATTTTTGCTAAATCTCAGACTTCAGAAATTTAGGTAGCGGGTGTGGGGATAAAGGAAATGCAGCACAGGGAGGACGGGGAAATAAGGTGAACTTGTAAATCACAGATTCCCCGAACACTGTTGTCTAAAATGCCACGGCCACAGCACAGCAAGACGGAAGGTCGGGGTGTCTAGAAGAAGCACTCTTCCATCATTTTGCTGGAGTAACTCACAGTGTTCTAGGAAAGGGAGAGAAATCAGTGTAGACATTCTGCCATTCGGGTTCATCCTAAATTTAAAAAAAAATATCCCTTTATAAATTCACTATCTTATAACTGATAAACATGTCCCCAGATAATAGGAACATAAATCCACTGGCCATTTAGAAAGCATGGTCTTTACGTTGCTGAAATTCTTTCTTAGAGAGGAAGTCAAGGGGAGGGTTGACGGACAGTTCATAAGAATAAGTATGGAGCAGTCAGAGTGCAATCTAAGAAAGGAAATGACTTTCAAATCAGCTCACTGGCTACGTTGATTTTTCCAAAGCCTTTGGAGAAGCTTAGCTCAGAAAGAAGTCTTGCTATTTCTTTTTTCTTTTCATATTTTCATTTGACTATTTTCAATCCTCACATTCTAAATCTGCCTGTATTAAGCTACAAGAGATCCCGGGACAATTGTTTAATCATTTGAGGGATTTGTCTATTCATTAGACACAGAAAAGGAATTTTGATGAGAAATCTAGAAATTACTTGCTCCAGACTTGATGTCAAAAAAAAAGAATCATATACTGATTTTGTTCTTTGATTTGAAGGAGATAATATAACTCAACTTCTCTAGAAGCTTGCAGAGATACTGAAGGCTATCTCTCTGTCTAGATGTAGATCCCTCATCGGTAACCTCCCGCTTTGACCACTGTCTCCAAAGTTTCATTTCCCACGTCAGAATTTTCACCTGGCTTCTGTCTACAAAAAAATATCTCACAGAAAATAGTAACATTTCTGATTTTCATACTGAAATAAGCATAAGAGTAATAAAAGCAGATTAATAATTCAAGTAGTTTTGATGAAGGTTCTTTTTTTAAAAAAAAGAACCTGAACTTTCTAGAAATGTACTAAGATGAGAATTTTTATTCACTGGATGTCTTTTTGGAGCTGGGGATAGAGAAAGTAGTGAGAGACAGGAAAAAACTAGACTTTTAAGATATTGTGGGCTTTCTTCTAAATGCATTGAAGAATAGAGCCATGTTAGAGATCAGTTTCTGGCCGTCCTAGCGTGTCCTGCCATGGGTACCACACATAGCCTGCTGCAGCAACAGCGTCAGGAGGGAAATTCAAAGAGAGAGTTGAGAAATATTGAGACAAAGAAACCCTAGAGCTCCTGAAAGATAATAAGACCTGTAGGAAAAGACGAGCTGGATGTTTTTTTCTAAGTGTCACTATAAGTGGTAAAAAGTACACCCTTCAATAGGGGCACAAGTATTTTTAAATTATATTTAACTAATATGTTTCTACAAATGAGACCCTAAGGTGAGGCTGAGCCATTGGCATACCCTGGTTATTTGGGCTGCATAGACATATTTGATAAACCCACATGGTCTGTGAATTTTGTAAAAATAAGTTATACTGTCTATTTCTCTGAATTGTCATGTCTTGTGGGTTTATGCCCAGTAAGCGATGGTGGAGTTATTTCTAAGCTTACTGTCAAATATAGTTCTACGAAGGAAAATCTCTCAAAAATATTACCAAGAGCAGCCAATAGTAACTTCCATTTGTAGAGTATTTTATAGTTTATAAAATGCTTTCTCAATATTTTGCCCTTATCCAATGCATCACGCGATTTCTGCCCAGCGGAACATCCTCCATAACCGGGCCCCAGTCTGCTTGGTAAACATCAACTCACACTAAACTCCCAAGTTGTTTGAGTCCAAGCAGAACCACCCTGAGATGGGCAGTGGTCTTTCTCCTCCTTTCCCAGTCCTCTCTTCAATCTCTGGCTCCATCTGGTGGAATACTGTGAGGTCATGACCACAAGCATCATTGTTCCTAAACCTACCTTATGGGGCCAGTAGCCTGTCTTTATGATCCTTGAAATAAAAGTAGGACTTTCAGAATCAAAAGATTGGATTACTTATTAGACTCCCCCCCCCCCCAATTTATCTTGCTAATGTGACTGCCTCTTGGAATAGAATGCTTATTTTGCAAAAGACCCTTTTCAGTATGGTTAAAGAATATAAAAAAAGACACAGGGATTTAAAGAAAATCCCATTCTGCCTAAAATAGATTACACTGTTCTTTTATATATATATATTTTTAACCTCACTTGACCATGAAAACATCTCCCATGAAGTAGGGAGGGGAGAGGATGCTACAGAAGAAAAACTGAAACTTATATTCATCAAATTGCCCCACCCCCTCCAAAATCGAGGGGGCAGCGACAAGACCAAAAGCCAAGTGTTGTGATCCTGCTTGCAGTGTAAATAACATGCACATCACACTGTTTACAACAAACACATAAAAGCCTTATTGTATGTTCCATAATATATATCTCACCTATTTTTGAATGTCAGGTATTATGCAATGCAAAATTAAATGAATAAAATCTCCTCAACAGGATTAAAAAAATCAAGATCAAGTGAAAGAATGACATTAAAGTGAATCTGTTTAAAAATAAGAAAATAACAAAAACATACTCATTTTTTTCAAAAGCTATTAAATGCCACTAGCATCACAAAATAATAAATAAATATACAGAAGAAGTAAGATACTATTTTTATTATTTAACTGTCAGATGCATCAGTAAAGTTCTTTTCCCCTACATTTACACTACTTATAATTTTAAGTGACTGAATATTAGAAGACTCTTTGACAGGCCAGCATTCGACTGTACACATTTCAAACTGTGTTTCCCTTCCTCTATCCATAATCTCCACCTAGTTATTGCTGATGCCATAGAGCTGATTCATATCAGAGTATAACCTCTGGACCTTACAGCCTGGGACTACAACCAACGTTCCTGGAATGATTCCTACACCAAAATTCCTACCACATATTCACAGTACTTGAAAGTAAATACATGATGACATAGGGTCATTTATGACAACATGGATGGACCTTGGAACATCACATTGAGTAAAATAAGCAAATCAGAGAAAGCTAAGAACTGTATGATTTCACACATAGGTGGGATACAAAGCTGAGACTCATGGACACAGATAAGAGTGCAGTGGTTGCCGAGGGGGAGGAGGAGGGAGCAGAGGGGGGCATAGGGGGGAGGGTGGAAAGAGGGACAAATATAAGGTGATGGAAAATGATTTGGCTTTAGGTGATTGATATACAACATAATAATTAACTATTTAAATGATAAAGTGATGTTGGCCTGAAATCTGTGTACACTTATTAATCAATGTCACCCTGTTAAAATTAATTTTCTAAATAAAAAAATGAAAGAAAGTAACTACAAAGACATGCATTTATCTCATTAGTCCCAAAATCAATGTGTCTTTCCACTCAGCTTCCACTTAACCCCATTCCCCCAATCCCTGTGGCATGCCAATGTGATAGGAAGTGTGTTGGAGTGGAGATAAATAGTAGTTACAACCAATTTTGGCTAAATATCTTACTTTAAAAAAAATTTTTAAGCAAAAACAAAAAACAAAAAACACAACTGTTATAGTAAACATAAAAATCAAATTAATATAAAATGTAAAAAGGAGATTAAGAGAGAATTGGGTGTAACCAGTTATGCCCTTTGAGATAACGCCATATGTTTCAACTGGATGCCAATACCGTGTGTGAATTAATGTGATTAACTAGACTGCTCACAGTAATTAGGGGATATTTCAAAATGAATATGAAACAATAAACTATCCCCTAATTTTTGTGAGGAGTGTATATTTTACATGGAAGCCCACTAAGTAAGGCCCAATTACCAAGGTGCAACGGGTTTTACTCCCTTTTCTGATAACTCCATCTTCAACCTTATCAAGCCCATGCGTGACTGCTGTTTGAAGTGTGATAATATAACCCTATGATGTGACGAGTGGTCAAATCAGATAACAGTAGCTGGGGTGAAGATCAAGGTGGTCTCCTGAGACTCCAACGCAGACTCCATGTCACCCACCGAGATCCTTTGGCAACTGTCGAGAAGCACTCTGCCTCACCAACAAGTTTGTCAGGGTCCCCACTGAAGAGAGGACCTAGACTTAGCCAGCCTCTAGTCTTAACTGTGAGTGAATTAAAGTCTATGTTACTTAGTGTGCTATGAGTATCTTCGCCTATTCAATTGATGCCTAATTACTTTCATTTTACGTTGTGAATTACCTAACGAACCCAGCTATATAACTTAATTATAACCAACTAAATAGTTTATCAACACACACACACATACACACACACACGACTTTATGGGGACATTGGTGAGCCTTAAAAGGGTTTGTGGAAGTGAAGGGCCCTCAACATAAGCTCCATTTGCTTCGTGATGAATCCAACTCTGATTGCCTCTAAACCACCATGGTTGAAAGAGGTTTATTTCAAGTTGGGTTGATCATCACCATCGTTGGATTGTCTCTTACTGATCCTGTTCTTCAGTTTCCAGGGGTGGGTTAGAAATATTTCTGAAAGTCAGTGCTTTGGAGAAATATGCCTTTTTATTTTTTCAGGACCACTTATTGCCATATAGTGGGAAGCCCACAACTCATGTAGTTTCCCATTTCAGGTAGTTTTCTGTTGCTGCATTATTAGCATTTGGAAATGGGAGGAAAGTATGGCTGACATATGAAAGCAACATGGCTATCTGCTCGTAGTCTATGTAAATGGTGGCTTAGTTTCAAGCAACAGTATGACATGGAAAGCATTTCATGTTCAGCCCACAGTTATTTTCCTCTGTAGAGTTCCTGTTGTATTTCCTTTTCTCCCTCCCTCAACAAAGAACAAGTATAAGTTTGGTCTGCCTACCTATGGGTAACCATTCCTATTGATCTTAATAGTGACTTGTATTACTGACATTTTAAAACATTTTATTTATTAATTGATTTTAGAGAGACAGCAAGAGGAAGGGAGAGGGGAAGAGAGAGAAAGGGAAACATTTATTTGTTGTTTCACTTAGTTGTGCATTCATTGGTCTGTTCTCATATGTGCCCTGATCAAGGATCAAACCTCCAACTTTAGTGTTTCAGGGCATCGCTCTAATGAACTGAGCTAACTGACCAGGGCCTCTGACTTGTAAGGTTGAAAAAGCAATGTACATCTGGTTCAGTTCTTATCAAGCACTCCAAAGGCATTTTTTCTCCTGATGGGTGAAGAGAAGTTCATCCTGCTCTGCTTTTTTTTTTTTTTTTTCATTTTTCCAAAGCTGGAAACGGGGAGGCAGTCAGACAGACTCCCGCATGCGCCCGACCGGGATCCACCCGGCATGCCCACCAGGGGACGATGCCCTGCCCATCTGGGGCATCGCTCTGTTGCATCCAGAGCCATTCCAGCGCCTGAGGCAGAGGCCACAGAGCCATCCCCAGCGCCCGGGCCATCTTTGCTCCAATGGAGCCTCCCTGCAGGAGGGGAAGAGAGAGACAGAGAGGAAGGAGAGGGGGAGGGGTGGAGAAGCAAATGGGCGCCTCTCCTGTGTGCCCTGGCCGGGAATCGAACCTGGGACTCCTGCATGCCAGGCCAACGCTCTACCGCTGAGCCAACCGGCCAGGGCCACCCTGCTCTGCTTCTTAACCTCTTGTAGAACTTCCCACGTTTAGTCTATGAGAGCCTCATCCATGGAGGGAACAGTGAGGCTGCAGGAGGCAAGTGACAAGTTCATACGGAGTTTCTTTACTCCCTTAAAATCTGCTGTGCTATTCCAATGCACTCTCTCTTCCAACACCCCTAGCCTCTGGAAACCACTAATGGGTTTGCTGTCTCCACAGTTTTACCTTTTCCAAAATGGCACATAATTGGAATCATACAGTATGTAGCCTTTTAAGATTGGCTTCATTTGCTTATCTATGCGCATTAAAGTTTCTTCCATATCTTCCCATGGCTTGAGAGCTCATTTCTTTTTCAGTGCTGAATAATATTTCACTATCTGAATGCTCCACAGCTAATTTCTGCACCTACGGAAGGACATCATAATTGCTTCTAAGTTTTGGTAGTTATGAATAAACCTGCTGTAATCATTTATATGCAGATTTTTTCATGGACATAGTGTTCAGCTCAATTAGGCAAATACCAAGGAATGTGATTGCTGGATCATATGGGATAAGTTTGTTTAGTTTCATAAGAATAACAGCCAAATTATGTTCCAAAGTGGCTGCACCATTCTGCATTCTTACCAATAATAAATGGGAGCTTCTATGGCTCCACATTCTCATCAGCATGTGGTCTTGTTAGTGATTTGGATTTAAGTCATTCTCATAGGTGTGTATTTCATTGTTTAACCTGTGATTTTAAAAACAAACTTCATAAGAAGAGAGCAGTCACACCTCAGGAATCACATGGCTTATGTGTGCTCTTTCAAAATCTCTGTGCTAAATAAAGGGTATTTTTTCCCTTCCCTGCCAAAGCTATGCCCTCAGGTGCAAATCACTGATATCTTTGGATTTAACTTTTCTGATTCAGATTAAGACGGAATTGGGATGGGTATTCAACCCTGGTTGCACATTTGAATCACCGGGGAAGCTTTGAAAAAATATTGTTCCCCAGGTCTTACAACAGATTAAGTAAATCCAAACCTCTGAGGGTGAGGAGTCAGTATGGTATGTTTGCCTTAAAGATTCCTATGAGAGTTAATATATAGCAGCCTTGGTTGAGTCTAACTGGCTTGAGGACCTACTGAATCTCTTTCAGTTCTTAGATTTTGTGGGCATATAATTCTCTATGGCACAATCTTCAGCATACTTCCCTTTAGTAAAACGTGCTACAGCTACTTGTTAACTGGAGCTCCATTCACTGACAACATAGTACAAGTCTTCCAATTCCAAATTTCTTGTTTCTTTATGTGGTGTCATATTCTCTCCTGCCTTACTATTAGGAAGGGAGTAGAGAGGAGATCTATAGATCTCTTAAGATCTCCTAAATAGGCCCTGGCCCGTTGGCAGAGTACGGAAGTCCTGGGTTCAATTCCCGGTCAGGGCACATAGAATAAGCACCCATCTCCTCCTCCATCCCTCCCCCTCCGCCTTCCCCTCCCCCTTCCCCTCCCACTTCTCTCTCTCTCTCTCTCTCTCTCTCTCTCTTCCCCCTCTGTAGCCATGCCTCGATTGGAGCGAGTTGGCCCTAGGCACTGAGGATGGCTCCATAGCCTCCTCCTCAGACAGTAAGAAGAGCTAGGTCGCTGAGCAATGGAGCAACACTTCCGATGGGCAGAGCATTGCCCCCTAGTGGGTTTAGGAGGTGGATCCTGGTGGTGGCACACACAGAAATCTGTCTCTCTACCTCCCCACCTCTCAGGGAAGAAAGAGAGAAAGAGAGAAAGAAAGAAAGAAAGAAAGAAAGAAAGAAAGAAAGAAAGAAAGAAAGAAAGAAAGAAAGAAAGAAAAGAGAGGGAGGGAGAGAGAGAGGGAGGGAGGGAGGGAGGGAGGGAGGGAGGAAGGAAGGAAGGAAGGAAGGAAGGAAGGAAGGAAGGAAGGAAGGAAGGAAGGAAGGAAGGAAGGAAGGAAGGAAGGAAGGAAAAGAAAGAGGGAAAGATTTATTTCAAAGAATTGTAATTCTGTTTGATGAAAAAAGAAGTCAATACATTTAGTATTCCCTTACCTCTTATATACACAAAATATGGGTGGACCAGGTCAAATTAATTACCATGGCAAACATTAACCTTGTTACCCTTTAATACAGCTCTGTGATACTGCTACAAATGTGTATGAGTCCAGCCAAGCTGAGCCCTCAACACTGCATACCAATAATTTGTTTCTCTGTGGACAGCTTCCTTTCCTATGCCTTTGGAAGCTATTCCAGAAATTTTATTTGTCTTCTCTTGGCTCCTAGACATACCTTATACTGTATTCTAAGCATATAACCTTGCAATCTTTTTATGAGAAACTTGATGTCAACTACCATTAACTTTCAGACCTTTCCCACCCCTTCACTTATCTGCTACTACACAGTGTGTTCTCTTTTTGTTTTATCTGTGAAAGAATATTTGCTTTTGTGCTCTGCATTGCTTATTATTCCCCCTATGGTCTCAAAATATACCCACCTACCTCTTCTAGAGCCTTAGATTTCATTCACTTATTTATATCTAAATGTGATTCAGGATAAATCTATGTATTGACCTTTAGCCTCTTACTGATTATTTCCTATTGGTTGTTCCCAGTGACACCTCAAAAAATAGCTCCCAAAATACCACCCCATTCTGCCTTGCTGTATTCAAAATATAGTAGTCACAAGAAATTAGAGCTTCCATTTAGCATTTCTTATTGGCCATTAACTACATAAACTGTGTTTGTAAACATGCATATGGCAACAGCCCTTACCCTTGAGGAACTCACAGAACTCTTTGTTAATTGGGCGGATAGGACATATGCTATATATTTATCCCACACTCACTCCTATACACAGTCACCCAAAAAGGAAACAAGCAATGTGGTGTAATAACCTGGCACATGGACTACTAGGCATTCCGTCATGATACTTATGGAAGAAGTAAACTTGGAGCTAAGCCTTAAATTGTTAAACCAATTCCAGGTATTGCAGGGGTTGGCACTCCCAGTAAGCAAACAACAGTGAGTAAATGTGGAACGTACAGGGTTATAGAAGGAAGGGTTTGGGGGATAGTGAGCAAGTGTCTAAATTTGTGGGGAGTTCCTCCAGGTCTTAAGAATGACTCATTCATTAATCTCCTGTAAACTAATTCACAATGAGGTGTCAGTGGCTTAATGATACCCCTCCTGGACATTAAAGGGATTTTTCTTAATGCTTCCATTCAAAGGGCTAAATCTCTCATGGTGGGCATTTCAAATCCGATGGTGGGATTATTTGGGGGATAGTTGAGGATTGGGGAAATTTTTAACATCGCCACTGAAACCATACCACAGAAGCAACAGGGGCAAGTCCCACTGAAAGATGAGCTGATAAAATGTTGGTTTTGGAATTGCTTTGTTATTACTGTTATTGTTATTTTTAGCTGTGTGGAAATTGCAGTGCTTCTATGGAGAGGTGGATGGATTTTAAAATAACATGGTAATTGTGTGTGTGTGTGGTTGTGTGTGTGTGTGTGTGTGTTACTGTGTTTGTGCCCTGGGGCGTCCTAGGTGAAGGGCTCCCTTGAAAAATTTGAAACAAATAAATAAAATGAGAGCTGACCTAAATTTTTGCCTCAACCTGGAACGAAGTTCAAACTTTTGAGGAGGATCAAAAGCTTGATGAACTGTTGTTTATTTGTTTTTAGAGGCTTTGCTTCCCTCCAACTCAAAAAAGTAAAAGTGATCAAACACTACACTGTGAGAGAGACTCTTGTCTCAATATTTCCAACCGGGTTGAAACCAGAAAGTACTTGTGAGGCAACTGGGAAACCCAAGTGACTTGCAACCCAAGGTCCAAGATTCAAGGGGTTAGGAGGAGTTCAGCTAAATTTCCTGTTGGCATCCAAGGAAAACATAGCAGTGCTGTTGTGTTCAGTGGAGCTGAGATCCTAGAGGGCAAAAAACATCATTATGGGAAGCAGAAAAAGCACATGCATTTGTGTTTTCCACCCGTGTCTGGAGGAAAGCACATTTATTGATTTCAAGGTTGGAAAGTAGAAAAAAGACCCATGGGGTGTGTTGAGACCTGTGGGTCAACTGGAGGCAGCTGGTGTAAGGCAAAAGCCACCAGGGAGACGTCAGGGGACTTGGAAGTAAGGCCATCCTCTCACAGCTGTGTGACCTTCAGCGTGCTGTGTGGCCCCTACAGATTCTGGTGTTTGAATCTGTAAAGTAATCACTTGTTTAGAAATATCAATGGCCTGTCTTCCATGGTGCACTGAAACAGTGTTCTGGGTCCTTCAGAATTGGGTAAGGACGGTGAAATTCAGGAGGGGGATTTAAAACATGTACCAAAAAATGATTTGAAGAAGAAAGAGAGACAAAGGGCTATGAAAATAAGAGAAAATAAGGGAATCGTTTGGTTTAACTTTTTTGTGCTTTGGAAGGCTTTATGAAAATAGAATTGAAATAGGTAGGGTTTGGGTATAGAGAAATTCATTGGATAGAGTGTGCTCCAAATAGAGGTGATGACCATAAAGAAAGGTACCATGACAAGACACAGTGGGACCTTACACAGCAAATAGCAAGTAGGCAAGGTTGGGTGCACAAGCTGGAGAAGGGTTGATAGGTAATTTTGGAAAAGGCATTGAGGCCAAAGAATGGATGTTATTGAAATGCAAAGCTGCTAGTTTGGAATTTCATTTGGGTATATGGATAATGATAATCTTTTATCAAGGTTAAAGCCACAACAGAATAAAGTGAATTAGGAGGGAAAGCTAATAGAGAGATAGGCTAACCAATTAAGAGGTTATCACATTAGTGCAGGTGAGAGGAGGTATAGCCCTACCCAAGACAATGGTCGTGCTTCTAGAAAAGAGGGTGTGAATTCAGGGTTCCGATGGAAGTAGGATCAAGAGGACCTGGCAACTGAATGTGGACAGTATGAGAGTCAGAGAAGTCAGGGAGCTGAGGCTTCCCACTTACATGACTTGGGAGATGGTGCAAGTCACTTGAGGAACTTGGGATAGAGGCAGGCTTGAGAGAGAAAATGTTGAGGTAGAAGTTAGAAGGACAGCTAGATGGGAGTATAAACCTTGAGATCAAGAGCTAATAATGGTTACAGTCAAAGATGGAGGGTTATATGCATTGAAGTCATACTAGTACTGGGTATTGGTGGGTATTACTAGGTATCTTTTCCTGAGTCTGATTCCAGCTGTACAGATATTTCCCCTGGGCTTTGTGGAAAGTTTCCAATGTGTAAGCATGGCTCTTGGCAACCGAACTTTGTCCCTGGCCCTTAGAATCATCTCTACTAAGTAGATTTTCAACATCTGCATGATTTCTTCAAGCCTAATCCAACCTCTGTACTTACTTCAAGTTCTGACCTCCCTGGTTCTAATCATGTCCCCAGTTAATTAAGTTTATGACCCGCAGCTCTTATATTGATAAAAATTAGAAAAGCCTATCAAAACATTTTCCGAAGAAAAAGTGTGTGTGTGTGTGTGTGTGTGTGTGTGTGTGTTGGGGGGGGGGGGATTTAGGCTTCTGTTTACTTTTAGAATTTTGATTTAACTTTTTAAATAAAGCCTTTGTCTTAAGGGTCTGGGTGTATTAGTTTAATACTTTCCATAAGCAATGTGCATTTTAATAATGTTGTATTTCCAAAGAACATTCCAGGAAAATGGCAATGCCAAGAAAACATAAAAAAAATTCCTTCCCTCTATAAATCATACTTTTCCTGCTTTATTTGATTCTAAAAGGGCTCATATAGATCACATAGATGTTTCCTTACTATTTAAAGATGTATAAAGAGATAAAATGATAAAATTCTCTAAGGTAGATGATCTGCCTTGAAACCAGGCTTTAAACCTTTATAGTTCTGTGGTATCAGATGAATCATGTAAAATTTCAGAGTTGTATCTGAATGATATGAGAACACAATAGAGCATAGCACCATTCTCTGAAGACTATAAAGAACCAAGAAATATAAGGTATTGTAATATTGGATAGGGAAGAATAAAGGAAAATTATTTACCATAATCTTAGAATATGAGAAATAGCACTTACCATGGTAATTTTACATTTATTTTTATTATATTTGGTGAATACTTATAATCTATATCAGATTGCTAGTTATGTGCTCAAGAGACTGCATCAGCTTCTTCCCAACCATACACTTACCATATAGCAGGTGCTCAGTAAAAACTTTTGGATAAATAATTAGACATTTTAGTGTAAAGAAGGAACAATATTAATTATGAAAAAAAACTCTTCTAAAATCCAATACAGAAGATGGTGAAATTTGGTACAAAAGGGATTTGGATAAAACTTATGTATGAAAAAACTTCATGGTAGCAAAATGAGGAAAGATATAACTGAATGAAAAAATAATCTTTGAGACCCTGAACTTTTTTTCCACTGATCCCAATAGTCTTTTACTGTTATAATGTTAGGTTCTTTTGCTTTGTTTTTCTTGTGTGCTTTCTATGTAAAACATATGTTCTTCAAAGAATAAACAACACTCACACTTTATCTGCTTTCCTATATTCCTTAAAGTTTTAACTTCATCTATGGAACTCTATTAAATTTGCTCTCAAGCAATTCACCAGCAGCCTTATAGAACATTGTTCTTGATTGTGCTATGACCTCTCCTTCTTTCTTGAATCTCACTTCCTTTGGCTTTTATATAAAAAAAAAAATTCTCTTTATTTTTCTCCTTATTTTAACTTTTATTTGCCGACATGCTCTTTGACCACTTCTCCAACAACCTTAAGTAGAGGGTCTCTTTGAAAGTCTTTATTTAACCTCTTTTGGTTTTTCTACATAGTCTGTAATTCTTTTTTTTTTTTTTTATATCTTTCTTCATTTGTATGGACTAAGTTTCAACTTGGACATCTGGACATGGGTATATTCACAATATCCCAAACACAGTTTATTCAAAGCAGAATCTATCAGTTTCCACCCCGTCCCTCTTTCCCTTGACTATCTATCTTAGAGAATAAACACCACCATTCAGCACTCAAGCTTGACTCCTTAAATCTCTCTCTCTCTCTCTCTCTCTCCCTCCCTCTACTTCTCCTTTCCTTTGCTTCTTCCTCTTCCTCCTTCTTCACCCCATACTCTGGTCAGTTATATCCAGGTGCCATTATGCCACAACCACTTTCTGCCCCAGTCATTATAGCAATAGTGTCTTACCACCCTACCTCTATTTCATGTAATACACTCTTGCCAAAATAATCTTTCTAAAGGTTACATCTGCTAGTGCCACTCCTCCTTCTGCTCAGTCTTTGAAGTGAAGAGTCTTAAGTCAAACATTTATTGTCTCTTTAAATAAAGCTCTAGACCAGGGGTCTCAAACTCGTGGCCCACGGGCCGCATGCGGCCCGCCGAACAATTTTGTGTGGCCCACAGACTAATCCACGAAGTTCAAAATATTTTGGATAAAATTAAGTAAGCCTAGGGGCCTACTTGTATTTTTCATTTCTCTAGCATCCTAGCTAGATATTAGCTTAGTTAACAGCAGTTGTGATGCGAACTACAGTTTCTGGTCGTTTTGTGACACTGAGTAAACTGCATGTACGATTGTGCTTGTTGTACTGATTTTTTTTTGTTTTCAACTGCAGTGAGAAAGTGTTGCGTAACAGTTGCCTTTTGTAGACCTAGTGCGGCCCGCCGAAAGGCTGGCTGTGATCTTGCTCTGCGGCCCACATGCTGAGTTGAGTTTGAGACCCCTGCTCTAGACTGTCTGGCAAGTACCCTTTATTTTTATTTTGTAAATTATATAACATGTAACTTACATACTATACTATTCACTCCTTTAAAGTACACAGTTTAATGGTTTTTAGTGTGTCAGAGTTGTGTCACCACCACTACAGACAATTTTATAACATATTCATCACTGCCACAAAAAAATCACAGATTCATTGGCAGTCGCCCCTGCCCAATTTCCCCACCCCATCCCCATCTATATGGGACCTAGGTAGCTATCTATTTCCTGTCTCTATAGATTTTCTTATTATGGGCATTTCACTTAAACAGAATCATTCGATATATGGCTTTCTTTCACTTCACATGATGGCTTTAAGCTTAATCCATGTTATAACATGTATAAATACTTCATTCCACTTTATTGCAAAACAGTATTCCAGTGCATAAATATACCACCTTTTATTTATCTAGTTACCAGTTGCTAGTCTTTTGCACTATTTTTTCCTCTTCCAACATACTGTTCTCTCATTTTCACAAACTTAAATTGCCCTTTCTCAACTTCCTAGAGCTCTTTGTATTTGCTGTGTTTTTGAGTTAAGTTTTTTAATTTCCAGTAGATTTTAAGTCTTTACTCTTTTTAGTTGTTATAGTCCTATAATGAGTTTTTTTTCTATTGATATTCAATTTCATTTAGTAAAAATTGATTAAGTCTACTGTTTATAGTATTTGAAACTCAGGAATGTAGAGAATGTAGTAACTATATTTATGTATAGTTACTATATATCTTATACATTATGTAGTATATAACTATATATTATACTTAATATAGTTTTTGCAAAAGTGAACAATTTTAAAACAAATAAATGAATATATATGAAGAGAAAGCTAGTATCCATAATGTCAAGATGTTTAAACTTATAATCATGTACCATGTGGTCATTATGCTTATATAATTTGTTTATATATATATATATATATATATATATATATATATATGAAACAAAATTACTGTTGACATCAATAAACCCATGATGGTAGATTATCTGCATCAGTTATTTAGAATTTCTTTACACTAAGATTTGCCTCTTCTATTTATTTAGATCAGTATGGACTCGTGGATATTTATTTCACACTTTGGATTATAACTCAGAACTCCGTTTTTGTTTTGCTCAAATTGTGCCAGATTGTTGGCCTTTGTGGACTTTTTCAGATAATGCTTGTGCCTCTTTGGCATTCTCTATCTTTGGGTATGTTTTGTTGTTTGTTTGTTTATACAAGCACATCCTTTTCTTCACTACAAGATGTTCCAGGCTCATACTTATAGACCCTCCCTATGCCCCATTATGAGCAGGCATTTCTGCAAAGAGCCCCTGGCTCCTCTCATTGCAGTGCAGGCATTAGACACTGATATCTGGGTGCTGGATGGGCTTGTTGCTTCTGACATGTAACTGTTTCTAGGTTTTCTCAGCTGACAAAGCAAATAAAAAAGTATGTGTGTGTATACTAACCCATGTATATACACACACATCTATAAATATTTATATGAGTATTCATCTGTATCTGTATTAAGTTAAACATGAGTTCATACGTGTCAAAGCAAATCAGCAATGATAGACGAAGGGTTTGCAGCAGGGTTGCAGAATTGTCTAGAAACAAGCAGGTTACAGTACTGTTCTCAATGTTAACACCTATTGTATTTATATTATTTCCATGTGCTATCAAGACAGGGAAACTCCAGGAGTACGTTCTTTGTAACCAGTGTAACATTTTCCCTTTTACTGGTTTTCCTGATTCAGCTTCTGAGTCAATCAAAATCGTGTTTCTGATTCCAACTACTGTTGATTTTGTCCTTGGAGCAAACTAAATAAAACAAGAAAAATGAAAATTGGGGAAAAAAGAAGATGTATCCAAGTCTAAAACAATAGTGCATGGATCGTTCTAGCCTCTCCTTCCCTTTGCTTGTATGTAACCTGCCACTCTCGTGAAACCTGGTTTCTGCCATCTTCCAGGAATTTACTAAACGGTTCAATTCTTGTATACATGTATAGAGGTTTCAAAAATTTTAACCCACAACTCTCTGTGAAACGACTTCATCTATATGATATTCTCATATAGCTCTGTTCCATTCATTGATTGTGTTGGAGTGGCAACCCAAATAAAATTTCATCTTAAACATTTGATAACCCAGAAGAACAAGTTCTCCAAGGAACTATAAGCCATAATATCCTGGGCTTCTTTTTGAAAGGGGGAAAAAATAAGGTGCCATTCATAAGAGCATAAAGGATACAAAAAACATAAGAGGTGAGCAAGACCCTGGGAAAAAAATAAAGTATATTCTAACTTAGTGTCCTGTCAGCAACTGATGGTCCATGTGCAAGACTTACTCTGTTAAATCACTCATGGATTTGGAGCCGCCTGTCACTGTGGTTCCTTTGAGAGGACCACCAGGCAGAATCCCAAGTCCTGACAAAACCAGAAGTCTACAACAGACCCAGGGGGTCTGAGCTTTGGCTTTCTTCCTGAGAAAGCTTTACAGGTAAGGGCCGGAGGACCAGAGAGAACAGAATAGCTGGCCACATTTTACAAAGCGCTCACCTAAAATTCCTAGTAGTCCAGGCGCTATTTTTTGATAGCCATTCCCAGGAAAAGTGCCTGTTCAAAATAACTGGCCACTATTATTTTTTAGCAAATGGCACCCCACTTGTCATTTTTTACTTCTGCTAAGGAGGACAGTAAAATTTCCCCACATCAGAATGCATTTAAAAAAATCTCTCACAGTCTCCTTATTAGGTTTCTTCTTTATATTCAGTTACACATGGCCTACAATATAGTTTCTTGTTTATAATGTTGCTTACCATCCCCTGTTTAAACTGCGCTAGGTGTGTTCCTTGAGGATGGGGACTTGATCTCATAATCAGAAGGCTTTTCCTAATGTGGGTGGTCAGCAAATACTGAATGAAAAGCTCCATAACATCACAGGAGAGAATAATCCAACATTATAGCTTGTTATGCACAGATTTCTCTCATCAAAGTGAAAAATTTCCTTGAGTTTATTTAGATATGGCTTTTTGTCATGAACATCTAAGTTTCTCACGTTTCTTGTCTGTTTTTTTTAAATATATATATATTATGGGATTCTCCGTTATATTGCTGGAACTGGTTATATTGTTTAGAAGTTCTCATTGTCAAATAATGGCCCAGCTGCATGAGAATTGACTTGAGATTTTTTTTTTTTTAAATATAGGTTCTCGAGTCATATCCCCAGAGATGCAACATGTTTAAGGTTAGGCTTGGAAATCTGTCAGTTTAAAATATTCTCCCAAGTGTTTCTGGTGGGAAGTTGGATCATATCCTGCCTTTTATTCTAAAACAGGTAGCCAAAACCTCTCAGGGCTCTGTTCTTTCATTAGCAAAAAGTGTCAGTATTGAATCAAAAGTCGTCTTGTGTTACACCAGAAGTCTGTTCATCTCAGACCTCCTGGGGGTCCAGTTGGGTTTGCCTTCTCACTGGTGGTAGCACTGTTAATCCAAATTTGGAGGGACCCGAATTATGGAAGACAGAAGCAAAGTCCGTCGTTTACACATTAAAGCTTTATTGTCTAGCTTGGCCAAGCGGCGGGAACTCCGACAGAAATCTGACGGAGAGCGCGCCGGCCCTTTGTTCTACTTAGTTTTTATAGTTTTGTAAGTGGGAAGTACAGAAGCAAAAATTGCAATTAGGAGCCCCTTACCGCTATTGGTTATAGTCATATGTCCTTTAATATGATAGGACCACGTTCAATTTGCAAACCATACACTATTTTGGAGAGAACAAAATTTACAAGTCAACACAATGGTAGAAAGATATCTCTTTACATATTAAAAGGCCTTCCTATATTTTCTAGTGTTCATCCGCCATCTCTCTGTCCAGAGTCAGACGTATTAACCACATGCATTTACATAAGAGAGGTAGTTTCCGTGGGGACAAATGCCCGCAAATGGCTCATTGCTATAAGAAAAGGTTTATTTTGGCTTTTCCCTTCCTGCACCTGGCTAGCCGTTCACTTCTTTCCCCACAGGTGTGGTGGAATGTCAGGGAATCTATGCTTCCTTCTCTTTTCATTTACAATACAATGGCAAGAGCCATCCTAGTTATGCTAATCACACAGCACAGAGACTATTCTCACAATTTCTCTTAACCCAAATTAATAAAATGTTCACCAAGCCTCCTAAAATATTAATATTAATTCTGTAGCCTTTGGTACTTTATAACACCTGTGGGTGAAATGGCTCAGTGGCTCCTCAGCACCAGGCTGTGCGAAGAACAGACTGGCTGGAAAGCAACATTAGTATATGGAACCCACATGAAAAACATAGGTCAAAAGAGAATGTGAGTTTTAACACAGATAAATAATAAATTTTCTATTGCAGATTTATCAAAACTTCTCTTTCCGTTAACAAAACTGCCTGGTGACTTCTTAATGGCAAATAAATCCGTTTTGGGGTTTTTTTACCCACCATTTGGGGAAGGGGATTTATTGCCTCTGACACTCTACCTGAATGCCTTCTGAAAGTACAATCCAGTCTAGAGATACAGGCTACCCAGACAAGTTCTGAGCTCCAGGGAACAGCGCCATCTGCTGATTGTCCGGGACATAGCTAACAGGAAAACCATGAGTTGAGTAGTATTTGGGAAAGTGGTAGATGTTAATTATATACATATATCTCCTGGCTCTGTTACCAAGTGCCAGGAGTTCTTCTAGCTCATTGTTTGAAATGAGCTGGTATTAATTGGCAGGTATTTTTGTTACTTACTAGTGAATACATCTCTTTGAATGCTTTGGCTTTCACTCATTTGTATTTCAATATATTTTTAAGCCCCAGGTCAACAACTCTGCCTATGGGCGCTCACTGAAGATTCCAGGAAGCTCAGCACTTGAAGTACGGAGAACCAGAGCCACAGACAATGTGCGACACCTTGGCCCACAGCACCTTCCACGGTTTATGGAGAATGTTCTAGGAGTTTGGCTACAAGGGGCTATGGAAATTTTCATTTCCTAAACAGTTTTTCTTCAGGGCCCAACAACAGCGATCCACGGAGTCACTGCTGCAATACTTTGAAGTTCCCTGTTTGGGCCATTTCCTGCTGGAACAGGCCTACCAGGGCAAAGCAGACCCCAGGGAAGCCCAATTTTGGTTAAGTCCTTTAAGAAATGAGGTGCTATTTTCCCCATTGGTAGTTTATTTATGTGTTTGTTTTAATGTTAGGGCTTATTCCTTATAATATTCTCCCTAGGACCAGGAAAGGGAAATGATAAAAAAGAAATGGTGTGTGTGTGTGTGTGTGTGTGTGTGTGTGTGTGTTTTCTAAACCAGGCCTTTGAAAGATAAACATTTGATGTAGGGAAATGTTAAAAGTAAGAAAGTTATAAGCAGGTTTCATTACATTTTTCTAAAAATATTTGGCTTTCAAAATCAAACCCACTTAAAGTTTTCCTCCTTTTATTTTCTTTTCTTAGTCATTTCGACATATTGTAGGGGGTTTCACTGTGTCATAATAATGTTATTTTTATACAAGTTTTAATAGTGAAAATAAAGTCCGTGCACCCACTGCCCTCCACCCAGCTGAAAGTGCATTTCTCTGCCCACTTCTTCCCACACTCGTGAAAAAAAACACAAGATTTAAAATTAAAGTTCAGCACTTAAGCTCTTGTGAGGTCCTGTAATATTTGATCACTGTTTTAAAAATGTCTATAGCATATTTTACAAATATTAGCAGGAATGAGTACAGATGGGACTAATTAGAATTTTCCAGTTTGATTTTACCATTTACAAAATAGAACATTTTATTTTGTGAACTAAGTTTATTTATTTTTTTTATTATTCAAAGAGTGCATAATCCACTTTTCACTGCTGCAGGGACAGAAGTGGCATAAACACATTCACATGAAAACACAGTTTCTAAACCAGTACAACTTTGGACCACTAAATGCCAGGTGCTTCCGCTTAAGTTTTTCATATTTGATGTTATTGTAATAATGGCTATTAATAATAGTGAACTGTATTAAGAATACTGTTAGGCAATGTTTTTTGGTTCTTTATGTCTAATACTTCACTTAATCCCTACAACAACACTGTGAGTTATATACTATTACTCTTGCAATGAGGATATAGAGAAGTTAAGTACCTTGCCTAGCGCTGCATATATGAAGTAATTGGTGGAGCTGATGGAGACAGAGACAGATGCACAAATACAGGTACATAGAGGTAGGGCTGGGATCAGATCCCTTTGTATACCATGAAGATACCTCTTTAAATTTTGCCCCTGAGATACCTCACCCAGAGTCCTGGGCTTAAGGTACCTATCAGTATCTATCTATCTATCTATCTATCTATCTATCTATCTACCTACCTATCTATCTATCATCTATTTATCTATTTAACCATATAGTCAGATATCGATATAGATACATATATACATATACATGCATATGTGTCTTTAGAAAGACAGACAAAGAGAGAAAGAGAGAGAGAGAAAGAGAGAGAGACAGAGAGAATGAATAGAGAAAATAATGCACAAAATATTAATTTGCTCTTCTCTTTGGTCTTCCTGCATGTGACCTTCCTCTTGACTAGCCTTCCTGATTACTCATCTCCTGGAGGCTGGTGATGAGATTCGGTGCTTGTTCTCCAAGAACACACACATGCATGACTTTAATTAGTGCTTGAGAACGTTCTCTGTAGTTGAGACTCGGAGCGAGTTCTTCCATGCTGGGGTATGGAAGAACATGTCTTGTGGATTGTCTGGTGGGTGGAAATGAGAGGAGAGCATTTCACCAAGATGGATGAACACCGTGACCTCTCTGTGCAGGGGCAAAGGAGCGTGGCATGTGTGAAATACAGAAACCATTTCTAGTGTTTTCTCCCATGCCTCACCTTTACCTACCTGTCCTTATGCAATTAGATTTACCTGGAACAGTTCTTAGATGGTTTCTCTCTCCTTTCCCTCAGTGTGGGTTCATTTCAATACGACCAGTAAGATAGCATAACATTGAACTGTTTCATCTCCGTAGGGTCTGACTGCCACTTTCCGGCTACTTTAATTAAAAAAGAAAATGAGGAGGAAGAAGGCAGAATTCAGTTTTTGAAGCCAACAAAAAAAAACAGGGAAAGAATTTCAAGGAAGAAGTGGGAGGTGGAGGGCCATTACCCATCTCAGAGGCTTCAGGGAGGACAAAACAGAAAATGGCAGAGAGACAACCTTTTAATGTGAGCATTGTCTAACAAGTGACACCACGTGTGGTCTTAAATTTTCTAGTAACTGCAGAAAAAGAAACAGGTCAATTTAAGTTTAAAAAATGTATTTCATTTAACCAAACAAGATCAAAAATACTATCTGTGCACATGTAATCAATAAAAAAAATGATGTTTTACATTCTCGGTTTGTACTGTCTTTGAAACCCAGTGTGTATTTCACATTCACAGCCCCTCTCAATTTGAACGAACTATATTTCAAGTGCTCAGGAGCTGCCTGTGGTTCATGGTGGTTGAATTGGATGGCACGGATTTTGAGAACAGTGAGAAACTGCAGGTAGATAGGTGAGCCTAGCATTCTGTTTTGAAGGAATTAAGAGAAGTGAATGGTAAGGACCCAGGAGCAGAGAGTATAAGCTACTTATTTTCAGCTATTTAGCGGGCAAAATATCAAGGCTATTTCTTTATGTTCTTGCTTTAAGGTGATGGGGATAAGACTCAATTTCATGGAGAGGGTCCACAGATAAAGAGTGAGAACTTAGACATGTCAGGAAGAAGTTACAAAGCAAGCATTTCACACTGAGGGTGAGACCTAAAGGATCCTGGACTCACAGGTAGTGTTTTTGTTCTGTGTGTGGAAAGGGATGAGAACTCTCGAGGGTCACGCTTGACTACAGTGCAGTCCTTATCAGCTCCTGTCTTCAACTGGTGTGCTGCCCACACGAGTTAACCTAGAGGCCTTAGGGTCTGCACGTCTTAAGGGCACAGGTGGCAAATTTAATTTGACAGATGAGAGATTCTTTTTCTTTATGAGAATAGAAGATAATTGGTGTAAATGTATTGGTTTTATTATGACTATTCAGTGTTTTAGAACATATCTCCTGTTTAAGTCCTAGATCCAGTCATCATTCATTGACCCACTCACTCTTTAACAATATAAAATATTGATTGAATGTCGACTAAATTTTTGATGCAGTAATTCCTTCCTTCTTTCATTTACAAACTTTCATTGACCACCCTCCCTCCCATTCCTTGTTCCCCTTTTCCATGATTAGGACCAAATTAAAGCAAATTTAAAAGTAGGTGACATTGATTATCAGCATCTTTCATCTCGCTTTAGGCACCCGCTGTTTTCGAGGGTTGGCCTATCCTTTCTGACTTTGCCCCACGTTCCAAGTCATCTAAATGCAATTGTTCACCACCATCATCAGCAACAACGTTTCTGTTCTAATCTCCACTGTGTATTCGGAGAAAAAACCTAGAGGAAATTGATTTTAACGGATCAATGATTTTGATGTCTTTAACTTTTTCAGAAGCATTGACATTATAAAAAGATAAGGTCCAACAAATAGGTCTCTCTTTGTTGAGAAATGAAGTGAATGACTAACTTTTCCTCTAAGGTTTCTATAAAGATTTTCAGATATACAGCTAAGTTGAACAAAAATTATAGTAAACACCTGTATACCCACCCCCCCCAGATGCAACCAATATCATTTTGTTATATTGTCTTCTTGAGTATTCACTTATCTAGCTCTCTATTCTTCTATTAATTCATATTATTTGCCTATTTCAAAGTAAACAGCTTTATGCAGATATTTAGGATACCTTCTCTTAAACACTTGAGCAAGCACATCATTAACTAGATTTCAGTATTCCTTCTGAGATAAAATTCACATGCAGTGAAATAGAATGGAGTCATAAGTGGATTTTGCTGAATTTTGATAAATGCAAACAACTGTGTGACCCAACCTTCAGTCAAGATAGACAACATTATCATCATCCCGAGAAGTTTTCTAAGAGCGATCAGCCTTCTGATTTTTTTGACTATAGATTTATCCTAGAATTTTATATATAAATTTTATAAAATTTATATATAATTTTATATAAATGAGGCTGCTTTCACTCAACAGAAGGTTTCTGAGATCCAGACGGTATCATATATTTTAGGTAGAGGTGATCTCAACTCTGCCAGTGACGACACTCCTACTTCGAAATCTGCTTGACTGTTATTAGTAAAACAAGTTTGTTTTAAAGTCTGAATATTGTTGTGGTGGTTCATACTTTGAATTCTAGTTGGCTTTCATAACATCAGGATGCTCATATATCAGGGAAAACAAACTTTTATTCTATATCATTTAATTACTATTATCCATTTTTCCTTTTTTGGTAACTCCAGTCAGCATGCGTAAGGCAGACATGGGAAATGATTGAGAAAGAAAAGATATAGGTGACCGAACTGTGATCTGATAATGTGCCCTTATTGAGGCTAGGGGTCTAAGGATGGCCTGGTTTCCTTGCGGGCAGAGCAGAGTTTGCACCCTCTCAAAACCAGGGAAGTTGTCAATCTGGTCAGAATTGATATAGATCTTGGGGTAGGTGAAGGATACTGCCAAGCTCCCATGCAGAGCTATAGAAGTATGATAAGCAGCCACTCTTCCCTGCTACATGATGGCATCTGTTAGGGAAGGGCCATTGGAGTAGATGATTGTCAATCATCATCGTATAATTCAATGGCTGCCCTTCATTGCAAGCGACTATTTCTGACATCATAGACCAACAAATGTCTTTATGATGCTCTAATTCCTAAAGTCTCCTATTCTGTTGTGTCAGACAATCGTATAAGGAAAAGCAAGTCTTCCCAGATTTTATAAGGAAAAACCTGGGATAAGCAACTATTGAGAAACTTAACCTATGATCTCAAGAAGTGAAAATGAAAAGGAACAGCAAGAATATTTCAGGAGCCTTATACCTGATCTTTTCTTGAGTATCTCATTTTCCATTTGATCTTATTATCACAGACCCAAGATTATACTTTGCAAATGGATTTAGGGACATATTCTAAATGCTACATGTGTGTATATGTTTATACATTTTCATTTTTTCTTATAATTTGTTGGCACAAAATCTAAGATTATCATAAGAATATCTTTTATCTGGGGTAAGGGCAGTGTCTTTGTTTTCTTCCCTGATCTCCCCTGTTCAGATCAGAGTGGGTGTTACTGGAGCGAAAGCATAGCTTTATTAGTCATATCTTAACATTAGCAATGGCCATGCCACTGTGAGTGGCTATAATGAATGAATATTATGCTTAAAGCATAAACCTCAGACTTGTGGGTATTTTATTCTCCATGTTTTAAAAAAATACCAGAAAGGAAAGATTTAACTCACTAGAGTTATTTTGAGAAAATCAATTTCCATAAATATATTTAATTGCTCACTCATAAATTTATACTTCCCTTTCCCTCACTGCGTAATTGGTTTCCTGCATTCAGTTTAACTCCATGTTCCATGTTTTCTTAAGAGTTTTATTCCTGATACTTGTCTGGTCAAGACATTCTTCTGCTAAAAGAGCTGGCAGCTTTTCATAGCCTGAAGGATTAAGTCCATAATTCTTAGCATGGCATTCAAGGCTTTTCAGAAGCTGGTCCCAAACTGTTTTTCTAACATTACCTCCCCCCTGGGCATTCCGTTGCAGTTTCCTCCCACTTCCCTCCCAGGTCCCACATCCCTATATTCTTTGTTGTTTCCCTGTGTGTAAAAGATTTTCTTTCTGGAATACAGTTTTATACCACTACAGTTAGATGATGGTGTGTCTGCCCACCCATGTTACTGGTGGCTTCCACATCAGAAGATAATCAATAATCTGCTTGCTCATGCGTTCTTTAGGATTTTTAAATATTGTAGCAAGATGTACATAAGATAACATTGACCATCTTAATCATTCTTTTTTTTTTTTTTTTTTTTTGTATTTTTCTGAAGCTGGAAATGGGGAGAGACAGTCAGACAGACTCCCGCATGCGCCCGACCGGGATCCACCCGGCACGCCCACCAGGAGGCGATGCTCTGCCCCTCCGGGGCATCGCTCTGTTGCGACCAGAGCCACTCTAGCACCTGGGGCAGAGGCCAAGGAGCCATCCCCAGCACCCGGGCCATCTTTGCTCCAATGGAGCCTCGCTGTGGGAGGGGAAGAGAGAGACAGAGAGGAAGGAGGGGGTGGGGGTGGAGAAGCAAATGGGCGCTTCTCCTATGTGCCCTGGCCGGGAATCGAACCCGGGTCCCCTGCATGCCAGGCCAACGCTCTACCGCTGAGCCAACCAGCCAGGGCCCATCTTAATCATTCTTAAGCATGCATTTAGGCGACATTAAGTACATTCACATTGCTGTACAAGCAGCACCAGAATTTTGCATCACCCTAAACCGAAACTCAGTACCCATTACACAGTAACTCCCCATTCTCTCCTCCCTCAGTCCCTGGTGATGATTATTTTACATTTTGTGTCTAGGAATTGACTATCTCAAGTGGAGTAAGTGGAATCATATATAACACTTAACCCTTCTGTATCTGGCTAAGTTTCATCCATAAAGTAGCAAGTATCAGAATTTTTTTCCCTTTTAAGGTTCAATAACATTCCATGGTATATAAATAACACATGTTATTTATACATTCATCCATTGATGGGCACTAGGCTAGTTTCTACTTTGGGGCTATTATGAATAATATTGCTGTGAGCACTGTTGTACAGATATCTGATTTAGTCCCTGCTATCGCGTTTTTGTGAATATAGCCAGAATTGGAATTGCTGGATCAAATGGTACTTCTATGTTCCTGCTATGTTTAAGTTTTTGAAGAATTGCCTTATTGCTTATGGTGGCTGCACGCTATTACATTCCTTCAACTAATGCACGATTCTAATTTCTCCACATCCATGTCAACACTTGTTTTCTGTTTTTTGTGTCGGTTTCTTTCTTTTTAAGACTTTTAAAAAAAGACATTATCTATTGATTTTACAGAGAGAGGAGGTAGAGGGGACGTGGAGCTAGAAGTATCAATTCACAGTTGCTTCTCTTTAGTTGTTCATTGATTGCTTGTAGTATGTGCCTTGACCAGGCAGGCCCAGAGTTTCGAACCAGCAACCTCCACATTCCAGGTTGATGCTTTATCAACTGAGCCATCACAGGCCAAGCTGTTTTGTTTTTTATAACAGCTTTCCTAATGAGTGTGAAATCGTGTCTCATTATGAATTTGATCGGCATTTCCCAGATGATTAGTGATGTTGAGATGCTTTTCATGTCCTATTGGCCTTCTGTATATTTTCTTTAGAAAACTATTCAAGTCTTTTGCCCACTTTTTCAGTTGGATTGTCTGCAGTTTTGTTGTTAATGTTTTAGAGTTTTCTATATATTCTGGACATTAATCATTCATCGCATAAGTGATTTGCAAATATTTTCTCTCATTCTGTGATTTGCCTTTTTAATCTGTTGATAGTACCATTTGTTGCAAAAAAACAAAGAAGAAGAAAAAAGGTTAATTTTGAGAAAGTCAAATTTATTATTTTTTTCTCTTGTGGCCTATGTTTTGGTGTCATATCCAAGAAATCATTGCCACATCCTATATCATGAAATTTTTTTCTCTATGTTTTCTTCCAAAAGTTTTATACTTTTAGACTTTACTTTTAGGCTTGTGATCCATTTTGCATTAACTTTTGGACATGGTATAAGATAAGAATCCAACTTTATTCTTTTTCTTGTGGACATTTTGTTTTTCCAGTACCACTTATTGAAAAGATGGTCTTTTCCCCATTAAATGGTCTCAGCGCCCTTGCTGGAAATTTTATTTGATCATGTATGCGGGGTTTATTTTTGGGCTCTCTATTCCATTGGTCTGTATTTTCATCTTGATGTATGTATCATTATTGGAGCTTTATAGTACATTTTGAAATCAAGAAATGTGAATCCTTTAACTTTTTTTTAATTGATATATAAGGTTGTTTGGGCTACTGGGGTAATCCCTTGAGATTCCATAGGCATTTTAGGATGGGTTTTTCTTTCTGCACAAAAATATTGTTGGGTTTTTGACAGAGATTGGACTGAATCTGCAGACTATTTGTGTAGTATTGATATTCCAACAACATTGCCTTTGAATGCATGAACATAGGATATCTTTTCATTTATTTATGTCTTCTTTAATTTTTTCCAGCAACATTTTGTAGTTTTATGTGTATAAGTCTTTTACCTCCTTGGTAAACTAATTCCTTAGCATTTTATTCTTTTTCTGTACTATTATGAATGGTATTTATAATTTCTTCTTCAGATTGTTTATTTTTGGTATGTGAAAATACAACTGTTTTTTTCTTTGATCATTTTGTATCTGGTTACCTTGCTGAATTTATTAGTTCTTAGTTCTAACAAATTTTTTGGTGAGCTTTTTAGTGTTTCTACATAAAAAATCATGTCATCAGTGAACAGAGATAATTTTACTTGTCTCTTCTAATTTGGATTCCTTTTATTTCTCTCTCTCTTTTTTTTTTGCCTAATTGTTCTGGCTAGTACTTTCAGTACTGAGTTAACAAAAATTAGAGGATCCGAGAATGTGCAGATACTTCAGTACTGTTAGTCTTTTGTATAGTGCATTTTCACCAATAAAATAAAACTTGGTTTTACATCTCATTTACATAATCAAACAACTTTCTTTGACTTGTTATTTGCTTTTCTGATGGTCTTGTTTAATAAAAAAATCAAACATGCCCTGGCCGGTTGGTTCAGTAGTAGAGCGTCGGCCTGGCGTGCAGAAGACCTAGGTTCGATTCCCGGCCAGGGCACACAGGAGAAGCGCCCATCTGCTTCTCTACCCCTCCCCCTTTCCTTCCTCTCTGTCTCTCTCTTCCCCTCCCGCAGCCGAGGCTCCACTGGAGCAAAGATGGCCCAGGCACTGGGGTTGGCTCCTTGGCCTATGCCCCAGGCGCTATAATGGCTCTGGTGGCAACAGAGCAACGCCCCAGAGGGGCAGAGCATCGCCCCCTGGTGGGCAGAGCATCGCCCCTTGGTGGGCGTGCCGGGTGGATCCCGGTCGGGCGCATGCGGGAGTCTGTCTGACTGTCTCTCCCCATTTCTAGCTTCAGAAAAACACCAAAAAAAATTAAAAAAAATGAAATGCTTCTTTTTTATCGCTTCATATTAATTTTGAAATATCCCCTAATTTTTGTGAGCAGTATAGATGTGATCAAAGTGGGCATCAATGTTTTCTTTCTCTTTATGTTAGAGGAAAATTTTCAGTTCTTCAACACTGACTATGATGTTAACTGTGAGTTTTTTATATATAATATTTATTATGTTGAGGTAGTTTCTTACTATTCCTAGTTTGTTGAGCTTTCTTATTTTCTTAATCATGAAAGTGTTTTTGAGTTTTATCCATTGCTTCCTCTGTACCTGTTGAGATGTTCTCATGGCTTTTTCCCTTCATTCTGTTAATGTGGTGTATTACATTGATTGATTTCTACAATTTTTCCATTAATTGAAAGAGAGACAAAGAAATGAAAGAAGAGAGATAGAGAAAGAGGAGCATCAATTTGTTGTCACACTCAGTTGTTCCATTTAGTTATATACTCATATACAGGGCCTTGAACCCATGCTCTCTGTGAGCTGGGAGGGTGCTTTATCCACTGAACCACCTGGCCAGAGCCTACATGATTTATTCCTAGATGTTGAGTCATCTTTATATTCCAGGAATAAAGTCCATATGGTCATGATGTATAATTGTTTTAATATGGTGATAAATTCATTGTTCTAGTATTTTGATATGGATTTTTACATTGATGTTTATAATATATATTGGTCTGTAGTATTCTTTATAGCGTCTTTGTGTGGCTGTGGTATCAGCGTAATGCTGGCCTCATAAAATGAATTAGGAAGTACTCCCTCCTGTTCAACTTTTTGGAACCATTTGAGAAGGATCGATGTTAGTTCTTTACATATATATTCTGAAGAATTCACCAGTGAACATGTGCAGTCTAGGGCTTTTTGTTGTTGTTGAGAAGTGTTTTTATTGCTAATTCCATCTTGTTGTTAGTTATGGGTCTGTTTAGATTTTCTATTCCTTTGTGACTCCATCTTGGTATGTTTCTAAGACTGTGTCCATTTCATCCAGGTTACCCAATTCCCTGGCACACAATTTCTCATAGTACTTTCATACTCTCCTTTCCATTTCTGTAGATTTAGTAGTATTATCCCAATTTCTGATTTGTTATTATTTAAAAGAAAACATGACACCTTATAAAAATGTCTGGCCAGAGAGGATACTGGAAAGGACAAGAAAGTGAAAAAAGAGAATAAAAGACCTTTGGCCCTGAAGATCTGTCTGTACCTAGGCAAACTCTGTGATGGGCATCCCTGAAGTTCGTTTCCAGGTATATGTCCACAAACAGGTATCTTTGAACCCAACAAGTGAGGTGGATCAAAGGCCAGTGTTGTTTATGATCTGTGTGTCATGGTGGTCAGCTTTTGTCATTGAAATACTGCGCCCACTTAGTACTATTTCCTTAAGTATTTTGGAGCCAAAGCAAATGGCTGGGAAAATCCATGCAGAGCCCTGGCTGACTTACTGGTCATTCCTGAAAGAGGGAAAAATGAAAGGGACTTCAGTCTTTCCTGTCTTTTCTCCATTAAGATTCCATTTCTGCCTCCTGTTTGTACTTCACAGAGCACTTAGAAGGCATCAGTGAAACTCCTAATAAATACCCAGTATTTTTTGAAATCAAAAGTTTCACAACTCAACACTCCAGGAAGTCTGATTTTATTACTTGTTTATACTTTTTTTCCCTTTTGCCTGAACCAAGTCAGTCTTGCCAATTAAATGCAATTTGCCTCTCATAGAATTTCAGTTTGATACTGAATTCAGAAGGCCCACAGTCTTGGAAGCATACATTTTAAATGGGACAGAACGTATCTCTTTTCTTAAATGAATGTTTCACCGTATTCAAAGTCAGGTATATAAAACATATTGCAATACATTTCCTCAAGCAACTACTTAAAGATCATAGTAAATGAACTTAATAATTATGTTTTACTTTTTTTTTTTTTTTAATGAGCAATGAGGAATGTGCCTGAATGGTCCAATTTATTGGAAACTTTTCCAGGAAAACTTCCTTCCAGCTTCTCCCAGTAGAGAACATTTAAAAAAAAAAATCTAACTTTAGTTTTTGCCACCTCTTTTTTTTTTTTTTTTTTTTTCTTTCAGCTCTTTCAGGTGGTGGAGGGTCTGAGGATCATTGCATTAATTATTTTTAGTTCCTCCTCACATAACACCTGAAGAGGACGTTCTATTTATGGGAACCAAATTACTTAGAAATATTTCCAAGCTCCTTAGCCGAGGTCAGTACACACATTAGCTGGGGGCAAAGGAGTATTCAAGCCCAGGCATCCCTTTTGAATTCACAGCTGGGATTTATGCAGCTCTGTGCTGTTGGTCTGGTCCCCTTGGTTACCCTTTACCTTGCTCATAATACCCAGACGGCATGTCAGGACCCATCTCATCTCCACATATCAACAAATGTTTGTGGAGGATCAGCTGTTCCTATGGTACCTGGGCTCCGGGCTTTGTGTTAGAATGCGTGCTGTTTCCCAGACCCTGGGTTCCCAGCAACTGCTCAGATACAATCTTGATTCTCTGTACCTACTGGTTCTTTCTGGGATTTGATGGTGCTGCTCTGACGTTTTCACATTGTGGATCCTACTTCCCTATTACAAGCTACAGGGAACAAAGATTATTCCCCTCCGATCTGACTGCATTTGCTTTAATAGCCCATTTGTTCTCTATGCTTTTTTCCCCTTTTATGGTAATTTTTTTCTTTTCCAAGTAAGAGGAGGGGAGATAGATAGACTCCCACCTGGGATCCACCTGGCAACCCCTGTCTGGGACTGATGCTCTGCCCATCTGGGGCCATGCTCACAACTGAGCTATTTTTAGTGCCTGAGGAGGAAGCTCCATGGAGCCATCCTCAGAGCCTGGGGCCTATGAGCTCGAACCAATCAAGCCATGGCTGCATGAGGTGAGAGAGTGAGAGAAAGAAAGAGAGAAGGGGGAGAGGAGAGGGAGGGATGGAGAAGCAGATGGTCATTTCTACTGTGTGCCCTGACTGGGAATCAAACACGGGATATCCACATGCCCAGCTGATGCTCTACCACCCAACCAACCAGCCAGGGCATAGGGTAATTTTTTATTTATTTATTTATTTTAGAGAGGAGAGACAGAGAGGGGAGAGAGACAGAGAGAGAGAGAGAGAAGGGGGGAGGAGCTGGAAGCATCAACTCCCATGTGTGCCTTGACCAGGCAAGCCCAGGGTTTCGAACTGGCGACCTCAGCCTTTCCAGGTCGACGGTTTATCCACTGCGCCGCCACAGGTCAAGCCATAGGGTAATTTTTAAAGAAGCACTAGTTATCATATTTCCTCATTCTAAATCTGTGGACAAAACTTCCAAAATTGGGCTATTTCCACTGGAGAAAATAGAGAACTTTATCTTGGTAGAAAAGACCCTGTTACACCTTTCCCTCCTATTTTCTTAACTATGTGTTTAATTTTACGCAAACAAACCAAGCTAGATGACTATGATGCTCATATGACAATAAACTGTGTGGAAATTTTTTTGAATAAAAATGAAATGATGAATACAGCCTCTTTAAATGAAGTGACACTTACATAATAAGACATTTCTCCCCTGGAATCATAAATAAGTTTAAGTTAATGTTACTTATATAAGAAATAGTCCATGCCCCAACCCTGAAAAATATGTTTCTTGTGTGATAGCTCTTCAGTTTTGATCTGAAATGTGGGTTCAAAAATAAAGAATAAACAAATTTAAAACTTGAAGAAGATAAGACCCAGTTTAACAGATTAGCTTAGAAACTACTGGTAATACAGATTTCTCACTGCTACTCTTGGCAGGATTTCCAGATTTACTAAAAAGAAAAAAAAAAAAAAAAGAAACAAAATAAACAAACAGAAACCCCCAGAAAAACAGATGATGTCAGTTAAATTTGAAATTCAGATAAACAATGAATAATTTTATAGTGTAAGTATGTCTCAAATATGGCATGGGCATACTTGGACCAAAGTACTTGCTGTTTATCTGAAATTTAAATTCAGCGGAGTGTTTTGTGTTTTATCTGTCAGTCTTAATCATTAGAAAGTCCGATTTCATTGTGGATAAATGGAGCCCCCAAAAAGCTGTATCTTTTATTCTGAGCTCAGGTTTAGGAAACACTGACTATCATTTCAAAACTGAAAACACACACACACAGCACAGACATAATGGTGGTCCCAAATTCTGTGTTTCTGGTAGATTTCTACTACAAATGGAGATAAAAAATATTCTCTGAAGTAAGCAGAGAAACCCAAGGACATCTGAATTTGCCGTTGGGAATCCCAGCACAGGTGAGAAAATTCTCAGGCATTTTTCAAGTTATAGTCTGAGCTGTAAGCTGGTAGAATTATCACAATAATCATGATACCATATTGTTTTGACTGTCTAGCTTGAATTTCTGTTCTCAAATATGGTTGTTTGTTATTTTGTGTCCTTGTTACCTCTTATGGTTGATAGTGAAATACAAGTTATAAGTAAAACCCAAAGTATTATCTGTGATCCACTAACTTTTAAAAATATAATTCAGTAGAATACACAACAATGAACTGAAAATAGTTAACTCACTTTATATATAATAAATATTTAGTATATGGCAGTGCTGGTGAAAAATGATAAATAATTAGGGCACCAGCTTTCATTAATAGTTTAGAATCACAACGGTTTCTTTTCATCAGAACTTTGTTTCTTATAATAAGCTAACAGAGTTTTATATTCAAAATGCCAGAGTAATAGAATACCTGGTTTCACAGAGCTCATTAACATAAAAAATACATTTTTAAATGTAGCAGCCTCAGTGTAAAGCTTTATAAAGTAGAAATCCCTTTTATGTTCTGTTGAAGCTTCATGGTTTGGTGAGAAGGTGTCATTAAAGCTCTTTGTATTCACTGGGTTGATTTAGTTAAGAACTAGTTATTAATTATCATGTAGCATTTAGCACTACCCGATATGTTTCTATTGGTCATCATCACATGAAATATTTTTTGGATTTTTTTTTCCTGTTAGTGTCCATTGTAACCCACCTGGATATGGGAGGGCTGTGCTATGTGGTGTGAAATCATGCTCATTAGATAGCTGGGAGAACTTTAGTCTCCTTAATGTAGAAACTCCACTCCGTTCCCATCTATTTCCTAAATTGTTTTCTGAAAACAGTGACCTACTATGAATTTTCTTTTTCCAAATATCCATAGTACTACCCGTTGGACATTCAACCATCCCCCAAATCTCTTTCTAATGTTTAAGTCTGGTATTCCAATAGTGTTTGTAGGGGGAGGAGGGTAGCAAGCACTGTGTCATGAACTCATTTGGAATTTTCCACCATGCTGCCAAGAGTAGTCCCTAAGTATTTTATCACCTGGTTGTTGGACCTGGAAGTTACTTTGAAGATCACAGCACCAAAGCAAATGGTGTAGACAGTGAGCACTACTTACAGCACCAAGGGTGTGTCCTGAGAAACCGCCAAATCAAACATCAAACCTCAATGTGCATGATGAGTGAGGATTTAGGGCTAATTATTCTTTCTGGTTGACTGGAAAATGTCTTTCTGAAAATTAAATCTACTACGATGTGAAAGTTGCTGTGCTTAGTACTCTGGTTTGTACAAAGAAGACGGACACATAGCACCTGCTCTCTAGGCTCAGAGAAGCCAGGTAAGGAGAGAAGACAAATGTGGATGAAAATGTAATTAACAGGAGATTAGGCAGCATGAAAAGGTTATTTCTTGCCTCCCAAACAGAGCTAATTAACAATTCGCTTCTCATTCTCTAGACCAGCGTCTTTCCCTGCCCCAGTACATACAAGATGGTGATGGAATTGGGTCATTCTTTTGATACAGTTTCTTATAGTGTATTAGGTCAATAATAGTAATAATATGATAGCAGTCATTTATGGAATGCTTAATACTTTTCAGATATTCTTGTATAAGTTTTTTAAATTTAATAGTTTGATTTTCCCAACAACCCTACGAGCTAGGAGCCATTATCCTATTTTACAGAAAAAAAAAGATTAAGTAACTTGCCCAAGTTTTTATAGCCATTAGGTAACTGAGTCAGGCTGACTCCAGAGCCCATGCGGAACAATGATTCTATCCTACCATCTTTGCCTCTGCAGATAAACTCTCATCAAACCTCCTAAAAATCACATTCCAGCACACATTCGCTCTTCTTTTGTCTCTTCATGTTACAGAATTGAAAGGAAAAACATCTGCCTGGTGCAGCAATTTTCAACCTTTCTCATCTCATGGCACACGCAGATAAACTAATAACTAAAATTCTGCAGCACACCAAAAATATATCTATTTTTTGCCGATCTATCAAAAAAAATGTTGTGATGGTTGTTGTCTTTTTATTATTATTATTTGACAGTCTAAGGGAAAAGTGATCAGTGCCCCTGACTAGTCAGGTATTGTGTGTTTTAAAAATTCTTGAGGCACACTGCTTGAAAATCACTGGCTTAGTGGATGGTTCTTATAAGAGACACTGTTTTCAGATCATTGAAATTTCACATTGGTGAGGCCAAGTGTACCTTATAAGTCAAAGCAAAACAAACATTAATGTCCCCTGCTAGTCCATGATCAACAGAGATGTTGCCTGGAACACAAGAAGAAAGTATAGTTCCTTTAAGAAATATACCATCTTACTAGGTAGGAAAGAGTTATTTCAAATCCGTGAGCAACCAAGGTGATTTCTGTGGGGGAATGAAGTTAACAAACAGGGGAAGCAGTGAGCTGTCTTGGGCTTTGTAACATCTGCTACAACTGCACCTGCCATAAAAATTTCCTGGTTCCTATTCCCGAGAGAAAGTCAGTCAGCAGGAAATGAGGCAAGTGCATAATGACTTTACGGGAAAAGAAGGCTTTGAACTTCTCCTTGGGCTTAATTCCTGACAGTTTTAGCTATCCCCCTCGCTGTTCATCGGACTTTATAAGGCGGCTGTTTGTAAAGCGGAAGATGGGGAAGAAGAGAGGGACCTATACTGGGAAACAGTTTTTACGGAACATGGGGGTGTCATAGGGCCACTGGTCAATTGGGTGACATCAGTGCATCTGGCCAGTTAGTCCTCGCTCTGACTCAATGGGTCACACCTGGAAACAAAACAGATCCCTTCTCGCCAGAACAATTCAAAGACTCACCACCTCATGTCTCCTTTCTTCCTCGAATTCAGTGGTTCTCTAACCTTAAAGTGAATCAGGATCACCTGGAAGGCTTGTGAAAACAGACTTCTGGACTTGATGCCCAGAATTGCTGGTTCTGTGTTTCAGGTGTGGTGCCTGGGAATTTGCCTGCCTGCAGGTTACCAAGTCACGCTGCTGCTGCTGTTCTGAGGACTGTATTGGAGAAGCATTGCTCTACTTGATTTAAGCAGAAATCCTCCATGCTTATTATTCTGTTCTAGTGCCTCTCCCCCACCAGGATCATCCTGTGCCCAGGAGTGCCGTCTCTTGTTATCAGTAGCAATGCTCAGAACCTGCCCCTCACGGTCATCTCATCCTCGCCCCAGCCCCACCCTCAGCCTCAGCACTCCTCTTTATTCCCCAACTTTGAATAAATTAAGTTACATGCATTCAAGGGGTCCCAGAAAGAAGTTGAGTGGATGTAGCCTCAGTATACTGGAGAAAGTGCTGTAGAGAAGTTTTTCCGAAGTCAAACTGCAGCAGATTAAATGCAAATACATAGCTTTGTCCATTATTATTTACTGGACTTTGAACAAGTCCTAGCCTTCTTGTGTTAGATGTGAACTGCATAGTAGAGTACTGACACACAGGAAGTCACTTAATAAAAACAATTATTAAGATAAAAAACTCCCTGGGATAAAATATATGCAGCATCATCTATAAAACTAAAAAACTAGTATAATCTCTATGCACATAATATTTATTGTATTACTATAATATGATTACAGTATTTATTATATTAATTGTATTTATAGTGATATTCACATCATTTTAGTTACTTATTTATGTATTTTCTTTTTTATTTTTTAATCACTCTTGACATATAGAGTATCACATTAATTTCAAGTGTAGAACATAATGATTAGACATGTATACCTCCAGACTGATCACCCATTAAGTTTTTCACCCTTTGGGCATACATACTTATTATAATGTTACTGACTCTATTTCCTATACTTTACCTCCCTGTGATGATTTTTACAACTGGCAACTTGTATTTCTTAATTCCTTTACTCTTTTCACTGATCTCCTCATCACCTTTTCATCTGGTTACCATCAATTTATTCTCTCTATAATTTGATATAAATCCAGGAGTTTATTTCTGTTTTGTTTGTTGATTCACTTTGTTTTGTATAATCTTTTTATCACACCAATACCTTTGAAGGACGTCTTTAACTGGATATAAAATTTCCAGGTTCAATGTTTACCCATTCAATATCTGAGTATTTATGTATTCGTTTATAATTATTTATTTACACAAATTATTTACTGAAGAGGAGTGAGATCCTACACATTCTATTCTGAAACTTGCTTTTAAAATTTTTGACAATGTTATCATCACCAATATTATTAGAAAGACAACTTGAATTAACAAAGTCATTGCATAATGGATAGTTGACTTCATTTCCTCAGTACCTTAGAAACTGGAAATTATAGTCTATTTTTGGAGATCATGAGTATATTGTCAGTGCTTGTTTTAAACAAGGAGTAATAATTAGTACTACCTTTCATTTCTAAGGCAGAGTGTTAACTATCAATACAAAAGCCTTAATAATTTGATATTGTTAATTTTTTTAGATTTTATTTATTCACTTTTAGAGAGAGAGGAGACAGAGAGAGAGAGAGAGAGAGGAAAGAGATAGAGAGAATAGGGGGAGGAGCAGGAAACATCAACTCCCACATGTGCCCTGACCATGCAAGCCCAGGGTTTTGAACTGGCGACCTCAGCATTCCAGATTGATGCTCTATCCACTGCGCCACCACAGGTCAGGCGATTTGATACTATTATTAAGGCTCTTATCGAAGACAGCAGTGTGTTAGCCTCATCAGGGTTATTCACAGCCTTCTTCTAAAATGTCTTGCTGTTCTAACGATCTGTCCTGTCTTCCTACCATCATGCCTGGAATTCTGCTATTCCGGCACCACCGATTTAATCACTATGGCTTTTCTACTTCCAGGAGCAGCCTACTTCAAAATGCTTCCATTTCTAAGAGGCTACATTTTTGTAAGTCCCATTTTCTGACCACCTGAGTTGGCATTAGGGTATCTAGGGTTTGTGGGTACCAAAAATACAGAAAAGGAAGACGGGAAAAAATTCTTTCAGCTTCAGTCTTCAATATGGCTCCCACAGAAAGAAAGGGAGAAAAAATCAATACTGAGATCCTGATTCTGTCTTATTCTTTAATAATTTTCCCAACTAAAGGTTGGTATTATCATCAGTTATGTGTATGGTCCTAGCAAGACGTGTGACAGACAGAAGTTAATGAAAAGCCTTGTGCTAATGAATATTGAACCGAAGGGTAGCGATCATGCCCCATGGAACGCCGTCTGCACAGGGAATTTAGTCTGTTATGAATGGGGACCGGTTTAAAGTTGGCTGCTTTTAAATCTCCAAGTGTTTCAAGTGGGAAACTACTTAAAACCAAATACACAACGATGATTATAATCATCTCTTCCATTTGTTCAAAGCCTGACAATATTCAAATGCTTTTCAGAGAATTTTCAGATTTTATCAAGAATTTCGCCCTGGCCGGTTGGCTCAGCGGTAGAGCGTCGGCCTGGCGTATGGGGGACCCGGGTTCGATTCCCGGCCAGGGCACATAGGAGAAGCACCCATTTGCTTCTCCACCCCTCCTCCTTCCTCTCTGTCTCTCTCTCTTCCCCTCCCGCAGCCAAGGCTCCATTGGAGCAAAGATGGCCCGGGCGCTGGGGATGGCTCCTTGGCTTCTGCCCCAGGCGCTAGAGTGGCTCTGGTCGCAGCAGCGTGACGCCCCGGAGGGGCAGAGCATCGCCCCCTGGTGGGCAGAGCATCGCCCCTGGTGGGCAGAGCATCGCCCCTGGTTGGCATGCCGGGTGGATCCCGGTCGGGCGCATGCAGGAGTCTGTCTGACTGTCTCTCCCCGTTTCCAGCTTCAGAAAAATACAAAAAAAAAAAAAAAAAAGAATGTTCTCTCATCTAAGACAGCCTAGACCAACCTTGTTTTGTAGCAGGTAATTACCGTATTTCCCCATGTATAAGACACTCCCATGTATAAGACACACCTTAATTTTGTACCCGAAATTTGAAAAAAAATATGTATTACATAAAGTTATTGAACTCAAGTTTGATTCATCTACAACAATGAGTGCAAAAACAAGTGCAAAAAGTAGAAAATGCAAGTAAAAAAAAAATCTACAACAACTGTATAAGATGCATCCAGTTTTTAGACCCCAAATTTTTTGAAAAAAAGGTATATTTTATACATGGGGAAATATGGTAATAGCCTTATTTTACCCAGGAGAACCCAAGGCTCAGACTGAGAAGTTAAATAATATAAGGTCACACAGATAATAGGTTGTAGATCCAAGACTGAAATTTACCCCTTTGCAGCCAGTGGCCTTGTCGCTCCACTGTGCTCTCTCTGAAGATTTTGGGGGGGCTGGCAGAAATAATATCCTGATTGGACAAGATTTGGGACTGAGCAAATGCGGCCAAGTGTTCTAGAAATGTTCATCTAGAAGATGATTTTGAGTCCCCGCTACTTGGGCTAATTAATTAGTTAATGGGCTAAATAGTGTCCTTCCCACATTCATGTTAATATCTCAACCCCAAGGAAGAGGATTTGGAAAGAAGGTCTTTAAAGAGGTGATTAAGGTGTGAGAGGCCCCTGTGTGGGCCCTAATCCCCTATGACTGGTGTCTTTACAAGAAGAGGCACTAGGGGGCATTCACAGAGGGACAATGGTGGTGAAGAGGCAGCACAGGGGGCAGCCATCTGCAAGCCAGGAGAGAGCCCTGGAACCCTCTTCCTAGGTGGCCTTTAGAGGCTCCCAACACAGCCGACTTCTTGATCTTGAAGTTCCAGACTCCAAGGCTGTATGAAAATAAAGACCTGCTGTTTCAGCCACCCAGTCTGTGACACTTTGTTAAGGCAGCCCAGCACCCTAATGTGACCTTGACAAAATCTCTTTGAACCCCCACTTAGAAAAAGTAGCGAAAGGGTAGCTTTTGGGAACGTCTATGCAGTCAAGCTATTCATTAATATTTTGACTCCTAGAGAGCGGACCCTCCATCCCTTATGAACATCTCACTGCTTATTTAAAGCAGGGCTCACTATGGTAGGTCTGTTGTGCCCAAGCTTGAGCTTTTTTTTAAACCACCTGCAATGGCATGTACTAAGGATTTTTATTCTTCATTAAGCTAGCCCACCTGCCTTCCTCTTCCCATCACTGTCCTTTCCTTTCTCCTGGCTTTTCTCTGGCTTTTCTCCTCTCCTCTTTCCCCGCTTACTCTGCCTGCCCCGCCCCTGCTTTCTCCTGTCCCCCTTCTTTCTGATCTTTCCTGCTCTCTCTCCCTTTTTTCTGTTTTCTTTCCCCCCTCCCCTCCCCGTGTACTTTCTCCCAATTTCCGTCTCCCTCCTTATTCACTTTTTCTTTCAAATCATTTTCCTTAAAAAGAACAGATTTTCACTCATTTTTACCCTAGTGCAAACATTCCTCAATATAAAATATCCCATGGGGTGTTTCCTCTGTATTCAACAGATACTTTAATGAATTAAATGGCTTATCCAACCCCGACTAGAATGTTAAGCATCAGAGAATAGGTGTGGAGAGATTTTGAAGTTGGCACAAGGCTTTCTAAGTCCCCAAAGTCATTCTACCAGGCAGACATCAACACTAACTATTTAAAAGTCTTCCTTACAACCACTTTTGAGCTTAAAAATTCCTTGAGATTCTTGTACTGCCGCAGGGATATTTAAAATTGTCTGAGTCAGTGGGTGTGGGAAGGAGGCGGCTGTGAGCGTTGGCTGGAGAAATGACTGAAGCCAACAGCCATCCTTGAACCTGCTGGTATAAGATCAAACCAGAATCTGAAAGTTAAAGGATAGATTGTGAGTACAGAGCATATCTTAGGTACAAATTTTTCTTCTCCAGCTCATTTATTACTTATTCATGTAAGCATTACAAAATAAGAACCTCTCAACATGGAAATCAACAGTATGGAGTCCCCCCATTCTGTCTGATTCCATCTTTGCAGGAAACAAGTGGTGAGGAACTTCGCAGTTTGTTGCAAAAATGTAGCCTCAACTCGCCACTCCAGGTTTTTGGATTTCACCTTATATATAGAATAACATACTTAAAATTCATAAAAAGAATTCTTAAATTACAGGAGAAATATGGCTTAACACTTCTCCTCTGGCCCAAAGAAAATAATTGCTATCCCAATAAAGTCATTATTAAAAGTAATGGATGGGCAAAACCTGGAAAAATCATTTTTGGTGAAAATTTCCAAACAGGACGAAACAGGAAAATGTCTGGGTTTCACAGTGTTATTTAACAAACACACAGTGTCTGCTCCAGGGACCTGCATCTCCTCAGTCATGAATTAAACTCGTCTCATAGTACCCCTTCTTGTAATGATGGTAAAATCCATGACTTCCAGGACAGAAATGGAAAACAAAACAAAACAACACAGGAATGCTTTCTATAGTTTGAAAAGCTGCAGATATTAATTACCAGGTTTATCTTGAGTGACAAGTCAATGAGAAAAGACAGGCTGAATGAGATTTTCAGACCATGAGAAGGTACCGTAACTGAAGGCAAACATCACTCATGTTCTTTGAAGGACACGACACTCTTTCGCTTAAGATGTATAAAGCAGCAGAGCATGCCCTATATAGGTTATGGAAATGGAACATCATTTATACTCTAGCTGGTCTTTTTTGTAGAGTTTCTATGTGTTTCTCCTTATGATTCTGTAGTTCTTTTTTTTTTTTTTCACTCTTACCTTACTCATCTAATGTAAATTTGTTCCATCTAAAGATGAAAATTCAGGTATTAATTCCAGGAAGAGCACAATTGATATCCTCACTGTCTAGCAACTCTCAAGATACTGTTTGTCAATCACTCCTGCACTCCTGAAAAGGACCACATATAACTATATAACTGCCATGCTCACACCTCTCTTAGGATGTCCATATTTATAGCTATTGCCCTAAGTCTAGAGAAGTGAACTGTTTCTGTAAAGGACCTTGCAAATGCATCAGTCTTATCCTTTCTATAGCCAAAATCTTAGTGCTTGTTGATCAAGAAAACGAAATAGAAGAGGAAATGTACAAAGTGTAACTATGTCTTTCCAGAATGTCATAGCCCGAGCAATCACATCGTAATTTAAAAGACTGAAATTTTTACTTACCTATTTATCTATAGATCTGTGTTGAGTAATATAAATTAGGAATTTCTGAAAAGTAAAGTAAATATAAGTAAAGGAGATTTCATAAGAGCTATAAATGTAGCAAAAATGTACACTGGATTACCTTGAGAATACCCAGCCCACATATCTGTCCGTTGTTGCTCTAAGTACACTTGCTGTTGGTTACTATTTGTCTTCTTTAATGTGTCACACTCTTTCAGCTGTTCACATATTTTTTAAATTCATATTGCCATGATACTGAGCTTTTGTTCATTGATTTCATAGCACTACGTCACATTTGGAGGATTAAATGGCAAATATTTATAGTTCTCTTTCAAAGACTTGTTTTAAATCCTGACTCCTCTAATGTTAACTAAAGCTTCTAAGCCCAGTCTACTCTTTTGTCAAATAGCCATATTCAGCTATGTGGCATATACGTTTCCTCATTCTCATTTTGTGAAACTCACCTGGATCACACCTACTCTACACAAGCCCTAGCCCAGGGAGGAAACCCACAAAATAGAGCAAAGAGAACATGAGGCTAACCTGATCTGCCTTCATGGTTGCACTGTCATGAGGATATGGATTTGCCTCTTTAGGACACATGATGCAAGAAAGAACTGGCAGAAAAATAATGGTGAGGCCATACAGAGGTCACAAACTAGCAGATAGTTTGAACCTCTCCACGTGTTTACTGGCTAGTATAAGTATAAGTAGAAGCTATTCAAACTGATGACAGTTACACAGGAACCTACTGTTCAGATTTTGTGTATTCCAGATAAACATTGTCTACTCTAGGCCTTTGTTATCATTCCTTTTTATCAAGTTATGACTAGTGATCTGGAAGAGCATGGTTTCTAATCCCAAGGGATATAAAGGAGAAGTGAGATATACTATATACACTGTATCTATATTCTCTCTATATATACACCAAAGAGACAACTATAATTCCTGATTAACCGCTCCCAACACTATTAAGAGAAAATGTTGACCCTGGCCGGTTACTTCAGTGGTAGAGAGTCGGCCTGGCATGTGGGAGTCCCGGATTTGATTCCTGGCCAGGGCACACAGGAGAAGCGCCCATCTGCTTCTCCACCCCTCCCCCTCTCCTTCCTCTTTGTCTCTCTCTTCCCCTCCCGCAGCCAAGGCTCCATTGGAGCAAAGTTGGCCCGGGCGCTGAGGATGGCTCTGTGGCCTCTGCCTCAGGCACTAGAATGGCTCTGATTGCTGCACAGCGACACCCCAGATGGGCAGAGCATCACCCCCTGGTGGGCATGCTGGGTGGATCCCAGTCGGGCACATGCAGGAGTCTGTCTGATTGCCTCCCCGTTTCCAACTTCAGAAAAATACACACACACAAAAAAGGAAAATATTGAAATAAACACACAGATGGAGGTTTGGGGTTTGTCTGATGGTTTTCTGCCTCTATACTTTTTATTTCCCAAAATTTATCTCATTCATTGTTTTTGAACAATGTGGAATCTGTGGAATATCTACCTTTGTCTATTATTGGGGAACAGTATAGGCAAACTTAAAAATTATAAGCAATTCTTTTTCTACTTCTTCTTTTGTATATGAATGTTCTGAACCTACATGCCTCTTTTTGGAGAATCTTTGTCATTATAAAGACTGAGGTGCTTCCTGGATGGTCAATAACCACCCTGAAACAAGAATGGTTAGAAAGTTCAGATTATGGTTTTGGCAACCAGACTAGGGTAAACCAGGTGAGAGGTTTAGTCTTGATGCAATAAAAACTAAAATAGGATATGATTAAAGTTTTAAAGAAGTAGATGGAATAAAAGAAACTATGATCAAGGAACTCACTATGGTGTGAATTAGAGTAAGAAGCTCCTAATTTATGGTATTATTATAACACCCAGAAAGCTATTAAGAGGAGAGTGAATGATCACAGTGTTGAAGATACACTAGATCTGTAGTAGATTACTGGTGAAATGTACATCAGAAGTCAGCTGCTCCAGTGGTTTACACAATCATCTGGACTGCTTAATTCATATCTCTGTGTCTGCCCATTGCTATCACTGAAAATTCTCAAACTTTTCAAGAATTCAAGCATTTTCCTGGTGTGGCCAGGTCATGGGTTTGATCCGTGGTCAGGTCATATATGAAAAGCAACCAGTGAGTGTACAACTAAATGGAATGACTAAGTGGAACAATGAGTTGATACTTTCTCTCTCTCTCTCTCTCTCTCTCTCTCTCAAATCAATGGAAAAAAATTTTAAGTTATTGTTTATGAACAATTAAAAACAACATACTGATATTTGCTTTAAATTATCCTGAGCACATCAAGATGCCTTTCTTTGGGGAGCAAGGTGTTATTTCTCTTATACAATCATAGAATTGAGGAGCCATTTGTTTCTTCCTGCATTATTCTTAAATCTCAGGAATTCAGCACCACTGCCTTCTTCCCTTTCAAAATGTGCCCACATGCCACCCACATTTGCACATCCACATCACTCAAAAGCTAAAGATTTTGAGCTCTGCTTCTATATAGCGAAACAGCTCTTCTCATTAGCCTTTGGAAAAGTTGACCATCTTTTTTGTTGTTGTTTGTTTGTTTTTAACTGAGCTGCATTGCTGAATTGGTTGTTTTCTTCCCTGTAGCTCTGTGAAGGATGTATATTTGTTTCCATATTTTCTGTTTTGGTCTTTTTTATATTTTCATGAAAAACCCAGTTGATTATCCCTTATTGGTATCTACATTTAGCAAACTTCAAATACTTCCTGCAAATGGAGCCTCGTAGGCCTCTGGGCATCAGGCAAACTTCAGGTAGCCTCAATCCAAACATTAACTCTCATCTGAGTGAGTTACCAATGCAACTGACTGTATTTGACATCTTAAAAGCCTTGTTGTACTATTATCTGGGAATCCGGCTTTGTTCTAGTAAGCATGCGAAAGGACGCCTAACTGACAGGCATCCATCAAAATAGACTGTTATTAGGGGAGAGGAAGTACAGATGCCACAATGAAGAGCTGCAAACAGAGCCATTTGGTACCGGCAATAGAGATTTGGTACAAAGTGGTGCTTAAAAACACATATGGATTCTCTAAACCACTCCAGTGTTTGACTTCTTGTATTTTTCTTGTATACTCAATGAAACTACTGCACAATCAAGACAGTGAACATATCCATAACCTCTCAAAGTTTCCTTATGCCCCTTTGTAATTCCTCCCTTTCCAGCTCTTCTCCTAAATACCCTGCAAAGCAACCATTGATCTTTTTCTGTCTCTATAAATTTGTTGGAATATTTAGAATTTTATATAAGTGGAATCACACAGGATACGTTCTTTTTTCCTAACCTTATTTATTGCCTCATTAGCCATAATTCTGTTTTTGTTTATTTTTAAAATTTAGGTTGCTTTAGAATTTATGCATTTTACCTTCATTTAATTTTATACTACTTATGATACACTATAAGAATCTTATAATAGTTTAATTCTATTTCTCCCTTTCAAGTTTCATTCTACTAGCACACATTTTACTTAGGCATGTGTTATAAACCCTACAATACATATTATCTTGTTTAAACAGTCAATATCTTTAAAGAGATTTAAATAATAAGAAAAATGTATGTTTTCCATGTAGTCACTATTTATGGTGCTCTTCATTCCCTTGGGTAGATCAATATTTCCATATGGTCTTATTTTCCTTCTGTCTAAAGGACTTCTTTTAACATTTCTTATAGCACAGACCTGCTGTTGATGAATTGGTATTACTATTTTCCACCGTTTTTATTTCTTTTTTTGGCAATCCCTGCTTGAACCTTTTCCTTAATATGCAGTCAAGATAAACTGAGCTGGTCTTAGATGTTTAGTTCCTCTCTATATGTTAGCCTCTATATTTCATCATCATTTTCCAGAATTGATTTTGATTTTCAGTTTTCTTTGACTTTTCACATGAATGTAATATTTATGAAAACATTTGCTGAGATTTTGATTGGAATCATATTATTGGATCTATAGATCAAACAGGATAAATAATATCTTAATAATGAGTCTTTTAACCTATCAACACTTATACAGTATAACAAATCAATAGATACTTGAATTATGATGGCTTAGGAAATTTTATCTTATGTTCAGATAATATCTATTTAAATTTTGACCTTGAAACAGAACTGTAGCATAGCTTTTATCACCAAAATTATTAACATATATTTATTTAACATTCTATATAGATGTATATATAGTCATTCTTATGAACATGTTATTTGAAGAAAAGGAACAAAGCAGAGAGTTTTTAAATGAGAAGAATGAATACTAATCTCACTTACTATGTAAATTTAGACTTTGGCTGTGTTGTCTTTAAGTTCACATGCTATCTTTTCCTTCCTGCCTTTGTTTCCAAGTGATTATGTTCCAAAAATTCCAAGCTTAAGCTCCCTAGAAGCCTAAAATGGTCTATGCCTATATTAGGAGGCAGATTTCCCTCTGAAACCCACATCGGCAAGGCCACACAGAGTCCCCATTTTGTCACATTGGAGACAGCTGACACTCGTCATCTCACCTCTACTGTCTCCTGTATTTCCCGGTGTTCCTCCTGCCCCTCAGACTCAGTTTAGATTTCCATGTCTGCTTCCTTTTCTTTTGTACAATCTCGAATGTTGTGACCTCCAATATGCTCTTCTTGGCCTTCATCTTAGTTTCAATCTCCATAGTCCCACTTAGTGACCTTCTCCATTCTCATTGTCCCAGGATGACAGATGGATTCCTACCTAATTGCAGCCTGGGTCATTATTCTTTTTTCAGATTGATATTTTCAAATGCCTTCTGAATAGCCTCAGCTATATTTTGTAAACTCATCCGTTCCGTTGTTCATTAAAAAAAAAAAGAGTTACTGAGTTATACTCTATGCAGGAACAAAGATCTTTGCCCTCATGCCTCATGAAGGATGCATCATTGTGTATATGTGAGAGTTTGTGTGTGTATGTGTGTGTGCGTGCGCACGCGTGCACGTGTGCGTGAGAGACTGGGAGGGCAGAGACAGAATACATAATTCACAAAATAAATGTTACACTATAAGGTGGTGTTATGGAAAAAAAATTCCCTCTATAGTGGAGTGATCAGGAATGCTTGGGAAGATTGTGGGGCTGGCAGCTTTAAATAGTTATCCTTGTAGGCCTTGTTTTGAAGGCTTATTGCAGCAATAAGCTGTTAGGCCTCGCATATCTGGGAGAAGCATTCAAGTTGAAGGGGATGCTATGCCAAGGCTGTGTGGGTGGTGTGAGCCTGGGTCTTCCAGAACAGTAAGGAGACTGGTGCTTGCAGTTCTTTGTGCATGAGGAGGAGAATAGGATAGTAAGTCAGAGAAGCAATATAGCTCACACCCTGCACTTCTACATACACTGTTGTAAAGACTTGGGCCTTCACTCTAAACAAAAGGGCAAGTCATTGCAGGGGTCTGAGCAAAACCATGACTACTCTGCCTAGTGTGTCTCTTGACCATCAAACCATCCAAAAAGTAAATAATTAGCATCATTTATTTAATCCCTCAACCCAACTCTACTACCCTACCTTAATTTCTTATGAAATTCACCCTATCTCCCAAGCCAGGTATAATAAAAGTTTATTTCTTTCTCCTATTTAGAGTCCAATACAGGTTTTTCTCATCAGCAAGTAACTCTCTCCTATTTATTGATTCAAGGGCCAAGTGTTTTGTAAATCATGATTCTCCTATCCCTTAGGGCTTCATTATCACTGGGCTTCAACCAGCAAAAAAAAAAGAAGAAGAAGAATGGAGGGGCCCTCTTCTCTAGAGGTAGCCCCCATCACTTCTGTCATTTTCCAATATTGAGAACTCAAAGATATGGTCCCACTCAAATGTCATAGAGGCAGGAAACATAGTCTATCAGGGTGCCCAGAGAGAAAGGATTTGAATGAATAGCTAAACAGTGTTTTTCTTCATCAAATAATGCCCTGTTTCTCACATTCAAATTTGGTCATTTTAACACATTCCCAAGAACTCCTCATAACTTTTATACTGACACTCAAGACTTTTTCTGATCAGATTTATAGAGTTGTTTAACCTCAGATTTTGCTGCCCCCAGCAAAGCTGTGTGTGTTTCCATGGTATCATGTTATCTGCTGTTCCCCAGATCATTGGTGTTCTGTTACATGCTCTGGGCACCTAAGTAACACCATTCCATATTCACATGGCAAATGCCAACTCTTAAAGCAGCTAATCTGTCCTCAGCAAGACCACTTCTAACCTTGCCAGAAGACTCCAGGACATGAGCAGTGTGCTTGTGGCCCCGCACCTCTTTAGTTGTGATCTGAGACATCATCCATGGTCTGAGTGTGACATAAACCAACACACTTAATTTTTTACAAGTATGATTTCCTTTTTTCTCCCTTTCTTCTCCTCCCTCCTTCCCTCCTTCTCTCCCTCCCTCCCTCCCTCCCTTCCTCCCTCCCTCCCTTCCTCCCTTCCTCCCTCCCTCCCTGCCTCCCTCCCTCCCTCCCTCCCTCCATCTCTCCTTCCTTCCTTCCTTCCTTCCTTCCTTCCTTCCTTCCTTCCTTCCTTCCTTCCTTCCTTCCTTCCTTCCTTCCTTTCTCTTTTCCACCCTCTCTTCCTCCCTCCCTGCCCCTTCCTTTTTCCTTTCTTTCTTTTTTCATTTAGACAGTGTTTTATATAGTGTTTGGGCCAGAGAACCTCATATTTTCAAAGTGTGGGTTGCATAAAGTAATATCCAAGATTTCTTTGAGCACCAGAAATGATGGATTCTAAAGGTCATGCACACGAGGTCTCATCTTTTATAGCACCTGCCTGTGACGCCTGGATTAAGTTTACGAGCAGTGTTTTCTACAGACCTTGGAATACTCTCCAGAAACCACTATCTATGCACATCACGGTTGTTGGACACAAACCATCTGATCAATATTAGATTTCCGGGGGGTAAGGAATTCAGATATTATTTAAACAGCAAGATGTTTTCAGGTAAAAAAAAAAAAAGATGTCTGTTCCTATTCCTATCTCATTTCCCAATCCATCTGAAAAATATTTGGAAATTAAGCAGGTGGGTAACATGTGAGTTTTAAGATGGAATTTCCTACTTCTTTTGGTTCAGACTGCCAACAGCGTTTTTGCAATTAATTTAACATTAGATGGACATGAAGAAACATATTTCTCATCTCTGCAGGAGACTGTACAGGATAATTGAGGACAGATTACTCCTTTATTCTAAACTGGTAATATTTTTTTTATGTCTTGCATCAGTGTTTTTCTTATACCTTAGAAAGGGCAGAAGCGTGTGCACCTGCAACTCTGTTATCAAACCATGATGTTTCTCAGAAGGGGTTCTAAGTTTATTTATTGGTGTCTTGAACTTAATTATTCCTCATTGAAGTTACAACTATTAAATTATCTTTTTAAAAGCAATTATTTTTAAATGTGTTAAAGAAAAATAACTTCTATTGAAATGATTTTTCTTGTGAGAGCAGAGAACTCTATCATAAACACAATGACTAGCATATATTTGTCATCCAATAAATATTTGTTGAGTTAACTGTGTCCTTCTCTTTTATTTTTCTATGTGGGATTAGACAAAATAAAGCCCACTACAATAAGAACAAAAACAATAAAAAGAGTTTTAACTAAATATTCTCCGGAAGATACTTGAACAATTTTTATATACTTGTTTTAGTCAAAGATTTGGGGAAATCTAATTTATATTCTCCTTTATCAAAGAAAGTCTCAAGAAAAAATATTAACTGTTATAAAATGACACCTGAGCATTAAATGGGGAAAATTTTTCCTTTTCTTTTGCTTCAGAATATTCTTTTGAGATTTTAAATGTCATCAATATAGTCATGATCCATCATAGATTTAACTGTTGTTTATAATCTCCACTTGCATATGTTGCAGATATATTAAAGATGCAGTTAGAACTATGTTCCTTAGGTTGTTTGCACAGGTCTTGGCTATTATGAATAATTTTGTAGACACAGGTAGAAAAATATCTCTACGAGACCCTGATTTCAATTCTTTGGTTAAATACCCAGAAGTGGGATTGGTGGATCATGGTAGTACTATTTTTAAATTTTAAGACACCTCTATACCGTTTTTCATAGCTACTACATAGTTCTACACTCCCATCAACAATGGACAAAGGCTCTATTTTCTCTACATCCTCACCAACACTTATCTTTTTCCCCTTGACCACCCCTTCTTTCTAGTGTCACATTCATCCATGTCCTATTAATTTTATCTCTAGATTTATTTTACGCACTCACTGATTTATATCACCACCTGGACCAAGACAGCATTTTTGATTTTGATAAAATTCTCTAAAATAATTCTCATTTTACTGTCATCTTCTTCAATACAGTCCTTAGAAAATAAAGTGATTTTTAAAAAAACCTTAAAAATAACATATACCTCCTTATTGCTTAAAAGTCTGCAATGACTTCTCATCACAGGTACAGTAAAATACAAATTTCCCACCACAGCAACTTTCTACCTGCTCTGGCTTCTGTTTCTCTCTAAAGTCACTGCTAATTGACCTGCTTTTATGACCACACAAAGCTGAGCTCTCTCCCATGTTGCTCAGGATGTTCAGCTGGCTTTTATCAACGGGATCACCAATCCAAACTCCAGTCCTTTGATTTAATGCTAACTCTTTAGAAAGAGCTTCTGTGGTTAAGGTAACTCTATTAATACTCATAACCCACTCTGGTTTCCCCACCATTTTGTGTTTTCTATTCTATTCTATTCTATTCTATTCTATTCTATTCTATTCTATTCTATTCTATTCTTTTATACTATTTTATAGAGCCAGAGAGAAAGTCAGGGAGAGGAACAGTTGTAGACAGACAGGAAGGGAGAGAGATGAGAAACATCAATTTTTCATTGCAGCTCCTTAGTTGTTCACTGATTGCTTTCTCATATGTGCCTTGACCAGGGGGCTACAGCAGAGTGATTGACCCCTTCCTCAAGCCAGTTACCTTGGGCTCAAGCCAGCGACCTTGGGGTTCAAACCAGAGACCCCACGCTCAAGCCGGATGAGCCCACAGTCAAGCTAGTGACATCAGGTTTTCAAACCTGGGTCCTCCGCATCCCAGTCCAATGCTCTATTCACTGCGCCACCACATGGTTCAGCTGTGTGTTTTATTTTAATACTACAGAGTACTTTCTACATACTGTAACTTTATAGAAGCTTTATTGTTTATATAATTGGACCCAGTAGTTTATTGGACAATTGTAATAGCAACAAAAAGTTCAAAACTAAAATGAATAAGAGGGTGCATCCATAAATGAACATTTTATTTTAACTCAAAACATAACTATGTGCTTTCCTCCACTGTTCTTTTTATCTAGGTCATGGAGTTTTCTTTAAGTTTGTTGTTGAATGATAGTAATTATGCTAGATTTTTTTTTTGCAATAGCATAATGCATACTGATTTGATTATGATTTCTAGTTTCAATTACTTAATTTAAATCAAATGAGAAACTAAAAACACATTTGAAACATTCAGAATATTAATTCCTTCTAGATTTGGTGTTTATTTTTCATTGTTTGTAGATGAGTCTCCCTCAATTTGGCAGAGGTTTTTCTTTCTTTTTTTTTTTTTCTTACTTGTTTTGGTTTTGGAGAATATGTTCTTATTGAGTTTTCCCAAAGATTTTACTCATATTGTTTTCTGACAGTAATCACACAGGGACTCAGTCTCCTTCCATCCTGTCCTTTGTCCTCCTCAAGTGACATATTTGTTTTGCTGAGACCTGGAAATGGCACGTATTACTTTTACTCACCTCCTATTGGCTAGTCCTCAGTCACATGAGCACAGTTAACTGCTAAAAGGCAGGAAATGTAGTCTAATTGTGTGCTCAGGAAGAAGAGGAAATGGGTTTGGTTAACAGCTAGCCAATCTTGGCAAAAATATCCTTTATATCCACTTTAATATTGTGATACAGTTTGGGCCCTATTTAATATGATCATTTTGAAGAAGAAGATGACTAAGTTTTGTAAGTATTGTTTATTCTGGAATGGTCTATAACAGTCTGCTTATCCAAATTGCTTGGCAGGTATTACCTACAAAGATAGTTAAGTGGGAGGTACTTTAGCTTATCAATGGTATTCCTCATTAGTATTTATGCAGACAAGATCTGAAAAGAACCCTCTTGAAAAGGAATATAAAATTATAATATAAGTTGACATTATAAGTAGTATAATGTTGTGGATATTATAGTGAAGTGAGAGGTACTTTAGCTTATCAATGGTATTCCTCATTAGTATTTATGCAAACAAGATCTGAAAAGAACCTTCTTGAAAAGGAATATAAAATTATAATATAAGTGGACATTATAAGTAGTATAATGTTGTGGATATTAAAATAGTCTCTACTATTTCTTGGCCTGCAAGTTCATTCCCTTGGCTTTCACTTACCTACTAGGTGTAAGCAAAACATTCATGAAAGTTACAGGAATAAATGGCATTGATGACTGTGTCAGAATTATTTTGATGGCCAGGAATAGCTTCCATGCAGAGGGATTAAACCTGTTAGAAGCCCTTGGAGGTATTGAGCATACCACCTCACCAAATATGTCCCAGTACTCATCAATTAACTATGATTCCTGAGATTCACTGCTAAGGAGAATTTGCTAGATTAATCTATATCATCACAGGATTCCAACAAAATATCAATATGTTAACTGGAAAGAGTAATAAATTAATCCCAAAATGCATTATTATTTTATCAGGAAAGACTGTATTAAACTACATAATGTTTTGCAAATGGCTGAAGGTGTTCAACGGAGTACAGCTGAAATTTTAATAGCAAATATTGAGGCGATTAGAAAACTGGATATAGGTACTGAATTAAACACTTTTGGAAGTTGGGAGTAGGCCTGAGGACATTAAGGGAGTAGAAAGGTAGTACTAACATAAAATATATATTTGTTCCTTTACATAGCTGTGTTTTTCTTGCTCGAGGTCTGTTTGCAGCAAGTGTTACTCTATTATTTCTGTTCTAAAGAACAGCCTATAAAAGTTCCTCATATTATTCAATAGGTACTTCCATACAATATAAAATGATATTTTCTCCTGGTCTTTTGGCTATATCAAACCTATCATATTAGACTTATCATATGTCAATAGGAAGTCAAGATAGATTTTTAAAAACAACTTTATTAAAGCTTTATCAATTTATAAATGCATATATTTAGTGATCCAATTTGATGAGCTCAGGCATATGTATATAGCCATGAAACTATCACCATAATCAAGATAATAGACATATCTATCACTTCCAAAACTTTCCTGTGTCCCCTTGTTGTTATAGTTTTTCTGGGTTGTTGTAATAACTATTAACATGAGATCTACCCTCTTAACAAATTTTTAAGTGCCCAATGCAGTATTGTTGACTATTGGCACTGTGTTATGGTACAGCACATCTCTAGAACTTGTTCATTATGTAAAAATGCATAATGTATACCATAACTATATATCAATTGAACAACTCCTAATTTCTCTGTCTCTCCAGCTCTTGGTAACTGCCATTCTATTCCCTGCTTCTGTAAGTTTGAAAATTTAGGTCCCTCCTCATAAAAGTGAAATCATGCAGTATTTGCCATTCTGTGACCAGCTTATTTCACTTTGCATAATAGCTGCACAGCAATGAAAAGAAATATTGATGGGACACACATATGATTAAATCTCAAAAATTATACTCTTTAGTAAAATAAGCCAGAGACAAAAAGGTTCATACTCTATGATACCATTTATGCAAAATTACCCTGTGGTAATAGAAATCAGGATAGTGGCTATAATGAATTTGGATGAATATTAACTAGAAAGGTGCCCAAAAGAACTTTATGTAGTGATAATAATATTCTATACCTTTATCTGTTAAATAGTTACATTCTTGAGTGCATTTGTCAAAGATTATAGAACTATATACTTAATATCTGAGCATTTTCTATACATTGAATACTAGTAATGAAAATTGTATTACCTCTGCACCAAAGGTATTACTGTGAAGATGCAAAAATAATAATTGCCCAATAAGTAATAGTGAAATCCAAATTTAATCTGACTCATTCTCTATATGGCACCTGTTTCTAATAGATCCTCAGAGAAAAGAGAATAAAAGAAGAAAACATAGGCATGAGAATATTTTCATTTCCTTTTAAGTCTATGAGTGCAACCAGAATCTAAATGGAAACACCAAAGATATGAAAAATAAAATTAATAACAGTAGGGAATTCAGAAATACTGGTGAATTTGAAGCAGGTGCTCCCATAAATAGTCACCCATGCTAAATGTGAATTTCACACCTTGCATGTGACTCTGGAAAACATGTACACATCTGGCTTCCTGCTTCTTGGGCATGAGTTGAAAAATTTTGGTCCAGATATATAAATCAATGCACTTAAATCTAAAAGATTAATCGTAAGAGCTCAGAGCTCACACTGGCCCCTTGGCTCTCTCTTCTTTTTTTTTTTTTTTTTTTTTTTTTTTTTTTTTTTTTTTTTTTTTTTTTTTTTTTCTCTTTGTTTTTTTTTTTTTTTTTTTTTTTTTTTTTTTTATATAATTTTATTTTTTTAATGGGGTGACATCAATAAATCAGGATACATATATTCAAAGATAACAAGTCCAGGTTATCTTGTCGTTCAATTATGTTGCATACCCACCACCCAAAGTCAGATTGTCCTCTGTCACCTTCTATCTTGTTTTCTTTGTGCCCCTCCCCCCCCCCTAACCCACGCCCATTCCCCCCCCCCCCCCCCCCCCCCCCCCCCGTAACCACCACACTCTTGTAAATGTCTCTTAGTTTCACTATTATGTCCCACCTACGTATGGAATAATACAGTTTCTGCTTTTTTCTGATTTACTTATTTCGCTTCGTATCATGTTATCAAGATCCCACCATTTTGCTGTAAATGTTCCGATGTCATCATTTCTTATGGCTGAGTAGTATTCCATAGTGTATATGTGCCACATCTTCTTTATCCAGTCATCTATTGATGGGCTTTTTGGTTGTTTCCATGTCCTGGCCACTGTGAACAATGCTGCAATAAACATGGGGCTGCATGTGTCTTTATGTATCAATGTTTCTGAGTTTTTGGGATATATACCCAGTAGAGGGATTGCTGGGTCATAAGGTAGTTCTATTTTCAGTTTTTTGAGGAACCACCATACTTTCTTCCATAATGGTTGTACTACTTTACATTCCCACCAACAGTGTATGAGGGTTCCTTTTTCTCCACAGCCTCTCCAACATTTGCTGTTACCTGACTTGCTAATAACAGCTAATCGAACAGGTGTGAGGTGGTATCTCATTGCCGTTTTGATTTGCATTTCTCTAATAGCTAAAGAAGATGAGCATCTTTTCATATATCTGTTGGCCATTTGTATTTCTTCCTGGGAGAAGTGTCTATTCATATCCTCTTCCCATTTTTTTATTGGATTGTTTGTTTGTTTGTTGTTGAGTTTTATGAGTTCTTTGTATATTTTGGATATTAGGCCATTATCTGAGCTGTCGTTTGAAAAAATCATTTCCCATTTAGTTGGCTTTCTGTTTATTTTGTTATCAGTTTCTCTTGCTGAGCAAAAACTTCTTAGTCTGATGTAGTCCCATTCATTAATTTTTGCCTTCACTTCTCTTGCCATTGGAGTCAAATTCATAAAATGCTCTTTAAAACCCAGGTCCCTGAGTTGAGTACCTATGTCTTCTTTTATGTACTTAATTGTTTCAGGTCTTATGTTTAGATCTTTGATCCATTTTGAGTTAATTTTTGTACAGGGGGAGAGACTGTAGTCCAGTTTCATTCTTTTGCATGTGGCTTTCCAGTTTTCCCAGCACCATTTATTGAAGAGGCTTTCTTTTCTCCATTGTGTGTTGTTGGCCCCTTTATCAAAAATTATTTGACTATATATATGTGGTTTTATTTCTGGACTTTCTATTCTGTTCCATTGGTCTGAGTGTCTATTTTTCTGCCAATACCATGCTGTTTTGATTGTCGTGGCCCTATAATAGAGTTTGAAGTCAGGTATTGAAATGCCCCCAGCTTCATTCTTTTTCTTTAGGATTGCTTTGGCTATTCGGGGTTTTTTATAGTTCCATATAAATCTGATGATTTTTTGCTCTATTTCTTTAAAAAATGTCATTGGAAGTTTGATGGGAATTGCATTAAATTTGTATATTGCTTTGGGTAATATAGCCATCTTGATTATATTTATTCTTCCTAGCCAAGAACAAGGTATATTCTTCCATCTCATTATATCTTTTTCGATTTCCCTTAACAATGGTTTATAGTTTTCATTATATAAGTCCTTTACATTCTTTGTTATGTTTATTCCTAAGTATTTTATTTTTTTTGTTGCAATCGTGAAGGGGATTGTTCTTTTGAGTTCCTTCTCAGTTGTTTCATTGTTGGCATATAGGAAGGCTATTGACTTCTGTATGTTAATTTTGTATCCTGCGACCTTACTGTATTGGCTTATTGTTTCTAGTAGTCTTTTTGTGGATTCTTTGGGGTTTTCGATGTATAGGATCATATCATCTGCAAAAAGTGATACCTTTACTTCTTCTTTTCCGATATGGATGCCTTTTATTTCTTTGTCTTGTCTGATTGCTCTGGCTAGAACCTCTAGTACCACATTAAATAAGAGTGGAGAGAGTGGACAACCCTGTCTTGTTCCTGATTTAAGGGGGAAAGCCTTCAGTTTAGTGCCATTTAATATGATGTTAGCTGATGGTTTATCATATATGGCCTTTATCATGTTGAGATATTTTCCTTCTATACCCATTTTGTTGAGAGTCTTAAACATAAAATTGTGTTGTATTTTATCAAAAGCCTTTTCTGCGTCTATTGATAAGATCATGTGGTTTTTGTTCTTTGTTTTGTTGATATGGTGTATTACATTAACCGTTTTACGTATGTTGAACCATCCTTGAGATTCTGGGATGAATCCCACTTGATCATGATGTATTATTTTTTTAATATGTTGTTGTATTCGATTTGCTAGTATTTTGTTTAGTATTTTAGCATCTGTATTCATTAGAGATATTGGTCTGTAGTTTTCTTTTTTTGTGCCATCCTTGCCTGGTTTTGGTATGAGGGTTATGTTGGCTTCGTAAAATGTGTTTGGAAGTATTGCTTCTTCTTCAATTTTTTGGAAGACTTTGAGTAGAATAGGAACCAAGTCTTCTTTGAATGTTTGATAAAATTCGCTGGTATAGCCGTCAGGGCCTGGACTTTTATTTTTGGGGAGGTTTTTAATGGTTTTTTCTATTTCTTCTCTACTGATAGGTCTGTTTAGGCTTTCTGCTTCTTCTTGACTCAGTCTAGGAAGGTTGTATTTTTCTAGGAATTTATCCATTTCTTCTAGGTTGTTGAATTTAGTGGCATAAAGTTTTTCATAGTATTCTACAATAATTCTTTGTATATCTACGGTGTCCGTGGTGATTTCTCCTCTTTCATTTTGGATTTTGTTTATATGAGTTCTTTCTCTTTTTTCCTTGGTAAGTCTTGCCAAGGGTTTGTCAATTTTGTTGATCTTTTCAAAGAACCAGCTCCTTGTTCTATTAATTTTCTCTATAGTTTTTCTGTTCTCTAATTCATTTATTTCTGCTCTGATTTTTATTATCTCCTTTCTTCGGCTGGTTTTGGGTTGTCTTTGTTCTTCTTTTTCTAGTTCCTTAAGGTGGGAAGTTAAGTGGTTCACTTGGGCTCTCTCTTGTTTGTTCATATATGCCTGAAGTGATATGAACTTCCCTCTTATCACTGCTTTTGCTGCATCCCATAGATTCTGATATGTTGTATTGTCATTTTCATTAGTCTGTATATATCTTTTGATCTCTGCACTTATTTCTTCTTTGACCCATTCATTTTTTAAAAGTATGTTGTTTAGTTTCCACATTTTTGTGGGATTTTTTTCCTCTTTTTTGCAGTTGAATTCTAGTTTCAAGGCTTTATGATCAGAAAATATGCTTGGTACAACTTCAATTTTTCTGAATTTGCTGATGTTGTTTTTGTGGCCCAACATATGGTCAATTCTTGAGAATGATCCATGTACACTGGAGAAAAATGTATACTCAGTCACTTTGGGATGAAATGTCCTGTAGATGTCTATCATATCCAGGTGCTCTAGTGTTTTGTTTAAGGCCACTATGTCTTTGTTGATTCTCTGTTTGGATGACCGATCTAGAGCCGTCAGCGGTGTATTGAGGTCTCCAAGTATGATTGTGTTTTTGTCAGTTTTTGTTTTAAGATCAATAAGTAGCTGTCTTATATATTTTGGTGCTCCTTGGTTTGGTGCATATATATTAAGAATTGTTATGTCTTCTTGATTCAGTGTCCCCTTAGCCATTATGAAATGGCCATTTTTGTCTCTGAGTACTTTTGCTGTCTTGTAGTCAGCATTATCCGATATGAGTATTGCTACACCTGCTTTTTTTTGGATGTTATTTGCTTGGAGTATTGTTTTCCAGCCTTTCACTTTGAATTTGTTTTTATCCTTGTTACTTAGATGAGTTTCCTGTAGGCAGCATACAGTTGGATTTTCTTTTTTAATCCATTCTGCTACTCTGTGCCTTTTTATTGGTGAGTTTAATCCGTTTACATTTAGTGTAATTATTGATACTTGTGGGTTCCCTATTGCCATTTTATATCTTGCTTTCTGTTAGTTTTGTGTCTTGTTTGATCCTTCTCTTTTGTTTTTCTATCTTTTGTTTTTATTTGGTTGTATTCCATACATCTTTCCACTGTTGCTATCTTTTTTATCTCATGTACTTCTGTGGTGGTTTTTTTCAATGGTGGTTACCTTTGAATAATGAAAAGGGTCCCTACCCTGTTCATTGTAGCAAACTATTTTGTGAGTACTTTTGCACTCCATCGTCCTTTGCTACTGTTAATCTCCATCTTCTCCCCCTCTTTCTTTTTGTTGTTGTCACAGTTTAAATTTGGTTTTATTGTGTTCTTCTTGGAGCTTTTACTTGTGGATCTGTTTTTTTTTGTTCTTTGTATCTGATTGGAGAACCCCCTTTAGTAATTCCTGGAGTGGGGGTTTTCTGATGATAAATTCCCTCATCTTTTCTGTATCTGTGAATGTTTTTATTTCTCCTTCATATTTGAAGGATAGCTTTGATGGGTATAGTATTCGTGGCTGAAAGTTCCTCTCTTTCAGGACTTTAAATATTGGGGTCCATTCTCTTCTAGCTTGTAGAGTTTCTGCTGAGAAATCTGATGATAATCTAATGGGCCTTCCTTTATATGTTGTATTCTTCTTTTCCCTGGCTGCCTTGAGAATTTTTTCTTTGCTGTTGGTTTGTGTCAATTTCATTATGATATGCCTTGGAGTAGGTTTGTTGGGGTTAAGAAAACTTGGAGTTCTGTTTGCTTCTTGAACTTGAGGCTTTAGTTCTTTCCACAGGCTTGGGAAGTTCTCATCTATTATTTGTTTGAGTATGTTCTCCATTCCATTTTCTCTCTCTTCTCCCTCTGATATACCTATTATTCTTATGTTATTCTTTTTGATGGAGTCAGATAATTCTTGTAGGGCTATCTCATTTTTTTTAATTTTTGAGTCTCTTTCTTCTTCTCTCTGTTGTGCCTCAAGTTGCTTGTCTTCTATTTCACTAATCCTCTCTTCTATCTGACCTGTTCTATTAGCTAAGCTTGTTACTTCGTTTTTCAGCTCGTGAATTGAGTTTTTCATCTCTGTTTGATTTGTTTTTATAGTTTCAATTTCCTTGGACATATATTCTTTGTGTTCATTGAGTTGTTTTCTGAGCTCCCTAAATTGCCTTTCTGTGTTTTCTTGTATATCTCGGAGGATTTTTAGGATTTCTATCTTGAATTCTCTGTCATTTAGCTCCAAGGTTTCCAATATATTAAATTTTTTCTCCATAGATTTTTCCTCATCTAGCTGTGTTACCTCTCTTTCTTTTGTATCCATGATATTCGATTTTCTCTTCCTTAATGGCATCTGAGGGTGGTTTTGTTGTTAGTATTAATGAGATTTAATAAAGAATAAAAAGTTTAAAAAAATAATAAAAAAAAATCGAAAAAAGTTGTTTTTTTAAAAAAAAAATTAATAATGAAATAAAGAAAAATAAAATAAAAATTTAAAAAAAAAAAAAAAAAAAAAAAAAAAAAAAAAAAAAAGGAAATTATTCCCCCCCTCCTTTTTTTCCTCTCCTCTCCTCTCCCCTCTTTCTTGATAAAATCTTGTGGTGGACTGTGAATTATAACAAACAATGCCTGTGATGGAGGGCCTGAATTGGGGAAAAGTAATAAAGGGGCAAACAAAAAAAAAAAAAGAAAAAAGAAGAAAGAAAAAAAAAAAAAAGAGCGTATGGACCCACAAAAAGCAAATAAGGAAAAAATTTGGGTCAAGAATAAAATGATTTGCTTTTAGGTGTTGGTTGTCTAAGAGTTATGATGAGAGGATTAAGAGGAAAACGGAAAAATGGGGGGACAAATTAAAAAATTACTATTGTATTTAGTGGAACAAGAACTAGATAATATGGAGAGCCAGGGATGGGAGCACTGCTAGTAAGTTAAAAAGGTGAAGTAAAAACCCCCCAGAATGCCACAAACATAAGTTTGAGTCCCAGATAAGATAATTTGTTTGTTATTGAGGTTTGAGTGAGAAGAGATGTAAAGGAGAAAGGAAGAAACTAATATAGAGGGAGAAAAGAAAGAGAGAGAGAGAGAGAAAAAAGAGGGAACCACTAAAAGAAGAAAAAAGAAAGGAGAGAGAGAGAGAGAGTTAAGGGTTTTGGAGTGCAACCCTCATAGAGAGAAAGGAAGAGAAGAGAAAAGATAATGGGAGATGTAACACTTATGGGTAGTGTAGTTCAAGGAGAGGAGAGAGTAAGACCGGTAGAGAGTTAATCGGCCAAATTGGAGGAGGAAAAAAAAAGTATCAAGAATGAAGATAAGAGAAACAAACGAACAAATATAATAAAATGGGATAGGTTATAAAGTCTGCAGATTATTCTTGATTTTGAGAGGTTATCTTCTTGCTTTTTCTTTTCTCTCCCTCTTCCTGGTCGGTGACTCTGTACCCCGGGTTTTGCCCCTTTGCCACGCTCAGGTGGAGGTTTGCAGTTGATAAGTCTCTATGGCAATGTCATGTATTGTGCTTTAGTCTCGTTGGCAGTCTAGGCTATTAGCATTTATAGGCTCCGACAGTGAGAGAGTCCGTGTTCCTAGAGCCTTTCTCCTAGTCTTTCCTTCCTCAATTAGTAGCCTGATAATCCAGCTATGGGTTGCTGCTGCCTCTGCCTGGATAGTAAGAGGCTCAAAGAGCTGGCAACTCCCCACTCTATTTCCACTCAGCACAGGGCTCTGGGTAAGGCTCAGTCAGTCAGAGCTGCTAGCATAATCAGGTGGGCTTTCCGGCCATTCAAAGACCTCTGGCTCTGGCACTCTGTCTGGTAACACAGGCAGGTGCCCACTTCCGGGGCGCTTGGAGGAAACTCTCACTGGCTGCGCGCGCAGACCAGGATATCCGGCCAGCAGTCTCACGCTCTGAGTGAAACCCCCAACCGCAGGGAAAAGTTGCAGCGTTGGAATTGAGTCTCGCTCCGTCCCCGTGCGCGGCTTTTGCAAGGCGCTGGGGCGGCCTGAGATTCCGCTTTGGCCCACACAAAGGCCCCTGACTCTGCTCCTCTGTGCGATAACACGGGCGTGCACTGCCGAGGCACTCGGAGGAATCGCTCACTCCTTATCTGCGCGCGCAAACCAGGATATGAGGCCGGCCGCTTTCCCTCTGAGTGAAACACCCTCGGCAAGGAAAATCTCCACCATTGGAATTAGTTCTCACTCCCTCCCGTGCGTGGCTTTCCCAGGGCGCTGGGGCTGCCCAGAGACTCTGCCCTCGGCCCACAGAAAGGCCTCTGACCCTGCCTCTCCGTGAGGCAACACGGGCACTGACTCCCGGGGCCTAGGAAGAAATCTCTCGCCCACTAACTGCGCACCAGCCAGGAGACCGGGTAAAATGGCCGCGCCGCTTGTCTTTCTTTGTTTGGGTTTTGCGCGAGTGTTAGCTTGTATTGCCCGGCTTGCCACAGGATCAGATTTTCCTCAGCTTGGATCTCCGTGCCACAGCCTGGTTCGGCCGTTTGTTTCGCGGCCTGGATGTATTCACCCCCTTTGCCCGCCTCAGTTTCTATATTCACAGTTACCAGAGAAAGCCGCCCTGTTTAGGTTAGTGAGGAAGGCGGAGCATTTCTTACTCCCTATTTCCTTCGGGGTTTGGTTATATATTTAGCCAATTTTTCACTCAATCATACCTTTGGGTGTATTGCGAAGCATCTGGAAGCTCCAAGTATAGGTTTTTCTGTTTCTGGTTGAAGATCTTGTTGAGTTTTGGGGGAGATTTATCGGTATCGCTTCCTACCCCGCCATTACTCTGACGTCATCTCTGGCTCTCTCTTCTGATGAATTAAAGTGGAAGGTTTGACTTAGCTTTCGGAGAACTTCAGAAGTCTTAGATGTAATAGACTTAAATAATTCTCTTAGCATTACTTTGTCAAGTACAGGAAAGTCAGCCAAGTTAAGCTCTGAGGTACGTCTGGGACTGATGTAGTTTTCCCTCGGATACATGTAATGATTGTGCTCATAAATTAATGATTTAATCATGACAATGTTACTACACAGACTCCGAATAGCTCTCCAGTTGCATAGTTTGAAAATTATTCATTTAAAATTCATCAGAACACATTGTATAGGTTTAGTAAAACCTTATTACATGGTCTTATTTACTAGTCCTGATTAAGTAAAAAACAGAATCAAAATAAACCAATGCAAATTACATTAACAGTTTCAGAAAAATATTTACTAAGAGATACACTAATTGATGGGTTAGAAAGAAATGGATGACTGTATCCAAAAGTTGTCTATTAATGAACAGATGTAATCTGGAAGGGTTTTCTCAAGTTTTTCTACAAGGTCTAGACCTTGATACTCTTCTATTGAACTATTAACACAATTTGGGCAGACATTCTAGATATGGATACCATCAAATATATGGCTTAGTGCTAGGATTTAAATTACTTCTTTGAAATAAGTAAATCAGAAAAAACCAGGAACTGCATTATTCCATACGTAGGTGGGACTTAAAAGTGAGACTAAGAGACATTGATAAGAGTGTGGTGGTTACGGGGGAAGGGGGGAGAGGGAGAGGGAAAGGAGAAGGGGGAGGGGCACAAAGAAAACTAGATAGAAGGTGACAGAGGACAATCTGACTTTGGGTGATGGGTATGCAACATAATTGAATGACAAGATAACCTGGACATGTTATCTTTGAATATATGTATCCTGATTTATTGATGTTGCCCCATTAAAAAAATAAAATTATTATAAAAAAAAGATTTAAATTACTTGTCACAACATTTCTGCAGAGCAAATCATACTTTTATTACCTATCTATTATTGCACAATAAACTGTTAAAATTTGGTAGCTGAAAACTACAGTTGGTGCTCAACTTATGACCACGATTGGTTCTGACAGTAGGCTATCTGTACAGTATTGTGAAATGATGTTATAAAAATCTTTAAGTCATATATCATAATTTTATTTCATTGTTGTTATATATCATAATTTTCTTTGTTCATTTTATGCCATTTGTATCATCTCTACACCATTTTGTTTCTTATTTTTACATTCATCAGGTTTAAGTAAAACACTGCATTACCAGTACAACTGGTTTAATATTTGCAAAGACAATTTCCTCTTGGTAGACATCTTGGGAGGGGTTTGATGAAAAATATCCAAGACACAAAACACAAATTGCTGTACCAAGTCTAGGATAACAGTTGAAATGGTGCATGCGGAGATGGTAGTGCTGCCGGAAATTGGTCTGCACTGTCATACACCCAGCTGGGCAATGGAGCAGTCGTGGCTAGTGAGCGATTGTGGTCGTAAAGTCGAATGATCATAAGTTGCACAGGTCGTAAGTTGAACAATATTCATACAGTAATTTTATTGTTCATGATATTGTTGGTTAGCAATTTGGGGTGGGCTCAGCTGGGTGATTTTTCCTCTGACTTTTCTAGGGACACTCATCCAGCTCTAGTCAGCTGAAAGGTTGGCTGGAGGCTAGTTGGAAAAGGGGCATTAGCTGAACAGAGGATCTTTGGTCCTGATGGTCTCCCATCCAGCAGGCTGGCCTGGGTTTCCTCACATGGCAACAGCATGTTCAAAGAGGACAAAGGAAAATGGCGAGGACTCTTAAGGCCCGTAGTCAGAAGTCACTCAATGTGCTTCCATCTTATTTTGTTGCTGGAACAAGTCGTTAAACCACCTAAGATTCCACTTGTCAAAGGGAGGAACTACAAATAATCTATGGCCATTTTAAATGCAGTGCAGGCCTCTCTCTGGGCACAATTATTTAGGTTCTTCTTATGAAAGATACACTTACCTCCTAAGACCACCAAAAGGAGTGGTGTATGACAACCAGCTTTCCAGGGAAAAAAATAAAAAGCCCTAATTTTGGAGCTTTTGCTCATTTCTGTGGTAGAAATACAACCAGCATGCATAATTTCAAGCTACTGATATGACATCACTGATTGTGAGCTGGAAAAGGATGCACACAACTGGCTCTCCAAAGCTGGTATGAGCTGGCTCAGCACACCACTGCCCCAAAGTCTCATTCAGTCATGACGTGAGATAGAGGGGCACTATATCAAAATCTGCATCTAGTCCAGATGCAGGTGGGGCTTCTTGAGTGTGGCTTCTCTTGTCTACAGGCTTATACAAAGGACAAATTAACTATTTCCATATTCCCAATGCACAATTTTGAAATAGTGACAATAGACTACAGTATCAGTGTTATTCAAAAGGAGGGAGAACAAACATCACATAGCAGACACTGGTACTTAGCAATCGTATATTATCAGGTTTCCAATCCCAGAGTTGGCATTAGTCCTTGACCAAGTCTCCGCTCCATGAGAGTAACTGTTTAGCCCATCACTATCCTAAAGTCTTGACATTTCCTTTTGGGTATCTGGTTCTGCTCTCTAGGGTTTCTGCTTTGCCTATGAGATGTCTTTCCTTCACCATAGGAAGGCCACATAGTTTCAGCTGAGTAGCTTCTTCATCTTGTTTCTTATTTAGTGCAAATTGGGGGCCTAGAAGTATGTTTCATTTTGCACTGTCTGTACCACTTACATAACAAGGTGCTATGATTTCCTAAAAAATTATTTTGACTCTCCTACGTATCAGATTGTAGCCTCATCCATTCAACAAAACACACACACACAATTCTTTATGTGACCTCTTTCTTAGGCTTTTTTCAGAGCCATTTTAGAATTAGGTTTCTTTGTTATTTTGCTCTTAAGTTTTTGGTGTTCTTTTTTTTTTCAGAGACAAAGAGTCAGAGAGAGGGATAGGCAGACAGTAACAGAGAGAGATGAGAAGCATCAATCATCAGTTTTTCGTTGTGACACCTTAGTTGTTCATTGATTGCTTTCTCATATGTGCCTTGACTGTGGGGCTACAGCAGAGCAAGTAACTCCTTGCTCAAGCCAGCGACCTTGGGTCCAAGCTGGTGAGCTTTGCTCAAACCAGATGAGCCCGCGCTCTAGCTAGTGACCTCGGGGTCTCGAACCTGGGTCCTCCGCATCCCAGTCCGACGCTCTATCCACTGCACCATCACCTGGTCAGGCTGCTCTTAAATTTTTTTAATTCATTTTTTTAGAGAGAGAAGAAGGAGAGTAAAATAATAAGGAGGGGAGCAGGAAGCAGTAACTCCAATATGAGCCTTGACCTGGCAAGCCCAGGGTTTCAAACTAGAAGCCTCAGCATTCCAGGTCAACGCTTTATCCACTGCACCACCACAGGTCAGGCACTTAATTTTCTAAAAGCCTTTTTGTCTATATAAGAGGGCTTACCATCTTGAATCTTTCCAAGATTTTAACGAAGTGTCTTTCAGCTATACTAATGGCTCGTTACTTACTATGAGACTTTTTTTTTTTTTTTTAGTTTGAGAAGCTTTCGTCTTCTGGAGAGACCAGAAATGAGATAATTTCATTTCCCAATCTCTTAAGCCCTCAATTTTCTTCAAAACTCTGCTGGCAAATTGAATACCTCCTTATTTAGTTCATCTCTCTTTTCTCGTACATCATTACATGCAGTTTAAAAAGAAGCATGTGTGTAAGTCTTCTTAACCATATCCACAAGTTCATTAGTACAGTGCAATAAGTACCAGATGGGAATACGAGAATAAGTAGTTACCAGTTGAGGCAGAAGAGACATCCAAACTCTTTTCCAAAGGATGACTAGAAGTTGGTCAAGATAAGCACAAGAGGCACATATCAAAATTTTCATGTTGTTCAAGATAATTTTAGTATGGATTGCTGGAAGGTACAGTTTAACTGGGATTAAATGTTAGAATTTGCAATACATCTTGAAAGCAGTGCGGGCAGGTGGGGGGTAGGGGGGCTGGAAAAGTTTTAACAAGGAAAGACACAAATAGACTTGCATTTAGAAAGTTCATGCTTCTTTATGCACATGTGCAAGAGTTAAGTTTTCTAGCCATCAAATAGACATAACATTGAGATTCTTATATTGTGCAGTATAAGTTCTTAACTCATCTTGAAAATGATATGACTTTGGGTGATGGGTACACAACATAATCAACAGTTCAAATACTACAGAAATGTTTATGTGAAACCTATGTACTATCTTATCGATCAATGTCACCCTATTAAATTTCATTTTTGAAATAAAAATTTTAAAAAATAAATAACATGGGATTAATTTAAACTTCAATCAGCATCTCTTTATTGGATGTTTTAAGCTTGGCTAATTTTATGGGTGGAAATAGTATCTCTACTTTGCCATTTCTCCAGTTAACTAATGGGGTTCAGCATCTAAAATCCATTCATATTGTTCAGTATAGTTTCCTCAACTGTGAATTGCCTGTTCATAACTTGCATGCATTTTTTTTTCCTACTGGCTTAAGTATTTTTAGTTATTAATTACAAATTAATTATTTACACACTCAGATCTTCTCCCAATATATCACTTACTTTTAAACTGCATTCAAAATGTCTTTTGTTGTGTCATTTGTAATGTTATCTCACAGTTCCTGAGGAGTAGGGATCTGCAGGCAGTTTGTCTGTGTTGTTCTGGCTTAGGGTCTATCATGACATCACAGGCAAGCTGCTGGCCAGGACTGCAGTGTTCTGAGTTCAACTGGGGTGGAGAGTGTGCTTCTGCGCTTACGCATGCGGCTACTGGAGGTCTCAGTTCCTTCCTGGCTTTGGCTGGAGTTCTCTGTTCCTTGCCACGTGGCTCTTTTCATTTGTTTTCTTAGTCTTCTCATGACATATCAGTTGGCTTCTCCCAGAGCAAGTGATTCAAGACAGACTGAGCCAATGACTGAGCTACAATCTATTAAAATCTGATTTGAGAAGTGGCACATTGACACTTTTGTATTCTGTCAGTCACACAAACCATCACTCATGGAATATGGCATAAAATTATACAAGGATGGGAATGCAAGAATTATGGAAGGCCATCCTGTAGGCTGTCTACTATAGACAATAAATAAATTAGTGTCAGAAGAACTCAGTGATTTATTAATTTTTTTTTTTTTTTTAGTGGACATGTAATCAATTAAAGTAGTAGTTCTCAACTGATGGTAATTTTGGCCCCTAGGAGACATTTGGTAATCTCCGGAGACACTCTTGATTGTCACACTGTAGGGAAAGGACAGTACTGATACCTAGTGGGTAGATATCAATAAATATCTTTTGCTAAATATATAGAATACCCCCTCATGATAAATCATTATCCAGCACAGAATACCAATATTGCTGATATTAAGAAGTCCTAACTTAGAGAAAATCTAAATAAACAGCAGTTATTTTGGTTAATAAATAGATTTTTTTCAGCTAATTCTATTCAAAAGATAGTAAATATGCAAAGTAATCTCTAACCACACAGGCACATATACACACACATCGGCTGCCCATTCCATCAAAGTGAAGAGTTATAATAATGCATAGATAATACCATTTATGAAAATAAGATTTGGGAGCATTTCAGGATTGTAGCTAGCCACTAGCTATTAACATTAATTGAGCTAGTGAGCTGTGGACACAGAGGTCATTGAAAAGATATGAACTTGAGCAAAAAATGTTGATGCTATCCCTGGCCGGTTGGCTCAGCGATAGAGCGTCGGCCTGGCGTGCGGGGGACCCGGGTTCGATTCTCGGCCAGGGCACATAGGAGAAGCGCCCATTTGCTTCTCCACCCACCCCTCTTTCCTCTCTGTCTCTCTCTTCCCCTCCCGCAGCCAAGGCTCCATTGGAGCAAAGATGGCCGGGCGCTGGGGATGGCTCCTTGGCCTCTGCCCCAGGCACTAGAGTGGCTCTGGTCGCGGTAGAGCGACATTGCCCCTGGTGGGCGTGCCGGGTGGATCCCAGTCGGGCGCATGCGGGAGTCTGTCTGTCTCTCCCCGTTTCCAGCTTCAGAAAAACACACACAAAAAAAATGTTGATGCTATTTTTCTAATTTTTCCCATAGATTTTTTTTCTGAGTTTTTCTTTCCTGCTCAGCATCATAGCACTATTGGGTTTATAAACTTATGCTCTATGAGGAATGGGTAGGAGACTGACGGCTGGAGAGTAGCCATCAGTCTTCTGAATTCACTCCCTTTCCTGCTACCTAGATCCTGCCAGTGGTGCCGTTCCTCTAGGAACGTAGCTCCCAAGGGGCAGCCCTCTGAACCATTCCAGTTCTCACCAGTTCTCAGTAATGTGACTTCTTATCTTTGCTGCTTTCAGATATTGACTTAACGGTAGATTTCTGCTGTTGTTAGTAACTAGTAACTGAGTGTCTCACATTTGCTGGATGTTTACACCCCGCAGCCTCTTGCCCTGGTTGGATGCCTCAGTTGGTTGGAGCATCATCCTGAAATGCAGATGCAGCCAGTTCGATCCTTGGTCAAGGCACATACAGAAACATACTGATGTTTCTTTCTCTCTCCCTCCCCTTTCTTCTCTCCAAAATCAATTAAGGAAGACGAAGAAATCCTGCAGCCTCTCCGTATGTAGGTCCATTATTACGTTATTTTTTTCAGAATCCCACATAAGTGTGTCTTTTGCTTCTTGCTGGACCTGATGTACCCCTGACCAATACAGCGTGGATGCAGAATCCTGACACTGGATCCCACATAGGGTTGGGACAAGCTTTGTGTGTGGAGAAGTGGAACGGGCACTGCTGACAGCAGCTGTATGTGCAGGAAAGCGGATTAGAAATGCCGTCAGAGAGAACACATCTTCAGCATAAATTTCCTGGCCACACACTTGTATCCCTGTGGTACACTAAAAAATACATATTTGGTTTTTGTCACGGGTTCCTGGCACAGAGCTCCTAAGACTTCCTGGAATTTCCTGAGTGACAGAATTGTTTCTCGTTATTCAAAACGAGTGCCTGTTACCACACCAGAACACATACATGCTAGTGACGTGCAGGGCAAGCCCCCTCCGCAGGAGCTTCAGGTTGGCTGAAAATCACCAGAAAGACCGAGCTAGCACGTGAAGGTTGGATCTTCCAGATCTGCCTTCAGAGCTCTGTGGGAAAGGCGGCGGCAGGAGTTGGCATTCAAGCACTAAATACTGATGATTGAATCAATCATTCATATGCAATGAAATTTGAATAAAAAATTTTGGGTGAGATTAGGGAGCTTTTGAGGTGGTGCACACCCATCACTGAGAGGATGCTGTATCCAGAGAGGGTGTGGAAGCTCTGTCCACCCCCCACCGCCCATCTTACTCTATGCATCTCTTCCACTTGGCTCTTCCTAAACAGCGTTCTTTATAATAAAAACTATAATAGCAAGTATAGTACTTTTCTGATTTCTATGAGACGTTCTAGTGACTTACTGAGAATGAGGGGAAGAGTTGAAGGGAGCCCTTTAATGTCTAGTCTACTGAGCAGAAGTGCACGGAGGCTGGTGACCGCAGGGACAGTCTTGTGGGGTCTGCATGAACTCTGGGTAGTGTTAGAATCAAATTGAACTGTTGGACACCTAGTTGGTGTTGGAGAATTTGCAAATTGGTTTTTGTTTGGAAAATCAAACAATCGTTCATTAGAGTGTAAATTTTATGAAGACAGAGACAATGTCTGATCCACTCACCATTGAATACTCAACACTAGACCATATTTATACACATACATATATATAACCATGGTAGTCCCAAGATATTAGTGCATGAAATAAATTCTTCCCTTAATATTTTCCAATCCCCTACTGATATATATTATATTGGTTCTGTTTCTCTGGAGAACCCTGACTAATACACTCCCTTCCAGAACGTCCAGTCTCAGCAATATTCTCTTGGTTATTTTCTAATCACCTTTCAGATCTTAGTATGAGGTGAGTTCCTTTGCTCCATTCTTTAAATTAAATCAAGGTTCTGTTTCTTTCAATACTTATTTCCACTTCAGTCAACCAACATTCATTCATTCATTCATTCAGCAAATGTCTATTGAATTCTTTTTTTTAATTATTTTTATCAAATTTTAAAATTTATTATGTTAACATGGATTCAAGGGTCTCACTCAATATAACATCCTCACCCTCCAACAATGGGCCGCCCCCTAACTTCCTCCCCCCTTCCCTCTGGGATCTGCTGTCCTGTTATCTGTATCTATGTGTAATGTATATATAATTTCACCAATCTTTTCACCTTCTCTGGTTCCGTCTGCTCCTCCCCCTTCCCTCTGACAGCTGTCCCTCTGCTCCCTCTGCCTCTATTCTATTCCTCAGATCACCGTGTTCATTGGATTATACAAGTAAGTGAGATCATATGATATTTGTCTTTCTATGCCTGGCTTATTTGACTTAGCATAATAATCTCTATGTCCATCCATGTTGTCACAAAAGGTAATATTTCCTTCTTTTTCGTGGCCACATAGTATTCCATTGTGTATATGTACCACTGCTTTTTAATCCACTCGTCCACTGATGGATACTCAGGCTGTTTCCAGATCTTGGCTATTGTAAAAATGCTGCAATAAACATGGGGGTGCATATCTTCTTTTGAATCAGTGATTTGTTATTCTTAGAATACATTTCTAAAAGTAGGATAATTCGGTCAAAAGGCAGATCCATTTTTAATTTTTTGAGGAATCTCCATACTGTTTTCCACAGTGGCTGCACCAGTCTGCATTCCCACCAGCAGTGAAGGAGGGTTCCCTTTTCTCCACACCCTTGCCTACTTGTGTACTGATTTGTTAATGAGTGCCATTGTGACAGGTGTGAGGTGATATCTCATTGTGGTTTTAATTTGCATTTCTCTGATGATTTGTGATGTTGAGCATTTTTTCATATGCCTATTGTCCATCTGTATGTCCTCTTTGGAGAAGTATCTATTCAGATTCTTTGCCCATTTTTTTTTTTTTTTTTTTTTCATTTTTCTGAAGCTGGAAACAGGGAGAGACAGTCAGACAGACTCCCGCATGCGCCCGACCGGGATCCACCCGGCACGCCCACCATGGGGCGGTGCTCTGCCCATCCTGGGCGTCGCCATGTTGCGACCAGAGCCACTCTAGCGCCTGAGGCAGAGGCCACAGAGCCATCCCCAGCGCCCGGGCCATCTTTGCTCCAATGGAGCCTCGGCTGCGGGAGGGGAAGAGAGAGACAGAGAGGAAAGCGCGGCGGAGGGGTGGAGAAGCAAATGGGCGCTTCTCCTGTGTGCCCTGGCCAGGAATCAAACCCGGGTCCTCCGCACGCTAGGCCAACGCTCTACCGCTGAGCCAACCGGCCAGGGCTCTTTGCCCATTTTTAATGGTATTGTTTACCTTCCTGGTATTGAGTCTTAGGAGTTCTTTATACATTTTGGTTATTAACCCCTTATCAGATGTATCAGAAAATATGTTCTCCCATTATGTGGGTTGTCTTTTTATTTTGTTAATAGTCTCTTGGTCAGGAGCTCAGTACAGGAAAAGTGGCTCCTACTCCAGAGCCTAATCCCTCGGCCACTGCTGCGTACTCCAATTCTATTTCTCCCCAGCGAGGTGAGCAGCAGGTTCAGATCAGGTGAGGCTGACAGTCCCCTGTGCAGAAGTTCTTCCAGATGGTGAGTCCCTGCTCTCAGGGAGGAAGACTGAGAGAGTCCTCCCCTGGGGCTGACTGTACACCTCCCCCACGAAAGTGGCTAAGCAAGCCCCTTGATCAGACCCAACAATAGGTTTGCCACCACAATACGTATTGGTTGAATTGTTGAACTAAATACTCAGGAAGCATTAATTAAAAATCATCACCCTGTCAGGAACCAAAAAAAGAAATCTCATGACGAAAGAAATTTGTGTGGCTATTCAGACCTCACCTCTCAAAAGGTTGACAGTGAACTAAAACCCAAAACACAACCATGGCAACACATCAGATATTATTTTAATCAGGCCAAGAGACGGCAAGGTACCTATAATACATCTCTGAGGTAAAGGTGACATAAGCGATCAAAAGAGGGGAAAGGAAGGGGTCAAAGGAGAAAACTCTCAGCTCGTGGGTGTTGAAATATTTCCATGAGAACAACTCCATGCCTAAGTGGCCGCAGGGATGGGTGGTGAGCCTGTGGAGGCATGTTGCACAGCCCACAGGAGACTCTTTGAAGATTCGCACTCACACTCATTTTCTGGAGATTTATGAAGTCATTTCAGACTCTGTCTTTCCAGGGCCACATCAAAAACGTATATCTATACTTTTCTTAAAAGAAAGAAGAGACACTGCAATATTAAGAGTTTGGTACAGGTTGGGAAGATTTCACTCTTCTTTATGGTAAGACCGCTTTGGTAATTATAACAAAAGGAGCAGGATGAATTCCTGATTATTGACAATGAAATTCTAGAACCTGAAAACATCATACTTAGTCTGTATGGTTTTCTGCCTTTCTTCCTTCCTTCCTTTTTTCTTTCCTCCCTCATACTTCCCCTTCTCCCTCTTTCTTTTTCTTTCCTCTTTCATTTGACAATTGTTTATCAATGTTTATTCTACTGGGCACTGCTTTACGAGCTGGAAATGGACTGTGTACAAAACAGATACAGTCCCTCATATTGTAGAACTGAACTAGAATGAAAGAGAAGATTGTGTGAAGGATTTCTTTGAAGCTCCTATATGCTCATCTGTGTGGGAACCATACAGGGGTTTGTAGACAAAAACACAGTAAAGTTAAAAGTCTTCACAACTGAGAATATGTGTCAAAATCAGGGCAATTTTGATGGCAAACTGAGGCTGACTGATTTGTAGAAACTAAGAAGAAAAGACAGAGTAAAGCATATGATTGGTAGACATTTCAGCAACAGGTAGAATAGAAAAGTCAAATGGATATATCTTCCACTTCTGGAAGGTGCTGTAGTGCATGAGAGGTGCTGCTCCTGCCCAGAGAATTAGCCAGTGCCTGGGGAGTTAGCTACAACTCACCCAGAGGTGTGGCTTATGGCAAGAGAGTGCATAGAAAGTTCAAGAAATAGAAGAACAGGTCAGAGTGGCTAGAAGGCAGAAAGTGAGGATACCTGTATGAAATGAGGCTGTAAAAATAGGTGGCAGCCAGATCATACCTTGCAGGTAATCTTAGCAATTTTGATTTTTATCAAAAGTGAAACGAAATATCAGACGTGCTTTAAACATGATGGTGTGCATGAAATAGAGAAAGAGAGGGGCATTTCTGTACATTCTGAGTCTACTTTGGTGGCAGTGAGGCTACTATGAGGCAGTCATTGAGGCAAAAGAAGACCGTGGTTTAGAACAGTGTTGACCATAAAAGGGGAAAGAATAGCCATCTTTGGCTAATAAGGAGATAAAATGCACAGGAGTTGTAGCTAGTTTTATTTGATAGGAGGTTGTAAAGGATGACTGTCATCTATTGATGACAGTTGTCCTTCTCTGAGACAGTTAACACTGAATGTAGAGTCAATTTGGGGAGAGGAGGAGATAATGAATTTAATTTTGAAACTGCCAAATATGAAATGGCTTACTGATGTCCAAATGGAGATATCAAGGAGGCAGCTGGATGTGGGTATTGGTTTATTCTTGTACTAGGAGAAAGATGGAGAATGTTAGCCTAGCTTCATAATGCTGAATGCATGTGAGGTAGTGACCAGGGCTTTAGTGGATGATAGTGTGGACAGAAGGAAGACACAGTATAGTCAAACAACCTGGGATGTAAGATTCAGCTTCTGTGATCAGACTGATGTCATTATTGTTATTGGGAAAGAAGGTTAATGGACTATAAGCAGCTATTGAAAGCAACAAGTCATTAAACTTTTCTCTCAATCTTGAAATATATGACCTTTGATAAAAACAACCAACCAACCAACCACCAATGAACACCTGGGAGAGCAGCCACCTAGCTTGCAAGTGAGATGAGATGGAGGGGCCTACAGACTTTCTTTGTGAAGAGTACACAGTTTTGGAACCATATTGGCTAAAGTTGCCTGACAGTTGTAGCCTCAATTAACTCTAATCAAATGGGGCATGGGTGTTCTAGATCAGAGAAGAATTAAGTTGGGAAAGGGACTGAGTTAGGCACATGAGATAGGGACTCATTCTTCCCCCTGTCTTCTCAGTGGTTCATTGGCAAGAAGCTAATGCCACCTGAACATGTTCCCTTTTCTTCCCTGGAAAGGATAGACACCCTTCTGATGACTGATGATCTCAAAGCCCCAAGGGAAAATAATAAACATTTTGGAGAGGATGGGAGGCAACACATGGGAAGTTACACTCAGACAACGTGGCTATTTATTTTTTTCTTCTTCATATGAGAAATAAAAGAGAAAAAATATAAGAAAAACATATGTAAGTAAATATAGCACATATAGATTTCTAAGGATAACATGAGGGGTAGAGATTATCACGTGATACACTGGTGAGTCTAAGAAAATGATGGGATGAACAGACAGTTGTAAGGAGTAAATAACATGGGATATTGCACATGACTTCAGTTCATAGCCCAGCCCTGTCTGACTCATCATTGTACCTCCATTGTGATAGTGGCATAGATTCAGAGACATAGTAATTGTTTAATTAACATATTTAAAAATAAATAAAATGTTGGTTTCTTGGGAAAGCATGGTTAAGCCTATCTGAACCTCAAATTTCCCATTTCTATTTTCCTAGTTAACAATTTCTATCTAAACTACTATCACTATTCAATGAGATAGGAGACGTGGACTTGGTGTACAGAATTCAGCAAATGTTCCTTGAGATCTAAATTTGCATATGTGAAGAGAATCTTTTCCATAGCCTGTTTAGTCATTATTCAAATGTCTCTTGCTATCTTCTACTCACACTTGTGTTTTAACTTAAACCTTGGGCATAAACACCAAGGAGTTTTCTTATAGGATTGAGCTATCGTATTCACACACACACACACACACACACATACTCTTTGAGGCAATCTTGAGCCAAGTTCTTGCTGATTATATTTCACCTTTTCATGCTCTTGCCCCAGAAGACGTTGACGTCATCTAGAGACATAGTAGCGCCGTCTGTCTTCAGAGGTTCAATTCATTCTGCCATCCGGAAACTCTGTCCACAAGGCGGCCAGTGTTAGAAACTCAGTTTGTGACATGCAGGACATGGTGGAGTGCAAACATTGGTCAGTGCTTCCTCTCTCAGCCACAGAGGAAAGCCACACTGATTGGTATTCAGGAAAGGGACCTCCTGTTTCGAAGGATTCCTTCATGCTGTTCAGCAATGCTGTTTAGGGTGGATTTTGCCATTTGAACTGCAAAGCTTAAACACACATATTAACTACCTGAAGCTGCAAATAGCAGCATAGTACATTAAAAAAATAATGAATATTTTAACCAGCCTTTGGCCCAACCAAGAAAAATATTATGCAGAAACGAGGCTGATTTTAGAAAAATGCCCAAGGAAACATTAAAAAAAAAGTTGAGTTTCCTTTCAAAGTTTATTTTTGCTAAACATTCATAGTTTTGCTTTTTCCAATCCAATTTTATTATAAGAAAGGTCTCCCACATGTGTACCTGGCATTTCTTTCAAAATAATCAGTAATACACAAAACCTTTGGAAAGAGTGGGTGACTTCTTAAATGTGACAGGAAGAAAGGGAAAAACATATTATACAGAAGAGAAGGCATTTTTTTTTTTTTGCAAGCACATATGTTTGTAGTTCCTTTAGTTATAGGTAGATTTTCATGTTTCTATTATTGAAACTATTTACATTTTAATTTTGCTCATTTGGAGAATTCAGATTTAACTGATTTTTGTCATGAAATCACCAAAGGTGCCATATTACTGTTATCATTTGATGTTTGGAGCTATAATTCTGAGTGGAGACAATGGAAAAATATTCTGCTACCTGTTGGCTAGCTTCATTGGCAATCATATCTGTCCCAGGTAAAGATCAAAGCTAAATTAGCCAAACATGCTCTTCAAGAATTTATATTTTTAATCAGAAAAATGGCAATTTTAGACTGAACTTAGTGAACAACAAAATGCTTTTAGAACCTTTGGGGGTTTTTTTGTTTTTTTCAGGCTTTTTTCGCAACACGTAACTTACACTATCTCATTAACTTCTCATAACAATCCTAAGAGGTTGGTATTAGTATTAACACATTTTCCAGACGAGGAAACTGAGACACACAGAGATTAAAAACTGTCTAGGTGGTTGAGGCAAGATTTGAATATCTGCTGTCCTAGTCCAGAGGTTATCCTCTTTAACTCTTTGATGTGCAGTAAGCTAAATTCAGTGTAAATTTGACTAAAATGATTTTCATGGCTCTTCATCTGCTGTTATTCAAGGTTTTTTTGTTTGTTTACCATGTTGTCTAATTTGTTGATTATACATAATAATAACAAGATGCATTCTAATCACAGCTTAGCTCTAGATTCTAAATAAATTTGGATATTGTATAAACTCCATTTCCCTCCGAAAACAGACACAATGATAGCATCTCTATCCACCTCAGGGTTTTGTCCTCCAAAACCTCTGTAGTAGTAGATTTACAGTGCTATTGCTGACGTTGCTCTTAGCAAGAAAAATGCATCAACCTAAAGTTTATATCATTCAAGTTTAACAGTTGAATATTAAACTTTTTTTTTGCCATGGAGGATATTGAACCTATTGTAAAAAGGGAAATTTTAAACTTATTGATAAATTTTTATCAAACCTTTGCTTTCGTCAAAAACTTCTGTCAAAGATAAGTTGTGATGTATATTTGGAACAATAAAAAACAATGACAGAAAGAAAAAAAAAAACAATGACAGGCCACCAAGATTTCTTATAATCATAAATGTGGGAACATCTATAATGAAGAAACAATGAAATTAATTCTAACTGCCAACAGATTCTTCACCACTCTTTAGGGATTACTGAATTTAATTATAAGGAACCATACCTAGCCAAATGGCACAGTTAAAAGAGTCACCACAATATTTGTGAAATTTTGGCATAAATCAATTTTGCAGACTATTTTAATGCAATTTATTATTTTTATTGCCTAAGTTTATTCAGAAATCTATTTTTTCTCATGCACATAGCAATATTTTTCTATATCTCTAGGTTCCTATTTTAGTTGCTTGCTTGTATCGCTTTCTTCCCGCCCCCACCTTGAAATCAAACTCCTCAATTTTTACAATGTTTAAAATAAGCTTTTCTTTCATCCTTTTCTCCCTTGGCTAATGTTTTCCCATAAAAGATGAAAATGTACTGTAAATAAAAGAAAAAAACAAATTTAAAAATCCTACTCTTATTATTTGAAAAGAACCATTCCTGCCTTTTTGCCTTTAGCACAAGCATTGGAAAGGATGTAGTCATTATGTTTGGAAAGCCAAAATGATTTTATTTGAGAAATTGGGTCCCATCAGATTGTGTCACAAGACACTATGCTTGTGGTTATTGTGTTCCTTCTTTTGGGGACATCCTGCTCCGTGCCATACTTATTAATTTCATTCTGCTTTTCTCTCCTTTGATGCCTGTTGGAGATGATGGAGCAGCAGAAATCACCATAGTATATTTATGGATTTAGTTAATAAATCCTTCTATCAGTATTTAACAAGCACATTTCTTTATAACAGGAATTGTTTTATGTATCAGGCATATTAAAGTCAAAAGTCAAATATTACTCCCACCCACAAAGCACTCACATTCCAGGGATATTGGACAGAGAAACAGAAAAAAAATTATTTGTCTCTCAATGAATACATAAATCAATGACTATATGTTAATTTTAGAGTATGACATAAAAATATAGGAAGTAAAATGTGATTGAGATATTTGGGTTGAAGGGAGAATACCTCACATTGGTCAGGTTTCTGAGAGACGAATTTTAAAGGGTGATGTAATGATGAGAACAACTAACCACATGAGAAACATTCTAAGTAGATGGAACATTGATTACAAATGCCATGAGATGACAATTATGATTCATGTCCATCAGAATCAGCTGGATGTCATGCTAAAGTATGCATTACTGGTTCTATATTACTGGGTAGAGCATAACAACTTGTATTTTTAACAAGTGGTGCTGACAACGCTCTGAGAACCATTGTTTCAGTAAATAGCTATTATTTGTGCCTGTCCAGAATGGACTTCACCACAATCTGTAACTGAATTTGATTTTCTTGTGGGAAAAGTCCATTCTCTTCTTCTAGTCCAACCAATGTATTTCATTACCTTGGTCACAGAGCACCATTCAATGATGGACATATATGACTCAGCAGTCAATTGAAACCCAATCTGGAAACTATTGGGAAATGAAAGTTCTCAAGCCACTGGATGAGAAGCTAGGAGGCAATATAGGCATATGCAGAGGAGCACTGAGTTGAAAGATGGCAAGGCCCTGAACTCTGATAGTCTGTGCTGAGCTCCTGTTCCCAGGCACGCCTAAATCAACCTTGCGTCTATGCTTTCCAGGTACACGGCTCATTTTCACATTTTACGCTATAAGAGATAGCTCTTTGTTTTCTGACCCTTACAACCCCAAAATTAAACATAAATAAAACACTATTGTAAATTAAATGCTTTTAAAAATTTTGGATATATCTTGCTTCACCCATAGAGAACCAGATTAGGGAGTTTTGATGGCTCAGTACTACTCTGAATGTTTACATTATAAATAACCTTTGTACAAGCCCAACTTGACATATTTTAACATAGAAAATCCCAGTAATTAGAAGAACAGAAAAATTAATCAAATGAACAAAATGGAAGCAAAATTGTACTAAACAGGACTTGGTGGCACCACACCCTTACCAACAGTACTGGCACTCACAGTATCTATAATCTCACCCTAAACAAAATTTATTATTGGACCCCCTTTCCTTCTATGTGGGAACCTCATGTCCTTCCCAAGTTGATGCATATTTTTTAATTTTTATTTTATTTTTACCTTTTGACCCCTTTCACCATGCTTTCTATCACAGTTCTATATAACAGCTTTTCATCATCCAGTTTTCATCTGATTGTGGTCTAAGGCTATTGCGATTTCTTCAGCAGCCTTCCTTGATTATTTTATTTCAAGCAGCATCTCCTTACTCAAGTCCAACTCTATCAAACCATTCAATCTCATTACTTTCTGAGATTTTCACATTTTCTCAGAGCATCTCATTCATTTCATTGTTTATGCCTCAGAATAAAATAGACACTACATGAAAGCACTGGTAATTCTTGTGTTACTTATCAGCAAATCTCTGTCACCTAATTGATGAATAAATTAGTTGCCCATTTTCTAGAATGGAAAAATAAATGAATTAGTTGCACATTTTTGCCTTCCCTTAAATAGCCTTTAAAAGATAGACTATAGTTTGGGGAGCAGTTTTAGGTTCACAGACAATTGAGAGAATGGTACAGATGTTTTGTGTGCTCCCTGCCCCCATATGCATAGCTTCTCCTGTTACCAGCATCCTACACCAGAGTGGTGCATTTGTTAAAGTCAATGAACCTATATTGACATGTCATTATCACCCAAGGTCGACATTAGGGTTCGTTCTTGGTGCTGAACATTCTATGGGTTTGGATTAATGACATATATGCATCATTATAATATCATATGGAATATTTTCACTGCTCTAAGAATCTCTTGCTCTTTCTATTCACCCCCCACAACCTTCACCAACTCCTGGCAACCACTGATCTTTTTAATGCCTTCATAGCTTTAAGTGTCATATAGTTGAACGATACCATATGTAGCCTTTTCCGATTGGTTCCTCTCACTTAGCAACATGCATTTAACAGCCATGTCTTGTCACAGTTTGATAGCTCATTCCTTTTGAGTGTTGAATAATATTTCATTGTCTGTAGGTATTGAAGTTTATTTATACATTCACCTACTGAAGGACATCTTGGTTGCTTCCAAGTCTCTATTCAGTCAGGTGAGTAGAAAAATAGGGAACTGCCTGTAATTTTGTAATTACATGTAACCAAGATGTTGTTAGGGACCCACTGGTCATATGTAGATCAAAGTGCTTTCCTGCAGTGGTCAAGAATTTGTGTCAATGTGTCTTGCTTCCTCTCCTGTTCAACCTCACGACCACTTTGGCATGGGCTAGTGGGACAGGGTGTGGGCACTGGACGACCTCAAACATTTTGGAAAGGAACCTTGTTTTGGGTTGCAGAAGTAAATCTGTTTTTAGCCATGTTATTTCTAAGAGGACAGCAGGCTACCGAGCATGATGTCTACCTGTGTAAAATTGAATGTAGTTAGAAATTTAGGATTGCAGGGAGGACAGATCATAGTTGATCATAAATAATTGAGAACCAACAGCCTAAACATTGTAAAGAAAAAGTGCAGATGAATTGAAAATAGAGGTTGGTGGTCATTTCTGGGGAGAGGTAAAGGCAGATGGGGTTATGTGTACGAAGGGTCATTGAGGGGTGATCTTAAAAGTTATTGGTCATCTCGCCTGACCAGGCAGTGGCGCAGTGGATAGAAAAACAAACTGGGATGCCAAGGAGCCAGGTTCGAGACCCCGAGGTCACCAGCTTGAGCACAGTCTCATCTGGTTTAAGCAAAATCTCACCAGCTTGACCCAAGGTCGCTGGCTCAAGCAAGGGGTTACTCGGTCTGAAGGCTGACGGTCGAGGCACATATGAGAAAGCAATCAATGAACAACTAAGAAATCACAATGCACAACGAAAAACTAATGATTGATGCTTCTCATCTCTCCGTTCCTGTCTGTCTGTCCCTGTCTATCCCTCTCTCTGACTCTCTGTCTCTGTAAAAAAAAAAAAAAAAAAAAAAAAAAAAGTTATTGGTCATCTCTTACATAATCTGGGTGGTAGGTATGTTTTGTATTATTTTCAAAAATATATATTTTAGTTATATATTATATATAATCCATATGTAACTGTATTTATATATTGATATATATCATCCATATGATATGTATTTCAAAATAAAGAGTAAAAAGAGCATAAGTATAAATTGCCATTCTAAACAAAAATATACAGTACCAAAAGTACATATTTAATGCTTCAAATGTCCTTTTTAATTTCATAAAATGAGATTACTTGAGACACTTGGGAGAAATCACATGAGCACAATACTTTCCCATAATTTCTAGCTATGTCAGGAATGCTATTTTAGTTGGGGATGAACAGATGATGATTTTCTAAATTCTTTTTACTCTTGTGGAAATAAATATGATTCTTTGAGCTTCCTTCTTATTCACACTAATGCCTACTCCTCTACAAAAGATAATTTCCAAACACATACTACAGAAAGAATGAAACAATCATCCCCAAACTAAAGCCCATATTAATGAGTGCACTATTTAAAGTATAACATATGTATCAGTTACTTTATTGCCATAATAATGCTGTGTAACAAATCACTTCAAAACTTACTGGCTTAAACTACAGGTATATTTATATCATGAGTTTGTTAGGTTGGCTGGGAGGTTATTGTAATCATGAATGGGTCTATTCCTGTGCCTGCAGTCTGCTGTGAATGAGCTAGGGGGCTCTGCTGACCTTAGCTAGGCTCTCCCCTAGCTAAGATGATTGACTACCAGCTTGTCTAAGAGGAATTCCATGGGGAAAACTGGAAGAATTCTGGTCTGCCTTACTTGTCTTATCCTCTAGCAGCCTAATCTGAGTGTTTTCTCATGGCAAAGGTAGAAAAGGGAGATAAAAAGAAGATACATTCAAAGACTTCTCTGGAGCTCTAGCATATTTTTACTGCCTCGGCTGATACTATGTTTGCTAATAATTAGCCAAAGCAAGAATTAGGGATAGAACAGAACATGGGCCCGACTAAGGGGACACTGCACATTACAGAGCAAAGGGCATGGATACAGGAGAGGGTGGAGAAGGAGGTTGCTGACGCAATTCATCTGCCACCTTGTGGTCCCACTCGCCTCCCCAGGACCTTTCCCATCTTCTCTATGATTTCCCCCCTATCCAAATCCAACATGTCAGCCTTCATCTGAGGCTCCGCTTATATGACCTTGACTCCATAGGTCATCATTCCAACATCTGTGACCATCCCAGACCTTAAGACACTCATTAATAGCTTCCACATTTCTCCACTTGTTTCTAAATTCTTGAATGTTATTTCATAACTGACTGTCCAATCAGGCAGTGAGTATTATGGAAGGGGACTTGTTTTTATAACCGTACAGAGTCTAATAGGAGCTGGGCAGAAATTATACCCTCATCAATAGTTTTGATTCTTTGTTCATGGATTTATTTTTGTAAATCTACTTACTTGTACATCTTTTGGTCTCTGTCTGGAGTTCTATTTTTTTTGTTTGTTTGTTTTATTTTATTTTATTTTTTTTACAGAGACAGAGAGAGAGTCAGAGTGAGGAATAGACAGGAACAGACAGACAGGAACGGAGAGATGAGAAGCATCAATCATTAGTTTTTCGTTGCGTGTTGCAACACCTTAGTTGTTCATGGATTGCTTTCTCATATGTGCCTTGACCATGGGCCTTCAGCAGACCGAGTAACCCCTTGCTTGAGCCAGCGACCTTGGGTCCAAGCTGGTGAGCTTTGCTCAAACCAGATGAGCCCACGCTCAAGCTGGTGACCTCAGGGTCTCGAACTTGGGTCCTCAGCATCCCAGTCCGACACTCTATCTACTGCGCCACCGCCTGGTCAGGCTGGAGTTCTAGTATATTAACATTTATTCTTGTGAGTAATTAGATTTAACCCACTAACTCTTTCCCTCCTCTCTTCCCTTTTTTCTCCCTCCTTTGATTCCTTTGTTCCTCCTTCCTTTTTTCATTTACTTTTTCCTTTTCTTTAACTTTTTTTCTTACTTTTCTCTAGATATAAGGATTTTTGAATTATTGGGGATAAAAAGGGTCAAAACCCTCTTCATCACAGTTAATTAGATTTTTACTTACTTTCCACAATGAGTATTTCTTCAGGCATATGACTTGTACATACTTCCCCCTCACCACAACCCCCCCACAAAATAGGTATCAAAACATATTAAAAGGCACAGCTTCCTAAAACATCAGAGAAGTCTTTGTTTTTTTAAAAAAAAATTTTAAGTACCACCACAAAGCTACAAACCTGTCTGAATTAGACCTGTGAGCTGTAGTGATATCAAGATGCAACCCTCAGTATTGATCTTGATATCTCAGTTACCTATGTAAAATTTTGTCATAATCTAAATTTCACCATCTGAATAGTTTATGCAGAGGCCAAAGATGTGTCAGGCTAGCAAATGATTTCAGGACCTTTCCAGAGATGCCAGATAAAAGCACAGAGCTGGGAAGTAGAAAAAAACCCAACACAAGTCTTGTTAGATGAACTGTTCAAGAGGAAAGAACACTAAATGTCAAATACAACCCTTCAATTTCTTAGTGAGTGGGTGCAATGAGAACCTTCAGGGTCTAGATTTTCCATCATGGAGATGACCTTGGCCTAAGCCACCATCAATGATGATCTGAAGAAGACTAAATGCAAAATCCACATTGAACTGATCCCAGTTAAGCTGTGAGTTGAAACGGGAAGGGTAAGACTGAAGCATACTATTTGAACCTGTGGTCTATTCGGCAAGGAATATAATCAGGCTTTATTACTGTCGTTATACAGTTGAAGAAACCTAACTGTATATAATAAACAAAGAAGTTGAATGCCTTGTCCAAGTTCACACAACCAGCAGGTGCGAGAGAATCTGGACTTTTCTCCAGCTTGAGAATCACTTTCCTTTGCTTCCTCCCAGATGGCCAGAAGCAGGACCTCGCTGTATAGGTAAAACATTCCCAGATTAACTGAGAGAGGACATCCTGACAGCCGGCGCGAGTCTGCTGGAGGGGAGAGTGCAGAGAGCTTACCTTGGTTTGGAAAGATTTTGTGATCCAGTTTAATTAGGTATCTAATTACAACCTGTTAGTCTTTCTCGAGACAGGTAAGAAAAAACAAAAACAAAGTGAAGGTGATGAGCATGGGGAAAAACTGGGGTTCATTTTTCAAGCAAATTGTCTTTTTAAAGAATCTCCTTATTCTTTACTTTTCATTTTCTCACCTAAAACCTACTGTGACATGTAGCTCAGTATCTCATGACAGGGTTTTCCTTTTTTAAAAATTTTATTATTTTTTATTTCTCCTTTATCATGAATAAACTGCTCCATGAGCTTCCCCCTCCCCTCTCCTTCCACGTCCTGATACACCTGGGACGTCCCCTCACATGAGATCAGCCAGGTGGGTCTGTCTGCTTATGCCCCTACTGTTCTCATAAGAGAGGAGAGGAAGGGGGCTCATCGCCTGGAGTGTGTGAAAATGGGAGGGGGGAGTGAGGTGAGGGCCCAGTGTGGCAGGTATTGTCCTGAGGGCATGAATGGATAATCACTCCTGTCATGGCAAATAGACTCTGTCACAAGGAATTCCGTGGTTTTCTAGAGGAAATGAGCTCTCCCTGCAGGCTGCCAAGCCCAAATGAGCTCCTTACAGCACCTGCAGATCTGAGCATCAAGCAATTATTCCACTATCTTGCCTAAAAACAAAGACCGTACTACCCTTTGACAACCTCTGACCTTTTCCAGCGAACATAAACTAATTATGTTTGCAGCAGGAGGGGAGGAAGGCTTTGGGAGACCTTCGTGGGAGTTGTCCTTCATGCTTTGTGCCACGTTGTTGGTTCTGGCGATCTGAAAAAGGACCGCCCTTCAATCAAGGGAGTCGTTAGATGGAGCTCTTTACACAGATACAGGGAGGCCCTTATCACCAATAAAGCCCACTGCCCAGCGTTTAGCATTGGGACTGAGTGGCCCACACTGTCCATTTAGCAGTGGTTACAAGGGAGCCATTGTCAAGTGTCACTTGCCAATTATAGCTTGGCCAAAACAGTTGTGTTTCATTCTGTTTTGGGACAACCTGTTAATGGGCCTACAATTGGGTGTAAGGAATAACCCAAGCCAGGGGCACTGAAACAAGGTTAGAGGTTAATTGAGTCGTTCTAGCCCAACAGGCTGAGATTTTACAAACTTTTGCTGAGAGAACAGTCTTGAACAAAAAAGGGGACACTATGATACAATTAGTTGGAAAGCAGGAGGGTCAAAATTCCCAGAGAAGAAAGGAATGCGGGCCAAGGAAATCAGGCCAGAGGGACCACCTGGGCCACTCGGATGCCAAGAATATCTGTGGCCATTCATCTGGTGGACGAGGCCGAAAGCGGTGTGCCCACCATTCATCTCCTCCCTTCTCTCTACCAAAAAAATACAAGGTCGGTGCTGTAAACAGTAGGCACCCCAGAGCAACTGAAATTCCAGCAAGTGCCTCATTAGAAGAGCTCACAGGCAATCAAGGTTTTCTTTCCCTCTTGAAAGTCTATTCAAGTGTTGAAATTCTGTGGCTGGCCTTCTTCATGGTGGTTGGGGTTCCGGGGGAGGGGGGTTCTGAGAGTTTTGGAAGGATTGTGTCTCAATAAATGAGTGCCTTTGCGATGGAGAGGAAGCGGCCCATCAGGACCTTGTGGGCTGGCTTGCTCTGCTATGCACAGACTAAGTCCACACCTGCTCACTCTCTGAACTCCATCAAAAGGGGCCCCTCCTCCTCCCAGCCCTTCTCGGTCATAATCAACATATTGTAGCTTAAGTTCAGCAGCAGCTGCTCTTTATCTAACAACTCAAGACTCTGAAAACCATTTTTGGAGGTTTCTGGGATTTACTATTTCTTGAAGTTTTATTTTTTTTTTAAACCCCCTCTCCTTCACTCCCACCCGCGGCACAAACTTTGACACATCCAGCTGGCAGATCCCACTGCCTGGAAGTTGACTAAAAATTGCCAACTCATTTTCTTTCTTTTTTCCTTTTTTTTTTTTTTCCAGTGCAGCTGGTGCCAACATGTGATGATTTGTTTTGCTCCAGTCACTGAAGTTTTTGTTTTCTTTTATTTCAACCCCCTGCTGGCTTCCCAACTTGGTGCTGAGTCATCTGGTGCAGGTGTTCTAAGCGGCTGGTATTTATGTCACTTGCAGATGGTTTGGGTAAATTACACGATGTTCCTGCAGCCCTGTTGAGGCTCCCTCGGCTCCCTTTGATCCGCGGGCTTCCTGTGGCTCCCGCACATGTGCAGAACTTCAGGGCACTGGGTGAACACTTGCGTGGATTCTATCCAAAGATGGTTAGGTTGCTCTGGGCCCCACAGTCTGATGGAATCCAACAAAGGCAAAGAGCAGTTGACTAGAACAGAGAACCCTGAAATCACCAGGCACCACAGCTTAACCAACAAAAACAGTCCTATACCAAATGGGTGATAGAACAGGAGTCAAGTTAATGCTATAGCCGCCTAAAGAAATCGGGATAAAGGGGCCACATTCTGCCTCTGAAGAAAGGGAAAATGAAGTAAGTCTTAGAAATAGGCACTAGTGTTTTCTCTTTCCTTTTCCGTTGTCTAATCCCACAATATCTCCAGCCCCTATTCCAGTGGTTTAGTGTCAGTACCGGCTCTCGGGTAAGAACCTGAAAGATCTCATTTATACTCTAGACATAGGCCATCAGTCAGAAACACGAATTCTTTCTCTCATCCATCTGAGAAGCTGTCCTTTATCATGAAGCAATACATTCCACTTGGAAAGGCTTGACAAATTGCCTTGCTGTGGGGATTTATAACTTAGCAAGAGAAATCTCTGCTTGGCCATCGCATGAAGTGTTAACAGTGTTTCAGAAGCATTTTCAGAAACGTTTTTGGCAGAGCTGTTCCTTTCTAGCGCTACAGAAAGCTCATCACTGTAGGCCACTATGCTAATTCTTACAGGGTGACCAGCCCTCTGAGGGGTCTACCGGAAAGAGTGAATTTCAGTGCTAAAACTGAGATAGTCCTGGGCAACAAGTAGCCACCTTAATGTGGATATATAGAATTATGTGGGAACTTGTTAAAAATGAAGATTTCTGGGTCCCGACCCAGAAGGTAACAATTCAGTTGGTTCAACTGGGGTGGGACCTGAGGATTTGCATGTTTAAGAAGCTCCAAGGTGATGGCAGAACGGCCATATCTGGGCTATGCTTTGAACTGAGAGTAGCTAGAGCATCCTTTGCTACCCCCCAGCATCTTCTACTGAGATTACCTACCTGCCTGAGAAGATCCAGTGAAGAGCACAGATGCTGCAGCAGTGCATATAATACAGGAAGGCACTTTTTAAAAAACTGACTCACTCTGAGTGGATCAGGCAGTGATACAGAACAACAGAAACAACCACCACCAAATCTCAGTGGCATTCAACAACAGACATATTCTCACTCTCACAGGCCCAAAGTGCTTCAGCCAATCTGAGCTCAACCTAAGGTGGGGAGGCAGGGTGGTCTTTCAGTATGTGAGTTGGGTGTAGGTCAGGCATGATCAACAGTTTTTGCCCCTGGGCCAGATTAGAGAGAAAACTTTTTTCATGGGCTGGACAAAATATTAAAATTAAAAAATGTTAAATACAAAACAATTCACTTAAGTAAACAAAATTTTATTATGTAATTTGTTTATAAATAAAATTTAAGTGAGTGAAAAAAATTTTAATATACAATATTATTTTAATAAAAATATAATTACATACTGTATAAATATGCAAACTGTATCGCAATCAATCGAAACAATATTTAATTAATAGAATGAGCTTAAAGGGGTTATATTACAAATACAACAATTATTTTACTTTACAAACACGTTTTCAGTTATCAACTGCAGCTATTGTCTATGCTACAATGCCACTTGATTCAGCACACTTGACCACAAAAATAACGAATTGTTTGACCTTGGGTGCGCACTGGCAAACTCCGCCTAAAAGAATGTGGGTTTCACATTGCCACTAAATGTCAAACAGTTCATATCGAGTACAGATGAGTACAAGTTATAAATCTTTATAATGGATTTTTTTAAAAAAATAAAGAAGTATTGTGAATCCATTCTACCAATTATTGGAAGTTAACCCTAGATTAGTCACACGCGGAATTCTTTTCTGCGTATCACTACCTTTTTGAATATCTCAATTTCCAATAATCAAAGATGCTTCCACTTCTGAGTAGTTGAGATGTTAAAGTAATGGAGAATATTAAAAATTTAATCGCGGGCCACATAAACTCATTAAACGGGCCGGATACAGCCTGAGGGCCGGATGTTGGCCATGCCTGGTGTAGGTCCTTCCACGTGTCTCACTCTGGCGACCTGATGTGTTTCCTGATAGTGGAAGTCACAAGGGGAAACGTGGTGTTCTTATAGCTTGGAACTGGCCTAATAACACTTCCATCTACACTTCATTGGCTATAGCCAGTCAAGCCCAGACTTACTGGAGTGGGGCAGTATATTCTTACATTGAAAGTACATAAGAAGGAAGTATTTGCTGAATTATAATCTCATCTATTACAGTGATCTCTGAGTTTAAGAATACCCAGTCTGGTGCCTGAGATATACTTTCCACATGTCTTACGACCTACAATCAATTTCCAGGTTCTCTTAGCATTCTAGGAGACTGAGGGCCTCGATTTCAATTATATTTAAGTTATAATTCATTTAAATGTAAACCTAAGAACTGAAGCCATGTAAATTATTTCTCTATTAAACACAATTTTATCACTTTGGTAAAAAAATTTGCTATAATACAGATCCTAGTTACTCTGTTATTAAAAAAATCCCCTTAATATTTACCTTATTTGATTTCTTTGTAGGAAACAAAATAGAATATAGAATATGCAATATTTACCCAAGTTATAAGTTTTTGTTTAGGAATAAGGGTATTACTCTACTTAATTTTATTTTATCATAAATATTATTTTGCTCATCTTCATTAACGTTTTCTCTGAAGTCCTCAACCAGTTTCTATTCAAGAAAATAAACCTGAAGATTCAGTGGCTTTTTCCTACAACAATATTACAAATATATGTTATAATAATAGATCATATAAGAGACTTAGAAAGAAAGCACACATAACTATCCAAATAAGTAGATAAGTTATTTTAAAAATCATTTTGACCACAATAGAAGCATCATGTTCTTTAAACAAGTAAATTGTTTCTGATTTTTGACAAAAGGCATTAAATGGATCTACTAGTTTATGAGGATGAAGTGTTATTTCTTATCAATGGCAGGCCCTTATGGAAGATCAGTGGTTCAAGAATGTTGCTCACTGACTAGATTTTTTTTTCCAAGAGAATGTGAGATTTTCATTGGTTTAGCAAAGGAATGTCTTTTTTCAAGTTAAGGAAGTCATTTGTTATTTATACAGCTCAAGAAACAAACATTTGTCACTGAGCCCTAGAAGAACTCTCTATTATTAAAAGACTGACCAATTTCTTAAACTATGTCTTCAAACAGGATCCAAGTTACGAACCACTGTATCTTTAGCTTCCTGGCTGGGTCACAGTGACCTGCACATATCTGGACAGGAAGCCTCTAGACACAGTATTTTCATCTATTTGATATACCAATATATCAAGCATCCACAAGTCTCAATGAAACCACCAATGGGAGAGCAATGTAAATAGGTCATCAGTTAGGATGGTTCTCCAAAAGTGACTAATCTTACATTGGCTGTGAAGGTTCAAAGGTAAATCCCTTTTTGTGCTGCTAATCACTCTAAGAATTTTATGCAGAAGAAACCTGGTTAACATGAATGACCTTAGCAGCTTTGAAGGGGAAAAACCAAGGAGAGGGTTATAAAAAAAAAGTGCATTATACAATCTAACAAGTATGCAGGGAAGTACAGATGGATATTGTTAACAAGTATCTCCTACTCAAGATGATCCTTCTAGAGCTGTGCTATTCAATAGCATAGTTACTAGCACTATGTGACTATTTAAATTTAAGTTAATTAATATTAAAAATTCATGCCCTCAACCACATTAGCTACTTTTAAGTGCTCAATAGTCACATGTGACTAGGGCAACCATATTAGAGCACAGATACGGAATGTTTTCATCATTGTAGAAATTGTCAGAGAGTATACAGTTCTTATTAGACTTATATCCACTTATGTTCCAGGATATGCTCCCTGAACACCACTGAATTCTAGGTGCTTCACAAATATTGTCATTTGACTCTCAGAGAATAAGGACTGTGCATGGATTACTTTAAGAAAAATAACGTTAAGAGAAAATAAGAGCTAATTATAATTAAGTCAATTTATTTAAACTGAAGGAACTTAATTTTTTTAACTGACAGCTACTGTTATTGAGAGAACTATCTAGAATTAAGCAATAGATTCTGCCAGAGACTGAAGGGTATAGGAACAAGAATAGGGAGCGTGTCCAAGGAGAAGAAAAAATACAGAGTATTTGTGGTCTTACCAAAGAGTTGAGATTCAGTAGGAACAATTGGAGCAGAAACAGGAACCCAAAGCAGAAATTCAGCTATAGGATCCAGGCAATTAGATAAAGGTTGCTTTTAAGAGGTTTTTGGGTTCCAACGCTCAGCCCAGAAACAAGGTTTAGGACCTCAAGACTGATGTTGAAACCATTAAATGGACAGATTAGAATCTAAATATTAAATTAGATCCAGTATTTGCAGGCGTCCCCAAACTATGGCCCGCGGGCCGCATGTAGCCCCCTGAGGCCATTTATCCGGCCCCCCACCACACTTCCGGAAGGGCCACCTCTTTCACTGGTGGTCAGTGAGAGGAGCACTGTATGTGGTGGCCCTCCAATGGTCTGAGGGACAGTGAACTGGCCCTCTGTGTAAAAAGTTTGGGGACCCCTGATTTAAAGGGAGGAATTTAGAAACCTACAGTTCAATCTAGACTGCCATTCTCAAAGCCTTGGAACAAAGAAAATCCACAATCTCTTTGTTCCTCTTAATGAAACTCAATTTAGCCATGAAATTTCAGAGGAAGAAAACGACATACAGTGTTCTGAGATATTACTATACAAAGTCAGAATAAGAGGAAAAAAATCATTGAAATAGAGAAAGACACATGAGGAATTGTTGAGTTTTGTACTTCAAGATGGTTGGTAATAAAAATACCCTACTCTTCATATAATAAATTCCTCTTATATAGGATATATGACATTGAACCAAAATCTCAGAACACCAAGGATTGTCTCGCCTTATTTTATTGCAGAAATACTTGCCATGATGTTTGCATTTGGAAAGTTTCTCTTATGTTACACAGAAAAAAAAAAAAAAAAATACAAGCTCTCCAGCACCTGGTATTGTTAGTGAGGTATATAACTAGGGTGACAATATAATTTATCGTTCAAATAGAGACACTTTTGAGAATGAATGTAATTATTTATAATTGTACCAGAACCACAGGTGTAAACCAGAAATGTCGGAGGTAAAACAGGGCATACTGTCCCCTCAGTGCCGACCACAGCTGTGTGCAATTGGATCATGCCAATCTCCCACCTCTGTGGCTGAATGTGACCCAAAAGCTGCTCTTTCCTGCCAGCTGGTTCACAAGCTGATGGGAATAATGATGTAAATGCACAATGATGAAGATGTCCAAGCCCCTAGAGTTAGAATAACAGTGTGGAAAAAAATGTGATTGGTCATTATTGTTAAGTTTCTATATTCAAATAAAACCAGTCCATTGATATAGTATAATATATCCAAAAGAAAAAAAAGTGCTTAGTAATCAGTTTCCACTCAGCATGGGAGAGTATTTCTCATCAACTTTCCTTTTAAACCCACTTGTCTACTATCATGAAGGCATTGGATTTGGAGGGCATTTTGGTTGTCACAATGCTTGGAAGGCACTACTGTTATTTCTTGGGTGGGGACCTGGAATGGTAGGTGTCCTACAGTTTGCTGGATAGTCTCACAGGATGAAGAAATGTCTCCAGTTTCATCTGACATCTGTGTGGATGAAAAATATGTTTATAAATACCAAAGCCAGAAACTTAAATCCTTCAACATATAAATAAAAAATACCTGTTTTACACTGTTTTAATAGGAACTACCATACACATGGTAGAGATATGCTCTTTGTTTTATTTGGCACTTTATCAAGAATTGTTTGCTATTTCAAAAAAAAAAATGACATCATAGCAGGCAACACCACTCATCATATTTGAGTGACAATACAACACACCTGCATCTGTAACTGACATTCAGGGTGATCCTTGAATGAGTATAAACTTCAACAACTTAATTATGTCTTCTAGTGTAGCAGTGCCTGAGCATTTACAGGTTAAAATACTTATTTTATCATGAATTTTATTCCTCTTTATTTCTTTTACAATTCATTTTTACAGTATAATCACTACATTATATTGACTTAAAAATAAGTGTGTGGGAGGTTTATATTATCTATGAATTTTATTTACTACAGCAAAGACTATGTTATAAAAGACTTGGATATAAATAGGGGCCTTCGGATTGAATAGGGCTATGGACCAGGGTTCCAGGGCAGGGCTAACCACAGTGTAGTCCCAGAATTGGCAGCAGGGAGATCATTAGAAATACAGATTATTAGACTCCACTCCCAATCAACAGAATCACATTATGGGTGGTAACCAGGTAATCTGTGATTTAACAAGCACCCTGAGTGATTCTTATAGATGCTCTTTATGCATACAATGATTTGAGAATTGTTGCTCCAGGTAAGACAAAGATAAGTAGTAATAAATTTTCTTCCAAGAACGTATAGTCTAACAGTAGATATAAAGATATTTTTCTCCTTGAGTAAGAAATTCATAGGGATTATGATGACCAAGAACCTAACAGAAATTTGGCAATACCTAATTCCAGAGACTGATATATTGATCATGATGTGTAAACAGCAAAAATCTGAGTCCCGAGATGGGTTTAAACTACACAGCTCTGATTAAAATGAACAGGACTCATGCTGTTAAGACTTGGTACAGTCTTCACAACGTACCCAGCAGAGTCCTCAAGCTATTCCAAAACACGTCATTCTCAATGGTTTAACAGGGAGCGAACAGCTGGGATGTGTTATTAGTAAGCCATGTTTTCATAGGCTTTCTGGTTTTCTTTAGCCAAAGTCTTACAACAGTCTTTGGACAAATTAGTGCCTGAAGCTATAGGAAGTCTTGAGTCGTTTTGGAGAACTGCTGAGTAAGTCAGAGCTCTAAGACAACGTGCCCACAAGGACTTGCTTTAGCACCTTTGACCTTTCTACCTTGGAAATGCCTTCACAACCAATTACAATATTCTCAAATGTCTATTTATTTTTAATGACTCTAGTTAAATGTTAAGAGCTATTCCAATGACCCAGTTCAAGACTAGCAGGAAAAGCCTAACCAAATCAATAGATTAAACAGAAAAACTCTCCAATAAATGAGCAAGAATCAGGTCAACATCTTAATAAAAAGGCAACAAACTGTTGAGTGCCTGTACGCTGTGGTCGTACTGAGCCAGACCTCACCTTTCAAAAGACAGAAAGAGATCAATGGGGAAGCAATGTTGGCTCTCTCACATCCCATTTTGCTCCAGAGCATTGTGTTTTAAGTTGTTGTTGTGATTGTTCCAAATTGTCAGTACAGTGATTTAGCTCTCACAGATTTACCAAAACAACTCTTGGGATAGTCTTCCCATATTTTATTATTGGAAAAAATTCCTGAAACATTATCTCCTCCTGCCTGCCACACATAAGATAGCAGCCTCCCTAAGGCTCTTCTCTGAGTTACCTAGCATTGTCACCTGCATGGGTATTTGTTTTTAAATAAGTGTGATTTTCCGTGCTGCTCACCAAACATTACTGCATCTCAGCAAGTCTATTAATGTCAGATTCTATACAGGAAGTTATTTTCAAAATATTGTTAAATGTCCATTGTTCATAAGCCCACAGGCTACAATGTCTCATCTCCTTTTTTATGGCCCATGGGCAATTGCTATAACTGTATAACCCCCACTGGGAGAAGGAAAGAGACAGAGAGAATGGTGCCAATTCTTTTGGTATTTCAGTATGCAAAAATCTGTGCGCTAAAGTCATATGGATAAAAGTATGAACTCCCCACCTTACTTTGGCTAGAGACAACTTCATGTTAACATTCGTATCCCCTTTAGTAGGGAAAGAGGCTCAAAGAAGCATTTAGCAACAGGTGGTCCTGGTTGCACTTAAGCAGTTCCCCTAGGGAACAAACACATGCTTACACTGTAGATTCCCAGGCCAGTAAACCCAAGTAAAAATTACAACTCCCAGCACTCAGCTCATTTAGTTTTACAGAATAGAGCCCATCCTCTTTGCTGGGAATGGAAAATGTATTCCTTTAAAAAAAATACTGTAAAAAGAGGGGAAGAAAGTATTGAAAGTGAACAGACTCAGGAGATAATAAAAGTTCTGCCAATGATCAGCCCTGGGATTCTGGTCAAGAATTTAAGATTTCTGTTCATTAACAGTGTCATTGCATATAAAATTAAGAGGTTCAAAAATCCTAGATGGCCTATGAAAGGACTTTAGGAGGTGCATATATACATTACTTTGGATAAAAACTTGGTGTGTATTAGCACATGATTTTTACAGATTTTACAAGGGTAGCTATGAACCCTCAAAATTAAAAATCATGAGATTAAATTTCTCCAAGGAAACTTTACTACTCTAATGTTCTATTCAGTTTATTTCAACAAGAATGTATTGAAAACTTTCTTTAAGACACTACACCATGTCAAGCTTTTGAGATACCTGGATAGACAAATATTATACATAGACCTTGCCTTATTGCTAACAATTCCATAAGTCTGCTACCCCCAACTATGAAGAGATAAACAGCACCAGATTTAATGTTTCTTAAAATCTGGGTCCATCTTCATTTTTTATTACAATTTTATAATGAGTCCCAAGGTGATTCTTATTCACTAATCAAATACGTCACCTAGAAGTGTCTGTATCCTCTGTGAGTTTATTACCAGTGCAGTGTGTCTGGCTTCACCCTAGACCTCTTGAACCAGAATTTCTATTTTAACAACAACAAAAATTTATTCATATATATATATCAAGTTTCAGAGGCTCTTGTCTATAACACTCAATAGTTCCACATCACCCTTCTGGCTAAAGACAAATGACATGATCATTGATCTAGATAACTTTAACTTTAGTGTCATTATTGCTTTTGTCAACATAAAATATTCATATTTCTTATTATAATGTAGAATAAAAAATAGAATTAAGTTGTAAGGGGAAAATATAACTACTTATTTCTATATCTAAACATTTCTGGGCTTCATTTGTTGCATTAGGTGATCAAATTAATATCCTTAACCTGACTGTGATTCACAGAAATTGCTCAGTAAATTCTGAATGAATGAATATCAAGAACAATACAACAGAAGATGTTATCCGGACTCTTTCGTTAGGAAGTTACTTCCACTTCTGGCCAAGAGGGAATAAGAGGGTAAACATGATGTTTACACTCCCATCTGGAACAAGAGAAACACAGACAGACTATATGAAACAACAGATTGCAAGACACTGGACATGAGGCAACAAAGGACAAGGATGGCTGAGAGGTGGTGAAGAATTACACGAACCTTTCCATTACCTCAGATGATTGCAATGAGACAGTTTCCAGGCCACAGCATGGGAGGGGTGCGCAGGAAGAGACCAACTGAGTATTTACTGTGAGGAGACAGAGCTGAGAGTCTATGGAAAACAGCGGAACTAAAATTGACAGGCAGAGTACCAGAGAGAAGAGAACTGCCCAAAGAGAGAACCCTGGAGATCCGGGGCTGGTCCCCTTGTGCATTGATCTGTCTGCATCTGTGAGGAAACTACTTGAGGCTGAGGAAGAATCACCTGAAAGGATTAGATATTGTTCTGTCTGACTGGACTCATAAGGGACTGGAAATAATGCCTGTTTCCATCCACCGGATGAGAAAACATCAAGATTCATGGGGCATTATGTGGAGTACATGGTGGTAGGAAATAATTAGCCCTTGACTAAGCTCTACTCCAGTCCCACCCAACAAGTCTTAAAATCAAGTTGCAGAAGGATTAATCTGTTTCGACTAATTTAACTGTATCCCTAAACAAAACATAAGAGTATTTAAAGAAATACAAAATTATTCAGCACTCACAAAAGTAAAATGTAATGTCTAGTGTCCAGTCATCTATTACCAGGCACACAAAGAATGAGGAAGATACCACGCATTAGGAGGAAATAAATCAATTATGCCAAACCAAACCTGAACTGATCCTGGTGTTAGAATTAGCAGACAAAAGACACCATTAAATTTTGAATGAATTAATTAGTTTGTTTTTTTTTAATTAGGAAATATCATGCTTTTAGGTAAAATATCACCACCTGGTGGTATTTCCTAGTATTGTCAGTAAAGAGATTTAACAGGAAGTATGGTTTTTCTTGAGGTTAACCAATACTTGTAAAAATAATTATAACTACACTTCTGTAAGCAAACATTTAAATAATTGTATAGACTATCTATACAAGTAGTATTCAACCACTTGTACAAATTATATCTACATATGTACCTGGGTGAGTATTCAGAATTATGTAAATTGAAGATCCAATTAATCAATACTTTTCATGAAAAAATCTGAAAATTCAATGTCATTCATTATCTACTGAGAAAGGCATTGTATTCCTTATAACAAAAGTAGTGTTCTTAAATGTAATTTCAATATCATATTATCACCACTCTATCTTCTTTACCTAGGTTTTTCTCTTTATGTAAGTGATTTCCATCTAGTTTTCTCATATATTCATTTATGTGCTTATGTGACTTTTCCTATTAGAAAGTATGTTTTTTGAAGTTTTTTTTCTCATTGCATCTCTAATACTTAGAATAATTTTTGGCATTTAGTAGCAATGAATGAACAATATTGAAATAATTCCATTCAGTGAACCAGATGAATTTACTAAGTCCTGAGGCTTAAATGATCAGATATAGTAAGGATGTGTATAAAATAAATTTATGTGTTTGTTATGCAGCTGTGTGTATATATTTTTATCTCAGATCCAATTTGTAGTAAGTTTTACACAATCAGATATCAACTCTATTGGTCACTGTTAGTTACTTTCCAGCTAGGGGATTATTTATTTGGCAATTATATATTTGATAGTATAAAATAATATTTAAAACCACAGCCTGTGGAGCCAGCCTGGGGTCAAACCCTGACTCTACCTCTTACTTAACATGACAGTGATCAAGCCAATCTAACAAGCACAGAAACTATTTTATGTATTTTCAAAGGAAAGAGTTTACTACAAGGATTTGATTACCCTGGGGATAGACGGTTTAAGAAGCCAAAAGAGAAACAGTCTTCCAAAAGATAAACAAAAGCAAGAAGGCATACCCACTTTTGTTTTTTGTTTTTTACTGGTTTTTTTTTGTTTGTTTTGTTTTGTTTTTTGTATTTTTCTGAAGTTGGAAACGGGGAGGCAGTCAGACAGACTCCCACATGTGCCCGACCGGGATCCACCCGGCATGCCCACCAGGGGGCGACGCTCTGCCAATCTGGGGCTTTGCTCTGTTGCAACCAGAGTCATTCTAGCGCCTGAGGCAGAGGCCATAGAGCCATCCCCAGTGCCCAGGCCAACTTTGCTCCAATGGAGCCTTGGCTGCGGGAGGGGAAGAGAGAGAAAGAGGAAGGAGAGGGGGAGGGGTGGAGAAGCAGATGGGCGCATCTCCTGAGTGCCCTGGCCGGAAATCGAAGCCGGGACTCCTGCACGCCAGGCTGATGCTCTACCACTGAGCCAACTGGCCAGGGCAGCATACCCACTTTTAAGGCTGCAAGTTCAACATAGACACTGTGATGAGGAATGGGGAGCCAAGGCCACCTGGTAAAAGACAAGATCATCAGACCTGTTGGGACCATGGTAGAGGGGCGGTCAGGTGAAACTTGGAGCCATAGAAGGTACACAGCTACTGACAGATATGCAATCAAGGTAGATAGAGGAGAAAGAAGAAATGTTCTGACTCACTCCTTTCTTCTGCCCTCAAATCACCTGTTTTTGCATCCCATTGCATATAATAGCCAACAGCCATTTGGCAAGGAATATGAGAAAAACAGTTTGCATGATTCACTCTTTAAGCTCCAGTTATCCACCTGATATTTTAGATCAGGCTAAGTTTCTCTGTTACACAAAATCTGTGAGAATTTACCACATCCTTTAAAATAACATCAGAATTTGTGAGTATAAATTTACTTGTACAACTACAGGAAGAATGTCTTTCTTTTCCACATGGTGGCATTCTTCATAAGGTTAGCTTTCTTGACCGCAGAACTTTCATAACCTAACACAAAGTCGGCACTCAGTATATACAGTTGACCCTTAAACAACTTGGGGGTTAGGAGCACTGACCCCCCACGCAGTCAAAAACCTGCCTATAACTTTTGATTCTATAGTATTTTCAATTTAGGTTGGGAAACCAGTTGGGGACATGAAAATGTTGTTTTTGATCTGTGGATGGTTGAACCTGCACATATAAAACTCATGGACAGGTAGGGTGGACTGCATTTCTTGAAAAAAGTTTACATATATATAACTGGATCTGCTTAGTTTAAAACCATGTTGTTCAAGGGTCAACTTTATTATTTTTTTTAATATTTCTTTACCGATATCTTCATCTCTGGTATTAAAACATGATTAGGGCCCTGGCTTCATCAACAGACCAAGTGCATCCTTGAAGTCCTATCTCAAACTCCTGGACTGGTGGAGGCACCAAATTGCCACTCCAATCGGTTTATTAAAAAAAAATCCAGAAGGTAAGACCTCAAACACTTCTCAACTCTATACAGTCTTTTCTACAAAAATCCCAGCTACAAAACTTAACTCCATCTAATTCAATGTCAAAGATAATTTTGATATCTGTGTAAATCAGGGTTCTCCAGGGAAACAGAGCCAGTCATTTATATACAAAATGATACTTATAAGACACTGGCTCTCGTGATTATGCTCACCCGAGTGGCTGAGCAGCTGGCATCGCAGTCTGGACCTGCTGCAGAGTCATCTCCTGTTCTGGGCCTCACTCTAAACTAGCAGCTTTTTTAGCCCTGGCTGGATAGTTCAGCTGGTTTGAGCATTGTCCTGATGTACAAAGGTTGTAAATTCAACCCCTGGCCAAGGCACATACAGAAACAGATCTTTGTTTCTGTCTTTTTCTCTCTCCCTTTTTCTTTCTAAAATCAATAAAATAAAATTTAAAATAAAGAACTAGCAGCTTTTTGTATCACTCAGTAAATGGGCCAGAGTAACACACCAAAATGAGGAATATGTTGCCTCTATAACCCAGAGTCTCGCTGGGCATTGTGTCTCTTTCTTGGTTGTGGGAGGGGCTAGATTAAAGAATGTAAACTGATGCTTTACCTTAGATGGGATACCTTGACATCCTCCATCCCTTTAGACCCCTAGAAAATAAGATTGAGGTAGAAGTACACTGAATTATAGTCAGATTTATTTTGTATCTACTGACAAACAAATATCTTACCAATAAGTGTAGAGTAGTTGCTACTTCTTGTTTACTTGGTCCAGTCAGCAGAAAGTCATCAATATAATGGACAAGGGTGATGTTTTGTGCATGAGATAGGTGATACAGGTGCCTGGGAAATAAATTATGACATAGACCGCGAGGGCTGATTATGTCAGTAAGTAGGTTCTTACTGACAAAAATGGGGGTGGGGAAGCATTTTCCAGATCAGTAGGCACATAACAGATAACAGACGATGTGCTAATTTTCTCAAGTAATGAAGCCACATTTTGTATAGCAGCTGCAACTGGAGTCACTCCGTGGTTAGGCCTACGACAACCCAGACGTTCTCAGTGAGCCATCGACCCTCACAAACTAAATACGAGAGTTGGATGGGAATCTGGTGGGAATCAGCACACTCTTATCTTTCATGTCCCTGATGGCGGCGCTAAGCTCTGTTCATCCTTTAGGAAGCAGTATCATGTTGGTTTACTATTGTCAGAGGTTGAGCCTGTCCTAGTCGCTTCCACCTGGCTCTTCCTCCCATAGCCGCCATCGCATTACAAGACAGGGAACCAGTATTGGGATTCTGCTAGGTTCTGAGTATGTCTTTTCCAATTATGCCTTCTGGAAGTAGGGAAATAACCTTCAGATGTGTTCAGGGACCCAGTAGGCCTGCTGTGAGGACCTGTGCTAAAACTCTACGGAACAAGTGACCTCAGTGAACCCCACTCTGGTGGACCAGAGTGAAGCTTTGGGTCTACTGCAGTTAGCATTAGTTCAGAGGCAGTGACCAGAAGTCCTAAAGATGTGTGATTATTTCTCCTCCCCCAATGCATAGCCCCACTGGTGGAAAACTGTAGGAGCCTTTGGGGAAAGCTGAGAGAAAGAGTAACGGTACGAATTTTGGCTATATACCAGGGTCCTTCCTCAGTAGGGCTTGGTCTCTCTTTCATTCAAGAATCTGGGTTTGTAAATTGGCTTATATCTATCTGTGAACTGATTGAGGAGCTGTGAATATCATTCAGGTTAGATTTCTGTTCACCTGACCTAGAACTTTCCTGCTTAGACAGATCAGGTAAGAATTTAGGAGGCTTGCAGGTATCCCCAAACTACAGCCTGCGGGCCGCATGAGGCCCCCTGAGGCCATTTATCTGGCCCCCCACCGCACTTCCGGAAGGGGCACCTCTTTCATTGGTGGTCAGTGAGAGGAGCACTGTATGTGGGGACCCTCCAACGGTCTGAGGGACAGTGAACTGGCCCCCTGTATAAAAAGTTTGGGGATCCCTGATTGCTGCTTTGACTCCGCTGCCCATCAGAGCAGCCACACCCACCTTGCCTTGGGTGGTCAAGTGCTGCCTTGGGTCTGAAGTGCCCCAGCAACTCTTAGATTTCATTACTTCCACTGAATTTGCATTTCCCAAGTGAGTCATTACAGTTCTCCCTCTCAGTTCTTGCCTACAGAGAAGAATGATCACAGAACTTTTCAAGTGCAAGTGGTTTATTGAAAAAGTGGTCCAGGCACAGTAATGATGGAGTGAGGCAGCAAGACTGGGAAGAAGAGGGAGCCGCTACAGAAAGATTTGCCAAACTATTCCAGGCAACTAGAGCTTACCCTCACCGGGGAACTCCGAAACAGTGTTGAACCGGTTCCTCAGGTGTATGGCCCCTGAAGGCTGAAGGGACTGGAATATATATATTACAGACCAATGCTCAGTAATGCTTGGAGTGTTGCTTCGTAGGAAGTGTTCATTCCTTGGCCTTTCCACCTTCCATGTGTAGCAAAGATGATTCTGGTGGCCAGAAACTGGCTTTAGGCAAAAATATGCAGAGACTAGTATTTTTTACTTAGATTTTCATGCTGAATAGGCAAAGTTGTGGGGGGGGGGGAGAGCACCATGGAAGAAGCATGGGAAGAGCACCAACAGCCTTTTCTACAACACAGGGAATTTGGACTTTATTCAGTAGACATTGGGTGTCAACCACAGCTCTCGGGCTACAAGCTAAAGAGGACATAAAAGATGACTCTGAATCCCATGGTGTTGAAGAAATCAGTCGACTTGATGTTCCCTTTCTATCGCTCTTCACATATGACCATTCACTGAGTTTTTTCCCTGTTTCATGAACATTTCTCAGCTTTGTTCTCTGCTAACATAGTTTGAGTGCTGAAATCATGATCTCACCTAACTATGTACATTAGTTTAACAAATGTCATTGGAAGTTCCGATGCTTCCCCGCCGGATTTTACGTCTCGTCTCACAGAAGTAGCCTTTCTTCAGCAACACAAGCCACAACCAAGCTTCATGGTGAGCAAACCACACATCAGTTTGCTTATATTCTTTTTGGCCATTTCAGAAACAGAATCCTTATCCAGTGGTTAAGTTTGTCCATTTCCTCTATCTGACGTGCATGTACTCATGTTTCAAGTAAATAAACTACCTCCCAGGGGCAGAGTCTGCTGCTATACAAATGTACTGAATGAACCATCTGATTTTCAGAGACAAATATAAATACCAATATATCCTTTTCTGTTGTTACGGCCCATGAAAAGCTCTGGTGCTTGAGGGCTGCCTAGATCACAGATCCTAACATAAAAAGACTTCTGGTAAACAGTGGGGTACACTGTGAGAAGAACAATAAATTAAGCCTAGCCAAGAGCAATGTGAGTGCCCAAAGGATTACCACACAGAGGTAGGCTTCTCTGGAAAGACATATGGGAATCAGGAATGAAGGCACGAGGTGCCTCTGATGACAAGATGTGGGAATCTTCAGTTCACCAATAACTGTGAGAAGATGTCATAAAGATGTTTTAATAGTCAGGAAAACCATTCCCCGTTTCCCCTGAAGCCAGAAGGGCTGGTCATTTGGCTTCAATTTCAAAGCTTACATACAACTCTTTAGAACATCCAGGGAGGAAATGTGCTAACCTAGGAGCAAGGGACTAAGGATGTATTTGTAATATCAGGAGCAAATGTTGGAAGCAACATTATATATACAGTCACACCAGGATCATGAAACTATTAAAGCTCTACCTGCTTGAATGCATTCCTATCTTTTAACATCAGAATTTCCACACGGCGTCTATCCGTCCGTTGGTCAATCAGTTCCCAAGATTTCCACCAAAGATGACCTCTTCCCTCCATTTTATTATAAAGGAAATCACTTTTTAAAAAATATATATATTTCTTTGCACAATTGTTGGCTCTAGAGTGCTCTTTTAGAAATGTTTAGGATTACACTACTGATTACTGAGCAACTAAGATGAATACTAATGGAGTTTTCATACCTTGTCTCACAGAAAAAGGTAATGAGCTTTTTATAGCACTGGTTGACAGTCTATCTGTATTAGCAACTATTCTGTTTACTAGCAATGTGAAGTTTTTCATCCATCAGCACCAAGAGTAATGGTATAGTTAATTAAAAACGCAATAAAAAATTAGTTTTCTACTACTCTACTTTCAATATTTTTGAGTACCTATTCCAGTCTATATTTTAGGATTTCCAGTCTATGTATGCTCAAAACCAGCTTAGTGACCAGTGATTAAGTGTGAGCTGAACAGTTGATGCAATTAACAGCCAATTGACCTGTATTGTCGCCTAAATTGAGCAACTGTCTGCTCTCAGTGGAAAGTGAGGTAGAAGTTAGAAGACTATGCCTATGAATGCTAACAGTGGGTTGCCTTGGCAATTCACACACAGCTCTCTCCAGTTGTATGACACCTTTATGGCCTCTCTCTGGACTATTTCAATCTCAACTCTGCTGTAAGCAATGTGGACACAGCAGCCCACATTTCTGTACCTTACACTTACTGAGTGCCTATCATGTCCCAGACATTTTGCTGGGACCACTGAGGTACACTAACGCACTGAAAGAGACACATGGACTATACTCTTGTTCCTAAATCATTTTTCCTCTTGTCATTCTGTCTTTGTGTAATCCTGTTTCCTGACAGAGGAAATGTCCTTCTCATTGAACCACATGGCTCTGGTTTTCTTCAGTCCTACCTGGCCAGGCTGTTCCCCGGTACAGCCAGTGCCCTTCTCAAGGGCTGTGACCTCCAACACTGTCAAGTCCACGTCACTCTCTCCTTTGCTATGTGCCACACCCTGCAGCCTGACGAGGGACAGTCATGAGTCTACAGCAGGGATCCCCAAACTACGGCCCCCGCGGGCCACATGCGGCCCCCTGAGGCCATTTATCCGGCCCCCTCCGCACTTCTGGAAGAAGAACCTCTTTCACTGGTGGTCAGTGAGAGGAGCACATTGACCATCTCATTAGCCAAAAGCAAACCCATAGTTCCCATTGAAATACTGGTCCGTTTGTTGATTTAAATTTACTTGTTCTTTATTTTAAATATTGTATTTGTTCCCGTTTTGTTTTTTTACTTTAAAATAAGATATGTGCAGTGTGCATAGGGATTTGTTTCATAGTTTTTTTTTATAGTCCGGCCCTCCAACGGTCTGAGGGACAGTGAACTGGCCCCCTGTGTAAAAAGTTTGGGGACCCCTAGTCTACAGTTCTGAAGGAATCTGTTTTCCTGGCAGCTTTTGGAAGAAACGGGATATTTGGGTCTGGTTTAGTGCATTTGATTTTTCATACCAATAATTTCCTTGCTAGCTTTGTGACTATTATAGAAGTTATGGCATCAGTGAATTCAGGCAGGAAGGGCTCCTGTAACTTTTCCACACAAGGTCATTCCCTGACTTTTCCATACAAAGGACTCTGATACCAAGTGTTAACTGTACGTTCTCACACAGTCTGCTTGCTGGGAATCAGAAAAATCAAGAAAAGAGTAGAGATAAAATCTAAGCATAAGTCCTATATATAATCTAATTCATTATTATAGAAGTGTAGGTTTAATTAGAGTGATAAATTATTATTATTCTAAAGTGTCAATCTTCCCAAGATTTCTTCAGTTACTTCACTTAAGAAAATAACTTTAATTTCTTCTTTAAAATACCAAAATAAACAAAACTTCTATTAATTCTCTGGGAACCAGGGGAAAGAAAATCTAGAATACAATCACATACAATCATGTGTAGTTGATGTATTTTTAGCATCTATAAGGAAGTAGATTTTTCTCCTTGGACAAAAGAGTCTGTATGATATAATCTGTTTCCACCTTTTGAATAAAAATGTGTTGGGTTTTTTTTTTAAAACACTTTAACCTTCTTTATATTCCTAAAATTGTCCAAAGTCAATGTGATTTTTGTAAACTGTCCTAACTGTTCAAAATTATTTGACTGCCAATGTCTAATTTTAGACCTGATGTTCTTGAGACATGTGTGGCTTAAACCATGCCAGAGTGTCTTGTTTTATGTTTAAATGGTCACAGATTTAATAGTGGACTGAAAAAAAAAAAAGTCTTGCATTTAGCTGCATCCTTTCCTTTCCAAGCACTCACCCAAGCATGCCCAAACACTGGAGAATGCCATGTGCTTGAAATCCATGAGCATCATGGGAAAGGCCCACTCTGCACTCTGTACGCATTAACAAATTAAGTCCCATTAGGTCAATGCAGAAATTAATTGTGGGGATTATTTTCAAATGCACATTGTTTCCTGGCTCTGTTGCGGGCCACTCAATTAGACACCTCTCCAGGCCCTTTGTGCTGGACTAAACACAGCTAATTGTTCCATTTCTGCATGGAGTGATTCATCTCCCAGATGTCTCCGACCTTTCAGCAGCTTGGCTCCACCAATATCTCGACATATGAAAATAGAGCCATTTGGGACCCAGGCAGAGGGGAGAGATCGGGAAGCAAATAGAGCCGGGTATTCTTTACCCCTGCCCTTTGGTATGATTAATCTTCAGTGAGAAAGGACTCCTGAATCATTCTCTTGACAGGACAGCCCCCCTGCCCTATCTGGCTTCCCACGTGAGGAGAGATGGATGAATGCTTCCTTTTTTCTCTTCCTCCAGGTGCAGCCCTATTCACACTCAAGCCTGACAGCACATAATAGAACAGTTTCTACTTGCCCATGGCCTCAGCTCTGTATTCTTTCTCCTCCACTGTTTCCCATTTGTTCACGTTCCAGTGACTGAGCCAGCCAAACTGAAAATGGATGAAGACCCAAAGATGGTCACTTAGTATTTCCCCAGAGCACTCGAGTAAGTGTGTGCGCGTGTCTCTGTATATGTTTTCTGACAGGAAACATAGCTTCGGAGTAATCTATTGAGAAGGGTTCTTTCACCTCTGTGCTATTGGGTTAGCTTTAAATGTTTACCACGAATGAATTTTTCTTTGTTTTTGCATCTTTTTTCTTCAACTCTCTTCTTCACCCATAGTAAATAATGTTATTAATCTAATATAAGAACTAAGTATGTTATAATGAATGCTCTGGGATAGAGAGGCATCTCTAATTCCACTTTCTATGTGGTCCCAACCATATTTAAAAAAGCCAAATAAGTTATCATTATCAAATTTATTTTTTATGTTTAACATAGATTGCTGAAAAGCTTCTGATTTAAAATGGGATGAGAAATTGGTACTTAAAACAATTAGCACTTTATATGGATCCATATCTAGAGTTTGGGGCCCTACCAAAAACAATTAAGCTAGACATAGGCCTTCGTTTGAGTTCTCTGAAAAAAAAAGATGTTGAGACTAGGGTAGGAGGGTAGACAGTTTATTTGGGAGGTGATCACAGGAAGTGAGTCTGGAGTGACTCAAGGAAGGGAAGGCAGCGTGTAAAGGAGATATTATCAAGTGAGTTATCACCATGGGATGCTGGAGCTTCATCTCAATGGGGAATTCTGGGAAACCATGTAGAACATGTTACTCAAAGGTTATCCCATCTACCAAGCAAAGGGTCTGAGTACATGAGGTTCATGAGAGCAGATGGATTCACTCTCCCTCATCAGCCACTGGTCCAAGCCACTTCTCCCAAAAGATTTCATTAAACCTGTGTACCCAGGCAGAGTAAACTGGATTATCAAATAGTCTTCAAGCAAACAAATGAAGACGCGGCTGTTGAAGGGTTGCTGGAGGTCCTTGAGAATATTATGCTAAGCAAAATAAGTCATTTGGAAAAAGCTAAGCACTGTAAGACTTCATTCATATATGGGATATAAAACTGAAATTCATAGACACAGACCACCATGTGGTGGTTGCCAGAGGGAAGGTTGTAGGAGCGTGGGGGTAATGGGGGTTAAATATATAGTGATGAAGGATGGAGTGACTTTGGGTAGTGGGCACACAATGCAATCGATATATAGGTCAAGTATGGTGGAAATGTACACTGGCAACCTATATGATCTTATTACCCAATGTCACCCCAATAAATTTAATAATAATAAATTTCCATTATAAAATTTCCCCCCAAAAGGGATGCCAGGGAACCCAAAAATGACAGGGCATCAGCAGCGGCTGCACCATCATTGTACTTTCTGAAACTTCGGCAGCAATGATCACTAGCTTTAAGTTGATCATTGAAACCTTGCATTGCTGTGGCATATAGGGAAAACAAAGACTTTCATACATAAGGACATCCTTGACTCTTCATTTTGTCTCATCAACTTTTCTCACTTTCTCTGTCTCCCCCTTAACTAGGCCAATAGCATGGGTAATTCGTTTAAGAACATGACTCTAGGAGAACCAATATTTTTGTTCAAATATGATATAGTGACATCCCTCCCTGAACCATTTATTCTTATGGCTCTGAACCTGATGCCCCCACAGCCTTGAATGCTTTAGCACATTTTATACAAACAGGAGATACTCTTACATAATCACAATACATCTTTCAAAATCAAGATTTTTCACATTAGTGCCTTTCTATAATCTAATCCTCAAACCTACTTAAGTTTTACCAATTGCCTTAGGAATGACCTTTACAGTAAAAGGATTCTTTTCAGAATCGCGTGATTTCACAGTGCATATATATCTCAAATCATTATGTTATATACTTTAAACATATATAATTTTGTCAATTCTTCTTCAACAATTGGGAAAAAATAAAATACTCTAGTAGATGAACTCAAAAGAAATTACGTTTCATTGCAGTTGCCTTTTTCAATCTGTACACGTTTCTTGGTCATTTCTGTTTTTTTCTTTCTTTCTTCTTTCTTTCTTTCTTTCTTTCTTTCTTTCTTTCTTTCTTTCTTTCTTTCTTTCTTTCTTTTTCTTTGTTTCTTTTTTCAAGTGACAGGAGGAGAGCTAGAGAGACTGGAATTCACCCAGCAGCCTCTGTCTGAGGCTGATGCTCAAATCAACAAAGCTATCCTCAGCACTTGAGACTGATGCTCAGACCAATTGAACCACTGGCTGCAAGAGAAGAGAGAAGGGGGAGAGGGATGGGAAAAGAAGCAGATGATCGCTTCTCATGTGTGCCATGCTAGGCCAGTGCTCCAAACACTGAGCACACCAGTCAGGGCCTCTTGATCATTTCTTAACTTTTTAAATCCTGAAAGTTTTAAAGATTAAAGGTCGTTATTTTGTACATGCTTCACAATTTGAGTTTAGGTTTGTCTTATATTTTATTTTCATGGTTAAATTTAAGTCATGCCTCACTAGAAGAAATGTCACAGAATTAATCCTGTGTTCTCATTGTTTCATACACGTGACACATGATTTTGATGTGTGTGTCCCATTACTGGCAATCAATTAGTTAAAGTGACATCTGCCATCATCTTCCAATGTAAAGTTACTAATTTCACATTTATAATTTAAAAATATTTAATGGCGAGTTACTTTAAACCTGTAAATATCCCACTAGTCATCAGACTTGTAATTTTTTGTTGATTTATGTATTTAATATATTAGAATATTCTCATGGATTCTTACTTTATTCATTGACTCATAATCTTTACAACACTATATATTCTGATGTTTAAATGGTCAGTTTTGGCCAGTAGGAGCCTCTTATGGCAAGTTTGTCTTTTTGACATGATCTCATTAGTCATTGGTCATTTCCTAGGAAAACTTTTTAAGTTGAGCAGCCCAATCACCTGGGAGGTAAGTGATGAGGAGGAAATACACTGAGGGAAAGCAGAAGGATGTCCTCAGCCCATCCCCATTAGTACAAAGAAGAGACCAGTGAGAAGAAAACTCAAATCCATGGCATAAGGGGCTTGATTGAGACATAAGGCAGTGTCTATGTTAAGCGGTAATATATAGCGGCAACAAAACCTCCCACACTGGAAATCTTAAAGTAGTGAATTGATCCTAACCTTTCTAAAATGAGTTGGACATAGAATTTGCTTTGACCATTTTGAATCAAGGATTCCAAGCAATTACAGTTTTAGCATGAGAACTGTGGTTTGGACTACAAGGGAATAGTTTTCCATACAGATAATTTTGGAAGAATAAAAAAATAATTAATCAATAAATTAATTATATGAGCACATATGTCTTCAAATAAGTTCTGCCAGGAAGAAGGATCTGATTGTATTTGCATGGCAGAACCAGGGATGCCAAAAATCATCCTTGCCAATCATCTCTTTTCCTTGAGATTATTAAGTCACCAGGAGACATAAACACACATTTCCAAATAGCAAATGGAAAACTTACTAGCAAAGAAGTTTGAGAAAACTGAGTTTCCCAGCTCCTACCTCTAATCCAAATCTTAAGAATTATCAGCTAGTCACAATGGTGCAAGCTATGGGAAGCAATGACCAGCATATTATGATTATAAAGAGAGTGAAAAAAGAAAGAGAGAAAGAAAGAAAGAAAGAAAGAAAGAAAGAAAGAAAGAAAGAAAGAAAGAAAGAAAGAAAGAGAGAGAGAGAGAGAGAGAAAAAGAGGGAGGGAAGGAAGGGAGGAAGGAAGGAAGGAAGGAAGGAAGGAAGGAAGGAAGGAAGGAAGGAAGGAAGGAAGGGAGGGAGGGAGGGAGGGAGGGAGGGAGGGAGGGAGGAAGGAAGGAAGGAAGGAAGGAAGGAAGGAAGGAAGGAAGGAAGGAAGGAAGGAAGATTCCTGTGTTTTGAGAGTTTTTGCTTCCTTTGGGTGAAGGGAATGAGGAAGGACACAGAGCTCCTATTAACCCAAAGTCACATTGCCGCTCATAACTGTGGTCAGTAAATGGCCTGACCTCAGCATCATGATTAGCAAATTCTTTTCATCTTTTTATGAGGAGGTGGCACATAGTACTGAATAGAGAACACTTTCCCACATTTTCATGGTGCTGGGCCTAAAGGTTTTGTCAGCATGGCTCATCTGAAGATCCTGCCCTTAATGGGGAAAAATATATAGTTGAATAAATAAAACACAGAATTAAAAAGTGTGAGCTTATATGTATTGGTACAGAAAAATAGACAATTGATCACGTATGAATAGATTTCCTTTAACAATTATTTGAATTTAAAGAACTTTATAAATAAGATTTGTTGTTGTTATTATTGTTATTGACCTACCCCTACCTGTAGAGTTGGGAGATTGTTTCAGTTCATTACACAAAGGCCAATTCTATCCAGGTGTGTAAAGTCATGGGTCCAGTTCACTCACTGGATACACTTCCTATGGGCTCAGTCAACTCCAGCCAGTGCAGAAAAGAATTTAATGAAGGAAAGGAAAGAACCTGCCCCAAGGCATCTTAGGATTTTAAACCTGTTGCCTGGCCTCCTATGCCTTTGGGTTAACCGTATGTAAACAATTGATACTTTTCACACCAGAAGCAGGGTACCTTTCAGAGGTGGACTGACTCCTTGGCCATAAAGTTTATAAGTCCACTGGCTAAGTTTATGAAGTGCTCAGACATCCTTTGGAAATGAAAGGTGCTGTGTGGTAGCGAGGGCTTTAGGGTGGGAAGGAATGGAAATGCAGCCAAGAAGGCTAAGTCTCATTAGCCCAACGCGTTGCTTTGGCAATGATATTAGACACATTCTAAGAGAACTAAGACTGACCCACAACACTGGAATGCCCTTGAGCTGGCAAAGCATGGAGTTATTGTACGCTCTGCCCCTGAGGGCCAGTAGGCATGGGAAAGCCTGAGAGGAGTGAAAATAAAACACATTTTGGCTACTATGGTATTGTCCTGCTTTAAACTTCAAGCAACTCTTCCTTGAAAGGTTCCTCCCCCAAGGTTAGTGGGAGTACTATCAAAACCTGAGGAAGGATTTCAGAACTTTGCTATCTCTAGGGCCACTAGTTTTTCATCTGCTCCAAAAGTAGATAAGAATCTCCTTCCTCAGTCACACATCTTTCCAGAAGCTTCTATTTCCAGTAAGGTGAACCAGATGTGATTCCATTTGTAGGTAAAGCAGTTAGTTTTGCTGTGTAATAAACAATCCCCACATTAGTGGCTCAAACTAACAAGCCCCATTTTGTTGTCATGATAATGTAAGTTGGCACTTTGGACTGCTTGTCTCTGTTCCATAAAGTGTAAAGTGTTGGTGGAGTTCACCCATGATCAATTGGTGGTTTACATCCTTATTCACATGTCTGATGGTGAGTAACTGGCATCAGGATCACTGATGGTAGCTGGACCACATATTTCTCATCCTCCAGCAAACTAGCTGAGGCTTATTCACAAAGTCACAGTCCCCATGAATAGCAAAAGAGGAAAAGACCCAGTACTTAAGCTCTTGCCAGGCCCCTGCTTGTATCAAGTTATTAAGCATTCCACTGACCAACATCTCTCACATGTCTACATCCAAATTCAAAAAATAGAGAAAAAACTCTTCACTTCTTGACGGGAAGAGTGGTAAGGTGTCATTACCAAAAATACATGGATAGACGAGGAGAAAAAATTTGTGGTCAGTTTTTAAATTGACTATGTATGGCAATGATTGAAAAGAAAGATGATTGGATCAGCAGTAGCACGTCAGCCAGGTGTGTGGAAGTCCCAGGTTTGATTCCTGGTCAGAACACACAGGAGAAGTGACCATCTGCTTCTCCACCCCTTCCTCCCCCTTTTCTCTCTCTCTCTCTCCCTCTCTCTCTCCCTCTCCCTCTCTCTCTTTTTTCCCACAGCCAGGGCTAGAATGGTTCAAGCAACTTGGATCCAGGCACAGAGTATGGTTCCATGGCCTCGTCTTAGGCACTAAAATAGCTTGGTTGTCGAGCAATGGAGCAACACCCCAAATGGGCAGATCATCACCCCATAGAGGGCTTGCCGGGTAGATCCCAGTCAGGGCATATGCAGGAGTCTGTCTCTCTGCCTTCCTGCCTCCCACTTAATTAAAAAAAGAAGAAAGAAAGAAAGAAAGAAAGAAAGAAAGAAAGAAAGAAAGAAAGAAAGAAAGAAAGAAAGAAAGAAAGACGAATATGTTCTCATCATAAATGCAGTTGGGTCCAGAGGAAGTGCTGGAAGACAATACCAGCAGGAAACATGGATGCATATTTATTTTGATATATAATTGTCATCATTGAACTCTTTCAACTTTTGCATAAAGAGATTTTGAAGTTTTTCACAGTATAATTTTTTTTTCTTTATAATTTTCCCCTCACAGTATGCAGAGACAATTTCCAGACAGGGTGGTTAATTATCCACTCTTCTACACACACATGCATGTGCATGCACACACACACACAAATCTTTTTAAAAGCTAAGAGAAAGAAAAAAAAAACAATCCTAACGAGGTATTTCCTTTTCTCTTCCTGTCATTATTTTTTGACTTGCCTCATAAGCAAAAAGCAGGCTGCAGTAAACCTGTTCACACTTTCACACTTTTAGTGAATGACTTCATACATTTATTTGTATAGGTTGTTGGGGTTCTGAACAGGCTAACCCAAAATATGGCACCTAGGCATAGTGGATATTATAAGCATGAGGAATTTGCAGAAACAGCAGAAGAAAAGATGTCACTCCGACCTTCCTCCTGCCCTTCATCCTTGCAACAATTCATAAAAGACTCATGTGAGATACGGCCTCCCACTACCTGGAGAAAAGGTGCATCCTTAGCTCCAAAAACAAAAGGATGCTGAGTGGAATGTAAACAAGCAGGTCTTGCTACACCCTCCCCAAGTTTACTACACTTGCCTCATACTCCTTGACCTGTCATATGCTTACATGACTGTCAACTCTTCATTGAACCTAGCACAAAAATATTCAAGTCTGTTTCTTGGGGTCTTCATTTCCTTAAAACCCCTCTGTGTCACTTAAAACTTACACTAAATAATTTTGTGTGCTTTTCTCCTGTTAATTTGTCTCTGTCACTTGAATTTTCAGACTCATCCTGGGACTCTAAGAGAGTTGAGGAAGACTTCTTCCTCCCTTACAATATCAGATAAAATGATTATTAATACTAATTCTGCCACTTATCAACTTACCAGTTGTGTGGTTTTGGCAGGTGGCTGAAACAGTTGGTGTCTCAGTTTCCTCATCAGCAAAATGAGAATCATAAAAATATCTCCTCAAAAGTTGTCATAGTGCCTGACCAGGCGGCGGCACAGTGGATAGAGCATCGGACTGGGATGCAGAGGACCCAGGTTCAAATCCCCAAGGTCACTGTCTTGCGAGCAGGCTCATCTGGTTTGAGCAAGGCTCACCAGCTGGAGCCCAAGGTCGCTGGCTTAAACAAGGGGTCACTTGTTCTGCTGTAGCCCCCTGGTCAAGGCACATGTGAGAAAGCAATCAATGAACAACTAAGGTGCCACAATGAAGAATTGCTGCTTCTCATCTCTCCCTTCCTGTCTGTCCGTCCCTATCTGTCCCTCTCTTTGTCTCTCTCTCTTTCACACACATAAAAGTTGTCATAGAGTTATTATTGTTAAAGCATGTTGAACAGTGTCTGAAATATAACAAAGGTGAAACCACTGTGAAATAGTGTGTATTAAATAAAAAATAAAAGTTTGTGTTTATTTAGACCATGTAAACACCCAAGACTGAAGAGGTAGCCAAGGGATTATCTTAATTTTAGAGCAAATTCAGTTTCATTTAACAAAATAATTTAAACAGACTCTACCACCATCTGCCTATTCTTGGTTCGCCATTGTTACTATGAAACAGTAATGTTGGCTCCACGGCCTTGCAAATATTCTAGTGTCTCTAAAGCACTTTTCATGTGTTCTATCTGATTCCTGCCATGGAATACGCAGAGATTTAAATCGGTGGTATTTGAAAGCTATTTCAAAATACTGGTCTAAACACAGAAGGAACAAAGGGAAAGGAAAGGGAAGAATTAATTCTTCATCTTTTGGGTACTTACTAGCCATGCTTCTTATAAAACAGCCAGCATTTTTTTTTCTGGCATTTTTCAGTCAGCAACCTCACTCAAAACAATCAGGAAGAAGCCACTATAATCGGAAACAATCACACTTCAGATAAAATTCCTGAATTATGATACCGCCACTGTAAAAAGAAGAAAATTACCAGAAGTTTTTCATGATCATAAAAAAAGCCCACATTGGGAGTAGCTACATCTTAATTATATTAGCAAAATAGGACAACACTCTTGATAATTTCAAAATGATGTGTTCTGTTAATAATTGGGAACTGCAGGTGTTTGATAGATTTCTGCAGTTTTCATTGGAATGCTCTCCGCTGCAAAAACCAGAATGCCCAAGTACTAAGGAGCTTCAACAATAAGTTTCTTTATGTCACATATCAAAAACTCTGAAGGAATTTATCTGTTAGCTTTTCTGGACCTTTTGGTTCTTTCCCCAAATATCAAGATGACTCTAGTAACTTGAAACTTCACATTGTCATGGAAGAAGTTTCACATGGAGGAAGGAGAATAGGCCTGCTCTTCACATGTCTTACTCTTCTTGACAGAAAGAACTATCTTTGCCTCAGCCACTAGTTTTCTCCTCAGATACCTCATGGACCAAGAGTGGATCACATGTCTACACCACAGCTGCAAAGGAAGCTGAAAAAGCGAGTTCCGGCTATCTTCAGCTTTTACTGGTGTAGAGTTAAGGGAGACAGGTGATAGATAGGGTTGGGAGTTCACTGACTGGCAAGGAGAAAGGAGGTAACTCATACTGTCTGTCCCAACAGTTTGTTGGGAAATACATATTTTAGTGAAACAGAGGGGGGGCAGTCAGGAACAGAAAGACAGAAAGAGAGAGAGAGATGAGAAGCATCAACTCATAGTTGCAACACTTTAGTTGTTCATTGATTGCTTTCCCTTATGTGCCTGGACTGGGGACTCCATCTGAGTCTCAGTGACCCATTGTTCAAGCCAGTGACCTTGGGCTCAAGCTGATAACCTTGGGCTCAAGCCAGAAACCATGGGGTCATGTCTATAATCCCATGCTCAAGCCAGTGACCCTATGCTCAAGCTGGATGAGCCAGTGTTCAAGCCAGTGACCTTAGGGTTTCAAACCTGGGTCCTCAGTGACCCAGGTTGATGCTCTATCGATTGTACCACTGCCTAATCAAGTGGGAAATATATTTTGATCCTAAGCATGTACATGTGTCTTTTCATTCCTCCCCCATCCTCAATTACACTCACAATCACCAACAATGCTGTCTTTATAATGTCTGAATTGAGACAAAGGTTAGTAGACCCATCCAGGGTTAATAAAGCTCCAAGGGCCACCTCAAACGTTATAAATAATGCAACCAAAGTTGTCCAGCTAAGGTCCCAGGGCTTAAGTGTGTATGCCATCACCACCTTAAAGAAATAGATTAAGTTCTTTTCTTTACACATCATTGTTTTTATCTGTGTTCTTATGTGTCTTTCTATTCAATTGAGACCTACAACTGGTAATATTTTATATTATTCTCTTTTAAAATTTAATATTAAATCAAATCATATTCACATTTTTCAAATGTAACATGGTATAATATAGTGTAATAATATTTAAAATAGTATTGATGGTGCCTTAAAATTCTGCTGAAGCCACATGGATAGGGTGGGGCTGACAGTAGCTCAGACTCTAGTACATTCCTCTAGATACCCTTTGTCATTGCTTTGATATGGGGCTAAGAAAGCTCTGCTTAAAATTTTATTTGTAAAATAAATTCTCAGCTAAGAAAAAATTATTTAGTGGAAAGAGTTTAGGATTTGGAGTTAGAATTTAACTGGCTTTTTAATACTCCCATTTATTAGCATGCCATGTGACTATGAGCAAGTCAAGTTCCTTGACTCTGTCATGATATTTTAATGATATTGAGCTCATGAATTTGAGAGATAAGATAGCTCACAAAATCATCTAAGCTCCCTAATTATATATCAGGTATCGAGGAACTATCACAATTTTTCCTTATTCACGTTTTATGTTTGAACCATAGCATAGTGCCCCATTAAGTTATTATTCCATAATTCTCTTAGCCAAGGTATATTGTTTTAAATGCTTTGTTGTAATAGACATTATTCATGCAGAAGACATTTGCTTTACTGTAATGTTCCCACAGAATAAATTCTAGGAAATGAATTTATGAATACAAGGATTTAAACATCTGTTTGCTACTCAAGAAATTTTGCCAGATTTTATATTTTTCTAATAGAATTATAATGATTTATACTAGCATTAGCAATATATCATTGTACCAGGTTTTTTAAAAAAACACCTTGCCAATTTGGGATATTTTTTAAATTTAATTTTAACAAATATATCAGGTGCAAAATGATGTCAAGGAAGATACACATTTGTCTTAATTTTTAAGAATGACTTTATTATTTTTGTAAAAATGAGGCAATGGTCATTATAAAAATAAAAACAATTAATAAACTTATAAAGAGGAAACTAATAAACCAATCCAAATTCCATCATCCAGATATATTTTATTTCAAAATTAGGTAAATTGTATTCCAGAAATCTCCATCTCCATCTTACTCTCTTATATCTTCACTTAAAATGTTGACTGAGCATAGATAAAAATACAGAGGGAGATAATATTCAAATTGAATAATCTTATAAATGCCTTTTGTAATTAAAGATATGATGTTTGGTGAATGGAATTAAGAGGATAAAAATTAAATAAAACTGAATAATTTCCAATTTTATCTATATAATAAGAATAAATATATTTTCATCATTAGTATGAAATTAAATCCAAATATTGCAAGAATCATTGTTGTTACTTTTAAATCTGCATATGTTACTACTCATTTTTGTCTTTCTATATTAAGTTTTGGAGTTTTCAAATACTCATGTAACTATACCAATATTTAGATGTTGCTTTATTACTTCAGACCACTTTTTAAAAGAAGTAACATGGTATAAATATAACTTAAAGCCAGTATTTGAATCCTTTCCCTTTCTTTCCTCCTTCCCTTATAAGAGGAAATCAGTATTTTAAATGAATGGCCTTTTTTATTTTCTTTTACACCCATGCAAATGTTTGTGATTTTACTAAACACAGAAGGCCATAAACAATACACCACTGTTTCCTGTGTGTGGTGGTCACTGTCATGCCCCCATTATACCGAGTTTCACTGCTGATGCGCTCCAACTCCAGCTGCTACTAATGCCTGGGTGTTGCCTACTAATAGCTCTCAGCTGCCCTGTTTTCTGAAAGACTGTCCTGGGCTAAATAAAAGGTACTCCATTGGGAAGATGTGTCTCACACATCAGTCCCAGCCAGTGACTGATTGACAAGTGTGTGTGTCTTGGGGAGGGGTAGTAGTGAGCATGAGTCAACACAGGCAGACCCCTTGCCTCAAGGTGAGAACAGTGCCTTCAGCAGCCATGACATTAAAACATTTGCCTATAAAAGTTCTTGACAAATGCCCCCCAGAGAGGGACTTTTGGCAAGAGGTGAGCACGGAATCAAGTTAAAGACAATCTTTTCAAATGGGGTCTTTTTCAAGGACCCATCAGATAGGTCAAATAATGGTAATTCTTTGGGAATAAGAATTTGAAGGAGCTACAGCTCTGTTTGCTCCCATCAGTACTGGGAGGCAAGCTTGTTCTTTCGAGGCTGCTGTGAGTTGGAGAATGGCAAATGGAACAAAGGTAAGTTAAGATACCACAAAACCGTTCTTACCAAGATTCAGCTGCTCTTCAATGCTCTCTGGATCACTGTAGGCCTTTGGTTAATTTAATTTTCAAACAAACAAAAATAGATTCTGACAATTTTGCCAGTTTCTCATTGCTTTTATGGGGAGATGAAATTCTTTGAGGTCCTTAATCTGAAATTTTCACTGACAGCACTTGCCCCTAATTCACCTTAATTCTTAAGATTAATTTTTTCTGAACAAAATATCAAAATAAGTGTCTTCACAATAGTGTAGAAATTTTATAATCTTATATCACCCTTGTGTCTTACATGATATTGTAAAGATGTTGTAATGTGATTATATATCAAGCTATTAGCCTAAGATTTCTCTTTACTATCAAAGAAAACATTTGTGCCTGACCAGGTGGTGGCACAGTAGATAGAGTGTCGACCTGGGATGCTGAGGTCCTAAGTCAAAATCTCAAGGTAATCAGCTTGAGCGTGGGCTCACCAGCTTGAGCACAGGATAGACATGACCCATGGTCACTGGCTTGAAGCCCCAGGTCACTGGCTTGAAGTCCAACATCACTGGCTTGAGCAAGGGGTCACTGGTTCAGCTGGAGCCTCCCAGTCAAGGCACATATGAGAAAGCAATCAATGGACAACTGAAAAATTGCCACAACTATGAGTTGATGCCTCTCATCTCTCTCCCTTTCCATCTGTCCATCTCTGCCTGTGTTTGTGTCTCTCTCATAAATAAATAAATAAATAAATAAATAAATAAATAAATAAAACAAAACAAAACAAAAATTCAGCTAGTCTGATTGGATCTCATCCTTCCTGGATATATCTTCCTTTTAAAATTAATTTACTTTTTATGTTGGGGCTCATTCTGCATCAGAAAATATTTTGAGAACTTGAACTTCTAGTATTTTAGTTCTACCTTGTCTTTTATTCTTTTTAAAGTGAGAGGAGTGAGCTTAGAGAGGCAGACTCCTGCAAGCACCCCAACCAGGATCTACCTGGCAACTCCCTGTCTGGAGCCAATGCTCAAATCAAACGAGCCATCATCAGCGCCCTGGCAGAAGTCCAAACCAATTGAGTCGCTGGCTGCTAGAGGGGGAGAGGGAGAGAAGGAGGAGAGAGAGGGGAGAGAAGCAGATGGTTACCACTCATGTGTGCCCTGACCAGGGATCAAATCCGGATGTCCACACCTTGGACTGACACTCTATCAACCAAGCCAACCATCCAAGGCCTCTACCTTGTCCCAGTAATCATCAAATTTGTCAGTATTTTAGCCTGTTTTCCAATAGTCAATGATTGTTTTGATTCACTCAATAAATATCTTTGACTACTTTCCTTTAACTCTTTTATTTTTAGGTTCTTCTTTCCTGAGCATGTACTTTAGTAGTTTGTTGTTGTTTTTTTTTAATTGAAAGTATAAATGGTAAACTCACATTTTTTGCTGCCAGAAAATTCTTAACCTTGGCACTACAGTTCAGTGTTCTCACATTTCCTTTGTTTCTACATGATAGAATTCTAAGAATAGCATTGTTCAATTTAAGTGTTTAGACAAGTTTAATCTTTAATTTCTTATTTATTGATTTCAAAGGGGGGAGAGAGGGAGAGAGAGAGAGAGAGAGAGGTTAAGTGGAGGAGCAAAAAGCATCAACTTGTAATTGCTTTTCATATGTGCCTTGACCAGGCAAGCCAAATTTTGAACTAGTGATCTTAGCATTCCAGGTCAACACTTGATCCACTGCACCACCACAGGTTAGGCTAGACAAGTTTCATTTTAATAGAAGTTGCCTGATTGCTGATCTAAAAGCCTAGAAGATTATATTTCCACCTAGCCTATTAGAGAGTGAGGGATCACACGTGGCAGAGATGAGCCCTCCTCGCTGAGGACAGCTAGACCAACCGACACTGCAGCTGTGCTCAGACACGGCTCAGCCTACACCAGAGCACCAGGTAGCTAAAACACAGACTCTTGAACTAACAAAACGCTTAATACTTAAGCCACTAAGTTTTGAATTTATTTACTAAGCAACATCAAAATGAAACATGTGAACTAAAGCATGAAGTGTTTCAAAAAACAAGGCTGTAACCCTTTAACTGGAGAATGAGGCTATAGTTTGTCCATAAACATGATTATATCTGGTTACCAGAGCTACAGATTTGACAGTCCATTTTACTGCTGGAGCTGAGCCTGCAAGCTGTGGGATAAAGGTCAGCACTTAGCGAACAGGCTAAGAGAGATTCCTCCCACAATCCAACTCCTTGAAGCTTGAATGGATCCTTCCTCATCTCATGTGTAATGCTAAAATGTCCAAAACAATAAGGAGAGCAACAGATCTTACAGCGGGATCAAAACTATGCACTCTATCCCAAGCATTTGGTGCACGTAGCTAAAATAACTCAGAAATAACCCAAATTATTGGTTTGAAGTAGATATAGCTGTAGGCATATTTAATAGTTCCCAATGATAGCCCCACCTCAATGGAAATATTCTACCCTTTACCCAAATACAATCAAACTATGCTCCTTAGGTATGCTGAATTCTCTTTCAAAGCATGTAGAGTCATCCTCCTTCTCTAGACTCATGGAAGCTGCTCTAGACTGATGAAGGTTTCCCCATCTGGGCTTCCATCTTCATGAATCTGAACATGCCATTGAGGTAAGAGTAGCAGAAAGTGCTTGTCCCTGCGGCATCGTTTTCCCAGAATTCTAAAAGGCAATTGTGATAGTAACTATGGGAGCTGGACAGTGTCTAACTTAGTGCCTGCTTATCATATACATTATGTATAATATATAATCGTAAGATAAGTTTTGGTAAACTAATTTTAAAATTATGGTTACAGTAATATACTTGGTTACAGGCTAAATGATATCTGCATTTTAGGTTTAAAAATGTCTCTTACTTGGTGCATACTGTAAAAGAAAATATTGCATCAAAAAACAATAAATAGCAAAGCTTAAGATGCTCATGTTGGATACCAACCATTTCTTTAGATGCTTTCCTTTTTTATAGAGGCTTTTCCCCCTTTCTTGCCAACTGTACTATTCTAAAGTATATTTTATGCACTTAATTACATTTCCACAAACGTCATGTCTAATGTGTGAGCATGCCAAAAATCTATGAGAATATTCCTTCTCGTTGTCATGCCAAGTTCAGTATAAATTAATTATCTGAAGATCTTGCAAATGTCTCATTCAACATGCTTTCAGCCTAAACTTGCCTAATATAAATGTACACAAGTGGTAATTCTCTGTTGGGAGGTTGGTTGAGCAAAGATGTCATTTTGGAAGAAACTCCTTGTTTTAAGTGATTCCTTTTTAAAAGTATGCTACACATTACCTGCTCTGGTTAGCTCTCGTACAAATAGCCAGCAATTTCAATTGACTACTTTCCAAAGCAAATTACTCACACCTTCCTACTCATCAGAAAGTCTCAGCTGAACTAACATTTTAAAAGACTGTTCCCAATTCACAATTCTTATGGAACAAAATTAGATTTACCCCCACCCCTCATTTTTGCTCTAACACTTTGGCTACCTTTCCCACATGTCACTAGGATATGCTACCAAAAATAAAGTCTTAAGTTGGTGACATGAGATCAATTCTGGTATTCATCACTGTTGTTCTCTAATGCTCCATCTATTACAAATCATGGAATGTTAAATAATCAATTTATTATTTATTTTTTTTTTGCCTATCTTATTTTGGCATGATGTTTTAGTCCTTCAAGAAAAAAAAAATGAAAGCCATGTGTTTTGAATGGGTTCCACTGCAGCATGATTACTGCAATGAAGACATTTTATTGTGTTAATTTTCATTAAATAAAACCCTGTTGAAAGCCAGTAGTTTTCCAAAACCCATATGATTTATGACATGCTAATGTTTGTCGGAATACACTCTTTTTCAATTACATGGAGCAAGTGACGCCTTTCAGAACAACTCCGTAATAATATCACCTATGACAACTTTAATTTTAGACCTACAGCAGGGGTGTGAGACCTAGGAACCTATCGACAAAATTGTCAGCTCCTGCACAAATTTAATCTTCATCACCTCTATGCTATGTTTAACATCAGATGGCCGTGCTTGCCAGGGACTTCAATAATGTGCTTCCAGAAGGCAGGCACTTCATAAACATTAAAAACTGGGTTTTCTATAACTCAAACATTTTTTACAGCCAGTAGAATGAAATGTTGAGGCCCTAAGGGGAATAGGGGTGCACCTGTCAGAAATGGGCTGGAATTTCCGATATTTTCCCCCTCCACTCTTTTTCTTTCTGTTTGGTCTACTGATCTCCCACATGCTGACTTTTCTCTCTGCCTGAAGACCCTGACTTTAAGTGCAAATACACAAAATGAAAACACTGTATCTTTTCCACTTATTGTATAAGAAAAATTATGTAGTCTATTCCAACCCAGAAATATATATATATATATATATATATATATATATATATATATATATATAAATTTATCATATAGGCTCATCATTTTCTCACATTCAAATTAGAATTTGAAATAAAACTAATATACAAAAAAAATCTTTAGTTAAATTAAATGCTATACTTTTCATTAAAGGGCTCAAAGTACATGGAAATAGAACATGAAGACATCATCCTGAAAAGTTTGTGGATGCTAATACCTCTGTATTGTCTCCTTTTGGTGTGAATATCCAAAACAACCCTGTTGGTGTTGATCTAACCAGCAGCATGCCATTCTAATTCGTCCCATATGGAGTCCTCTGACTATTGAGTCAAGTGAGTCAGTGTAATTTTGCATGAAATTGTCATGTCAAAACACCATTTTAAAAGACCCATTATTGACCTCAGCTCCAATGGCTCAGTGGATAGAGCGCTGCCTGGCATATGGATGTCCTGGGTTTGATTCCCCATCAGGGCACACAGGAGAAGTGACCATCTGCTTCTTACCCTCCTTCTCCCCTTGCTCTCCTTTTTTCCCTTCCACAGTCAGTGGTTCAACTGGTTTGATCATGGCCCTGAGCACTGAGGATAGCTCAGTTGGTCCAAGTGCATCAGGCTCAGGTGCACTTGGATAGATGGGTACTCAAGCATCGGCCCCAGACAGGGGTTGCTGGGTGGATCCTGGTTGGAGAGCATGCAGGAGTCTGTCTCACTATCTCCCCTCTTCCAACTTAAAAAGAAAAAGAGCCACTATGGTGAAAAGTCATTACTTGAGTAATAATTACTGAGGCAACTCTGTATTCAGAGGGAATATGATGCCCTTGGCTCTTGCAGTTATACAAGAATGGTCCCTCTGCTACTTTTCTCTTCTGATTGATATTGTGTCCAGAAAGCAGGTAACTCATAGCATAAATTTAGTAATTCAGTCTTTTACTATCCAAATAAATAGGCAAGTCCTTTGTATTTTGCAAAGAAAACAAAACCCTAAAAAATAGGCCAAAGACCTTAACAGACACCTTAGTAAAGATATACACATGGCAAATAAACATATGAAAAGATATTTCACATCATGTCATCAGGGAAATGCAAATTAAAATAACAGTGAGATGCCACTACACACCTATTAGAATGGACAAAATCAGGAGCACTGACAACACCAAATGGCTGGTAAGAATGTAGACCAACAGGAACCCTCAGCTATTGCTGGAAGACCAAAATGGTACCGACACGTTGAAAACCTGTTTGGTTGTTTCTTACAAAAGCATGCTCTTACCATATGATGCAGCAATCAGGCTCTCTGGTATTAACCAAGGGAGTTTAAAATTGATGTTTCTGCAAAGTCTGCACATAGATGTTTATAACAGCTTTATTCATAATTTCCAAAACTTGGAAGCAACCAAGATGTCCTTCAGTAGGTGAATGGATAAACTGTGGGTCACTGAACAATGGAATTTATTATTCAGCTTGAAAGAGAACCTACCAAACTCCAAGTGCATGCCCTTCCCACAGGGCTTAACCACCTGCTTCATGTTCTCTGGACACAATAGAGTTGATTTTTCAGGGAAGATAACTGAATGGGAAATAATACCTAACAGGGATGTTATAGATGAGGAGGGGAGGACTCAACTCAAATCATCCCAATGGCTTTTCTGGAATTAGAGGGTCAAATTACACAACATTTCACTGCATTCTGTTTATTTAGCTGCAGACTTAAACCAATGAAAACTATCAGGAGCTTTTTCCACTGTCTTCTAAGCCAAATCAAACCCTCTGTGTTTCTTATCTCATTTAAAATGAACTTCTCCACACACACACACACACACACAAACAATCATCAACAATTTAGAAACATCTCATTGATGCCCTCCAAGCACGAAAAGAAAGGGACAAAAAAAAACAAACATCTCATTGATGCCCTCCAAGCACGAAAAGAAAGGGACAAAAAAAAACAATCATCAACAATTTAGAAACATCTCATTGATGCCTTCCAAGCACAAAAAGAAAGATAGTCCTAGGAATTAAGTACTGATTCCCAACCACTATATCACTCTGACCTCATAAGGAAAAGAATGTGTTTCAGCCTGCTTTATGTGAGTCCTCGCTCTTTAAGCCCCTGTATGCATTCACTAATGGTTATCAAATGGGCGGCTGTTTATTTTGTGAGGAAAGGCCAACCCTGCAGACCAGGTTGTTTAAGTATTTTAAATAAACATTCTCTGTAAACTCTAAAATGGTGCATTTACCATGACTTCTATAAAAAGCTCATTTACATTTATGTAGGAAAAAAAATAAATAGAACAAAGGATCATTTAGACATGGTCTTTGCTCAAATCCAATCTCCAGGTTCAAGTCCCTGATTTTCCCTTTCAGATCAGGTACTTTGTGGTCAGAGTATAAATTGAGGTGAGCCTGCTAAGCCTGCAGTCAGATTACATAGGATTTCCAGAATGTGCCCAGAATCCCTTTGGATGCTAAGCAACCCCAAGGTGGGGTCCATTTATAATTCCTCTTGCTCACGCCATACTGCCTATTGCAAAGTTCCTGGTGCTACAGTAAAAGAATCATTTATAGAACCAAGCTATGCCATTTCATCCAGAAAAGCCCTTTAGAGAGAAAAACCAGGTGGCCCCTACTCCTTCAAGTAGGTTTCTGTGCTTCACACCCATTTGTCAGTAAGAGACATTGATACTGTTAATAGGTTCCTGGACTCTGCCTTTTCTAAGGCACTGAAATGCTCCCAGGGACAGAATACCATTGTGTGAAAACAATTTTTCTTTTAAATAAGGAGCCTCTTTGCCTGTGTATACAAGGTAAGAAGGAAGCATAAAATGGATTGCTTCTTAAGTCCTGCCGTCACGGAACAGCAGCCGGCCTTGCTAACAAGTTATGAGAGCTCCTCTTTCCTTTGACTGTATAACATTTTATGACATACTTAGAGAAAAAGTTTTTTTTTTTTTTTCCAGGAGAGGTTAAGGAAAATGTAATAAATTTCATGACAATAGAACTGTAAATACCATATATCATCACAAATGTACAATACATGGCATAATAAAGAGAATTTAGCTGGAAAAAATTGTGTAAATTCAGAAATATTTGGAAATAGAATTATCATCAATTTCTTAAGAGCACTCTCTTAGATGGAGGCTAAATAGAAGTAAACAACTGTTGAAAAGAAAAAATCCAGTTAATGAATTATATATTTTGCCTATATAGTATCACATAATTAACTATGCTTTTTCTTTTTTAATCTCAGCTGAATAATTTATTCTTGTGATGGGTACACACTGACAAAGAGCAGAACAGCTGTCTAGGAAAAGCACTGAACAATAAATTGGTCAACTCTTTGCCTGAATTTTTCTTTAATTTTAAGATGGTTTTATATTTACAGAAAACTTGCAAGTAGAATACAGAGTTCCCATACTCTCTTGGTCATCTAGCTTTTTCTAATTTTAATTTCTTTTGTTAACCATAGTAAAACAAATAATTTAAGAAATTAACATTGGTATAATACTAATAAATACATAACACACACTTTATTAGACTTTCACTAGGTCGTCCACAAATGTACTTCCTGGTCCAGGTTCTCACATTACATTTAGTTTTCATTTCTTGTTTCTCTCTTCCATCTGTGTCTTTCATGACCTTGAGACTTATGAAAATTATGTATCAGAAATTTTATAGAATGACCCTCAATATTTGTCATGTGTTCTCATGGTTTGATGGAGCTCATGCATGGGCTTGAACTGTCTCATAACTAGAGATATTAGCCCTGATTATGTGATCATTTCTCAGTACCACTACTCTTTTCCCCTTGTAATAAATAAATATATTGTCATGAATAAATATCTTTGCCAATATCCTACTTCTCAGACTTCTAATCACTGATTTTATTAGTCTTTAGTAGATCTCATCTGCAATAATCATGATTGTGGTAACCACTACTCCTTTTTCTAGTTAAGTTGCATTAGCCGACTCCCCTTCATACCCTTGATCAGAAGCACACATTCTTTTTTATTGGATTTTGTCCACAGAAGAGGACAGCAAGGTAGAATATTAAAAATGCTTATTCAAAACTACTGATTATAGCCCTGGCTGGTTGGCTCAGTGGTAGAGTGTCGGCCTGGCTTGCAGGAGTCCCGGGGTTTGATTCCCAGCCAGGGCACACAGGAGAAACACCCATCTGCTTCTCCACCCCTCCCCCTCTCCTTCCTCTCTGTCTCTCTCTTCCCCTCCTGCAGCCAAGGTTCCATTGGAGCAAAGTTGGCCCGAGTGCTGAGGATGGCTCTATGGCCTCTGCCTCAGGCGCTAGAATGGCTCTGGTTGCTACAGAGCAACGCCCCAGATGGGCAGAGAATCGCCCCCTGGTGGGCATGCCGGGTGGATCCCAGTCGGGCGCATGCGGGAGTCTGTCTGACTGCCTCCCCGTTTCCAACTTCAGAAAAATACAAACAACAACAACAACAGAAAACTACTGATTATTATGTTCCTACTTTAGGCTCAAGAGGGACAAAAATGCTGCCATATAACATGTAATAATCTGTCACACAGGCAGTTGATGAAACAGCTGATGAGTACCTTTACAAATTAGGGTGCTTTCCCCTAATCCCTACTCTAGAGATTGGGGAAGCTAGAGTTTACAACTTGGTTGAATGTGAACTTATGATTTTCCTTTTTAGGTGATATTTCACCCTGTTATGCCTAAATTTTAACAATAAACATTTTAAAAGCAAACCTATTCAGGGCAGTGCAAGTAATAAGAGAAAATGAAGACGAATAGGACATCAACTTTACTCAATTAAGTGGAGAATGCAAATATAACAGCCACAAGCCACCTGAAGCTTTTGAAATGTGGCTGGCCACCTTGAGGTATGCTGTAAATGTATAACAAATCAAATTTCAAAAATTTAATTTAGCCTGACCAGGTGGTGTCACAGTGAATAGACTGTGAACTGGGATGTGGAAGGGACCCAGATTCGAGACCACGAGGTCGCCAGCTTGAGCGCTGGCTCATCTGGCTTGAGCAAAAAAAAAAGCTTGATCTTGGACCCAATGTTGCTGGCTCGAGCAAGGGGCCCCTCGGTCTGCTGTAGCTCCCGGTCAAGGCACATATGAGAAAGCAATCAATAAACAACTAGGGAGTCCCAACAAAAACTGATGATTGATGCTGCTCATCTCTTTCTGTTCCTGTCTGTCTGTCCCTATCTATCCCTCTCTCTGACTCTTTCTCTGTCCCTGTAAAAAAAATTTTTTTAAATAAATTAATTTAAAAAATGCCATCATTTGATAAATTTTTATATCGATTACATACTGAAATAACAATGTTATATCAATGTATGTATACATATTGGTTTAAATAAAATACATCATTACCTTTCATTTTACTTGTTTTCTTATATTTTTAAATTGTCTTTTTGAAAATTTAAACTTACATATATAGTTTATATTATATTTTTATTAGACAGTGCTTAATGTGAACTTTATGTGGTATTCTCTAAATAACTAAAACACTTACCTCCTTGAAATACTGGAACATAGAATTCAAAAGACTTGGTCATTGTTGAGGGAAGATCTGAGTTCAAAACCAGGCTTCATTACCCAGTAACTGTGGGATTTTAAAACTTAATCTCTTAAACAAAATGGGTTTTGTGAGGATTAAAGAAAGAACGTGTATATACATCTTTTAAAATAGTATGGGACACACAGTACATATTCAATAAGTGGCAGCTAGAATTATTGGTACATACTGACTAATTGAAAGAATTTCAGAACTTTGAACTGATGACGAAAGCACAGATAATGCATACTCTTTATGGTTTTGTTGTTGTCGTTTATTATTTATTCCCCAGAAAATAATTACAGGTAACTGTAATTATTCTTTAGAATACTAAAGAATCTAATCAAAGGGTAACATAAATCTGAATTGAAACTTATTTTAATTTTATAATTTTAACTACCCCATCACCATCTTTTCTACCAATGTTTATTCAGCAAATATTATCTTGAGCAAATACATTAGTCCCTTTATTCATGGTAAATACATCACAAGACCCCCAATAGATGTGATAAAAGAATCTGACTTCGTTTTTTTTTATATTGATTGCTGACAGATTATAAGCCTCACCTCTCTCTTTCCCTTCTGTCTCATATGTGGACAGCTTAGAAAGCCTGGGTATCCACTCTTTTGGTGCCAGTGGGAAGTTCAAACTACATAAATCCCTGCCTGCATATTGGTCATAATCTTTTATCTTTTTTTTTTTTTAGATTTTATTTATTGATTAGGGGGTGGTAGAGAGAGAGGAAGCAAGAAATATTCATATGTGCCTTGACAGGGCAAGCCCTGGGTTTTTAATCAGTGACCTCAGCATGCCAGGCTGACATGCTATCCACTGCATCACCACGGGTCCCTGCCTGCATATTGGAAATCTCACCTTGGCTCTCACTCCCTAGGCATTCTAAAAAGCTCTATGCCAGTATTCCTCCCTTGCTATCTCAAGCCATTTTGGGACCTGTTTAGAGGCCTTCCTTGCATCTCCCAGAAGTACTCATTATGTGACCATTAAACATTTTTGTAACCTTTGCTATGTGCAATGTCATTACTCTCAGTAACAACCAGTTTTGGGTGTGGGTCCATTCTGTTTATTTAGAAAGACTGCAATAGAAAGTCTTACACACTGTCATGGAGAATTTTACTACCCTAGGAGTCGGGCTTAATAAAATAAAACAGTTATAAACTACTCAGTGAAATTACTTAATGAAAACCAGAGTATATCCTAGATTGAGAAATTTCCTTTTAATAAGAACAGATCAGTAATTATGGGTTGATAACAAAGATCTCTGGTAAATTTAAAGCTAATAATCTATTCAAAACCTCTTATAAATAATGAACATTTATTTTTGCTTATAGCTCTACTTGTACTATGAAGATTATAGAATACATCACAGTGTGTGTGTGTGTGTGTGTGTGTGTGTGTGTGTGTATGTATGTATGTATGTATATATATATATATATATATATATATATATATATATATATATTTTGTATTTTTCTGATGCTGGAAACAGGGAGAGACAGTCAGACAGACTCCCGCATGCGCCCGACCGGGATCCACCCGGCACACCCACCAGGGGTGACGCTCTGCCCACCAGGGGGCGATGCTCTGCCCCTCCGGGGCGTCGCTCTGCCTTGACCAGAGCCACTCTAGCGCCTGGGGCAGAGGCCACAGAGCCATCCCCAGCGCCCGGGCCATCTTTGCTCCAATGGAGCCTTAGCTGCGGGAGGGGAAGAGAGAGACAGAGAGGAAGGAGGGGGGGTTGGAGAAGCAAATGGGTGCTTCTCCTATATGCCCTGGCCAGGAATCGAACCTGGGTCCCCGCACGCCAGGCCGACGCTCTACCGCTGAGCCAACCGGCCAGGGCCCCAGAGTATATATTTATATATTTAACATTTTCAAATTCTTGTATCTGCCTTGAGGTTTTTTGAAGCACTCCTTGCTAAAAAGTTTTGAGTGAAAATGCTTGGAAGACTTGAATCTCTCGCAATGGACTAATGCACTAACCCAGTTTTAGGTTTTGTTTTTATACCTAGAATACAATTCTCTTCCTAGTTAAATCATTGTCTGGTGTTTCACAACTTATAATTCCAAATCTAGCCCAGACATGAAATATCAATGAAACATAAACTGTGAGATCTAGAAAGAAGTCTAATCTCTTTTTTTATATATATATAGAAGAAGGTAATAAAGCCAAATACACTAAATCCCCTGCCCCATTTTACACACCCAGTTAGTGGTGGAGCTGGATTGGTACCCAGGGTTCTCTAGAGTTATTTGTCTTCTCCACAACCATCCCTCCCCTGCATCCAACACTCAGTCTCATGCTACTTGGGACCAGAGGACAGGATGGGAGCCACACTTCATGTTATTCTCACATACCTCAATACAGACACAGATAGTTTCCATATTTCAGACAGTGTATCTTTTCAGGGTTCATATTTCATATATATATATATATAATTTTTTAACTGAAAAAATATGTAGCCATTTCCCACATGCACAGGGGGTTATGGAAGCTGATTTTGCCCATAGAATAGAGCAAAGGCTACAAAAGTACTTGCCCATCTAGGAGTAAGCCAAGTCCAGTCGAACCTTCCTCTTGTCTGTCAGACCATTTAAATCTGAGCTATTTAACAAATGGCCACTTAAGCAAAAACCCAAAAACAAACAAACAAACAAACAAAAAACCCCAACCTTATCTGTTACTTTTTCATGTCCTATTTATTTTGATGGTGATGGGCTCCGTCCAGTATGAGAAGCCATTCTTTTTTCTTTCCTTAAAAAATTAAACATCCACCTCTTCTCTAAAAAATCAAAGGACATTTGATTAATTACTGAAGACATTAATTTCTGTTAACAGCTAATCTTATTTATTTAGACTATAATAGAGACAACAGAAACAATAACATAACGTGCCGTGTGGTGCTAAACATGACATAACTATTATTCCGTTAACAGCCACCTCCATAAATCTCTTTGTCATGAAGAAACCATGATTCTTCCTATTTTATAATGTAATAACTACAGCCCAGGGGTAGTCAAACTTTTTATAAAAACCGCCCACTTTTGCAGTGCTGGTCAACCTAGTCCCTACCGCCCACTAGTGGGTGTTCCAGCTTTCATGGTGGGTGGGTAGCAGAGCAACCAAATGGCGCCGTGATTGGCCCACCATGAAAGCTGGAACGCCCACTAGTGGGCGGTAGGGACCAGGTTGACCAGCACTGCAAAAGCAGGCGATTTTTATAAAAAGATTGACTACCCCTGGCCCAGACCAATGATACACACTTTATGATGGAACCTTGCTGCAGAACCAGGGGGCTGGCTCTAGATCCCAAGATCTAGTATCTGTGAATTCTCAACCCCACCCCGCAATACTCTGTCAATCTTGTTTATCATTTGCATTCCAGGACCTTGCCTAGTACCCAACATATAATAGCAGCTCAATAAATATATTTGCTACACAGAAAAACAAATGGACAGCCAAGTTGGTTTTCTGCCTTAACTAAACAAAATACAAACTCTTGCTTTGCAGGCAGAGGTAACTCAGATGAATGCAAGAATTGGGTGCTGATTAGTCCCTGAAAAAGATAATACAAGTATTATCTTGGATGAGGGCATTCCTAACAGCCCTGCAATATACTGTGCTCACCTTGAAATTAGTGGGAACTGAGTATTAGGGGCAGAGCTTAGCTGTCGAGAAGTTTACATAGTTCCAAGGCACTAGGAAAAGCAGCCTCTGATTGTTTTTGTAAGAATTCTATCAGTTTAACTACCTCCTGCCATGTTCACACAACAGGATATTAAACCATTAACATCCCGGCTTGTGCCCCACTGTCGATGCTGTTTTAACATGAGAATGCAATTAACTTATTCTGCTTCTGTGAAAGCCTCAGGCTTCTGGGAGTTTAAACAAATTAATAAATTTGTTGATTAGGAAAGAGAACTCACCGGCTTCCTCTGTATATTTTTATTCAGCCAGCACATGTAGAACGTGTTGTTATTTTTGTCTACTGGCTCATGGGGAAGAGAGGATGGTGGCCAGCTGCTCTCCATCACCAGTGGGGGGAAGAGGGGACAAGCCTTAGCTCTGACATGAGGTCGTGAGGTTCATTAAAGGGAAAGTGAACTTTCCATGGGGCTTTTTCGTCTTTGGAATGGATTGGTGAGGATGATGGAAGCTTTCACCAGGCAGGGGAAATGCCTTTTTTTTTTCTTTTCTTGCTGAGTTATCAGATAGCAAGAGGCATTTCTTTTCCACTTCAACAATCTTCTGCTTTTCCCCCTTTCTCTTTATATATATATATCAGTAGCTCTAGAGTGATGCATAGAGACAAAATGGAATCTGTTGGGGAGCAGTTAAAAATCCTAAGGCCAAAGCCATACCCCAAGCCAATTAAATAAAAACTCTACAGGTCAGACCCAGTCACCAGGAATTTTTAAAGTTCCCTGGATGATTCTAAACTGAACAATAACCTAAGGGAAGCCCCTTATGGGGAAGTTCCCCCAAACAAATTACGGTGACTGAAACTGATAAAGGAAATTTCCAACAAGTCTTGAGCCAGTGCATAGGGACTCGCCCCCTGCCTGACCCTGACTAAGCTTGGCATTTATGAGAGCTTCCAAGCTTGCAGGAGAAAGTAACAAAAGCAACCACTTCTGTAAAGAGAGCTGATCATGAGCAGCATAAAAACATCGTGGAGGCAAACTGTTTGAGGTCTGTGACCCGATTAGAAACCTGGGCTCAAACTAATGGATTTGTTGGAACAACACTGTTCTTAAAACATAGTGGACTTGAGGTTCAGCAATCATCCCAAGCCAAGCTTCACCACAACCAACCCACCTTGAGTTGGCAGTCCAAGTATTAGTGAATTAGTCGTCTTTTCCTGTAAAGTTCTATGGCTCTCGCCTTTATCAATCCCATACTTGCCTTGGGTCTGGGAACCAGCCTTCACACACGCTATTCTTCCTCTCATAAAACTACATAGGAATAAAATTGCAATGGTTTAAACTGTCTCTGGGTTGTTTTTTTAATGCCCTCCCCTCCTCTTGACTTTTTAAATGTTTTAAAGATAATTTTACTTTTTATGGTAACAAAATATACAAAACAAAACTTTCCACTTTAACCGTTACATTCACATAGTTGTGCAGCCGTCACTGTTACTGATCTCTAGAACTTTCTCACCACCCAAACTGAAGGTCTGTACCACCGAATAATAACTCCTTGTTACCTCCTTTCCCTAGCCCCTGGTAACCCCTTTTCTGTTTCTGTTCATTTCACTATTCCAGCTACCTCCTAAGAGCAGGATCATATAAGAATGAATCATTTTTGATGTCTAGTTTACTTCATTTAGCATAGTGTGTTTTGTGTTCATATATGTTGTAGAATGTATCAGAGTATTATTCCTTTTTTAGGTTGCAGCATATTCCATTGCGTGTATATATGAAATAATTGTAAATTTACATGCGGTATGAAGAAATACTATAGAGATTCCGTATAATGTTTACCATTTTTCCTCAAAGGTAACATTTTGCATTATGTTAGTATAATATCACAGCCAGGAATTTCATATTGGTACAATCTGTTGACTTTGTTCAGATTTCACCATCTTACTTGAGCTGTGTGTGCATGTGTTATATTTAGTCCCACGCAATTTTATCATGTGTGTGGGTTGGCGTGACCGACACCAGAGTTCTAACATAAGGAGCTCTCATGCTACATTTTTATAGCCACAGCAACCACCCAACCTTCCCTTTTCACTAAGCCCTGGCGGCCATTAATATGTTCTCCATGTCTATAATTTTGTTATTTCAAGGATTCAATGTAAATGGAATCATATAATATGTAACAATCTGGGATTGGCTTTTCTCACTCAGCATAATTTCCTGGTGATCCATCCAACTTGTTTTGTGGATTCTAGTTTAATTCTTTTTTATTTTTAAGTAGTGGTCCATGGTCTGAATGGACCACAATTTGTTTAACCATCCATGTCTTGGATAGCATTTAAGTTGTTTCCATTTTTCAGATATTAAGAATAAAACTACTGTGAACATTTATGTACAGGTATTTGTAAGAATAGAAGTTTTCATTTCCTGGAATAAAAACCAGGAGTGTAATTGCTGGTTGTATAGTAAACACATGTTAAATTTTACTAGAAAATGATGTACTCTTTTCAAACATAGCTATTATCATTATGCATTCCCACTAGCAATCTCTGTGTGATCCAATTTCTCTGTACTTTGCCAGCATTGGGCTTGACCACTATTTTCATTTTATCTATTTTGATAGGTGTGTAATGGCATCATAATTTTGGTATTAATTTTCATTTCTCTAACAGCTAATGATGTTCAACACCTTATTGTGTGTTTATTGCCCCCTGTGTATTCTCTTTGATGAAATGTCAGTTTTTTATGTCTTTTGCCCATTTTTTTTTTAGCACATCTCTCTTTGTAATTGACTGATAAAGTAGAAATAAATTCAGTAAGGATACAGCTGAACTGAAGAGCAACATCAATCAACTATATCTAATTGATACCTATAGAATATACTTCATTCAACAAGAGCTGAACACACATTCTTCATAAGCTACATGGAACATTCACCAACATAGAACATTCTGGATCATAAAACAACTACATTTGAACACATTTAAAAGAATGAAAATCATACAAGGTATGCTCCCAGACTAATCGAAATTAAACTAGAAATCAACAATAGAAAGATAGCTAAATACTATAAAATATTTCAAGATTAAACATACATTTCTAAATAACACATAATCAAAGGAGAAATCTCAAAAGTAATTTCTAAACAATTTGAATTAATTGAAAATTAAATGCAACTAATCATAATGTGTGGGATGCAGCAAAAACAGTGCTTACAGGGAAATTAATAACATCAAATTCATTTATTAAAAAGAAGAAGAAAAGTTTTAAATTAATCATATAAACCTACATAGGGAAGTAGGGGGAAAAGAGAAATATAACCTAACACAAAAAGAAACACAATAATAAAAATTAAAGCATCAACATCACTAATAATTAGGGAAATGCAAATTCAACTACAATAAGATATCACCAGAGTGGATGAATTAATAAATTTCACAATTATCCTCTAAGCTTGTGAAAATGGCCCTTCTTTTAAATCTATGCCCATAAAATAAAATAGGCACTTATTTACTAAATAACTATTGAATAAATAAATGAGTATCTATATGTATGTGTGAAAGGCAGTGGGTTAAATAATGTCTTCCAAAACCATCATTCTTATGGTTCTCATAGGAGGAATTAAGTAGATGATATTTGAAAGTCTCTTCTTTAATAAAACAATTCAGAATTATTCTTTCTTCTGTAAGTTTGTGTTTTACATCCAAAGTTGACAACTTCTGCCCAAGTGAGTATTTGCCCACTCCTCCCCATTTAAAGGTATATATTATCACGTGTTTTTTTTTTCATGATGGAAAAACAATTCAGTTACATAAAATCTGGATGAAGTCCACAGTTCAGACTATTTAGGCATTTAAATTTGTATTTTTATGTTCTACGCTGAGACTTGCTTTACCTACAAGCAATATATCTAATGAAGATAATTTTGCTTCTAAGTCTAGGCTCAGTGTTCTCCTAGGAGACCAAAGCTTGCTTTTCAGCCTCAGGTAATCTGCAGCAAACATTGAAATGTGCAGGGGTCAAGAGGACAGAATCCAAGAAGAATAAGAAACTGTGGAACCCAATTTAAATCTAGAAAATCCTCAATCAAGTTCTTATTGTGAACCACATGTATGTGAAAACCACATTGTTACACTCACACTAATTAAACTCTTCGCAAGAATTCAAATTGTGTTTATTTAGTAGACTCTTTAGAATTTTCAAATAATATACCTATCCTTCTGCCTCTCATCTTGTCCTTTAAGGTATTTTAAAAGAGATTATCTCTCAGGAAACATGTTTCTACTTATATCTGAAAATATTTTTTGTAAGTACATGAGAGTTCATTCAGAGGAGAGATGAAAAAAGCCACTTGGGTGAAGTTCTAAAAAGATCTTGTAAAATGTCTCCCCGTGTTCAAATTCACAAAGGAATAATTAATTCTCTTTCTTATCCTTCACCCTTTGGTTATAGAGCTCATGGAAAAAAGCAAAATGGCTTCATTCTCAAATGAGCACCATCACCAACTAACTCTCCATATTCTTTACCAACATTTTGTTTTTAGCAGGGATTATGAGAAAAATCAGATTGAACCTAGAAGCAGGTGTGTATAGATAATCTTCTCCACTTTGTTTGAAGATGAAGGGGAGTGTGGTCCTTTGTACTAAGTTAATGACCAGGCACTGCTTCATGGCCCCTTGAAGGGCTTTGGAGGAAGGTGCCCACCATGTAGGGAATGGGATTTTGTGGGTTTCATGGCTTGGTCACATATTACAGCAGATTGGAAAGTCGGTTCTTTCTGTTTCCTTTCATGTATCTCTGCATCAATAGTAACATGCATCTAACAAAGTAAATAGAAAAGGGGAGAATGATGAAGATTAGGATAAGCCCCAAACATGCTTTGCTTTACAACTAATTCATCCGGATTAAGAATTGGCTTCATTTCATTCTTTTTCTTTCTTAAGTGAGAAAAGGAAAGGCAGAGCGTCAGACTCCTACATATGCCGTAACCAGGATCCACCTGGAAAGCCCCCTACTGGGCGATGCTCTCTCCATTTGGGGCCGTTGCTCCATTGCTCGGAAACCAAGCTATTTTAATGCCTGAGGCAAGGCCATAGAGCCATCCTCAGCCCCCAGGGTCAACTTGCTCCAAGCCAGCCAGGGCTGCAAAAGGGGAAGAGACAGATAGAGAGAAGGGAGAGGGGTGGGGTGAAGAAGCAGATGGTTGCTTCTTCTGTGTGCCTTGACCAAGAATCAAACCCAGGACTTTCATGCACTGAGCCAACCAACCAGGGTGTCTTTATTTCTATAACATGTAAAAATACTGGTAATTAAAATGAATACATATGCTACTTTGATGCTGTCTTACTATTTTACATTAGTTTTCATTGACCAATGACTCATAGGATTTGGTGGGGGGGGGTATTTTAACTTTTATTTTACTTTCTTATTTTTCTTTTGAGTCATCTACAGAATAAATTTGATTTGTCAACCTATCATTGTGTGTGGGCAGAAACTCCCACTTATTTTTTGAAACTTCTTCCTCTTATGTTATTTCTTGGTTGTGTCAACCCTCTATAGAAAAGAAAATCAGTAACAAGAACTGAAGGGATGTAAAAACAAGTTAGTCACATTTGTTATGTTTTGCCTTGCTGAAAGAAGTTTCAAGAAGATAAATAATGTGAAGTATATCCTTTTTCATACTTTCACATTACTTATATTATTCTTTTCCTCCCTCACTTCTCTATTATTCCAGAACAGGTCCATTTTTTTCTTATTTATTTATTTACTTATTTCAGAGAGAGAGAGAGAGAAACATGGATTTGTTTTTTCATTTAGTTGTACATGCATTGGTTGCTTCTTGTATATATCTTGACTGGGGATTGAACCCACAGCTTTGGCATATTAAGATGATGCTCCAACCAACATCTACCCAACCAGCATCTGGCTTTTATGTTTTAAATATGAAGAAAAAGTATTTTTTTTCTGTATGAGCTCCTCATTCTTTTGTGATTTAAACAAAATACACACAAGCATAAGTATGTGTGACTTGTTTTGTAAATTTCCTTTTTAAAACTTTTATTTATTGATTTTAGAGAGGAAGAGAGGAGACAGAGAGAGAGAGAGAAACATTGTAACATTCTGCCACATCTTTTCTTTGTTTTTCCAGCCGACCTACCATTGGAATGCAGAGTCATGAATGAGCCTAGACAAGATCAGTGAGACTAGCCCAGAAAACCAGGACCACCCAGCTGACTCAAACATTTGTTAAATAATAAATAACTGTTATTTTAAGCCACTCATTTTTAGGGGTTAGTTTGCTATGCAACATTATTGTGGCAAAAGATAAGCAATATATATACCAACGCACTTCAATACTGTAAGTGAACTAAGTTCTTTTCATGTGGCATTGCAAAAATGGGTATCATGACTAATTGACTTCATTTTCACATATAGAAATTGTTAAGAGTTCCCTGACCTGTGGTGGTGCAGTGGATAAAGTGTTGACCTGGAATGCTGAGGTCGCCGGTTCGAATCCCTGGGCTTGCCTTGTCAAAGCACTTATGGGAGTTGATACTTCCTGCTCTAATGCCCCCCCTCTTGTTCTCTTTCTTTCTCTCTCTCTCTCTTCTTTAAAACAAATAAATATTATAAATAAGTTAATTAATTAAAAAAAAAGAAATTGTTAAGAGATAAATTTGACTCCAAAGTAAAAAAAAAAAAAAATTGTTTTCTCTCCACATGATACAATGCCAAAATCTTTTCCAAAAGGGACAAATGAGCAGAGGCTGACGTGGACAAGAAATATTTCACAGATAGCATATATTTGGAAATCTTGTATTGATTAAAATTATCTTGATCAAATTTTAGAAAATTCATTTTATGTGTATAAAATACATACTGACTAATTTGCTATTGGTATTTTATTTATATTTTCTAAATTAAAAACCAGTACAGCCTGACCAGGCAGTGGAGCAGTGGATAGAGCGTCGGACTGGGATGCAGAGGACCCAGGTTCGAGACCCCAAGGTCGCCAGCTTGAGTAAAGCTCTCCAGCTTGGACCCAATGTCACTGGCTTGAGCAAGGGGTTACTCAGTCTGCTTTTGTCCCACAGTCAAGGCACATATAATAAAGCAATCAATGAACAACTAAGGTGTCACAACGAAAAACTAATGATTGATGCTTCTCATCTCTCTCCATTCTTGTCTGTTTGACCCTATCTATCCCTCTCTCTCTCTGACTCTCTCTCTGTCTCTGAAAAAAGAAAAACAACAGTCTGTTAAGGATAAAATGCAGACAGTAACTGGGTAGCTCACTTGGTTTATTTCTTTACTGTGATAATTATTATTTTTTGTTTGTTTTTGGTTTTTGTTTTTTTTTTTTTTTTTTTTTTCATTTTTCTGAAGCTGGAAACGGGGAGAGACAGTCAGACAGACTCCCGCATGCGCCCGACCGGGATCCACCCGGCACGCCCACCATGGGGCGACGCTCTGCCCACCAGGGGGCGATGCTCTGCCCATCCTGGGCGTCGCCATATTGCGACCAGAGCCACTCTAGCGCCTGGGGCAGAGGCCAAGGAGCCATCCCCAGCGCCCGGGCCATCTTTGCTCCAATGGAGCCTTGGCTGCGGGAGGGGAAGAGAGAGACAGAGAGGAAAGTGCGGCGGAGGGGTGGAGAAGCAAATGGGCGCTTCTCCTGTGTGCCCTGGCCGGGAATCGAAGATAATTATTTTTATATGGTATACTGTGGGAAGGACTAACAGTTGATTTCAAAAATATATGAAATATGACAGCTTATATAAAATTAGTTAAGAAAAAATAAGCATAGTGAATGAAACAGAAGATGAAAGTAAATAAAATTGCATTTTTGAATGATACTAATATATTATTTATAATTACCAAGAAGAGACCACAAGTTTAAATTTAAGTTCTTTTACCACCCAACTGAAACAGGCAAACCTGAATCAGTTACTCAGTTCACTACAATCGTAATTTAGCAGATTTAGAATTATTTCTGCATGGGACAAACTATTTGAATTAAAAAAGAGAAGGAAAAAAAAGAAACAGAATACACAGGATGTTTAATTATTGAAAATATTAGAATATAAAAATATAATGTATAGCTGAATAAGAAAGCTATTTTACTAAATGATGTGTTGAACAAAGAAAAACTAGAGAACAATAAAGTGATCTTAGAAATTAAAATGTGACTCTTTAAAAGAGTTTCATAGGAGAAATGAAAAATAAATTTGAGCAATTTGTGTATGTTTGTGTATGTGTGTGTGTCTGTGTGTGTGAGAGAGAGAGAGAGAAAGAGAGAGAGAGAGAGAGAGAGAGAAAGAGAGAGAATATGACCAAAAAAAAAAAGACAATAGATGACATCTAGGAATTCTAACATGGAACAAAAACAAATCTCTAAAACAAGAAAATGGAACAAAACATGAAGATGAGACAATTATTAAGGGAATTATTTTTAAAAACTAATTTTCTAGAGCTGAATAACTGAGTAACCTAAGTCTTCAGATTTAAGGCGCTCACAACACAATCAACAGTTCAAATGTTATGGAAATGTTTACCTGAACCCTGTGTGCTTTTGGTGATCAATATCATTTCATTAAATTAAATTTCTAAATTAAATGAAGAAAATAATAATAATAAGGCAATATAATAAAAAGAGAGGTTTAAGGTGTCCATCAATGGCAGAACAAAATATATATATTTAAAAATATCTTACACTATTCATAAATTTGCTACACCTCAAGGATGTACAGAAGCCATTAGAATTTCCAGAAAGAAAGGGGTAACTTCCAAAGGAACAAGAATCAGACTGAAACACTTAACTAGCGACCCTGGATCTCAGAAAGTAGTGTTTCAGTAATGTTTTCACTGATCTTAGAAAGAAAGAAAATATTTTCATCTAAATTTCTAAAACCAGCCAAGTGTCAGTGAGGATAGAACTAAAGAGCTTTTTAGATGTTCAAGGACTCAGAAAGGTTTCCTTCCATGTGTTCTTTGTCACACCATGGATAGACCTGACAGCAATAACAGGTGGGAAAAAAATGTACAAAAATGTTACATTAAAATGGGTTAGCTTTTCTTGCCTTCTAAGTTGTACTTGACCTAATGTTTTTAAATTTACAGAAAAATGCCCCAAACCTTCCATATGGATTCAAGAATATGGGCGATTTTATGTATCTGATATAATATTGAGAATTCATAACATCTGGGGATAAATGTATTTTGTAAAGGAAATCTTGGTTTAAACAAGATTTGTGGGGGGCAGAAAAGAAGTATTTAACTTATGTAATAAACTACTGTTCCTAAGCACTTTTAAAACCACCTCAGCCACAGTATCACTCATTAACGGAATTTTGAGAAGGTACAGTATTCTCTGTTCGTTATAATGGGCTCAGGAGGACGGTGCTTCGCAGACTGTTGTAAGCCAGCTCCCCTTACTGCCCCAATTGAAAATAAACACAGGGCACCTCTTTTAACACTTCTTTTGTTTCCAGATTCAGGCCAACCTTCTTTGTAATTATTTCAAATTGGTAGAGTTGTAGTCCCTGTTTCTTGAGCATTTTATTAATTTTTTTTATTATGGAAAATAACACGACTTCACATATTCTGGAAGTAAAAATTCAAGGAAATAATCTCATCTGAGTTATTTTTTATGTCAAAGCACACAATCTAGCAGTCAGCTCTAGCGAAACATAAAAAGAATAAGTTTTATTAAAAGCCACTCTAAGTTACAGGAAATTGCAATTAGGTGGGTGTATTACTAGACATTTCCATGAGATGTAAAGGTAGATTTCCGGCCTTTTTATGACCTGAGTACACTCTGGATACACTATATCTTAGTTAAAAGATTTGAAGTTAAAATATGTTAATGGTGAATGTTATTAAAGAGTGTCCAATCTGCTTTTACAGAAAATGATGAAACAAAGCAGAGTGGAACAAAATCATGGGACTGCCTTGGCCAATGGCTGAAGACAAAAGGGTAGTGCTACAAAAGAAAATTTATGGCAAGAATCTGTCAATAAAATCTGTGAAAAGAATTAAGTGGCTTTGCCATGCCAAGGGTAAGGCATAAAACCTTTCTCTAAATGAATGTAACATTGCCTTTTGTAAACAGATAATTTGCAGTTAGAAGGAAGAGTAGAGCACAATTCATTGTACATATGACATGAACATGAGAAGAGTGTGCTATATATATTGAATGTACATATATAATATATATAGCATATGCATATATGTCCAAGTGTGCCTATGCATACGACATCTTTTCTCTAACCATGCTACATGTCTAAATACAAACATATGCTCTTTCATGCACATGCCCATTGTTCAGAAGGGTTTTTTGTTTGTTTGTTTGTTTTTTACAGAGACAGAGAGTCAGAGAGAGGGACAGATAGGGACAGGCAGGCAGGAACAGAGAGACATGAGAAGCATCAATCATCAGTTTTTCGTTGCAACACCTTGGTTGTTCATTGATTGCTTTCTCATATATGCCTTGACCATGGGCCTTCAGCAGACTAAGTAACCCCTTGCTCAAGCCAGCGACCTTGGGTCCAAGCTGGTGAGTTGTTTTTTTTCTCAAACCAGATGAGCCTGTGCTCAAACTGGCGACCTCAGGGTCTCGAACCTGGGTCCTCCGCATCCCAGTCCGATACTCTATCCACTGCGCCAATGCCCAGTCAGGCCAGAAGGTTTTATATCATTTTTAAAAATAGTTTATTTGTATGTTTTTTATGACTCTGCCAATAAACAGACAAATGCAGAAACCCACATTATCAATATCCTATACCAAACATTCAGATTTCACAAATGATGCTGACATTTGGGATATATTTGCTTTCACATCATTTTCTTTTTTATTTTAAATAAATACAATAGGCAAATATAGCTGATGCCACCATTTTCTCCATTTCTTTACAGATTTGACTTCTACACTGACATCAGTTATTATCAATTCTATCTACGGTCTCCTATGTTACTACCTATGCATGATCTGTCAACAGAGGTCTTTTCTATGTTGTTTATTTAAATACATGTTAGCATCTTTATGTATTCTTACGCAACTTGTCTTTTTCATTCAATGTTCTATTGCTCCATGGTGTTCCATTCTAAAAACAAACCACAATGTATTCATTTACTGGTTTGCTGGTTGCATTTAGGTTGTTAAGCAATTTGTTGATCTTCTAAGTAATATTACAATGCATTCTTTTGAACAGACCTGTTTGGGCACACGTTCATGACTGTTTTCTGCAACACTATAACTCACAGTGACATTGCTGCATCACAGGCTACAAACATCTTTGTGATTTTTAGACAATGCCATATTGGTTTCCAAATCATTGTAACTTTTTTGCATTCCCACAAGAGGAATGTATGAAAGTTGCCATTTCTCCAGTTGTTCACGATCACTTGCTATTGGTTTTCCTAGTGTTTATACTACACATAGAGACAGGAGGTTTACATATAAATGCATGCTTTTAAATTTTGGGCAGTTGAATGGGTATAAAGTAAAAAGTCTTAACAAGAGACATAAAGAATTTAACAACTATGAAATATGAGTCAACGTTTGCACACATTATCAAATTTTATTCTCCATTTAGATTTTGAAATTGTTTTATTCAAAAACGTATCAGTCCTTCGATAAATTTTGAAAGTAAGAGGCATATCCAGGCCACACTGATTCTAAGCACATATTTGTTTCCAGCGTGCCCTTGTTTTCTGCTCCATTCGTGCACCTGTGACCGCTTCAGTTTATGAAACACTTTCATGTATTGTATTGACCTTGCAGGGGAGACACTCTAGAGTTGAACCACCTTTCTAGTGTAAGGCTTGCAACACATTATCGTTTCATCTAATTCTTCAGAATCTTAAACATGTTAACTCTCATTTCTAAAAATTAGAAAAATTAAACTCAAGCCTCTAACGTCACTGTGCAACATAATCAGAGGAATTTAGTGATGACACCTGGTTGGAACCTAGTTGTGCTTCCAAGTCAGTAGATCTGGGCTTGTAGTTCATTTGTCTTCTTTTGTTTTGTTTTATTGTGACTAAGAAAACTAAACAAGATATCTGTAGGGACCATCAGGGTAATTTAGATTAAAGCTGAGTTTACGTTAATTCTAGTAAGGAAAGAGGACAGGGGATTCTTGGCTTTTTACATCAGTGGCCTAGGAAAAGTCGAGTCTGTGCTTTCTACTAGCCAGAGAACTTGTAAGAGGCTCTACGACAGTGGTCCCCAACCTTTTTTGGGCTACGAACCAGTTTAATGTCAGAAAATATTTTCACGGACTGGCCTTCAGGGTGGGACGGATAAATGTATCACGTAACTGAGACAAGCGTCAAGAGTGAGTCTTAGACGGATGTAACAGAGGGAATCTGGTCATTTTTTAAAAATAAAACATCGTTCAGACTTAAATATAAATAAAACAGAAATAATGTAAGTTATTTATTCTTTCTCTGCGGACCGGTACTAAATGGCCCATGGCCCGGTACCAGTCCACAGCCCGGGGGTTGGGGACCACTGCTCTACGGGACTGGAGAGCATGAGTAGGGATATAGAAGTCCAGGCACATTCCTAAGGTTAAAAGAGAAAGGACATTTGCGTATCTGGACATGATATCAGGGATTGACCCAGATAAACAAAGAAAAAGCAAGGCACTGTTTTTCTTACATGAAAATCGTTAGAAAATTGTCCCAGTCACTAGACACTATGGTGAATTTCCACGTGGTAATTTGCAAGTTATTATTCCCTCTTGAGTTACTGGAATTTTTCCCACCTGCAATTTGCTTTGCCACTTCCTGTTTGGCTATGCAATAGAAAGGCCTCCAGGGGTCCTTATGTTTCTGCAAGGACATCCGTTCTTAGCTACTGCTTGGGCAGCTCATTGTAAATGCACCTGAGAAGCAGTAGAGCAGAGCTTCTCCAAAGCGCTGGCTCTAGAACCTAAATCCCGGAGTCCTAGCTCTCACACTCAAGAGCCTAAAGACCCTGAGCTGTTTACTAAAACTTTATCAGCTTTGGTCTTTCCACTTGCAAAATAAAGAATTTTGGTGGTTCATATTTCATGAAGCTTAAAGAAAATTAAACAAATGAAGTAATTAGCAAAATGTCTGTTACCTAATAAGCAGGTGATATGTATATGTCAAATGTTATTTTTATCATCATTTTGAGCTATATACATACATTGCGTACCATGAAGAAATAATCTAAGAGACACACAAAGATGCAAATAGCCACTAGGTTGTATGAGATTACTGAAAAGGTAGATAGGGCCGGCAGAACTCTGAACTTCACCTTCGCAAAATCCACATAGCAGGTGCCCGGAGAAAAGAGGTTGGCGGATAGGTTTAAAGATCTCGGTGTCAAAAGAATTCAAGAGAAAAAGGTCTCCAACATCAGGGAATTCATTTGAAATGAGGTGATTAATGGTGTCTCCTTACTCTCTCTCCACACTATGGAAATGACAGGAAAATAAAAATAAAAGGGGAAAAAAGGGAACAAGAGGTATGGGAAAGAAAAAGTTGTCTTCGTTAGACCAGCAATATTTTAGAAATTTCCAGTAGATGGGGGAGTGACTTGAGAACAAAGAAACAAACCAAACAGGAAAACAAAGCCCCAAATACAGGGAGCAAATATAGGTTATTGAGAGAGTGAGAAAAGTTTTTCCTCACATAGCCTTAGAGGAAGCTCCTAAATGCAACAGGAGCCAAGAGTAATTAAAGGCAGAATCTGAAAGTGATGTTCCTTTCTACTGAAACCACGAGAGTTTAGAGGCTGCGCTGCTTCCCCCCGGGACATAGCCTCTTTTAAATACAGAGCAGAATCAGCCTAAGGCAGGCTTTGTCGTAACTTTAGGGACTGAAAGGCTGAGTAGCGCATGCATCAATAATTGACTAATAACGTAGTTGTTACCACTGACACAGAAGACTTACAAGTGAGTGTTGGGCTAGAGAGCAATCAATGTGCAGCCACAGGGAGGGGTGAAGAATGCCCAGACCTAGAAACAAAGCTTCCTGCATCCAGTGTTCTATCATAGGTCCTGGCTGCCTCACAAGCCCTGCCTACTAAAGTGAGAACCTGCATCCACCAATAGGCAAATAGGGTTACTCCTGGTGAGAAAGAACTCTGCTACCTCTACTGCTCACAAAAATTAGGGGAACAGGGAACATGCAGACACTCTAGTACAGTGTTTTCCAACGTGGGGCCCACGCCCCACAGGGGGGCAATTCGATAGTTAAGGGGGGCAATTTGAAAATGGACTCGACACGACTTTAACTCTTTTGCCCCGGGCCATTTAAATGCAATGCTAGATATTGGTGCCAAATTTAACAAAAAATGCAATTCTTAAATAATTGTGGTAAATAATTATTAAGTATAATTTCGTTTGACGAGACCAAAATATCAACTGGGTGATTGGCGTCATCAAGTAAACTTCGTCCTGGGTTCACCGAGGAGCATGCCGTCTGCCGCAGGGAACCCCGGACGTTTTAAAAACTCGCTAAAGAACGCAGTTATTCTCACCTAATTGGCCCATCGCAACTTCTGTAGTGTTTCACATCATTCAGTTGGTGTTAATTTGAAATAAGCGTCAGTCAAAACTTTTGTAAAAGCTCATTGATTTAATAAATATACATATATATATTGTATAGATATAATTGGTAAGTATTTGATTTTATTTTTATCAATATTAAACTCTTTATTAAGTACTTCTTGCATCGGGGCTAGAAAGCACTAATATTTTATAAATATTATTGGGGCTATAATAGTACATGCATGACAATTTTAATTTTAGAAGCATAACTTTCCAGAAAATTTTGTCAAGTGGAAAAAATATAGATACCTTTTGATTTGCGGTGGTAGTGTAGTAAATGTGTTATATACATTTAAATAAATATGAATTTTTAGTATACGTTTACTCTATGTCACATTGAATATATTTTAACACATATTTTAATATTAGTTTTTAATTTATCTTATTTTTATTTCTTATAGCCCATAGTAAAATGAGTGGTGCAAGCAAGAAAAAAACTCGTCAATATTCGGAGGAATATTTAAAATTTGGGTTCATACCCGCTGTTCACAATGAGCGGATTCCTTTTTGTCTTTTATGCCAGCAATGCTTGACCAACGAATCAATGAAACGAGGTCGCCTTGAAGCGCATTTGAAGGTGAAACATAGTGCTCATATTAATTCAGATTTGAGTTACTTTAAAACTTTAAAGAAAAATTTTGAAAAAAGAACATTAAAGTCTCTATTTACTGCTCATACTTCAACTAATAATCGTGTTCTTGAGGCTAGTTATCAAATTTCTTTATTCGTTGCTAAAACTGGAGAAAATCACACTATAGGAGAGAATTTAATAAAACCGTCAATATCAGCATTTCTTAAAACAGTTCTTGAAAAAGATGACAAAGATGTAAAAGCTATGCCACTCAGTGACAATACTGTTAGCAGAAGAATAGACGAAATGAGTGAGGATATTGAAAAACAACTTATTGAAAAGCTGAAAAGAAGAAAATTCTCCTTGCAAATGGATGAATCAACTTTGAGAGACAGTGAGGCAGTATTGATAACTTACGTAAGTATATTGATAAAGGACATTTTGCTGAAGAAATGTTGTTCTGTAAAAGATTAGAAAGCACCACTACCTCCAAAGATATATATATAATAAGCTAAAAAACTACTTAGATGTCAATGATATACCAATGAAAAATATAACATCTTGTGCTGCAGATGGTGCTCCCAATATGATGGGCAAGAAAAATGGCTGCTTAAAATTGATGAAAGATGCGAATCCAGAAATGATTCTTGTGCATTGTGTTATTCATAGGGAAAACTTGGTAGCTAAAAACATCTCGCCTGTTCTGAATGAAGTATTACATTCAGTAATAAAGTGTGTTAATGCTATTAAAGCTAGTGCCAAATGTGAGCGTCTTTTCAAGCTATTTTGTGAAGAACAAAATGAAGACCATGTGAGACTTTTACTTCATACTGAAGTAAGATGGCTATTTAAAGGAAACTGTTTGAAAAGATTTATGGAACTGTTTGATACTCTTAGTGATTTTTGAAGCGACAAACCTGAAATGAAGTATCTGTTAACAATAGATGGTAAAGCATTTGTGAGTTATTTAGCCTATATCTTTGAAAAACTAAATATATTAAATAAGCAACTTCAAGGAACAAATAAAACTCTTGTCGATGCAAAAGCAAAGATATTTGATTTCATTACCAATATTGAGTTATGTCAGAAACATATTAACAACAAAAACTTTAAACAGTTTCATTGGCTCCAAAAATGTGAAGTAACTGATACCGCTTTACTTGTTATTGTCAATCATTTGAATATTCTATCGGCTGATTTAAAAGAAAGATTTTCTGATTTAAAACAAATTGATTTCCCAACATGGATGATACAGCCAATGTTAGTGGATTTGTCTGATATATCAAATATGCAGTATCAAGAAGAACTCGCAGAATTGCAAAATGATGAGTCAGTTAAAGCTTTATTTAATATCAAAGGAGCAATGGCATGGCTTTGTGAGGAAACAGAAATCAAATACCCAAATTCAACCAAATGTGCAAGAAAACTATTGCTACCGTTTCCATCTTCATTTTTAGCTGAATGTGGATTTAGTGCTGTAAATGATTTACTAGTAAAAAAAAAGAAATTGGCTGGATATAAAACAACGTGGAGACTTGAGACTAAAGCTAACCAAATTGGAACCTAATATAAAATCTCTGTGCAGCAAGCATCAAGCGCAAGGATCACACTAAATTAAAATAATAAATTAATATAGAAAAATCTGTATTAAAATTATTTGGAATTTAAATTTCTGTTTTTCATTATATGTTTTGAAATTTTACTTACTGTGTTTTGTTAACAATTTCATAGTGATTTCTTCCTAGAACCTATCATTTATGTTTATTAAGTGAACAAATCAATTTTTTAATGTTAAAAATTATGTATGTTACATAGGGGGGGACATAAAATTTTAGAAACGTTAAGGTGGGGTATGGCACAAAAAAGGTTGGGAAACACTGCTCTAGTACTTTCAGCCTTTTCACTAATAAAATAAAAGTTGGTTTTGCATCTCATTTGCATAATCAAACAACTTCTTTTGCATCTCATTTGCATAATCAAACAACTTCTTTTGCATCTCATTTGCATAATCAAACAACTTCTTTTGCATCTCATTTGCATAATCAAACAACTTTCTTTGACTTGGTTGCTTTTCTGATGTTCTTGTTTTTTTTTTTTGTTTTTTTTTTGTTTTTTGTATTTTTCTGAAGCTGGAAACGGGGAGAGACAGTCAGACAGACTCCCGCATGCGCCCAACTGGGATCCACCCGGCACACCCACCAGGGGGCGATGCTCTGCCCCTTCGGGGTGTCGCTGGGTGTCGCTCTGTTGCGACCAGAGCCACTCCAGCGCCTGGGGCAGAGGCCAAGGAGCCATCCCCAGCCCCCAGGCCATCTTTGCTCCAATGGAGCCTCGGCTGGCTGCGGGAGGGGAAGAGAGAGACAGAGAGGAAGGAGGGGACGGGGGAGAGGAAGGAGGGGACGGGGGAGAGGAAGGAGGGGACGGGGGAGAGGAAGGAGGGGACGGGGGTGGAGAAGCAAATGGGCGCTTCTCCTATGTGCCCTGGCTGGGAATCGAACCCGGGTCCCCTGCATGCCAGGCCGCTGAGCCAACCGGCCAGGGCCCTTCATAGTTATTTAAAAGACTATGGCATCCATTAAGAACAGATAAGATGACAAACAAAGATTCCATCAGCGTTTATAGAAATTATATACATTGTTATAAAAAAAAGAAATTATATACATTGTTACAAAGTAATCTAAGTACTGAGTTGCAGAAATGACAGTGGGGTAAGTCAATATAGGTATTCTTAAGGAGTAAAGTATAAAATTTCAAAAATAAAGGAGATCTATGAGATGGAATAAATGGACACAAAGAATAACATCTTCCAACATCTGTGGGGCAGAACAATTATTATTCTTAATTGGAAACAATAGGCGAGAGTAACGAAAGTGCAGATTAAATCTATCAAAACAAAACAGAATAAATGCAGAAAGAATGAGGCTCTCCATGAAAACCCTCCTACCTCAATAATTCTTGTGAGAAAAATAAAAACCTGATTTGTTTGAGCCAACTTTTGACATTTGTTCCCAGCAGCCTTAAGTAATTCCTGATGAACACAAAGTCTAAGATATGTCAGTAACAACAAGAAATGCATGCATTTTACCCGGCAAAAATGGAACTCTGGACTAAACAAAACATACCAACAAGCAAACAAGCAAATAAAACATATATATTCATATACCATATATCAATTTACATATAACTGCTTACAAGAGGCACATATCCACACTGAACATGTGGACAAAGATATACAAGTTAAAGGCTTGAATAAAAGGTCTTCACGATGATAATAAGAACTGAAAGTGAAAGTTATTAAATTGACTTAAAAAGATATACTGGTAACATCAGGTACAATAAAATGAACATTTTTTTATGTCAGAATATATATACAATTCCAAACTAAAATTTGAAAATCTGGTTATTACCTTTTATAAAAAATGATACCAAAATATACTCAAGAAGGAATAGAAAACATAAACAGAACATAGAAGAAGTCACAAAAGTTGCCAAAGAGATGTAAGGAGATTTGTATGAGGATGTCCATTGCCATACTGGTGTAGTACTAAAATATTGGTCCCTCAGGGAGACCAAGTAAATACACTCTGGTACATTTAAATTACTCCAACATGAATAGACAATAGATGAACATACCACATGGCTGTGTGTCACAAAATATATTTCAGTAAAACATATAGACTATCTGATGTCATTTGCACAAAACATTATACAAATAATTCCACACATATGGATTCACTTTTGTAATAGTATAAAAATAAATAAAAATTATAATCTAATTTATTAATAGTGAATACTATTGACAAAGTGATGAAATTTAGTTTGACATGCATTGGTCTTCAACAGCATTTTCTTTAAATATATCTAAAGCAAAAGGATAACACATTAAGATTTTATAAGGCTGATTAACAGACAGTTTTGTTGTTTTTTTTTCCTATCAATTTTCATTTCCAAGTAAATAATATATATCCAAAGGAAGTTGATTATAAATTTATTAGAATAAGTAATTAAGTAAAGTGACCAGATATAAGTTCAATATGCACACTATATTAATAGCTTTTCTAGTAAGCAGAAATGGTTAGAACATGTGAAGGAAAAAAATCCATTTACAATGAAAAAATTTGAATTCCTAGTATTTACTCAAACAGAAATTTATAGCTAATAGGAAAAAGCTACACAGTTTTATGTAAACACTTTTATTTCAAGATAGGAAAAAATTTATATTCCCACATTTTCAATTTTTATACAAACAAATCTTTGAATACAATGCAACTCCAAAGTTTTTCTGTATTATTTTTATGGAATTTAATAGCTTTTTCTAAAGTAAATGGGAAAATCAGTGTGCAAAAATAAGAGTCCTGTTTTGGAAAGGATTTTATTTTTTAATATAATTGGCCATCTCATTCTAAGATTTAACATGGAAGAATAATATACAATAACAAAGGCCTATTTGATAAAGAAACACAACGTAAGACATAATATGTGTGAATTTTAAAACACAATGATAATTAAAAGAATAGTTATTGGTATATATATATATTCAAATAGAACGCTGAAACAGAATTAGCATAAGAAAATAACTATGTACTTGTTAGAAAATTGCCTTTACTGTGGGAAAAATAAATATCTCTAATTGGTGCTGTACTTAAAAATACATTTCTGCCCTGGCCAGTGGCTCAGTGGATAGAGCATTGGCCTGGCATATGGATGTCTTGGGTTCGAATCCTGGTCAGGGCACACACACAGGAGAAGTGAGCATCTGCTACTACTCCCCGCACTCTCCTCCTTCTCTCCCTCTTCCTCTCCCACAGCCAGTAGCTTAACTGGTTCGAGCGTGGCCCTAGGGTGGCTCCGTTGGAGGGCATCAGCCTCAGGTGCTGAGAATAGCTCAGTACTTGAGCATGGTCCCAGATGGGGTTGCTGGGTGGATGCTGGTCAGGATCCCTGTGGGAGTCTGCCTTGCTGTCTCCCTTCCTCTCTCACACACACACAGATTCTAGGAGATATGGACAGAAACACTCTTTTGAGTGGATTAGGGAGGACATAGAATACTGAACAAACATGTGAGGATTCACCTTGGATTGTACAAGATATTTTTCCATTTTAATAAAAGAGAAAAATAAGATGCAAGATGAATTTTAGATTCAGTGGTAGAAATGAGAAATCAAGTGGGCCCGTTTTAACTGTAAATACCATCCTTTCCCAGATCCCTTATTGTATCTGGCCTCAAAGTTAGGAAACACATTCAGTCAAAATTCACAACTACTCTCTTTAGTCATGCGCAGCTGCCATGGACAAAGGGTTAAAAGACAAAGATATTGCTGATCCACAAATCTATATGTATTAGAAGAATTAACAAATGACTACCTATGACCCCCAAGGTAATCCCTGAATCATAGTTCTTTTTATTTTTCTTTAGGCTAAGTTGTCTGTTATTGTTTTTGTTTCCTTCTTTCTTTCTCTCTTTTTTGTCCCCTTGCAAGAATAATGTTTTTAGTTCATCAGCATTGGCCTTGCAACAGCTCAGTTAAAAATTATGAACAGCCTAAAAACTACTTCAAATCTGAATCTGAAAATTTTTTAAGGTTCAAATAAGTTCAGTTGCTTTTTTAATTTAATTGTATGCCTTGGTATATAGTGGTTCCCACCTGGGACAGAAGGAGGGCTACCCACATGTGAAGAGAACCTGTTTCCTTGTTGTTTATGGCCAGTGATGATGGGGAAGGGTGAGAAACCTTGTTGAAGCATGGGATCACATGCGACTTCCAGACCAGAGAGGTTTGGCTACAAGTCAGAGAAGTACTCAGACCTTGTGATGTTGATCTGTCTTCATGGGTTACTCTTCACAGATCCAATTCATCTCCAATGGTGGCATTCATCCTACTAACTTTCCCTATGGGATTTCTATGGAATAAGTTGTTCTTGGTAGCACTTCTGAAATAAATTGTCTGTTTAGGAATAAATATTTAGACAGAATTGAGGATAAGGGGTTCCATCAAAATGTTTTGGGCAGTTAGTAATATTTCAGAAAGGGGTCACTATTTTTAGAAACTTATACCTGGTTGATTTAGTGACATGATTACTTCAGCGCTACTGCTATCTAGCCAGCTGCTAGCTCAGATGCTAGATAGGAGATGGTCCAATCCAGTGGTTACTATATCTTTCTTCATTGCATGAAGATGGCCTTAAAGTAGTTCAGCCATATCATCAATTATTTAACCCTACAGCTAACCCAGTGATAGGTTTTGACTTAGTCTTGTGGTTACTTTTCACTTTGTGTACTTTTCAAAGAACCAGGCAAATGATAACTTCCGGAATCAAGAACACAAAGCTCAAAGAAACATCACTGGTTAAGGTAGGTTAGACAAAAATTCTACATATGCCAATCCAGAAAGCCTGTTGATTAACTAATCCAAGTAATAGTGATTTGAAAATCTTTAGTCACCAACAAAATAATGCAGCCAGAAACTTTGTGTAATACATTAATATTTCTTTTTAATTTGGGTGTCATACAGATATGGGTAAAATAATACAGAAATAACATATAAGTAACACTCATTAGAAAGTTTGGAATTGTTGCTTTAAAAATCAGTATTATTTTTAAGACACATTTAGTTCTTCAAATGGTTCTTTGAAAAAGATTTAACTTGAATTTCAAATGAATATATTTTTTTCCCTTCACTTTAAAACATTTTAATATATTTTTTTCTTTTTTAGTACAATGTTATATTAGTTCCTGTAATGCCAGTGGCCGAGGTCAGGAAGGCCCACACTGGATTCAGGCAAATATTAATAGATGGTCGAAAAACTGTGGGGCCAGAAAGCAATGAGCCATTTCAATTTAATATGTACATTCTCATAGTGGCAGATGAGCAAACAGGCAGAAAAAACCGTTTCTCCACCCCGCACAGTGGTGAGCAGAAAATCCACCACCCACCATCCGCAATCCACACTGAGCGCAAGCACCCACAGCCTCACATAGACTATCCACACGTGGCGCTGCCCTGTGCTCACGCACTAATCAAGCAAAGCGCTTGCAGCCAGTAAACCAGTGAGCAAGCCTAACACAGCTGTTTTCCCCAGTTTCAAATATAAAATCCTGCTTATTATTTTTTTAATCCTAGTTATGCTTAAGGGCAGAATTCATAATCTATTTCTCTTCCATTGAATCCTCTTTAACTTCTGCTATCCATGTAATTTTTCTTTTCTTTGACTCTTATTACACTTCATATTCTTAAAAGGATGTATTTAAGTACAATCTTCCTCATTATTTTTAAATACCCCCTTTGAGAGGAATAATTCTCCCTTTTTATCCAATGAATGATAAGGGCGAAACCTGTGTAAAACATGCATGTTTTCATCAGTTTCTGGCTGAATCTTTAAAACTTGACATTAGAACTAAAATAGAAATACTCGTTTTCATTAGCATATGATGCCCAATGAAACCAAAGGACATCTCAGCAATACTCTGTCTACCCCTATGCAAAAAAAGTTAGAAGCATTCCACTCTCTGTCCTGTGACAGTTATTAAGTAGCTTCTAGTAATTAGAACCCAACTAAAAGTGACTTCTGTTCTAAATGTTTATTTAAGTATTCATTGTTTGCTAATTTTAAAATTCCTTTTTTTCTCCTTTTCTGAAAAAAGAACAGAAAAATATAGTCAAGTTTTTGGCAGCCTTTAAAACTCTTCTCTAGACCGTGGGTGTGTATGACATTTGCCTGACCTCCGTCCATCCATCCCTCACCTGTAGAGACAATGACATCTTGTGGAGAACAACACTGCTCTCCTCTTAATTTCACTTCTAAAAGTGGGAGTTGGTTGGATACCCCTGGCCACAGTGATTGATTTCACATTGACACATGATTCAAATGGAATAATTACATAAAGATACCAGGACTTTTTTTTTTTTTTTTTTTTTGTATTTTTCTGAAGCTGGAAACGGGGAGAGACAGTCAGACAGACTCCCGCATGCGCCCGACCAGGATCCACCCGGCACGCCCACCAGGGGCGACGCTCTGCCCACCAGGGGGTGATGCTCTGCCCCTCCGGGGGGTCACTCTGCCGCGACCAGAGCCACTCTAGCGCCTGGGGCAGAGGCCAAGGAGCCATCCCCAGCGCCCGGGCCATCTTTGCTCCAATGGAGCCTTGGCTGCGGAAGGGGAAGAGAGAGACAGAGAGGAAGGAGGGGGGGTGGAGAAGCAAATGGGCGCTTCTCCTATGTGCCCTGGCCGGGAATTGAACCCGGGTCCCCCGCATGCCAGGCCGACGCTCTACCGCTGAGCCAACCGGCCAGGGCAAGATACCAGGACTTTTTAGGAAATATCAGGAAGAAGTACTCCCTTTCCAAGAAGACAGGACACATGTTCATTGTCACCTTGGCCAAAACACTGGAAGGACATGCATGGAAATGAAACCAACACACAAATAAAAGAACTGAGAAAAATGAAGAGCAACACTATGTCCTGAAATTACATAATCCCCTGGATCCAGCTGTACCTGAAGCCAATCCCGAGGCTTTGCTGTTATGTGAGCTAATAGGGTACCTTTTCTCCTTAGCACATATTGGGTTTGCCTTCCGTCACTTGAAACAAAAATTGTCCTAAGTCACAGAGACTATGGAAATATGAAATTCTGTAACAGTTCATTGAAAAGAGTTTTGCCATGCTATTGTTGCAGTTACCTGTAACTAAAATAAAACAAAACAACAAACAAACAACAACTGCAAAAACTCAACCTTCAAGTTCCGAGTTCTAATAGAGGAAAAAAATATTTAGACTGTCACTTTTCTACCAACAAAGGCTGACATGGGCAGAAGAATTTGAATGATGTTAAAAAAAACACACCATTTAAAAAGTGCCACCTGTTCTTTGTGAGTTTAAGTGCAAAGGTGACGATTAGATCGCCTTTTGTTTGAGGAAATGCTTCAAGGAATTTGTGCTATACAATGGTAACATGGGAATTCAATTAGGGGTAGAGCTGAACTTCTAATCAAAGTAAATTAATTTCTCTAAGAAATTAATGCTTTTCCTTTAGGCAAAGATCAAATCTTACCTTCTTACCAGAACAGCAAAAAAATGAGCATAGCTCAGGGATCAGTGTTATCGAGTTCACCAAGGATGAGTCGCAGTGCATAGGCCCTGCTCAGAGGACCCTGAAGAAAGATGTGACAGTGGAGAACTACCACCTTTTCTCCGTGGGGTATTAAATTACCAAAGCCCAGGAGATCTTCAAGTTGGAGCAAGGTGAAGAACCCTGATCCTTAGAAGAAGAACTCCTCAACCAGAGGTGCCCAGGATATTACAAAGTTGACGTACACAGTGAGGGGAGCCAGAAAAACGAGGGAAACCTCTGTGCTAAGAGTTCTCTAATAGGAGAGGAATCCTGTAAGGACAATGAATTTAGGAAAAACTGTGATAAAGCACCTCCATTTAACCACAAAAACTGGCACACGAGAGAAATGCTTTGATCATAGTGAATGTGGGAGATCCTGTGACAAAACCACCATTGTGAAATACAATCAAGTTCACATGGCCATGACACACTATGAAGGTAATGAAAGTGAAAATAACTTCAACAGCAACTTCACCTCTGAGAACTGTTACAGGACAGTGTGCTTTGGAAAGCAGTAAGTGTGAAGAAAACTTGAACTGGAGTTCAACCAATCGAGAACATCCGAAGACACAAATAGGAGATACGTTCTGTGTTTTTAATAACTGTACTAATGCTTCCTACCAGGATTTGGATCTTACAATATATCAGAAAACTCAGAAAGAAGAGAAATTTGACCAATGTGGTACACAAGGAGAATTCTTTGCATCAAAATTCATTCCTCAGTGCCTGGTCTTTGATGGCACAGTGGATAGAGCATTGAGCTAAGACACAGAGGTCACCGATTTGAAACCCGGGGCTTGCCAGGTCAAGGCACAAATGACAAGCAAGCAATGAACAACTAAAGTGAAGCAGCTATGAGTCAATGCTTCTCACTCCTCTTCCCTCTCTCCTCTCTCTGTAAAATCAATAAATAAAATCTTAAAAAAAATCATTCCTCAGTGTACCTCAGGAAAGTGACACAGGAGAGAAATCATTTGAAAGTAATATATGGAAGAAATTTTTTTAACAGAAAGCACACCTCATTCAGTTTCAGAGGACCCATCCAGAGGAGAAAACATGAACGTGAGGAATGCAGGAAATCCTTTGTGCAAATTCACACACTATTTATTATCCTGGAACTCATATGCTTGTCAAACTCTATGAATGTAATGAATGTGAGAAAACTTTGTCAGACGTCAAACCTTACTGAACATCTCTGATGGTTCACACAAAGGAGAAACCTTATGATAAGAATGGAGGTAGGAAATCTTGCAAGAAATCTGCCCTCTTAGTACCTGAGAGAACACACATAGAGATTAAACTCAATCAAAGTAATGAATATGGAAAATCATTTTCCAAGATGGCACAACTCAAAGAACATCAGGGATTTCACACAGAGAAGAAAACCCCATGGATTTATCAAATGTGGGAAAACTTTCTCCAAGAAGATATACCTAGTACACATCAGATAATTTATACAGGAGAGAAACCCTATGAATATAATGAATGTGGGAACACTTTTGCTGCTAATTCAATCCTCAGAACACATCAGAGAACTCACACAGGTGAAAAACCCTATAAATGTAATAATGGCTGTCAGAAAACTTTTACCCACAATTCAGCCCTCAGAGTATATCAGATAATTTACACCAGGAAGAAACTCTGTGAATGTCATGAAAGTGGAGGCACTTTTCCCCAGAAGACATACCTCTGTACACATCAGAATTTACACAGGGGAGGAAACCCTATGAATATAATGAATGTGGGAAAACCTTCTCCAAGAAATCACACTTCAGTGGACAGAAGAGAATTCACAAAGAGGGGAGGGGACCTTATGAGTATAATGAATATGGGAAGACTTCCTCTAACAAGACATATCTCACTGGACATCAGAAAATTCACAGAGACAAGAAACCCTATGCGTGTAATGACTGTGGGAAAACCTCCATGAAATTGTATGTCAGTGGACAAGAGAGAATTCACACAAGGGAAAAATATTATGAATACAATGAATGTGGGAAAGCATTTGACAGTAATACAGCTTTTGGGGCACATCAGAGAATTCACACAAGAGAAAAATGCTATGAATGTAATGAATGCAGGAAAACTTTCTCTAAAACCTCACACATCAGAGCACAACTGAGGACTCGCACAGGGTGGAAACCCTATGAATGTAATGAATGCAGGAAAACTTTCTCTAAAACCTCACACATCAAAGCACAACTGAGGACTCGCACAGGGTGGAAACCCTATGAATATAATGAATGCAGGAAAACTTTCTCTAAAACCTCACACATCAGAGCACAACTGAGGACTCGCACAGGGTGGAAACCCTATGAATGTAATGAATGCAGGAAAACTTTCTCCCTGAAGTCATATATTAGTGCACATCAGAGAATTCACACAGGTGAGAAACCCTATGAATGTAATACAAGTGGGAAACCTTTTGCCCATAATTCAACTCTCAGAGCACATCAGAGAATTCACACAGGTGTAAAAAATACTATGGATGTAATGAATATGCGAAAACTTTTTCCAAAAGTCACACCTTAATGCAAACCAGAGAACTCACACAGGGGAGAAACCCTATGAGTCTAACAAATGTGGGAAAGCTTTTGTCCAAAGTTCAACTCTCAGAGTAGACCAGAGAACTCACACAGGGGAGAAACCCCATGAATGTAATGAATGTGAGAAAACATTTGTCCTTAAGGCAGCTCTTCAAGTACGTCACAACAAAATGCACACCAGAGAGAAAACTCTTCCATGTAATTAATTTGGGAAGTTCTAAAGAAACTCGTATCTTAATCAGATAACTCACAGTGGAGAAGCTCATGTCACATAGACTGGCAAATTGTTAGCTTTAACTGTTCCCTTTTCTGGTAGATACATAGCTTGTCTAAATTTCCTATTCTGTCCTTCATCCAGATGGGACTGGTTGTGGAATATGATGCTATTACATTTAAGCTAAGTCTGGTCTTAATAAATCACCTTACATTCTTTCTGTCCCATGTTATACTAAAATGGAGACATTTGAACATAAAGCACAAAGCCGAAGCTAGAGTCTGAATAACTGGGTGAAACAATGTTCTACTAACAACTCTTCACTAGTTAGGGTTTTTTTTTTTTTAAAGCAAGAATTAAGTTTGTACTCGAGCTCTTGCAGATTTTGATCTATTGGCTAAATGCACATAAGTTAGCCAATTCCGTTAAAGTGGAATAAAACCCTATAAATATAATTAATGTCAGAAGACCTATCAGAATTCAACCTATCACTGTACTTCAGAGACTTCACATGAGGAAGGCAGCTCTGCCAGTGTCCTGAATGGCCATATGGCCTCATTAAAACTCAGAGAAATGACAGGGATAAACACAAAATGTCTTTACCCCCAAGGGAACTTCACTAAACATCAAAAAATAATTAAGATTAGACTAAAATCTTATATTTTGATAAATACTATTTCTTCACACACATTGAGTTTGGGTCAGATCATGTTTTTCTAATGAAATGTGTCAGTTTCAGAATTGAAGGTAAAATCTTCACCTAGAATGGATGTACTAAAACTTGTGTTTTATATGTAATAATTATTTTGTAGAAAATATATAAGAAAATATTTACCTATGCACAAACTAACTGTGGAATGTGAAGTTTTAGAGATGGAGGAATAACTGGAATTTGTGGCAACACCAGTAAATGCTTGTGATTGGTTTCTGAGAAAAAAAGTCCAAGTCATGAGAAAGGCAAATATGGTCCCAGCAGAATCACATGGACCTTGGGGGGGTGTTAATGGTAGCAAAATTACCCAGAAGAAAGGGAATAGGATACTCACTTGCGGCTCCTGTTGATTCATCCTGAATGTGTGTAATTCCTGGGTTTTGTACCCTTGTCTGGAATCTCTTATCAGTTAGCCAGTATCTCATCATTCCAATTTTTTACTCAAGAATCTCAGCAATGGTAAAATTATACACTTTAATTATTTGACTACATCACTTCATGGTCACCTAGGATATTTTAAATTAAATAACAAGATAAAGAAGTTAATCATATCCTTATAGATTTTTCTTGTTAAATTTAGGGACAACCTGTGTGTTTGTCATAAAGGAGTTTGCAGTTTTATGAGAATCTGCCAGATTAGAGCACCTGGCATATAAACTTTATGATTTCAACTTGAAATAAATAATTGATGTTAGGATTATAATTTTACATTTAAAGGTGTAATAAAATTTAATTGTTTTTAAACAATAACAGCATAAGAGAACTCAGTTTGCTATATTTATAAATTTGAGCTCATAGCTTCCAGAATTACTTCAGAATTTACAGGCATTTTGCTTTAGGTATGCAAGTTTGTCTGATGTGAATTAGAAATAATTGAATTAAATATGTTTAATTGAGGAATGATTATACTTTAAAATGTTTAAAAATACTTAATTAAATGAACCTAATCACTGTGAAAATTTAATATAAATTTAACTGGATATTTGTAAATTAAAAAATGCAGGTGTTTAAATTTTTTCACAAGAGCTTTATGAATTTAAAAAATTGGCTTTGAAAGTTAAACTTGATGTTTTATAAATAATGTGACTTTTCAATTTTGCAAACTAAGGGTGAAAAAGTTGAAGGGATTAAGGAAAAAATAAAAACCTCATACAGATGAGTATAGAGATTACCAGAGGGGCAGGGCTAGGGCCGTGATGGCGAACCTTTTTATAAAAACCGCCCACTTTTGCAGTGCTGGTCAACCTGGTCCCGCCCACCCACTAGTGGGCGTTCCAGCTTTCATGGTGGGCGGTAGCAAATCAACCAAACAGCTCTTGTAGCCGCAATTGGCCCACCATGAAAGCTGGAACGCCCACTAGTGGGTGGGCGGGACCAGGTTGACCAGCACTGCAAAAGTGGGCGGTTTTTATAAAAAGGTTCGCCATCATGGGGCTAGCTAGATGGAGGAAGAAGAGTGTAAAGGGAAGGCAGAATCAGTGATGGAAGGAGACTTGACTTGGGATGGTGAGCACACACTATAATATACAGAAGATGCATTATAGAATTGTACCCATGAAACCTATAGAATTTTATTAACCAATATCACCCCAATAAATTCACTGAAAAAGTAAAAGATATAAAGTCACACACACAAAAATAAATAAATTTGCAATGTTAGTGGAATGTTATTTAAAACCAAAATAATATAAGAGGTTCTTTTTACATAATAGGTTTCCTTAAGACTTAAAATAGCCCCCATTCACATTTTTCAATAAAGATAGAGAAATAAAGCAGAAGTCTCAGACTAGGGTTCAGGAGAGAAGTTTCTTATTTTATCTTAGGCTATGTTATTGTAGTAGAGTGGAGGCAACATAAATATGTTTAAAAGAAGACGGGAAAGAAAAGATGACAAAGAACAGAGATTGGAGATACACACACACTCAATTACATTTTCCTCCCTATATGATAAAAACATAAAATAAACAATTTGAACCAAGAGTTGTTTCATTATGTCTACATATAACTTTTGAGTAAGTGTTGACGTGTCTCTAACAAGAGGTGGCAATTTAAGTGCAATTTCTGATTATTGTATTTTTATGGCTGGAGCTTACTCTACTGAGTGCTGAAAAAGTCAATAAAATAGTTTTGATGCTCTGAGATGTTGCATTACTTCAGGCTTCTCATTCTGAGAGTCATTTCTTATATTCTTATATATTCTAGAGGTATAAAAGCATTAGGAAAAATGATTTAACACTGATAAATCAAGAATAAACATCTAATATAAATAAAAAGTATCTCTCATATCTTCTTGATTTTTAATATCACTTGTAAAGACTAAGTCCAAACCATAGCGAAGTTTATTTTACTGATTTTTGTTTCTATAGAGATATATTTTCCACATATATGAGATATCTGCTAAAAATAAAAAGATGTTAAATTAGATGGACGATATAATTTTTCTAATATTATCTCACCATATGATAAGATTATAAGGGACAAAAAGTTTCCTGTACCCTTCCAGGTTCATTGATTGGTCTAATAATCAAATTAATATAAGAGATTAACAGGAGAAAATCAAATATATGATAGTTATGTACATATGGGAGGCCCTACAGATATGGGACTCATGGGACATTTGGGCAGTTGAGACTTATATGCCATCATGAGGTAAGGAATGGGATGGGGCATGGGGCTTCTGAAAGAAAAAGAATAATTCACAGGATGATAAGAAGAGCAGATGTTTGGCAATTAGATATTTGTCATGCCACACAGATAGGTCATTTAGGTAAAATGTTATCTCTGGTAATAGCTCTCTTTCTGGACCAGGCCCCTAGCTAAATTGTTTTAGGTAGTTAAGGGAGAGGAAGAAGTTCTTGAATCTGTTGGGTCATGATTACTTCAGCTCAAAGTAGTCCCCAGCCAAAATGGCACATTTGGGGGAGGCTCATTCTGAACCTCTTCAAGATTATATCTAAACAGGTGTTTTAAAATTTTTCTATGCCTGCTTTTTACTCACACTCTTTCTCCCTGAATCAGATAAAACCATACTATCTCCAGGAGAGTTAGGATTGCTAAAACGAAAGAATGAAGAGGACGCACATGTTTTGAGACTTCCGGTCTGGGCTCCTAACCTTTCATGGAACAGGCCCTGGTGGGAACTGAGTATAGAAGATGTGGGAAAGGACAAGCTGAGAACCTGCTCCTACCCCTTCCCCCAAACTCAATCCATAAGGGTCACTTAGGCTGACAGAAGTTCATGCATAACATTAAGAAGGTGGTGCTTCAGCCTGTGTTGAAATTGTTTGGATGATTTGCTAAAACACAGACAGCTTGGGCCTAACCCTAGAGTTTCTGAAGTAAGTCTGGAGTGGACCTCCAGAATTTGCATTGCTCACATCTTCTACCAGCTGACGCTGGTGCTGCTAGTCTGTAGACCTGGGAACCAGTGACTATAGTGATGCAATAATGGCCCAGAAGCAACAAGAGGATTTGATAAACCAGCTTCCCAATGAAGCCTTTCTTCATGGCTTGCTCAGGAAAGCCAGGTGGAAGTGCAGCCAATGCATGCAGATCAGCTCACAGCCAATCAAATAGGAACTTACATCATCTGGCCAGAGCAGATATTCTCCAGGTCCCATGAAGTGAGGGCCTATCCAAGTTGCCAACAGTAGGCCTATGGTTCTTTAGGTAAAAGTACTTGGCCCTGTTCTAAAATTTTGCTAAATCCCATGCCAACAGCTTCTTGGGAGCCCACTGTTTTTAAGAGCCCAGTTGTTCACAAATATCTTAAAGCAGAGGATAGGGTTGTTATTGAAAAGAGGTGTTGATAGTCATGTGAAAAATAAATTCTTAGCACCACACTTGGATGGGTCCAGATGTGGCAAATCCTCTGCCATTGTACTCTCAGATTCCTTACGTGTTTAGACTCCATGACTCTACATTTATAAATGCTCCAATTGTCCTCTTTCCCTCATGCATGTTTTCCCTTACAGTCTCTCCTGGTGCTTTTATGAGACCCACCCTTCTCTGACATTAACCAGAACCATCCAAATGTCCCAGAAGTGGAAGGTATTCAGCAATGATTAATTTAAAAAATCATTGCTATTGTTTCCAACAAACATATTTCTAAACTTCTCTGTGTCCTACTGCATCTTCTTCTTCGATGCTTATGTTAGCACAGAAAGGATGCCCCTAAGTATTTTTCAAGTCTATGGTATCCAAAATTGTCCTTTGATCTTTATCCAAACCTCTCCACCAGTCTTGATCTCCAGGGAATAGACAATCAGCTCACTGCCGCTTCACAGATGTGAAAGAACAAATTATGCCAGAGAAATCGCCATGCCAGTCCATATGGAACTCAATGTAAATGCAAAATCTAGGTTTTATAGCATCGCCTTCCAATCACATGACAACTTCAGTCTAGATGCAACATGTGGACATCAGGCATTGAATAACTCCTGATGGCTGATTTCGCACTCATGGTTCTGGATAAAGATTGGGAGAGAAAACATACCAAGAGGAAGCTATACTATGTCAGAGCTTAGCCTACCCCTTAACCAAGGCCCATGCCATGCCATGCACCCTACATTTCAAGAGAGATCTTGGACCTGCAAAGAATCTGGAATACCTCATTTGTGCTTTTTAGTTTTGGTAGGTTACCATCAGTGTGCCTTAAGGTAAAACCATGTTGTAGATGAGATAAATCCTAATATTTGTGGTCCTTACACAGCCTTTTGGGGACACTGACTGCAATCATCATATCCTCTAATCATATTATACAACTAAAACTGAGTCAAAGGAATGTAACAATGTATATAATATTGAAATAGCTTTCTTTTTAGAATTCTAAGAAATATTGAGGAGAAAGAAAGCCTTCTACATGGCCAATGTCAAGCACCTCCCTGTAAACACGTTTGGGGGCATATGTCTGTGTTTTACAGTAAAGGACTGTTCCAGCTAGTATTCCTGCATAACAGACCACCTAATAAAACAATAAGCATGTCATTATGCTCATAGATTCTGTGTGTGAGGAATTTGGAAAGAATGCAACAAGGTATGATGATTCTGCTCTGTGATGTGTGAGAATTAAACTGGGAATCTTCAAAGGCTTGGGGTGACTTAATATCGTATAGTTAAGAGTTCAAATCATTTGAAGACATACATGGTCACCTGTCTAGTAACTAATGTGGTCAGTTCTTACATGGGGATATCAGCCTGAGTGTATACACAGGTGGTCTTTATGTGGTTACTTGGGCTTTCTCACTGTATGCTGTTATGCTTCAACAACAAATGCCCCCAAAAGAAACAGACAGAAACTATATCACCTCTTAAGAACTATCACTGAAAATCACATGGGGCCCTGGATAGTTGGCTCAGCGGTAGAGCATCAGATTGGTGTGTGGATGTCCACCTAATTCTTTCTCTCTCTTCCCCTCCCACAGTCATGGTTTGAATGGTTCTAGAAAACTTGGCCCTGGGCACTGAAGATGGCTCCATGGTCTTGCTTTAGGCACTAAAATAACTCAGTTGCTGAGCAATGGAGCAGCAGCCCATATGGGGCAGAGCATCACCTGGGTGGGGGCTTGCTGGGTGTATCCCGGTCAGGGAGCATGCAGGAGTCTGTCTCTACCTCCCTGCCTCTCATTAATAAAAAAAAAAGAAGAAATAAAGAGGGAGAGAGAGAGAGAGAGAGAAGAAAGAAATAGAGAGAGAGAGAGAGAGAGAAAGAAAAAGGGAAAATCACATGGCTTCACTTTGGTCTAAAGTCTAAACCAGGGATCCCCAAACTATGGGGCTGCATGCGGCCCCCTGAGGCCATTTATCCGGCCCCCGCAGCACTTCCCGAAGGGGCACCTCTTTCATTGGTGGTCAGTGAGAAGAGCATAGTTCCCATTGAAATACTGGTCAGTTTGTTGATTTAAATTTACTTGTTCTTTATTTTAAATATTGTATTTGTTCCCGTTTTGTTTTTTGACTTTAAAATAAGATATATGCAGTGTGCATAGGGATTTGTTCATAGTTTTTTTTTATAGTCTGGCCCTCCAATGGTCTGAGGGATAGTGAACTGGACCCCTGTGTAAAAAGTTTGGGGACCCCTGGTCTAAGCCATCCACATTCAAGGGGAGAGAACATAAAATTCCATCTTACAATGGGAGAAGTCCTAAAGTCTCACTGCAAGAGTGTGTGAGATGGAAATTATTTTTCTATGATCTCTGGAAGATACAATCTGTCATTAAGGACCCTCTTATTTCTTTGAATCAGAATTTTTGCCTTTTGATTGATTTACTTCTTTTGTCTCATGCAATTGGGGTTGGCTTTTGGTAGCATGACATGCCCCACTCAAAAACAGGGTCCTTACTTCTGTAGGTGAAATTGCTTTGAAGGACACAGTTAAGCTGCCACAAGACACAAACTAGATGAAGGTGAATGGATCTTAACAAAAGAAGACAACCTATTTTAAGCAGAAGCAAAGGGAAAATGGACTCATTTCTGAAGCTCATAAATGGAAAGCCTGCATAATTTTTCTGGATGTATGGCCCATCCACTTTTCCTTAGGTTAACTGGAAAAGCATAGCTCAGATGAATAAATCAGGTTGGAAATGGCTCTGACTCACTGCTGCTAATGTTCAAAGGAAGAATATTTTATGATCAAAGCAGTTATAAAACTAGAAATGAGCCCACTTGTGCCCAAGGCTGTACCATTACCTGATTAGCCTGGATATCTCATAGAAATGGACAAATGTCTATAAGAAGTTGCCTATTGCCTCTGGTAGTCCTGGGTCAATCCACGGCTGTTCCCCATATGAAAAGTATTCCTCAAAACTCCAAAGTTTTGAAGACTTCGAACCTGAGGTACAGGCTTTGGGATCATTTGCATCTCTTTGGCTCTTCCCCAATTCTGCTAATCATTCTAAGGCCCCTCACCTTTCTGTGAACTTTATTAAAATGAACGTGTAGGGGTAATCTGGGCCCCTTTCCTGAAGCACCCTCTGCTCTTTCAGCAGTCTTGGAGATGAGAGAATGAGTTAATTGAGGTAGCTACCTGCATTTGGGCCCTGAATGAACCTATATTTCTGTTGTTTTTGGACAGTAGTTTAAGTAAACAGCCTCAAAATATTTTTTCAGAAACTTTTGCCAATATTGCAATTTTCCACCCAGGCTTTTGAGGATAAAGAAACCCTCAATGGACTCTTCATAAAACAGAAAACTCATGCACCAGGCCCTTTATATATTATATTTTATAATATATTTATAATATATTATATGCAATACTTATAATATATATAAATATAACATTTATAGATATATTTTTTCTCTTCCTCCATTAAGATACATTCTGTGAAGTAGACAAGTCCTGCCGGGGGTGAGTATGACAGAGACACAAAGACCCAACTCCGGGGACCAGGTTCAGTGATGCAGATCCACTTTATTCAGGAAGTGGGCTAGCTTATATACACAGGTTCAGCCTATAGGGTGTTACAGTGCATCCTTCATAGCCAATGGCTGAAAAGATCAGGGAGCTGCGTGGTTAGTGCTGACTCACTTCCTTATAGCAGGCGAGCTCCCTTCCTGGGTATGCCCAGGAGGGTTCTGGGAGCTGGAGTATTCTCACAGCATTGCATCAGCCACAGCTGCTAGGGATGCGCTCTGCGCTCCACCCACACTCTGATATCCAGTATGTATCTTATGGAACTAAATCACAAACTCTGAAGCAACTGAACTATAAGAATGGTCCTATCTTCACAGTGGGACAAGTCATGCTACAATAGAGCAGTCTGGTTTCTCTCTCTCTCTCTCTCTCTCTCTCTCTCTCTCTCTCTCTCTCTCCACACACATACACACACCTAATAGATGAGGTGAATAACACCCTCTTCTATGATGGAATTGAAGTTACTTCAAGAAGTGTGGAATACTAACTTAGACTAGATACCTTTGCCTTCTTTCACCATTAATCAATGGTGAATATTTGGTTTGGAGTTCTGAAGACATAAATGCTTATATCACCTAGAGCAGAGGTTTTCAAACTTGGGTGCATTGGGATCACCCCAGAGCTTATTAATAAAATGCATATTGCTTCTGGGGACCCCACTATCAGAACCACTGCTCTTTGGCCTTACTCTCGAAGTGTGGTCCATGGACCAGCAGCATTGGTCCTGTAGCCTATTGAAACACACTATCTCAGGCTGCAACCCAGACACAGAGAATCAGGATCTGCACTTTCATGACTTGCCCCAGTGATCTGTCTGCACCTTCAAGCCTGAGAAGCAAAAGCACTCCTCCAGGATAGGAGATTTTAGCCATTTCCTGCTGTAGCCACTTACAGGTGTAATACACATCCTTCATCATACCTGATGTTTTAAGCAATTTCCAGGTGATTTTAACTGCTCCCCTCTTAAAAAGGTGAAGAAAGTATATCTTACAATTAGGAAATTAGTGACACCATTATAAGAATAACTACTCTGTTTTATTAAAATAATTCTTTTAACATTAAAAAAAATGACCTATAATATACCCCATAATCATTTCCAATATCATAGACAAAACCTGTAACTGGTCTGAGGCATTCTTTCTTCCTAGGCAGGAATTGGAAAATAATGATGTAAAGACCTGAATCATAAGTTGCACTTAGGATAAGAATTTACAGATACAAGTGATCTATAAGAAAATCCCATAAAGTCTGGACTGAAAAGTAAGAATGCTACCTAGACCACATCAATTAAATCATGAAGACAATGAGCACCATTATTTCTACTTTTCCATTAGATAGAATGTCCAACAGTAACTCATGGGTAAGTTAGCTGAATGTATCAAAAAGAAGAAAAATCAAGGTTTAGTTTATTGAAATAATTTGGAAAATTCAGTCAAAATATAAATCCTTTTAATAAAAAAAGACTTCTTTTGCCTGAATATGTCTTGGTTTCTAAGGAGAATTTCAGCATAAATACAATACAACCGGCTCTTTTAAAATTTATGTATATATATATGTGAGTTGACACACTAACATGTACAATTCTAAACTTTTTGCTTGTATTGCATTGACCTTTTCCTGGGTTAAAAGAAAAATTATTTTGGAGACTTCTGATTCTAGATGGCTGCTGGACACTTATGCATAATATTCCTTCTTGCAGAAGTTCCATTAATAATATAGGGAAGAAGGCTTATATTAAAGTTCTGGATAATAGAAACTCTGAAATATTTAAGAAATTGAGAAAATTTTATAACATTCAATGTAGATAACATCAAATTAAGAGCAAAATCTCAGAGGGCAAACAAATCTACAATACTATAGATTTAAAAAGAGAATTTTTCCAGAAAAAGTTTGTGGAGGAGATTCGAGAATAGATCTAAGATAGCAGGACTGGGAGTAAAGGAAAAAGTTCTGTGGGACAGCTGGGCCACTGTCCCCATTCTACTATGGAAGGTGTTTCTCCCCAAAATAAAATTAATAGTTCTTTAAATCAAGTTTCTCCATGCTAATATTTTTCACCATTTATGTCCATGTGAATCAGCTGAGAATGTTGTTAATAGACAAATTTTGATTAACTAGGTCTGGAGTGATGGAAACTTTCTAGGCCAGAGGTGAAGACGTTCTTACAATCTCCCAGGTCATGCCAATGCTGCGGGGCCCTGGACTGCCTTTTGAGTACAAAGGCCAATGGCAGCACTAACTACCTAGAAGTTACAATGGAAAAAAAAAAATCTTCTTTGGCCTGTTGGCTTAGTGGTAGAGCATTGGCCAGATGTGTGGATGTCCTGGGTTTGTCCCAGGTTCAATTCATGGTCAGGGCACACAGGAAAAGTGACCATCTGCTTCTCCATCCCTCCCCCTTCCCCTTCTCTCTCTGTTTCTCTTCCCCTCCTGAAGCCATGGCTTGATTGGTTAGAACTCATCAGCCTCGCACTGAGGATGGCTCCATGGAGCCTCTGCCTCAGATGCTAAAAATAGCTCGGTTGTGAGCATGGCCCCAGATGGGCAGTGTATCCTGGTTGGTGCACATGCAGGAGTCTGTCTGTCCCTCTATCTCCCCTTCTCTCACTTGGAAAAGAAGAAGAAGAAAAAAGAGAAAACATTCCATTTACAATAACAACAAAATCTGAGTCTCTACAACAAGGCTAATAAGAAAGTCACATAATCTAAACAAAGAATCTTTTAAAACTTTGGTTTAAGTATTATAAAGATAATTTGAGGCCCTGGCCGGTTGGCTCAGTGGTAGAGCGTCGGCCTGGCGTGCAGAAGTCCAGGGTTCGATTCCCGGCCAGGGCACACAGGAGAAGCGCCCATCTGCTTCTCCACCCCTCCCCCTCTCCTTCCTCTCTGTCTCTCTCTTCCCCTCCCGCAGCCGAGGCTCCATTGGAGCAAAGATGGCCCGGGTGCTGGGGATGGCTCCTCGGCCTCTGCCCCAGGCGCTAGAGTGGCTCTGGTCGCAACAGAGTGACCCCCCGGAGGGGCAGAGCGTCGCCCCCTGGTGGGCGTGCCGGGTGGATCCCGGTCGGGCACAGGCGGGAGTCTGTCTGACTGTCTCTCCCCATTTCCGGCTTCAGAAAAATACAGGAAAAACAAAAAAAAAGATCATTTTAGTGAATGGAGAGCAAAAGCGCCTTGATGCATGGGACAAGGAATAACGCTATTTTTTTTTTTTTTTTTGACAAGGCTCTTCATACCCCACGCTCAATGTCTTGCATTACTTATCTGGCTTGCAAAAGTTTTATCTGGTTCTTTCTTTGATGCTCACTGGTTAAAACCAAACAAATAGAAAATCCTTAGGGAAAAGCAACATGTAAGTAACCATTTCCTTCATAATTTTAAATTAGAATATAATTTCTTTCAGGCTCTATGGGTTTCTTGACATGATTGCGTTCTGCAAAACTTTGCTTTTTCTACCCAAGACGTAACTTTCTTGATACTGATTACCAGCAATCAAGAGATATTTCAAGAACACAGACCTGGTGCTTAGTAGTATGGAAAAACACGTCGACTGTTGTTGAAAGGATGAATATTTGTGAAAGCTACAAAATCCTCATAAAAGGGCTCTCATTCCTCTACAGTTTTTCTGTGCTTTTAATAAAAATATGAACAGCCAATAGAAGAGGTTAATTTGAGAAGAGAAGTATGACCAGGGCCATGAATGTTTTCTCCAGAGTTATGGACCAAAAGTTTGTGTTCTCCTTGAATTTGTATGCTGACACCCTAACCCTCAATGTGGTGATATTAAGAGGTGAGGTCTCTGGGAGATAATTATGTCATGTAAGTGAAGCCCCCATAAATGAGATTAATACCTTTATATAAAGGATCTCAGAGAGCTTTCTTATCCTATTTCCAGCATGTGAGGATACAGTTAGAAATTACAAGTCTGCAACATGGAAGAGGTTGCCCATGCTGGAAACCTAACCTTGTACTTTCAGCCTCCTGAACTGTGAAAAATACATTTCTGTTTTGTTTGTTTGTTTGTTTGTTTGTATTTTTCTGAAGCTGGAAACGGGGAGAGACAGTCAGACAGACTTCCGCATGCGCCCGACCGGGATTCACCCAGCACGCCCACCAGGGGCGACACTCTGCCCACCAGGGGGCGATGCTCTGCCCCTCCGGGGCGTCGCCCTGTCACGACCAGAGCCACTCCAGCGCCTGGGGCAGAGGCCAAGGAGCCATCCCCAGCGCCCGGGCCATCTTTGCTCCAATGGAGCCTTGGCTGTGGGAGGGGAAGAGAGAGACAGAGAGGAAGGAGAGGGGGAGGGGTGGAGAAGCAGATGGGCGCTTCTCCTATGTGCCCTGGCCCGGAATCGAACCCGCGTCCCCCCGCACGCCAGGCCGACGCTCTACCGCTGAGCCAACCGGCCAGGGCCCATTTCTGTTTTTTATAAGCCACTCAGTTTACGGTTTTTTGTTATAGCAGCCTGAACTGACTAAGACATATAGGGTCCTACCTGCTTATTCCCCGAGAGGCTACGAAGAAGTCAGCATCTGGTCATATTCCTTTTATTTGGATCCTCCTTATCTTTGTACCCATAAGTTTCACCTGAAGCAAAGGATTCACCATGGATGGAAATTCCGTTACCTTGGAGGGACTCCACTATGAAATCAAAATGGTGTTATTGTCACTTGTTCTCTACTTATCTTTGTGTTCATTTTATTATAAACTTAAAACTCAAAAGAAATTGCTTCCACCTGGTTACTCTGATCACAATAAGGATTTAGAATGGTACTATAACTTACAAAGCACTCATATATGTGCATGTGTGTGTGTGTGTGTGTTTTAATTGGATCAATAAACACTAGGTCTTTAGAGTTATCTTATGAGATACTGAAAAGAGAAAGAGAGACTGAAATAGTGACACAATTTTTGCTGTCAAGGGCTGTGTTCATTGCAGTAGGAAAGGCAAGTATCATTGCTTAGTGTCTTTGGTAGAGATTTCTGCCTCTGTCATTCTCCTGAAACTGTTCTTGCAACTGAACTGGTCTCTCCATTACATTTGCATTGTTTACTCCCCACACTGACTCCATTCCTCTGATCCTGTTGCTCAGATTCTCTCTTCCAAGGACTCCCACATCTTATATGTGGATATGTGTGTGTGAATCGCCGCTTTTTGTCCTGGATATAAATGTCAGGGTCTCTCAGGTCACCACAAAAAATCCTCACAATCCAGCATCTCAAAGACTAGTCAAATTAAAGTTTTATATATCTGTGTTTTTAAAATCTACAAAAGAAAATACATGACGATGGTTGGCAAAGAGGTGGTTATTCATGTGTTGACTTGGGCCTGTGTACTTGAGAGCCTTTAAATAGAGATGCAAATGATATTACTTTATAGGAATTATAGAAGTGGGTATTACTAGACACTTAAAGAGTTCTTGGTTTGTAAAAATGAATGTGGCAGTGATCACAATTATTGTAAATTATAACAGACCAGACTTAGCAGAATGTCACAGGTCTGTTGGAACTTTTAGGCTCACAAGGAGAGGAGAAAAAAGGTAGATTCTAATAAACCCTGTAAGCAGAAGTCATTCCCAACTCCAGGAGGACAGGACATAGCAACAGAGTTTTAGAAACACGAATAACAGAGCAAGCTTATCTGCCATTTCATCGGTATGGGACTTACACTTCTGACAGCCTCTCTCTGACGATGAAGTATGCTATCACCCACACCCGGCCTTTCAAACACCAGTGCAGATCTGTGACTTATTAAGCTTATTCATGCCTGAAGGCTTTCCACTGACAATCTTGTTCCTTCCATACAAATGCCAGGAATATATCTTTCAAACCAGAGTTCCTACTTCTGCTAATCATTTTATGGTGTCTGGACTATATCCTCTAAAAGAAAATAAAATACCTTGGGCTTAATGTCAGCTGTCAAACCAATGTTCTCTTCATGTTCCAACAACAGGCTATTACACTTTGTACCACTATATAATTCACAGCTATTGTGGGAATAGATGTGTGAATTTCTAACAGAAAGCTGAGAACAAGGACATGATGTGTTGTGTAATAACAGTAGGGGCACAGCACACCTTACGGAAAAATCATTTAGCAAAAGAATAATTGTTTAGAATAAAGTTAGGTAACCTCGGAACATGCCATCCTATGCGTCTCACCCTTTCACCACAGTTTATCACGGTCGTGATGCTAAGCATGAAGATAAATGAAGCATCCTCCTCCAATATATGTATCATAATATGGTCAGAATAGTGGATCAACCATGTGGGAAGTAGACACAACCAAAAATTATTCTTTCTAGTTTGATGACCACTTATATCAAAATGCAAAAAATATATATATATATTTTTCAGTAGAAATTATTATTTTTTAATTGAACTTACTGGGGTGATATTGGTTAATATAATTTTACAGGTTTCAGGAATAGAATTCTATAATCTATAATCCTTATATTATACCATACTGTCTGTTCACCACTATAAGTCATCTCCCTCCATCTCCATTTATCTTCACTTCTTCTGCCTCCTCTTGCCCCCTTACCTTCTTGTAATCACCGTAGTGTTGTCTGTGTCCATGAGGGTTTTGTTTTCTTTGCTTAATCCCTTCACCTTTTTCACACAGTTACATGCTTTTACTGGGTATCATTAGAAAATAATTGTGTCAAGTAGGAAAGAATAGCAGAAATCAGAACCAGCCAATCAGTGATGCAGTTACATCGCCTGAGAAAGCATGAAGCCAGAATCTATGGCCAGCCCCACCACTAGCCACGTCACTGATCTTTGATAGCTTCATTTTCTCATCTAGAAAGCTGTTACAACACAGACTGATATCTCTATATCCTTCAGAATGTTCCTGAAGGACAAGCATCATGACCTATGCTTGAACAAAACTATTCAACCTCTTAGATCAAAGATAACACGTACATTTAAAGGAGAAATATTAGCTGTTATTTCACACTTTTTAGTGAGCCAGGACTTCATTTTTTTTTTCTATCCACAATGATTTACTACTTTGGATATAATTCATAACTTCCTATTCTCTCCAAAGAGTAAATAAGCAATTATTTAAATGTTCCCAAAAGATTTTTTCTGGGAGATAAAATAAAGAGCTTTGCACGATTCAGTATTTTTATACTTTATAAGATTGACATGTTGTAATTAATTCTTGTAGTTTGTTGTCTAAAAATACAAAGATATGGAATTTTTGTTTAAATTAAAAAAGGCAAATATGAAGGGGAAATAGGAAAAAGGCAGCACAATGGACTTATGTGGACAATCATAAACCTTTAGACAAGAGCTGACGCCCAATGAGAAAACGCTCTCATAGCCACGTACAGATGCAGATATTTTAGCTCTAAACCTAAAAGTCACTGGGAAAGGCCTAGTGGTATCTGGTGTCTCAGCCAAGTGCCTCTGACTACAATTTCCTTATACCTACAAGGAAGATAACCATGTACAATTTCTTTGTAAATGTATTATTCTGTCAGCGGTTGACTTCTACTACACCTGAAGTCGTCAGTTAGGCTCTGGGCCTTGAATGAATCCTCTTTTCTTTACTCAAAATTGGTCATAATGGAAGAGGAAGCAAGCATCTGCCTCCCATCCCAGACTTGATCAATTTTGTCATCAACCTCCATACAGTGTAAAGGGATATTCTTTCTTATTATTACTGGCAATCGATTTATGCTTTTGGGTAGCACTGTCGACATTCTTTATTTAATTTTCCTACAAACCAAAGAGACAACTAAGACAATTAATTAACTTTTTTCCTTATGGATGCAGAAACTAAAAGACACAGTGATTACTGGTCATCTCTGGGGTCACTCTGGCAGTCAGTAGTGGGTCAGATTTAGAGCATCAAACTTTAGGCACTTGTCTTAATGCTCACTCCTCCCAACCACTGAATGTGTGGTCCCAGACCAGCAGCCGCGGCATCACCTGGTAGCTTGCTATATCCCACCCTCTGGTAGATAGGTTTATGGTCTCACAAAGATGTCCATATCCTCAGCCTATGAATCTGTGACTATGTTACCTTACATGACAAAAGGAGTTTGAAGATATGATTAAGTTTTTTTCTTCTTCTTCTACTTTTCCAAGTGAGAGGAGGGGAGCTAGAGAGACAGACTCCCACATGTACCCTGACCAGGATTCCCTGGAAACCCCATGTCTGGGGCCGATGCTCTGCCCAGCTAGGGGCATGCTCACAACCAAGCTATTTTTAGCACCTGAGGTCGAGGCTCCAAGGAGCCATCCTCAGCACCTGGGCCAATGCTCTCCAACCAATTGAACAATGGCTGTGGGAGGGGAGGAGAGATGATGAGAAGGGGGAGGGGAGAAGAAGCAGATCATTGCTTCTCCTGTGTGCCCTATGAATTGAACCTGGGACATCTACATGTCAGGCCAATGCTCTACCACTGAGCCAAGTGATCAGGGTCAATATGATTAAGTTAAGATGTGAGTGCAATGGGCCCTGGCCAGCTAGCTCAGTAGTAGAGTGTCATCCAAGAGTATGGAAGTCCTGGGTTTGATTCCCAGCCAGGGCACACAGGAAAAGTGTCCATCTGCTTTTCTACCCTTCCCCCTCTCCTTTCTCTCTATCTCTCTCTTCCCCTCCCACAGCCAAGGCTCCACTGAGCAAAGTTGGCCCTAGTGCTGAGGATGGCTCCATGGCCTCTGCCTCAGGTGCTAGAATGGCTCCAGTTGCAATGGAGCAATGGCCCAGATGGGCAGAGCATTGCCCCTTAGTGGGCATGTCAAGTAGATCCCGGTTGGGCACATGCAGGGGTCTGTCTCTCTGCCTCCCCGTTTCTTACTTCAGAAAAATACAAACAAAACAAAACAAAACAAAACAAAAAGATGTGATTGAGATAGAAAGATTAAATTGAGTGATCTGGGTTGGCCTAATACAGTCACATGGGTCCTAATAAGTGAGAGGCAGAGGATCAGAGTGAGAGGAGATATGATGATAGAAACAGGGGGACAGGGCAATACAAGAGGTGCAGGTGGCCTCTAGATGTGGAAAAGTCAGGGAAACAGATTCTTCTCCAGAGTTTCCAGGAAGAATACAGCCCTGCTGGCCCATTCCAGACTTCTGACCTCCATACAGTAAGACACTGCAGGTATGTTGTTGTAGGCCAATAAATTTGAGGTGATTTCTCATAGAAGCAGTAGAAAATTAATATGATTGAGGGTATGGCCCAGCATACTGTGTTTTAACAAGTCTCCGAGGTAATTCTGATGCTAGGTAAAGTTTGAGAACCACTATTCTGTACCATTCAGTAAAAATCATAAGGTTTCAATAAGGTTCATGCCCATTAATAGAGAGTTTTTCAATGGCATTAAGACTTGGTAAATAAAGTATAAAGAGAACTCTGCGGAGGCCCTGGGGCAGTGAGCACAGCCTAGGAGCCCAGTCAGCCAATGGGGCAGATGAGAAAGAATCCCTGTAGATGTGGAGGTGACGAAGGTTACCCAGGTGAGTGCAGTGGGGAGAAGCAGGAGAAACAGACTCTGTGGGGACAACTGTCTCTATTTAGTTGTGGGACCCTGCAGACTGACTGTGGGTCTTTATTTCATCATCTGAAAAACAAAAATAAACCAAACTCTTAGCCTCTAAGATCTCCAATAATCAAATGATGACTATTTTTTAACTTGGAGTCATTGGAAAATGGTCTGAAAATGTAGATGAAAAAAATCTTTCTTTTTTACTACATTCTAACTCTAACTCAACCCTATATTGAAATAAAACATTTACTTCAATTATAAATATAGTGAACCACAATAGTAATGGCAGAAGCTGTTCCTTAGTCATCAATAGAAATTACAGATATTTTTCCATTGACATAACAATTGTTTCAGCTGTATCTCAGTATCATTTACCCTCATCACTTTTTTAAAATAATGGTAGTAATTAGATGCACCACAAGATCCTTATTATGTTATGTGGTAATACAGAAAACTATATTTCTTTGTCACAAATTTATCTTTTTACATTTAGATACCTGTCTTTTAAAAACTTGTTTATTAAGTTATATATGCATATAATATACACATACTTACACACACACATTATATGTATAAATAAAACATTAGTAACATAGTATTCTTATAAATACAGTGTGTTTGTAAAGTCATCGTGCACTTTTGACCGGTCACAGGAAAGCAACAAAAGACGATAGAAATGTGAAATCTGCACCAAATAAAAGGAAAACCATCCCAGTTTCTGTAGGATGATATGGCAGCATGTGCGCATGCGCAGATGATGACATAACACCGTGTATACAGCGAAGCAGCCCACAGCCATGCCATTCAGATGTGGACGGTACAGAGGAAAGTTCAGTGTGTTCTATGGCTCGCTAAATTCGAATCCATGACCAAAATGCAACGTGATATGGGCACGTTTATAATGAAGCGTCACCACATAGGAATAACATTACTCGGTGGGATAAGCAGTTGAAGGAAACCAGCAGTTTGGTGGAGAAACCCTGTTCTGGTAGGCCATCAGTCAGTGACGAGTCTGTAGAGGCTATACAAGATAGCTACCTAAGGAGCCCTAAAAAATCTGTGCATGAGCCCACATCGAACTGCACTGAATAGGTATGAAACTGGGAGAGTTTTCCTTTTATTTGGTGCAGATTTTACATTTCTATTGTCTTTTGTTGCTTTCCTTTGACTGGTCAAAAGTGCATCATGACTTTACGACACACTGTATTTCATAGGCTCTATTAGGCCTCCCAAAACAATTCATTGAATGAAAACTAATGATAAACCATTGACATCATGTGTGCCTTATAATGTGATGTGATATAAGACAGGCTCTTGTAACACATTTATAAATAAAGAAGCAGATAAAAGAAAGTAAAGTCTTGTTTAATATCACATAAATTGGACCAGATATATAGGCCCAGGGTCTTGTTTTTTTTTAATGTTTTCTCAGGCATCCACCTGAAACTTTTTGATGCCAAATTGGTACAACTTCTGCCTAGTCTCAGATCTTTAAAGTCCTACTACGATCATGAATTATACAGATGTATACATCTCAAAAAGTTAAGGAAGACACTCTAAATGTCTTGAGAGACAGACATTGCCAAGTCTGTGTTCTCCCTCGGTTGCACTGGCTTCAAAGTCAATTAACAGTTTAGACACACCCACAAAATAAGCTCAATCTCAGCTGAGGACCAGGGAGGAAGGGAAATAGCAGACTCTGACTTAGGCAATACAACAGTTGAAAAGATGGCTTTGAAATAGGATACAATCCTCTGAACAGTTTCCCAGAGTGTATTTTGTTCCTACAGTACTATATGGTTTGAAGGGGCTTTGAAGTTCACATTCAAAACTGCAACTGTTTGAATGTGGTGCAACAAGATAGTCTATGAAATTAGGATAGATAGATGCATTAGCCTCATGGATATGCAATGATAGATGAACCGTGCATGCTTGGGAGTTCAGAGTTAGTTCAAATAATCCTCCAAAATGTTATCTGTTCATCCAATGCTTATCCAAATGATCTGAGTCTCTTCCCCATCCAAAATCCAGCTGACACTCGTGTGAGGACTTACTTTCCCATGAGAATTCTCTTTCTACTCTCAGCCAGAAATATTCCCCTCAGTTTCTCAAGGTCATGCAGCTGACAGGTCCCAAATGGAAAACAAAAATAACTGAAAAAGAAAATAGCAATATATTTCATGTGGGATCTAGTTATGGAGAATTAACTTCCTAAGTGAATAGTGCAGGTCTTTACATATAGCACTCAGTTCACATCTGTAAAGAATGCTACAGGTGTGGTTACTTTAGTGTACTAGAACTAGACAATAGTAATTGATGTCTTACTCCTCTTGCTGTATTGTCCAAAATCTAGGTTCTACAATAAAATAGCAAAAGGGAGAGTTAGAGAGGTTGGAAGAAAGAGCTCATGAGATGATTAAAGCCTAAGGATTTCAATCTATAAAGAAAGACCCAAAGAACAAGGGCAACCAATCATGGAGAAGGGAAAAACTGAGTGTAGTCAAGTACTATGATTCATAAGAAAATGGAACTATAAAACAATGATGAAAAAAGATCCTAGGCAAGGATAGAGAACAATTGTGTTCCATTTACTCTGAGATCAAAACCAAAGGAAAATGTTGTAGCAGCTCTAAGATATAGACCAATTGAGTTGTTCAATTTCAGGGTGAATTATTAAGGGAAAGTGTGTAATCTCCTTTCTGAAAATCTTGACTGAAATATTACTTTCTATGTAGCATCACTAAATGTGCTCTATCTTCATTTAAAAGAATGGAAAAGATTTCTTAAGGTCCTTTCCTGTTAATGAATGCTGATATCCTGTGCATTATCCTATAATAAGAGTAAATACAATTATCAAGAAACCTTGCTTGTAAAAATCGCTGTGTTCAAAGAAGAACTCTATGAGAAATAATGGTACATAACTGGTATCCCAATTAACGATGGTTGGAAAATTCTGTACCAAGAAAGGGGTTTAGTTGTCCCAGAATCATTTCTCAGACCCACCTTCCCATTCACAGAAGTCGTGCATAGCTTCTGGTTTTAACACCAAATATTGTGATACACCTTCCATATGTCTGCCTTATGACATTTAATGGAACCATTTACAGACTTTACACTGACTTTGGGTATGTGAGAAGCAGCAGCAATATTTAATGTTCAGTTTTCCCCCACATACTTAGGAGTTTCTTCATATTTCATAGCCCATTTTTTTCTTCCCAGGAGTCACATGGCTGATTCTGGTCAATGAACAATGACAGGAAGTAGCAGGTCTCACTTCCTAGTCAAAATGCAGAAGATGAGGGTGTCCTTTTTTTGTATGTCTTTCCCATAGGCTGTGCTTCACAAAGAGCTCAGCCAATGAGAGGGCACTGCAAGAGGGCATGCTGCTTGGATTGCTGGATTGCCAGCCCTAGCTACCCTGTGCTCGTGTGAATGATAAAAAAATTTTGGAGAGTTAAGCACTGTCCATCTGTTCTAATAGTTATGATAATGCTTGCTTTACTAGTTAGGATAAAGACATTTCTAATCTACTCTCTTTTCTCACAATAGCCACCCTTAAAAATTAACAGCATCGCTATGTCCTGGCTACAGACAAGAAATTATTATTTTGTCTACTGATTCATGGACATTTGGAATCATCTATAAGCCACAGCCCCACATTCTGACTACACTTGCCAGAGATTTGTTAATTATGAACATCACATGATCTATTTAAAATGATAAAAAATGGGTTCATATGAAAACATACACACACACAGATTTCTAATTTACCTGGTTTTAAGAAAATAGTCATGTTACTGGTATCTTCTTGACATATTTTCTAATTAAATGCTATATATAAGCCCATTTAGGCAGGGAACAAGTGTGTTTGTGCACACACACAAACATTACTTAGAAATTCCATTATTTTAACTACCATATGACCCAACAATCCCTCTTTGATATGTAAAGACACATGCAGCCTCATGTTTATGCAGAATTGTTCACAGTGGTCAAGACATGGAAACAACCAAAAATCCCTTCAATAGAAGATTAAATAAAGAAGATATGGTACATATATATTATGGAATACTACTCAGCCATAAGAAATGATGACATAGGATCATTTACGACAACATGGATAGACCTTGATAACATTATACTGAATGAAATAAGTAAATAAAAAAAAATTAAGAACTGTGTGATTCCATACATAGGTGGGACACAAAATTAAGGCTCATAGACATAGATAAGAGTGCAGTGGTTACCAGGGGGAGGAGAAGGGAGGAAAGAGAGGGGATGGTGGGAGGGGAGGAGCATAAAGAAAACCATATAAAAGGAGATGGAGGACGATTTGACTTTGGGTGATGGGTATAAAACATAATCGAATGTCAAAATGATCTGGAGATGTCTTCTCTTAATCTATGTACTCTAGTTGACCAATATCACCCCATTAAAATTAATTGTCTAAATAAAATTATTAAAAAAAGAAATTCCATTATTTCATATACTAAAACATTTGCATATGGCTTAGAACTAAAGGAATGGATTTGAGGGAGCACAGTAAAAGAGTTGTTTAATATGTTTGAGCCTCATGTCTGGAATAAATTGCATGCAGGGAATGGTGAAGCAGTATGGTTCTGGTTGAATAAAATTAACATGCACAAAGAATTTAGCAGAATAAAAAAGTACACACCACTACTACCATTCCAGCTCTTTAATTCTCATAATTCCTTGATGTGGGGATTTTTATCCTCATTTTATAACAGACAAATAAATCTTGAACAGAAATAAGAAATTAAATTAAAACTCAAACCCAGATCTCTTAGATTCTATATTACATCCTTTATTTATACTATACATCTACCATGTGCTGAAGGGATTGCTCATTGTGTCATCAGGGTCCCAGCAGAAAGTCATAGCATGTAAAACAGAGTAACTGAATAGGACATAATAGATGGACTTTTGAAGGTATGCAAATATGGTTCAGGGAAACCCCAGGAGCTTGAAAGAGCATGGAAGACTTGAGAACCATTAGAAAGGAAGGAACAAACAAGAAAAGCAATGACTGGAACCCAGAAAAGGCCTCTGGCTGTATAGAGGAGCATTCTACATTACCTGAAGCCCTGAAGGGAATGACCACCAAGAATCTATGTTCTCTCTTCCCCATTGAAGTTTTTTTTGCTTGTGGTTTCCATTAGCCAAACCCAACCAAGGCTAGAAGGCAAACCTGTCCATTCAGGTCAGCCTCCAGAGTATCAAGTACTGGAGAAGAGGAAATGGGGATGGATTTATAAAGACAAAAGAGATTATCCAGCCCATTTTCCAATCACTTTCATAAACAGGGAAGCACTTGGCCATACCTATATTAGAAATACATTTATTTTATTGAAAAACAGCTTTGAAGTATAATTACAAATGAAATTAAGTCAAGGATAAACCATTTCCCAGACAAGGCATTTTCATGTATTAGTCAGAGACAGCTGGGTGAAAGAAAACATTTCTTGAGTGTGAGCAGGTGTATAATTCTCTGAGTATAGGGATATGAGTCAAGAAAAACAGCTGAAAAGAAGAAAAAGGACAATAATAAAAGCACATTCAAGTTTTTCTTTGTTATTCACAGCTCTGTTGAAAAACAAGTGTCTTATCTATTAACCATTGTGGGGCAAGGTGCTTAATAATAATAAACTCTGAGTAAGTGAATAAATGGTACAAAGTTAATATGAAGCTTGGCAACATTCTATATTACATGCATTCTCTCTTTTCTCTTTTTCTCTTTAACCCAGCCCCATTCCATTTGAATGAGAATATAATAAGTTTAAGATATCTTGTTAGAGAGAGAGAGAGAGAGAGAGAGAGAGAGAGAGAGGCTGAAAGAAACAGATCTTTTAGCAAAATCCAAAGGTTATAAAGATGAATACAACTTTGACTCGGTTGCATGATACCAAACTACAAGCTGAAAAGCTGACAGCAGCTATTGATCAAACACTTAAGCACCTTCAGAACAGAAGCAATTTGAACTTAACCAATATTTTAATCAGTCTGGGCCTAGTTCTGGATGGCTCAGCCTTTGACTTTAAAAACTAACCATATTCTTGCCTCTTTCTCACATCCAAATGAAGTGGGTTTTTTTGTTTGTTTTTTGCTATATGTGTTTGCAAGTTCTGGGTTAGTTCAAATGATCCTCCAAAATTTTACCTGTTTATACAAATTGTATTTAAATGATGGAAATTTTATCAGCCAAGTCAAATCCCTGCAATTAACTAACATGTCATATATTCTTAAAACACTTTGGGGTATCCTCCTGAAAAGTAGTCCTTGTGGCTTTGCCTATACTTACTTCTACCACTTTTTTCCTTTCTCTTCCCTTTTCCTCATCTTTTTCTTTTCCTCTTCCTCCTCCTCCTCCTCCTCCTCCTCCTCCTCCTACTCCTCCTCCTTCTTATTTTCAAGTACCATATTTCCCCATATAAGACACACCCTTTTTTGAAAAATTAGGGTCTAAAAACTGAGTGTGTCTTATACAGTGGTTGTGGCATTTCAAATGCCTTAGATGGAACTGAGGATGAGGCAATATATGAAGACAGTGATTTGTCATCAGACACAGATGAGGACAAGCTAATGGGAGTTTTGACAGTGATGAGGAGTTATGAATTTTATGATGAATAAAACTTGAGTTCAATAACTTCATGTAATACATTACTTTTTCAAATTTTGGGCCCCAAATTAAGGTGTGCCTTATATATGGAAGCATCTTATAAGTAAGGAAATAGGGTAACTCTCTGAGAAGGTACACCTTTCAAGGACATAGTTTAACCAAATATCTTTTCTCCTCGTATAGATGTGTTTAGCCACCCTGAGAGGAGGGAAGTATCCTGACCATGGTGCACTCAGATGAACCATGGATGGAAGAATTGGGAAGAGAGTGCTGAAAACAAGTTCTATTTCCCAATTTGGTTAATGGTTTACAGTACGATTCAGCAGCCTCTGCAAGGCAGAATGTATGACCCAGGTGTTGAGGTTCAACCTTTAAATATATTTGCTCAACACAAAGAGTGTTTTAAAAGAAATGCAATTTAGTAGTTACTCCAAATATTAGGTAGCTTCATATCAAACCCTCATTTCCAGCCTTTCTTGATAGGTTAGCAGATGTGGCTTCTGTGGGCCAGCATTCTTGATATAGAACCCTGGAGAAGATTTGGGTAATGCTGTGGTTTTTAAGATGAGGTGAATGTTCTCTACTATAGTCCCAACCCTTCCACATTAATGGTCTTACTGTGCTGGGATCCAGTTTTGTTTTCTGCCTCATCCCTGGTGCTATTAGATTTTGTTGACAGTGATTCAGTCCATTATAATGTGTGATGGGTGGTGTATCAAAATCACTAATTTGTGTTATGGACACTCACATACTTTTGGGGAACCAACAAAGGATTCTGCACAAACAATCTACATCAGAGTTCTTTATAGTCCCATTAAGACCTAAGTCAACAAATTGCAGTATTGCCCAACAATCTTAATGACCTACTTGGGAAAAGGCAAACACAGTGGCCTAAATTATAATTGTTGTTGTTTTTATAAGTTTTATTTTTTACTAACACTTTTATTTGGTTCAATATACCACTGAAGACATCTGAGCATGGAGGTTCCTTTAAATTCATGTCTGATCCAAATACAGATGAATTTATATGAGAAGTGGGCCGATTTTTCCTATGTAAGCAGTGTTACCAAATATTGTTTTCTTTTCCTAAATAATTGTTTCCCAATTAAACATCAAACTGACAATAGCCATTTGGCTGTCATTTGCTTTTCCAGAATCATCTGGTTCTGTGTTTATTCGCTGTGTCTGGGTGTTCCTGTCACCCTGACAAAGAGGCCAGTCCTCAAGTTGCACAATGCACGTTGAGGAAGCGAAAGCACCACTGCTTAAATCGGTCTATTCAGATGTCTCCTGATCCATTCCAGTTAATTGTTACAATTTTCCATTGCTTTTGCTTTGTCCTTGTCATCAGACAGGGTTGTATAGCTGTCCTGTAAAATAAATTCAGTTATTCTATCAATAACCACATTAGAGGCTAGCAAGAGGTATTTTTTGCCTGGACTCAAGCCATGGGGAAAAGCCTATGCAACTATCTCAGAATAATATTTTAAGTGTAACAAATAAATGACATAGAACAACAAAGGAAACATCTCTACTGAAATATGGTCATCAAGATGTGAACATGTGATATGTTAAAATGTTATCTATATACTTATTAATATATTGTAAATAACCATTTTAAACATATCATAATAATTATTATAACTTCAAAATGTGCTTAAATGATATTCTGAGATATTTTCAACAGCCTTTTATGGTCTGAGAGAATCAGGAGTCCTCCTGAGGGGCGATTTGGTGCCTGTAATAGTAATTGAAAGAAATGCTAAATTTTAGTTAAAGTCTGGTGAAAATTAAGATGTCATTTAAAAAAAACAACACTTCAGGTTTATAAAATCCTTGAATTCCTTTCACAGAACCATTGGAGGTCCATGGACTCCAGGTTGAGAAGAATCTGGTGGAGACTGATCTGTGGTGGTGCAGTGGATGAAACGTTGACCTAGAATGCTGAGGTCGCCAGTTTGGGGCCTTGGCCTTGCCCAGTCAAGGCATATGGGAGTTGATGCTTCCTGCTCCTTCCTCACTTCTCTCTCTCTAAAATGAATAAATACAATTTTAAAAAAAGAATAATCTTTCTTTTCAAGCCTACTGTTAGAAAATTTAAACACCTCTGCTGTACCAATCCACTTTGGTAGTAAAAGAAGACAGAGATGGTGTGACTTTGGGCAACAGCTCAATCCATTGAGCCTTTTAAGAGATCAAAACATAATACAGTTTAGGTCTGACCTGTGGTGGCGCAGTGGATAAAGTGTCGACCTGGAACGCTGAGGTCGCCGGTTTGAAACCCTGAGCTTGCCTGGTCAAGGCACATGTGAAAGTTGATGTTTCCTGCTCCTCCCTCCTTCTCTCTCTCTCTCTCTCTCTCTCTCTCTCTCTCTCTTTCTCACTCACTCACTCCTCTCAAAAATAAAAACAAACAAACAAAAAAAACCATAATACAGTTTTAAACTCTAAGGTCAAGTGTCCCATTATCTATTTAGGTGAGGTCAAAGGACTACTCTAATTGAACGTTTTCCAATTAGTTCATTGATCTTCCTCCTCTCTCTGAACTGGCTAGTGCCTTCTTCTGGAAGAAATAGTCAGAAGCCTGTCTTCCTGAACAGGGCTTGCTGATGGGCCTATGGATTGAGTGTAGGCCTAGAGCAGGGGTCCTCAAACTACGGCCTACGGGCCGCATGCGGCCCCCTGAGGCCATTTATCCAGCCCCTACCGCACTTCCAGAAGGGGCACCTCTTTCATTGGTGGTCAGTGAGAGAAGCATAGTTCCCATTGAAATACTGGTCAGTTTGTTGATTTAAATTTACTTGTTCTTTATTTTAAATATTGTATTTGTTCCCGTTTTGTTTTTTTAATTTAAAATAAGATATGTGCAGTGTGCATAGGGATTTGTTCATAGTTTTTTTTTTTTTTATAGTCCGGCCCTCCAACGGTCTGAGGGACAGTGCACTGGCCCCCTGTGTAAAAAGTTTGGGGACCCCTGGCCTAAAGGAAGGTAGACTAAGGCTCCATCTGCCTAGCGAGTAGTTTCACGTGTTCACAAATAGATGACGCTCTCTCAGGACTCAACCTTATAGAGAAATAGTCCAGCGATGTTGATGTATATCAGTGCCCTTTGCCTAATTTGGAAGGCGAGTGATTCCAAAGAGGAGTTGCAGCCCGTTATTGTCTCCAGTCTTCCTTCCCCTCCACGCAACAGCCACATTTTAGTTTTCTCATTTCTGAGCGACTGCCTGACTCTCACCATGACAGACGGGTGAGGTCAGGAGGCAGGGAAAACCCTGGTAGCACACCACACCTTTCACCGTGCAGAAGCCCCATACAAATTAGACACTACTTAAGAGCCCATGAAAGAGTTAGAAACTCACCCTCTGTGGAAAGGGGGGGGGGGGGAAGCTAAATAGATGTTTTTGAGTAAGATCCCCCTCAGACAAAACATTTTTAGAACAGTTACTCACCGTATCACAGTATTCAATCAATGTTTATTTTTTTTCTCAATAATAACAACAACCTGGTCAAATGCTGTCCAACCAATCTGAAAGCTAAGCTGAGGAGGAAGGGGATGCTTGTCATTGCCTCCTCTCCTTTCAAGCCACCACAAATATTATGCTCTTGCTATTTTGTTTAACTTGGGCCGAATTCACTTCATAGAGTAACAGGGAGAGAGAGTCAGGACCATTAAGAATAAACTTCAAAAACCCTCTGGCTTTGGGGCTTTCTTGTGTTATTCCACCTCAAACCCAGAGGATATGAAAGATGGGAAGATTAGCGAAGGTTTTGCCCTAGCTGTTCTTTGACTGAATGGCTTCATAAATGCCAATTGAAATAATTATCAAGCCATTATGATGATTTGCATTAAAAACGGTAACTTAAGCAAGCAGTCACTGTGCTTGGAGGAGGGCAGTTAGGGGGTAGCATTGAATGTTATAAAAGGCCCATTGAAGCCATACTAGCTTTCTGGCTTTCTGAGGATTACCGCACGGTAGTTCACAAAAAGGTTATTCTTCCAGCTCTATTTATACTCACAGTTCTTACAGTGCATGCTCCCCGCACACCCATTCCTGGCATGGACTTGTGCCTCGGCCCAAGTTCTCATCTGGCACAGATAAGGCAGCGGCTTCTGGAGATGGTGATGCAATGTTTGGAGCATGGCAGACAAAGAAAGGGCCGCCTCTTATCAACACTTCCTTTTGCTAGCTATTTAAGTGAAGATACCAGAACCCCTGGGTACCATTTCCTACTCCCTCTCTCCTTCAACTGCCAACTGTCCCGTTAAAGCCCATGGCTCATTCTGGATCCCATTGGTGAATCTCCTTAGAAGAACAAGGCAGGAAATTATGATGACCAAATTCTCATTACTCACCATTTATCTCAGTGGGGGAGGCTACTATCTTATGAAAGGAACCATCTCTGCTTGGTAAATATCGCCAAGACTTAAAGGATCTGATGAAGGAGGGGGAGGGTGTGGTATCTGACAACTGGCAACACTCTTCCTGGCAGTTCTGAAAGGTATAGGGAGAGGGACAAAGCCCAGATGCAGGGCCATGTGGCCCTGGAAGCTATCTCACATGTGATAGGGTTCAGGACACATTATCATCTTAAAATACTGCACGTTGGCATACTGAATATTTGTTGGCAAGCTGAAGGAATATGCAGAAAGGTATATGCATGAAGGACTTTCTGACCTTCCCCCAAGCAGGTCATAAAACCCTCATGTGAGAAGTACCCTCCCTAAATCCAAGAAAAGGAGTCTTTATAGCTAAAGACTAAGGGACACCTCGAGACATCTGAATGAACCGGCCTTGCTAAATTCCTCCCACTTTACTACCCTTCACCCACACTCTGCCTTATCATGCATCTCTCCATCACTCTTAGCATCAAGACACGCTTAACCCTTTCTCTGGGTCTTCATTTCCTTATGAAGGCTCCTGAGGAGGGTAAAATTCACAGTAAATAAATCTGTATGTTTTTCTCCTGTTAATATGTCTTTGTCAATTTAATTTTCAGACTTAGCCAGGGACACTAATGTTACCAGGATCCGGTGGTTTTCCTTTGGGTCCGCCTGCCTACACACACTGGCCCAAGAAATGCATAAGCAGGGGGTTGCAATACAGGCAGGAACAAAATAGTTCAATATTGACTTGACCAACCTGGAGACAGGGAGCTTGTGCTCTACACAAACGGACTCCTCCATGCCATATAGGTTATGAATTGTATAGGGCAAAATTATAAGACACCGTGGGTTAAGGGTTCTGTGTTGTGCTGGGAGCTAAGTGTAGGAGTTGAGGTAAAGATGATGAATCATTTCTTCAGGTCTTGAAGACAGCTTTTAGGTTTTTTTTTGGCATCCCTCTGTCCAGTCTCATGGGAAAGTAGCTGGGTTTTGTTTCACCTTAGGGCTCAGGAACTGAAACATTAACTTAGGTCAAGATGTTATCTTGGCCTGTCAGAGGTCTGCACTGGGTGATCATTAGTCAGGTTTGGGCTACTGTCTTCTGCTGCCCCGAGAGTTACTAATTATCTGGGGAAAGGCTAGGTTTCTGAGGGGTACAGAGAGAAAGAGATATGATTTCTAGAGCTAAGATTTAAAACTAAATTTAATCAAAGTCATAGAAACCATCGGTTTCAAGAAGGTTGAGGAAAATGTTTTTCTCCCCTACTCAGGCCAAGCTTTAAACATTTGCTGAAAAGGACCAAAGATGTGCACCTAGGCAGTTTAACCAAATGAGAGCAAATGTGCAATGTGAACTCAAATACAATATATATATATATATATATATATATATATATATATATATATATATATATATATATATGATGTCAGTGACAGACCTCCTTGTCAGTCAGGTGACATTTTTTTTCAATGGTTTTAGCTTTCATGATGATCCTTTGTCACAGTGTGCATTCTCCCAGAAACCGTCCCTGAGCCAAGGATTTGTGTGCATATAATTGATTAAGGAAGAACTCAGAAGCCAGTAAAGGACTAAGTGAGGCGGGAAAGGAAAGGAGAAGAGGCCAAGCAAGTGTTCAAGGTTGTTTCAGACACAGCCTAAGACTCTGAAGAACTTGGGAGGATACATAGCATCTCAGGGACTTCTCTTCTACAATCAGACAGTATGATTCCATTTCCCAGAGGCAGTCGTCTGAAGACCAGGCAACAGAAGTTGGGAGACAGGTTTCTAGTGCTGGTCAAAGGGATCCAAGGGCACCTGAGGAGGACCTCAAATTATCCACTACATGATTTAATCATGTCATTATTTCAATAGGAGTAACAAAACAATGCTATCTGAGGCCAGAGAGCAGAAACCCATTTTATTCATTCATCCATTTATTTATTTACTTACTTATTAAATTTGTTAAGGTGAAACTGGTTAATACGATATTGGTTTCAAGAGTACATTTCTATGATATATGATCTGTATATTGCATTGTGTGCCCACCATCCAAAGTCAAATCATGTTCCATCACCATGTATTTGGCCCCCTTTGCCCTTTATACATTTTTAATTAATAACAAATATACATATATATGAATAACAAATATGATATATATGAATATATATAAATGTGTCAGCCATGATGTAGTCAAGTAGCCCAGAAATAAAGCTGATCTTATAGAGAATTTGCCATGTGCAATAGAGTGGCATGTCATGGCATTTTTTGAATTAAATTACAACCAAAGGATCTGAATAGCAGTAAAAGAACAAATCTATTAGGTAAGGACACATGCAGCCCCATGTTCATTGCAGCATTGTTCACAGTGGCCAAGACATGGAAACAACCAAAAAGCCCTTCAATAGATGATTGGATAAAGAAGATGTGGTACATATATACTATGGAATACTACTCAGCCATAATAAATGATGACATCAGATCATTTACAACAACATGGATGAATTTTGATAACATTATACTGAGTGAAATAAGTAAATAAAAAAAAAACTAAGAACTACATGATTCCATACATAGGTGGGACATAAAAATGAGACTAAGGGACATGGACAAGAGTGTGGTGGTTACGAGGTGGAAAGGGAGGAGAGGGAAGGAGTGTGGGGAGGGGAGAGGCACAAAGAAAACTATAGATAGAAGGTGACGGAAGACAATTTGACTTTGGGTGATGGGTACGCAACATAATTAAATGTCAAAATAAAAAAAAAAAAAAGAAAGAAGAAGGGAGAAAAATGTTATCTAAACAGCAGAGGTGGATTAATGTTGGTTGAGGCCCCAGGTGCAGAGGAAAATATTGGGCCCCTTACATTAGAAAAAAATGTAAAGTTGAGGTTTTGCGGGGCCCTTCAGAAGTTGGGGCCCAGGGCGCATGCCCAGTGCACTCACCATTAAATCTGCCTCTGCTAAACAGGGAGACAATTCTAGTGATGACGCTTCCTCCTTCAGACCTTCTGTTGTGTCTTCGATTGTTTGAGGAACTGGAAGGCATTTGAAGTCTGTACATATTGTATTAGGTATCATAAGTAATCTGGAGATGATTTCAGGTATGGGCCTACCTCAGAGTGATTGCAGACTCAGTTTCAGACCCACAATAAACATATCACCATAAGGCCAGTCACATGAATTATTTTGGTTTCCCAGTATATATGAAAGTTATGTTTACATACACTGTAGTCAAGTGTGCAATAGTATCATCTCTAAACAAACAATGTATGTTCCTGAATTAAAAATACATTATTGCTAAGAAAAGGCTAACCATCATTTGAGCCTTCAGTGAGCCATTGTTTTTTTGCTGGTGGAGGGTTTTGCCTCAATGTTCATGAACACACACTATCTGCGCAGCACAACACAGCAAAGTGCAATAAAATGAGGTGTGCCTGTATATAAGAAGAGTACGTAGCTGACATGCAAATACTACATTGTTTTATATAAGAGACTTGAGCATCTGCAGATTTAGGTATCCGTGGTGGTCCTTGAACCAATTCCCCACATGTACCAAGAAACAATTGTATTTGAGTCCAGAGAATAAGAGTGGACTTGACTTTAAGGATACTGAGCCTGTATGGCATTGAATTTTTATTTTTTTACTGCTTTGGATTGGTTGGAAATGTTTAGGTACAGCCTAAAATTATATAATAAGCATTCTTCATATATGTGTAACTATAGAGAGCAGTGAATATCATTTAGTTTATTAGAGCTCAGTGGTTAAAAATTAACAGCTTCATATAACTTGACACAGCTTTTGAGAAGTGAAGTTTATGGTTCATGTCTTCTTCCATTTAATCTGGGTTTGTGCTGCACTAATGACTCAGTGAGCTTCAGGGATTCTCCATGATTTACGAGGCTTGATCTCAGAGATGAACTACCAGAAGCCTTCTTCACCGGATACTCTTCTTTGGAGCCTTGAGCTGCCATGTAGGAAGTCTGATTGTCCTGAACTCACCTTGCTCTGAGGTTACGTGAATTGCTCAGGTTGATGGCCCAACTGAAGTCCCAGAAAAGCAGCATCTACTGCTAGATATACGAGTGAAGTTGCCTCCAAAGGATTCTAGCCTCAGCTCCTGAACAACCCAAGTGAGCTCATGTTCCTGGCTGAGGCCTTTGCTCTTATGGAGCAGAGAGAACCATCCCCAATCTGCAGTCTGCATTTCTGACCCACAGAAACTGTGAGCATAATCAAATGATAGTTTCACGTCACTAAGTGTGAGTGTGCCCTATTATCTACAATGGTAACTAGAAGGCTGGCTATGCAAAGTTAGATGTTGACATTTTTATTTAATATTCTGTTATCTGTCATTGGCCAAAACTTTGCTCTGTACTTTACTTAATGACACTTCTAATTAAAAAATAATTCCTAGGCCCTGGCCGGTTGGCTCAGCGGTAGAGCGTCGGCCTGGCATGCGGGGGACCCGGGTTCGATTCCCGGCCAGGGCACATAGGAGAAGCGCCCATTTGCTTCTCCACCCCCCTCCCCTCCTTCCTCTCTGTCTCTCTCTTCCCCTCCCGCAGCCAAGGCTCCATTGGAGCAAAGATGGCCCGGGCGCTGGGGATGGCTCCTTGGCCTCTGCCCCAGGCGCTAGAGTGGCTCTGATCGCAGCAGAGTGACACCCCGGAGGGGCAGAGCATCGCCCCTGGTGGGCGTGCCGGGTGGATCCCGGTCGGGCGCATGCAGGAGTCTGTATGACTGTCTCTCCCCATTTCCAGCTTAAGAAAAATACAAAAAAATAAAAATAAAAATAAATAATTCCTAGAAATTAAGTTCCATTATCTCCTTGCCATTGATGAGGACATTAAGGTTAAGAGAAATGAAGTACCTTGTCAAAAGTCACCATTTGCAGCTTAAACCCTACATCTCCAGGTGATGCCAACTGGCATGTTATGAAGAGGAACTGAGGTAGAAATACAGGAATTACATCAGAGTGGTTTAGTCCTAGGATTTTGACCGACATGTAGAATTTTTGCTTTTCCCACTAAGGTCTACAATACACAGAAGTTCTAAGTGAAAGGTATGCTTTACTAATTCTATTTCCTTGAACTTTTTTTTGGGGGGGGGGGATTACAACTTTGATTTTCAGAGGGCAACGATTTCCACAATGCACTCCACGGAAAAATACTTTCTAATAACATGGCAACAGCTGCTCCTTAAATTTCATATGCATATCAAATACATTTCAAATTTTATGAAATGGAATTAAACAAAGCTAAATTGGACTTTTCAGAATCTTTCTTTTGGTAATGGTGCTGTAAAATGTCAAGTGGTAGATAGTTTGCAGCTTATTCCAAATGGACTTAACGAGAGGCAGAGCTACTGTTTAACAGAACAAGCTTTGTGAAATGTAAACTGAGATCAATATTATGGATCATAAAGGAGTGGGCTAAACAGAAGAAGGGCAAGGGAGTTCCAAGTAGAGAAACTGTAACAGTCATTAGTCCTTCACATTCTGAATGAAACCAAGGCTACTAATGTGTCACAGGAGACCTGGTTGGTAAGGCTGACACAATGAGAAGCTGGCAGTGGATTTTTTTTTAATGCATTTGTGTCAATGCATCAGTAGTATTTATTGGCAACATCTGTAGGATTTATAAAATAAAAAGATAGAAGTCCATTTTATATCATTCCAGTTCTCCACTGATCTTTATCCTGTGTTAGTTCATGTCTGTTGCCTGAGCCCCATTCCCTTTTCATTCCTTCTCTTCTCAGGGCATTAATAAGAATAAGCGATGAGGCCAGGATAGCATAACACTCAGGATCAATTGGGAATTCAGCTACCCAATGATACAAATAATTATATAAATTACTCATTATTGAAAAATAACCAAAAACAAACAAATAAACACAGAGTGGAATTCCTAGGGAAGGAACACAGATTCAGGCCCAGAATTTGATAAGAATGCTTCACAACTCAACTACAAAACATGAAGTTTGAGCCAAGTGCTGGAAGCAATGAAGGACTTTTGTTTTTTCATTTCTATTTTACACAGTTGTGTCTTAGCCCATTTTCTGAGGGGGGGTGTGTGTGTCTGTCTGTATCATAGTGCAAATTAAAGGTAGGAAAACAATGCTTCAATTAAATATTAATCTAATCATAATATTTTAACATGTAAAGAGATCTGTGGTAGATTGTGGAAATGATCAAGTCTTAATCCCTCCCTATAATCACACTTTGGTCATGTTACTTTAGGGCCTCCCACCTCAAATTTGGTGACAGCATGTGATTTGATTTGACCAATGAGATGTTAACAAGCATGACAAAAGCAGAGCCTGGAAAAGCACTGTGAAACCGGGATCTCTCTCTCTCTCTCTCTCTCTCTCTCTCTCTCTCTCTCTCTGTCTCTCTCTCTGTCTCTGTCTTTCTCGCCTCTGTCATCACCTCGAGAACATGCCCAGGCCAGTCTGCTCTAGGATGAGAAACATGAGGGGCCAAGCTGAGTCATCCCAGGCCCCTCGGCCAAAACCAGCCTAGACTAGCTGACAGCCAGCCATCCCCAGACATGAGTGAGCCCAGCCAAGATCAGTATAACTGAAACCAAGGGTACTTATGACTTTGATTAAATTTAGCTTTGAATCTAAGCTCTAGAAATCATACTTCTCTCTTTCTCTCTCTCTCTCTACCTCTCCCTCTTTCTCTCTCTTCCTCTATTCTGCACACCCCTCATAGCCTTTACCCAGATAATCAGCCACCGCTGAGGCAGCAGAAGACTGTAGTTTGAACCTGATGGTCACACAGTCCAAACCCCTGGCAGGCAAAAGATAATATGTTGACCTAAGTTATGTTTCAGCTCCTGAGGCCTAAGGTGGAACAACCATCTGGCTACTTTCTATGAACTCAGACAAATGGACGCCAGAGCAGACCTCAAAGCTGCCCACAGAGACCCAAAGAAATGATTACTCTTACCTCACCTTCCTCCAATCAGCTCCCAGTGTGACCCTGAATGCCTAGCCCATGGCATCTAATGATAGTGCCCTATAAAATCTGTATCCTGCACTCCACTGGGGAGTCAGATCTTTCAGAAGAGGCAGTTGTCCACACTCTGGATTGGCCAATTCTGTGATGAACGTCTTCCTTTCTATGCTACAGACTCCTGCTCCTGCATTTCTTTAGGGCAGTGTGTACAGGCAGGCTCCAGTATTGGGAGTCAGTAACAAAACTGCCTCACTCTTCCTAAGTGTGAACAATACATGCCATTGGATGCTTTCCATTCTCAGAGACCCATCATCACTGAGGTCATAAGTACCTGATACAGGATCTTTAAAATAATGTTGACTAGTCCCGTTATTTTACACAGGCTTAGTCAATTAAGCCAATTCTCCTTGACAATCTGAATTTCTGTTCTAGCTCTTTGTTTCAATAGCTACGCAGCTGTGGCAAATCACACCTCTTTGTGTCTTGTGATCACCCTCTGCAAAACAATAACTGGGAACCCTCTAAGTGACTTCTGATTGATATTTAAAAGCCTCAACTAAAATTTTTGTTATTATGGTAAATCTTGACCAGCTAGAAAAGCTGGGTGAAAAGTTCATTGGGAAGAAACCTTAGACTGGGGATTTTCTGAGGGTAAGAAATTTATTGTTTGGTACAGTATGTTAAGCCTAATCCGGAGGGACTCAAAACACTGAAGACATGAACAAAATCCATCGATTCCACACCAAAGCTTTATTGTCTAGCTTGGCCAAGCTGCGGCAACTCCGACAGAAATCTGAGGGAGAGCGCGCCGGCCCTTTGTTCTACCTAGTTTTTATAGTTTTGCAAGTGGGAAGTACAGAAGCAATAATTGCAATTAGGAGCACTTTACCACTACTGGTTATAGTCATATGCCCTTTAACATGATAGGACCATGTTCAATTTGCAAGCCATACATCATTTTGGAGAAAACAAAATTTACAAGTCAACACAATGGTAGAAAGATGTCTCTTTACATATTAAAAGGCATTCCTATATTTTCTAATGTTTATCTGCCATCCCTTTTTCTAGAGTCACACACATTAACCATATACATTCACATGGTAGTTTCTGTGGGGACAAATGCCTGCAAAAGGCTCATTACTATAAGAAAAGGTTTATTTTGGCTTTTCTCTTCCTGCACCTGGCTAGCCCTTCACCCCTTTCCCCACAGGTGTGGTGGAATGTCAGGGAATCCATGTTTTCCTTCCCTTTGCATTTACAATACAATGCCAAGGGCCATCCTGGTTTTATGCCAATCACACAGTGCAGAGATTATTTACAAAATTTCTCTGCACACCTTAACCCAAATTAATAAAATGTTTCTCTAGCCTCTTAAAATATTAATGTTGATTCTGTAGCTTTTGGTACTTTACAACACCTGCGGGTGAGGTGGTGCAGTGGCTCCTTAGGGCTCCTCACAGTGCATGTGCTCAGCAGCAAGTAAATGAGAAAATACTAGTGAAAATCTCCAGATCAGTAAGTGAACATGGGAGTGGAGACAAATAATAAACAAATAAACACTCAGTATAACTTTGGGTGATGATAATTGCCATGGAGTTTTAAAAGCTGAACCAGGATGAAAAGGTCCATAAAAAGATGCTCAGCATCAGGAAATGCAAATCAAACCACAGTGAACCTGACCAGGTAGGTGGTGCAGTGGATAGAGCAATGGCCTGGGATGCTGAGAACCCAGGTTTGAAACCCCGAGGTCGCCAGCTTAAGTGCAGGGTCACCAGCTTGAGCATGGAATCATAGACATGACTCATGGTCACTGGCTTGAGCCCAAAGGTCACTGGCTTGAAACCCAAGGTTGCTGGCTTGAGCCCAAAGGTTGCTGGCTTGAGCAAGGGTCACTGGCTCAGCTGGAGCCCCCCCCCCCACCATGGGTCAAGGCAAATATGAGAAAGCAGTCAATGAACTCAAGTGACACAGCTACACGTTGATGCTTCTCATGCCTCTCTCTGCCTGTCTCTCTCATTAAAAAAAAAAATTAAAAAACCCATAATAAGATATCACTTCACATTGTCAAAGTTACTATCATCAAAAAGATAAATAACAAGTTGTCAAAAATATGGAGAAAAGGGAACCCTCATGCATTATTGCTGGGATTGTAAATTGGTACAGTCACTATGGAAAACAGTATATAGACTCCTCAAAAAACTACGGATAGAACTACTATATGATTCATGTATTCCACTTCTGGGTATTTATCAGAATAAATGAAAAAGACTAACTGCACAAGATATATGGACCCCCATGTTCATTGCAGCCTTATTTAGAAAACCATGGTACAGAAATAAACTAAGTATCCATTGATGAATGAATGGATAAATAAAATGTGGTATATTTATACATACAAAGGAATATTATTCAGCCATAGAAAAGACTGAAATCTTGCCATTTGCAACAACATGGGCGGACCTCGATTGCATATACTAATTGAAATAAGTCAAAGAAATAAAAATAACAAATGAACTCACTTATATGTGGAATCTAAAAAGAAAAGAAAAGAAAAGGTCATAAATACAGAGAACAGACTGGTAAAAAATGGGTGAAGGGAAATAAAAGTTACATACTTCCAGTTATAAAATCAGTAAGTCATGGGAATAAAATGTACATTATGGTGACTATAGTTAATAATACTCTACTGTATATTTAAAAGTTTCTAAGAGAGTAGGTCTTAAAAGTTTGCATCATAATAAAAAAATTCCGTAGCTATGTGTAATAACAAATGTTAACGAGACTTACTATGGTGATCACTTTCCAATGTATGCAAATACTGAATTATGTTGTATGCTTGAAAGTAATAAAATGTTGTATACCAATTATACCTCAGTTTTATAAAGGTGGGCCAGGGGATAGGGGACTTAGAGGATTTGTAGGATTATTTGGAAAGAGGGAGTAGGAGTGGCTCTGTGAGGATGAACTTGAGCAGGTCATGACTGATGTCATGGGGAATGACAAAGCATTGCTGACTGTGGGAACAACCCTCTGAGCTCGCCACAGCGTGCTGGTGCTGCCCAAGGGCTGCGTATTCACCTGCGATCCGCGCTGTGTCTCTGTAAAAGGTGCACTGCTGCTACTCTCAGCATCATCCCTTGTTCAGATGAGGTAGTCCACCCCGTACAGCGCGTGCGCGGAGGGGCGGCACTGACGTTGGAATCCTGCCGCCTGGCTCTAGCCTCGGTGTGCTTCACCATTACTCTACGTTGCCTCCACCTCTAAGTGAGGGCCAGCCTGCCTTGGGCAAGGCCAGTGTGGCTGGGCCAAAATTAGCAACAGGTACCCCTCTAAGAAAGAAATTATTTTCTTTGTAAAACTTACTCCAAACACTTTCACTCTCTACTTCACTCCTGGCTATAGACTATAATGATTCCATGCCAACAGCCTGGCAGCCCTCCTTGACAGAAATCAGAAAAACTTTTTTATTTTAAAGAAATTGACCTTTGGCACTGGCCAGTTGGCTCAGTGGATAAGAGTATTGGCTCGGCATGTGGATGTCCTGGGTTTGATCTCTGGTCAGGGCACACATGAGAAGCGACCATCTGCTTCTCTTCCCCTTCCTATCTCCCTTCTCTCCCTCTTCCTCTCCCTCAGCCAGTGACTCAATTGGTTTGAGGGTCAGCCCCGAGCACTGAAGATAGCTCGGTTGATCCAAGCATCAGCCCCAGAAGAGGAGTTGTTGGGTGCATCCCATTCAGGGCATATGTAGGACTCAGTCTCACTTGCTCCCCTCCTCTCACTTAAAAAAACAACTGAAATTGACCTTTCCTCAGCATCCTCAGGATGCCTGAGAGTTTATCAAATGCAGTGGGTGAGTTTAAACCATCAGGTGATATATTGGGCAGTAAGATGTTTATTCTTAGGTATCATTCTGTTTTCTGGTGGATAAGTAAATGGATTGATTCATGACCATATTGTAAATCTTGGTGGTAGGAAGCTGTTAGCAAAGCTTCAGTGGTCTCTAATCCAAAGCGTTGCTTACACAAGCGCAGGTGGTAGATGCTGACAGTATGAGCTTGCACATGCCTGATACTGTTGAGAAGCGGCGCCTCTACCAGAGATCCAGCAGTGACTGCTGTGATTTCCATTATCCATTCTTTTGGGATGAATCTGCATGAGGTTCAGGGGAGAAAATTTTTTGTTTCTTTGTGTGTGCCACACAATATCTAGAAGACAAGAAGCCCTGTCATCAAGTCATTTAAGAACCCTGTTTAGGCCCTGGCCGGTTGGCTCAGTGGTAGAGCGTTGGCCTGGCGTGCAGGAGTCCCGGGTTTGATTCTTGGTCAGGGCACACAGGAGAAGTGCCCATCTGCTTCTCCACTCCTCCCCCTCTCCTTCCTCTCTGTCTCTCTCTTCCCCTGCCGCAGCGAGGCTCCATTGGAGCAAAGATGGCCCGGGCGCTGGGGATGGCTCCTCGGCCTCTGCCCCAGGTGCTAGAGTGGCTCTGGTCGCAACAGAGCGACGGCCCGGAGGGGTAGAGCGTCACCCCCTGCTGGGCAGAGCGTCGCCCCCTGGTGGGCGTGCCGGGTGGATCCCGGTCGGGCGCATGCGGGAGTCTGTCTGACTGTCTCTCCCCGTTTCCGGCTTCAGAAAAAAAAAAAAAGAAAAAGAAAAAAAAAGAACCCTGTTTGGAATGGGGGACCCGTGCTTAGAGGGGCCACAATGTGCCAAGAGACCTTGCTGGGGCCTCTGGAGGGAATGCTGCTGTTCTTCTGATGACCCCAGCTCAGTGCAATTCTCAGGATTTGTATGGAGAGAATTCTTTTCCCTAACACCGTGATAAAAATCTCTGCTATTAGTCAGCACTTCCATGGAAAATTCCTTTCCAAATCCTCTGCTTTCCTCATTTTTTAGACCCATACTGGTGTGATCTCTTAAATCATTTTGCTACCATTGTCTTTATGACAAGTATATCACTGAAATATGTCACTTTACTGTATTAAACAATATTGCAATGCGTATTTTTGCTGACACTTTTTTGTATTTCTGAACATGTTTCTCTAGGTCAGACAGCCAGAAAGGAGGTTGATGAATCAGGGAGTTTGCATATTGTTTTTTTAATTTATTAATGTCCCCTTCCCTTTGATAGATGTTACCACCTTATAACTGTATAACTCTTCCTATTTGCACAGGCAATTGCCAAAAATACACAAAATTTCTCACTGAACATTAGTGCAACTGAATAATTTTATATAAATATTAGCCATTTATACATTTCTTTAAATTGCTTGTATATATTTTTCCAATTCATTAGTTAGAGTTTAATAGAATTCTTATACAAAACCAATAAAGCATGATGCCTTTATTAGGAAATAGTAACTGATTATATTTTAATTCCTTGTATGATTATTAAAGTATCCATACTTTCTATGTCTTCTAAAGACAGCTTTGCTTTTTATACTTTCCTAGGAAAATCATTGAAAAATTATTTGGTGCTAATCAACTAATATCATTCCTGGGGACCAGCAGACTAAATCAGTAGGCTATGCTAAAATGATAACTTTAAGTCAGAATGGCGCTTATCAACAAAACAACACAGAATAAGTGCTGGCGAGGATGTGGAGAAAAGGGAACCCTCCTGCACTGCTGGTGGGAATGCAGACTGGTGCAGCCACTGTGGAAAACAGTATGGAGATTCCTCAAAAAACTGAAAATCGAAATGCCTTTTGACCCAGCTATCCCACTTTTAGGAATATACCCCAAGGACACCATAGAACGGCTCGAAAAGGAGAAATGCACTCGCATGTTTGTGGCAGCATTGTTCACAATAGCGAAGATCTGGAAACAGCCCAAGTGTCCGTCAGAGGACGAGTGGATTAAAAAGTTTTGGTACATATATACTATGGAATACTACTCAGCCATAAGAAATGATGACATCGGATCATTTACAATAACATGGATGGACCTTGACAACATTATACGGAGTGAAATAAGTAAATCAGAAAAAAAAACTAAGATGAATCCATACATAGAAGGGACATAAAAATGAGACTCAGAGACATGAACAAGAATGTGATGGCAACAGGGGCGGGGGGTTGGGGGAGGGGGGATGGGGTGAAGAAGGAGAGAGGGGTTAGGGGAGGGGAGGGGCACAAAGAAAACCAGACAGAAGGTGACAGAAGACAATTTAACTTTGCGGGAGGGGTATACAGCACAATCAAATGTCAAAATAATCTAGAGATATTTTCTCTCAACATATGTACCCTGATTTATCAATGTCACTGCATTAAATTTAAAAAAATGTCATTGGAATTTTGATGGGAATTGCATTAAATTTGTATATTGCTTTGGGTAAAAAAAAAAAAAAAAGAATATTGTATTCCGTGTGTATAGTTGGTCATAGTCTTTCTGTGTTCTTGGGTTGTTTACTCTTAGAAAAGAAACAAAACAAAGAAAAATTTCCTGTTTCTAAGACAAATGGCTTTTAAAGACATCTTGGACATCAAATAGACCTTACAAAACATTTTGATGAGTTAAGTGTAAACGATTCTGAACCATATGGATTAAATTTCCCCAGGAATCACTTGGGTTTAAAATATGAGGGGGAAAAAACACTCAACCAAACTAAGTTTGGGGTTTGCCGACTCTGAGGCATTTGGTAAATAATTCAAGACAAATGACAATTCCCAATTACAGCCAACTTCACTATCTGTTAATAAAAGAGTGTGGACAGGACCTGTGTGAGCTTCACTGTCTGCCTCGTCTCGTACTATAACAGACACAGCTATCCCCAACTTCTCTAACTGTAAACATTGTTGGTGCAATTATGTCTGAAAGATATTATTAAGGACCAAAACAATTCATTAAATATAACTTATAAAAATTCTTACAATTTTTTAAAGAACAGTGTTCAGGATCACCTTCTCTGACCAAGAGGTCTACCACCATATTTCTTGAGTATGACTAAATGTTCCTGGCTGAAATTTTACTAATTTCAGTGAAATGCACTGCCTATCACCTGATCTCTTGAGATCATTCTCAAGTTAATTTTGCCACTGAGATCTAAATCCCATTGACTTGAGTTGAGCAGCTCTCCAGAATCAAAACTGGGCAACTCATTTGGACACTCATTTTTCTCACATAGGAAAGTGAAAATATAACTAGATCTTCTCGTGTTCACTCTTAGAAGTGAACAAAGTCTCTTCCATCTGCATAGACTCTTCCAGACAAAGATAACAGTAGTAGAAGAACTCAAGATATAAATTATACACATGGCTTAGTACGTTCAAGATACCCTTGGAAAGTGATGCAGTGCAAGATATGGGATTCTGAGATAAGACAGCATTGTATTAATTCATTTATATTTTAAGGGTATGAGAGTGGTATTGAAATCCATTACAAATGCCAATGTCCTTAGGATTAGTCATTAGAGACCCCTCAGCAGATAAATTGGAAGATGATTATTACATTAAAAAATTGTTTTTCTTTAGAAATTGAATCAATCCATATAAGAGTTTCCTCTATTTTTCTTTCACATTATTTCAGACAAGACTTTATTGTTGCTTTGTTATATTATGTCATAATTATCTTCTCGGAAGATATGACCATGAAGTGTTTACTCACAGCACTTAACATGGTGCTTGTCAAATGTTCATAAGAGAATATTCTACCATCTGCCACTTGTGATTTTTACCATGTATCCTTATCGGTGTTATTTTTAAATTTTATAAATAATATTTTTATAAACCTTTTAGAGAAATGACTGCTGGATTTTATTTTAATGTGTTCTTGCTTCAAACTCATCATGTATACCATTATAAAATCCCTTATATTTGCCTCCATAGGAGTACCACTTCCTTCCCTCCAAACCATTTTCTTCTTCCAACATGAAGGGACAGTGGACAGGACACAGAATTTAGGATCAGAGCATTGGGTCTGTATCCTAGCTCCTGCCACGTTTGCTGTGCACCTTTGGACAAGTAATGACTTCTCTGATTCACATTTTACTACTACTGAAAAATTAAAAATAAAAGAGCAGAAGCAACAACTACAGCCAGTAAACTGAAATACAAATGTCTTCCTCATGCTTATGTTTATTCTCTAATTCTGGCAATAATATCTTTATTCTCCAGTGGCCTACGTTTTAATCACTGTCTTTTTTTGATTTCCATCCTTCTCCCGTACTGGCCTTCGGGCCATACTAGGTTATCATGGTTACTTCTTAGTTTCCCTTGCATACCACTTCAAGATACCAGTATTTCTTTCTGCAGCATAACCTTGCAGGAACATGCTATCTATTTATAAACCACATCTATCTGTAAACCTTTCTTGACTCCCTGGATTTCAAATCCTGTAGCCTCATAATCTTGACCAATGATGGGATAAATGGATGTGAATTTCTAAGATACCTAAAACTACTAAAGCCTCTAAACTGCTGACCTTTGAACAATAGATTTAAGAAGTTCACATACATATATGCATATAAGTAAGAATAAGAAGTTCTTAAATACTTCCTAAAAAATAAAGCAATAGAAACTTGGAGCAATGACAATTGTTTATACTGCTTATGATTTTTTTACCGACTATCAAAACAACCAGTGTTTATAAAGAAACTATATGCGCCAGGGGAATAATTAGTGAGCATTGCTTCCATGGGGCTTACAGTGTAGAACATTGGAAGGCATTACTCCAACAACCATATCAGTAAATGCAAATTACGACTGAGATCAGTAACACTGGTACTTCAAAGATCTTTATAGGGAAATTTGATGTAGTCAGGGAGCTCAGACAAAACGCAGACTGAATGATGTCTAAGGCGAGGTATACAACAAGAGCAGACATGAACATTACATTGGGCTTCAGAATTGGAGGTAAGAGTAAACTATTCCAGACAGGGAGAAGAGTAGGCACACAGATTCTGTGGTGGTCAGAATGAGGCTTTTGAGGAACCATAAAACATTGAATATGGCTGGAGCACAGAGAGTAAGATGAACTGTGGCATTCAAAAAGCCTGGAGAAGAAATCTAGGGCTTGCTTCAGTGAAGATGTCGTTTTGGGTAACAGAAACTCCTCTAGCCAGTTTAAAGGAAGGCATTTATTATCTGGCTTTAATTAGTTATCAGTATTTCTTGAAGTCAGGGAGCCAAGCGTGAGGGCTACATTCTTTTTTTTTTTAAGATTTTATTTATTGATTTTTTTTTAGAGATAGCAGAGAGAGAGAGAGAGAGAGAGAGAGAGAGAGAGAGAGAGAGGGAGGGAGGGAGGTGGTGGGGAAGAGCAGGAAGCATCAACTCACAGTTGTTTTTTATATGTACGTAAGTGCCTTGACCAGGCGAGCCAGCAGTTTTGAACCAGCAACTTTAGCATTCTAGGTTGATGCTTTATCCATTGCGCCACCACAGGTCAGGCAAGGAGAGAGACCCAGGGAGGGAAAAACTCAAGAAACATCCCATGGTTTCCACCACTGGATTGCTTAATATCCATTCAGCCAAAAGCTGAACATAAAACTTCTGTTATTATAGCTGGTCCATGCTGGGGTCAGCAGAAAACTGCACAACTTTACGGTGTTCTCATGCACTTTCCAGTGTCATGAGGAAGGATCTGCATGGTGAGAACCAACCACATGTCTATAGACCAGCAGCATGGGGACACAGGAAGTATTACTTTGGAATACTACCTTAGGAAGTCAGGATTGACAAAAGGAGGAATAATTACAACGGAAAGAGGAGGAGGTATTCAAAAGGCTCTGCGTAATGAAAATGACAGATGTCGTACAGATGGGTGAAGTCTGGCTAGAGATACACATTTGTGAATCATTGATGCTATTTCTGTAATTAAAGATGAGGACACAGGTAAGGATACACAGTAAAATCACAAGTGGCAGATGGTAGAATATTCTCTAATGAACATTTGACAAGAAACATGTAAAGTGCTGTGAGTAAATAGTTTATAGTCAAATTTGAGAAATAGCTTCCAAGAAGATAATTGTGATATAACAAAGCAACAATAAAGTCTTGTCTGAAATACTGTAGGAGAAAAATGGAAAACATTGCTCAGGCAGATAGCACTCACATAACAAAGAAAACTCAACAGAACCACAATCTATATCTCTCTTCTTATTCATTTTTTTTCAACTGGAGATCAGCCCTGGGGTATCTCATCAGCACTGCATTCAACATGTGCCATTGTATATTGATTGTCTATTTTCCTTCCTTCCTCTCATCTATGTGTTCCTTTCTCTTCATTTACTATTGCTATCAACTACTCAAGTCATTGTCCAAATTGAAATTTGGAACTTGGCCCTCGCCAGCTGGCTTACTGGTGGAGTGTCAGCCCAGCATGTGGATATTCTGGGTTCAATTTTGGGTCAGGGCACACAGGATAAGCAACCATCTGCTTCTCCTTCTCTCCTCCTTCCCACCTCTCTCTCTCTCTCTCTCCCTCTCTCTCCTTTTTCCTCCCACAGCCATGGCTTAATTGGCTCCAGTGTATCAGCTCCAGGCACTGCGAAGGCTCCATAGAGCCTCTGCCTCAGGCACTAAAAATAGCTCAGTTGCGAGCATTGGCCCAAGATGGGGGCTGCTAGGTGGATCCTGGTCAGGGTGCATGTCAGAGTCTCTCTATCTCCCCTCATCTCACTTGGAAAAAAGAATAAATAAATAAGTAAATAGTTAAATAAATAAATAAAAGAAATTTGGAACTCATACTTAGCCCCCCCATTCCCTCCCTCTCTATATTCAATCAATCAATGGGAATTGAAATTCCATCACAAAAACATCTCCCAAGTATGGCAAACATCTTCCCTCAGTCCTGACATAGAGCCCTGGCTCATTTCTCATTAAGCAGCCATCACAGAAGCTTGGATTTGGTTTCTCAGCAATCAAATCTCTTCCCTCTAGTGCAGGGGTCCGCACACTTTCCTTTGTAAAGGGCCAAATAGCAAATATTTTCAGTTTTGTGAATTCTAAGGGTTCTGTCTCGGGTACTTTACTCCGTCGCTGTACTGAGAACAGGCACAGCAACTTGTAAAGGACTAGGTAGGTGTGGCTGTGCTCAATAAAACTTCAGTTTTTCATTGGCTGAACCCTGCTGACTTGAGAAAGAATTTAAGATGTGTCATCGTCCAAACAATCAACTTACATGCCTTTGCTGTTTCCCTATCTTTTGGGAGAAAGCCTCCTTGCTTTTGTTCCTTGAAGGGACTTTGGTGGTTTCTTCCTAAGCTATTTCCCTACTTTCCATCTCCTGACCCTCCTCACTGTATCCAGTTGTATCGATCATGTTTATTTTCTGGGCCTTTCACATGCTGTTCTGCCTTCCTCCTATTCTTTTCATGACAATCCTACTCATCTCTCCCAGAGGTCCCCAAACTTTTTACACAGGGGGCCAGTTCACTGTCCCTCAGACTGTTGGAGGGCCACCACATACAGTGCTCCTCTCACTGACCACCAATGAAAGAGGTGCCCCTTCCGGGAGTGCAGCGGGGGACCGGATAAATGGCCTCAGGGGGCCACATGCGGCCCGCGGGCTGTAGTTTGGGGATGCCTGCCTAGACCCTACTCAAATGTGAGTCCTCTTTGCCTTATAGACCGCCTTATTCTTCTCAAGCATTCTGCATCAAACGACCATAGCTGTGTGATATTATATTGTGATTATCTTCTTGGAAGCCATTTCCAACACTTGACTGAGACATTATTCACAGCATTTAAAGCAGGGCCTGTCACAAGTCCACAGAAAAGATAAATGATAAACACAAAATGGTAAGTGAAGGGATGAGTGTGAGAGTAACCAGAGAGAAGAGAAAATGAATGCAAACAATTCTTTGGATAGTTTGGATAGTATAAAATAAGGGGGGAGAGGGATTTTATTGTCACAGTCACACTAGAAGACTAGCTATCATAAACTAAGTTTTAAAAATATAATGAACTTAGTTTGCTAGTTTAAATAACAAAATGAACAAACAGAGAAATATGGAAATTTCTCCCATTTCCGGAGTTAAGAACAGTGGCCAGGTACCAGACCCCTACAGCATTTGTTTCACTCTGCCCACGTTGGTACACAGCCCTAATTCTGCCCAGTACAGCATTTGTTTCACTCTGCCCACGTTGGTACACAGCCCTAATTCTGCCCAGGGCATTTCTATTTTAAATGAGTACTGTTGAGGAAACCGTATCTTAAATCAGAGAAAGAAATCTGGAGTGTCGAAAATACTGGCATTGTGGATGAGACAAGTTGCAAAGAGGGGTCCAGCTCTGATTTCCTTTGAAATTATATCAAGCTGCAATCCTGAGTGAGCTCCACTCGGTACCGTCTTCATGAAGGATTTGGTGATATCATCATTTCACATCCTTCTTCTCTGGTACACAACAAACCTGAACCTGGTTTTAGATGAAGGAGTGCTGCTAATTTAAGAGAACATGTACTTCAAGCCAGAACAATTTTATGATCAACGGCAGTGAGATTTGTCTGTTTGCGGACTACCCAATTCATCTTCTCAAGCCTCGGGGCAACCCTGTCTATGTCTCTCAGGTCTGACACCAGCATAGGTCATTTCACAGTTGTCAGTACTCGGGAAATATTTGGAAAGAAGACAGAGGAGGAGAAATGAGAATTTAACACTTACTATATTATCAAACTGAGATAGGGTATATGGCAAAACAGCTGCAATCAATAAAAGCTACAAGAACTGTCAAGAAAAAGGAAGACCCCCCCCCCCCCGGATTTGTGGCTTAAAGCTGGCAGAAACCAGATTGATCCAACATGGCAACTAATTTCACCTAATGGTGATCCCCAGCCTCATTATACGCTCGTTGTAATGCATTAGCATGCTAAATGACACACCCCACACATGATTGGAAACAAAAAGCCCATATAAGGACACAACATGACTGACAGAGCTCTCTGAGAAATCTCTCTACCCCTGTCCAAGGAAGATCTTGAATATTCTTCCCCTTTATTGAATACCCAACCCCCTCCCCAATGAAGTACACATCAATAAATGGAGCAAATCTTGCTAACAGGGGCTGCTCTGTCTGTGGAATAACCCACTCTCTGCCTCACTAATAAACTCACTTTCCCTTTAAACTCTTACCTGGCCCCAATTTGAATTCTTTCCTTTGTGAAACTAAAGACCCACAGTGGATCATGGGCTCTTGGGTCCCCAGAACCCTGGGATGCCTGCATCAAAATGGTGACCTCTGGACAGTTGTAATCAAAGGGTTCTGAACTCAGGCAGTGAGGACAGTGTTTCTTTCAATGAATTTGTTTTTTTGGATACTTCTCTTCTACAAAATACAATTAGTCATTGAAGTGGACACTACTGAAGCCCCATACAGAACCCCTCTAGCAGTTCTGTAGCCTTCCTCCAATGGCTGTCCACATTGGCTGCTAATGGCTCATAACCCCCATCTCTAGAGGACTGCACTTAGCTGAGCAGAAGCCACTTTGTCCGCAGCTTATATGCGTGACTGTCTTGTCCCCCCTGCTTCAAGGTGGGACCAAAGCTGTGGTGCAATCGACAGTCCAGAGTTCCCCGCGGGACCAGGCCGGAGCCAGACTCTATATTAGACCACCGCTTTGCTCAGCAACCTTCCCTGACCCATCTGCTTTCCTCACTCCCTGGCCTTCAAGGACACTTTTTAAAATAAATCATAATAAACACAGGCACCTGACTCCCAGTCTCAGGATCCCCCACTTCTAGAACTCCAGACCTGAGATGGTTGTGGATAGAGAGGAGAACCCTATGAGAGATGCTAGAAGGGCAGGGGTCATTAAGAAGAACCCAGTCAGCCGGAAAACGCATGGGAAAATGGAAGTATCATGTCAAACAATGGAAGCGTTTACATCTGCAAACTCTCATGCATTGATATTCAATGCTATTCAATGCTCATTAACCTTTGGACTTTATACCTTATATTTCTAAAATTAAATTCAAATCATTATATCAAAAATACAGCAGGCACACACACACATGATAAAGGAGTCATGAGGACACTATTCTAACACTCTTCTTTCATTTTTCCCCCTCTCTTATTTTAAAAACTTTCAATAGCTAGAGCACTAAAGTGGTAAAAGCTCAAAACAATGCCACCTTCCAAGACTTTAAAAGCACTCAATTAGCTGACTTTTTATTACTTATGGAAGCTTATAGTTACAAAATGAGTTTTAAAGAATCTGGCATATCTCTTTGCATTGAAAGGGTCCGTGTACATTAAGAGAGAAACTTCTCCTGTCATAACTTTGGGTCTCTTTGTTTCTTGGCAAAACCTTTTGCCCTCTGACCAGCTGCTAAAGTTGAACACCACAAATGATTCTTTTAAAGTGATCCCGAGAAGAGATTCTGACTCCATATGCTGGAATAATCCAAAGTTCTCCGACTTGACACACGAGAGCAGCACTCCACGTCTTAATAGCCATGTGACGCTATAGAGAATTAGTGCTGATGTCTCAGATAGATCATCACCACAGAAGGGACACAAAAGGGCTCCACGTAAGCATTCCACCTGTATTGCTGGCAGATGACACGAATGTCGCGCAGACCAGGACCTACTACTGACTCGCAGAAGAAGCATTCAAGAAACAGCCGAACATCTGCTAGTAAATACACAGCAAACAAAAAATGCAATCCACTGCCAAACATGTGCACAGTGAGGGCCTCATCTCTGCTCATAAGCCAAGCAATGTGTTCTGCTAATCATTAGCAGAGTTATTGATTTTAGATGTGTATCACACAGCTATAATTTTGTCAGAGAGTAGACCACATAAGTTGTCCTTTTTCTGGTTGTTTCATTTTGTCTTATTCCAAGAGTCCGTAAATTGACGACCGGGACAAAAATTATAATTGACATCATCTGTGGGAAATATTTCATAAAACAACAGGCCCAGATGTAGGATTAAAGCCATGTGGTAGTAAAATACCCCACTGAAAAGGGGCCAGTTTCCATGATTTCTTACGAAAACAGATGTGCTCTGACTCCCCTCTGCTTGTTTTTCAATGTTTTTTTTTTTCAAACTCCAAATAATTCCTCCCCCCCACCCATCTTTTCTTTCCCCCTCTCTCTTCACGATTGCACTGGAGAGAGTTCATAAATGGATTACAGATGCAGGCTTGTACTTCAAAATCCTAACTGTCACAGTCTCTGAAATAAAATAAATGAAACATTTGGGGAAATTACATTGAACTATGGTAAAGGTAATGGAGATTATGCAAACATGTCTGCTTGTCATTTATCCAGCATCTTTGGGCATGAATGTAGGATCTCCTGGACAATGCAAACTGCAGACCAGAGTATGTTCAAGATGCAGCAAGAGGGGTCTCTCTTTCTAAAAGCTTCTGGTACTGACCGGGAAGTTTTCAGCTTTAGGATTCAGACGAGCTGGTGGAGGGCTTCACGCATACTTTCTATCTTTCTTAAGGAGAGCTTCCTGGATAAAGACAGGGAGCAGGAAAAGAAGAGCCTGTCAGACCTCAGCCTCTATCGTTCCAGTTCCTTTGAGCTATATTATTGCTCTATCATTTCCGTTTGGAAATGATGGGAACCACAGAATGGGTTTCCAGGGCACACACACAGGCTATATGGTTTGAAGATTCATCTTGGAGTGCTGTGAAGATTTGCACACAAACTTCTGCCCAAGAAGTCAGTGTCATAATGGAATCCATCACAGTATCACTGATTATAATTCATTAATTCAGCATTTACATTGCATCTCAGGCTCTGCCTCCAGTGACATGCAAGAGGGCAGAGTCAGGGAGCTATAACACCGTGCAAAGGAAAGGAAGTGCCCATGATGTGTTACTGCTGAGATTTCAACAGAAGAGCTACACTTTCCACATCTCCCCTTTCAAACCTTCAAATATTGAAGCAATGCTACATAAGTTCGTTTAGAACTAAGAGGGACCCAACTCTAATTTGCCTGCTCTATTTCGTGAATCTGTCTTCTTGGGGTTGAATGAAGGCTAGAACTCAAAGTACCAGCGGGACTCTGGGAGACCAGAGCTGAGTGAGAACTCTGATCATTTTGAGACTTCTCCCATCAGCCAGCTCCACGCACACCTAGCTGATGGCTAAGCATCTCTATGTTTCATGAGAACTCATGAAAGTAGACGTGAGAAAGGTCAGGAGCGTGGCATACGGTGAGAGTGGGGAGCAAGGGGCACCAGTAGGGTCTATGCTTCTTCCTCAGGCGCCAAAGACAAAGCAGAATATTTTTCCCGAGTGTTTATGACTTTTTTTTCTTTTATGATTACAGAGATGAAATGAGAAGTAAGGGCACTCAAGATTATCTGCAAAAATAAATCATTGGTCCATCTCAAAGCAAGTTTGTTTACTGACTAAGGAGTGGCTAGAGGGGAGGGAATAAATGGAGAAACAAACCAGTGCATGAAAAATGCAACTTATTGACCACCTGGCGCACAACTGGCAAGAGGCTGGATGTTTTACATATCTAGCACATTTATTCCTCCAGCAGCCCTATGAGGGGAATATTATTAAAGTAGCTATGATAAATCAAAGCCCAGAAAGTATAGATTGCTTGCCCAAAGTGACACAGCAAATAAAGAGCCAGTTCGGCTAGACACCCAAACCCTGCTTGATTCTGCATCCACATTCTTGCTTCTCACTTTATACTGCTTCTCAGTTTGGGGCTCAGTAAATGTAGCTCGTTAAGGCACTAAATTTTCCAGAAGTCTCAAACTCACTCTTTCTATATAGTGGGATGACTGTACATAGTAGTGCTTGGGCTCTAATTTATTTTAGTGAACTACTGCTGGACACTTCATAGTTTGTGCTGAAAGTGACTATATATATATATATATTTTAATTGTTTCCTTTTATTGTGATAAAATATGCATACCATAAAAGCCAGTTTTGGTCCATTTTAATGATTTGGCAATGAGTGGCATGAGTTGCATTCACAATGTTGTACAACCATCACCACTATTGATTCCTAAAACTTTTCCACCATCCCAAACAGAAAGTCTGTCTCCATTAAGCAGTAACTCTCCATTTCCCCCCATCTCCTAGCTTCTAGTAACCTCTAATTTACTTTTTATCTCTATAAATTTGCCTATTCTAATAATTTCACACAAATAAAATAACTTTTCTGTTTGGCTTAATTTACTCAGCATAATTCATTCAAACTGAAGTACACATTAGAATTTCTTTCCTGTTTATGTCCGAATAATTCCATTCACAGATATATCGTATGGTGTTTATCCATTCATCTGCTGATGGACACATTGGGATGGGTTTACCTTTTGGCTATTATAAATGAGGCTGCAATACACATTGACACACAGGTATGTTTCAGCCCCTGTTTTCAACTCTTGTAGGTACAGTATATACCTAAGAGTGGGATTGTTGTGTTATATGGTTATTATATATTTAACTTTTCGAGAAACTGCCAAACTATTTTCCACAGCTGCTGCACTATGTTATGTTCCCACCATCAGTGTACAGGTTTCTCAATTTTCCCATATCCTTGCCAGCACTTGTATTTCCTTTTTTAAAAATTATCGTAACCTTTGTAGAAGGTATGAAGTACTATCTCGTGGTTTTCATTTGCATTTCCCTAATGACTAATGATGTGCTTCTCATACGCTTATTGGACATTTGTACATATTCTTTGGAGAAATTTCTATTCAAGCTCTGTCCATTTTTAAAATTGAGTTGCATTTTTGTTGAGTTGTAGGAGTTACATATATTCTGCATATTAAACCTATAACAAATACATGATTTGCAAGTATTTTCTCCCTTTCTTTAGCTTCTCTCCTCATGTGTTTGATAATAGCTTCTGATGCACAATAAAAAAATGGTTGAAATCCAATATATTATTTTTTTCTTTTAGGATCACATGTAAGAATTCATTGCCAAATCCAAGGTCATGAAGACTAACTCCTATGTTTTACTCTAAGATTTTTGGGTTGCTGATCCATTTTGAGTTAATTTTGCTATCTGTGAGGTAAGAGTTTAGGTTTATCCTTTTGCAAGTGAATATCCAATTGTCTCGCTACTATTTGTCGATGACTGTACATCTTGATTCAGGTTCCAAATCAGGATTAGAGGACCAAGCTTATGGGATCAAAAATTAAAGTCATATCTCTAAGTTCTTTATTCACCAAGTAGCCTGTACTCAAAGAGCCATCCTTGATACAAAACTATTTAATTCGTACCTATTTTATTCAAACATCCCATTGTACTGATTTCTCATCCACAGATCACTGGGGAGCTTTGTAATTATAGAAACCACAGCCACAATGTGTGTCCACAGTCACAAATCCTTGATTACTGGGGAGTTAGAAAATGAGAAAAACACCTGTAAGGAGGACAGAAAATAACCTGTTAGTTACTATGTAAGGGCATGGTCACTTCTGTGGAGTCACACACTAAAACCTCAATAGCAGAACAGAAGAGATGGGGAGGCATTCCAAGTGGGGGACCTTTAGTACGGAAAGCCCTGCCACATGTCAGCAGGCTCCAATTCTTATTTGATAAGGAAAACTTATCAAACTGGGCTGAGTTGGACTGGATAAAAGTTGATCTGGTCAGCAGGGAAAGACAGCTATAGTGAGTAGATAGCTGAACAAGTAAGCCATTGAGCTCCTAACAATCAACCAGGGTAGGAGGAAAATTAAAGTTTTGGTAGGACAACAGAGAGGGGAACCTCACCCTACCTGAGAGGAAGATAAAGAGACAGGTGCCATCTCGGTGACATCATTCACAACATGTCTGTATTTTAGCACTGAAACATTAAATCAAGAAACTGAGGCAAGAACCAACACATGGATTAAAAAATGGCCTTGGTGATGATCCAAGGAATATCGGCTATCAGACCTTGAACAGCAAGGCTCACCCAGACCATAACTGATGATGGGGGTTGGGTCTTCTCTGCAATTGGATTGGAGTCACAAGTGCCTGAGCCTGAACTTGAAGGGAGGCAGGCGTAGCAGCCATGTTGGGATGACACAGCCGAAGCAGAGGAAGGTGCTATTCTGTTGGAAAGAAGGCCAGAGACACCTGGATCCCTGAAGCCATAGCAACACCTTACCTCATCTCTCCATGGGAAGGAAACTCAAGAAAAGCTTTTATTTATAAAGTCAGCCTGACTTTACACATATAACTGTTTTCTTACAGTCAGAGATTTCAAAAAAAAAATCACATTAATAGAAGCATGAAAACAGAGCCAAGAATTAATTTAAACTACCACAGAATGTGGTGGCAATTTATTTCATTAGACAGTGCCATATAAAAGACAGTTTCAAATTTTATCGGTGGTCTCATGGCCATCCCACTTGGACATCTATTTACATCACCCTTTGATACAATGAAGAATCAAAAATTTCCAAGCTGTGGCTTCTTAGAGAAAGAAGATGAGTCTGATGCTCTAGCATCTATTCTTCCTACATACTTGGTATATGAACTGAAGCATTCACTTTCTGTTATGGAAAAAATACAGTGGTCCCTTGTTTATTGTGGGGGTTAGGTTCCAGAACTCCATGTGATAGGCAAAAATCCACGAAGTAGCAACCTTATGTTTATTTTATTATTTACATATATTTAAGGCTTTATAAACCCTCCCCACACTCTTATAAACCTTTCCCACGCTGTTATTAACCTTTCCTACATTTACTTTGCTTATTTTACCACAAAAATAATTAAAATAATAAATATATAAAAATACCTATATACTGCAAAATCCCAAGATAGAGCAAAAAATCCGCAATACAAAATTAGATACATACAATTTAAAAATCCGTGATACAGTGAGACCGAGAAAAGAGAAACGCGATGTGGCGAGGGAAGACTGTCAACAGTGTTAAAAATTCAAAGAAGAGTTGATCGAGTTGTCAGGGAGAGAATGATCGTTAAGACTGTAAGTGGTCAAAACTAATATCTTTGCATCAGACCTTCATGTTCCATTCCTGGTATTTATTTAGAGTGGATCTTCCTTAAGGTTTCCTTGTCAGCATCAGATTTTTACCAAGTTTTTGCAACTCTCTGGGACCTCTATTTGGTGAGGCAACCTGATGAAATCCATGGATATTTCATCTAACACCCACAGGAACAAATTGTCTTAAATAGTTTTGTGTGTGTTAGTGGGGCTTCATTCCTCCCGGGAATATAGGCAGTCATTTAGAAACCAAATGGCTAAAGGGAAAAGAAGTCAGAAAAGAGCAGAACTACATTGGTGTCTTGTTTCAAAATGTGATGGGAAGTGACCTCAGAGAAAACATTTTTTTTTTCCTCCTCCCCAATGGCTGAAAACAATAAATATGTTTGGAAGGCTTGTTGAGCCCTGATTCCCAGCTCCTTCGCACTGGGCTCTCCTTGCTCACACACCCAGCAGAGTAAGACAAGATCTACTTTCTTGTGATGCTGTTTTCATCTCCTTACTTCCCAGTTCAGAACTCTTCATTATTTCTCTGTCGGTCACTGGAAAGTGGCATTGAATAATATAATGTAAGTCCTAAAAGAGATCTTAATATAATCTAATCCAGGGTCCCTTTCTTTCAACAAAAAGGAGAATCTAAAGCCCAGACAGACTAAGTGAATTACTACAAGGTCTCACAGTTGGTTAGGGAAGGATCCAAACCTGGAACTGATGCTGGCTCCCATTACCTTTAAGAAATTCTATTAGCCAGGGCTATGCAGAGTCCCCAGCAAACCTCAGCGGTCCCCTTTTAGCTCCTTTGCCAGTGCTTATCTCTAAGTTACCCTCCCTGCAATTTTTCAAATATCCTACAGGCCTGAACTACAGTATTCTGCCTCATTGTCTTTCTCTATTCAAATGCTTTCTTACATAAAGATAAGGCTACATTTCCTGTTCTTCCTGGGAAATCCCAGTGTCAGAAACAATACAATTAGTTACACTCATTTATTATGTTTCCTTATCTACTTTTATTTATAGTTAAAAGCTTATGACAAGCATAAGACTCTAAGCTTTCAGAAATGATAACTTTATCTATATCTATCATAGATAGATAGATAGATAGATAGATAGATAGATAGATAGATAGATGGATATGTATCTACTAATCCATCAAATTATTTAAAAATTTATAATATACTTATGTTTTTCCAAATGACACAAATGGATGGATGGATATACATAAGTCTCAAATTTCCATAAAATGTAGAGTTGTGATATAAATAATATTACTCTATCTTTTGTACTAAATTAAGATGACTATACATTGGCTGTTGGGATTTTTATTCATAAAAAGTTAAGATGGATGTAAGTGAGGAGAGCTTTTAAGAAAAGGGATCTGAGATTAAAGGCTAGGAGACTTGGCTGAGATCAAGTTTGTTGGGTAGCATAACTGAAATAAATCTGTGCTTGGGTCTTTCTGTCTTTTCTTACTGATCTTCCAAATGTACTTTATAGGTTCTTCTTTCACAGAATTAGGCTTCAAGTATCCTTTCAGAACAGAGCAGTTAAGTGACAACTGGCTCACTTACACTTATATGTTCTGTTGATACGTCACCAATGTCCTTTATTTGAAGTGAGGTTGTACACAGAGACAGATCCCAAATAAATGGGGATTTCACTAGTTTCACTGGTTTGGCCAAAGTTTTTAGCACCAGTCATGCACTTTAATCTGGCACTATGGTCCGGTTCCCATAGTTACCAAAGATGAAAATCCCATTATTACCTAAGAGGAAAATCATCTGAACATAGTCCGTATTTTCAGTAGACCATTCATATGAACTAGAATCAATGCACACATTAAAATCTCCTTATAAGTTGCTTATCATCTTGTTTAGCAAAGTGGCTTCATCTCTGGGGAGAAAAATAAAATAGGTTTTGTAGAAGAATAGGAAATATTAGTGACCAAATGAATTCTACAGAAAAGAGAACTAGGAAAGTCACAAGTCTGTAAAATGTTTTTTTAAAATCAGTCACATCAAGTGAAGGGACAATAGAACATTCTTCATCAGGAAAATGGGAGAATGGGTAAAAGAATTCATTGGATTATCTGGAGAGTTAAGATAAAAGGAAAAAAAATATCTCTTTAATGGATAAATTTTTTTTTTATCTACATCTGTATTGATATGTCTATCTAGCTATAAAAACTAGGGCTGTTTCTACAAGGCTAATTTGAGCAAAGATTTTCTCAAAGTTTAACTGGGAATGGTTTATTGATACTTCTCCCATGATACATGAGATCTTGACATAATTAAGTCAGTCAATGATCACACAGAAACCAGCTGAACCTTGAAGAAAGAGGCATAGGCATATTATACAGTGACGGAGTTATTGGGGGACATTAACTAATATGTTTTTTCCTCACTTCCTGTTTGCCTGTGACCAACACTAACTTGAGCTTCAATTGCATCAAAGGGAAGAAAAGGCAACAATAAAATCATTCTCTTGGTGGATCAATCAGGTTCCCAACAAGAAACAAACATTTAAGATTTTTACAAAGGAACAAATTATAGAGGGCTGGGTAGGGCTAAGGAGACCAACAAAAGATGTGAAAGCATCAGGAATAACTGTGAGGAGATCTCATGAGCTCTATCTAGACTTGTTGTTTCTTTGTACAAGAGTAGTGGCTGGGTTATCAATACCCAGAAGGTATGGTGCCTAATGGGTACATTTCACTGCTAGAATTATGACCTGGCAGGTGCTAAGCAAAAAGTTACTCTAATAGTTTCTCCTATGAATTTGCAACCTTTTATAAATGCAGTCTATAGCTAAACCTAGCAGGAAGCCAGAGGGCATGGAAACACAGGTGTTGCAATTTATAGAAGATAACTTTCCCGGGCAAAGATTACCACAGATAATCTTTCAGGAGGTGCAAATAGAGAACAACATACTGGCTTTGAAGTTCTACAATTTCTTCTAAACATGTAATTCAAACTTCAGCTTCTGGGCCAATAGAGTAGACAACTATTCCCTATTCCTCCCAATTTAAAAGCCTGGATACATTATACATATGTGCGCGCGCACACACACATACACACACACACACACACATACACACACACACACACACACACACACACACACACACACGAAGACTCTGAAAGATTGAGAGAGGAAACTCAAGAGACATGGATTCCAAATTTTCATATCCAAGCTCTTTTGTAACAGCCTTACCAATAGCCAGTGAAGAAAGGCAAAGTTGCATCAAAATTATATAACTGTCTTGTGTAACTGGCTTATTTGGTAAGACTAAATTAATTGGTAAGTCTGACTGTAAAATAGTTTATTTCCTCCCAATCTCTGAGTGTTAACAATGTAACATTTTGAACACATCCCATACCTTTTAGTAGGACAATTTCATAGGATTTTCCAGTAGTAGAAAATTCAGTCTAATTTAACTTAAAACTTTGGTCTCATGTTTTATTTATATCCTTTGTCCTCTTTGGGATGGTAGAGGTTACAGAGATAGAGCGGACCAATACTGTGGTCTATGCTTTTACCTATTTTCCCAATCCATCACTTTGTAGTGGAGGAAAGAGTAATCTAACTTTTCACTCTTCTTCCCCTTCTCCCGTCTTGGAACAATTCCTCCAGAGTTGATGGGGAAAGGAGGGATAGAAGACTACAAACACCTAGAAAGGGGAGCCTTGCCTGTTTATACCCTCTTCAGATGATCAACACCACTGTCCACCCCTAGAGATAAGATTATGTATCTCTTAGCCAGCTCAGTAGCTTCCACAGTAGTCCTATGGCTCATACCTTGCCTATCACCTTCTATGTTCCACATAGAGCCATGAGAACAACTGAAATCATCCTCCATACATCTCAACCAAAGGGTGATATGTGTGACTTGTTGTTGGTGGTAGGAGGGTCCCTCTTTTTCTAAGACACAACTAATGTGAGCATTACCCATCCCTCTGCTTATGGCTAACCATACAAACCTTCAGCTTTTTAGAGATCGAAAAGTGAGACACATCTCTGTACATTCACATACTCCTGAAAACTGCCACAGCATACGTACCAAACTCTCAGAATTTTCTCACCATGACTTATTCTAAAGGCAATGCTGGAGTGATAGCAGTATAGGAAATCAGTCTGGGGAAAGTGAGGCCAGTGCATGTGGATACACTCTATTTCCAAGATGATTCCTGTGAAGTTCTTCCTATTTGATTTGCTGAAATGCAGCAAGAGAGTCCCATTCTTGCATAAACATTGACTTCTTTGTGACTCTAACACCTTCCTCTCCCTTCTGCAGCAGATGGATTGGAGAGGAAGAAGAAGGAGATTGAAGGAAGACTGAAGAGAAAGAGTGCTAAACGGAAAGTTGGGCTACCAGGGCAGACCCATCTACCTCTGACTAAGATCTAAGAAACATGTTAAGTGCCAGTTATCGGCAGATCTTTACAAAAAGTGAAGTATTTAATGTCTCCCTGATTTCAGCTTTTGGGACCTAGGCACCAATTCATTTTACAGGGAAAGTTCCATTTAACTTTCTTTTATACTAGATAGAACTAAGTTTTAGAAACAGAAAATATGATTATATACTCCTATTTTTTTTACCCCTCCCTCCAATTAATCCCCTCTGCCCAGCCCTAAGGGCGCCTCCCACTCTATTCTTCTATAACCTCAATTTATGTTCCGAGTTGCTTTTGCTCATTTAGTTTGGAGCCGATCTGTCTTATGTTGCTTAAATGCCAAAGTACCTGTGGCATTTGTGAACGATGTCTGATGACTTCATAGGAAACTTAATTTTTAAAAGTGTGCTTTTTGAGGGAACAGATAGAAATGAACTCAATTTTAAATAAACGTCTCGCCAAAGGAAAAATTGATGTACTATATTTATTTGGATTTACTTTTTCTTTTCTTTTCATTCCTTCCATTTTTTTTGTCATTTTATTGATATTTCTTGGCATGTTTTATCTTTTCTCTCCTTCTAGGACTATTAGTACTTATTTATAACTGGAGGAAAAGAGAAAAAGAAGTATTCAGTATATTCCACAGGTCTTTTAGGCTCTTTTATGCAGTCTCTGCTTTAGAATCCTTGTTAGCTATAAATAACTTTTGCATCATCTCTGAATTTGTTTTCCTTTGATTTTTGGTCATATATTATTAATATTTTCAAAAATATAGAAAGAAAAGGTGAATAATATAATAGCAAAGAAGTATTTTACAAGAGTATTCAAATCCATAAAAATCAAATTGAAATTCTAGAATTGAAATATATATACTTCCCACAAAAATTAAGGGATCTTTCAAAAATGAATATGAAGCAATAAAATATCCCCTAATTTTTGTGAGCAGTGTACTATCTGAAATTAAGAAATCAATATAAATGGATAAGTATAGATCAGACATCGCTAAGGATAACATATATAACATATGTACCCAAAAAATCCTCAATTGATACTTAGAATAAGCAACACACCTTTAAATAACCTGTGGGTCAAAAAAAGAAAAAAACAAAAAGGGAACTAAACAGAAATTAGAAAATATTATAGACAATAAATAAAGATTGATATGTAAAACTGATATAGTGAAGCTTAAAATGCATATATTAAAAACTTTAGTTTTAAGAACTTGAAAACAAAATCAAACGAACAACTAAAAAAACCCTAGTAAATTAAAATAAAAGGAGGAAATGATTAAGGTAAGAGTAGAAATCAATTACATGCATAAACTTGTTCATGGATGTCCAAATACTCACTAAACAAAATTTACAAATCCAAAGGCTATTTCTCTGAAAAGATTAATAAAACTGATGAACCTCTAATAAGACATTATAAAAGAGAGGAGAGAGAGGAAACACAAATTGTTAATATCAGAACTAAAAGAAGGACATTATTATAGATCTCATAGGAACAAAAACAATTAATTATAAGTACCAAAAATAATTTTATGACAATATGAGAGAGCTTGATGGAAGTACCAGAGATAAATCTGAGATTTCTGTTTAGTAGAAATAGGAGTCTCAAAGTTTCATTGCCTGAGACAAGAACATTAAAATGTGTTCCATTGCCTGACCTGTGGTGGCGCAGTGGATAAAGCGTTGACCTGGAAATGCTGAGGTCGCCGGTTCAAAACCCTGGGCTTGCCTGGTCAAGGCACATATGGGAGTTGATGCTTCCAGCTCCTCCCCCCTTCTCTCTCTCTGTCGCTCCTCTCTCTCTCTCTGTCACTCCCTCTCCTCTCTAAAATGAATAAATTAAAAAAAAAATTGAAAAAAAATAAAAAAAAATAAAATAAAATGTGTTCCATGTTTGAGGGGACCATCATAAATTTCCTTGGGAATGTGCTCTGTTTGAGACGTAGTGGGTTTTACCTTTCGGACAGAAGTAGAAATGTTCAGAGATCAGCTATTTAAAAAATTTGGAGCTCAGATAAATTTTCTGACAATAATAAATTCTAACTGAGAGGATTTTACTTGCCAGTCCCTGTTCTATGTGCTTTACTTATCTGAACTAATTGAATCTGCACCGGAACCCCACGTTGTTGATATTATTATCTTTAATTTTCAGATGAGAGAGCAGAGGTAGAGAGAGTTACCTTACCTGCACACAGCAAGTACCTGGGTATTCAAACACATGGCCCAGATCTCTGTGAAACCCAAAGCCTATCAAACTACTCACAAGAATTTTCAGGAAATAAAAGGACCCCTTATTTAACATGGAAAAATAAATTGTGCTCATTTGCAACGAATCTTTGATTGGAATCTCTGGACCATATTGAGATCTATGTGGCATTTTTTCCCAAGGCAACAGCTGCCTTGAGATTTCTCAGAGATTTCTGCCCCCTCAGATTTGTTGTATAGTGGCTGCCTTTTTGGATGAGACGCCCGAGGCAGTTTCAGTACCAAAAGATGTGCCTCCCTTAGGAAGAAAGAAATGCTCTGATTTATTATGCATCTTTCATAGATGTTAGCTAACGCAAGTTTCTTTCTGCAGTCAAAAGAAAATCCACTAGTCCCTCATTTTAACTTGACTTGAGGCTTTTCAATTTTCTATTTTTAATTTGCAATACATGTCAGAATGTTAGCGACATTCCATTCATGTTCTGAAATCTATAACAGGTTTGAAATCTTAAGACTGCTATGAAGTGTTGCTTCTTCTGAAATACACATCTGAAATGCTAGCAGGGGTCAGAAGTATGGATTTTGTGGATTCTTCTCTGCTGGATTTCAAGGGACATTTTCCTCTGATATCTGAAAAGTGGGAGGATCTTTTAGCCAGAATAAAATCAATGCACAGGACATAAAATCAGAGTCAATGTTTCCATAACATCCTGATGTGAAAACTAGCATATAATCTTATTTTTTAATTCTTTATAGAAATTACATCAGAGTCATATTTTGTTATATATCATGTTATGAATAATGAAATTTTAAATAGAATTTTTAAAGGAATGTCAGTTTTTCTCCTGAATATACCATTGACATAGCAAACTCAAATTTGAGGCAGAATTAATAATCTTTACCCTAAACATATTATTTATTACTTCTATAAATAAATATTTATATGTATGTGTCTGTCTGTGTATTTAGACTATCACCATCCCTTTAATTACTCAATTTGAGAATATAAGAGCTTTTTTCCCTTTATCTTTCTTGGTCTCCATTCCAATCTGACTCATAATTAAAAATTTTCAGACTTTATTAACATGTATAATATTTTATGTCTTATGCATTTCCTCTGCCACAGCTACAGTTTAGGCATTTATTATCTCCTAAAAATAAAACAATATTTATTTTTGTCATTAGTTTGGAAAATAATGCATATGCTTCCTAGAACATTTGGAAAACACACTTAAGAGGCAACTAAAACCATTCATCCTCCATGACCAATAAAACAAAACACAGGTATTACAATGTTTTATTCTGTTAGTCCTGTATATGCATATTCATATTATTAATGATTACAAAGTATTCCAGATGTCTGAATATTTTCTTTGAAAAGAACAAGAGGAGAAGAGTTTAAAGTAGAATAATCTAGCCTGACAAGGTGGTGACGCAGTGGATAGAGCGTTGGACTGGGATGCGGAGGACCCAGGTTCGAGACCCTGAGGTCGCCAGTTTGAGCGCAGGCTCATCTGGTTTGAGTAAGGCTCACCAGCTTGGACCCAGAATCAATGGCTCGAGCAAGGGGTCACTCTGTCTGCTGTAGCCCCCCGGTCAAGGCACATATGAGAAATCAATCAATGAACAACCAAGGAATCGCAACAAAGAATTGATGTTTCTCATCTCTCTCCCTTCCTGTCTGTCCCTATCTGTCCCTCTCTCTGACTCTCCCTACCTCTGCCACAAAAAAAGAATAATAAAATAGTTTATAATCCTACTAAATTATTCTTCAAGTAATATAGATATATGATAAATATAGCTATAGAAAAAACTGTCTGTATAATATTGTTCATCTTAGTAACATGGACAATAGTGGATAACTGGAAATAGTCCAAATATTTTATAATAGGGGAATGGTTGAATAAATGTTGACACACCCATATTATGTAATTTATTTCTGAGGACACAATATTGAAAGGAGTGAATTTATTATGTGTTCATGCTACATATTTTTTGTTTTCAGAATAATGTATTTAATTACTTACTCTTGAATTACTTTTAATGCTCATTATGAGGCAAGAATAAATTAAATTAGAAACACAAAGATAAGTACAGCAACTCTCACCAAGAATGAACTAACCTAGAATTAAAAACAGTATCTTTGAAGCTTAATATTCCACAAGTTTAGGCTAGTTTCTTTATTTACTTGATTTTCCATTTACCATTCCAATTTGAGAGGAAAGTTAAACTGTATCCAATATGGATTACATATTCATCATCTACTTATAAATTGGCTTCTCCACTATTGTCAAAATTTAATGCTAAGAGATTTTTTGTGGTTAAATTAAAAACACAGAAATTGTGAAGTTCTGAGGAAGAGAGGTTATGAATGTAAGCCAAAATTTGCATAACCAATTGTGAATGCAAACACATAATAATTACCTCACAGCATTTATTCCTATGCCTTTTCACTGTCTAGGCAAAGCTTAAGATATTATTGACTTCTAAAAAATTAGTATTGGTTGAAAACAAAAAAATTAAAATACTGATAAATATATTTATTGATGAATATTTAGTACTCTAGAGATGGCAAAGTTAAAATAAGATATAACTAAAATATCACCCATATGCTAAAAAAGAAAAAATCTGGTGGGAGCCTGAGCAGGCAGTGGCTAGAGTGTCAGCCTGGGATGCTGAGGACCCAGGTTCAAAACCCCAAGGTTGCCGGCTTGAGCACAGGCTCACCAGCTTAAGAGTGGGGTTACTGGCTTGAGTATGGAATCATAAATATGGCCCAATGGTCACTGGCTTGAGCCCAAATGTCACTTCCTTAAAGCCCAAGGTCGCTGACTTGGCTGGAGTCCCCCAGTTAAGGCACATATGAGAAAGCAATCAGTGAACAACTAAGGTGCCACAATGAAGAATTGATGCTTCTCATCTCTTTCCCTTCCTATCTGTCTGTCCCTGTCTATATCTCCAACCCACTCTCTCTCTCTCATTCTTTGACTAAAAGAATAATACTAATTTGGTGGGAGATAGACATACTAAGCAATAATGTGCTGGTCAAGCTAAGCTTAAAGGTTAGAGGAACATAGAAAACACTTAGGTCTAACTTGAGTATATATGAGAAATGTGTGGAGCACGAGCTACATTTTACATAAAAGAGAGAAAGGCATCCCAGGAAAGGCAACTCTCCAGGCAAAGTCAAGGAGCTGAAAGTGTGTATATGGCGTCAGGACAAATCTGAGAAGTTAGGTTCACCTGGAATTTGAATTGTGCAAAGTAATGGGAATGGCCAGAGATGAGTCTATGAAGGTAGGTTTGAGACAGATTACATGAACCTGTTCAACATTCAAAGGATTTGAGTTTTATCCCACATTTAATGGCAGTTAATGAAGATCCAAAAGAATATTTCTTTAGCATGTAAGTGGCATAATCTGATGCTTTATTTTTTTAAGTGAGAGAAGGGGAGATAAACAGACTTTCACATGCACCCCAACTGGAATCCACCTGGCAACCCCTGTCTGGGGCCAATTCTCGGACCAACCAAGCTATTATCAGTGGCCGGGGTCAAGCTCAAACCAATCAAGCCATTGGTTGCAGGAGGGGAAGAGGTAGAGAAGGCGGAGAAGTAGGGGGAGAGAAGCAAGTGGTTGCTTCTATGCCCTGACTGGGAATCAAACCTAGGACATCCATACACTGGGCTGAAGCTCTATTCACTGACCCACCAGCCAGGGCCTGATTGATGTTTTAAAATCATGATCTAGCACTATGAAGGAGGCATAGATCAGTATGAGCATATATGAGTCAAGAGTATACTGAACTTTTCTAACTCCAAGATGACTCTTTCATACCTTCTTTTCTTTCCTGTGATTTCCATTTCTGTTCAACACTCCTAGATGATAATTTTGCTTCTTACTGAAGAGAAAAAAATAAGAATATTCTGAATAGAATGTGCACAAGCTCTATCTCCTACCTGAACTTGCACTCATACTATCTGCCTTCTCTTTCACTTACTTCTAAGGATAAACTATCCATGCTGCTAATGAAGGAGCCTTCTACTCTGAACTGGGTTCCATCTCCACGGCCCTACTCCAATGCTTCTCCCTTTTTTAAGCATCATCCAATTATCCTCTACTTCAGTGGTCCCCAACCTTTTTTGGGCCACAGACCAGTTTAATATCAGAAAATATTTTCACGGACTGGCCTTTAGGGTGGGACGGATAAATGTATCACGTGACCGAGACAAGCGTAAAGAGTGAGGCTTAGACGGATGTAACAGAGGGAATCTGGTCATTAAAAAAAAATAAAACATCGTTCAGACTTAAATATAAATAAAATGGAAATAATGTAAGTTATTTATTCTTTTTCTGCGGACCAGTACCAAATGGCCCACGGACCAGTACTAGTCTGCGGCCTGGGGGTTGGGGACCACTGCTCTACTTGACATTTCCATCAGCACAAATGCTCTGATTTCTCCCATTTTAAGATATCAAAATCCTTTGAGCTCACTTCTTCCTCATTTCCTTTCTTACCCTCATAGCAAAGTTTTTTAAAAGAATTGTCTATACTAAAAGCCTTCAATCTGTCTTCTAATATGAACCTTATTCAATCACATTTTCTACTATCCCACTTACATGAAACTTGTAGCTGTCATTTTTTTCCCTCATTCTGTCCTCATTCTCCTTTGCAGTATCATATCAATTGATCATTCAAGTCATATCAATCATCATTCAAATCATAAGAAGGTGATATTTGAGTCACCTTCTTAAACCTGGAGTATTAGAGTCTACTCTTCCCTAAGTGGACTCCACTCAGTGGGTGATCTCTCTCATTCTCATGATAAGATTTTCTCCATTTGCCTGGCTTTTGGCATTTGGAATGCTTTGTGACCCAGCCCTTGAACATCTTCTCTTTTCTATGTAGTCACCCTCTTGGTGTTAATCATTCAGTCTCATGGCAATAAATACTATCTGCATACCAATGACCTCCAAGTTCTTATCTCTTTAGGACAACAGAACCATAAATCCAGGAAACTACTCAACAGCTCCACCTAGTTATCCAACTGAAATGTGAAACAGAACTGGTACAAAATCGAAATGTCTGTCTGTCCCTATCTGTCCCTCTCTCTGACTCTCTCTGTCTCTGCCACACACACACACACACACACACACACACACACACACACACACACACACAAGTTTGATTGGGTTAGTAAAGAAAAAGCAGGAATCCCAGATAACTTTTTTATAATTTTAACTTATAATTAGCTGAATGGTATACTGTTCACCAGGACCGGAAGACAGGTGTTAGTGGAGGGGTAAATATCAAAGGTTCTATTCTAGACTTGTCAATTTTGTACTGTCTCTGACACACTGAACCCAAATAGACAGTCATTTATCTAAGAGTCTCAAGCTAAGAAGAGAAAATTATTAGGTTGGTCATATAAATCCGGAATATGCTATCATAGAAAGAATGTTTGAAACCACAATGCTAAGAAAATTTCAGGACAATAAAAAAAAATAGAAAAGTGAAGAAAAAAACTAGAGAAGTCATTAGAACCAAAGCCAAGAGAAGAAAGGTTAGCTTGAGAGACAGTAAGAAAAAGAAAAGAGTAGAGAAAATAAAAGGAGACAGAAGAGAACATTAAAACGGGAGTAAATTAATAAGACCCAGAAAGAATTCATACATTTTGAGTCTGACCAGCAAAAGGAATCCATAAATGAGAGACACAGAGAGAAAGAGTGGCCAGAAAAGAGATGGACAAAGGGACCCAAAGTCCTGTGTGTGTGTGTGTGTGTGTGTGTGTGTGTGTGTGTGTGTGTGTGTGATTCTTCTTGGCAATGGAAGTCACTTTGGGAGATTACCTACTATATGTATTTTCTTCTGGATTGTGAAGATCAGCCAGCTACTGGAGATGGGGAAAGATTTGGTGGTTCAAAGAACATATTTAAAATAATCAACAAGTACAGTGGAGAAGTGTTGCTAAACAAAAGTTTGGGAACCTGTGTGATGTAACTGATCGTGACTATTTCACGAAGCAAACTTTTCTGTCCTAGCTTTTCACTAGCAGAACTTCTACAACCAAGAAGGAGAGGAAAATAAGGGGACATTTGGGTTAGGCCAGGTTCAACTTCTCACACTTGAGTGTGATGACTACAAGGACTAAACAGAATAATTTAATTGTTTTTGGTAACAATTATATTGACTTGCTGACTATGCGCACAAAGATTATGTGACCAGCTTTGTTTATGAAATAAAAATTTTTAATTGCAGAAATATTTATCAATAGGGAATGGGTTTTATATCTATATTTAGATCCATACTATAAAAAGGTTATTACACACAATTTATAATAATGATGATCTCTTTATTTATTGACATGGAAAGATGTCCAAGATAAATGATTAGGTAAAAAATTCAAGCTACCAAAGTACATGTAGAGAACTTTTTAAAATTTTTATTTAAAAACAATTCTTTGATATAAAGGGTAGGCAAGGGGGTATAGCAGCTGGGATTCTCATATATTACTGGTGAAATGATTATAATCGTTTTTGGAAACTCTTTGTCAGTGTTCGTTTAAAAACTTAACATATGCACAGCCCTAGAAACCAGCCAGCAATTCTGTTCCTAAGTATACACCAAACAGAAACATGTCCTTAGGTCCCCTATTAGGCATGTCCTAGAATTTCACAGACCTATACTTGAAAGAACAAATGGCAAAATGGTTCAAGTGTGATACATTTATATAAGGCAATTATAAATATTAATAAGAATAAGCAAATTATAATAACAAGTAATGAATATATGTTACAAATATAACATTATATAAAATAAACCAATACAACAGAGTACATAATGTGTGAGCTCATTTATATAAAAGTCAGAAGTGGGGAAAAACTTATCTGTGCTGTTAAGACTTGGGGACATTTGCTCTTGGTGGAGAGGGGCGGTGATGTGAGTACTTCTGGAGTTCTTCCTCCAAATACTTACTGTCTGTTCACATTCTGTGTAGTGTGTGCTATAAATTAATAACAATTACTCAAAGAGAATCCTTGTGTATAGAAAATATACCTGGGAAGAAATATCTCAACATACTAATAGCTATGATATCTGTATGGTAGGTCTGTTGGTGATTTTTTTTTTCTTTATACATTTTGTTCTGTGCAGATTTTTACAATGCAAGTGTGTATTCCTCATATATGCAGAAAAACAATAAAGCTCTTGGCTTTTTAAAAAGCACTAATCATGGTTTCAAGTGTACCCTCACTGAATACCCACTCTAAGGCCATGTAGTTAATTTTCCATCTTCAGAGTAAAACACTTTACCTCGTCAAATACTTCTAGGGTACTGAAAAAGAAAATGAACATCAGTTCCTATTATTTCAGTCCGTTGTCAACGTTTGACCTTAATAATTTAATTTCCAGAATATTTAAAATTTAGCCTAATACTAAAACAAATTGTTTGCCTATTTCTGGCATTAATTCTTAAATTGGGCAGGGACCATCTATTAAAACTAAGCTAATCGCCTTAAATTCTTTACTGTGAACTCATTTTTTAAAACACCTACTTATATTTCACCACTAATGGAATGGGGAGGATGCCACAGAACACGCTCAATTATTATTAATCCCCTTTCCCATGCAAGTCGTATCAATCTTGTGGGATTTTTTCCTTCACAGTGCAAGGGTCTATTTAACAAAATTCATGTGGTTAAGTTTGTTTCTCTAATAAAGCTCAAGAGGATGGAATTAAATTAGTTTAGGGTAATTACTTATAATTAGATATTCTTAATGGAAACTGAATAGGTCCTAAATTATTCTAAAAAGCTGCTTAAATCTGCAGTTCCATTGACAAGTCCCCACTGTCCCTCCCCATGTGGAAACAAGAAAACTGCTTCCCAGTTCTCCCGGCAGAATTCCATCTGCTTAGGAAACACTTCTAAGGCGCATTCCGAGAAAGTGGGTAAACAGGTATTGGTCATTATACTAAAGAACTAGAACCTTGAGATTTAGATCACACAAAGATAACTATCTCTTAAACTTTCAGAAGAAGGGTGGGAAAAGAGTCCGCACTCCACTCGACGTGACTTATACTCACCAGGGGTGGGGAAGCAGAGGACGCTGTAAAGGACACACAGTCTCTGAGAGGATCAAGTGTGATTAACTGTTGTCTATTCAGTTAGACACATGGATGTGAGAGTCTCTTAAAAACACATCAGGTGTCTGTTCATATTTGTTGCTGGGCAGAAAATCTAGCCCTGGGTGATGGCCAGCTCAGTGAGGGTACCTTGTGAACCCCAGAGCTCTACAAGCAATATGGCATTCAGTGGGCCAGGCCGAGGGGGCCACATCTGTTCTGCATCAGGGATGTCTTCACACCAACAGGGTGGGAGAGATAGCCAAAGACACAAGCAGCCAACCCTCTTATAAAATCACCAGGACTTAGATTTTTATCTTTCTCTCATCAAAACAGCAGAGAGGTTAACTTCTCCAATTGACAGATGTGTAAAATAGGCTAGTGCAAGAAGAAACCTGGCATGCTTTCTGCAGCTCCGTGGCAGAGCGTTTTTATCCCTACCATGTGAAAACTTGAAGTTTAAATGACTTCCACATGGGGGATTTGGGGTTAGCCCATAGGAGACCCTGGCTTTTGTCTCCTTCATGCTGTTGCTGTCTGAATTACATTTGTTCATTTGGTTAAACTCTTTCTGTGAATTCCAAATAATAGGCTCATCTTGGTCCCAATGCAATCTAATTTTTGATCAGATAACTCAAACTCAGAGAGAAAAAAAAAGTACATTTCATCAGAATAGGACACTCCGGGGATTCTGTTTGACCTAAGTTCTGAGACTGCCCTTGTTTAAATGTTTCATAAGTATCTTCCTGACAGTAGAGGGTAGGAATGAGAGAGAGAGAGAGAGAGAGAGAGAGAGAGAGAGAGAGAGAGAGAGAGAAAGGGATATCAGGCAATACTACCACAACACAGCAATGTCAGTTCTTTGGGCCATAGTTAGTTTCTTTTTGGTTTAATTCATAGATTGAGTTTTTGATGCATCTAGTATCCATGCATCTTTAAATCATATCCTAATATGTCTTTAAATTATACCTAAATAAATAACAGAATTCAGTGACTGAAGTGAAGAAGATATGGAAACACCATTCTAAGATTACTTGAATATTACTTACTTTAGTTGTAAAATAGATATCAATTTCCCCCCTTTCAGAGATAGTCACTAGCCAAAGATGTTAAATAATTTGTACAATGTTATAGTGGTAAGAAGTAATGGAAGAAGTTTCAGATTATGACCCTGTTTCACAGTCCACATTCTTGCCTTACACCATTCACACACCTGGATCCTAGGATCATATTATATGATGTTTTCAAAATGTGCCGAGACACATTCTTTGACACTTCTTTTGTCAACCAAAGGGGTCTTTGTTTCCTCCCCTTGGAGCTGTTGTTACACCAGTGATGCATTTATAAATGGACTACAGCAAAAGTGACGCTACATGGCTTGTAACAGTTGGCCAAAGAAGATCCCATGGCTTCCACCCAGTTCTTAGGGTCTGCAAACTCTGATGGCAGTTAGTCACCATGAAAAAGTCTGACTGCTCTGCTACTGCTATATTGGGAAGGACACATCTGGGTGCTGAGGCGAGAATCTAGCAAAGTTACAAGCCAAGAGCAATGTCAACTGCCAGTCACGTGACTGAGATATCTTTGACACCTAATCCAGTTAAGCTTTCAGGTGACTGCAGCCCTAGAGGATAGCAAACTTAGCTAGACGGGAGAGAGCCCATGAAAGAGTAGCTTAAGCAATTCTTTCCCGAATTCCTGAACCATACAATCATGAGCAAAATAAGACATTTGCTATTTTATAATACTGAATTTTGGAATAATTATTATACAGCAATAATAAGTGAAACACAAGACAAGGTTCAGAAACAGGCAGTAAAGCATCAGCAGGAGATATGGGTGGGAATTCCTTTTGGTCTTTATTTGCCTTCACTGGTTGGTAGGCAGAACTCAAGTATAGCACAGGGGATAGGAGCATGAACTTTAGTCAGACAAATCTGCATACATCTCAACACTGCCACTTATTACGACTTAAGGTACTAAATTTTTCTGAAACTCATCTCTATAATGAAGAAAATAATAGTATATTAGTTAGAGAATTAATCTGGTTCTCTGTTGCAAAGAAACAGAAACAAAAGGAAATATATTTACATAACTATATAATTCTCTCTCTCTCTCTGTCTCTCTCCATATATATATATGAATCATCATGGCCCTGGCCAGTTGACTCAGTGGATAAAGCATCGGCCCTGTGTGCAGACTTCCTAGGTTCAATCCCTAGTCAGGGAACACATGAGAAGCAACCATCTGCTTATCTTCTCCTCCCTCTCCCCCTTCTCTCTTTCCCTCTCACAGCCAGTGGCTCTATTGGTTCAGGCGTGGCCCTGGGAACTGAGGATAGCTCGGTTGGTGTAAGCATCAGCCTCTGGAACTAAGGATAGATCAGCTGATTTGAGTATCAGCCCTAGACGGGGTTGCTGGGTAGATTCCGTTTAGGGTGCATGTGGGAGTCTGCCTCTCTACGTCCCCCCCTCACTTTAAAAAAATAATAATCATGAAAAGTTTACTCTTTCTCAACTGGGCACTCATATGTATCTCCTAAAATGATACTTAATCTCTAAATACTAACAATTACCAGGTTATAATCCCACTTAAAAAGATGCAATTGTCCTGCATATAACCGTAAGCACATTAATTCTTTCCTCAGAAGAGGTAAAATCTTTGAGTGGTGTTTACTCTTCTTGGTGCTCTATAACTGACATACTATGATGTCAAATTAACAGCATTTAAATACTATGATATCAAGCCAATGTATGTTCATGCTGCATAATAAGGAATCAGAGAGAGAAGAAAACAAAGATATACATTTATATGCACACAAATATAGTCATAAAAGAATAGGAAAGAAATACTCAGGACAATTACAGTCATTTCTGTAACAGTTCACTTGGTCGTAGCTGTTCTTTATAATCACTACCTTCTTCTACTACCCATTCTGTTTTCCCTTTGTCTTCTGAAAACATCTTTCTCTGACCGTTGATCTTAAAATGAACCAACCCAAAATGGCCTGCAGTCAGTCTTAACTTTGAGTTCAATGGAATCAATGTTGTGTCTCCTAGTGGAAAATTTCCTCCCTCTGGAACTAAGACCTAAAGTACAGCAGAGCTAAGGTCATGGCAACAGGAAGAAAAAATTTCATTAGAAGGTAATAGTGAGTAGTGCTACTCTCATTTCTACCCCTTCATTCTTGGACCTGTGAATCCTGGTTACCAGAGAAACAATTAGATGCTGACTATCTGAAGAACCTTGATGTAGCCCAATAAGGTTTTGCCACCTAGTTGGCACTGTAACCAAGTCTTCAGAAGGCCAATTCACCATTCTATAAAGCCAAATGCTTTAGAATGGTGGAGATGTCAATGTCATAAAACCTGTAGATTCTATGAGCTTGGGTCCATTGCTGCACTTTATTTGTTATGAGGTTCCTTAATCAGAAGCAATGTTGTGTGGAATAGCATGATGATGGATAAGGCATTCTGTTAGTTCCAATATGGCAGAAGCATTGGTTGCAAAGGAGGCAAATTTATAGCCAGAGTGTCCATTCCATTAAGAGCAAACACTACCCCTTCTATTAGGAAGTGTTGCAATGTCACCAATCTGCCACCAGGTAGCTGGCTGAGCACCCTGAGGAATATTGCATCAATATCCTGGATCCAGTGCTGGTCTTTGCTGCAGGCAGAGCAGGAACTCAGCAGTGGCTCTTGCAGGGTTGGCTTCAATGAGTGGAAGTCCATGCTGCTGATTCTATGCACCGTTTTTAACTTTGCTACCATGACCACTTTATTCATGAACTCGCTGGGCAATGACAGTGAAAGAGGCTAACTGGCATGCACACAACACGTCATTCTGACCACCTGATTATTAAAATCCTCTTCTATTGAGGTCAGCCATATAAATGTTTTGATGATCATTCACATGAGACATAAATATCTTCATTTTTACCCATTCTGAGTGATCTATCTATACACTTCTTCAGCAGATTTCCCTGTCACTAATTATCTAATCATGTTGCTTCCAAATTCCTGACCATCCAACCAACCCATTGACCACAATACATGAGTGCATTTTTATATAATCACATACCTCACCAAACATTTCTTCCTCCAAGAAAAGTCAAACAGTGAGGTGCATTACTATAGTACATCCCACTGGAAAAATTTTCCTTCGCAAATGTCCTTCAGGCATGTCCCAGGAAGGGGCTATAATGCTGAAGATGTCCACCTTCTGGTAGTGTCTGAAGATTACGCAGAACTATCTGTATCGAGGAGCAAATCTTCTGTTCTCTGTCAAGTGATTGTAGGAAACCCCTCACGAGGCCATAAGAGTAGTCTGGAAGACAGAAGGCGATGTAACAAGAGTGGAGGCACGGGTATTCAGGCCACTATTTCATGTCACTTATGTGTACCTTCAGAGCCTGCTCTGGCATCATCTCAAGGGACCACCCCCATGGAGTGATGGACTGCTGTTGTGCACACACTGTTGACAACTTGGTAGAATCAGATAACACCCAGTTCACAACAGGCAGCACAGGTTACGTGGTAACTTGGTGACTCACAGTCAAGCATTCAGTCTCTATTAACACTGTGTATCAGGCCAAGAGTTATTCTCAAAGAGAGAGGATGGCAGTGCTTTGTTCCAATCCTAAAAGCCTTTGTTGTGATTCATCATTCGAGACGTGCCAAAGGCTCCAAACAGCATCTCTGTTCCATTGGCTGCAAGCACCATTGGAACTACTGGGTCATGAGGTCCAGCCTAATAGCCTGGATCTGCCACAGGGCGTTCTCCTACTCTGGGCCCCATTCAAAACTAACAGCTTTTTTGGGTCACTTGGTAAATGGGCAGGCACAACACACCCAAGTGAGGAATAAGTTGCCTCCCAAACCAAAGTGGCCCGCTAACCCTTTTACATCTTCTTAGTTATAGGAGGGGCCAGGTGCCACAACTTATCAGTCACCATAGAAGGCATATCTCAGCATGTCCCATATCCCTGCAACTCCTAGTAATGTCACTAAAGTAGAAGGCCTCTGAATTTTTGTCACATTTATTTCCCACCCTCTGAATACCAATGTCGTACCAATGCATCTAGAATAATTGATACTTCTTGCTCACTAGGTCTCAGCAGCATAATGTCATCAATATAATGGACCAGTGTGTCAGTTTGTGGAAGGGAAAGGCAATCAAGATTCATCTGAACTAAATTGTGACACAGGACTGGAGCGCTGATGTCCACCTGATGTAGGACAAGGAAGGTGTATATGGGCATTGGCAGCTGAAAGCACACTGCTTCTGGGATCTTTATTGATGGGGAAAGGGAAGAAGGCCTTTCCTGGGTCCATAGCTGCATGCTTGGTACCCGGGGATAAGTTCATTTTTTCAGTTTGTTATACTACAACCACACCTGGAACTGCAGCGGAAATTTTAGTCACTACTGGTTAAGCTTACAATTCACTGTCATGTTCCAAGGTTCATCTCTCTTCTGCAAAGACCCAAAGGTGGATTGAATAGGGATGTGGTGGGAATCACCACTTCTGTACCTGTCATGGCTTTGATAGCAGCAATTGTCTCTGCAGTCCCTCCAGGAATGTGGTATTGTTTTTGGTTTATTTTCCTAGATATAGTTCTGGTGGCTTTTACTTGGTCTTTCCCATCATAACAGTCCACACTCCACAAGTCAGGGGACCAATATGGGGTTCTGCCATCTGCTAAGGGTGTCTATTCCAATTATACTTTCCAGAACTGAGGGAATAATCACAGAATGTGTTTGGGGACCCAAAGGGCCCATTGCAAGTCATATCTGAACTGAAACTCTATTGATCACCTGACCTCCATAGACCTCTAGTTTGAGTGGTGGGCCACAGGGATGATTTTGGTATTCTGGAATTAGTGTCAGTTCAGAAGCAGTGTTCAGCAGCCCCTAACAATTCTGATTACTTCCATTTCCCCAATGCACAGTTATCCTGGTGGAAGACCAAGGGTCCCTTTGGGGAAGACTAGAAGAAAGATGACCAGCGTAGATTTGGGCTGTGCGTTGGGATTCTACCTCAAGGGGACCCAGCTCCCCCTTCATTCAAGAGGCTGTGGGACTCTCAACTGTCTCAAGTCTGGGAATTGATTGAAGGGCTATGACTTTCTGCTTTTATGATTCAGGTATGACTTTTGTTCATTTGACCTAAAATGTTTCTGCTTATATAGATCAAGTAAGAATTTAGTAGCTGTACTATCTATTTCCCATCTTCAAACACCATAATCAGCTACCCAATGCCATAGGTCTGCATGAGTCAGAGTATTCTGATTGGCACTTTGACTCTGTTTTCCTTTAGGGTAACCTCTCCCACCTTGCCTCTGATGGTTGAATGCTGTCACTTGTCCCCTGCTACCCTGGGATACAACTACTCCCACTGCAATTAGCTTTCCCAATTCAGTTACTGCAGTTCCCACTGTAAGATCTGCTACAAATAAGAATGGGCAGAGAGCTCCTCCGGGATGCCCAGGTCAAGACTGAAGTGAGAATTCAATCAAATTTGGAACCTGAGTCACATGACATGATTTAATTTCTCAGGATAATTAGTGTAAACTTATTCATGCTTCTTCCAGCAAGAATGATATCGTGGATTTGAGAGGGAAACATGTACTGATGGGCAGATTTCCAGCCATGGCTGGTTTCAACAGGGATAGCGTGGATGAGGAACACTACATAGACAGTCGTCCGATTTTAGAATCCTCATCTGAAAGTTCTGCCCCAGCACTTATATACGCAGGTTCTTCTCTCATCACAGCCTTGTTCGGGCGGTTAATTTTTCAGTTTTAAACAGTATCCTGTCTCAGTCACTTCAGGTTGTTATAACGGTACCATAGACTGGATGGTTTATAAATGGCAGAAGTTTATTTCTCACACTTCTAGAGACCTGAAGTCCAAGGTCAAGATGGCTGCACAGCTGGGCTCTGGTGAGGACTGCCTTCCAGGTGCAGACTGCTATTTCCTCCTAGAATCTTCCCCTAGTATAAAGAGGAGGAGAGATCTCTCTGGGGTCCCTTTTATAAGGGCACTAATGTCATTCATATGGGCACCATCCCAATGACCTAATTAACTCCCAAAGCCCCATCTCCTAATCTCACACTGGGGGTTCAGATAGAATGTCAACATATGAATTTTAGGGATGGACACAACATTCAGTCAATAACATGTAGTGAAGCCCTATCTAGACATGCACATCTCAGAAGTGTACAGCTCATCTAGTCTTACAATCAACACAGTCCTGTAACCAGCAGTCAAATCAAGAAAAGCTCATGTGACTTGAATTCTTAGTTTTCCACTCCTTCCGGAATACAGACTCTTAGCCCCTAGAATTAAAGCAAACATCCATTCTGTATAAAAGAGTACACAATCTAAGTTAAATCATCAGGGTTCATCTCTCATCTTAACCACTGGATAACAATAAAAATTAGCATAATACTATATACCTGCCTCATGGGTAAGTTAAATGAACTAATACATATAAAGAGCTTAGAAATTGCCTGGCCGATAATGGACTCTCAATAAATTTAAGTTGTTTTTATTGCTTAGTTCATTTCCCCTTCTAACCCCTGGTACCAAATGGTATCTAACATGTAGTGAAATGCTTGCTGAATAGGAGGAAAAACTAGGAAGCCTTTACCTAACAGAATAGAAAGTTTCCATGATATGGCTCCATACAGAGAAAGTAACATGTCCTGCTTAACGGAGGACAGACAAGAACCTGGACTTTGACTTTGAGCTGTATGAATGGAAGATGGCATTTCTTCCGTGACCCACATTCACATTCAGTAACAAGACCAAAGAGAAACAGCCTTTAGGAGCCCAAGAGGAATTGTCACCTAAGACTCGCTGTTTGACCAAACAGCCTCTCCATTCTTTTCCACCTCACAGCTATTCCATACGCGTTTCAACTCTTTGGCGATATGACTCTGCTGAGATTGAGAAGCGTGTGTCAGATTCCACTGATCCTTAGCATAACAGAGGAGTGGTGTCCACTGTGCACCAGGGAAGTGCTTTCAGCAATCAGGACATTCTGCTTCCGTCACAGGGAAGAGGCTTCTCACAACCACAGTGCCAGAGGACTGAAGGCCAAATAAAACCGGAGGCAAGGTGGAGTCACCCACACACTCAGGGAAAGCGTTAATTTAGTGGGAGAGTAACGCCTACAAGCAAGCCATCGCTAAACATTTGCCAGAAAGAGTATCAAATTTTCTGCATTTGTAAACTGTTTACAAAACTCTTGGTGTTAATCCACTCACTGACTGAAACAAATCTGAACAATTTGTTCCATTCCAAATAGAGAAATCTGTGATTGATTGATCTATTTACAATTAGAAAGGTCTTCTTTTCAAATAGAATCCAATAGGCAGGAGTTTATTAAGGACCATGAGAATTATGAAGTGTATGCGAAGGATAACGAACCTACGTGTTGACATTGTGGGGTGCCATACTCAGCCAGAGTATGGCAACTTTCGGCAACCCTTTGTTATTTAAAGGTTATTCAAAATTAATCGTTTCATATATTAATTAGATGGATGAGCACTTAAGAAATTCCATAATTTCTTCATTTTCGTGCTCCATTAAGCTACTAAGCTCTTGTGGAAAAACAAGCAAACAAAACATTCAATGGGCTCGTTTTCCAGTTCTTACTAAACAGGTGTTCAATCTGTGAGATCATAAAATTGAAATCAAGAGATATATTGCATCACTATTTCACATTGAGTCCTGGCCAGAGGACATTGTAGAGATTCATATAGTTGTTGGTAGATGTGTGATACTAATGACCTGTCATGCCACTAGAAAATGGAAATGTCAGAGAGGAAAAAAAGAAATAAATTTTAATGGAGTGCAAATGCCCTGAAATTTTAACCACTGTTAGTTATTGCTTTTAGAATATATTGGTTCTGCGCTTTTCTTTGAAGCTTAAAACTGTCATGTTCTTGTTTATTGAGTCCAGTTTATTTGCCACATTCAGACAGGCCCCAAGCCTCTGCCTGGCAAAGCCTCGTTTTCTGGCAGACAGCAGAGCATAGGAACTGGCGATAGACTTTGCATAGAGGACACATTCCCAAACCTTCAGGATTCTGGTGACAGTGGTGGTAAAAAATTCTTTCACATGCACCAAATCCGGCTGCCATAAATCTCCAGTTTCTTCACAGCTTTGACAATTGTAATTTACCAATTGAGAAATTACTTAGTGGGTGTATTTGGGAGCTAGGAAGCTATGTTTGGATGTACCTTCAGTCTGCCAGACTGAATTTGTTTCTAGAAGTACCATTGCATTACGTGGGACAGTAGGTGGAAAAGCAGTGCTGTCAACAGGACCTTCTTAAATTTAAGAAAAAACAGTGTGTGTGAGAGTGTGTGTGTGTGTGTGTGTGTGTGTGTGTGTGTGTGTGCGCGCGCGCACGCACACACACACATGACATAAGCTTTTAGGAAACAAGTAGTTTTGGTGTTTGGGAGATTTGGAATTACAGACATACTTTATTACTCTCACATATGTGACAACATAAGTGTCTAAAAGTTAAAGAAAAAGATTAAACAAGCAATTGATATGGAGGTTTTCATAATAAGAAAGCTGATAACATAGCTGTTTAAAACAGAAGCCAGTTATGTGCCAGACTCATTTGCTTATATTTCATTTACTTAATTCTGAGAACTGCAATTTAAAAACCAGGAAACTGGTTCTGGCCGGTGGCTCAGTGGATAGAGTGTCAGTCCAGCATATGGATGTCCCTGGTTCGACTCTCAGTCAGGAAACACAGGAGAAGTGACCATCTGCTTCACTCCCTTTTCCACTCTCACAGCAGTGGCTCAATTTGAGCATGGGCCCGGGTGCTGAGGATAGCTCTGTTGTCCAAGTGCATCAGCCTCAGGTGCTAAAATAGCTCTGCTGAGAAAAGCAACCACCCCAGACAGGGATTGCCAGGTGGATCCTAGTAGGGGCACCTGTGGGAGTCTGCTTCACTATTTCCTCTCGCTTGCCTAAAAAAAAAAAGAATCAGGAAACTGGAGTTGACATCAGTTAAGTTGCTAAGACTTACAGACTGACAGTGAATAGATGTGTAAGTTTGAAATAGACATTCATAGATTTGGGTTCCAGAGTTGGAACTGGGGAAAGAATAAGAGGTGTAAACACTCATGTGGTGGCCATGACAGAGGGGTGTCAGGTTAAGTCTGCCCTTACAAAGAGGTACTCTGGGGGGAGCAATGTCACAGCATGAGGGGATGGATGCTAGGACTTCATACTGGGGGATTCAGGAGTGGAAAATGACTTGTTGGTTTCTATATCTCTATCAACAGAGAAAGACCACAGATGAGGTGAATGTTAGAATTCTCCTCATAAAACTGCCCAGTTTCATGCATTTATAAGTTTCCAAGCTCATGATTTCTCCTCAAACTTTACCTCCCTCTTTCATCACCCACAGCAGTGGTGGTGGGACGCTGGAGCGGAGGGCTGGGACTCCCAGTACTTGTACCTACCTTGGTGGGGAAGGGCAGCCTGGGCTGGAGTGGGGATGGGCCACGTGTCGCGTGCCTCTCTGTCATTGCTGTCCTTCGTCCGGAAGGACTTAGCCTAGGGGAGGCTGGAAACAGAGAGCAGCAAGAGCTCTCCTCTCCTTTCAAACAGTATATGACCCAGAAAAGCTTAAGGACCTCTAGTTCAGGTAAAGCTTTATCTATAAGGCAAATTATCTATTTAGCCATTTCTTAAATTATTTCTCCCTGATGTTCATTTATCTTTGTTTTATTCTGTTTTTAATTTTTTCTTCTAAATTTTTTATTGGGGAGGTAGTGATTAATAAAATTATACAGGTTTCAGGTGGACAATTCTATAATACCTCACCTGTCTATTGTATTGTGTGATCACCACCCCGTGTCCAGTTTTCTTCCATGACCATTTATCTCCCCCTTTGCCCATTCCTACCTCCCCCCAATCTCCCTTCGCTCTGGCCATCACAATACTGTTGTCTATGACAGTTCTTTTTTCTTTCTTTCTTTTTCTGTTTTTTACTTAAACCCTTCACCTTGTTCACCTTCTGATGCTCTTTTTATTTTGTTCTCTTTAGCTTGGTCAGTCTGAAGATAGACTTGAATTAATTTTTTTTCTCGAACTTAAAAGCCTGCTCTAGTTGAGGTGAATATATCAATGCCTGCTGTGACTATTATGCCAGTATTTCGTGCCCAAATACTTAGAGACATGAATCTCCTAGGTTCTACCAGGCCACCCGATTAGTCACATCTTCAGTGACAGACATGTTAGTATGTCCTCTGAGACCTCTGCCTCATCTCAGCCAACTCAGCACTGTTGAAAATTCAATTGGTTATCAAAGAAAATTAACAGATGAAATAATCTCTTAACTGTGGTACAAAATATTAAAAAGAAAATATTTAATTATTCTGTAAACATTTATCCTATACCTTTTACAAACTAGGAGCTATGCTAGATTCTACTAGTACTAATGAAATCTAAAATTCTTCTTAAGAATAAAAACACCACCTAAACAAAACAATTACAAAACAAGGTACAAAAGTATTTATTCATTTACTTAATATTTATTGAGTCTGTACTATATTCTAGGCACTATTTTGGGGATGTAGCAGAAGGCAACAGAAAAATTCCCTCCCTGAATAGAATTTCGATTATAATGGCAAGTAAAAAACTAAAAATATGAATAAAAAATATATAATAGAGTGACGTCATGGAAATGGCGCCGTGAGCTGCGCATCCGACAGCTCTCCCCTAAATCACAACAAATTTATCAACTAGAAACAGAAAAATCTATCCTCGGAGCATTCGGAATTCCACACAAACTGATAGCAAAAGGACTGTTATCACTTGAATCTGAGAGACAAGGGTGTGGAGGAAGCTACCGCAGGGACGTTCATTCAAGCCGCGAGGAAGTGAGCCTGTGTGCTATCAACAAGACCACCCTCAGATGCCGATAAGAAAGAGGAAATCAAATATTATGGATACAAAAGAAAGAGAGGTAACACAAATAGATGTGGAAAAATCTATGGAGAAAAGATTTAACATATTGGAAGCCTTGGAGCTAAATGACAGAGAATTTAAAATAGAAATCTTAAAAATACTCAGAGATATACAAGAAAACACAGAAAGGCAATATAGGGAGATCAGAAAACAACTCAATGAACACAAAGAATATATTACCAAGGAAATTGAAACTATAAAAACAAATCAAACAGAAATGAAAAACTCAATTCACGAGCTGAAAAACGAGGTAACAAGCTTAGCTAACAGAACAGCCCAGATTGAAGATAGGATTAGTGAAATAGAAGACAAACAACTTGAGGCACAACAGAGAGAAGAAGAAAGAGACTCAAAAATAATAAAAAACGAGAAAGCCCTACAGGAATTGTCTGACTCCATCAGAAAGAATAACATAAGAATAATAGGTATATCAGAGGGAGAAGAAAAAGAAAATGGAATGGAGAATATACTCAAACAAATAATAGACGAGAATTTCCCAAGCCTGTGGAAAGAACTAAAGCCTCAAATTCAAGAAGCAAACAGAACACCGAGTTTTCTTAACCCCAACAAACCCACTCCAAGGCACATCATAATAAAGATGACACAAACCAATGACAAAGAAAAAATTCTCAAGGCAGCCAGGGAAAAGAAGAGTACAACATATAAAGGAAGGCCTATTAGATTATCATCAGATTTCTCAGCAGAAACTCTACAAGCTAGAAGAGAGTGGACCCCAATATTTAAAGCCCTGAAAGAGAGGAACTTTCAGCCAAGAATACTATACCCATCAAAGCTATCCTTCAAGTATGAAGGAGATATAAAAACATTCACAAATACAGAAAAAATGAGAGAATTTATCAACAGAAAGCCCCCACTCCAGGAAATACTAAAGGGGGTTTTCCAACCAGATTCAAAGAACAAAAGAAAACAACACCACAATTAACAGCTCCACCAAGAACACAATAAAACCAAACTTAAACTGTGACAACAAAGGAAAAAAAGGGGGGAGAGGATGAAGATTAACAGTAGCAAAGGACGATGAAGTGCAGAAATACTTATAAGATAGGGTACTACAATGAATATGGTAGGTACCCTTTTCATTACTTAATGGTAACCACCCTAGAAAAAACCACCACAAAAACACTTGACTTAAAAAAGGTAGCAACAGAGGAAAGAAGTATGGAACACAAACAAACAAAAACAAATGATAGAAAAACAAAAGAGAAGAATCAAACTAGATACAAAACTAACAGAAAGCAATTTATAAAATGGCAGTAGGGAACCCACAAGTGTCAATAATTACACTAAATGTAAATGGATTAAACTTACCAATAAAAAGACACAGAGTAGCAGAATGGATTAAAAAAGAAAATCCAACTATATGCTGCCTACAAGAAACACATCTAAGCAACAAGGATAAAAACAAATTCAAAGTGAAAGGCTGGAAAACAATACTCCAAGCAAACAACAACCAAAAAAAAGCAGGTGTAGCAATACTCATATCTAATAATGCTGACTACAAGACAGAAAAAGTACTCAGAGACAAAAATGGTCATTTCATAATGATTAAGGGGAAGTTGAATCAAGAAGACATAACAATCCTTAATATATATGCACCAAACCAAGGAGCACCAAAATATATAAGACAGCTACTTATTGACCTTAAAACAAAAACCAACAAAAATACAATCATACTTGGAGACCTCAATACACCGCTGACGGCTCTAGATCGGTCATCCAAACAGAGAATCAACAAAGACATAGTGGCCTTAAACGAAATACTAGAACACCTGGATATGATAGACATCTACAGGACACTTCATCCCAAAGCGACAGAGTATACATTTTTCTCTAGTGTACATGGAACATTCTCAAGAATTGACCATATGTTGGGCCACAAAGACAACATCAGCAAATTTAGAAAAATTGAAATTGTACCAAGCATATTTTCTGATCATAAAGCCTTGAAACTAGAATTCAACTGCAAAAAAGAGGGGGGAAAACCCACAAAAATGTGGAAACTAAACAACATACTTCTAAAAAATGAATGGGTCAAAGAAGAAATAAGCGCAGAGATCAAAAGATATATACAGACAAATGAAAATGAAAATACGACATATCAGAATCTCTGGGATGCAGCAAAAGCAGTAATAAGAGGAAAGTTCATATCACTTCAGGCCTATATGAACAAACAAGAGAGAGCCGAAGTAAACCACTTAACTTCACACCTTAAGGAACTAGAAAAAGAAGAACAAAGACAACCCAAAACCAGCCGAAGAAAGGAGATAATAAAAATCAGAGCAGAAATAAATGAAATAGAGAACAGAAAAACTATAGAAAAAATCAATAAAACAAGGAGCTGGTTCTTTGAAAAGATCAACAAAATTGACAAACCCTTGGCAAGACTCACCAAGGAAAAAAGGCACAGGACTCAAATAAACAAAATCCAAAATGAAAGAGGAGAGATCACCACAGACATCATAGATATACAAAGAATTATTGTAGAATACTATGAAAAATTATATGCCACCAAATACAACAATCTAGAAGAAATGGATAAATTCCTAGAACAATACAACCTTCCTAGACTGAGTCATGAAGAAGCAGAAAGCCTAAACAGACCAATCAGCAGGGAGGAAATAGAAAAAACTATTAAAAACCTCCCCAAAAATAAAAGTCCAGGCCCAGACGGTTATACTAGTGAATTCTATCAAACATTCAAAGAAGACTTGGTTCCTATTCTACTCAAAGTCTTCCAAAAAATTGAAGAAGAAGCAATACTTCCAAACACATTTTATGAGGCCAACATAACCCTCATACCAAAACCTGGCAAGGATGGCACAAAGAAAGAAAACTACAGACCAATATCTCTAATGAATACAGATGCTAAAATACTAAACAAAATACTGGCAAACCGAATACAACAACATATTAAAAAAATAATACATCATGATCAAGTGGGATTCATCCCAGAATCTCAAGGATGGTTCAACATATGCAAAACGGTTAACGTAATACACCATATCAACAAAACAAAGAACAAAAACCACATGATCTTATCAATAGATGCAGAAAAGGCTTTTGATAAAATACAACACGATTTTATGTTTAAGACTCTCAACAAAATGGGTATAGAAGGAAAATATCTCAACATGATAAAGGCCATATATGATAAACCATCAGCCAACATCCTATTAAACGGCATAAAACTGAGGACTTTCTACCTTAAATCAGGAACAAGACAGGGTTGTCCACTCTCTCCACTCTTATTTAACGTGGTGCTAGAAGTTCTGGCCAGAGCAATCAGACAAGACAAAGAAATAAAAGGCATCCATATCGGAAAAGAAGAAGTAAAGGTATCACTTTTTGCTGATGATATGATCCTATACATCGAAAACCCGAAGGACTCCACAAAAAGATTATTAGAAACAATAAGCCAATACAGTAAGGTCGCAGGATACAAAATTAACATACAAAAGTCCATAGCCTTTCTATATGCCAACAATGAAATATTAGAAAACAAACTCAAAAAAATAATCCCCTTCACGATTGCAACAAAAAAAATAAAATACCTAGGAATAAACATAACAAAGAACGTAAAGGACCTATATAATGAAAATTACAAAGCATTGTTAAGGGAAATCAAAAAAGATACAATGAGATGGAAAAATATTCCTTGTTCTTGGATAGGAAGAATAAATATAATCAAAATGGCCATATTACCCAAAGCAATATACAAATTTAATGCAATTCCCATCAAAATCCCTATGAGATTTTTTAAAGAAATGGAACAAAAAATCATCAGATTTATATGGAACTATAAAAAACCCCGAATAGCCAAAACAATCCTAAGGAAAAAGAATGAAGCTGGGGGCATTACAATACCTGACTTTAAACTATATTATAGGGCCACGATAATCAAAACAGCATGGTATTGGCAGAAAAATAGACACTCAGACCAATGGAACAGAATAGAAAGCCCAGAAATAAAACCACATATATATGGTCAAATAATCTTTGATAAAGGGGCCAACAACACACAATGGAGAAAAGAAAGCCTCTTCAACAAATGGTGTTGGGAAAACTGGAAAGCCACATGCAAAAGAATGAAACTCGACTACAGCCTGTCCCCGTGTACTAAAATTAATTCAAAATGGATCAAAGACCTAAATATAAGACCTGAAACAATAAAGTACATAGAAGAAGACATAGGTACTAAAATCATGGACCTGGGTTTTAAAGAACATTTTATGAACTTGACTCCAATGGCAAGAGAAGTGAAGGCAAAGATAAATGAATGGGACTACATCAGAATAAAAAGTTTCTGCTCAGCAAGAGAAACTGATATCAAAATAAACAGACAGCCAACTAAATGGGAAATGATATTTTCAAACGACAGCTCAGATAAGGGCCTAATATCCAAAATTTACAAAGAACTCATAAAACTCAACAACAAACAAACAAACAATCCAATAAAAAAATGGGAAGAGGACATGAACAGACACTTCTCCCAGGAAGAGATACAAATGGCCAACAGATATATGAAAAGATGCTCAGCTTCATTAGTTATTAGAGAAATGCAAATCAAAACTACAATGAGATACCACCTCACTCCTGTTAGATTAGCTATTATCAACAAGACGGGTAATAGCAAATGTTGGAGAGGCTGTGGAGAAAAAGGAACCCTCATTCACTGTTGGTGGGAATGTAAAGTAGTACAACCATTATGGAGGAAAGTATGGTGGTTCCTCAAAAAACTGCAAATAGAACTACCTTATGACCCAGCAATCCCTCTACTGGGTATATACCCCAAAACCTCAGAAACATTGATACTTGAAGACACATGTAGCCCCATGTTCATTGCAGCACTGTTCACAATGGCCAAGACATGGAAACAACCAAAAAGCCCTTCAATAGAAGACTGGATAAAGAAGATGTGGCACATATACACTATGGAATACTACTCAGCCATAAGAAATGATGACATCAGATCATTTACAGCAAAATGGTGGGATCTTGATAACATTATAAAGAGTGAAATAAGTAAATCAGAAAAAAACAAGGACTACATGGTTCCATACATTGGTGGAACATAAAAATGAGACTAAGAGACATGGACAAGAGTGTGGTGGTTACCAAGGGTGGGGGGAGGGAGGACATGGGAGGGAGGGAGGGAGAGAGTTAGGGGGAGGGGGAGGGGCACAGAGAACTAGATAGAGGGTGGCAGAGGACAGTCTGACTTTGGGCGAGGGGTTTGCAACATAATTTAATGACAAAATAACCTAGACATGTTTTCTTTGAATATATGTACCCTGATTTATTAATGTCATCCCATTACCATTAATAAAAATTTATTATAAAAAATATATATATAATATCAGATTGAGCTCTGAGCTATGATGGAATATATAACACATGAGGGCAGGGGAATAAAGGAGAACAGGAGGGTCTCTGTTAGGCAGAGAAGTCTTCACTGCAATGTTAATTTAAATTACAATTTTAAGTTTAAGTTTAATAGAGACCTAAAATTTTAACAGAGATCTTAATGAAGTATTCTGAAATGGTTTTTTATCGTTTTTGTTAATTTTTTAAGTGAGAGGATGATAGATAGTGAAGACTCCAATATGCGCCCAACCAGGATCCCCCCAACAACCCCATCTGGGGCTGATTCTCAAGTACTGAGCTATTTTTAGCACCTGAGGCTAACATGGCTGGACTAACTGAGCTATCCTTAGCAGCCAGGCCATGCTTATACTGAACCACTGGCTGCAGGAAGAGAAGAAGGGGAGAAGGGAAAGAGGGAGGGAGGGAGAATCAGATGGTCACTTCTCCTGTGCGCCCAAACCAGGAATTGAACCCAAGACATCCATATGCTACCCGACACTTTATCCATTGAGCCACCTTCCAGGGCCTGAATTGGTTTCTAATCTGATGTGGGAGGGATATAAGAGAGACCCCAAAGAGAGATATTTAATCATAGTGTCAAGTGAAGAATAGAAGTTAAGCCAACAGAGAATAAGTAAGCCACCACTTAATGTGGTAAAAAGAGACACTTTCTTTAAATCCAAAGATGCATCACATATATAGTTTTGAGAAAATTCCAAAGAATAACAATTTAGCTTTGGTATAAAGAAATAAAAGACTGGTCAAAACAAAAAGTTAGACATCGTTCATTGAAGAAGTAGATGTCATAACAGGTGCAGCATGAAATGCTGATTAGGTGGAATTTTATGGTAGGTTTGTCACTTCTTCCCTAGTGCTTGTTTCCATGGAAGTGGAAGAAGTCTCCACTTCTCACGGGAACTGCAACTGCACCTTTTATGAATTGGGCTCTTCAGTGTGTGTAGGTGAACCATTCGCATGAGCATTGCCCCAGGTTCTAATTAAAATGCAAATTTCTGAGCCTCTACAGACCAGCAAATCAGAATTTCTCAAAGGGGAACCTGAAAGTAGGTAGAGGCCATGGGCGCTGCTAACCATCCTACACTGCACAGCACAGCCCTGCCCCCACTCCAAACACACTGCAAGGCATGACCCAGCCCAAGGGCTACAGTGCCCAGACTGAGAAACCCTAGCCTAGGAATTCAGCTTTGATAGGACTCCTCCCTTTCACAAAATAACAGAACTGGAGCCTTTCAGAATACTGTTTGCCCAAAAGGGTAATGCAGGTGGTAGTCTTAGGAAATGGTATAGATGCATCTCACCATAAAACATTGTGTCCCATTAGGTGAAGTCCCTAGAGGGTGTGGAAATTTGGATCTAATTGGTCGTAAAATCCATTCTAGACCTTTGTATTTGCAAGGGAATACCAGGAGAAGAGAATGGCTTGGGTTCATCTATCTACTCTGACTAGCTAATCGATCCTTGAACAAGATACAACTTCCTGGAGTTTCAATTTCCTTTCCTGTAGCTTGAGAAGTTTAGGATAGTTGGCTGTAAGATCTTCTCCGTTTCTTACAACACCACAGTGTGGTGCTTTGCACTGTGCCTACTTTGTTAAGTTAAAACTTCATTTCCCAGAATGCACTGCCTTAGATGTTTACACGCCATATTGGCCATCAAAGAAATTCACAAGAGATTCCCAATGCTTACTTGGTAAGAGATACTGCTGCAGCAGTGCCAGTTGCCTGGCTCACCCTGCGGAGGCAGCAACCCCTCCAGCTCCCTCTGGATCTCATATTTCAGGTCTCAAATTCTGAGTCCAGAAGTGCGCAGCTCTGTGACAGATGGTGCCAGCATCTTTATTGTCGAGGTTGGATGCTGTGGTGGACAGAAATGGCTCCCTCTGTCCTTGAGAATTCCACTTTGTCCCTGTGTGTTCTGGTTTGTCCTTTATTTGGATAAACTGTTGCTTTGAACCCTGGTTTTCTGGTTCAGTTTGTCTTCATTCTCTCCTCCTTCATGTCCATGTTTCTTTCTCATTAGTCCTGACCTTAGCAAATTTAGATGTACCACCAGATGCAGAGACAACAGCCTTTCTTAGACTTCTTCAGATTCAATAATTGTGTGAGATCTAATGCCTATAACAATCCTACTTTTCTGATACATATGGTACAAATCAATGCTAAGGAGTAAGTGAGGGAATGCAGATTAAATCTTATTAGAGACTAAAAAAAACTGAGGGGAAAGTGTCAAAATGATAAAGCAGACGGGTAAAGAATCAGCAAATATTTTCTAAATTCCCCTCACGTCTATCTAATAATGGTCATCTACCGTTTTTCTAAGCATTATGTAGATTTGTAAACCCTCAGGAAATTTACGTTTTAGGTGAAAAGTTAAGATTACAATTCAGGAAATAATCAAATTAAGCTAGAATTGCATGTTCCAAAAAAGTGTTCCACTGACCACCAGTTTCTTTCTTTCTTTTTTTTTAATGTACTAGCTAACAATCCTTTTGGGAATACTCAAGTTCACTTTTTGAATGTAAGTTATATCATACTTTAAGAATATTTCGCAAAGTCTTAGAGTTGAGCAACATTTTTTACTATATTTAATTCAGTATTTCTCAACTTACTTAAACATCATCCTTTTTTCCCACCTAGGTAGATGTATTAAAATGAAAAGAATGCTTAGAAAAGTTTGTACTAGGTAACATAATGAAATACTGACTATAAAAAGTCCAAGAATTTAGAGAAAAGGAATTTCAGTATGAAGTTCAATAATTCTAGAGGACTCCATGAAGAAAGTATCATTTGTCTTGGGATTTGAAACTGAGGGTCCTTATGACTGATTAAATTAGTTTTAAATCCTAGGTCTACAATCATCTCTCTCTCTCCCTCCTTCTCTTTCTCTCTCTCTCTCCATATATATATATGATCATATATATATGATCTACCAGAAAGTTCTGTCCATTTTTGGAATAAAACAAAATACAAATTTTTCTTACCGTCAATAAACTTTATTAAATAATATAATTGCCATTATTATTAGTGATTTCTTGCCAGCGTGAGTGCAATTTGTATATCTCAGTTTGAAAAATGTTTTATCTTTTGATGTGAAAAATTGAACCAGTGCTTGTTTGATATCTTCTTCATTTTTGAATTTTTTGCCCTTCAAAAAATTTTGCAAGGACAAAAACAAGTGATAGTCGGAGGGTGCTAAGTCCGGGGAATATGGTGGATGCAACAGACATGCTTCTGTAGCATTTCTTCCTTGTTGAAATTCGTAAAAATTACAGTGGCATAAATGAACTTTATCAGTAGCCATGGGTACACCATCGCTTCACACATAAGACTAACGTGAATCAACTTTGTTTTAGTTAATTTACTATGTCAGTATGTATACATTAAGTGATAAAAATAGAGAGGCACACATGCGCCAAATAAATGTGCTTATGTGTCAAAACTTATGATAGAAATGGACAGAACTTTCTGGTAGACCTTATATATATATCTATATATAGATATCTCAGAGACCTTGCCTTTCCCCTAGATAATCAGCAACCATGAAACAGCAGAAAATAATACTCTGGGCTTGGCTAATAGTTACACAGTCTGGCAGGCTAAAAGTAATATCTTGACCTAAGTTATGTTTTAGTTCCTGAGTCCTAAAGTGGAAAGACCCCTGGTTACTTTCCCATGAGATTGAAGAGAGGCTTACTTTTAATAACAAAAATAAAATGGAAATTGTGTAACTATTCAAAAATAACTGAATGGCAAATACTATTATTTTAAATCAATGGATTATTACTGAGTCATAAACTGATAAATATAAAAAATATTTAGCATCATGGCTGTGCTCAAGGCATCATGTTAAGTGAATTAGCTTACTAGGTAATTTATGCAAATGCATAAATAAACACAGTTTGACCTTTTGGGAGATCAGACAGAGGAACACAGAAAAAGACCCCAGAGCTGCCTTCAAGTCCTGAAGAAATAACTGATTACTGTTCCCTCAACTCCAACCAGTCCGTTCCCAGCACAACCCCCTCACCCACAGTGCTTTGTGATTGTGCCCTACATAATCTGTAACCTACACACCATGAGAGAGTTTGGGCTTTTGAGCATTAGCTTCCTGTTTTCCTAAATGGTGCCATTTATCAATAAAACAGCCAATATTTCTCTACTGCAATTCTCAGTGTCTAGTGTTTGGCTCTGCTAGAGCTACGTGGATAAACTCTTCCTATTCTGGAACAGATATAAGATGAAAATATTTAGATGGGTGGAAAGAAGAAGAAATGACATTTTAAAAGTCATGTATGATATAATTGAGTGAAATTTGTAATATGTGGTAGAAGCCAACTTTTAGTGAGGAGTCATCCAATGGGGTATATTTCAGAGGGTTTTGGGAGCCAGACTAAGGTATCTAGACTATTATTGATAGGACCTAGGAAGATGTGAAGATTTTGAGTTATTAAGTGTTATGGAAAATATTAAGTATTTTCCCAGCATCACTCTGTTAGAGAGACAGTAGAGCTCAGGGTTCAAACCCAGGAGCTCTGGCTCGAAAGCCTGTCATTTCAGAGTCTAATAATGGATTACTTAATAGGCCCACTGAATTTTAAGTTCATTTGGTCACAAATGTATTAGTAAACAAATAGAGTAGATAAAGGTTTCTTCACAGTGCCTTACACCTGGGGACCAAGGAAGCGCGAACATGAATATTTTGGAAGCAATGCAACCAGTAAGTTACAAAACTGTGTCCTGAACATATTTGAGGGCTCCATGAGCTCACTAAGGTCAAAGACCTGATGTTGAGGAATTCATCCAGTTGAAATAAAAAACAGAAGCTACAGAATTAGCACCAAGAGACAGAAATGTAAGCAAGCCTAGAGATTTCCTGGCAAGAATGAAGAGTTGTGGAAAACTCATCTCCTGCTTGTCTGGTCTAGTAAAGCCTGACTGAATTATTAGAGAAAGGTAGAAAATTAAACTAAAAAGATCCATTCGCAAGATTCCAACCAAGGGAACTTTTTTTTGGATTGGACCAAAAAGCAGGGAAGTGAGGTACAACTGATTCCAAAACAGTAGATGAGTTATGAAAGCCCTTGGATAATTACAGCTTACCACTGCAGTTCCATCTGGGCCATAAACTGCAGTGCACCCCTGCTAAGCACCCGGGGAGCCCTCTGCTTTGTCAGAGCATGCTCACGTCTGCTCAAGTGATTGGAGACGAAACAGCCTGCAAGCCTAAGGAATAGTTAAAAATTTCATTAGTTTGTTCATTCTTTCCTCCTTTTTCTTCTTTTTAATAGAAAGAAAAACCATTTTGACTGGTGTGAGGTGATATCTCATTGTGGTTTTAATTTGCATTTCTCTAATGATTAGTGATGTTGAGCATTTTTTCATATGTCTACTGGTCATTTGTATGTCCTCTTTGGAGAAGTGTCTATTCATTTCTTTTGCCCATTTTTTTTTTTTTTGTATTTTTCCAAAGCCAGAAACGAGGAGGCAGTCAGACAGACTCCCACATGTGCCGGACCGGGATCCACCCGGCACGCCCACCAGGGGGCAATGCTCTGCCCATCCGAGGCGTCGCTCTGTTGCGACCAGAGCCAATCTAGCGCCCGAGGCAGAAGCCACAGAGCCATCCTCAGCACCCGGGCCAACCTTGCTCCAATGGAGCCTTGGCTGCCGGAAGGGAAGAGAGGGGGAAGAGAGGAAGGAGAGGGGGAGGGGTGGAGAAGCAGATGGGCACTTCTCCTGTGTACCCTGGCCGGGAATCGAACCCGGGACTCCTGCACACCAGGCCAATGCTCTACCACTGAGCCAACAGGCCAGGGCCTCTTTTGCCCATTTTTGATTGGATTGTTTGTCTTCCTGGTGTTGAGTTTTACAAGTTCTTTATTAATTTTGGTTATTAACCCCTTATCAGATGTATTATTGAATCTGTTCTCCCATTGTGTAGTTTGTCTTTTCATTCTGTTCTTATTGTCTTTAGCAGTCAGAATGAAGCTCATCAACAAAATACAGAATAAGTGCTGGCGAGGATGTGGAGAAAAGGGAACCCTCCTGCACTGCTGGTGGGAATGCAGACTGGAGCAGCCACTGTGGAAAACAGTATGGAGATTCCTCAAAAAATTAAAAATCAAACTGCCTTTTGACCCAGCTATCCCACTTTTAAGAATATACCTTAAGAATAGCATAGCACTGTTCCAAAAGGAGAAATGCACCCCCATGTTTATGGCAGTATTGTTCACAATAGCAAATATCTGGAAACAGTGTCCATCAGTGGATGAGTGGATTAAAAAGCTTTGGTACATATATACTATGGAATACTACTCAGCCATAAGAAATGATGACATCGGATTATTTACAATAACCATGGATAGACCTTGATAACATTATACTGAGTAAAATAAGTAAATCAGAAAAAACTAAGAACTATATGATTCCATACATAGATGGGACATAAAAATGAGACTCAGAGACATAGACAAGAATGTGATGATAACTGGAGGGGGGGGAGGAAGGAGAAAGAGGGGGTGGGGGAGGGGAAGAGCACAAAGAAAACCAGATAGAAGGTGATGGAAGACAACTGGACTTTGGGTGAGGGGTATGCAACATAATCAAATGTCAAAATAATCTGGAGATGTTTTCTCTGAACATATATATCCTGATTTATCAATGTCACCCCATGCAAAAGGATGAAACTCGACTACACCTTGTCCCCGTGTACTAAAATTAATACAAAATGAATCAAAGACCTAAATATAAGACCTGAAACAATAAAGTACATAGAAGAAGACATAGGTACTAAACTCATGGACCTGGGTTTTAAAGAGCATTTTATGAATTTTACTCCAAAGGCAAGAGAAGTGAAGGCAAAGATAAATGAATGGGACTACATCAGACTAAAAAGCTTTTGCTCAGCAAGAGAAACTAACAACAAAATAAACAGACAGCCAACTAAATGGGGAATGTTATTTTCAAACAACAGCTCAGATAAGGGTCTGATATTCAAAATTTACAAAGAACTCATAAAACTCAACAACAAACAAACAATCCAATAATTAGATGGAAAGAGGACATGAACAGACACTTCTCCCAGGAAGAAATACAAATGGCCAACAGATATATGAAAAGATGCTCATCTTCATTAGTTACTAGAGAAATGCAAATCAAAACTACAATGAGATACCACCTCACACCTGTTAGATTAGCTATTATCAACAAGACAGGTAATAGCAAGTGTTGGAGAGGCTATGGAGAAAAAGGAACCCTCATTCACTGTTGGTGGGACTCTAAAGTAGTACAACCATTATGGAAGAAAGTATGGTGGTTCCTCAAAAAAACTGCAAATAGAACTACCTTATGACCCAGCAATCCCTCTACTGGGTATATACCCCAAAAACTCAGAAACATTGACACATAAAGACACATGTAGCCCCATGTTCATTGCAGCATTGTTCACAGTGGCCAGGACATGGAAACAACCAAAAAGCCCTTCAATAGAAGACTGGATAAAGAAGATGTGGCACATATACACTATGGAATACGACTCAGCCATAAGAAATGATGACATCAGATCATTTACAACAAAATGGTGGGATCTTGATAACATTATACGGAGTGAAATAAGTAAATCAGAAAAAAACAAGAACTACATGATTCCATACATTGGTGGGACATAAAAATGAGACTAAGAGACATGTACAAGAGTGTGGTGGTTACCGGGGGTGGGAGAAGGGAGGGCACAGAGGGAAGGAGGGAGAGGGGAAGGGGAAGGGGGAGGGGGAGGGGCACAAAAAAAATCAGATAGAGGGTGACGGAGGACAATCTGACTCTGGGCGATGGGTATGCAACATAATTGAATGACAAGATAACATGGACATGTTTTCCTTGAATATATGTACCCTGATTTATTGATGTCACCCCATTAAGATTAATAAAAATTTATTTTAAAAAAAAAGAAAAGAAAAACAAACCATGTTGCACTCAAAGAAATAAAATAAGACAAATTATTAATACACAGTCCAAACTGTCCATGTTGGTCAAGACCACTCCCAAACTGTACAAACCATACGTAAACATTAAATAAAAAAGAGGCGGGTTCGATTCCCGGCCAGGGCACACAGGAGAAGCGCCCATTTGCTTCTCCACCCCTCCGCCCGCTTTCCTCTCTGTCTCTCTCTTCCCCTCCCACAGCCAAGGCTCCATTGGAGCAAAGATGGCCCGGGCGCTGGGGATGGCTCTGTGGCCTCTGCCTCAGGCGCTAGAGTGGCTCTGGTTGCAACATGGCGACGCCCAGGATGGGCAGAGCATCGCCCCCTGGTGGGCAGAGCATCGCCCCTGGTGGGCGTGCCAGGTGGATCCCGGTCGGGCGCATGCGGGAGTCTGTCTGACTGTCTCTCCCTGTTTCCAGCTTCAGAAAAATGAAAGAAAAAAAAAATAATAAAATAAATAAATAAATAAAAAAGAGGAGGAGAGAAGAGAAGCATTAGTCTGGGCTCACAGATCATTTTGGACACTTACCCCCATCTTTTTATCTCAGCAAGTCATGTTTGTTGAAGAACAGATAAAGGAAAAGCTGTCCAATAACTTGGTGTGAAGAATTGTGGGCTGAAAACTTGTGTTTACTTCTTCTCTGTCGAAATTCTCACTAATACAACAATGAATTATTTAGAAATAATGAATATGTAAATATCCTTGAAAACAAAAAATGGTACCCTCAGCAAATCAGTAAGTCTCAGCAATATCTGATTTTATCTTACTCCCTGTGTATTGAGAGTCACTGACATCAATCTCTTACTCTTGACTACACTCCCAAGCACTATATCCTTAAAAATGCAAGATCTTTCTGGGGAAGTCACCCAGCATGTACATTGCAACTTACAGAAAAGACATTTAGAGCCTGAAAAAAATGTTATAAAAAATGAATAAATAAAACAAGAATATTTGGGGGAATTATTAAATTGTTAGTGCATTTAATTAAGATGCTAAATAACTCAATGGATAACATGAGAAAATAATTAGGAATTTAGAAGAATAAGTAAATTGAGTCTAATAAAAAGAATAACCAACAAATAGGAGAGAAAGCTTAGTAAAATAAGATGCGCATACCAAATACAGTGTCAAGAATTCGAGAAGAAAACAAAATAGCATGAAAAATAACCAGTTCATTGTCAAAAACTGAGAACTTTGGGTTTTACCCTGCTTTCAAGCTAAGAAGTTAGCCTGCCACAGTTTCATGGATGCTGGCAGAAAAAATAAGACTCCCAGGTCCGAGATAAAAGCCTTTGATCCTCATCACACAGAGAGCAGTGTGAGAATGAGGATATCTGAATCAGTTCCTCTTCTCCCAGATCTTGCATGGTGACACAGTGGGCCCAGATGAGCTCCTGCTCACGAAGTGCTTGTGTTAAAGATGAAGAACCTCAGATTAATTAACCCAAATATTTTATAAGAGCAATAAGCACGGAGTTCTATTAGGCTGAAGAAAGACACTATCCCTACCTTTTTAAACTGAATGAAAACTTGCTCTTTGCTCTGAGTGGAGGTACTATCTTTATATTCTGAGGCTATTTGTTATGTAATAATAATTGGAAAAGATAGTATGGAGCAAAGGGAAGTCCGTGTTTCTGCTCACAAAATGTGCAGAATAGTGAGAGACCCATGGAAAATGTTCTTTCAGTAGACATGAAATAATCAAAGACAAGTTAGAAAAAATTTCCAGCACATGAAGAAAACATCAGAATTTCCACCAGGAAGGACCACCAAGATACTAATAGGAAAGTTAAAAGGCACACTGGTAACATTTCTGAGTTCCAAGGTTAGAGAGATATTTCTGAATACCCCTCATTTGTGTTGGGACCTTGTGTTGCAATGTTCTATTGCAAACTTGGCTAAGGGAGAAACTACATATCCCAGAATATCTTTCTCTGTTCTGTACCACTTGATGTTGGCCAAGGAAGGAACTTGCTGAAGCTTAGAGAGATGGAAGTAAATGTTGACCATTGCTCTGTGAAGATTATGATGATTAGGTAGGTAAGAGACACAGAGATGTTGAAGTGTTCCAGTTTATCCTCAATCTCTTCTGATCAACACTCAGTTTTTCTTTACACTGCAATTCCTACTAAGTAACAACTATCCCAGGCCCATCCCCAAACTCTTGCCTTCATATTACCAAACACAAGAGTCTCTTTCTTAATAGCACCTGCTCTCTGGATGTATCTGGCTTATTGGATGGAATGATTGGTGATTCTGGGATCTTCCAATTGTTCCTTTCAGCCTTTCAAATCTTTAGCTCCTCCCACAAGTGTATTAGGTCAATTCCTTTAGTAACTCTCATCCCATGACTCGCAGTAGTAGTTTCGCTTTCCTGATTCTGCCCTGACTGATACAAACTCCAAGGGTTAGAACCTAAGAATCTAGAGCTAATAGTTTCTCCCAATAACCACATCTCAGTTTCAGATAATCCCAGTCTCTAAAATTTGATTAAAGTAATCCCTCAGACTAGTGCCCCAAGGGACTTAATATAAAATCAACAGCAATAAAAACAAAACAAAACAAAATAGCAAATGGTACTCTTCAGCTAGAAGAAAAATAATCCCAGGTAGAAATTTTAAAACACACATCATGAAGAGCAATAAAATATATAAAAAATTGGGTTAATTTAAATACTAACAATACTAAAAATAAAAGGTTTTATAGAATATATAAAGAATTAAATATATAGGAGATCCTTGGGTTATGACAGTTTTGTTCCTACGACAGTGACATAACCTGAATTTTGGTGTAAGTCCAAACATACCCTAGCCTAAGTCACTTACCTATTTTAACACAGTTGTAAAATCATAATCTAGAACATAAAAACACAACTAAGCCACAGAAAAGGGAAAAGGACACAAATATACTGTACTATACACTGCACTGCATATTTTTCTGCCACGCACAACCCAACTAGTTCACTCACAGAGTCCATAAGTACAACACTAATGGCATATGCTGAAACACTCATGTCTCAAGTTTTTTAAGTTTTTATGGGAGTGAGCATCGTAATCTCAAGACATTGTGTGTCGAGACTGTTGTAGCCCAAGGACCCCTGTATATGAAAACATTGCATATATCAGCAAAGGGGTAAATGGAGAATAAGGGTTTTCAGATCCTTAAATTATTTTAGAAAGGGTAAAATTAATCATTCATATCAGGCTGTAATGGGAAAAAATGCCTAGTAGTCACTAAAAGAATAATAAGAGAACATGTAAATAATAAACTTATATCAGAAAATGCAATGATAGAATAATCCACTGTGTAAAAGAGGACAAAAAAGTAGATAAAATATTACAAGGAGCATGTTCAAAGTGTAATTAAGTCATTGCTTTAAATGAAAATGGTGAAATTAAAAAGGTGATTTGTCATCCAGGATAAAATTAGAACATAACCACATGTGCCCCTCATAAGTAACATTTCCAAAATAGGAAAACAGAAAGGCTAAAAGTTAAAGTATGGAAAATGCTGATATGTCAACATATTAAAATTAGAAATTAAGTCATTAAGGAAAAAGTATAGCTGGAGTTTTAGAGAACACATAAAGATAATAAATAGTTGAATTAACTACAAAAATATAAAAATAAATATATTTCTGTGCATCTAACAATATAGCTTCAAATATGTAAAAGAAAAAAGTCTGAAGAACTTCAAGAAGGAAAAATAAATAAAAAGTTATAGCATGATTTTAACATCTCTCTCAATGAATAATAAGAGATCAAAGGGAAAAAAATCTTCAATTTGTCTTCCATTTTTCCTTGTGGCCACATACCCACTCTATTACAAGCTATCTGTGTCTTTGGAAGGATATAAAATACGTGGTTTCCTTTCCCTGTACAGTTATATTATTTAACAAATAATTATGTGGACTTCCATTTCCGGAATTATGGTAGGCTAGGTTAGTCAGATCAATCTTCCTGTACAAGTCAACTAAAAGGCTTGATAAAATAGAACTGACAGTTTAGTAAAGAGTTGCCAGTCCCAGATATAGCTTAAGGTCAGAACCTGGTCATTTAAGAGCATTGTGGGTGTTTTGCCTGACTGTGTACATCAAATCAGAATAACCTGAACTTCATTTTTCAATACCTAATGGGACCATGGAACAAGTCAAAGCCCAAAGGTGAGGGTTCTCATAGAAGCTGTTGCTGTCATAAACCTGAGTACTGAAAGGACTACAATATCACCCTCATCCCAGAAGTCTTCAATGACTCTGATTGGAGCCCGGGAAATCTCTCTGAGGAGTTCAATATTACAAGCTGTGCTCCCTGGCTGTGCAAATGTAAATTTGCATTATCTGGGTGATCCACACCACTCCAAGCCATGACTAATTTAAATTGGCCCCAGCCCAGACACCTGGCAGGAGCATATGCAGGTTCTCTCAAAGAAATGCACTCTCATCCTAAACCTCAAAGAATTCCTAACAGGACTTTTCCAAGAAGAATAAGCAGCTCCCAATAAAACAATGACCTGGCTCATAAGGCAAAAGACCCTATGAGCAAAAACCCACAGGATCCACAGGGAACAAATAATTACCACCACTGGACTAAAAATTGCATGTTTCTCTGAAATTCTTTCCAAGAACAGAAAAAAAAAAATTCAGACGGCTGGAGTTAGATTTGTGGAAGAGTCAAACAGAAGTCAACAAATGTGGAAATGCTCACTTAGACTACTCCATTTGCAATCAACCCTGCCACGTCTGTGGTCGCAAATAGAAGAGAATCTGCTATGAGAATTGGTGCAAGTTCATTGAAATGACAAGCATACCTCTGTTCCCTTCAGACAAATTGCTGATTCTTAGAATTTTTGTCATTATATAAAAGCTACTTTTCAGAAATTAGTGAGATGTTTATTTAATAGAGGCACAGTCATCTGTAGTGAAGGTGTTAGGAGAGATTAGAAAATCAAAACCAATAGTGATCAAGTAAAATAAGAAAATAAAATATATCACTTTCCTTTGGAAATCCACTTTATTGGCATTTCAAGGTTTCTCACTTTTGTACAATGTGTGGATGTCTCCTGGGTCATTATTTATAGAATGCTCTGTTACAATATAAACAGTTATTCTTGTGATACTTGTAAGAATTGTTAAAGTGATAGTGTTCCATTCTATGTCTCAGAAAAAAAAAGATTCAGACAAAAAGACATTTCTTCCCTACTCTTCTTCTTTTCTTTCTAATTCAGTCTAGTTCAGTTCAACAAACTCAAATTAAAAGACTATCCTATACCAAACAGTAGTACATGAGTCATAATTGAACTTTTCTTGTTCTTTGCTAGCTAATAGTCTAGTGGGAAAAAATCAAGTCATTTCGTACACTGCCAAATTAGATTTGAAATTTTCCCTTCTTGTAAGTGGTTTGTTAAACTTTATGCCTGGTTGTCATCACTGTTTTGGAAACAACCTGTGTCTCTGTCACATAGGTCATCCTATTGCCCCTCTTATTTATACATCCAGGTATGTTTTTGCTGTTGGCCAGTGTAAATGTTTACATGAGGAAGGAAGCTCAAGATGATTTATAAAAACAATGGAATAGAATTCTATTAGCTGAGACTCTTTCTGCTACAAGGGAGGAAAGTTCTCTTAAACTCAATCCCAACATGAAGTTTACTGGCCTAAAAACCTAAAATGTCCAGGTATAAATTGGATGTAATTAGAACTCCAATCAGGAGATCTGATCTCTCTCTTTCATTTGATTTTCTTAATTTACTAGTGAGTTCTTCTCCAATGTGGTGGGAAAAAAGTAGACCCCAGAATTGCTAATATGATATTATTCTTGGCACTCATGGACTGCAAAGAGGAAAAAAAAAAGTCTCTCCCAAGAGATACATCAAAAGTCATGGAGTTGATGTGAACTGGTCCAACTTAATCCATATGTCTTTCTCTGCTCATCACTATGGCTCTGATTGGCCAGGGCAGGATCACATGCCCATTCCACTAATAAGCAGTAAAGATGAGTTCTATAGGAAACAAACAGACAAAATGAAAGAGGAGTGATTCCCCTAGAAAAAAGAGACTAGCCCTGCTTCCAGTGGAAAAAAAATCAATAATTATACCAATTATGATCTATTTCATCTCAGAGGGCCTCTTCTGCTACCAAGATTTAGTATCACATGTAATATCTTGTAAAGATGTAGGGCTGTGCAGTAGAGAAATGAATAGCTCATTTCTGGAAGATGCTTAACACTGAAATTTGTAAATCATCACATTTTATATCAACTAATATAATATATATATATATATATATATATATATATATATATATATATATATATATATATATATATATATATATATATATATATATATATATATATATATATCACTCTGACTTACACAAACTAGAGATGATGGATTTCTCCAACTAGTTGGAAATTCTACATTGTGAAATATGTGCTATAGATAGCCATAAGGATCGAGAGCAGAATCATCTGCTTAAACCTACAACAGAGCTGCCTTAGAACAAAGTAAGTGAACAACATAACTTACATTTTTACAAGTAAGAACAATTGTATATACCAAGACAATGAAGGGAAATTTGCCAGACAAGAAAGACTACCATCGATTTAGGCATGGAGGCCCTGGTATCACACAGTCAGTTACATTTAGATAACACGGGTCCCATTTTGCATTTGAGCAGGCCTACATTAAGTAAAGAAAAGTAAGACCTTTGTGGACCCCTATGTAGGGGGTTTTGTTTTTTGTTTTCAGACTTCTTACTCAAAAAAAAATATCTTTGAGCTCTGGCCATGGTGCTGAATGCTGGAGGGCCACACCTTTGGCAGACCCAGGCTGACTTGAAGAGTGCAGGTTCAAATTGTGGATTCAAAGCCACCGTGGATACTTACCTTTTGAAGAAAAGAGAATTATATCCTCTGACTTTGTTTAAGAGGAGGAGGAGTTAGGACATGGGATAAGGCAGAGGCCTTGGCCAATAGGAATGCTAAATATTAACCCTAAATCATAGAAGAACATTAATCTTTGTCTTCCTGTAAAACCATGGTTAATACTTCCAACTTAGTACCATAGCTTCATTAATTAGCTTGGAGAGCAAATATTAATTATAGGCCCACTTGCATAAGTGAAAGAAAAAGAAGACTCTTACCACCTCAATGATTCAAATATATATAATTTCTCTTTTTAGAATGTGGCCCCATGTCATCAATGTCTTGTTTTTGTTGTTTGTGTGTTTTATATGTCCCTACTATATCCATGGAAACTACTCAACTTCATTAATCATTAGGAAACAACAATGAGATACTACTTTACATTCATTAGAATAGTTATAATAGGTAGACTATAAAATCTGTCAGGCATGCATAGAAATTGGACCCCTCATACATTGCTGGTAGGCATGTAAGATGAGATAGCCACTTTGCAAGAGTTTATTAGCTCCTCAAAAAGTTAAACATAGAGATAGCATATAATCCAGCAACTGAACTCTTAGGGAATTATAAACATAGATCCATGCAAAACTGTATAACCTGGTGTTCATAGCAGCATTAGTCACACTAGCCAAACAGTGGAAACCACCCACATATTCATTAACCAATAGTGGATAAATAAATGTGATTCATCCATACACTACAATGTGGATGAACTTTGAAAACATTATGTGTGTGAAAAAACTCACATACAAAGGTTGCATTTTTGTATGGTTGCTTTATGTTAAATATACAGACTAGGTCAAATCTATAGAAACACAAAGTAGATCAGTGGTTTTCTTAAGACTGGGTGGGAGAAATAGAGAATGACTGTCAGGGTCGCAGGGTTCTTTCCGAGGTCATGAAAAACTTCCAAAATTGATTTTGGTAATAGCTGCACAATTCTGTATACATAATTTAAAAAAACACTAAAGCTGAATTTAAATTGGTGAATTATATGACCTGTGAATTATATCTCAATAATTATTTTTTAAAAATAATTACTTAGGTAAAAATCTAATAAAATAGGTACACAAAATGTATGCAGAAAATTATAAAAACACTGACAAAATAAATCAAAGGGGATCAGAACTAATGGTGAGATTTTGTTTCATAATTTGAAAGACCCAGTACTATTGAAATGTCAAATTTTCCTCACTTAATATACAAAATCAATGTAATCCTGGTCACAATTCTAAAACTCCTTTTTTCCCCCAATATTGACAAACTGATTCTAAAAATCATCTGGAAAGTCAAAGGGCCTAAACTAGTCAACACAATAATGAAGAAAAAAGTTGGAGGACTCATAATACCCATTATCAAGACATATTATAAAATCTACTCTGGCCGAGACAGTGTGTTATTTGCAAAATAAAAGATGTATTGTTGGATGGAACAGATCAAAGAGACCAGAAACAGACTCATACAAATACTGTCAACTAATTTTTAAGAAAGGTGCAACAAAAACAATTCAATGTATAAAGAATAGGCTGGATTAAAAAGTTAAGGGATTAAAAAACAACAACAACAACAAAACCCGCCTCGTACACACAGATAACCACACAGTCATAGTGATTTCCAAGAGGAAAAAGGGTGGGGAGAGGTAGAAGAGGGTAAAGGGAGATACATGGTGATGGAGGGAGATTGGACTTCAGGTAGCGTACAGTATACAGACGATTTACTATAGAATCATACACCTGAAACCTCTATATTTTTATTAACCAACGTCACCCCAACAAATTCAATAAAATTGTATAAAGAATAATGTTTTCAAAATATTTTACTTAACTAGACAATTGGATAGCTTTATGCAAAAAAAAATAATAACATAAATTCAGACCTCAGACTTTGCACAAAAATTAACTCATAATGAATCAAAGACTTGAATGTAAAAGCAAACTGATAAAGGAGAAAATCTAGGTGACTTTGGGTTTGGTAATGACTTTCTACAAATAACAACAAAACCAAACATGATCTATGAAAGAAGAAATTGACAGGCTAGAGTTCATTAAAATTAACACTCTTGCTCTATGAAATAAGCTGCTAAAAAATTTAAAAGACAGGCACAGTTTTGAGAAGATATTCACAAAATACATACATGGTAAAGGATTTGTGCCAGAATTGACAGAGAACACTTAAAACTTAGCAATGAGAAAACAAACAACCAGATTTGGAAAAGAGCAAAAGACCTGAATGGACATCTCACCAAAGAAGATATACAGAGAGCAAGTAACATGAAAAGATGTTTTACTACCATGTCATTAGAAAAATGCAGGTTAAGACGACAACAAGATATCATTTTCCGTCTCTTAAAATGCTAATATTGGGGAGAGTTGGCAGTACCAAACATCGCCTAGGAAGTGAAGCAACAGGAATTCTCACTCATTGGTGGACAGAATGCAAAATGAAACAGACCCTTTGGAAGATAGTTGGGCGGTTTCTTTACAGCTAAATATAACTTTACCATACAATCCCGCAACTGTACACTCAGGCATTCATTTAACTGATTTGACACCTAATGTCTATGCAAAAACCTGCACCCCAATGTTTATAGAAGCATATAATACCACAGTAGTGCTAAAAATAGGCAGAACTGGGTACAGGGTAGAAGGGAATTCTGTTATTTTCTTGAACCTTTTCTGTAAATTTAAAACTATTGAAAATTTTTAAAGTTCATTAAATATAGTGAAAAAAAATCATACAGTAAATTAAGAAAAATTCGTTTGTATCATTCTCAAAACTTGGCACCAGACAGAAACTGGGTTCTGCTATATGGACAAAAGGTTTTAGGTCAATTCATTAAAAATAAGCCCATATTTCTCATTGATATAAGCTTCTCTTCCAACATGTCATTTGTGGTTTTCAAGTCATCTGCTGGTGAAAGATTTGTTTTGCTGGGGTTTTTTTGGTAATAAGTACAGCCATAAATCTGTCCATTAGGAATAATTTGTTGTTCAATAATTTATTTTTACCTAATTTCTTTAGTCAAGTAGGCATCAAGAAGTCTGGGAGGTTTCAGACTTATAATTATAAATATGATTTCAGCTTTAAAAAAAAGGCTCCTTAAAATGTGAGACTCTAATTAATAAACACTTATGAAGTACTTACTATGTGTCAGAAACTCTTGAACACTTTACAAACACTGAAACATTAAAATCCTTACAAAAACCTAGGTCTCAGTATTATCTATCAACCAGTATTATAACTGCAGAACCAGCTCAGAACAGTTCTATCCTGTTTAACGAGGTACTGAGTTGCCTTTCAGAAACAACAGAACAAAACCGCAAGTCATATACAGTTGGGACATGCACAGAGGAGAGAACTTTGACCTCTTGCTGCACTGGGAAACCAAAGGAACCTGAACATCAGAACCCTTTCAGAAGCCAAGGGTCCATTGTCCAGGAAGATCCAGCATTAACATCCAAGTTCCAAGTTCCTCCAACTAAAATTTGCCCAACCAGCATTTTTACAGATCTGTTCCCCCTAGCCCTTAAAACCCTTGGCCTTGTCCAGCGAGCGAGACGGATCTGAGGCACCATTAGGTCTCTCATTCTCCCATCTTCCCAGTTGGTGCATTCTTAACTTTCCTTACTCCAAACTCTGCTGACTTGACTTTTGATCTTTCGAAGCTTCGGGCTTAAGAACTTTGAGTCTGTAACAGTATATATATATATATATATATATATATATATATATATATATATATATATATATATATTAGTATATATGTATCTGTTTACATATTTTCTATATCTTTATTAAAGATCTACAGATTCAGAAAGAGTTCAATGAACTGGCCCAAGAGCTCCTTCTTCTTATCAGGATGCTGGAAAACTCCTTAACTCGAGGTGGTTCTTTTGCAAGCGTCTGACCACATGCTTTGCTGTCTTTGAGCATTTTCTCTACTGTTTTAATGACTTTCAGCAAGAGAAAATTTAAACCCCTAAACAATGTAAGTTAAAGAAGTGTAGATTTCTACCACAGTATTAGAACTCATAACCTCAAGAAAATGTAAATGGATTTGAATAAGTTTTCAAGACATAGCAAAGAAGGTGAAACAGTTTAAAAATGAAGGATTATGTCATTAAGGAGCATTACTCACCAGGTCAGAGTTCCACGGATTTCTGAGAACACAACAGCCTCTAACAAATATTTAGATAGTTGCAACTAGTTAGATGACTCCACACAAGATACAGTGGGTCCTCGGGTTACAACAGTCTCAACATACAACGTTTTGAGTTTACAACGCTCACTCCCATAAAAACTTAAAAAAAAAATGAGACATGAGTGTTTCAACTTAAGCTGTTAGCATCGTACATAGAGACTACATGGGCAAACTAGTTTGCACACAGTGGAAGAATACACAATACAGTGAACAATAAAGTATATTTATGTCCTTTTCCTTTTTCTGTGGCTTAGTTGTGTTTTTATGTTCTAGATTATGATTTAATAACTGTGTGAGGATAGGTAAGTGACTTAGGCTAGCGTGTTTTGACTTACACCAAAATTCGGGTTACGTCAGTATCATAGGAACGGAACTGTGTTGTAAACCAAGGATCCCCTGTATTGAATATGATATTAGAAATATGATAATGATTAAAGCATTAAAAAGATTAAGACATAACTGTTCCATTGCCACTTATTTAGGTACATAAACTATTGTTTATTAACAACTTATGTTTTAGCTTTTGTATTTGGGGGAAAGTAGGAGAACAATAAATCAATTAAAAGTTCTGCTGTGAGTAGGGCGTGGGCCTGGCGTGCAGAAGTCCTGGGTTAGATTCCCGACCAGGGCACACAGGAGAAGCGCCCATCTGCTTCTCCACCCCTCCCCCTCTCCTTCTTCTCTGTCTCTCTCTTCCCCTCCCGCAGCGAGGCTCCATTGGAGCAAAATGGCCCGGGCACTGGGGATGGCTCCTTGGCCTCTGCCCCAGGCGCTAGAGTGGCTCTGGTTGCGGAAGAGCGATGCCCCGGAGGGGCAAAGCATCGCCCCCTGGTGGGCAGAGCGTCGCCCCCTGGTGAGCGTGCCGGGTGGATCCCGGTCGGGCACATGTGGGACTCTGTCTGACTGTCTCTCCCCGTTTCCAGCTTCAGAAAAATACAAAAAAAAAAAAAAAAAAGTTCTGCTGTGATGTGGTGATTTATAATAAGACACCTAATTTGATCTTCTTCCATTTTCTGGCACAGAGCAGCAAAACTTCTTGAAATTTCCTAAGTGATGAGTGCTATAAAGGTGTTTTTGTTATGCTAATAGGGTAACTTTTAGACCCCCATCTAATAATGGGGACTGGCTGCCAGGGGAGAAAACCACATAATTAGAATGTTAAACTTCAGTCCTGCCCCTTCGCCTCCCCTGACAGAACAGGGGCTGAAGATTGCTTTCAATCATTAATGGTCAATGATCTAATCAAACATGTCTATGTAATTACGCCTCCATAAACACACAAAATATCTGCCTTTATCAAAACAGTGTAATAAATACGTCTTTAAGATTTTTAGATGTTCTCCATTTCATCCGCTGAAAGATCTTCCTTTTCAAACTATACGGAAATGTTTTTCCATTGTAACATGTGGAAACGTGAAGTTTTGAAATAATTGGAGGACGATGACTGACTAGTTGGTGGTGAACCATCTTATACATGTGATTTTGTTAGCATAGATTGCTCGATGGTAATAAAAGAGAATGGAGCAAAACTGGTTAAGCTTAACCAGGTCAGAAGCTGCAACTTCACCCATATTCCAGGGGATAGCAGCATTGTCTCCCAAGGAGATTAACACCTCCCCCCCCCCTCCATGCATGGAGGATGGGTCTTTCTGGGGAACAGTGACGCTCCTGTCCGAATTAACAAAGGGAAAAAGAGGGGAGTCCCCCGCACTGGGCGCATGCCCAGTAGAAGCCAAGATTGTACAGGGGGAGGTCCTTCTTCTTTGAGGCATGGGCAGTAGGAGCCAAGATGACAACTATAAAGGGGAGGAACCTAAGCTGGGAAAAAGACTAGATTGATTAGAGAGAGGGTCCAGCACAAACCCTCAAAGATCTAAGAAATGGATTGATTAGAAGGAGGGTAACATAAACTGCAAAGGACTGGGAAAGAGATTGGTCAGTTTGAAAGCCTGAGGTAATATCATCGAAGCCTAACAATGGCAAGCTCCACCCCCGCAAACATGCTTTTGTTCAGCCATTCCTTTGCACCTTCTCTCTCCACAGCAGCCACGGGCCCTAAGTGGGCTTCAAGACGGGGCCCACAACCATGTGGACTCCAACCATGGGCTCCAAGCATGAACTTGGGTGCAGCAATGCGTAACTGACCCTAGCACAGCTGGAAACAGGCTAAGCTAGCCAGACGGGGAAAGGGACTGAACCAGCACACAGAATTTCTGGACCTTTGACTTTCTCCTGGGCACCACAAAGGCAAGACTGGACTTCTTCCACAACAGATGGAGCTGAACCCATGACAGTCCTTTCTGTTTGCTCCAGCTTCAGTCAGTCGTACCACCATACCTCATCTTCCCATGCATAGTCCCCATAACGCTTTCTTCTTCAACATCTTCACTTTACTCTTGCAGTAATTTTATTAAATGCACTTTAAATATTATATATATCAGGTAAGGCATATAACAGATACCTTTGTATACAAAATCTAGATTTAATATATGGTAATATTTTGCCAGATTTGCTTCAGATCTTCATTTTTTTTTTTAAGAAAGCAAATCACCTTTTATGTCATTTTCTCCCGAGAGCTTACTACGACCCTGAAATTGACACATAGCTTTTCCAGCATGATTTCAAACTAGTGTTAAGTGCACATACTTGTGAACAATGGAAATCACTGTTTTGTAAAATTTGAAATTTTGCATGCATGTTTTTATATGTTTTATATCATTGAATATTTTATATAAACTTAATTCACACTTTCAACTATATCTATATTAATATTAACTTTTAAAATTCATTTTAACTACTCTATAATGTCCCATTGTATAAATAAGTCACAATTCCCATTTCCACTCCCCAACAGACACACACACACGCACACAAAAATTGGTTGCTTCCTATTTATCAAAATTATAAGCATTTTGAAAGGAATATGTATTTTTTAAATTCTCGCTCCTTTGAACACATATATAAGATCTTCCTAGGTTATTTATTTATATTGAATTGTGGATTATAAGATTATATGTAATTACAACTTTGCTGAAAACTGCCCTCCTATATGATTGCACATTCTCCTCAGAAACGCACAAGTGTTACATTGTGAGGCAAGAGATAATGCATATTCCCCAAGTCCTATTTCTTTTTCCTCCTAAGCATAAAGCTTGACTCCAATGTCCTCTACTCCTTGCAGTCAGGTGTCACTAGAGAACTGGTCCTGGTGACATGGGTTGAAAAAACATTTGGTCCCTTAAAGCTGCCTTGACCAAAAAGCAAGCCTTCACCATGGTCTCTTTCTCCATTTCCGAGCTTCATGGAGAGTCCTTTAAGGACTCTGAGCAGAGTTGAGCTATAAGATAATAGGCACTGATCCTTCTTAATGACTAGATCAGAAGCTGTACAACCAGGAACATGTCCCCTGGACTGGACGGGAACATGAACAACAACTAAACTTACATTGTATTAAACCAGTGAGATTATGAGTTTTTGTTTCTACTGATATGGTTACATTCTACCTTAATTAATGTACATTTCCTTCCATCCTCACCTCCTTTACAAGCTAATGGACTTATAATATTTTTATCTATTTTAATTTTAACAAGACAAATGACTACATGGATGTTAGTATTGTGCCAATTTGTGTTTATGTGTATAGTGAGGTTATGTATCATGGTCTATGTTTATTGTCATTTGGTTTCTCATTTTTAGACTTGCCCATTCATCTCCTGCCCATTTTCTCTCAGGCTATATATTTTTCCCATTGTTTTGGAAGAATGCCTTATGTATTTTGGCTTCTAAACCTTCTGTGACTGTGTTCAATGTTAGTATCTTCTGCCAGTCTGTGGTGAGGATCTCAACTTTGTTCATGATGTTATTTTATTTCCACAGATTGTATTCATTTTAATGTGGTCAATTTATCATTTGCTTCCTTTTTGGTCTGTGCTTCCTTTCTGTCTTGTTTATTAAATTCTACTTTACTTTGTGGCCATCAAGAGATTCTCTTGTAGTGTCTCCTAAAAGCTTATTTTTTTTTCATCATTCACCATTGAGCATACAGCTGGAATTTACTTTTGCATATCACGTGGAATAGTAACGTGATTTTATTTTTTACCCATAATGCTTCCTCTGTCATAGAGCAGATATTCCAAAATGCACATGGGGACCTATTTCCGAGGTTTTCATTCTGTCCTGGTAACTGCAGACGTAGTGGAAGCATCTTCAATGGCAGAGCTTCACTCCAGCCATGCCCCAAAGAACCCCTCTGACTGCAGTCAAAGAAACGCACCTGCCAAGCCACACTCCTCTTGCCCAGAGGCGGATTTAATGGCGGGCGCACCGTCGCACACCCTGGGCCCCAACTTCTGAAGGGCCTCGCAAAACCCCAACTTGACACTTTTTTCTAATGACACCAAGTTTCCGCGTGGCCTCAACCGACCTTAATCTGCCTCTGCTCTTGCCACTGAAACACACATGTATTCATATGACACCAAAATAGCCCTACAGAAGATGTTTTTAAAATAACTAAAGTAGGGATAATGGTAGGTGAGCTAAGAAGATATGTCAAGTGCACCAGGAAGCAGTACAATTCCATAGTTAAAGCCCGCCTTCTGCAGGGCCCAATCCCTGTTACAGCTAGTCCTCGACTTACGACCACGATTGGTTCCAACAGACCGGTCGTAACACGATTTGGTCATAAGTTGAGTAGGCTATATGTACAGTACTGTGAAATGATGTTATAAAAATCTTTAAGTCATATTTTATCATAATTTTCTTTCATTATTGTTATATATCATAATTTTCTTTGTTCATTTTATGCCATTTGTATCATCTCTACACCATTTTGTTTCTTATTTTTACATTTGTCAGGTTTAAGTAAAACACTGCATTACCAGTACAACTGGTTTAATATTTGCAAAACATACAAAATTACAAAATACAGGTGCATACAAAAATACAAAATACAGATGTAAAAAATACCATACGAAACACCTTCCCAATTGCAAAACATATAAAATATATAAACATGTATGAAACATTTTATTGGCCACTGGTGCTTGGCTGCAGATTGTTGATGTCATCTGAGGCAGCAGTTGGGGTTACTGGCATTGGTTATTTCATAAACATGGTGAGCTTTGTCTGAATTGTATGTGTCTTTTTTTCTTCATAAATTTCACCATACGGATGAAACACATTGAGCGCCATCCATTCAATCCTTGCAAATCGTTTGATATTTGGGTCCATTGCTTTGAAATGTATAAGAAGTTTCTTCAGTAAAGATAAACCTTCTGATAATCCCTTAGTGGTGAATTTTCTTTCTGTCCTCTCCTCTTCTTTCTCTGCTGGCATCCATTTCCAAGATAATCCAGTTTCATCAACATTGAAAATCTGTTCTGCTAGATATCTCTCATCTGTAATTAATTCATCCAGACTATCAATAAACTTACGTGCTCCTTCCTCATCCGCACTCGCTGCTTCTCCAGTCACTCGAACACCATGCACTTGGAATCTTTTCTTGAATCTCTGGAACCAGCCAGTGCTTGCTACAAATTCTTGACTGTAATCTTCTCCAGCATGCTCCTTCAGAGTCTGAACTAGACTTCTTGCCTTCATCTGCACAGTAAAAAGACTTAATGGTGTCTGTTTTTGAATTTGATCTTAAATCCAAATATATAGCAATTTCTCCATTTCGTGGATGGGCCTGCTTCATTGCTTTGTTATAACTGTTGATCACATGGGTGCAGAACCTTTCACAGCTTCACGAATTCTTTCTTTATGTTTCAAAATTGTCGACACAGTCGAGTATGATAACTTCGTATAATGTGCGATCACATTCACTTTCTTTCCTCCTTCATACTGCTTATTACCTTCATTTTCGTGTCGAGATCGATGGCCTTTCTTTCCTTCTTGGCAGGCTGAGGCGTAGACATAGACAATTTCCTCTTGGTAGACATCTTGGGAGGGGTTTGATGAAAAATATCCAAGACACAAAACACAAATTGCTGTACCGAGTCTGGGATAACAGTTGAAATGGTGCACGCAGAGATGGTAATGCTGCCGGAAGCTGGTCTGCACTGTTGTACACCCAGCTGGGCAATGCTTGAGCTGCCAGACACAGAGCAGTCCTGGCTAGCGATTGTAGTCGTAAAGTCGAATGGTCCTAAGTTGCATAGGTTGTAAGTCGATCAATACCTGTATTCCGAAAAGAGCTTAGAATAATTTTGCAACAACAGGCACACATCTGTCATTGGCCTAGTTTTACAAAAGCACCAAATTGGTCTACTGTCTATACCAAAATCTCATTGGCTTAATAATGATAACATTGTCATTTGTGTTCATGTGTGGTTAAACAAATGTCTAGTGTTGTTCTTTTTCAAATTTATCTTATACATTGTAAAACCTACATTATTCCATACAAGTTTTATGATCTGTTTGTCAAGATCTCTGAAAAAAAAACCCAATAATTTTTATAATGAATAATTTTGGCCCTGGCCGGTTGGCTCAGTGGTAGAGCGTCAGCCTGGCGTGCAGAAGTCCCGGGTTCGATTCCCGGCCAGGGCACACAGGAGAAGCACCCATCTGCTTCTCCACCCCTCCCCCTCTCATTCCTCTCTGTCTCTCTCTTCCCCTGCTGCAGCGAGGCTCCATTGGAGCAAAGATGGCCTGGGCGCTGGGGATGGCTCCTTGGCCTCTGCCCCAGGCGCTAGAGTGGCTCTGGTTGCGGCAGAGCGATGCCCTGGAGGGGCAGAGCATCGCCCCCTGGTGGGCAGAGCGTCGCCTCTGGTGGGCGTGCCGGGTGGATCCTGGTCGGGCGCATGCGGGAGTCTGTCTGACTGTCTCTCCCTGTTTCCAGGTTCAGAAAAAAAAAAAAAAAAAAGAATAATTTTAAAATTAATATATCTATAGATTATTTTATTAGATTTAACACTGTCCATAAACATGGTATCACTTTCAATAAATTATGATTTTCTTTTATGATTTACAATAAAATTTAATGATTTTCTTCATAAACATGTTTTACTCTTTCATTCCTAGATACCTCCTGGGTTTTGCTCCTAAGGTTAATGGGATCTTTGTTAAATCTATTTTATTTTCTAATTGCTTTGAGCTGATCTATAACCATGCGATTTATTTTTGTATATTGATTTTGTTCCTTAAAAAATTTTTTTAATGCAATTTTTTTCTGCAGACTTTATTACTGCCTTTTAACACTTGATTTCTTCCTGACTCTTATTTTCAAATATCCATGAACATTTTTTTACTGTTTCCTGGTCTATATTACTTTTTGCTATTGGTATCATTGTTAATCCTTTTGAGAAAAATCTACTTTTTCTATCTGAATTCTTATAAAAGTTTTTTTCTTCTTTGTCTTTCTGTTCTCCAGTTTTACTGTCTAATCATTATACGATTAATCATTCATGTCACCATTCCTCATGGTGAACTGTTTTTTTGTGTGTCATTTGTAATTTTTCCTATCAACTCTTTTTTATCTCAGGTTGGTTATTTAATGTCTTCTGTGGAAATCTGGTGTATTCCTTGCTCTCTGAGGTTGCTACAAAGCACCTATCTGGTTCTCTGTGTCTTATATACATTGAACCCTAGTTTGGGGAAATTCTCCCACCACAATTATGGTATAAACTGGACTTCAAACCCACAGAGAGAATAAACAGTCCCAAGCCATACATTTCTCATGTGAGATTTTGTTTCATATAGAGATCCTGGCAAAGAGAAGTTTTTATTTTTCCCTATTGTATAGCTAGTGTATAAAGTATTCTTCTTTTGACCAAAGAGAAAGCTCTTCGAGGATCCTAACTTACCACAAAGATGTAAGTCCTAGTGATCTGCCTTCTAAGAAGCACAAAAACAGATTACCCGTTCTTACTCAGTATCTGAGGAATCCAGCTTCTCATCAGAAACATGTGTGTGACTTTTTCTGGCCCAGCCATAGACAGTCACAAAGGCTTCACTTGGGGGGCCTCCCGGGGAGAGCTGGGCGCAGCCTGGAGGGGAGCTGCAGTCTCAGGTGGCCAGCCACACTCTCACTTGTTGGCCTTCCTGCCGCAGCCACCTTTATTCCTGGCTCTCTCTATCTGAGATCTTCTTCAGGCACTTCTGCTGAGCCTCCTTGTAGGGGGAGGAGGGCAAAACCTTGAAGACATTCCCGCCATCTCAGTCTCCAGAACTTTCCCACTCCTGTCGTTCCCCTCCATCCGCAACCCACTTCATGGGTTCAGAGCTCCCTCGCAGTGAGCCAGCCCTGTTCCCTAAGCCTGTGCTGACCCACCTGCCGGAACAGGAGAGCTGGTGCTTTCTCTGGTTGTAGCCTCCTGCTTACACCATCACAGTAAGTGACCAGGGGCTCAGCTCTTTCATTCCGGGCTTGTTGCTTGTCTGACACCTGGCAGCTCCTTTGTCTTTCTTCCAGTGCAGTTGAGCTCCTGACAGCATTAAATCCTAACCGCATGTCCTAACATATGTACTGGACCCTAACTAGCCCAGGCTACCAGATGATCGGCTTGTGTTTTTGCCAGGTTAGCTTTAGACCCTCTCCTTGCTTCTAGGGGCTTCATTTCCTTCCTGCCATTCCTGTGCAGATAGCGGCATGTTTTCTCTGGAATATCTATGTTTGTAACCAGAAGGTGCTAAAACAGAGCCCTGTCCCAAGCTTAGAGGAATAGGAACCCTCATTTCATTTCTGCCCCCCAGAATGAAAGTAAGGAGGAGAATTCTGGTTAAATAAAGGGGAAAATTATAATTCATCAAGTCTTTTAAATCTACACCGGGCAGGAGAAACGGAGGAAATTTACACTGGATTGCAAGCAATTACATTCAGTTAATATAAAGAATTTTCAAACTGTGAAGATTATTAGTTCTCTCAGAGGCTATAAAAAGGCAAAAACACCTAATTCTTAAACATGACTAGAGACGTGGGTGCCAGGAATCTCTTGGTTCCTTCCCCACCGCACATATACATAGTACCTACTTTTGAAAGAGTTCTAATTTTATAGCTTATTTTGTAGCTCAGAAAACTTAAAATGTCTATTTCTAGCTACAATATACTACCACACACATTTAATTTCCCACTGCAGAAAATTAATTTCTTTAAATATTCAGAGTGTACTGGCTCAGAGCACTGGGTAAGAAGTGATTTCATTCATCACTTTGCATACCACATACAACTTTTTCCTTTTTTTTTTTTTTTCAAAATAAGACTTTAATTTTAAATTATTCCCTTTCCATATCACTGATTCTGCAACTTCTTCCTCTTTGCTCAACGATTTCCTATTGCTTATCAGTCTCCTACTATGATTGCCTGAGCCCTCTCCACCAGTATTTGTCTTGGTTACATTCCCTGGAATGTTACATTTCCCTGCCATAGTGTGTGTGTGTGTGTGTGTGTGTGTGTGTGTGTGTGTGTGTGTGTGTGTGTGTGTGTGTGTGTGTGTGTGTAAATGATTTACTCTATCCAGTCATTTATTGAAGGGCTTTTTGGTTGTTTCCATGTCCTGGCCACTGTGAACAATGCTGCAAAGAACATGGGGCTGCATATGTCTTTACGTATCAATGTTTCTGAGTTTTGGGGGTATATACCCAGTAGAGGGATTGCTGGGTCATAAGGTAGTTCTATTTTCAGTTTTTTGAGGAACCACCATACTTTCTTCCATAATGGTCAATCTGACTTTGGGTGATGGGTATGCAACATAATTGATTGACAAGATAACCCAGACATGTTTTCTTTGAACATAGGTACCTGATTTATTGATGATGTCACCCTAGTAAAATTAATTAGAAAAAATGATTTACTAAGGCAATGCATTCAGGAGAAACCTATTAAAGAATGCGGAAAACAGAAGAAAGAGGAAGAGTATGTGCAGATTGGTAGCTCAGTAGAAGTCTAGCCTCAGCCCGATCCCCTGGGAAGCTTTGGAACATTACAACTTGAGACAAAAGAGTGGGGCTTTGTACCCCTTTATCATTTGGTAATTGACTAGCAGGTATCGTCTCCAGTGGGAATGGTACTTCCTACTCATTGCTGGATGGTATGGACCCCGATGACCAAAGGCGAGTTTTGGGAAGCGATGGCAGCTATAAACTATGAGCAGCAAACTCTCAGGGCATCTGGTTGCACTACAAGATTAATGGAATCTTGACACGGTACTAACAGTATCTACTATAGTACCAAACATCTTCGTGTCACTGTAGGGCAGTAAGACTCAAGATAAAATGGAGTTAAGTGTTTGTTTCCTTTGTTGAGCTTTGCTTCAAATTAGTACTCAGAATTACCAAGACTTAAATACATATTCAATAATGTACTTTAAAGACATATGCTACTTAATCACTCCTGCTTCACCATTTCTTTGTGCTTCCTCCATTGATGCCTTGCACATATCTGGGACTATAGTTATGAAATATCAACTATGAGCATTCTCTCATCTGCCCATGACTACAAAGTAAAGAGTTTTTAATCACAAGAACAGGGCTATGAGAATAAAATGCCAAGTTTATATCTTCACACTTATTAAAACAAAATCGATGAAGAAGGACCCCATGATTGATATTTCTGACTCAATCTCTTTTTATTCATAGCCTCCTGAAATTCTTAAAACATCACTTATTCACACAAGCAATAATAATTTCTGCTAGTTTCTACATTCCAAAGACAATGAGGGCAAGAAGCCAATAGTCCATGCACAAGTTCTGTGACGCAAAATAATGTACAGAAATTACTACCACTGCTAGTGCTAAGTAAGTGCAAAAAAATTTTAAAAATTTAGGTACTTTTTTTTCTGCATTACATTTTATTCGCTGCACATTGTGACACAAAGTTCAAATGAGTCTACTTTAGATTCATAATTTTCACATTGCTGAAGTATCTCCAGCATTTTTAAGTCTAATTGTACTATTTAGAAGAAAGGAATATAATAAGTCACAAACTATAGATTTTGGTTTAACCTTTCTCATCTGAACTCCTTTGGCTTGACATTTACTGTCAAGATTCTTAAATACCAGTTTACGAACTGATGGGCAGATGAACTAGAGAAAAGTGTCTTCCAGGCTACCACTGGGAATCCCATTTATAATTTTCTCTATTATGAAAACTTTACTTGGAGTAGGAGAGATGAAGGATGGATTGTTTAACGAGGACAAAGCTATAGCATAGTGTTTATGAGCACAGAATCCAGATGGAACTGTCCTAAATTCAAATTCCCACTCTGACCACTCTATGACTTTAGGAAAGGACTGTGTCCTAGTACTTAGTATGTAGGTTCTCTATGCCTCTGTTTTATGATTTGAAAATGGGGTTAATCATAGCATCTCACCCATAAATCTATTGTAAGGGTTAAACATGAAACATTAAAAATAGTGCCTGAAAAAGTTAACGGTCTTATAAAAACCTATGTTCTTTCCCCACTATTACCTTTGTTGTATACATTGCAAGCACCTCCTGGACCATCTAAACAGGTTTGTGACATTTCCCTTATGACAATAAATAATCAAAACCACTTGAGATGGAGAGAGAATTGCTTAACATGACTTTTCCGTTTCCACATTTTTCTATCCCATTCATGGACAAGTTCAAGGACAAAGTCATGCTGCCTTTTCTTTCTAATTCCACTGGAAACTGCATTCCCCTCTAAAGATCACTAATCTGTGTTTGCCATTTCTAAAATTTTGTCATTTTAAGATTGCTATGTAAATAAAATTACATAGTATATGTAACCTTTTGAGATTAGCTTTCTCATTCAGCACAATTCACTGAGCATTACCCAAGCAGTCATCCATTGTATTTCAGCTATCAATGGTTTGTTTCTCTCTTGTATTGAGTAGTATTCCATGCTATGTATTTGCCAGTCTGTTCATCCATTCACCAACAGAAGAACAGGTGTGTTTTTTCTACTTCTTGCTGTTATGAAGAAAGCTTCTATGAGTATTTGTGCACATGTCTTTGTGTCCACATAAATTTTAATCTCTCTGAAATAAATGCCCAAGAATGGATCATTTAGTAAGTACATGTTAAGTTTTGTAAGCAACTGCCATACTCTCTTCAAGCATAACTATACAATTTTATAATGGGTCCATCAATCTATAAGTGATACAGTTTGTCTTCAACCTCACCAGCATTTGCTATTATCACTATTATTTAGTTTATCCATTCTAATAAGTGTATAATGATACCTTATTTGAGGTTTCTGTTTGCAACCCTCTAATGGCTAATGATGTTGCACATTTTTTTTTTCCATCTGTATATTCTTTTTGGTGCAATGTCCATAATTGTCTGTTTTTAAAGTTGAGAGCTTTCTATGAAATAGTCTCAATACCAGCAATAAAGGGTTTTTAAATTATACATTGTATTTTATATATGTTAGGTTAGCCAAAGTAGGGACGCACAGACCTGATGAATTTTATAAGAAGTTTATTTATGCATCTGCAAAACAGATGGGCTGAGACCCTAGTGGCATCAGCCCAGAGCTGCAGGAAGGGGGTGTCTTATATAGAGGTTGCTGCGGGCATTTGCTGGCATGGGGGTGGGTGCACTTGGACATGCTCAGATTAGCATATCTTGGTTTGTTGCCATTGGTCACAGACTGTCTTCATTTCCCAAACCTCCTGATGGCCTTGTCCCAATGCTGTTTCCCAGAACCTTCTCAGGATGGAGGGTGTTGCTTAAGAGGAGGGGGAGGTTGGGTGAGAGGAATTCGAACTTAAAAGGGCTTTGGATTTCAAGGAGCTCTGAACCCACATCTAACAATATATGATGCTATTGCACACTTAATAGTCTATGGTGTGTGTATAATATATATATATTATATATTATATTTAAATAAAAGGAGGGGAGATAATGAGATAGACTCTCACATGCACCCAAATCAAGATCCACCCAGCAACCCCCATCTGCGGCTGATGCTCAAATCAACTGAGCCATCCTCAGTGCCTGAGGCCTATGCTCGAACCAATTGTGCCACTGGCTTCAAGAGGGTAAGAGAGAAGGGGGAAAGGGAAGGGGAGAGAAGCGGATGTTCGCTTCTAATGTGTGCCCTGACCGGGGATCAAACCCAGGACGTCTGCACACAAGACCGATGCTCTATCCACTGAGCCAGCCAGCCAGGGCCTACAGTATTTTAAACATAGTTTCTATATGCACTGGGATGCCAAAACATTCGTGTGAATTGCATGATATTTGCTTTATTGTGGTGGTCCAGAACTGAACCCACAATATCTCCAAGATATGCCTGAACAAAAAATGTTAACATACCTAAGGTTCTGAGTAGTAAAATGAAGATAACTCTGCTAACATCATAATGCTATTTGATCCATAAGTGAGAGAATGAATACACTAGGCTTGTGAACTTGTGAAATAACAGTAATTTCATTCCAGCCAAGTACCTATGGTCCCAAAACAGGTGATCAGCAATATATCACCTGTTGACTCACCTAAGGAATGAGTCAAATTGTGAGGGTGACAAGATAATTTGCCTGCCTGCAAAATTTGGGTGCTCTTCCAGAATGAGGCTAGCCCTACACATTTGCAAGTGTTTCTCATCCAAAAACACGGCTTGAAATACTTGCATAAATGGAAAACAGAAGAAACAGAGAAGCCCAAGTAGTAAATATGACAGTTAGAAAATAGAGCATAATTTCATTTCCAGTTAATTTGAAAAGTTTGAATAGGCCCTGGCCATTTGCTCAGTGGATAGAGTGTCAGTCGAGTATATGGACATCTGGGGTTTGATTCCCAGTCAGGGAACACAGGAAAAGTGACCATCTGCTTCTTCTTCCCCTTCCCTACCTCTTCCCTTCCCTCCTTCTTCCCCTCCCACAGCAAGTGACTTGATTGTTTTGAGCATAGGGCCTGGGCACTAAGGATGTCTGGGTTGATCTCAGTGCATCAGCTGCAGTGTTAAAAATAGCTCGGTAGTCAAGCATCATCCCCAGACAGGATTTCCAGGCAGATCCTGGTCAGGGCACATGCAGGAGTCTGCCCCATTATCTCTCCTTCTCACACCTTAAATAAAAAAAAAGGTCAAATAAATTATCTTCATTTACAGTTGGCCATAATAGCAACTGCCATCCACAGATTATGAAAATTAATCTCATATAAATCCAAACTGATATTTCTAGTTCTAAATAGGCTGAGAAAATATTCAAGAGTATTATAAATTAGGGCTTTTACCTTATTCATAGAAGTAATCTGAGGTTAATGATTTTAGACAATGATCTCCATTAGACCAATAGTATCTCCCTGAGATAATCAGCTACACTGAATTATCTTAAGAGTTTTAGAGCATGGGCTATTTTTTTTGGGGGGGGGTGAGTTCTATAAAAGCAAAGTCTGAGACAGGGATTCAGGAATGGTCAGCAAAAGAAGAATGGGGCAAGCAGAATGGAGCAGAAGAAGAAACCAATTGGGCAAGGATATATTCTCAACTAAAACTGAGTTTCAGCCTGACCCGATGAAGACCTCTGAAGTATGAATTGCACCATAGACTCAATGCCTGCTTTAAGCCTGGGGGCAGGCCTTCGGTACTCTGTCACTAACTGTGGGCTGTTCATATCCTGTGACCAAGACTTCAGTCAGGAGGAAATTAATTCTCTGGAGAAGGAAACAGTACTAAATTGATAGCTTCTGATACTCATGACACCTAGAAGTTGAGTGTACCTTCTCGTAAAAGGGATCTGGAGCAATGAGGGAAGTGGGTATTCCTATTTGGAACCCCCAAAACCTTGATTCTGATTAAGAGTATATTGGCTTTAAGGAAGGTAAGTAGAAACATAATATAATAAAGTGTCCACATGATGCCAAAGATTATCTATTGTCGTAATTCTTACATTGGGGGAAAGGTATGAATATCTAAAAAGTTGTAATAAACGCTAGAGGCCTGCTTTCAAGAAAATGCACAAGTGTGTGTACACATAATATTTGCACAGAATTTCCAAGGTGCTTGAGCTGCTTGACGAAGCTCACTTACAGTTGATTTGGATTAGCAATGTCTAATTCAAATGAGAAATTTGAACCACATGGCCTTGTACCGGTTTTGATACCAGCACTAGGATGGCAACAAGAGTTTAGAGGAATCAAAGGAGTTAAGTGAATCAGTGGAGAAGCAAGACAGAGATCTGGGTTACCAGGACAAGAGAGAGACAACAGTTGAAAGAAATCAGTCATAACCCATAAGAAGTCCACCAGAGTAGTATCTCAAGGGACACATGGGGTAGGGACAAGGACTTGAAGAGCAATAAAAAAGAGGGTGTTTATAGTGTTATAGAGAGCAGGAAAGCAAATGATGAAGGAAAGAGGGGAGGGTATTAGGGGGAAGGGGCAAGGGGGATGTTGAGGGGAAGACGGGTGGGAGGGATTTATTCGGTGGGAACACTTGAATCTATGTAAGCACAATAAATTAAAATCAATTTTAAAAGGGGGTGTTTAGATCTTATCTCCTGCTGTGCGTTTTTGTATGGCTGTCCCCATCCTTCCAGAACTTCCTGGTGACATCCCCACCCTTCTAGCACAAGAGATAGCAGCAGTTCCTAACAGGAAAGCACAATATCTATTTGCTTCCATATTCATTACCTTTGGAGATGTCTCTTCCATCATCCTCTGACTCTTCAATATGTAATAACAATAAAGCCCACCAATGTCCTGTAACCCATTTTCCCAACAGAGCTTTCCAAAATTCTATGAATGGATATCGCCCACAAGACACTCCAAAGCTCAATCTGCTGGGAAAATTTCTGGAGGACAAAACATGGGAGTCCATATTGAGTGGACTATGAAACTGGCCACTGTTTTTGAGATGGTTAGTGACAACTTCCTGTAGTTGTTCCAAATAAAGAGGCAAAAGACTTTTAGTTTTGCTGACATGTTCTATAAAGATGTACATATCAGAAACTTGATGAATCTTATCTAATGGAGCATACCTTTGTAACTGCTCCCAGATTAAGAAAATGAACTTTACCTGCATCTTAGAAGTCATCCTAGAAGTCCCATTTTGTGGTCATAGATATATCTAATAACTTTCTTGAAGCAGGGCACAGCTGATCTGGAACTAATTCTACAGAGGGTATTCCTTTTTGCAGCTAATTCATTCTGACTGTATTCATTCTAACTCTACTCCATTATCTCTAAATGCTGTTCCTGATCATTATCCTTCCATTTCAGTGATGTCCTGTGTGAGCCTTGCAATGATACCTCATGATAAGAAGTTTCTCACCTTCTCTTCCAAATAATTCCCTTTGTTATTTTAGCTTCTTAGCATCTGGAACTCTGGGCATTCAAATGCCCTTCATGGGAAACAACAGAATACCTTTTCATGCTGACCTCTATTTTAAGGATCAGTTAAGAGGGTAGGAAGCAATATATCTACAAACAGGATGGGAAGTACTGATGGTACGCTGATACCCGCACCCTTGGACAGGGAAAGTACAAATCTGGGAAATATTACAGGGACTTGGGCAAGAAAACAAGCTGAGATGTTCTGTTCATTGAACCTTCAGCACTGATTTAGAACCTAAGAGTAGATGTTCTTTCACTGCTGTGAAATGTAAGGACAGGCAGGGCTTCAGATAACCATCCCCAAATCCGGATGCTTATCTAAACCAAACCTGCCTGCCTGGAATCCTTTTGACCTTCAAAAATAGAGCCTGAATCCACGGGTAGCCCCGCTTCCAAGGCAATTCGGGGCAGTTCCTGTGTGTAGTAAACAATATTTTTAAAGAAAAGACATCATTTTCTCCCTGCTTTTCTCCAGGTGAAACCCAGACCATAAAGACAAATGTAGGGCAAAATTTAACAACAATAAAGATGACTGAAGCAATCAGGGGAGTGTTACAGAGAGGGAGAAGGAGAAAATCTAGGGTTTCATTTGTGACTGCTCTACTTTTCAACACAACTGCTTCCTCATCTTACGCCTTCAACAATGGCGCCTCTGTGCTCATCCTCTTGTTTCTCTTAGGGTTCTGGTATACTGCCAAGAGCTTCTGGATAGAAACGATTTTTATAGAGTAGGGCTGGCCTCAGTGGATCTGTACAAAGAGAGGAATTTAAGCTCAGAACCTTTTCACTTCCTCTCTGAGGTTATTGCTGCCCCCCTTGAACAACCTCCAATACCCACACATCTCTTTTAATGTATTTCTTCATTCCCTTCATTTCTTCACCTATTCATTTAAATATTAAACTGAACATAAGTTGCACCATGACCTGAGTGTCTTTATGTCCTTTAGTATAATCATCGTAAGGACTTTGGGAAATATTTGATCACCTTACTCTCCCAAGGCGAAAGATGTCAATGTCACACAGTGTTTCATGGAAGTAAATCCTTAAGGTCACAAAACGCTTCTATGACAGAGAAGACAGTCAGAGCACATTGCTATTAGTGATGGGAGCTGAGTTTTGGGACCAAGCTTCCCAGATCCCTTAAATTTAATACACTAAGGATCAGATTCCCTGCTTAAGAGAGACTAACCTGCATAAGTAGGATTAGTCTAGTTAACAAAGAGTGTGTAGCTAAAATAAGTTGAAGCAAATTTGGAAGTGTATTATATATTTCCAGTGCCATCTTTTTTTTTTTTTTTCTTAAGTTGGAAACGGGGAGGAAGTCAGACAGACTCCCGCATGCGCTCAACCGGGATCTACCCAGCATGCCCTCCAGGGGACAATGCTCTGCCCATCTGGGGCATCGCTCTGCCACAATCAGAGCCATTCTAGCGCCTGAGGCAGAGGCCACAGAGCCATCCTCAGCGCCCAGGCAAACTTTGCTCAATGGAGCCTCGGTTGCGGGAGGGGAAGAGAAAGACAGAGAGGAAGGAGAGGGGGAGGTGTGGAGAAGCAGATGGGCACTTCTCTTGTGTGCCCTGGCCGGGAATCGAACCCGGGACTCCTGCACGCCAGGCCGACACTCTACCACTGAGCCAACAGGCCAGGGCCTCCAGTGCCATCTTTTGATAAATTAACTTCCTAGTGACATCCCATTTCTACTTTGATGTTTTTCTTCCAGCATCCTCCACTTACCCCTCCCCCCAATCCACCGCTATAGCAGACAGAGTTGCCTGGGTTCCCATCTCATTTGCCCATTCAGTTCTTGATCTATGAAATTCCTCAAGAACAGTAACCTTGGAATGGCGCTCATTAACAAAACAACACAGAATAAGTGCTGGCAAGGATGTGGAGAAAAGAGAACCCTCTTGCACTGCTGGTGGGAATGCAGACTGGTACAGCCACTGTGGAAAACAGTATGAATATTCCTCAAAAAATTAAAAATGGAACTGCCTTTTGACCCAGCCATCCCACTTTTAGGGATATATCCCAAGAACACCATATCACTGATTCAAAAGGAGAAATGTACCCCCATGTTTATGGCAGCATTGTTCACAATAGCAAAGATCTGGAAACAGCTGAAGTGTCCGTCAGTGGACGAGTGAATTAAAAAGCGGTGGTACATATACACAATGGAATACTATGGGGCCATGAAAAATAAGGAAATCTTACCTTTTGCAACAACATGGATGGACCTGGAAACTATTATGTTGAGTGAAATAAGCCAGGCAGACAAAGAAAAAGAAAAATATCATTATGACCTCACTCATTTGAGGAATCCAATAAACAATGTGAACTGAGGAACGGAATTGAGACAGAGGAGGGATCAAAGGGACCAGAGGAAAAGAGGACAGAGGGAAAGGGGATGATAGGATGGGATAAACCTGAAGGGAAGGGGGGAGGGCACTGTAGGGAGGGGAGCAATGTTGAGGGGAATATGGGGGAGGGGAGATGCATTTGGGGCAACACTAGAATTTATGTAAACACAATAAATTAAAATCAATAAAAATAAATAAAAAATAAATAAAAATTTAAAAAAGAACAGTAAACTTGTTGTTTTAGTTTTGCCTCAACAGTGACCTGGGCAGTTTATGGGAGGTAGTAAACGTGGGAAAACTGTAAACCATCCTTCATGTAAAAAGCTTATTATTGCACGGTGATCCGATTTTGTTAGAGCATAAGCTTCACCGCTAGCAAACGCCTTTCAGATGAAGCTTTCTTTGCCTAGTGGTTTGCTACTGGAACTTTTACTCAGCGAATTCATGACCTTCACCTCTCTGGTTTTATAGCACTGACCACATCATGGCATGTCTATGTTAGTTTCCTAGGGTTTCTGTAACAAATTACCATAAACTTGGTGGCTTGAAAGTCAACAGAAATATATTTACTCATCATTCTGGAAACCAAAAATCCATAATCAAGGTGGTTGCATTACTCCTGAAAGCTCTAGGGAAGATTCTGTTCCTTGCGCCTTCCAGCTTCTAGTGTCTACTGGCATTCCCTAGAGTAGCTCCAATCTTTCCTTCCATGGTCATATGGTCTCCTGCTCGTCTATCTTCACCTCTTCTGTTTCTTATGAGGACAACTGTCATTGGATTTCAGATCATCTCAGCTTGAGACCTTTGACTAAATTATACATGCAAAAGTTCTTTTCTCAAAATAAGGCAATATTCACAGGTTTCAGATTTTGATATGGACATATCTTTTGGAGGCCTCTATTCAATCCATTGCAATGTCCAATTTAGGTTCCTGATATGTTTTTCATTAATGATTTCAACAGCAAATAGGAATTGCTGAGTCTAACCTAATCTCACCCAATTTTGCTATAGCCTCAGATCTCTAAATGTAAAATAAAATTATTTTCATTTGTTTTATCAAGAATTCCAAAAAGCCTATGGAGGAAACATATAAGCATATATATTTAGAAGAAAAGTTTCCTCCACTTGAGTTTCTTTTTTTTGAAAGTTAGGCATTCATTGGGGAAAATAAAACACATAAAGCAACCATGATTAATTTTCAAATATTTTGGTACTGAATATATCTGGTACTGATATTCAGTATCAGAAAAAAAAAGTATTTTTTTTCAGTTCCCTTTTTTGTGTATGCTTTTCTTTGTAGATTTTCTTGTTTTTAATTACATATTAGTTATGTGAATCTGAAGGCCAGATTGAGGGCTAGTGTTAAGTTTTGCATTAGGATCAGGAGCCTGATTTGTGAACAGAGGTATGTTTAATAGTAGAATTAAAATTATTGTTCAAGTTGGGATGAGGACTAGAGCTAGGATTATAGCTAGGTTAAGAATAGGTTAGGGTCAGGCCTAGAGCTAGGGCTAGGGCTAGGTTCAGGGTTAGGTTTACGGTTAAGGCTAGGATTTGGGTTCAATTTGGGCTAGAGCTAGAATTGGTCAAGAATTAGACTGAAAGCTAACTGTTATAATTTGAGCTTGGGTTAGTTTAGGATTCATGTTAGAGCCTAGCTTACATGTTAGATGAGTATGATCTTGTCTGATCAAGTTCTCTGAAATAGTTTTCTCTTCTGTAAAAAAACGATGACAGCCCTGGCTGGTTGGCTCAGCGGTAGAGTGTTGGCCTGGCGTGCGGGGGACCCGGGTTCGATTCCCGGTCAGGGCACATAGGAGAAGCGCCCATTTGCTTCTCCACCCCCCACCTCCTCCTTCCTCTCTGTCTCTCTCTTCCCCTCCTGCAGCCGAGGCTCCATTGGAGCAAAGATGGCCCGGGCGCTGGGGATGGCTCCTTGGCCTCTGCCCCAGGCGCTAGAGTGGCTCTGGTCGCGGCAGAGCGACGCCCCCTGGTGGGCGTGCCGGGTGGATCCCGGTAGGGTGCATGCGGGAGTCTGTCTGACTGTCTCTCCCCGTTTCCAGCTTCAGAAAGAAAAAACAAAAAAACAAAAACGATGACATTGGCCTGATAATACTTCCAGGTGGGAACAGCTACCAATGCAGAGGGAAGCTCTCAGCAAACTCCAAAATTGAGTGAAAATGACATGGATTTCTTTTTTAGTATTATTGCAACTTCATTAGTCTAGAATAAAACTAAGTCTGAGACTTTTTGATTATGTGATGTACTTTTTAAAATACACTATTTATAGTTGATCCTAATTCATTTCTAAATTAGAAGTTACCCAACTCTGTATGCTGTATATAGCATTATTCTAGCTGTTTAAGGGTGGATATGGAGAAATTTATTTATAATAACATGGTCCCTTTCTTCAAAGAATTTCCTTCTCTAATTATTTGGCTGAACAAATCCATCTGAAACTACAGTGAGCATTTGAAGGCAACATGTGGAGTGTGCCTGTGTGTCTGTGTAAGTGTTTGAGGTTATCATTGGTGAAAAGTTTGGCACAGAATCCCATCAACGAGGTTTAGTGTATTCACAGCAAGTGAGTTTCACCAGGGTTTTACAACCTGGCAGGGAATTGGAAAGACAATGGGAGATGATATTTTGTTGCCAAAAAAGTAGAATATAAACTGTCAGGGAGAAATGACCATTTTGGGTCCAGGAGGTGTTGAACATAGACTACAACATGTTTGGTGTGTGGGAGAGGATAATGGAAATAAAGTTGGCATTATTGTAGTGGAAGCAAACAATGAGGAACTTTGAAGATCAGGCCAAGAATGGTGATTTAGGTGTTGTGCAAGAGAGGAAATGGTGGTGTAAAGACCATTATTATGACCTGAGAACTGAGTAAAAGATGTGAAGATTACAAACCGAAGCAGGGATACCCAGCAGAACTCTGTGGAAAGGATTAGGCTCCATGTCTGAGTTGGCTAATGACAATTTAAATGATAAGAGAAATGGCTACAGAAACATTGAGGAGGGGTATGAGGCCCCTGAATAACTGAATGGAAAAGATGATGGTAGGGAACAATCGAAGATGGCCTTCCGATCTAGGCTGGGTATGGGGAGAACCATGGTGACACGCCTGACAATGACAAGGGCCAAATCTTGGATTGATCAGGCATACTGACCTGGATTAATCAATGTTTAACTTCCAAGACACAATAAGTTAGTCCTGGAACTCAATCTCCAAAAACGAAACAAAACAAAACGAATCTGCGTATTTGGTATTGCAAAACCTCTCCGAAACCATGGCTACAGACACATGTGATGGCTCACAGCACACATTCAAATTTTGTAATTTTAGAGGAGGGACTGTTCTTTTCAATTAGCACATATCCTCCTCCTTTATACTGCATATGTGACGTGGAAGAACATTATGTTTACCTGAGTATTCACAGGTAACTATAATTGTTATTCTGCCTTGCACCAACTTCTTAACCTGTGTGTTGCATATGTATGTGTGGTGTGTGTGTTTGTGCATGTGTATGGTGAGGGACAAACAAATAGCATGACCTCAGATGTGAAGAAGATAACACTCCTATGTCCTTTGTGTATTAAAATTAAAAACAGTTATGGGAAATGACTTTTTTTTATTTGAGTCTCAATTAAAAGTTATTTGGATATGCTCTGGCCGATTAGCCCAGTGGTAGAGCGTTGGCCAGGCATGTAGATATCCCAGGTTTGATTCCCGGTCAGGGCACACAGAAGAAGCACTCATCTGCTTCTCCACCCTTCTCCCTCTCCTTTCTCTCTATCACTCTCTTCCCCTCCTGCAGCCAAGGCTCCATTGGAGCAAAGTGGGCCTGGGAGCTGAGGACGGCTCCATGGCCTCCACTTCAGGTGCTAGAATGGCTCTAGTTGCAACAGAGCAAAGCCCCAGATGGGCAGAGCATCGCCCCCTAGTGGACTTGCTGGGTGGATCTCTATCGGGCGCATGCGGGAGTCTGTCTCTCTTCCTCTCAGCTTCTCACTTCAGAAAAATACAAAAAAGAAAAGTTATTTGGGCCTTTCTCATCCAGCTACAACTTCAGAACCTCACCCTAGCTTGGACTGTGAGGTGTGGTATGGCCAATGTGAGTTTAAATCTCCTCCCCTCGGTCTGAAGAGTCTCAAGTCAAGGGGAAAACTTGAGGCTGGAGCAATGCTGTGCAGTCACCTCCCTCTCAAACCCTGATGAAGATAAAAGGGTCCACAGCTCCATCATTCTTTGTGACAGTTCAGCCCTGTTTTGCTTTTCTTTGACACAGATTTGTCCTAGGGCCTGTTCCTTTTCAATGTGGTCCACTTGCCGCACCCATCTGGAAGAGCCTGCTACTATGGTCAGGGTTGGTTTGGCTAGCTGCACGCTTTCCTTGCTACATTCTTTTTTTAGAGCTTGCCAAATGTGGGACAATGGGTGTGTCTTGTTGACATCCTGTGGTTCATCAGATATGTAGGATCACTTCACTGCAACCTCTTTAGAAGCCTGCAGCTGTGCTGGGAGGCCCAGGTCAGCATGTCTAAGAGGAAGCCCAAACTCTGATTCACATTTAACCAAAATGCTTGAGGGGAATGGGAACATAGGCATGCCTCACTTTACGAAATACACAGGGCCTTCCTCATATCCGAGATTAGTGATTTATGGCTACAAATATTGGCCTGTCTTTCCAAACCATAATTTTTCCCAAAGAGATGACTATGTCACTTAAGCATTTAGACATAAGCACTACACACAAAATGGATTTCCTGGGTCAGTTCTGATGTTCAAAGTCTGTGTCCCATTTTTGACTTGCCCCATCCAGACCACAGGGCTACCTTTAAAGGTGAGTTTGGAATACAGAGAATACTAGTGTGTAGTTAAAATTCATATCCCATGGCAGGGAAGGCTCCAAGGACATAATTTTGGACTGGAGGAAGCAAACATCACCAGAAGTTTGTTCCTCAAACAATCACCTAACATACACCATTTCCCCTATTACAGATTTAAGGGGATTAATGACTTCATTTTATTAAGCACAAATGCTCCCTCAGGTGGCTAAACAACATTCACATGTTAGTATAATATACTAACATGAGGTCTTTCAGTCCTTTCTCTCTTAATACCTGGAACTCCTCGGAGAGGGCTGTGAGGATGGAGTGTTTGCTCTATTCCAAAATGTATTTCAGGAAACATTATCATTACCTTGAATGAATAAAAATATAATTAAAGTTTATGTATAATCAGGGTCCAATAAATATGTTTAACATGAAAAATGGACTCTCAGAGAGAGAGTTTAATCAAAAACATGGTAAAGGCCTGACCTATGGTGGCACAGTGGATAAAGCATCGACCTGGAATGCTGAGATTGCTGGTTCAAAACCCTGGGCTTGCCTGGTCAAGGCACATATGGGAGTTGATGCTTCCTGCTCCTCCCTTTTCTCTCTCTCTTTCACTCTCTCTCTCTCCTCTTTAAAACAAATAAATAAATAAAGTCTTTTAAAAAAATGGTAAAAGTTTAAAATTCAGTGACTTGATGCAAGGTATAGGGATGCATTTTACCCTTCTTGCAAACTTCCTGTAGGTTTAAAGTTTTCCAAAGTAAATATTTGGGGAAAGATTTTAAATAATGAATTTTCATACCTGAAGTTTCATTTGAAATCATTGATCCAGTCAACTAATGGTTGATATCATCAATGCTCATATTTTTTTTTCTTTTATAAGAACAAGAAGACTCTGAACAGTATTCACAGAGGGAAAAGAATGGTGTTAGAGAACCAGGAAGTAAAATAAGAAGGGTGTCTGAGGGCCAGAAATAAGGAGCTGGGTGGTATGAGAGGAGACTGAAAGTGGAAATGAGATCGAGGAAAAGAAAACATTGATTGAAAATATCTTCTAAGTTTCCTGTCAATATGATGGATAGATAAACATGGTACTTGCGTCCTCCCACAGCCACATCTAAATTACAACTAAACTACAGAACAACCATCATGCAGGACCACCTGAATTCTGGCTGAACGGAAGTCCTGCACCAAGGACATGAGGAAGCCAGCTCCGCCTCTGCATTCAATGGATCGTGTACTTGACCCACTTCCTCCTGGTCAGTAGGGTTCCCAGCGACTGGCAGGCTTGTTCTTCTCCAGCTCCATAGCACAACCTTGTGACGTGTCCTTCTACTCAAAGGCATCACTCCACACATTGTCAAGGACATCAGAATTAAAGAGTGGCCCATTCTCTTGCACCTGATGATGATGACGTGGAAGCTGGTGCAGTGGGAAATGATCAGGTCGAACTTGATGCCCCTGAGCCGCTCCACCCTTGCTGACCGGAGCTCACTGCAGGTTCTGCAGGACCTCCAGCGCCTTCTGCAGAACGACTGCACGGTGGTGCCCTTTTTCATCCTGTCCACCGGGGCCCAGAGCCATCCCAGTAACTGAAAGTGATTTCCATCTCCTCGCTTTGATCTTAACCTTGATCCATCTCTGCTTCCCACTCTTGCTCCAGCTCTTCCCAGAGCCAATTCTCCTCTTCTCCAGGGTCAGCAAAAAGCCTGTGTCCACATCTGGGTTCTTTCCCAGTTTCCTCTTCTTTGTGGTGATCTCTTCCCTTTACAACTCCTCCTGCGTGGCCTCCTGCTCCGCCCCTCCCCTTGCTCCTCCCCCCCCCCCCCCAGTGGAGGAGAGACTGGCGATCTCCTCTTTAATTTTTTATTTATTTATTCATTTTAGAGAGGAGAGGGAGAGACAGAGGGAGAGAGAGAGAGGAGAGACAGAGAGAGAGAAGGGGGGAGGAGCTAGAAGCATCAACTCCCATATGTGCCTTGACCAGGCAAGCCCAGGGTTTCGAACCAGCGACCTCAGCATTTCCAGGTCGACGCTTTATCCACTGCACCACCACAGGTCAGATGAGACTGGTGATCTCCCGCTGGGCCACCTTCTTGTACTCCTTCTCGTGCAGCTCCTCCAGCTTCAGCTGCAGCTCCTTCCACTTCTCCTTTGCCAGTGCCTCCCGCTTGGCCTTCACATCACTGTGGGCCCCAAGTCCCTCGGTGCCGAGTGTGAGATCTGCAAATGTCTTGTCCATGTTGAATTTCATTGTGTTCTCCTCCGTGACCCGCCACTTCCTTTGCAACAGCTGCTCCTGGTGCTTCGCTCACTTCGTCATCGGCTGCCTGGTGCGCCTCCTCGCGCACGGTGGCCTTGCACTGAGTCACAGCGGCAGAGCCAACAGGACAGCAGCCTGGCCGAGTCGGCAGCTGCAGCGACTGCTGTGTCCCTGCAGTTGGCAGATACTGGTGCCATGACGCTGGCCACCAGGGGATGAGCCGCACCCCACCCTGCCCTATCTCACAGACTAAGCAGAGTCACCAAACAGAAGGAAGGGCTGAGAAGCCCAGCGAGCTGGTCCCATACCCACGTGTGGCAGATAAAAATCAGGAGAGATGTCTCCGCCTTGGAGGTCCCCCTTGAGAAGCCAGGGGTTCCAGCATACACCAGGCCCCCCAGCCCAGGGTTCCAGTGTGGGAAGAGAAGTCCCCCTCACTTCTGCCTGCGAACACCAGCAGGGAGGGTGCCTGAGGCAGATAGAGAGCTGCTGGAGCCCAGGCAGGCCTATTAAAGGGCTCGCACACAGACTTAATCTAAGTCACTCAGTCTGAGCTGCAGCACCGGGGCAGCAGCCTGAAAGACACTGTGGACACAGGGGAGGAACTGAATAGTCTGGTTTGGGGACAAGTATTGGGTAAGTCGCTCTCTCCCAAACAGAATTGCTGAGGCCATTGTTCCTTTGCTGAGAAGCCCCCTTCCCCCCCCAAAACAAAGCACACACACACACCCCCGCCCAGTCCACAGGTGACACCGTATCAGAGCCTCAATGAACCTGGCTCAGACTGTTCACCCCACCTTGGTGATTCCCTAAAACCCCACGTCATCCCACTTGCCAGCCCATCCAGATGTTTCCAGTGGTTTTCCATATAAAATACCTGTCTCAGCTCACAGTGTAGACTTTCTTAAAATATCTCTAAGGTCCATAAACCCCAAACAAGTGGCATCTGGCCTCAGTGTGCCCTGTGCTGGCTCTTGCTAAGTGGCCACAGGCCCAGCATTAGTGGGAGCTGACTTCAGGTCACAGCATGGCCTCTCCCAGGCACCTCCAAGCTCAGCACAGGTAGCAGCCCCCTGCGGATCACTCTGTAGCTCACACTGGTGGCCCCGGGGCAGGGTACAGGCAGCAGCTGACCTTAGCCAGCACCTCCTGAACCAGTGCACCCAAAGGACAGTTTCAGACCATTACTTTCCATGATAAAATTAATGGCAATAAATGAATACTTAACTAATAACAATAGCTCAAAGGAAATTTGTCTAAAATCTTAAAGAGGTCAGTAAAGCAAAGGTTAAAATGATTGCCATACCTTCCCCCACCTTGGTATTTGTTGAACTGACGACGAGACCCGATGGTCGTGGTAAAAGGGACAGGACACACACACTTGCGACTGGATCTGGAGCTCTGACCCTGCTCTGGGATCTGGGGAAAGTCTCATCAGCTACGTCAATCTCGATTGCCCCGTTTGTACAGTGGGTTTGGCATCCCCCACCTTGGTATTTGTTGAACTGATGACGAGACCCGATGGTCGTGGTAAAAGGGACAGGACACACACACTTGCGACTGGATCTGGAGCTCTGACCCTGCTCTGGGATCTGGGGAAAGTCTCATCAGCTACGTCAATCTCGATTGCCCCGTTTGTACAGTGGGTTTGGCAACCCTCTTCTGGAGCCGCTGTGAGCTCCGACACAATGACTCTCAGACCCATCCCCAATCATTTCCAAACAAAGGGCAAGATACAAGTATTGCTGCTGCTGTTATTACTTGTAACAAAAACAGAAGTCATCAGCATTTGGTACCATATTCGTATACTTACATATTTTGTTCTTTTTTAGAGTATAAAAAAAAATCTTGAAATCATTAGAATTACTCTTGTGATTGTGGTTTCTTAATTTCATAATTATAAAATCTAAATTTAACTCCAGTCCCTCTTATTCAGTTCAACTATTTCCAAATCAGGTAAACATAACACTTATTTATATATTAATCAATTTCCTAAGTACCAGGCTTTCCTCACTACAAAACATAGAAATTAATGAAAATTATCCCTGATTCTTTAAAAACACCTTATCATTAGAAAAATAGGACAGAGTTTCCAAGAATTTGGGGTTTTATAGATTACTAATATTTTTTAAAATAAAATAAAATGTGTGTGTCTGGCCAACTAAGAATATTACACACACGTACAAACTCTTTATTAACTATCAAAGCCATTTTATAAAAAAGAAAGAGTAATTTAATAAAATATCAGAATAGGCCCTAGCCAGTTGGCTCAGTGGATCGAGTGTCGGCCTGGTGTGTGGACATCCTGGGTTCAATTCCAGTCAGGGCACACAGGAGAAGCAACTATCTGCTTTTCTCCCCTCCCTCTGCCCCCTTTTCTCCCTCTTCCCCTCTTGCAGGCAGTGGCTGCATTGGTCCTAGCCCTGGGTGCAGAGAATAGCTCATTGGTTCAAGAGTCAGCCTCAGGCACTGAAGATAGGTCTGTTAATTTGAGCATCAGCCCCAGACAGGGGTTGCTGGGTAGATCCTGGCAGGAGCACATGTGGGACTCTGTCTCTCTATCTCCCCTTCTCTCACTTAAAAAAATAATATATATATATATGTATTACATATATATATTATTATATATAATATATATACAAATATATAGAAACATATATATGTTATTAAGTAAATATATGTCTTAGTTTATAACTGTTCTTGTCCAAAATAAAAGAAGAAAATGTGACTATCAGGGCTTTTCCTTTGTGTTTGCTTTTGTGATGTCTTCTTTTTAATTTAATAAAAGTTACAGAATGTAATACTGATTCCTCTAAAGAAAAGGCAACTTATGGAAAAGAAACATCTTTAAGGTACGTCTTTCTTTTATATTTCTCATTTGAAAAGAGATTTATTTAGAAGATAAAAATATATCTTATTATTTTGTCTTTTCCCTAGTATTTACTCATATATTCTGGGAACACATTATATGAGAACCATGATGTTAAGCATTCTTGACTTAAAAATTATTCATCTAGTTCTGCTATTCAAAATTTGGAAATTCCTGACCTGTGGTGGCGCAGTGGATAGGGTGTCGACCTGGGAATGCTGAGGTCGCCGGTTCAAAACCCTGGGCTTGCCTGGTCAAGGCACATATGGGAGTTGATGCTTTCTGCTCCTCCCCCTTCTCTCTCTCTCTCTCTCTCTCTCTCAAAAAACTAAATAAAGTTAAAAAAAATTTTAAAAACAAAAAAAACAAAATTTGGAAATTCAAAAGAAAAGAACAGATTAATTTGGGGATTATTCAGCCCTTGCTTAGGGAAAAAATTTAAAGTGGAAATCAAGTTTGGAAACTAAATGAAGTCATGGACTGAAAATGTCCTTCAATAAATGTATTAAAAATGAAAGAATAGTTCTAAAAATATACATTGCTCTCGGTACACATCACCTTAATTTCAATAAGTAGCATCTTTCTGTCCCTCTGAACACGTTCAGAAAGATTCCACACTCTGACATTTCTTATCACACACAGCCAGTCCTCAAGGTCACGCCCTTAGTCATTCTTCTCTGCCTCTAAAGTCATTTGCAGAATTGGGTGTAGTCTAGAGTATGCTGACTCTTCATTATTCTCTATTCCAAAAGGTCAAAGCATAATATGGAATTTCTTGAACTTAAAAAAGACAGCTTAGATAACCAGCTGTGCTCAAATTAAAGTGTCCAAAAATAGCATTTATTCTCCGAACAGCAAGGACTGATATTAAATCCAAGGGAGTTGGAATATCCCCTAACGAGACTTCACACGGCACTAAGTCAACCACTCACATTTCACAAGTTTCAGTAACACTCCTTCAGACTGAATAGAGAAATGAATGCTTTGCTTTACAATTTCAGCATCTATAAAGAGATAAATTCTTCCACCCATGTATAAATCTTCAGAGGATTCCCTGCTATTTAACTAAATAGACTGACAAGTTGTAGAACTAAATTTTGTTCCTTGGAAAATTATCATATATATACATCACTGGTTTTTAACCCATGCTTTACTGCTTATTAATAAGAATTTCCTTACTTTCTATGAGGGTTAACTAAAACATGGACACACAAGATAATCTGAGAAAAATTAGAAAGTAGCATTAACATTTTGGTCAATATGAGAAAACTGGTCATTTTTTACAAAAGTCTCATGTTGTTAAACGGTGGCATGATTTCTACTCCAATACACATGGTTAATTACAGTTCTTCAAGACCTATAGCTTAAGGACTCTCACTTCAGATAATAAGCGTTAATAAAGTCCTTCTGCAGTGGGATCTGCTTCTTCTATGAATATGCGTATAAAAAAACAATTTAAAAGTCAGGCAATGTTATCAGTACTTCCCAAGAAAATACATAATTTTCTTTCCTTCATTTTTTTAAAACTTTTTTTGGAATAATTACAGAAATTATTTTGCATTTCTATTATCCAATAGACCGAAATTGATGTAGCTTGACATTTGGTTTAAATATATCTTATCATTTCCCCTCTTGTACAGGACTTGTAGGTATGAATACAGAAAAATATACCCTTACCACCATAATAACTTTCTGTATGTTAGCGGTAGCAAGCCAACAAAATCCATAAATAACAGACCATAATACACAGTGTCATCAAATCACTGGCTCTACCATTTGATCCTGAACACACTTAACAGGAATATTAGCCCATCTGAGGTCAGGCACCCCATCCCTCATCTATCCTGCACACCCAGCTGTGTGCCCAGTGAATAGCATAACCTCTACAACTGCTCAACTTTAAGCCCTGTGAAGATGAGAGAATCATGTGGACCATCATAACAGAAAGCCTAGCACTCACTATGAGATTAATTAAATCAATGTGATATAAAAGGATTGTTGGATGAATGAAGGAAGGAAGGAATGATGAACAAAAGCAAAGATGCCCCAGGTGGAGATAATGTCATGAAGGCAGTGGCTGGTGGGCTGAATATAAAAGCATGGTAGGTAGGTTGACTATTTTTGGCCACAGGAAAACATTAAATATTCTTGAGGTAAAAGCGGGTTGGTAGAACTGTTATTTGAGAAATATTGTGGTGCTTTTTATATGATGGATTGGAGCAAGAAGAAAGTCGAGGGAGAGTCAAATACATCCACAAGCTTTACCACAAAAGAACATCACCTTCCAACTGGTTCTCATTTCTCTACCTGTCACTCTCCTTGTGACTCTCTCCAAGACTGTTTAAATATCTTTTTAGCTTAGGTTTTTTCTCCTTCAGTCTATTCTATACTTTACCACTAGATTTATTTTCCTAAATCACAGTTATTTTTTCTCACACTCATCTAATCAGAAATCTTCAACTGTTCTCCACTTCCTAATATATCATGTTAAAACCATGAATTTGAGTGCCCTGGCCAGGTAGCTTAGTTGGTTAGAACATCATCCTGGTATGCCAAGCTTGTGGGTTCAATCCCTGGTCAGGACACATTCAACAATCAATGAATGAATGCATGAATAAGTGGGAAAACAAATCAATGTTTCTCTCTTCCACTTTCCTCTGACTGTAAAAAAATAAAAATAAAAAAATAAAAATAAAAATCAATAAAAAAAAAAAGCTTTGAATCTGGTATTAAAGGCTGTCAATATGCAATACAATGGATGCAGTGAAAAACATTTTACATTGGTATTGGCAAAAAAAAGTTCAAGTTTTCAGAATCAACTACTTTTTAACTAACTTCCTCAACTAAGTGTTAAACTAGACAGTTACTAATGACTTTTCTAACTTAGCGTTTTATGTTTTGTTTGACCTGATGTTTTAGGAGTCTTTATGCACACTACACTGGTGGTTCTCAGACTTCACTGTCTACATGAATCACATAGGAACCTTATTAAAATTAGACTCTCACTTAGTAAGGACGAAGTTTGCTCTGCTGTTTCCGGTCTGCAGATCATGCTCTCAGTAACAATGCCCTAAGTTAGATCAATGTCATAGAATTTCATGGTGGCAGAACAAACAATCAAACAAAGTAACTTCTTTCCTTCCAAACTTTGCTGAATCTGTCAGTCCACTTGGAATGTCCTCCCATCCACATTCACCAGTCAGAAACTATCTCATCTTTCATTATCTATCTGGTTTCAGCTAGAACACAGTCATCTCAATAAAGCTCTTCCTACCTGCAATCCATTACCAAGCAGGGGAAGCCATCTTGTTTTCTCTGATATCCCCTAGATCTTGGTGTATCTCTAACAGCATCATGAAAAACCTTGTGTTAAGAGTTATTTAGCCTGACCAGGCGGTGGCGCAGTGGATAGAGCGTCAGACTGGGATGCCAAGGACCCAGGTTCGAGACCCCGAGGTTGCCAGCTTGAGTGTGGGCTCATCTGGTGTGAGCAAAAGCTCATCATCTTGGACCCAAGGTCACTGCCTCAAGCAAGGGGTTACTCAGTCTGCTGAAGGCCCAGGGTTAAGGCACATATGAGAAAGCAATCAATGAACAACTAAGGTGTTGCAATGCACAATGAAAAAAACTAATGATTGATGCTTTTCATCTCTCCGTTCCTGTCTGTCTGTCCCTGTCTATCCCTCTCTCTGACTCTCTCTCTGTCTCTGTAAAAAAAAAAAAAAGAGTTATTTGTATGTTTTGTCTCTCCATTCTAGCTTGTAAGCCTCCTGAAAATACAAATGGTGGCCACCACTTTGGACTATGAAGTAAGAAGAAGACAATTCTAAAGAAAGGGAACGTGGTCACACTAGTAAGTATCTGGGAAGTTCAAACAAAGTACATCTCACCCCAACACACTTCTTTCTATTTCATCTGGCAGGTGCTATAATATGCACCAGAACACTGAACCTGACACATTGCTGGATTTCCAAAATAGTTTGTTTGGCAATGGAGAGAGAGCAGAAGTGATAGTCCCGGTTTTTGCATGCTAACCCAGTAATGAAGTTGTCTCTACATCTGGAACTTGAGAGGAGTGATCCAGAACAGGGCAGCTGGGAGCAGTCTGTTTGGAGAATAAGCTGCCTGATTCTATCTACAGAGCTGAAAAATTAATGTACTCACCCTCATTGGCTCAGAAAATTCTTATTTCTTGAAATACAAGGGCAGTAATGCAATACATACAAAAGCCTTTTAGGTTGCTGAGTCCAAGTCTCTTTCGATTTGGTGTATTATATAATGACAAGAGGCCATTTGATGTATGTTTTAGCATGAAGCCAGTTACATCTAAAATACGAAAACATCAGTCAGGGCAACATGATGTTTTACAAAGCATGAAAAAAAAATGTATTGCATTTGTAACCTGTCTTTAATCCATGCTCTATTTCTTTTGCAATATATTTTATTGCTTGGGATTTATAGCGTCATTTCTCTGCATGGTTTATGCAACAACACACATCAATGTATCTGCCTTCAATCATCAAAGGGCAGAAATTAGGTCAGACATCAGTTGTTTGCTAAGCTCATCTGGATTAATGAAGGTCTGGAGCTTGCATTCAGCATACAGAGAGAGCAATGTAAGGTATGTCCGTAAGTAACGTCAACTTACTTCTGAACTTGTAATGCCCAGATTTATGTCTGCCATGTTCTTAAATCAAAACAATATTGACTATTGCGATAAAAACATTCCTTCCCACTTGCAGCTGTTGTTCCAAATATAGCCCTGGTAGTTTTCAAAGAATGATTAACTGATAAACTTTCTCATAAATCTTATTCATTAATTTATAACTTGGGTCTGAGGTGGGACTTCTTTGGGTGACTTTGAATGGAGTCAATTTGTTCCTAAGTGAAAGTGACTCTTGCCATCTCTGTTGGTCCCACCCTAAACCCGTGGCCTGAGAGAAATGGAAGCTGTTCAGACTGCAGAGGGACTCCCCAAGGGGGTTAAGTCACTGTGCTTAAAAGCTCTTTGTACTTTCTCCCAAAGCCCATAGTTCAGAACATTTGATTCTCACAGTCACCTTGTGAGGTCAGCAGAGTGACACTAGGTCTAGTCGACACATATGGAAACCGAACCCCTGTGATTTGGTGTAAGAGATTAGAACAACAAAACAATGACAAGGCAGGTTTCCATTAATACATATGGGTGCCCTCTCCATACTATGACTTTTTTAAGATAATAACAGACCAAGAAGGAGTAAATAAAATGGCAATTAAAGATCCAGAATGAGTCCCAAAATTCCAAAAGCATCTACTTCATGTGAAGAAATAGTTTTCTCAGTGGGTGAGATGATTGTAGAAATGGGTGAGCAGATAAGCATTTTACTGCATCTTTACTGAAGGCAAAGAAAAAGAAAATGAAGAAATGATCAGCATCATCAAACCTTCAATGAGCACCTAGAAACTCAGTTCATCTCCTCAGCTTCATTGAAAGTCTCAGAAACTTTTAAGAAGGAGCTTGAGATGACATATCCAGAATTGGTAGTTAATGAAAAAGATTCATATTGTATAGGTCTCTAAGTAAATGATTCTTTAAATGTTTCCTCAAGTGATAAATACCTTGGTACCTTAAAAAAAACAACATACAAGAGACAGTATATCAGAGAACATAAACTTAAAAATTTACTTCTTGGAAAGATATTTAAACTCTCTAGGTATAAAATTTCTGATCTGTAAAATGGAGCTGGTATGAGTTAAACAAATTAACATACCCTTTTGTATTTTGTCTGGCAAACAGTCAGTGTCCCATGAACATTACCCATGCCGTCTCACCTGCACTTTCTTCTACCTGCCCCTGGAACTGAGTCAGTGCTCTTGATCTTAGGAGACGATACAGAGAGAAGAGAACTAGATTTCAGTGGTGCCTTCCCTTCTTCACTACTGGAGAACCGTCAGATAAGCAGCTCTGAAGGTTAAACCAAAGCCCCTTTGTGTGCTTTTCTCCAGAAGAAATTAGAAGCAGAGTGCCAGGGTAATAATCAGCAGTATAAATAAAATTTTCATTTGTGCCCAAAGAAAGAAAGGCATTTGCCATAACTATTCATTAGAAATAGTGGTATTCTACAGGAATCTTTTTTTAAGTGTTTACCTCTAGAATCAATTGATAGAGAGACAAAAAAATAAGAGAAAGAAATAGGGTACATTTGGAAAATTGAGTAGAATTTCATTGATTCTTTTAGGACAAGAGCAATAACTTTTCTAAGAGAAGTTCAGACAAAGCCAGAAATGAAAAACGAAACAACACACAAACAAGGGATTTGAAAGGGAAAATGTATTTATAACATATTTGTCTTTCATACCCTATTTTGTCAGTTCTTTTCTACTGACTCTAATAAAGTGGCAACAAAGAAAGACAAACAACACTCTAGGGCCAAGTCTTTTCTCCTGTGATGTGGTCAAGGCTTGTAGCCACAGGTAGACCAGATGTTCTACTGGAGAAGTTCTCAATGATGCTGGCCGGAAATGGTCTTCTCACTTAGAGGTGAAGGTTGGACAGAAGTTAGAGCTCCTTGCTCACGATATGAAATTTCATTCTTGAATGACTGGTTTGGGGATTCTCTGCTAAAGGCTTTTTGGATGATGTCCGCAGAATTTGTTTTTCCTTTAAGCAGACTTGACTCTTTTTGACATGTTTTGAAAACATCTCATGCCATTACAGAGTAGAAAGGGGAGAATGAAAATCAGAGCTAGATCCATGGAAAAATTCATTTTAAAAACCAGGTGATTTTGATTATTTGAGATGTGCTTCCTGAGTAAAAAGTGCTTTTAAATAAAAAGGTTTGATGAATTGGGATTCTCTTCCGAATGTCCTTTTGCTTAGACACTCATGGGAATGTTGAGGCAGGCAGGTGTTTATGTCTCCTTACCCAAGATATGGGCACTATAGCAGAATGTTTTCTAGGGTTTGAAAAATTGAATTAATTTCTTTATGCTCTATAAACCAAGGTCCTTCAGTATAATGATGACAATGATGGTGATAATGGTGATGATGGTGAAATAGCATTTTATTGGCTGCTTATTTTGAGCCAAGTATCATTATCAGAAGTTTTCATGCCATATATCATTTAACCCTCATAAAAAGCTAATTATATGATATTATTAACTTCATTAGAGGTGAGGAAATTGAGCAAAGAATCATGATGGCAAGCATAGTGCAGGCCTTTGCTCACTAAGGTAAAGTCTTAACAGAAAGATAGGCCCATCATATACTGCCTCGCAACTTAACCCTCAATCATGTTTTTGGTGTGGCATGAGGGTTGAAAATACATCAAGAGCTGAAGTTGCGGTTATCAATAAACCTGAACAACCTGCTCAAGGACAGACTACCCTTGACCACAGTGGTCGCTTTGCCAGCTGCCAATCAATCACTATAATGATACTAACAAAAATGTTCAAACAAGATTTACCGTTACAAGACTGTCTGTAATTTTTCCTTTCCCCTCTCCCTTCTTTCTCTTATAATTCTTTCATTTTTTTCACTGCTGACCATATATTAACTATTTTCCTTTCTGAGCACATTCTCATATAGACAATTAAAACTTTCCGAGTTATTTCTGACATGAGTCCTAGAGAGGTTAATGATCTCACCTGAGGTCACACCCCTAATAAGTAAGGGAACATGTGTTTGGATCCAGACTGCCTTATTTGCACTAGATGATCTCCAGAAAAGATCTGAAGCTGACATGCTCTCATTAGAACACAAAAGGAGTTCCAAGTGAGAAAATGGTGGCAAGCACAGGCTCCAGAATTACGTTCATCCATTCTCTCCCTCTCTCGCACATACGTGCGCACATGCACATACAGGTACACACATGTATACACCCACTTCTCTCACACAGGTACACACACACGCATACACCCACTTCTCTCACACAGGTACACACACACGCATACACCCACTTCTCTCACACAGGTACACACACACGCATACACCCACCTCTCTCACACAGGTACACACACACGCATACACCCACTTCTCTCACACAGGTACACACACACGCATACACCCACTTCTCTCACACAGGTACACACACGTATACACCCACTTCTCTCACACAGGTACATATACGCATACACCCACTTCTCTCACCCAGGCTTCCTGTGACCCCCCCCTTTTGTGATTCCTATTTCTTTTCAAGGATTCTGCTGGTATTTATTTCAGGAGAATTCTGCAAAGGCAAACATGTTCAGGAAATGGGGTTGTACTTTTAGCAGCAAAGGATGGCCACAATTCTCAGAGTGCACGAGCGACCCCGGGAAGGGAAAAGGAGCAGCTGTGGCTGGAGCTGAAGCAGCACAGGACGGGCAGAGGTCCAGCAGAGAGCCACTGCCCAGCTGCTTTGCCCAGTATGCTCCTCGTCCAGTGGTTCACCACACTCACCTCCTGGCCATCTCCAAAGGCCTTTCTCTCCATCACAAAGGCCTTATGGCTTCCGGTGAGGTCTCCTCCTTTATAGCCACCAAAGTACTTACAGCCTGTCTTACCATGACTGAATTTGGTACATTCTATTTCCACCTTCCCCTCTGGCTGCAGAGCTACAGGTGCAGCACCAGGGGCTCCTACCATAGCCGTGTTCCCCACTGAGCCTCCCACACAGCACGCACATGGTACGTAGGCATAGATAACAGAAATCTGTGGCTGATACCCAGTGGTTTTACAGTTAATTTAGTAACTCTTCCAAGATTTCCTTAAACATAAACAACAAGTCAGCAGGAACCAACCAGAAGTATGCAACCAAATCTATTTGATAGCAGAGTTGATCTTTCCAAATGGGAAAGAATCTTGAATTTCTGCTGGTTATCTTTTCCATTGTCCATATGTGTCCATTATTTTTCATTATTTTTTTCCATTCACATAAATATTCTTGGCAACTGTAAATAAATGTCAGGAAACATTTCATATAATAAAGAGTAGCCAAGGCCCAGGCCAGCTGGCTCAGTGGTAGAGCATTGGCCTGGTGTGCAGGAGTCCCAGGTTCGATTCCTGGCCAGGGCACACAGAAGAAGCACCCATCTGCTTCTCCACCCCTCCCCCTCTCCTTCCTCTTTGTCTCTCTCTTCCCCTCTCATAGCTAAGGCTCCATTGGAGCAAAGTTGGCCTGGGTGCTGAGGATGGCTCCATGGCCTCTGCCTCAGGTGCTAGAATGGCTCTGGTTGCAATGGAGCAATGACCTAGATGGCCAGAGCACTGCCCGTGGTGGGCTTGCTGTGTGGATCCTGGTCAGGCACATGTGGGAATCTGTCCCTCTGCTTACCCACTTCTCACTTCAGGAAAATACAAAAGAAAAAAAAGAGGGAAAAAAGAAAAAAATTAAAATAAAATAAAGAGTGGTCAAGATACTTCCAGGTGATGCAAGAGTAAGAAGGAAAATTGTTAGGGCAGAGAACTCAGCATAAGGGCCGCACTGATGTTTATCCACAAGGCTACACAGACAGATTAAAACTCCAATCCAGGTAATAGTTAACACTGGGTCAAGTTAGAATAAAACGTTCACCCTAGACTTTGCAATTAAACATGCTTTTAGAGCAATCTAGTTCAACTAACATCCCTTTTGAAACTAATTTGAAATGTGGTAGGGTACTCAGCATCTTCAAAAAAGTGTGAGACAGGTCCTGGCCTGTTGGCTCAGCAGTAGAGCATCCACCTGGCGTGCAGAAGTCCCGGGTTTGATTCCCGGCCAGGGCACACAGGAAAGGCACCCATCTGCTTCTCCACCCCCCCCCCTTTCTCTCTGTCTCTCTCTTCCCCTCCCGCAGCCAAGGCTCCATTGGAGCAAAAGATGGCCCAGGCGCTGTGGATGGCTCCTTGGCCTCTGCCCCAGGCGCTGGAGTGGCTCTGGTCGCGACAGAGTGACGCCCTGGATGGGCAGAGCATTGCCCCCTGGTGGGCGTGTCGGGTGGATCATCCCGGTCGGGCGTATGCGGTAGTCTGTATGACTGCCTTCCCGTTTCCAGCTTCAGAAAAAAATACAAAAAAAAGTGTGAGACAGACTTTCTTTTATTGAAAATTAAGAGGGAATAGACTAATCTTATGAATTAGTGACAGAACTGGCAATGGAATTTAGGTCTTTTGAAATGATAACTTGAGACAGCTCCTCTTTCAACTCTACAAATATAGCATAGCCATGTGAACATGATTCTGATGCTTGACCAGCCCATGTTCTGGGACCTCTATGTGTGGGGTCCTTTTAGTACTCAGTTCTTATGGTGGCCTCTTCTGAACTGAGTCGTCTCGTTCTTCAGGGAAGCCTAGCTCGTCCTTACCAGTAAGTCCTTGGAAGCTTATGTGACCATGTCCTTTTGAGTCTCAAGCATATTTACCATCATCTTCAAGATTAACACAATAATTACAGATTTACTTCTTGTTAAACTGCACCCTGAATTACCACATTAAGGTCCACTAGAACTTCAGTGCACTTTCAATAGAAAAATATCTCAAGTCAAGAATAGCATGATTTTAAGAAAAATATTTTTTAAGAGCCCAGGTGGGTTTTTTTAAGTATACAATTGATTATAAATGTTAACATAAGTATTAGTTCTGTGAAAAAGAAATATTCCTTCTCTTTAGAAAGGTAACTAACTGGAGTTTTACTGAGAAACAAAAAACCCAGCCTACAGTGTGCTAAATTTGCTGCAACCGCTAGCCTACCCATTCAATTCTCAATCAGTCATGGGCTTGTGGGTGAGACAGCAAGGCCATAAGGGGCTTGTAATACACTCAGAGGTGTATGATCTCAATCTGGCTGTCTGAGAGTCAAATTAAGCAACAAAATCACAGAAAATTGCACACACACACATAATACACAGAATCAGATATCAGGTTTCTTCCTTAAAAGACCTACCAGTCCCTGGGTTCACAGTCTCACAAAGCTACCAATTTGTAGTAGCTGACGTATTTTGGTAACGTCTGGGCTTTTGAGCACACCACAGGCTATCCCAATCCCAACTGTCTTAAAGTCACTGGTCGGAGGAACCTGCATAACCCAGGGAGCCATCGAAAGCATGAGACCTTATCACTATTTATATATGTATAATGTGTGTGTGTATATATAAATATTTATATATATTTTTTATTTGGAACATGGAATTTTTGCCAGTTCTGATTTTCTTGTCTACAAACCCTAACTACCCCCCTCCTTTGTATTCAAAATACTCTACTTTTTGTGCTTCACGCTAAACTGAAAAAAAAAAACCAAACAAAAACCCCAGCAAACTAAACGTGTAAAAGGAGTGAGCAGTGAAAGGGTCAACTGCGTCTGAAGCAGCCCACGACTGTTTATGCTGGCATCGTGTCTCCCGAAGATTTTTCCTACTACTTTCTGGAACCATTCTAACGTAAAGCATTTTTCTGGTTTTCAGATTCAAACACATTTCTAGCCTGACCACCTGTGTATGCAATTGATTTGGTTTTAACTTTGAGCTTCAGCCCTGAACCAGACCTGGCACCTGCAGAAGAAAATACCGGGGGGCGAAAATAGAGCAAGCGAGGCCACAAAGTAGTGTAATATCCTCCCACTGTGGTTCATCGGGGATGCTGTTTCGGGGTGTGCATTTCATCTCACGAGACTCCGGACAACAGGAGAGCTAGACAAAAGAAAAACATGTGATGGAGGACTGTTTATCCTGCATGCTTTCCAACATTTCAGAAGGCAATGGTTTACAGATGTATACCCTCCGATGACATTTACACATCTATTGTTTTCTTAACCTCCTTCCCCATCTTATTACAAGAGCCTTTCGGTGAAAAAGATTACCAACTTCCCTGTGCTTTTTCTATGATAAAGTACACATTTCCTCCCGATGCCAAGGGAGGACGTGGTGAGCTATATGATAGGCCAAGTGTTAATGTAAAACCAGCGTCAGAAAATGGAATCTTGTATGATGACTTAAGCATTTGTACTTCGTGCCATAAATTCTGCCCTGTCTGAGGCAGACCACTTAACCCAGTCTTAGAACATCAAGCTGCTAATTTACACAGTCTTCTGACAGGAAACCATCTACAGCAATGAGTGCATGGTAGAGGATTTTAACAGAAGCCCATCTAAACTTCTAGCTATGGAGGGCAATTTCTTCTTAATAATCTATTAAAGCGAGATGCCGTAAAGATGAGTTACCATTTCTTGGTCATAAATTTCAGGAGAGACCTTATGAAGAGCCTTTTATTTTTGCTACTTTTTTTCTCCCTATTTTCAATAACTTAAATTTATCGACATTTAACTTAGTGTCTTTCTGCCTTATGATGACTTTCAAATAGTTTAAGGTGCTGTGAAGGTCACAGTTGTTGCCTTCGGGAAAGGGTATCTGTCTTGGACACATGCTTTCTATTAATTTAGACCTCTGGATTTCTTTATGATGAAATATGTCTTTGAAAAATCAGATTTCAGAGTTGTGGGGGGTTTTATATTTTGTTTCATTTCAAGATTTTTTAAAAAATTAATAATCCTTTTCTAGTCAGCCAATACACAATTAATAAAAATTAAAGTCTGATTACTTGGCAAATTTGGAATTTGGGGTTTTGAAAGGAATTATTTTCAATAGCCTAAATATATGACTTCTTTCTCTCCTCTGGCCCTTTTATCTCACATCCTTCATGTCTTTGTTAGAATCACCAGCTCAGAAAGGCCTTCCTTGATATACCCTATTTTACATTATAATCTTGCCCCACTCCCAGCTGTATCGAGTGCCGCCTCACTTCATTTCATTTCATTCTGAAATACTAGGTATTTCATTATTTATTTACTTCCTTGCCTTTCTGCACCTGTTAGAGACTGAGCTCCATGAGAATGTTTATCCACTGGTTCTTCCACTTCTGTGTCCCTAGAACCTAGAAGAAGAGTATATGCCACACAGTAGGTGTTGTAAAACATTTATTAAATAAGCAGATAGATAATAGAAGATGATGAATTTGGCAAACAAAAAAAAAAAAATAGTGCTGACAGAATTAGACCAGAAGGAGTACATAACATATATCTAGGAAAAAACACACAACTAAAGAACTAAAGTGAAAGAGTGGGATAATTACATTCCCAGTTTCTGGAAAGGAGTTATTTGAGATAATTAAATTGGATTTATAATACTGGTGTTTTCTTTTAAGAGCAAATCTGCTAAGGAAGAAAAGAAGAAAAATAGAAAACCAAAGGGAAGAAATGTTTTCATGTTAAAATAGTGTTTCGAAGCTGCTTTAAAACATCTTAAATATTATGGCCAAAAATGTCTACTCTGTGAAAATGATTAAGACTATATAGGCATGTGCAGCTTAATGATGGGGCTATATTCCAATAAACTCATTGTTAGGTGATTTTTGTCATTGTGCGAACATCACAGAGTGCACTTGCATAAACCTAGAGGATACAGCCTACTGCACACCTAGGCTAGAAGCAGAGCTTACTGCTCCTAGGCTACAAGCCTGTATAGCATGACACTGTACAAAACAATGAGATCAAATCAAGCACAAGAGAAACTAATGCAATCAAGAGACGCAGTAAGCACAAGACTTGTGAGGCTGCTGCCAGTGTAAGACTGCATACTATTTTAAAGCATATTTTTTTAATAAGTAGAAAGAGACCCTCTAAATTAAGGACTGAAAGTATAATAAACACACAAACTGGTAACAGAGTCATTATCATTATCAAGTATTATGTACTGTGCATCATTGTATGTGCTGCGCTTTCCTACGACTGGCAGCACCGTAGGCTGTGGACACCAGCTTCAACCACAGACATGGGAGGAAAGCATTGCCCTGCCATGTTACAACACCCATGACATCACTAGGCAATAGGACTTTCTCAGTTCCGTTATCTCAGTGGACCATTCCACCTTGTATATTTGCCCTGTCATTGCATATTCGGCACATGACTGGCCATCAAAGACAAAAAGGGAAATAAATTCACCTATAGCTATATCCTTTCAGTTCTAGCTCTGTAAACATTTGGTTATACCAAGTATATTCCTGGTATTTTTCTATGAAGGTTACATATAAATTTCAATGAACAGGCAGCAAAAATTCATATCTTATGATGGTCAATTTTATTTCTGGAATTTTCCACTTAATGTTTTTGGAACATATTATGATCATTCTTCTAAAGACAACTCTTTACTTATAACTGTTACAGTTTTCTTCTTAGAAATAAAACATTAAAAATATTTAAATTTTTTGATGCAGATTGCTCTGCTTTCTTCAAAATACTGAACCAATTTGAATTCCATCTGCAATGTTTGAGAATGCCCAGTTTCTTGTGATTTTAAAATCAGAATTATATATATATATATTATATATATATATTATATATATATAATATATATATATAATATATATTTGCCATTTTGCTAGATGAAAAATAAAATGGAAATTTGGTTACAGCAAGATGGTGAAGAGATGGATTTCCAGGGAGACAAAACAACACAATTTGGGATAAAATTCCCCAACATTACATTCGCCTGGCATTTTTCATTTGGTTCCTCTGTATTCTAAATAGGCCCTCAATGTTAGCAGCCCCTCTAAATGGACTGGTAATCATAAACCATGTCAGCTGTACTATCAATATCTTGTGCGTATGTAGATACTTTATGTAACAAACAGTCCTCTACTTTTCTATAGATCAAATGGGAAATTGACAATCATTAATTCAATCTCATGCTTCCCTGTTTTGAAAACCTCTCTGCAGAAGAAGAGAGGATATGCAGGAGTGTGAGTGTGCGAGGCAGGAAGAGCCAAAACGTAACAGATCTATGTTCTAAATTTAAGATAATTTCCAATACTAACAGCAAACTGAATTTGCAAACAGATAGTAGGTTTACTTTTTAATATGTTCTATGATAAACCTGGATATTTAAGGAAGTTGTTATCATGATGACTGGTAATGACCAATTTAATGTAATAAAATCTGACACATGACAATCATTTACCTGTTGGTGAGTTACTTTTTTCCAAGCATAAAATTCATCTCTCCTCATCTTCTCTTCAATATCAGGGTCTCCTAAGCCCATGTTCTTCAAAGTGGACTTTTAGCATCAATATTAATTGGGAATATTAGAAGTATACACTCCCAAAATGACCCCAGACCTACAAGTCAGAATCTGCATTTTCACCCAATCCCCAGTGATTATTGTTCATACTGAACACTGTAAAGCATGGGTATTCATTTCTACTGAGAATGGAGAGCAAATATGGTCAAACTGCCACACTCCAAGCTATGTATGCCAGGTGTGTTTAAATGCCAATGGATTCCGTCTTCAGAAGGTGAAGAACAGGGAAAAATAAGAATTTGTAAAAAAAAAAAAAAAAAAAAAAAAGAGAGAGAGAGAGAGAAAGAAAAATACAAGAAAATCTTATAAACAGTTCATAGGAAAAGGTACCAAGCAAAAATTCTTTTCTGAAAATTGGAATAGCCCTGATTTGGAGGGTTCATAAACATCACTAAATTTTTTTCCCCTAAATATTCTGGATAAAAATATTAATTTGAAACAAAATCCTCAAGTTGTTTCTCCGAGCCAGTGATAGGACAAATGATCACTGGCTAATTTTCCCAAGCTTTCCAAAAATTTAACTATTTCCCTGAGGTTTTATTTCATTTATCTGTTGCTGGGTAAGAAACCACCCCCAAACATAGCGGCTTCAACTACAATTCACTATGATCTTTCATGGCTCTGTGTGCTGACAGGGCTCAGCCGGGAAACGGATATTTGAGGCCTCCCAGGCAGCTGCGGTCAGATGGCATGTGTGGCTCCCATCGCCCTGGATGGGTGTCTAAGATGGCTGGCCCTCGTGGTCAGTCGTTGTGGGCTGGGGTTGACAGCTGGGAAGCTGGACTCGAGTACCCAACCATGGCTGCACGTGGGGCATGGTCTTCTTGATGTGTGGCAGCCGCATGTGGAGAAGGTGTATCTCAAGAGAAAATAGCCCTGGCCGGTTGGCTCAGCGGTAGAGCGTTGGCCTAGCGTGCGGAGGACCCGGGTTCGATTCCCGGCCAGGGCACACAGGAGAAGCGCCCATCTGCTTCTCCACCCCTCCGCCGCGCTTTCCTCTCTGTCTCTCTCTTCCCCTCCTGCAGCCAGGGCTCCATTGGAGCAAAGATGGCCCGGGCGCTGGGGATGGCTCCTTGGCCTCTGCCTCAGGCGCTAGAGTGGCTCTGGTCGCAACATGGCGACGCCCAGGATGGGCAGAGCATCGCCCCCTGGTGGGCAGAGCATCGCCCCTGGTGGGCATGCCGGGTGGATCCCGGTCGGGCGCATGCGGGAGTCTGTCTGACTGTCTCTCCCTGTTTCCAGCTTCAGAAAAATGAAAAGAAAAAAAAAAAAAATCAAGAGAAAATACCCCAAGAGACTCCAGGTGAAAGCCACAGGCTTGTTCCAAACATAACTTCTGCAATGTTCTACTGGTCCAGGAGGCTGATAAATTGAGCCAAGATTTTCTTTTTTTTTTTTTGGTGGGGGGATCAGTACCACCTTGCAAGAAGAGGAACAGAGAATATACCTTTATAAGCCATCTTAATCAACCACAAGATTTTTAAGTAAGAGTAATCCTGACAGGCTCCATTTCCCACCAATCACAGCACACCCAGCTCCACTACACACGTACAGAGCACTGCAATCAGAGCCTGGGTCCCACACGGTCCACTTACAAAAACATCACTTCATCATCCTATTTAGATGACGTAGGCCTTTGTCCATAGGTTGAAATCTGAGAACTCCGAAGTGTTATTTACTGTAAGAGATCTCACTTTGCCGCACCTAGCGTGAGGATGAAGACCATTCTCAGCTATCAGCCTGTCGGCATCCTGGGAAATATGAACAGCACTCTGACTTTATGGTGAAGGGTTCCTGGGACGCCCTGTGGAGGGACTTCAATCTCATCCATGTATAACTCAGTCTCCTTGGAAAGAAGAGGCAGCTCCAGGCTGACAAATGGCAGGGAGCTGGAAAGGAACTGGCCACCGTTCGCACCACCTGCAGTCCCTCACTGAATGTGATCAAGGGTGTCCCGCTGGCTCTCCACTTTGTTGAATTGACTGTGTTTTCTTGTAGTTCACTGAGCTTCCTTAAACCAGCTATTGCGAGTTCTTATTAGGTAAATTGCAGATGGCATGTCTTTGGTGTCTGTGACTAGAAGATGATTGTATTTCCTCTTGTGGTATCATGTGTCCTTGATTTTGCATGTCCCTGAAAACCTTGCTTTGCTATCTTGGTATCTGAAGTGGCAGTCACATCTCTGGTCTTGACTGACCAACTCTGGGAGAAAAGCAACTTCATCGGCCTGCAGGTATTCCGAGGCTTCCCCAGACCTATGGCATGCCTGCCCCATGCTTCTTGCACACTCTAGCAGGATTCTAGAGTCTGTATGCTTTCCCTGATCCTGCAACACCCCAGGCCAGTGCCGACAGCCTCTCTCTTGCTTTCCCCAGGGTTGTGCTAAAGCTCATGTCCATAGTCTCTCCTGTAGGTTTGGGGCAGCTTTCTGCACATGTTCAATAGCCACCTGCCAAAGCAGAAAGCACACAGGTGAGGGGGCCTGTGTTGCTGCGGCAAGTGGAGTGTGCAGAGAGCCTGTGGGCAAACAGGGGTATTATGGGCAAGGAGTCCCCACTGGCCTGCTGGCCTGCTTGAGGACCTCCTTTGTTGTTGTTTTTAGCAAAGAGAGACAGACAGAAAGGGAGAGAGATGAGAAGCATCAGTTCTTCGTTGGGGCACCTTAGTTGTACATTGATTGCTTTGTCATATGTGCCTTCACCAGGGGGCTCCAGCCAAGCCAGTGACCTTGGGCTATAAACCATTAACCTTTGGGCTCAAGCCAGAGAACCCCAGCTCAAGCTGGCAACCTTGCGGTTTTAAACCTGGGTCCTCAAAGTCCCAGGCTCACACTCTATCCACTGCGCCACTGCCTGGTCAGGCCTGGAGGCCTTCTTTTTTTTTTTTTTTAATATATTTTTTTTTTTTTTAATATATTTTTTTTTTTTTTCATTTTTCTGAAGCTGGAAACAGGGAGAGACAGTCAGACAGACTCCCGCATGCGCCCGACCGGGATCCACCCGGCACGCCCACCATGGGGCGACGCTCTGCCCACCAGGGGGCGATGCTCTGCCCATCCTGGGCGTCGCCATGTTGCGACCAGAGCCACTCTAGCGCCTGAGGCAGAGGCCACAGAGCCATCCCCAGCGCCCGGGCCATCTTTGCTCCAATGGAGCCTTGGCTGCGGGAGGGGAAGAGAGAGACAGAGAGGAAAGCGCGGCGGAGGGGTGGAGAAGCAAATGGGCGCTTCTCCTGTGTGCCCTGGCCGGGAATCGAACCCGGGTCCTCCGCACGCTAGGCCGACGCTCTACCGCTGAGCCAACCGGCCAGGGCCTGGAGGCCTTCTTGATGGGAGTCTGTGAGCTTGTTAGTAGAGTCTGTGTCCTTGACAGAGTCCTATCGGCCATTATCCTCACCTCAGTCCTGCAACTCGCTGCTCAGTGCTCTGGTCGGGGAGAGGGAAAGGGGCCTCTCTGGCAGCATCCCACATAGCTGGGGAAGCCATGGCTCACGCATGCTCTCACTTACCCCTGGGGGAGAAATCACTAGCCAAGGTGGTCTCTCTTGGCCCGGAGCAGCGCCACCTTGAGGAGAGGGATGAAACAGGTAGTCAAAACTGTTGATCTTGCCCTTTCCAATATGTACAACTTGTATTTTTTTTTCTTTCACTCTAGGGGTGTGCTGGAACTTCTCTTCTGGAAACCTAGTTCTCCACAAAGGCTGGCCACCCGCAGGTAACTTCCGAGACCAGTGTTCTCCAGGAGCCCCAAACCATGGCCAAGAGTATCTGGGACTGGTTCACAGGCCACTGCAGTGTCCACAGTCCGATCATGGTCCATAGGCAGATTACACAAAGCACTAGTGAGTGGGATTTCTCCTGCGTTCCTTAGCATATGGGACCTGACATAAGCATTATTATTTTTTTGTCCATGGATGGACGTCCAAGTTGTTATTGTTGAAGGAGGAGATATAAGTGTGCGACATCTTCTTCAACATATTGCTGATGTCAATCCCAAGTAAAAGTGGGATGTTTATAGGGCAATGGTGATACTATCTTTGTGGGGTGTTCTAAAGATCACTGCACAGGATTCTAAGGAAGTCCAGAAGAAAGCAGAGATGCTCTGCTGGAATTAAAAGCCTGGAGCTCTGAGTGAACACTTAGAGAAAAGCCACCTAGTAAAACAACATGTCCCACATACTATGATAGGGGAACAAAATACTGCTCATTATAATAGCAATTGTAATGTGAGAATTGTTTTCTATAGCAAGTATTATTAATAACTACAGAAAGGATATTTTTCATATTGTCTAAATTTTTATCTAGTGAAATGATTAAGTTAAATGTGAATAAAATACAGATCATCAGCCAAGCTATGTTAATTTAGGCATCAAATTGACCAGGAGGTATTTTCTAAACAGTAGTTTATTTACTTTTCTCTTCATTTCAAGAAATTAGGCATTTGTAGAGCATACTAATAAGGTGGTATTGCTCTACATATTTTAAAATATCACCATCTCTCCTGTTTATATTTAACTTTAAATGATGTACAAAATACTTGAAGCTAAAGAGCTCAAGAAGTTCTAGGCTCTCTAAATATGTCCTTCTGTTTGGATTTGAAAAGCTATGATGAAATTTTAAGTAGAAATTCTTCTTCCTCCAAGCCTTCCCTCTCCTTGCCCCAGATTATTTCAAGTATTTCTTAACTAAATCTGACCAACAGGAAATTCTTCAAGCCATCCTTTTAAAAAGGCTAATAATTTTTCATAATTTATGTTTAACATTAATAGAAAAAATTATTAATTATATAGGTATGCCCTCATTATTCTCATCATTAAATAGTATATAATTATTTTAATATATATATTTATATAAAAGATTTTATATAAATAAATAATTATACTCATAACTATTATTATTCTTACTACTCTTTGCTCAGATGTGTTAAGAATCTGTTTCAGTTACAGTATACAAAATGAAAGCATATAAGTGTTCTATGCTGTAATCAGAAGAAAACAGTCTATAGAAGGCCAGCATAATAATAACTAAAGCTATTTTTTTGTATTAAGTGAAAGGAGGGGAGGCAGACAGACTTCTGCATGTACCCCGAATGGGGTCCACTGAACAAGCCCACTACAGGGCTATGCTCTGCCCATCTAGGGTGTTGCTCCATTGCTCAGCAACTGAGCTCTTCTTAGCACCTGAGGTGGAGGCTATAGAGCCATCCTCAGTGCCAAAGGCCAACTCACTCCAATCGAGCCATGGCTGCAGGAGGAGGGGTGGGGAGAGAAGGAGAGGGAGAGAGAAAAAGAAGCAAGAGGGGGAGGGGTGGAGAAGCAGATGTATGCTTCTTCTGTGTGCCCTGACCAGAAATCAAAGCTGAGACATCCACACACTGGTCCAACACTCTACCATTTAGCCAACTGGCCAGAGCCATAATTAAAGCTATTTTAAAAATATATATTTTGTGGTTAAATAACCTCTATATTGGGTCCATTTGAATATGGAAGTTCTAAAGGAAAACCATAGATTTCCTACTCACTTTTCTTTTGCAAATTCTGCATTCACAGATGGTACAGATATTTTGCCATTCTAAACTAAAGTATCTCTATTTATGATTTTGTCTTGGAAGTCTCTTTTGTGGTTAGACCACATTTTGCACGCTTCCGATGATGGACATATGATCTGAGCACAGCCAAGGCAAGGGGTAGGCCACATGAAACATCATCAAGGTTGCAAGCTGCTTCCACCAAGAAGTTGGAAAAGACAATTTTACAGGTCATGAAGAAAACTGGGACCCAGATTAACCAACAAAGCATTCAGTGGACAGAAAAATAAGTATGTGATACTTACACACAGAGCCAATATGTGGCTCAAAAGTAACTTATTTACTTGGAACAGTGAGATAGGATTTTCTTTATCAAGAGGGTAATAAGAGGGTTAGGAAAGAATTAACCTGTCTTTGGGGGGAAATGCTTTTTAAAATATGATAAATTTACAGTTTCATGAAGTGATCGTGTATTTGCATAACATTGCCAAAATTCTTACTCTTCCCCCTTTAAAGCTAGTCCCCCTTGCACCAAGGACAAAAACCAGGTTAAAAAAGCATAAAGCATGATGAATTTTAAGTTTTTATTTTTAAGTATTGAAGTTGCATTTATACATGGATTTTATGAAAATTCTTGAGCCACAAAATGAAACTATTCATCAAGAAAAAAGAAAAACAACTTTATATCTTATTATACAGATATAGGCATTCTTAATTGACATGAAAAATAGAAGTATTAACACATTCACTAATTATGTCATAGCCATTGAAGCCATCTAACACCAAACACAGAGTAAAACAGATCAAACAGAAAAAGAAAAGAGGAGTTCAGTGACTATGAGACCATTTCAAGCACTCTAATACACAGATGATTGGAGTCGTGTTAGTTTCCTATTGTTGCTGTAAAAATTAAACTCAGCAGCTTAAAAATTATTATCTTAATGTTTAGTAGTCAGAAGTCAGAAACAAGTGGAATGGGCTAAAAACAGGGATGCAGAGCTACATGTCTTCCTGGAGACTCTACAAGAACCCACCTTCTCCCCTGACCAGGAGGTGGCACAGTGGATAGAGTGTCGGACTGGGATGAGGAAGACCAAGATTTGGGACCCTGCAGTTGCCAGCTTGAGCGTGGGCTTATCTGGTTTGAGCAAAGCTCACCAGCCTGGACCCAAAGTTCCTGGCTTGAGCAAGGGGTTACTCTGTCTGCTGTAGCCCCATGGTCAAGGCACATATGAGAAAGCAATCAATGAACAACTAAAGTGCCACAACGAAAAGCTGATGATTGATGCTTCTTATCTCTCTCTGCTCCTGCCTGTCTTGTCCCTATCTGTCCCTCTCTCTGACTCTGTCTCTGTAAAAAAAAAGAACCCACCTTCTCTTTCCAGCTTGTGGAGATCACTGCACTCCTCGGCTTGTGTCCAAGCTTCTATTTTACAAACACATCACTCCAACTTCTGCTCCATCATCACGTCACTTTTCACTCTGGCCCGCCTTTCTCCCCCTTACAGGAATCCTGGTTATTACACTAGGCCTATCCAGATCATCCAGTACCATTTTCCATCTTCAAATCCTTAACCTAATCACATCTGCCAATGTGAGGTTAAATGTTGCCTTTTACCATGTAAGGTGACATATACTAGGTTTCAAGTATTAGGGCATGGACATCTTTAGGGTGAGGGGCCATTATTAGCCTACCACAGAGATCAGAAAAAATAAAAGAAAGTGGACATGCAGGAAAAATGTAGCTCACAGTTTTCTGAATTCTATAGAGAGTATAAACTCATAAATCCAAGAACAATAAACTAAACAGGATAACCTGTATCAAGAAACATCATCATCAAGTTTCGGAAAACCAATGACAAGGAGGAAATCTTAAGAGCAGGCAGAGGTTAGGGGGAGTGGGTAAGGAGGGAGGGCACATTACTTACAGGGAAATAAGATTAGAATTTCCCGTCTTTTTGTCAGAAATAATGCAAGCCAGAACACATAGGAATCTTAGAATATTAAAAGAAAAAACAAAAAATATTTCTACTATGCATCTTTATCTCTTTGTGTTTGAAAAACTGAAAATAAAGTTGCTTTCAACATATAAATGCTGAGAGGTTTATGTTTCTATTCTGGGTTTGTTTGTTTTTGTTTTATAGCAAAATGGCAAATGGCATGATGAATATTAATGGAAATTCCTCAGGCAGAAGGAAAATCATATCAGATAGAATCTCAAGTCCAGTCAAAGAAATGAACAAAAAACAGTAAATATGTTTCACTTTATTTTCCAAAAGTAATTTTTTATTAGAAAAAAATCTTATTTTAATACATCACCATTTGTGAGAATGCATACCACATTGGTCTTTAAAAGAAAACCATCACAATGACAGGAAATTATTTGTGTTTTATTATCAATAAGAGAACTGATTGTTTAAAGCAGGTGTTAGCAAACTATAGTCCACAGGCTAAATACAAACTTCTGCTTCTTTTTGTAAATAAAGTTTTATTGAAACACAATACTTATTTATGTATTGTATGTGATAGCTTTCAAAACCACAATGGCAGAATTCAGTAGTTTTAAAATTTTGATAGCGACAATATGGCTTACACCACCATTTTTGCTCTTTAGGGGGAAAAAAAACTGACCCCTAGTTTAAGGAAAAATAACAATCCATTGTGGAGTTTCTCATTTTTGTAAGACTAAAATGTATGTCAAGTTATACAAAGAACAGAAAAACAGAAATGGAAGTATTTATAAGGTTATTAACATTACACTTGAAGTCATATAATACTATTTGAAGGTAGACTGTAGGTAAGGATGCATATCTATGGGTTCCCAAACTACAGCCCCCTGAGGCCATTTATCTGGCCCCCCGCCGCACTTCCGGAAGGGGCACCTCTTTCGTTGCTGGTCAGTGAGAGGAGCACAGGATGCATCCTCATCCCGTGCTCCTGGAGTACTGTATGTGGCAGCACTGCAAAGTGCGGTATTGTTCACATACAGTACTACTTCTGTTTTGTTTTTTTACTTTAAAATAAGATATGTGCAGTGTGCATAGGGATTTGTTCATAGTTTTTTTTTTATAGTCCAGCCCTCCAACAGTCTGAGGGACTGTGAATTGGTCCCCTGTGTAAAAAGTTTGGGAACCCCTGTTGTACACCCTAGATTCTAGAAAACTATTACTCAAAAAAAAAAGAACAAAGATGTGTAGCAAATAAGCCAATAATGGAGATAAAATGGAACATCAAATTTACTCATTAAGCTAAAATAAGTCAGGATCTTTAGTTCATGTAATTAATTACAGAGCTTCAAATGCATGAAGCATAAATTAACAGAACTAAAAGGAAAATAAAACTAACCTATGAGTATCAGTAATTGTCAGAAAAAGTTATCTAAAAAGTTGTAAGAATGTTGTAGATTTGAAGAACATTTGCAACTAATGTAACTAAACTGATATTTAAAGAACACTCCACCCAACAAGACTATACCATTAATAAAGATAAACCATGTGCTGGGTCAGAGTCAAGTCTCAATCAATATGTAAGAATTGAAATCATGCAGAATATACTCTTTGCTACCCAGGAAAAGGACAGTTTTAAAACAAATTTATTAAAGTATGCAACCATAAAAAAAAGTTTTGTATAATAAATACCCTATTGGGTTTGGAGGGTTTAGGAGGAAAAATAACAATGAATACTAGCCCTTAAAATTAACATTAATTAGTAATCTCCATTCATTTCATTACTAAGTGTTTACAAATTGAGTAGAAATATTTAATCTATTTTAAAAGCCTAGAATTATGTAAGTTATTTAAGTTTTCCCTTTATTTTGATCAACTGCTAGAGATGTGTCCATTGTAAGTTGCCTCCTGATACAGCAAAAAACATTCAAGTCACTAGCCAGCAACTCGCATTTTCACCAGATGGGACACAGCCTAAATGTATTTATTATAAAAACTGACAGAAATATTGCCACCAATTGCAGTTCAATTATTTTACAATGTACAGACATTGCCACAAATGCAGTTGGATCTTGAGAACCATATTATTCTGTCAGGAACTATGTCATGTGAAGAAAAAAAGCCCATCAACAAATTATTCACATGTGTTCGCTCTCTCTCCATCTCTCTCTCTCTGTGTGTGCGTGCATGTAATGTATGTGTGTATATATAAAGTTTGTAATATATATTATATGTAGTTTTATAAGAATAAAGATACTTAGGGGAAATAAAAAATATTTATTCCAAAAGGATAAGACTTAGGGAGTCTTTTTTTTGTTTTTGTTTTTGTATTTTTCTGAAGCTGGAAAAGGGGAGAGACAGTCAGACAGACTCCCGCATGCGCCCAACCGGGATCCACCCGGCACGCCCACCAGGGGGCGATGCTCTGCCCACCAAGGGGTGATGCTCTGCCCCTCCGGGGCGTCGCTCTGTTGCAACCAGAGCCACTCTAGCGCCTGGGGCAGAGGCCAAGGAGCCATCCCCAGCGCCTGGGCCATCTTTGCTCCAGTGGAGCCTTAGCTGTGGGAGGGGAAGAGAGAGACAGAGAGGAAGGAGAGGGGGAGGGGTGGAGAAGCAAATGGGCGCTTCTCCTGTGTGCCCTGGCTGGGAATCGAACCCAGGACTTCTGCACGCCAGGCTGACGCTCTACCACTGAGCCAACCGGCCAGGGCTTAAGACTTAGGGAGTCTTTATTCAGGGAATTGCAAAATTGGAGGGAAGAAAATATAATCAAGCTCAATTCTTTTGTTAACAAAAACAACAACATTTCATCAAAATAAAAACATTTATGTGCATTATTTAGAGTAATATTTCTGGTCCAAATTTTTAGGTAGACACAACTATTAGAAAAAGAAAGTAGGACCCAGACTCAAACCTGAATACATCAAGATGTCATTGATTAAAACACCCAAAGGTTAGAAGTAATACTGTGGAAGCATCTTATCTACCTCCTGCCTCAAGGAGTGGTCACATCCAAACCTAACAGAAAAAAGTTGTACCAGCCTTAATAATGAACCTAACTCCTAGGACATGCTGACTTGGATTCAAGCAAAATCATTTTAAGGAGATTTTGAAATATCCTCTTGCTCTACGTTTTCCTATATACAGAAATTACATGTATGTGTAGAGGAAGAGAATTATCCAACTTCCTCTGCAAATCTGGCCCACCAAGTCTTTCTTCCCTTTGAATGCTAAGGTCATCCCATCCTCTTCCCAGGTGGCTCACTCAGAGACATAATTTTCCTATTTTGTACCGTCTTGTACTTCTATTTCCAAAAGAGGTGAGACTTACCTTTAAAATAAAAAAAAAATAATAAAAATTAAAAAAAAAAAAGCTGAACTCAAAGAAACAGAGTAAATTGGTAGTTTTAGGAGCTGGGGTGTGGGGGTGATGGGGAGATGTAGGTGAACCGACTAGCAGTGAGAAGATTAGTAAGTCTGGGATCTAATGTACAGCATGGTGACTACAATCAAGAATATGGTAAACGGCCCTGGCCGGTTGGCTCAGTGGTAGAGCATCGGCCTGGTGTGCAGAAGTCCCGGGTTCGATTCCCGGCCAGGGCACACAGGAGAAACGCCCATCTGCTTCTCCACCCCTCCCCCTCTCCTTCCTCTCTGTCTCTCTCTTCCCCATCCGCAGCTGAGGCTCCATTGGAGCAAAAGATGGCCCGGGCGCTGGGGATGGCTCCTTGGCCTCTGCCCCAGGCGCTAGAGTGGCTCTGGTGGTGACAGAGCGACGCCCCGGGTGGGCAGAGCTTCGCCCCCTGGTGGGCGTGCCAGGTGGATCCTGGTCAGGCGCATGCGGGAGTCTATCTGACTGCCTCCCCATTTCCAGCTTCAGAAAAATACAAAAAAAAAAAAAAAGAATATGGTAATGTATATGTGAAAGTTGTTAAGAGAGCAGATCTAAATGTTCTCACCATACACACAAAAAGTAACTATGCAGGTGTTAAACAACCTCATGAGGTAATATTTCACAATCTACCTTAAATTTATACCATATTATGTGTCAATTATACCTTTAAAAAGCTGGAAAATATAAATAAAAGAGTTATGATACTTTTCAGTTTAAGGAAGAAAAACCAAATTCACTATAATGGTTGCCTCTGAGAAAGGAACTGAGGAGAGAAAAGCAAAAGCTTTACCTTTAATGCCCTAATTCTTTTATTTAAACAATATAAAAGTGACTGAATATTTGTTAAATTTGGGTAGTACACATGTGTACTTGTTTCACTCTTTTCTGTGGCTTTCTCTATTTGCTAAACTATTGGAATTCAGCACAAAAGTAATCAGCTGTTTAATAAGGTACAACGACAAAGAACGGTTGTATATATTTAGGGTATAAGACTAGATGTTTTGATATACCACACCCACTGTGAAATGACCATCACCACAATTGAGATAGTTACATCTGTCACCGTACATAGTTTATTGTTGTTTTTACTGCATAAATATAAGTTCAGAATTGTCACTGATTGGATGTAACTTGAATTTGAACAGTACATATCTCCCTGGTCAGCTCACAGACCACAGATCATGGATGGGATCAGTGGCTCACACCTACTGGGAGAGATGTGATCATTGATTCTGTTACTTCACACCAAAAATCACCAAACACTACACAAGAGTGAGGGTTTGTTAAGTGGACACTGTGTGGAGTCTTTGCCTCAAAATACTTTCCTTACTGCCAAAGATGTGCATCAGCACTTTCTACTTTCAAAACGAATAATATTTATGCATATTAACACCAGGTTTGAAATTAGATCAACCTTTAGCTTTAACTGCTGAAATCTTAAGTTTGAGTATGCCCTTGTTATCACCCCATCTGGCCTGAATTCTTGGGCACATATGATAGTATTTATTATTTGGCCTCTATTCAGAACTGACACTCTAGCCCTTATTCCATAGATCACAGCAAGTCATGTGATCCTAAGACAACAGGATAGGAAGGAACCACCACACTCGGGGCAGGAAGTAAGGAGAAATGGTGAACAAATACTGCAATGACCACAACAGTATTCATTATACTGAGCTGGATCTGTGTCAGTTTAGGCATCAAGAAGTGTCGAGTACAGGAAGCTTCACAATGCCATCTCGTTTTCTGCATTGTAAGACAGAGATAATAACGACACCATCTGACTTCAGGCAATGCTTTTATTCTCTGATTGAAAACTGTGGCTTGCCTGACCTGTGGTGGTGCAGTGGATAAGGCGTCGACCTTGGACGCTGAGGTCACCAGTTTGAAACCCTGAGCTTCCCGCTCCTTCCCACCCCCTGCCCCCACCTTTCTCTCCTCTCTCTAAAATAAAAAATAAATAAATCTTAAAAGGAAACTGTGGTTCAGAGAGGTTTAGTGACATTCTTCACATTCCTTGGCTAGTAAAGAGCAAGTGAACAATTTGAAGACAGGTTGGCCACCATTAAAAAACTGTCATTGATACGTAATAGGCAGATGATGGCAGGATGCAGTTGTTACGCATAGAGCTGTGTGGAATTCAGCACCCTGTATCAGCAGGTCTAGCCCTTCATGGCTCTTGAAGGTTTCATATGGTTTATAAAATTGGGGGAGGGGGGAGGTAGCTCGAAAAAGAGCACAAACTCAGGCATTTAGAAATGATGACACAGCCCATTCAAGCTGAGTGGAGCTTATGCCTCTAAAGGAATGAGTGATCCAGGATGTTTGCAGAGCAGCTCCTAGAGAGCCACGGTTACAGCCCACTGCAGAAAACTCATTAATACAGAATAAAAAAGAAGACATTTGCTCTTACCTTTGTGCTACCAGAGTGTTTCCAGAATACAAGCTACCCTCATATATGAACTAATAGGCTGAGGTTAGAAGAAATAGCCTACCAGGGATGTCACATCTGTCTTCAGCACATTTTCTCTGATATAGATACATAATTTTTTATAAGATCTAATTTTTTAATATAAAAATAGCAGTGAAGCAAGTTTGATAACTCAAGCAGAGGAGTTATGGTCTTCTGCTTTGCATTAGCTTCAAAATAGGTACGTAATACAGTACAAAATAAGAAAATATAATACATTTCCCATTTTCTTGCCCTCAAAAAAATCAAAGGTTAGGCTGTAAACATCCTTTAGAGAGTTGTGGCTCAAATAACTTTCTTCCAAATGAAAAAGAGACTCATTAAAACATTTGGCAATCTGCTCCTATTATGTGCAAAAGAACTGACAAATTGCATAGGAGTTCCCATAAAAATCATAGCCACATGCAAGTTCTGGCTAATCCTGTGAGATGGTAGACTTTTGGAAAGATGACAAAGTGTCACCTGATGCTGCAAAGGAATCTTCAACCCTACCTCATCAAGCCAGATGACTTCTATGGACTGGCTTGTGTTTAAAGAATCAACCATTAAACTAGGATTTATTGCATATTTGCTGTGTGCAGTTGAGCATATGAAAAATATCAATTGCATCCTATATCAACCAGGGCCCAGTCAAGAAAACCGATAGTTTAACACAGGAGAATTTTAATATTGGGAACTAGTCAAAGGAAAAACTGAAAGGTAAATCAGGGGATTATAAGGCAACCTAGAGATTAACAACGGCAGACCACCACCACCAGCACTAGGATCAGAGGGTCAAAGGGAGGGAGCTGCTCGCAGGGACCACGAGCTGGCACCTTCAGGGCAGAAGGAATACATCTTCCCATGTATATCATAACTGTCTTAAGCTAATTTTATGTGATAGAGATATAGATATATAATAAATTTTATAAATTCTAACATTTTCTTTAAACATAAAGATACCAATGAAACCAATTCTAAAGCCATTTCAAGGGCTTCTTGGAAAAAGCTGGGACCATAAGAAAAGACATAATCATATAAGACACTGTCTGAGATACAGAGAAAGGGAGAGAAATATCTTGGTTTGTCCCCAACTTCACCCTCCAATCTGCCACTAAAGCTTCCTGTTGGCTAAAACAACCTTCAAGCCCACGGGAAATGCAGCTTTTTAGAGTTCTCTTACAGTCCACTTACAGCTAGTGCTCGACTTACGACCACGATTGGTTCCAACAGACCGGTTGTAACACGATTTGGTCGTAAGTTGAGTAGGCTATATGTACAGTACTGTGAAATGATGTTATAAAAATCTTAAAGTCATATTTTATCATAATTTTCTTTCATTATTGTTATATATCATAATTTTCTTTGTTCATTTTATGCCACTTGTATCATCTCTACACCATTTTGTTTCTCATTTTTACATTCATCAGGTTTAAGTAAAACACTGCGTTACCAGTACAACTGGTTTAATATTTGCAAAGACAATTTCCTCTTGGTAGACATCTTGGGAGGGGTTTGATGAAAAATATCCAAGACACAAAACACAAATTGCTGTACCAAGTCTGGGATAATAGTTGAAATGGTATACGCGGAGATGGTAATGCTGTCAGAAGCTGGTCCGCACTGTCATACGCCCAGCTGGGCAACGCTTGTGCTGCCAGACGCGGAGCAGTCGTGGCTAGCGATTGTGGTCGTAAAGTCGAATGGTCGTAAGTTGCATAGGCTGTAAGTCGATCAATATTTGTATTTATTGCTGTTTAACAAACTACACAAATACATAGCCCTGGAAAACACAACCACTGCCTATTTCCACAGACAGGTGGGCAGCACTTGATCTCTGCTCTGTGAGGTATGGACCCCTCAGCCAGGTCGATTCTGAAGGTTGGAGGTGGAACACACGTTTCCAACATCGCATCTTCCCACACAGATCTGTGTCTGCAATGGGAAGCTAACCAACAAACCCAGTACAGACTGTCAGCTGGGGTGTCCATATGTGGCTTCTCCAGCATGGCGATTTCAGGGTGGTCACGCTGCTTGCATGGATCTCAGGGATTCCAGTGTGAATCTGACCAGCAGACAAGGTTGAGTCTTTCATGAGAAACCACTGGAAGTGAGTTGTGTTTTTACAGCCCTGCGAATTTGGTAATGCAACATCATTTCCGCTGTTCTCTATAGACGGAAGCACTCACCGCCCACCCACCCAGATTCATGGCTCGTTCTGAATGAGAGTATGTGGCTCGTTCTGAATGAGAGTATGTGGCTCGTTCTGAATGAGAGTATGTGGCTCGTTCTGAATGAGAGTATGTGGCTCCTTCTGAATGAGAGTATGTGGCTCGTTCTGAATGAGAGTATGTGGCTCGTTCTGAATGAGAAGAATGCAACAGAATGGGCAGCCACATCTTGAAACAAACTCTTTTGGGCAGAAAGAAAATCAAAATAAATAAAGTTGAACAGAATTCAGATAAAAATGCAAGGATTAGGAAATAATATGGAACACATAGATACAGACAACAGAGTGGCCAACACCCCAGAAGGAAAGGGTGGGGGAGATGGAGGGAGAGGGAGGAGGATAAAAGTGGGGCAGGTGGGTAGAAAGAGACTTTGCTTAGTGGGTGACATGATGTGGTGGGTAGATGGTGTTATACTGAGTTGTACATTTGAAACCTGTATAGTTTGGTGAACCATGTCAACCCAATAAACTAAAAAATAAATTTAAACCAAAAAAACAATACCAAAAACAGGGCAAAGGAAGGACATCACCACACATTCTGAATTACTACCAAATCAGTAACACAGAGAATACACGTTTCCCAAGGTCTAAAGGAGTGGAAGAAAGCATGACTTCTAAAAAATCATATAGTACAGTGGTCCCCAACCTTTTTTGGGCCACGGACCGGTTTAATGTCAGAAAATATTTTCACGGACCGGCCTGTAGGGTGAGGCGAATAAATGTATCACGTGACCAAGACAAGTGTCAAGAGTGAGTCTTAGATGAATGTAACAGAGGGAATCTGGTCATTTTTAAAAAATAAAACATCAAGAAAAATAAATAAAACATCGTTCAGACTTAAATATAAATAAAACAGAAATAATGTAAGTTATTTATTCTTTCTCTGCAGATCAGTACCAAATGGCCCACGGACTGGTACTGGTCCGTGGCCCAGGGGTTGGGGACCACTGATATATAGTAGATTTCCATAAACCAAGGTAGAAAATTATAGGGGAATCCTTTATTTCCCTCACAGTTTAAAGGGGCACATCATACAAGTTAGGTACAAACCTAGGTGGATTCTGAACTCTCAGAGGCCGATCCTTCTGTTTACCTAACCTCTACGCAATTTCATCCTCGGGAGCAGCAATCTGCACTGGAGAGTTTGGCTTCCTTCCCTAACAGAAAGTTACCTCTTCTTCCTCCAGGTAGGCAAGAGATGAGCGCAGGGTCACCCGTTATTCAAAACGAAACCTCCTTTGTTTCCTCCTGGCTCATCCACCACACTCTTGCCATTGGTTCTTTCTCATTCTTCCTCCTCTCTTCCCTTCTCTCCTTCAATCAGCTCACGCCCTGACTTGTAGATCTTTTCGTATTGGGCTTGCATTGTGTTCTTAGCCTCACATTCCAATGGAACCTCTCAGCCTAAAGCAGCTATTACCCATTTTGTAGGATGTGGTGAGTCCAGTAATTTTCAGTTACCACTTGTAGATCTGCAGACCTGTCTGTGGTGAGAGGAGGAGGAGCTTGGTCATTCTCTGCCTGGGACAGATGACTAAAGCGAAGCACATGACCCAAATTAGCAAGGGAAGGGGCAGGGACACATGGAAAGAATTTGCTTCAAACAAATAAAAGTTTTTGGGGGTTTTTGTCTCCTTTTCTTTTATGATTCAACTCCTCTGTTGTTCAGCTAGAAGTTGAAGTCATGGAAAAGAGAGAAATGGCTGGTTGAGTAGGTGACAAAAACTTAAGAAACTGAAAACGATCACCTTTGTGTGGAGATAGAAAATCAATGCATATTCAAGAGGCACTCACATAGGTTTATCCTATAACCATACACAATTAAACCATCCTTCTGTTCCCTGTTCCACTTGGGGTTTCTATTTTGGTTAATGCAAAAGGACTCATGACTGACCGCAAGGCTTTGATTTTATGTCCAAACAGAAGGCTCTGGAGAGTGTCCATTTGTCCTCTGTGTAACAACTGCAAAGAAATGTAGCAATTAGCTTTGCTAGGAAGCAGCCTTCCAGTCAATTATGCACTGAGAAAAAACTTGCAGAGCTTCAAGCCGGCAACAACCCCCCCACCCCCACCCTGTGCACAATAAACTCACATTAAGGGATTCCTTAGATTGAAGAATATTTGACAGGTGTCAATTGTTGGGAATACCTCTCAACTACAATCTTGAAAATAGAGAAATGATTTTAAAAATTCTCATGTATTTTAAAGCAGCTGAGTGAAGTTCAGTCTCCATGCAGCCCTTCAGAAACAATCCCTCCCCACACAAACTCAGATGTGTACATTTTAATCCTTTCCTCTGCTTCTGATCCAGAAGTATTCCAACTCCATTCCTGTGCTTTAAGATTCTGTGCCTGGTGTCAAAGGTGACAGTTTGCGGTGGCCCTCATGAGGCCAGGTGAAATAAAAGGAAAACATACCACTCACTGCCTCAACTCCAAAGCCTTGTCATTGAATATACTCTTTCCACTTGTAAATTTTCATCTTACTTCTCATCGGTACATAAACCACACTTGTTTAAATGTTCACTTCTTTTGGATAAGAGTTTCCTTGAATAAGAGCTATGTGTTTCATTTAACATGAGGATGCATAATGTTTTGTGCCTACCCTTCAACCTGAAGTAGAACCTCAGAGAGCCCGTGTTGGACCTCGGCACGAACCACCAGCTCCTCTTGTGCGGTGCTTAAGCAAAGACAGCAAACACGGCTGAAGACATCAAATGTGCAACACCTCCCAGTGAAACTGAGCAGCAGAGAAGAGATACAGCCAAACGCCAACAGAGAACCATAAATGTCATGAAGAAAATGATCTCCAGAGAGGTTTTCACAATACATAAATTCAGGAGAGTTTATTACAATCAAAGACGTTTACTCGACTTGACATTGCAAGTCCCCAAGGACAAATGAGGCTCATAAATTCTGAGTGCCATGAAAGCACATAGTACTCTCCCCCCGTGAGCGCGCTCCGTTTTTCTCCAAGATCTTGCTCTGCAGAGCATGGGTTGCAGATGAGTAGCACCAGCATCGGCTGGTAGAAACGCCTCACCCCAGACTTGGCAAAGTTTCCAGGAGATCTGCGATCAGTGTGCGCTGTGGAACTGGAGAAGCTCTGGTCTGAGAGCTGCCCTCCCAATCTGCTGTCCAGAAGTGATGTAAAAACACTCCCAACCTGCGATTAAACAGAGGGTCTGCTCACCTGCGGATTGGAACAGACAGCATTACATAAACCAAGAACCCTATTCATAGTCACTTTGGAAACTCCCAAACTATGAGTCGGATTAGTCCAGAAGCTGCGGTTAGCAGGCAAGTCAAAGACCCAAACCACCTCAGAGAGATTCCGACGACACACTCTGTGTCAGAGTTTCAAAGCAAAGTTAGTAATATTTTAATCCCCTCACCACAAGAGTATGTCTAATATAGTTTGTCATGAGGCCAGTGACTTAGCGAAAGGAATCTGGATTTTCCCTGTCATATCAGCATTTTAATATGGGGGGGGGGGGGGTGTATCAGAACTGGTTGCAAATGAGAGCAGTTCCGGTTGCCGGCTAGCCGCCAACACTAATGATAATACAAGATCATTCTAAGAGTTTTAATGTTAGGCTTTCCAGATTGTTCACTTGATGATATCACTCCATAACCTGGAAAATAAATAAACAGAGCTCAAAGTTATCCCCCTCCAATGGACTGATGAATTCTTGAACTCTGACTTCAGGTGCATAAGATATCACTGTTTCCCTGTGCCTGAGGATCAGGGAGATCTAAATTCTTCTCTAGGGACATTTTCCATTTATCCTTAAAAATTCTATATGAAGAAGTTAATGAAGCCCTGGCCAGTTGGCTCAGTGGTAGAGCGTCGGCCTGGCGTGCAGGGGACCCAGGTTCAATTCCCAGCCAGGGCACATAGGAGAAGCGCCCATTTGCTTCTCCACCCCCCCCCTTCCTCTCTGTCTCTCTCTTCCCCTCCCGCAGCCAAGGCTCCATTGGAGCAAAGATGGCCCGGGCGCTGGGGATGGCTCCTTGGCCTCTGCCCCAGGCGCTAGAGTGGCTCTGGTTGCGGCAGAGCGATGCCCCGGAGGGGCAGAGCATCGCCCCCTGGTGGGCAGAGCTTCGCCCCTGGTGGGCGTGCCGGGTGGATCCCGGTCGGGCGCATGCGGGAGTCTGTCTGTCTCTCCCCGTTTCCAGCTTCAGAAAAATACAAAAAAAAAAAAAAAAAAGAAGAAGTTAATGATTGTGGCCAGGCCTTATATATTGATAACAGCCAAGGTAAATCCAGAAGTCTGAACCAATGGTAATGCCAAAAGGCATTCACTAACTGGGTTGCTTCCATGAGCGATACCCAAAATCAGGAATGCAGCATCTGTGGCCTCATCCAACATGTCTGCCTATTTGCACCTGGTCCATGGGAGTGACTCACAAAGGGAGTGACGATTTGGGATTAACCCTCTGGAGTCCTTACTCTACCTGATTGAGCCTGATTATGCTCACACTCCTCATGCTCGGGTGAGAATGTTTCTTTGATCATTAAGTCAGAAGAGCTCCCTTTCATTGGCAAGTCTCCCTTCATGCAAAATGATTCTGGCTTCCATTCTTAAAGGCTTTACTCTAATTATTCCAAACAAGTATCATGAAATATTTTAACAACCAGTGGTTTGAGTTTCTGAAACCATTCTTCAAAACGAGCAGCTCATGGCCTTCGGATTCAGTTTCTTACTGAATATGGGCCCGCTGCGTTTCCATCCCACCTACGGTGACCAATTTGTCACACTTAGCACTGAACGTCTCATGTCCCAAGAAACCCATCAGTCTCAGGCAACCTGGGACTGTTCATCACCATAATTTCATCTTCCCTTCTCTCGCTGTCTCTCCCAGCTGTGTCTCTAACTCCCACCAACAAAGGGACGACCTACTCTCTATTTGCCATGATGCCCACCTTGTATCGGTTCTTGTTTATTTCTCTTCTTCTCTCTGTTCCTCTCCATCCACATCTTCCTTTTTCCTTTTTGACTTTGTTTCTAAACCTTTCTTTCTCCCTTAAGCAACAGTTATAGAAAAGGATGCCATTTTTCAAGATGAGGAAATTTAGGAACATAGAAGGTAATAGTTGAGAAATAAGGATCTATTTGTCCAAGACTGAACCCTGCAACCTGACCTCATAGAAAGGGAACTTTCCTTCTGCATTGTTCTGTGGGAATCCTGCTACCATCAGTGTTAAAGTCCATTGAAGCTGGTTAACAGCAAGGTCTAGACCCCCAAGCCTTTTCCTACAACCCTCAGTTTTGCCAGGGGAAGGGTCCATACTTCATCAACCAAGAAGAATGACATGGCGAACCATGCTGCAACTACAGGTCCTGGAATCCGACTCCGTGATTCTTCCAGGGCAGGAGCTTGTGCCCCCCCCCCCCTCAGTGCCCGTCACAGACCTGAGCTGGCAGCAGAGACTCAGTACTAAGTTCCTGCCATATCATTTTACCGTCATTTCCTAGTCCCTGGTCGTGCCAGGAAAAGGCCATGTTCTCTTATCTATGAGTCTTTTTCTGTTCTGCTTGCTCAGTTAGATTTCCGGTGGTTCTGAATGACGATTGTTGTGTAATTTTGTTATAATTTCAATGGGATTGTGGGAGGTAGGATTAGAGCACAGCATTTACCTACTCATCATCTTGACCAGACTTATTTCAATATGCATTCACGTGTAGAATCTGTGATTTCAATACCCATTAACTGTAAAAATCTTAAGTCTGTGTGGAGTTGAGGGCTAAGATTTTTACTTTTAAAAACATAATTAGATCCCAAAAAGCACCATTGAATGCCACAGATATATGGGACCCTTTGCTGGAGGTTGGCACTGCCAAATGGGGGCCAATGACAACCAGATGGACCTGACTTTATGGAGTTTATAATCTAGTGACAGTCCTCAGAGGACAAAGAGATGCTTCCAATCCAGGGTGCCAGGTGCTATAAAAAGGATGGTTCTGCATGCCATGGGGACAGAGAAAGAGCTTAGTATAGGCAAGCAGAGTCAAGAGCAGGTGGAAATGTCAAGGGATGATTACCTGGAATTATATATTTGGATTGGGGAAAATATTATATCTTCATTTTCCATAAACTCTCACTGAAATTTAGCATTTCCACCCATAATGATTGTTGGCAACAACCACAGTAGCATTAGTAGAGTCTCTGATCACAAAATAAGAATCCTGGCTATTTTCACGTCTCAGCACCGTTACTCAAAATATCCTTAAGGCTCCTTATCATTTCAAAATGACACAGGTTATTTAATACATCGCTACATATTGTCATTTAAAACATTAAGAACGAAACATCAAAACTTACTTCCTCTAACATTTTGGTAGATGTTTTTCAGTAGAACCATTCTACTTCACTTAGAAATGTTATTTTATGCATTTAGAACACTATTCTGAAAAGGGATTAATAGGTATGTATGGCTAGATGCCTAGTGGGTCCATGGTGCCGATGGGGGAAGAGCCCCTGAGAACTGGTCCCTTGCAGTGAGGTCAAGGTTTTGTGGGGCCAGGGAGCCCAGGGCGTTGCTGGTGGAGGCAGAGATAAGGGATTCCGAGGAGGTTGGCTTCTATCTCGAGGAAATGAGTGGTGTTCCAGGCAGAGGCAACAGCACATGCAACACTGGAGCAGCCTGCAGTCAGAGAGACGGACGAACATTCTGAGTCTGCAGACCCACAGAAGGAGAGAAAGAACGTGGAGGGCGGAGGCCCTGGGATGTCTGGAGGAGCGTACAGATGGAGTTGAATTTTATCCTCAGAGTACTAAATGATAACATTTTTCAAACAAAAATTTCAAAATTTCTCATTCTGCAGATTTTTTTTTAAAATCTCTTCTCAAATGATTATTTCTGTCTTGGTTTTATCAGTAATTGAAATAATCCTATGGCCTAGAGCCATAAATTTCCCTAGACTACATGTGGATGGGCAAAGTCAGTATAGCATTTTTTTATTACTTTTCTCTATATTGGCCTTATCTTTGTACAATCTGAAGTACAAATGTCAAATTAAATAAGACATAAAAGAATATTACCTTCCTCTTCCATTTTACAGCTGCTTCTATCTATTTAGCCTGGTGTTCTACCTGCTTGTTCTTCTCCTCGCCATGATGTGGAAGCTCCCCTGTCTCATGGTGACACCAAGGAGAGGCTGTGTGATGGGGCGATGTCTTGCGATGCTGTCTGGATACACACAGGCCACTACTGGCAACAGGTCCTCCATCGCACCTTTGCACTGTTTGCCTGGTCAGCATCCCTGTGATATTTACTGTTTGCGATTCTTTGGTCTTACTCTCTCTAGTCTTAAAGGGATGATGCTTCTTCTTATTGAGTTAGTTCCTCCTTAGGTCTTGCTGGCAATCCATAGCTCCCTCTGCCCAGGTATCTAGCCTGATAACCACTCAATTCTAGCCAGACGAGCAAGCCTGAAACCCTCAGTCACAGAGAACTCTACAGCATGCTATTTCTTCATTTCTTCTCTCCAGCTGCCATCAATAGCAACTTACATCACATGATGGTACAAGTAGGAAATTCCAGATGCCCCCATATCATGCTTGTCTAAACACACACACACACACACACACACACACACACACACACACACACACATATACACACACACACACCAATCAAGCCACACTGCTGATTTAGCTAAAATGTACCTCTCCATTGTTGACCTATCTTAAGAGCCGATGTCTCCCCAAAATCCCACACAGGAAATAAGGTACTGCGCCTTCTTTCTTTCCCTTAACTGATCTGAGCAAAGACACCCTGCAGGATTTGAGACTAGAAGTTTAAAGGTATGGCGCATAAGTCTGACCAGCAGCCTGCCTTCCTCGATGATTCTCTTCTCCTTCCCACAACCCACAGGCAGAAAAACTGAGATTCCCCACCCTATATTGCTCTGGCTGGTACTAAATCACATTCTCCTTTCTACTTGCAACATGAAACCTCAAGGCTTATCTTACATACTGAATGAAACAACTTACGATCTGAGTCTTGTACAGAATTACCCAGACCTCTTAAAAACAGGAACATTGGAAGCTAAAAATTCATTAGTTAATATTTTATAAAGAATATCCCCTATGATCCATTTCTCTCTACCACCATTTCTTACACTTGTGCTACTCAGAATGGCCTTAGACTGAACTTACCGTATTTTTCACGCCATAAGATGCACCTGACCATAAGACGCACCCTAGGGTTTTAAGGAAGAAAATAAGAAAAAAAAATATTCTGAACCAAATGGTGCGTTAAAATATTTAATAAAATAGACCACAATAATATTTCAACAATGTAAACTCAACAGCAGTATTAACAACCATTAGCATTATTTTTAACAAATGAGAAGAGACTTTAATGTTCAAATACTCTTCTAGCTGTCCTGGAACCCGCAGCAGCTAAGAAAAATGAACATTCACTCCATAAGACACATGAGCATTTTCCCCTCTTCTTTTGGGGAAAAAAAAGTGCATCCACAAAAGTAGAGGGGAAAATGCCCGTGCGTCTTATGGAGCAAAAAATACGGTACTTCTGGTCAATGTTGCTGAAAGTCTCAAACTATTTTGTGTCTGATCCGACGGTTTCTGTGCAAGGCATTGGTTTGATGCACTGAGAGCAGACAGAACTTAAGCAGGCTGATTGTTACACTTTTAAACTACCAGCTGCCAAACCCAGAGCCAGTTTATTGAAAAGGCTCTCCCCTCTCACCTGTCCTTTTGTGTCTTTCTGTTACTCTCTCTCCTTTCCCTCTCTCTCCTTTCCTTCCCTTTCCTTCCCTTCTCCCCTATTCAACCCTCTAGCTGGCCCCCTAGTGCTTGTTCACACAGAAAACTCAGTCCTAGAAAACAGTACTCAGGGAGCCTTCAATTTTAATGCATTACACGTGGTAATGCAAAAAAAAAAAATTCTTAGAATAATTATGCTCTTTAAAATATGACTCCTGTTCAATGCTTTGGTTTTCCTGCCTTTGTGCTGCAGGCTAAATATTACTCAAGATTCCTGCAAGACAGAGTGCTTTCTCACCAATTATCTGAAAGGCCCAAAGAACGGTACTTACATCAAAGCCAAGCCTAATGACAAAGGACACCTGGCCACTGCAAACACAGGCATCTCTCAGCTCCTCGCTCCATTTGGCAAAAAGCTATTTCCATCTCAGTCACAACGCAACAAAGGACTAATTGATGGGAGCCTTTTTTTTTCCATCTTTCAAAAATAAATTGAGCCAACCCCACAAGCTCATCTAGAGGAATTAATTAGGGAATAGGAAATCTCCGAAGCCATCCTTAAATTGAGATTGAACAAAGCCTAGGGAACAGATGGCTTTTCATCTGAATTCTTTAAAACCTTTAGCACTCTGCTAATTCCCCTACAGAAATGAAAAAAAAAAAAATTGCTAAATGAATTTGAGCAAACCATTTCACCAGGTGTTCAGTTCCCCTAAGGTTCCTTTTGCTCTAGGGGGAAAAAAAAAATACAAAACCAACAGGTATCCCCTCTACTGATATTATAATTTCATTTATACATGGGAGTCCTTCCCCTATTGCTCATTGGAAATCTCCCCAGCATTTCTGACTACCAAGCTGGAGGAGTGATTCCTTTAATTGAAGCAGCTGATCAGAGACAACTGCTCCAAGCACAAGGGTTATATCAAGGCACACAAAACAAAGTCAAGAATGAGGTCATTGTTCAAGCAGAGTAGAAAAATAGGAAAACAATTTTGTCATTCTGTTTCAGCTATCTGGAAATATCTGTGGCAAGAGCTGGCAAAAGTTGACTGGGTTATCCTAATTGAGTCGATGTTTTCCTGTACAAATGTACCTTGTAGAAACAGTGAAGCAAAGGGTCGCTGACTCTCATTTGCATGGTTCACAAGAAGCTGTCCTACACAGCACCCAGAAGGGTGAGCTGTTGGAACTTACATATTCTCTATACCAAGGGTATTTAACTACCATCTTCCATGAGAATTAGTATAAATTGTTAAAACTGTTTTAAGCATGTGTTATTTATTTTTGATTCATATTTTAAATTGAATAATGTTATATAGAAATTTGACATTCCACTAAAATATCAGGACATTCTGGTATTCATTCATTCATTCATTCTTCTTTCTTTTTTAATAACAATTTACATTACACATAATCTCTACCCATAGACTGGACCATGCCAGGAAAGATCCCAATGGACCAAGGATATACTAAGATAACACCATTCTGATACAGGTGAATTCTGAAACATGGATTTAAAATCTGCACTGTGCAATCAATCCTGGATGGGGGTCATCAAGGGAAACTGAAAATCTAAGGGAAAACAGGTGACGCCAGTCAGCAAAGGAAGTGGGTTTAGGTTTCGAGTGCTCGGTACCAGCCCCGAGACACTCCACAAACCAACCCGAAGACACGAGCCTGCACTGGCAACAGCTATCCAGGTCACTTCCTTCTCACCTGCCTGCCCCCTGTCCATCACATCTGCTACAAAAGCTCTTATTGCACTACTCTTTGCTAGGAAAAGTTTGGATCAGACAGAGATCTACTTCTATCAAAGTGGATATAAAAGGATTTCAGTCCCAGACATCTTGGTTCAAGAGAGAAGGGGTGCTAAGTGAAACATCTAGAGCAGAAGTTATGCTAAAAATCAATAAATAAATTCAGTCACACACACAACTGATTGGTTATAACACACATTTATTCAGTGAACGGGTCTATAAGCACTCTGCTGAGAGTTAAAGAAAAATGAGTAGGTAAAATAGAAATGACCTTCATTCTCTTAGAACTCTCCATTCCTTTTGAGAAGACAGTCCAATATCTCCAAATGTATATAATTATAAACTGTAATACATGGTATAAAGATTAAAGGATAAGAAGTATACAAAAGTGGAAACCAGTCTAGGCAGGAATGTCAATCTTCCCTAAAAAATAAAGTTTTGAACTAAAATCAGAAGAAGGAGCAGACATTAAGTGTTGTGAAGGTGACAAAGGATAGAATGCAGGCCAGAGAGAGGACACAGCATGGGCAAAGGCCCTGAGAGAGGATCTGGCTGAGCGCATCTGAGGAACTGAAAGAGATCCCTGGGGCTAGGAGGAAGTCAGCCAAGGCTCAGGGTTACGCAGGAGGGTCCAGAGCCTGTAGAGCCTTAAGCGACAGTGGAAGACTTGTCTTTGTATGGGGGCCCCAGAAGCAGCCTCTGAGTTCAAGATTCCAGTGAGAGATGATTCCGGGGAACACCAGTAGAGGCACTGAGACACAGAGAAGGGAAGACAGCAGATAAAGGATGGGTCGTAGAGAAAATTACCACTGTGGACAACTGTAGCTTCATCCCGCTGCCAGGAAACAGAAGACAGTGCAGACCATGCACCTGAGAAACATCACACCCAATCTCATCCCAATTTTCATTCATCTTTAAATGAGGAGAGCTGGAGGGCACATTAACTTTCCAGCATCCCAGGACCGCAGTGCCTGTGGTTGGGCACACTGTGGAAAGCTGGACTATTGTGCTCCATAGTAGTGATGCTAAGAACATCTGGGCAGGTCACGTTATCTACTGCCTTGCCATAGATCTAAACGTGTACACTCATTCCAGCTTACAGAGTAGCATTAGTAACCTCAGAAGGCAGTAAAACTCTTATCTTCATTTTTAATATTTTTATTCCTACACTTACATAAGGTTGCGGTTTATGTGTGTGATAGTTCAGTACATCTGTCTGAGGTGCTTATAAGCACTCTGCAGTACGGAGGGCTTCTTGTTCCCATTTTACATACTAAAAAGATGGGAATTACTCTTTGTTCAAAGCATATGTCTAAAAGAGAAGCATCTTCAATTCAAATTCAAGGCATTAGTTTCCATAAGCATTTTCATTTCTGACATGTCATGATGACACAAGTGAGATGACAGGATAGTCCCCATATCTGATTAAAACTTAATCATACAATTGTTTTCAGGATCCAATAGGAAAAAGAAAGGGATCCCTGTCATTTAACTTTGTCTGTCTAATTCTAAAAATAACAGAATTCCATCTTGAATAATAAAATTTGGGATAAAAATAAAAGTTAACAGTTTCCTGTCCAATAGTTCTATATTTCATATATTTTAAGTGACGAGTCAGAAGATTAATTATGGAAAACACTGTGTAAGATAAAGAGGTTGTCCAATATAATTGACTGGAACACCATCTGATAATATAAAGAAGCTCTCTTAAAGTCAAAAGTCACAAAAAGATATTATTATACTCCTTTCAGACCTAAATTCTAGTTCTTAAGCTTTACCGGTGAGAGTAAATAAAACTGAACCTAAAAGAATTTCTGAAATTCTATCCCTGTATAAAAATGTTCACCTGTTTTCTCATATAAATTTCTGAAACACACATTTGGGCCACAGAAAATAATTTCTCATGTGCAAGTTCTCCAGGTCAAATGTCAGCTTTGGGGACATAGGTTGTGTTGTGTAGATGTGTGCTTTACTTAATGTGATTCTCATACTCTAGTTTAGGATATCCCTTTTCAAAGTGAATATTTCCACTCTGTTGGCCAGTATGCCGGTCTTACTGTTGATTATGTGTTGAGTCTTGAACATCACCCACATTCTGTTAAAAATGAGCCTCACCATGGCTTTGCACGATGCAATGAGATGAGAACATAAAGAATAACCTGGTCTGAGAATGTCCACTATTAAAAAAAAGAAGAAGAGGAGGAGGAAATCTATAAGTAAGAAAGCAGATTTTTCTGAATGCCTATTTTCTACGGAATTTCTGCTGACCTTGCAACCTGGCTCTGTAGTTCCCAACACGCCTGACTCCATTTCCTGCAGTGCACTTTTCCTAGATAATTGTTGTCCCGTAAGGATGGGAAATGATTTATTTATTTTTCCACATGATGACAAAATGTTGCTTTCAGAGGAGGTACTTCAATAATACGAATTGTTGCAGGTTCTTACAAAGGAGGAGCTGGGGGACATTCTTCAGCATGCGTTATTTCTATTCACTCTCAGTTTGGCAGCACCATCCATTTTCAATAGCCCCTGCATCTGGCAGTTACAGCTAATGTCAATGGAGTGGGAGACATCACGTACCATTGATAAATGTCAAAAGGTTCTCTTGACCTCAGAACGGTCAATATCAGTGTTAGAAATTTTAATACCTTTTAAAATAGTTTTACTGTAATTTCACAGAAAGCTCATGCATGTAATAACATGGCCAATAATAATGAAATCTAAATATCTCAATCAAAGCCAGATTGAGATCTTCAGAACCCGTATATACTAGATCTATGAGAAACTCAGATGGAAAAATGCCATCTTGGAATTTGTAGACTACTTAACCAAAATCAACAGCTTTTTGTTTATCTTGTCAAATATAAAATAATTCCTTTTAGCAATTTCCTTTCCTACTGTGCCTTTGACAATGTATTTGGTGAAAGGATATTTGTTTTATCGTGTCCCACATCAATAATGCATTGCCGGGCCCTGGCCAGTTGTGTCAGTTGTAGAATGTTGCTCAGTGTGTGGATGTCCCAGGTTTGATTCCTAGTCAAGGCACACGGAAGAAGCACCCATCTGCTTCTCCACCCCTCCCCCTCTCACTTCTCTTTCTCTTTCTCTTTCTCTTTCTCTCTCCTTCTCCCTCTCCCCCCACCCCTCCTGTAGCCATGGCTCAATTGAAGAGCGCTGAGGATGGCTTCATGGCCTTTGCCTCAGGCGCTAAAAAATGGGCTCTGGTTGCAATGGAGCAAGGGCCCCAGAAGGGCAGAGCATCACCCCCTAGTGGGCTTACCGGTGGATCCTGGACAGGGTGCATGCGGGAGTCTGTCTCTGCCTCCCTGTGCTCTCATTTAAAAAAACAAAACAAAACAAAAACGCAATGCCTGTGACTTCATATTTGTTTCTTTCCAAGTTTATAGTAGACATAATGTTTGAGGGTAGTTTCACTTGATTTTGATTGGCCACAAAGTTGTTCTATTTAGTTAAATGGAATGATAACAGTAAGTGATACTCTGGGTAATACCAACAATTTATTTAACAAATTATCTCCAGAGACACTTAGCTGGTCTTAGATCCTTGTTCTACAAAAGATTAAAAGATTCTTAAGAAGGGTTAATGTCCTACATGGACACAGGCAACACTATGGTGATTACCGGGAAGAGGAGGGCAGAGGAAGGTATGGGGGATAAATGGTGATAAACAAAGACTTGACTTGTGTGAGTGAACACACAATACGGTGTATAGAGATGTGTTGTAGAAATGGGTTCCTGAAAATCTGTATAATGTTTTTAACTAGTGTCACACCAATAAATTCAATTTAAAAAGAAATAGAAAGAGAGAAAGATAGGAAGAGAGAGAGAGAGAAAGAAAAGAGAGAGAGAGAGAGAGAAGAAATTTTGTATCCTAAATCTTTGGCATCAGCTTCAGTGGAATATTCCGTCAGCGGCCTTGGGTGGTCTGTCTTCTATCCTCCACATACTTTTCTTTGCATATTATAAAATGTTATAAAAGTGGACATAACACATAGAAATTCATAATTATAAGAAAACAATGATGGATGCCCCCATTTAGAAAAGAATTAGCAAACAGGGCCTGCAATTTTCCGATAGCTTTTTACCTGTTTTGTGAGATCTTTAAAAAACAAAACAATTTTTGTTTTAGACATCAGCGGATATTGTGGTGTTTTGCCACTAGCCACAAACCACACTTTAAAAAAAATCCTTGAGACTTTTATTGTCCCTGATTTGGCGAGACTTTTAGCAAACAAATTGTTCAGAATGTTGACGTCAGTATGGTGCGCAGGATGATGAGATATTTCTCTTACAAAGGGAGCCCAATGTATTGCTCACTCTCAGTCAGAGTTGAAAAACATTTTTAGTTTCTTAGTAACAAAAAGACATGGGAGTAAATGGTTTTAAAATCAAGATGTTCAATATGCTTATTGACACTAATATTTCTCACTCATTATATGTAAAGCATTTATATGAGAATATAAAATATTTTGACCTTAGAAGATAGAAAACTCAAGCCTATGTAAATGAATTCAAATGATTTAAATTATCCATTGAAAGAAAATTAAGTTTGTAGAATTGCATTATTTTTCACTGAGCCCATAATTATATAATATCAAGAGATTTGTTGACCTTAGCCGGATAGCTCAGCTGGTTAGAGCATTGTCTCAAAGCAGAAAGGTTGCCAGTTCGATCCCAGTCAGGGCACATACAGAAACAGCTTGATGTTCCTGTCTCTCTCTCTCCCTTCCTCTCTCTCTAAAATAATAAAAAAAATTAAAGAAAATCTGTTTACATCTTTTATTTAATTCTAAACTCCACCTTTTTGTAGATGTGCTTTTATTTGCCTTTTCAAATAAGGATACTAAATGCCAGATATGGATATAATATGTTTAATTAATTATGTCAACACGTACATGAACAGTGGAATCACCTAGAAGGCTTCGAAAATAGTAATACCTCAGAAATTGTAGTTTATTTGGTCTGGGTTGTGATCTAAGCTTTGTAATTGTTAAGAGATTCCTAGGTGATTCAAACATGAAGAAAAGTTTAAAAACTCCTTGGTAACAAGATAGACATTCTTTTGTGTCAGGGTCTTTGGAAGTTATTAAAGTTCTATATTGCACTGAATATAGCCTGGGATATTAATCTGAGAGAATTTTAAAAATGTAGACTATGTCATCGATATTATCAATGGTATACTTTCATAAGGGAGATGTTCCTTTATTTGTGGCTTGGTGATAAACTCTATGCTAACTACTATTGTTGTCAGTAAAGGTGATGATAATAATGCCTAAATTTAATGAGTACTTCCTCTGTGTCAGGTTTACTTTACAGGTATTTTTGCATGAGTTTTCCATATACTGTCCTTTATAAGATAGTCCTTTACCCTTTTTAAAGGTGAGAATTCAAAGACAGAACACTGATGTAACTTGCTAAAGATCCCATAGCCAGTAGGTGGCAAAGACAAGTTCAGACCTAAGTCTGATAAAGCCCAAGGCTTATGCCCTTCACAACCCTGATATCTAATATACCTCAGACTTCATAGATCATAATAAAATAATTATAACTAGGGGTGAGCTGCACAATTAATAGTCAGATGTTCTCGCCAAATTCATCCTTGAAGCTATTTTTTCTTAAGTTTCTTGGTTGAGGCCCCTGGCTTTCCTTCATTCTGTCTCAAAAACCATAACTGGGTGCCCGATCTTATAATCTTATTTCTCCCTTTCTCAAAGTACATTTGTCTCCACTGATAATTCATTCATTCATTAAACAATGCAAGAAAAATAGAAGGCTACTCATTGCTATTGTTATTTAAGATTTGTCACATGCAACTGAAATAATTTTTGAATTATGCACAGGAAATAGAGTTAAATATAGACAAAAGCCAGTCAATACAAGGCAGAAAACCTTTATGAACAACTTTGAGAACTACACCCACCAGCACACAAACAGAGTAGCTAAGTGGAAAGGCAGAAGCCATCCCATGAACTTTGCAACTGCACTCTGGATACCCAGAGCATTTACACCATTTCTCATGGTCTCTTAAATCCCCAGATTTAAAGGAAATTTAAAAAATAGAAAAAGTATTTCTCTTTTGTGATTGTTTCCTTGCTTGTTTTAGATCCAAATAATATCTAATAGAATGCATTCAAATCACATATTGCATTATCATCGATTATAATCATGTATGAGCAGAAAATTCAGTGATATGTGAAAACTAGACATCGGCTCAACATACAGGATTCTTGATAGGCATGAACACGTATTGTCTGGGACACAAATTTTCCTCAAGAAATCTCTAACCTTTAATTCCTAATCCACTCTGGAAGAATTTAACATTTATGAAAAGGAAAGCCACCTTAGGAATGATTTTTGCAGGTGAAAATGATCACCATGAAGTTTTAAAAATCAATAAAAGAAATAATAGACTATATTTCCCAGAATGCTGAAGGAGATATTTAGATGGTGGACGTGAGAAATCCAACTGAAACTTCGAGATAAAAGGATAGGGTTAAGGAAGACAACAATCAAATGTCAGAGAAGCAAGGCATATAGAACCAAGAGATTTAAGTATGGGACAGAATCCTAGAAGGCAAAACTGTTGCAATAATCAAATTAATTTTAAAAATTCCTGAGCTGAAGAAAGTTTGAACATTTAGTCCAAGGGTCTAAGAATACTAGATATTAATAAAAACCCAACTACATGAAACAATTATAATTTGTTTTTTTATTTCTTTGTGTATAAAGGTAATATTCTAAAAGCTTCTAGGCAGAAAAGACTAAAGTAAAACCTATGAAGAGAGCATTAGATTTTTTTTTTCCACAATACTGCATGAAATAAGGCAATGAAAGAAGTATTTTCAGGGTTTCAGGGGAGATGTTTGTGACCCAAAATTCTAACCTAAGAGAAGTCAACATCAGTTAGTGAGGACAGAGAAACTTCTCAGACATGAAATCACTCAGGAAGTACGCTACTCAGTTATCTGTCTTGAAAAAACTTACTCAAGGAAGTATTTCACCCAACCAAGAAATGAATCAAAACCAAGAAATTAACTCAATTTGAGGGCATGTGTGAATTCAAAGAAAAGGCAGTGAGTAATGATCTTAACACAGAGCTGGTGTCTGAGTAACTCTCATAAACACAGTTATGAATATTGACAAATGTCAAAAGTGACTCTTGGATTAGAAAGAGCATGCCATTTAAAAATAAATCACTAAAAATACCTAGTTTTATTTAAACAGAAATAGGGTAATGGCAGCATTGAGAAAGACGGAAGAAATGAAGCTATCCTAACCTTATTATTCAGAAGGTTATTATACACACACATACATATAATATATGTATATATTTATATGTGTATATATACACATACATTTAGAAGTACACACTACATATGTACACAGAGCATATGCATGTATATGCTCTCTATCTATCTATATTCATTTGACTATTAGTATATCCATTTAAGTATTAGTAAGAAATCCAATTTGGATAGCATATAAAAAAGAAACATGAAAAGGGAGATTTGGAGATAAACTCTATAGAAAGCCCCATTAGGGGAAGATACTAAAAAATCTGTACATCATTTTGTAATACAGGAGAACAGACATAGTTGTAAAAGTGAAGGATAAAAAGGACTGAAAACATGAAACAGGGAATCAAGTATAGGAAGTAGAAGGAGAAAGACCAATGGCCAGATCAGATGCAAAAATATGTGTCATCTCTTGGAACATTGAGTATGTTAAAAAACAATAGGGAAAAAGAGGGACCCACATGATAAGCTGCATCTTCACAAATTTAAGATAAAACTACCACCTCATCCCAACTTTTGCACCTTCCTGAATTAGTTCGAAGGAAACTGCCATGTTTCTTCAATTCCTTAAGTGGGAGTTAACTTTTAAAAATAGCGTTATCTTATTTTTCTTATTTAGTTACTGTAGAAGTGTTGAGTGATCAGTCTCCAGTCAGTGATATACTAGACTGGAACATTTTAATTTTCTCTAATAAATGCCATCAAGTTTATTTCCCCTTTTTCTCCCCAACCAAACCTACAGCCCCATGGGAAAACAGAAAACATAATCACTAATTAATGGGGCCTCAATCCATTCAATTAGAAAACAGCTGAATGCTGTAATTTGCAGCACATCTGGTTATTGTAACTTTAAGTCTCCTTCAAATAGATATTTGGTTGTATTTGGCACCCATTTTCTCTTCTGCTTGAAATGTACAGAGAATAGGTAACATTTCGCCATTTCCTTCTCTCACCCTCCCCTCCAGTCCCTTTCCACAAACTCCTGCTCACTAGAGGTACTGCATACAAGAGATGGAAGATAAAATTCTAAGGGTAAATAGACTCTTTCATTGGTAATTTCCCTGCTGCTTTCTGCCTAGTTCCCTTGAATAGAACCACAGAATGTACATTTTGACAATTCTCAAGTAATTGAAGTAGGTGACAATCTGAACGTGTTAGCATTAGGAAATAGCAGTTATCATTTTTGAAACAGTGTCCCTTTTGTTTCAGGATTCATATTGAATTAGATCAGTTTTGCTCTGAGAATATATCTTGCCTGCCAATGGCCTCCAGACATGAAAAATGCTGCCCCAGAATAAAATCAAACCCCCAGCCCCAGTAAAAAGATCAACATTTATATAGGATACAACATGGTGTGCATTTGTTCAGGATTTTTGCCTTAATTAAATATTTTCTATCCCTGACTCAGAAGTTGGAAAACACAACTGAGATACCACAAAGTACACAGTATTCGAAGCTTGTCTGTAAAATGGTAACTAAAAGCCATAGAATTCTACTCCAGCTGTTACTAGGTCATTTTCAAGGATATTCTGAGAACAAACAATGGACTAAAAAGCCATGAAATACATTTTTTTTTTAATTGAACAAAAAGCAATTGTGTTACTTTTCCTTAAAGTGATATTATCATCATATAACCCTCACTGACAATAGAAGATGGGTGGATTTTTAATAACACATTTTAAACAAAAGGGTGGCGAACTTTGATTTAATATAAGATGTATTCAATTCCAGTCTGAGTCACCCTAATCCTTTGTCATGCCACCCTATCTCTGCCACAGAAAGCTGCCAAAAGAAGTAATGCAGGTGACTCCCAGTGTCCCGGAATTTCTCCAAAATGCTTGACAGAGCCATACTTCTAAGAATTGAATTTTTGGAAAGTGATTGCAAATGCTACTTACTGAATGATAACAGAGTCTATCATTAAACTTGAAATAAAAATGGAAGCCTTAGTTTAAGGGATGTCAGTGAAACCTGAAAGTTGAGTCAAAGACACAGAAATTATGTGATCACATCACCCTAAGTACATTTTTTAATAAATAATTTGGACATGAGATTGCACTATGTGATTAATGCTAATCATAGATTCACTTATTTAAATTCTAAATTCAATACAACAACAAAATTTTGTTTTTAAACATTAGTAATTATTTGCTGACATTAATTTACAACTTATTTACTTTCAAAATTATGTTTGGATGTCTTTTAACGATTAATAAACATTATGGGCCTTGACTGGTTGGCTCAGTGGTAGAGCACTGAGCTGACATGTGGATGTCCCAGGTTCAATTCCCGGTCAGGGCACATAAGAGAAGCAACCATCTGCTTCTCCATCCCTCTTTTTCCCCTTCTCTCTCCTCTCCTCCCCCCCTTTCCCTCCTGCAGCTATGGCTCAATTGATTTTAGCGCATTGAAACCAGGTCCTAAGGATGGCTCCATGGTGGCTCTACCTCAGGTGCTAAAAATAGCTCAGTTGCGAGCATGGCTCCAAATGAGCAGAGCATCAGCCCTAAACAGGATTGCCGGGTGGATCCCTGTCAGAGCTCATGTGGGAGTCTGTCCCTTTGTCTCCTTTCCTCTCATTCAAATTAAAAACAAAAACCAAAACATTATTTTTCCTTCCTAAAATATCAATAGCATTCCTTTGAGAAATATCGTATTACTTGAAAAAAAAAAAATCAGGGTTATATAATAAGAGCAGAGAGATAGGGGAACATAATTTAGAGAGTACAGTGGAAGGAGGAAGAATTCTGCTGAGCAGGCTATAACAGTGAATACCACAGAAGGGTTATAGAGACCTTCCAGAATTGGAAGAAAAATATAACTCTGTCCTGGCCCTGCTGAAATCATATATTCAGCTACGTTCGGTTAGTAATGCTCCTTCATTTGCCCAAAGGCAAATCAAAACCGACCACTGTCATCTGATGGGTGGATCCACTCTCCATTAACAGACATAAATTGCATGACATTAAATATATTGAAAACTATCTCCTTCTGTGTCATATTCTTCCATTAAGTGTTTATAGTCTTCTATCTATAAAGTATGTTGTTATTGCTATTCTATTTTATTTTGCTTCATGTTGTTCATATAGTTCAATCCAGCAGACATTCATTTATAGCCTGTATGTATTACTTGTATCTTTTGTATTGAGTAATGAACATAGCCAATTCCTTAAAACACCCCTCTATGCTCTATCTCATTCACTATCTATCCCAAGGTACTCACTATCCATCTTGCCACTGATGGGTAATAGCTTCCTTGCTTTTCTCTACAGCTTTGCCTCCTAAATATTATGAATCTCTAACATTATAGCTTACATGTTTCTGGGTATTGTAACTTTTTATAAATGTAACAATTCATTATTGATTCTTCTGTGACCTGTCACACAAAATTATGCTGATTGAATAAACTGAATTGATGATTTGGAAAACATTCTTTTCCTTTCTTTGAAATAATTAGTATAAATGTAGCATTATGGCCCTGGCAGGTTGGTTCAGTGGTAGAGCATCATCCTGGTGTGTTGATGTCCTGGGTTCAATTCCTAGTCAGGGCACAAAGGAGAAACACCCTCTCACACTCCTCCTCCCACCCATTCCCACCACAGCCATGGCTCAATTGGAGCAAGTTGGCCCTGGGCACTGAGAATGGCTCCATGGCCTCTACCTCAGGTGCTAAGAAGAGTTCAGTTGCTGAGCAATGGAGCAATGTCCCAGATGGGCAGAGCACTGCCCCCTAGTGGGCTCACTCTGTGGATTCCACTTGGTGCACATGCAGGAGTCTGTCCCTGCCTCTACTCTTCTTACTGAATTTTTTTTAAAAAAATGTGACATTATGTGTGAGTTTTTTGGGTTTTTTTAGTTATTTGTTTTCAATTATTAATAAAATTCTCTTAGGTAACCATTGGGATTGGAGTTTCCTTGTGAATAAATTTATGTATTACATAATTTAAAATATATGCAATCTCTTTAATAATTATAGAATCAATTTTTTTCTATTTAGTTTGCTATAAATTTTAAGTTTTTATCTCAGAAATTTGTTCATTTTATTCACTTATTATCCAAAGAATCTGTAATGATTTCTCCCTTTTATTCTTGACAGTTAATTTTTGTGCCTTTTCACTTTATTCTTTCTTTTTTTTTTTTTAATTTTCTGAAGCTGTAAACGGGGAGAGACAGTCAGACAGACTCCCGCATGCGCCCGACCGGGATCCACCAGGCACGCCCACCAGGGGCAATGCTCTGCCCACCAGGGGGCGATGCTCTGCCCCTCCGGGGCATTGCTCTGCCGCAACCAGAGCCACTCTAGCGCCTGGGACAGAGACCAAGGAGCCATCCCTAGCGCCCGGGCCATCCTTGCTCCAATGGAGCCTTGGCTGTGGGAGGGGTCTTGATTCTTAATCTTTCAACAGGCCTGTCAATTTATTAGTCTTTCTAAAGTATTAACTTTGGATTTATTTTATATAGTATATGTTAGTTTCTTAATTCATTAAATTCTGCTCTTCTATATTTTTATGATATATTTTGCTAATTTTAAGATGGATTCTAAGTTCATCAATTTTTCTTTACTTTTTTTTTTTGACAGAGACAGAGAGTCAGAGGGAGGGACAGATAGGGACAGACAGACAGGAAGGAAGAGAGATTAGAAGCATCAATTCTTCGCTGCAGCACCTTAGTTGTTCAGTGATTGTTTTCTCATGTGTGCCTTGACCAGGGGCTACAGCAGAGTGAGTGACCCCTTGCTCAAGCCAGTGTCCTTGGGCTCAAGCCAGCAACCATGGGTTTCAAGCCAGCGACCTTTTGGCTCAAGCCAGTGACCTTGGGGTTTTGAACCTGGGTCCTCCATGTCCCAGTCCAACACTATATCCATTGCACCACTGCCTGGTCAGGCTTAATTTTATTTCCTTTCCAAAATACTCATTTAAAAGCTATAAATAAATTTGCAAGCACTACCACAGAAGCATCCCATGTATTTGACATTGTACCAGGTCAAGTTTGCAGATCACAGGCTTCTTTGTTTTTTCTCCTTAAGTGAGAAGCAGGGAGGCAGGAAGACAGACTCCCACATGCACTCCAACTGGGATATACCCAGCAAGCTCCCCACTAGGCGTTACTCAGCCCATCTGGAACTATTGCTCTGTTGCTTGGCAACTGAGCTATTTTAGCACCTGAGTCAAGGCCATTTAGCCATCCTCAGCCCCAGTGCCAACTTGATCCAACTGAGCCATGGTTGTGGGAGGAGAATAGAGAGATAGAGAGAGAAAGGAAAGGGGGAGGGGTGGAGAAGCAGATGTTCACTTCTCCTTTGTTCCCTGACAGGGAATCAAATGATCAGTTTTTAAACTTTCTTTATGCTTGCTGATTTTTAAAGTGATTATCCTTTCAAATATTGAAAGACAGAAATATCTACTATTATTGTGGATACACCTATTTTTTTTTAAGTCTAAAGCCATGTTGTTAGGTAAATTAATAATTTTCATAATTTTTTATGATAGAAAGTTTTATCAATGTGAAATGTCTCTCCATATTTTTTGCAAAGTGTTTGTGTCAAAAAGTACTTTTATATGTTTTTCTGATTTTAATAGGATACATCATGGTCTACGGTCTCTCTCTTTTTTTATTTCAACCTTTCTGTATTTTTTGTTGTTCTTTTTTAAATCTAGTTTGAATGTCTGTGTCATTTAAATAGGACAAATGGTCTTGATTTTACTTTTTCTATGAGTGTTGATATTCTTAATTTTTTCCTATATTTTAATTTTTTTATGTTTTAATTCAGATGGGACTCTCAAAAATCACCATAAGGGAAATTAAGTGTCTCAGATAATTTTTTTCAGAGAACAGGGAGATATATTTCCATCTATAATCAATAACGTGCTTTTCTTACATCTTCTGCGGCACTATAAACTCACTTAATGAGTTTACTGATTTTTTTAAATGGCTATAAGTACGAAAACCAGGAACTTGCTTTACTGTACCCACATTGATTTTGTAACGCAATCCTCCACTGATTTTTAACCAGTTAGATATAGCCTAGTGCTGAGCAAAGACACTGATCTTGACAGTATGAGAGAGCAATGGCAAACTAAATACGCGTCTGTGACTGGCCAGCATCATTTAAACAACCTTGTACCTGTAAGTCAAGAATTTGCTTGCCAGCTGCTCTGACAGCGATGGCACAGTGGAACTAGGCTCACCAAACAGATGCACTTCTGTAAGAGAGCAACGTGAGAAAGGGGGCGCCAGAAAAGAATCCATCTGTTCACAAGGTAGGAGAAGTCAGTTCCCTTGGAGAAGCTTCTGGCACATTGAACAGCATCATGGGTATGAGCTGCTGGTTTCTGAGTCTCTGCAGTGGGTCCTTTGCTTCAGCAACTCCCGTTTTTGTACATTTTTTCCTGCACATGAAGCTTCTATCTCTGACCATCTGGATCTCTTGAACACCTCTGAGCCATCATATATCCTTTAATGAGTCCCATTTCTGTTTAAACCAGTCAGAGTATGTTCCATTGTCCATCACTAGAAATTCTGACCCATGTAAGCAAAGCATGAGGCATAGGCAAGTCTTCCGTATGAGGATCTGTTTTTCAGAAATGGAGCATTGGACAGCAGAAATAAATTCGTTATGTCAGTCCCAACACTGCCTACTTTAAGTTTAGCAAAGAGTTCAGATCACCTTTATTTGCATTTTTCAAATGAAAACTATTATACCTCATCTAAAACTATTGCTTCTGGTTTTGCTTAGGATGTTAATCAATCAACATTGTGAGTAAGGGAAGGGAAAAAAGGCAATGTAGTTTTGTGTGGCTGTAAGATCTGTTGAGTTGAATCAAGGGTATTTAAACATTATCCAGGAACCGTTTCCTCAACCTCAACATTACTGGCATTTTTGAACTAGATAATTGTTTATTGTGGGCAGCTATCCTATGCATGTCACTGGTTTCTATGCATTTGATGCCAGTAGAGTCCTTACTCAGTAGTTGTTACAACTGAAAAGATCTCTACACACAGCCAGATCAGGACAAATGGGCAATGCTCAGAACCGCTGGTGCAGGAACAAAGAACAGTAAATTTAGGAAAAGAACACCGCCCACTACTATTTCCATGCACCCTGGATTGTCCATAGTGTGTCACAGTGCTGTTTCCTCTTAAGTCTGACGTGGCTCACACTTCTTCTCAATGTGCACTCCAAGCAGCTACTATTAACTAATAGGAGTTGACATCCAAATCAAAACCTTATTGATATCTCGATTGTTGTTTACTTCTTCGCTAGTGCCTGACTTCCCTTTTTCAGGGAACTCCCAATTCCAGGCACTGTACTTTCCTACCAAAACTAAACTTTGCCTCGGACCTAAGTTATGCAGTCAAATTGAGAAAACAGTATTCAGGACTTATTGATTCTCCAATGATTGGCTCAAGACAACTTAATTGAAACTCCATAGCAATGAATTCAACATAACTGAGGGCTGTATGTGAGGCACTCTGAAGAGCTTGGCAGTAGAGAAATAACACCAGCAACAAACAAACAAACAAAAAAAGATAACCAAAAAAGAAGAATTAAGAAAAACTTGCAGGAGTAGTTATGGTAATGTTTTGGCAACAGAGTGCCACACTTCCACTTCTGTTACTATAACCTTGTATTTTGAACTTTCAATCCACTATTCAAATCCATAAATAAAAACCATTTAAAAACATATATCTCAATTTCACAAAACGGCATGATGTCCACATATATTACATATATAGACATAAATGGAATATACAGATATTTAAATATACTATACACATGCATACACATACTTATATATGGTATATAAATATATATGGACCTCTTTCTTGTTTTATAGAATAAATTTTTTTAAAATGCATCATCTTCAAATATTCCCTCTAGTATGCTTTTAGAGCACCCAAACTGGTATTTTGGAAAGCTAAGCAAAGAAAAGATTTCTATAAGCTGGCCTCTCTAAGTTTTTAAATCTTATGGTAAACTTGCCATTGGTCTGAACTCTAAAAGCAGAGATAACTGGGCTTGACCTACAGTCTTTGTTAGAATCCTACTCATTTTATTAGCAATTAAAACATTATATATAATTCTTCTGTGGTTTGAGTAACAGAAACCATTACACCCATTGCTACTCTCTTCTACATAGGAATATCAATCTCTTGACTTAGTATGATAGTTCTGTTTCTTGAGAAAATGTCTATTACACAAAAGGGAAAGTTTTCCCTTCCCTTTCTTTTTACCGCTTGGATCGCAGAGGGCACTTTACACCTTCATGCCCATCATTCTCGGCTTTATTGTCATTATGATCAATGACTTGATATAGACTCTCATTTTTAATATTAAATCAATCCATGATTTGCACAAATCATCTGAAAACTGACAAGCTGTAGGTTTTCCAAAAGCAGGATGTTTAGAAACCAGGTCATAACAAGCATTGCAAAGCAATTATCATCTATCACCGGCCAGGACCTGTGCCAGTCATCCCTCTGCACTAAGCCACAAACTGCAGGGCCAAGAGTCGACCTGGAACCAGGGGGAGGAGGGGAAATGTCAAAGGGTAATCGGGGAGCCAGTTTCTTGCATCACCTCCTGGCTTCTCACTGACCACTCCAGCCAAGAAATCCTGCTGAGGCTTAACAGGGGATGAAAAGGAACAGGAAAACGAATAGAGGATGAGCTTATTTGACAAGTTACCATGCCTAGCACATCTATTGTTGGTGAAAACCCTCTTATGTGCTGATGTGAATATGTTTTAGAGAAGGCCCTCGTCAATCCATTCTATTATCTGTTTCATGCAAATATATCGAGTTCTAGCTGTATGTCAAGCTTGGTGCTGGTTCCATATCTATAGCATAAGGAGACAACTGTCCCAGCCTTCATGGAAGTAAAATTTTTTTAATGACAAATTATTGCATTGATATACTATTATATAAGGCTATGAGGGGAAAGATTGTTTTTATTATTATTTTATGTATGAAAATGTTTAGGAGAGAACTATGAAAGTCTGGGGTCAATGGTCGGTACCCAGGAAAGATCATTTTCAAAGAACCTTAATGCAGCAGTACTCTCCAAGGTGCCCCCATGTCTCACTGCCCGAGAGGGTCTTTGATTATGTCTGCCTGTCTGAAATGCCCTTATCATATGAGAGAGGGAGTGACTAGAATAAGTAAACAAGAAAATGAAATAAAACATGTGGGATCAAAATACAGAACTGAGACCCTGGCCGGTTGGCTCAGCAGTAGAGTGTTAGCCTAGCATGTGGAAGTCCTGGGTTTGATTCCCAGTCAGGGCACACAGGAGGAGAAATGACCTCTTCTCTTCTCTCTTCTCTCTCTCTCTCTCTCTCTCTCTCTCTCTCTCTCTCTCTTTCTCCTCCTCCTGCAGCCATGGCTCAAATGGTTTGAGCAAGTTGGCCCCAGGCACTGAAGATGACTTCATGGCCTTGCCTTAGGTGCTAAAATAGCTAGCTTGCCAAGCAATGGAGCAGCAGCCCCAGATGGGCAGAGCATCACCTCAAAGGGTGCTTGCTTGCTGGGTGGATTCCAGTTGGGGCACATGTGGGAGTCTGTCTCTACCCACATCTCACTATAATAATAATAATAATAATAATAGTGTGCTGAAGATGATGAGTAGAAGAACGTGACAATGTGATAAGGGGAAGAAAAGGAAAGTCTGAATAAGCAATGAATTAGACATGGAACTCTATACCCACAAGGAATGCATTTGACTCTAATGAGAAATAAAAGCAATAGTTTCCCAACATTAAGTATTCAGCAGTGGAACTGTAGACTGCCTAAAATAGCACATTTCATTCATACAGCATCTATTTCCAAAGCATTGGGAAAAAAGTTGATTGTTGACCTCTAAAATCTCAAATATCAAAATTATATTTTTATAATAAAACTAAATAGACAAAGGGGAAGTAGAGTAATCACAAAATAATCATAAAATGTGGGAAAATTTACCATTGCCCTTGAGTATGCAAAACTTTTTCTAGATTTTAACCTTAATGTGGAATAGAAAATTAGACTTTTAATCACTTTGCTCAATGATACAATCCATAAAGATGGATGGTCAAGTACCAAAGGGTTTCCTGAAGTCAATTTTCTTAATGATGAACCCAAGTCAAATTTATTCCCTTGTGTAGAAAATGGCAGTTTATTGAAAAATACACAAATTTATGTTGTAATTAATGTATGAAAAAAGAGATGAACAGTGATTAAGGCAATCAATGTGACTAGAATATGAGGCATCTCATTAATCATAATCCAGCCAGATTTCAACATTAACAAAATGCATCATGTTTAATTTCATAGTTACCATCCAATCCAAATAGAACAAAACATACAATTAAGCCATTTAAAATAGTTGGATTAGGTCATTGCGTTTTTTGGTTAAACCCTTTCCTTTAAAAGACAATGGATTTCTTCATAGGAAACTCCTGTTGGCAGGCCTACTTTTGAATACTGACAATTGATTTTTTGGATCTTCCATAAGGGAAAGTGCCCAACTACCCAAAAATAGACATTTCTTCTTGAAATAGTACTAGTAGATTATAAAATACAAGATTTTCTACTGTTCCTAAGATAACAGGACAGCTTTCAACAGCTCATCATGATAAGTTTGCTATTGGTTTTTTAGATATATACATTATCAGATTAAGAAAGTTCCCTTTCATTCCTGGGTTACTAAGAATTTCTGTTATATATGAACTTGAATTTATTCATACATGCTTCCTTATCATATTATCATATATTTTTTCCTTTCATCTGTTAACATGGTGAATTGTTCATTGATTTTAAAATCTTAAACCACCCTTATGTTATTGATATGAACCCAATTTGTTCATGATATGTTTTGTTTCCATAAATCAATTGATGCCAGTTTTTAATACTTTCTTCAAGATATTTTTGAATCGGAGAGATTTGCCTATAGAATTTCCAATGTACATTTGCTTTCCTTATCAGATACTGGCATCAAGATGATGCTGACCTCATGATGAAATATCACTATTTGAGGAAACTGGGTAAAGGATACATACACAGGTCTCTAATATTTTTTACAATTTCCTGCATGTCAAAATTATTTCAAAATAAAATTTTTTTAAAATTCACTGGTTTTCAGTTTCTAGTTCTGCAAGTGAAGGAGATTGAAATTGACATTTCATCCTAACAAGAAGTAAAAAGTGGAACAGACCAAACCTCTGCTCCCAAAAATGAAGTCAGGTGCACATAAGAGGATCATAACTTAACGGAGCACAGACATCACGTCAGGATCAAGTATAAAACAGGAAAGCCTGAACTGTAATTGACAAACTGCTGGAGTTTCAGTGTAGACAGTCTTTATAGTTAAAACCTCTGGAGAAACCCAGCCATGAGGGAAGCAGGTGGGAGGAGGACTTTGTAAAATAGACCACCAGGAGCCTATCCAGGTTACCAGCAAATATCAGTAAATTCCTTTCCGGCTTCTACCAGAGGAAGGGGAAAAGGAACCACTTTGAGATGTACTAGAACAGTCTGCTCTTCCTAAAGAGACTGCCCTTAGGGGAAACTAGCCAAACAGAGCCCAACTTGCAGGGTGTTATCAGAGTCTAACACCTTGGGGAAGGGAACTATCCAACTCCAACTCACTTCAGCCAAACCATCCTAAGGGAGAGAAACATTTTAAAAACACTTAAGTCCACAGTCCAGAGGCACAGACTTATTAAAGCCTGAGATCTAATCACAGAACTACAGAACACTTCCCCTCCCCTCATAGCTCACCATCACACTACTAAAGGCCTATTTTTTTATTTATTTATTCATTTTAGAGAGGAGAGGGAGAGACAGAGAGAGAGAGAGAGAGAGAGAGGAGAGACAGAGAGAGAGAATGGGGGGAGGAGCTGGAAGCATCAACTCCCGTATGTGCCTTGACCAGGCAAGCCCAGGGTTTCGAACCAGCGACCTCAGCATTTCCAGGTCGATGCTTTATCCACTGCGCCACCACAGGTCAGGCCTAAAGGCTTATTTATAGGAGTTCATCTTACCCTGTACATCATGTCTGACTATCAAGGAAAAATTATAAGGCATACCAAAAAGTAAAAAACACATTTGAAAGAGACAGAGGAAGCATCAGAACCCAACATGGCATGTATGTTGGAATTATCAGACCAGGAACTTAAAACAACTATGATTAATATGCTATGAAATCTAATGGATAAAACAGACAGCATGCAACCACAGATACGCAGTGTAAGCAGAGAGATAGAAGTACTCAGGACCAAGAAGAAATATTAATGATAAAACACACTGTAACAGAAATGAAGAATGGCTTTGACGGGCCCATTGGTAAACTGGACACGGCTTAGAAAACAATCTCTGGGGTAGAAGATATATAAATAAAATAATAGAAAACCCAAAAGAGGACAAAGATTGGAAAAACAGAACAGGATATCTTGTTCTGATGTGGGTCATCTAAAAAAGGTATAACAAATATATCGCTGCAAGAGATGTCGAAGAGCTTACTGCCTATGTTTTCTTCTAAGATGCTTATGGTTTCACGCCTTACATTTAAGTCTTTTATCCATTTTGAGTTTATTTTTGTGAATGGTATAAGTTGGTGGTCTAGTTTCATTTTTTTGCAGGTTGCTATCCAATTTTCCCAACACCATTTGTTGAAGAGGCTGTCTTTACTCCATTGTATGCCCTTATCTCCTTTGTCAAATATCAGTTGTCCATAGAGCTGTGGGTTTATTTCTGGGTTCTCCGTTCTGTTCCATTAAACAAATGGGACTATATCAAACTAAAAAGCTTTTGCACAGCCAAAGACAATAAGAACAGAATAAAAAGACAAACTACACAATGGGAGAATGTATTTGGCAGTACATCTGATAAGGGGTTAATAACCAAAATTTATAAAGAACTTGTAAATCTCAACACCAGAAAGACAGACAATCCAATCAAAAAATGGGCAAAAGAAATGAATAGACACTTCTCCAAAGAGGATATACAGATGGCCAATAGGCATTTGAAAAAATGCTCAACATCACTAATCATTAGAGAAATGCAAATTAAAACCACAATGAGATATCACCTCACACTGGTCAGAATGGCGCTCATCAACAAAACAACACAGAATAAGTGCTGGCGAGGATGTGGAGAAAAGGGAACCCTCCTACACTGCTGGAGGGAATGCAGACCAGTGCAGCCTCTGTGGAAAACAGTATGGAGATTCCTCAAAAACTTGAAAATCGAACTGCTTTTTGACCCAGCCATCCCACTTTTAGGAATATACCCCAAGAACACCATAGAACGGTTCCAGAAGGAGAAACGCACCCCCATGTTTATAGCAGCATTGTTCACAATAGCGAAGATCTGGAAACAGCCCAAGTGTCCATCAGAGGATGAGTAGATTAAACAGCTTTGGTACATATATACTATGGAATACTACTCAGCCATAAGAAATGATGACATCAGATCATTTACAATAACATGGATGGACCTTGATAACATTATACGGAGTGAAATAAGTAAATCAGAAAAAACTAAGAACTATATGAACCCATGCATAGATGGGACATAAAAATGAGACTCAGAGACATGGACAAGAATGGGATGGTAACAGGGAGTGGGGTGGAGGGGTGGGGAGGGGGCGAGGAAGGAGAGGGAGGGGTGGAGGGAGGGTGGGGGCATAAAGAAAACCAGATAGAAGGTGATGGAGGACAATTTGACTTTGGGTGAGGGGTATGCAGCATAATCAAAGGTCAAAATAATCTGGAGATGTTTTCTCGGAACATATGTACCCTGATTTATCAATGTCACTGCATTAAAATGAATAAAAATAAGATTAAAAAATAAAAGATTACAACTAAAAAAAGAAAATATTGTAAATAAATGAAACATTTTATTTATTGCAACAATAATACAGTATAATATGATAAATGCATAATAAAAACATTTGTATGTAAAAAATAAATAAATAAATAAGGTATATAACATATGCAGAATGGGAATATCAGACAGGAGAGAAAGAGAGCAAGGAACAGAAATATATTCAAAATCATGCCTAAAAATTTTCCCAAATTTAATGTCAGACACCGAACCACAGATCTAGGAAGCTCAGAGGACAACAAATAGAATAAATACAAAAAAATAACAAACCCCCACATGAAAAACACAAAACTATACATAGGCAAGTCATTTTCAAACAGAAAATCAAAGATAAAGAAAAATTGAGAAAGAATCTAGAGGGGGGAAAAACACCTTACCCACAGAATAACAAAGATAAGAAATAGATCTAATGTCTCAGAAATCATGTAAGGAAGAAAATACTGGAGTGAAATATGTAAACTATTGAGAGAGGAAAATAAACCTAAAATTCTGTGTCCTGTGAAGGAAACAGAACAAGACATTCTCAGACAAATAGAAATCAATAGAATTTGTTGCTAGTATATCAGCCTTGTAAGAAATGTGAAAGGAAGTTCTTTATAGTAATAAAATAATAGAGGATAAAAATTCAGATCTACATAAAATAAGGAAAAGCATCAAAGAAGGAGTAAGTGAAAGTAAAATAAAAACCTTTCATCTTTCTTATTCTTAACTGATGTAACAGACAAAAATTTGTCAAAATAATAATACCAACAATGTCTTTGATTAACAGGCTTACATATATTCCATGCACAGATAGATATAGATATACCATTACATATGCTTATATATGTCCCAGAAGAGCCCGAGCTCTACGTCGATCAGGCGTCCTCGATTGACTCACCCGTGCAGTGGGACACTCTTACTTAACAGCAGGGCTGGCAGCTTCTTCGAGACTAATCTTGAGGCAGCTATGAAGATTCTACTTACCGGTACCAAGATCAATTGCCACCAGAGGAAAGACATGACCGACATACAAGTTAGTTGCAAGAATCACAGAGGCAGTTTATTACTCACAAATCCTTATGGTGTGCCTGGGTAGAGCTTAATGGGGCCACATCAGCGTGCTCCCCTGGGCTGTCCTTGGTCAGAGCTGTGTGGGGACAGTCCATGTTCAACGCTGGAGTCTGGGTTACCAACTGCAGCTGAGGGTCCCTCAGTTTTAGTACCTTTTCTAGCATACACCTTCTAACAGGTGTTAATCTACAGGATTATCACATCAAACCAATTTGGGGGGGGGGGAGTTCCTAGCAGGGAGCACTTTTTTATGTTAATCTACAGAACTGTCACATCAAGCCACTTTTTGGGAGTTCCCAGCGGGGAGCTTCTCCTTTATGTTAATCTACAAAATGGTCACGTCAAGCCACTTTTTATCTATATATAACTTCACACACATACTAACTGGGCCCTGCACAAAAGGCATAGTTTACCTATTGTATCTGTACACACTAGATTAGTTTCGATCCAGAGGGCACAGCCTTATGCATTTGCCTTAATGGCTTTTAATATTATATCCTAACTTATTTCTATATATCTTCTACATTTTCCTGTATTTCTATATATTTAATTATTATAATATTATATTACTGTAACAATATATAAGTGAAATGATTGGCAGCAATGCCACAGGGTATGAGAGGAAGGAATTACGATTATTTTGTTATTATGAATAATTTATACTACCCATGTAGTGGTTATTTGAAAGTGATTTGGATAGTTGTAAATGGATATTTAAAAATATATATAGTGCAACTATTAAAAAAAGTAATAAAAGATGTATAACTGACATGCTAAAGAGGAGAGAAAACAAATATATAACATGTTCAATGAAACCACAAAGACAAAAAAAAGTAGAAAACAAAAGTAGAAAAAAATGAACAAGAGCAATAAATAGAAAACAGTAATGAACCTGACCTGTGGTGGTGCAGTGGACAAAGCATCTACCTGGAATGCTGAGGTTGCCAGTTTGAGGTCCCAGGCTTGTGCGGTCAAGGCACATACAAGAAGCAACTATGAGTTAATGCTTCTCACTCCTCTTCCCCTTTCTCTCTCTCTCTCTCTGCTCTCTCTAAAGATCAATAAATAAAATCGTTAAACATAAAAAAGTAATAAATGTAATAGATATTAATCCAACTATATCAATATCACTTTGAATGTCAATGCTCTAAATGCACCAATTAAAAGACAGAGATTGTCAGAGTGAATCTAAATACAAGACCCAACTATATACTGTCTACAAGAAACTCACTTTAAAAATAAAGGTACATAGATTAAAAGTAAATGAGTAGAGAAAAATATACCATGTACTTCCTTTTAAAAGAAAGCATTAATTTAAAATACTTATTTCAGACAGAACTGACTTCAGAGTAAGGAATGTTATCAGGAATAAATAAGGGCATTAAATAATGATAAAGGGGTCAATTCTCCAAGAAAACATAACAATACTTAACATGTATGCACCTAACAACTGAGCATCAAAGTACGTGAGGCAAAAACTAATAGATTTGCAAAGGGAAATAGATGACTCTACTATCATAGTTAGATAACTCAGCTTCCCTCTGTTGGAAATGGAGAGATCCAGCAGGCAGAATATAGGGGGGATAAATGGTGATGGATGAAGACTTAACTTGGAGGGGGTGAACACAGAGATGTGTTCACTGTGTACAGAGATGTGTTGTCGATTGGGCACCTGATACCTGTATAATTACGTTATACAGTGTCACCCCAATAAATTCAATTTAAAAAAAAGTCAGTAAGGACATAGCTGAACTCAACAACATTTTCAATCAACTGGATATAGTTGACATGTATAGACAACTTCATCCAACAACAGCAGAATACACATTTTTTCAAGACTGTACAGAACAGTGGTGTTCAACCGCCAGCCTGTGAACCAGTGTTGGTCCATCAGAAATTTGGGGCCAGTGCCCAAAAGTGTTAACCACCCTGATGTTTATAAAGTTAGAGTATGGACACTACCAAACTTCAAGACTTACTATAAAGCTACAGCAATCAAGAAAGTATTATGTTGCTGAAAGAATAGATAAGTAAATCAATGGAATCAAATCCTGAACTAGTACAGATTTCTTAATGAAATGTGTACTATTTTTTGACTTTGGTAAATACTTTACCAAAATGGTTTTGACTTTGGTAAATACTTTAAAACATTTTATACTTTATACATACTTATGCTCCAAACATTATTGAAAATTAAAATGTACCTAATCAGTGAGAAAAAGAATCCCCAGTACAGTTCATTTAAGATCTTTCCCACTAAAGATTTAGGCCAAGCATAGTATTTGGATCTATATATTATATTATGCCATAGAATTTTGATGGTTGCCTCTCTAGTGTCCTAGAAGATAAAAAGAATGACAATTTTATTCTAGGGTTTGCCTGGATTTTTATCGTATTCCTGCATGTGTGCGTTAAACTCTATTCATAGTTGTTATGTCACTTAATTCAAAATTACAAGATGGAGTGCTCATCACTGGATTCATAATATACGAAGGAGTATCCAACTCAAAACTGGGTGGTTGATCTCTAGTTTAGATTTTTGCCATTTCTTTGGTTCTTAAGATTACCTTATTAATATTTTCTGTCTGAGTGGGCATGAAAAACTTTAAACTTGGCAGAGTTCAACATTCTCATCATCCCATCTTGGGATTGTACAACAATTAAAGATTTAAAATTATAGCTTGTTAGAATCTGAATATTTTTGCATGGCTTTCTGTGACAATTCAGTGGCAACTTCCATGCTCATTCTAATAAGAGGCTCTCAGCAACAGCCTGAAGATAACTAGAGTTGTACCTTACAGAGAACTAGATCTTCTAGAATGGGCATACCATTTCTGCTGTAGTTATGCCCACCTGAATTTATTTAAGGGAAGATATTCATTAGTAGGATTAAGTTTCCAGCTATCTAAGTAACTTTCAAAATCCCCCACTGAAATATCAAGATAAAAGCCAAACGCTTAATTTTCCTGCCTCATTCAACAATTGTATACCTGAAGCAAACTCAAATCTGGTAGCCTGAATGGCACTATTACTAAAAAAGTTCCCAGTAGTCTTTATTTAAGGTTAACATTTGAAGCCCTAGAGTACCTTTAAGTACCCTAACAATGGTACATGCTCTTCACACCTTAAAGACAAAGGCTCATCTATGTTTACCTGATTACTATAATGTATTTTATTATGATTTTTTTAAAAATAAATTAACATGTATACACCTTGTTTTTTCTTTGAGAGTGAGAAATATAAAGGGACAGATAGACAGGAAGGAAGAGAGATAAGAAGTATCAACTCTTAGTTGCAGCACCTTAGTTGTTCATTGATTGCTTTCTCATATGTGCCTAAGGCCCAGGGGGATGCAGCTGAGCCAGTGACCCCTTGCTCAAGCCCGTGAACTTTGGGCTTAAGCCAGAGACCATGGGATCATGTCTATGATCCCAGGCTCAAGCTAGCGACCCTGCACTCAAGCTGGTGGGCCTGTGCTCAAGCCAGATGAACCTATGTTCAAGCTGGCAACCTTGGGGTTTTGAACCTGGGTTCTCAGTATCCCAGGCCAACATTCTATCCACTGTGCCACTACCTGATTGGGTTACACCTATTTTTTTTTAATGTGGCAGAAAACCACAACATGAAATCAACCCTCTTAACATTTTTAGTATTATTAACGATATCCACAGTCTTGTACAGCAGGTTTCTACAACCTTTTAATCTTGCTTGGTAGAAACTCTATAACCATTGAAGAGCAATCATGTAGTATTTGTCTTTCTGCGACTGATTTCTTTCACTTAGCATGATGTCTTCAACATTCATGTACGTTGTAGCATGTGACAAGATCTCCTTCTGTAAGGTTGAATGCTATTCAATTACATGTACATAGCACACATTTTCTTTATCTAGTCATCCATCATGGATATTTAGGGATATTTAACCTCTTCTGTATTAGTTTTAAATATGCTTATTATAAGACTACACAATGAAAACTACAATAAATAGTGAAACCAATGGTACCACTGGTGATAATAGTGGGTGAGTGAATCATGAAACTCAGGGGAGAAAGAGGATCATGTTCACAGTGATTTTCAATTGGCTAAATTCTAGAAAGGCCAATGTTGTCTTGCCCCATAAAAATGGAAGTTTAATTCCATTTTGTTGAAGAACAGGTTCCTTGTTTCTTCTTGGTCGGGGCGGTATTATTTGAAGCACCAGGCAGATTTTGAGCGAGCAGGGGTTTATCTGGTTTGTCTCTCTTACAGAACTGCACATGCATCTTGCCTCCCAAGCAAACGGACTTTGAGCCTGAATTCAGCATTTCTGTGGGCAGAACTTGTGATTCATCTCCATGGCTGTTTCTGAGAAGGAGATGATGTGTGTTTGTGGAGCTGAAAACACAGGTCACACTGGACCCAAATCAAATAGAAACCTTAACACAATGAGCCTCTGTCCAAATGCAGGTCTGCTGGCTCCCTGAGTGGCACCTTAGCTGGCCTGTTTTCCGTAGCTATCCCGAGCTGCTGAGTCTGCTGGGTCTGAGGTAAGGAAGCAATATTCACACTCTTAGTTTTCAGCATCAGATTTTCAGGCCAGGTGTCAAAGACAGAGATACAGAAAACCTGCTCTGTCTCTGTCTCAACACTCGAAGTATACAATAAACAAACAGGTGTACTAGAAACTGGATCATGACTGGGAGTCATGAGATAACCCTGTCCTTTCCAGCCAGCACACAAGGTAATTTGGGTTCTGTTGTTGCCTATTCTCACAATACAAGATTTTCATTGTCCAGATTTCCACTTCTTTCTCTTGTTGAAATTACTCAAAATACAAAACAGGCAAAAGGAGAAGTGCATGTTAATGTTCCCTGTTTAACAGCCCAAGGATTCTGTCATTCTCTAGGTCAGGAGTCAGCCAAAGTTCTTGCTGTAAAGGTTCGGACAGAACACATTGTAGGCTCTGGGGGCCACGTCAGGCTCTCTGTCCCAACTATTCAGCTCTGCCACTGACACACGAAAGAGCCATGGAGAGCACTTAAACCAAATGGATAGAGCTTTGTTTCCAAGAAACTTTATTTTTAAGAAACTTATTTATAAAAGATTGACTTGCCAATCTTTGCACCAGGGAAAGGAAAATGAACCCTATCTGATTTGTTATTTACACCTGATGAGGACCCAGGTTACAAGTTAATCTAGTAGGTGTTGGTCCTATGGCATTGTAAATTATTCTTTTCTTCTCGTACAATAGACAACCCGAAAGGTTAGGACATTACCCAGGAGGACATTAAATAGTTCTGGCTCAAAACGCAAAGCCAAATTTGACTTTAGCATGCCCCTCTTGATTCGCGAAGGTTCTCTGAGCCTGCTGTGCGGTCGTTCCTGGTTCCCTTGTCAATGAGGAATATAAACGAGCTAGTGCTAACTCTATACTCATTTGAGAATCATGTTTGTAACTTTCTGAAAATTAGACCCTGGCCATCTCGACGTGAGACAAACATCCCAGCACTCTACCCTCGGCATCAAGGACAAGCAGCACAAACTCTTTGGGGGAAAAGGCAGCCAGTGTGCACAGCCCATCTCTTCCCTCCATGCGTGGACTCATGAGCCCCTGTGAGATCACACTGGCCTTATGTAGGTTCCCAAAGCTACCTCCAGCACTCCCTATGTGTGCAGGATCAAATGGAAAAAAGACATTCTTTTTATGTCTGTAAAATGATGCAATTTGCCAAAATAAAACTCTATGTTAATTCCCAGCTCTACTGTCCTACAGTGACTACCTGCTTGTAGCAAAGATGACTGCTCAAAATCCTCCCCTCTCTTTCACCCATCCACACATGCAGGAATATTAGCAGAAAGATGTATGTAAATTGCCTGAAAGCTCTCTAGCTTGAGAAATAAAATAATGTTAATTTGGTGATCATTTTAATCAGGGTTGGATCAGCTTACTTTGAGAGAGCGTTTCAAAGCCACAGTAGTACACATCTACCATTCTCAACCCTGTAACTGCCACAGCTTGATTCCTCTGAACCCTGTCATGTCTCCAAGCATCACTTCTACCGACAGATAATGGCCCATCTCTATTTCCAGGCTACGCCATTCTTCCAAGCTCCAGTCCCCCGTTTGCAAAGGCCTTTGAACATCTCTATCCCCCAAAGCTTGCTTGTCTTCCTGACTTGCTCACTATGGCATTACCATCATCTTGTCACCTTTGTTCAAAACTTTAGGAATTTTAACATTTTCTTCACTCTTACCACCACCTTGAGCATCTCGTTAGTAGCTGATGAAGCTACTGCATTCTGACAGCTTCCTAGCACAGGCCTTCATAGCTTCCTTTTCTTTCCCTTGCTCATCTGCATTACCCATTTATTCCTCTCTCAGAGTTTCTACCCACTCCACTATACTATACTATACACAGCCACAAATTAATTTTCTTAAACACAGATTTTCTTGTACCTCTTTTGTTTAGCCTTGATCAGAAAATATTGGCTGTTTCCTATTATTGTGCAAATAAAATCCAAACCCAAGACCTCACCTACCTACATACTAACATTTCAATAATAGAGTCATTTTTCCTTGCCTCTAAGATCTTGTTCACTTTTATCTCTCTGTGAAATGCATGTTACCACAGCCTTCTCTTGGATTGCTGTTTCCACGTGTCCCAACCCTACCTTGGGGTCTTCCCAATCCTCCCAAAGAAGCAGTTTGCCCTCCATGATATCTATCATCTTTCACATTCTTAAATTTATTAGGTCTTAGTAGGTAGGGAAGTGTTGGTTGAGAGTCTGATAAGTTTTTGATTTGCACGCTAACACTGACCTGTGTCACCTGTGTGACTGTTGTTAACTGGCTAAACAGTTCCTTGCTTTCATTTGTACATTACCTGTAAAAACTCTAGACAGCAATGTTTATTTTTCCAGGCTTTAGTATAAATAAATGAGTGACACTGGCTCATGATAAGAGTCATGGCCATAATAAGAGTCGTGATAAGAGTCATGTACATGGCTCTTCAACATTACATCTTGTGTAACTGAGTTTGCCTTCTACTTATAATTATTTAATAAGGGCCTAGGAGGTTGTGTGTTGATCACCTAACATCCTGTCCACCTTCTTTTGCTCACTACCTTCTGGGGCATTGTTTTCCCTCATTAGGGCCCAGTCTGCCCTTCCCTGTCAAGCTGTGAGCATATGACTCAAGCTGGACAAACTGGACTCTGTGACTTGGGACTTTGTACCCTGAGCTGTGCAAGGCGTAGTGGATATTACTGAGATCACTGGAATCTCTGGTTTTGTCTGATTAGGATTTTTCTTCCATTTCTCCTTCAGGCTTTCCCTTTGGTCCTCTACCTCTTCCAAGTTCTTCTAATAAATTTTCTTTCTGCTTTGAGTTAGCAGAAATAAATCCTGTTGTTTGCAATGAAAGAGTTCTAATGTCTATCTTTAACCTCCAAGAGCCAAAATTTTAGGTCTAGCATTTAAAGTCTTCAGTAAATATAAAATAATGCTTCAACTTCTGTGGGCCTTATCTATGTACACTTTATATTTTATTTAGCTTCTGTCCTAAAAACCCAAAGTTTATGCACAGCTTGGTCCACAAATAATTTAAGATAATTCCACTCACATTTACACAGAGAATTAAGACAATGGAAAGTTAATCTAAAGGAAGTATGCTATAATCACGAAAAAAAGTTATACAAGAAATAAACTAAAAAGTCCATTAACTTGGCTTTAGGTTTAATTCCAAAAACTCAGTCCAATATTTTCTACCTTGGTTATTCCATAGACTAACTTGGGAAGATTAAAAAAAAAATACAGCCTGACCAGACAGTGGTGCAGTGGATAGAGCGTCGGACTGGGATGAGGAGGACAGAGTTTCGAGACCCCAAGGTCGCCAGCTTGAGGGCGGGCTCATCTGGTTTGAGCAAAGCTCACCAGCTTGGACCCAAGGTCGCTGGCTTGAGCAAGGGGTTACTTGGTCTGCTGTAGCCCCATGGTCAAGGCACATATGAGAAAGCAATCAATGAACAACTAAGGTGTCGCAACAAAAAACTGATGATTGATGCTTCTCATCTCTCTCCATTCCTGTCTGTCTGTCCCTATCTATCCCTCTCTCTGACTCTCTCTCTGTCTCTGTAAAAAAAAAAAAAAAAAAGAAAAAGAAAGAAAGAAAAGAAAAATACAGGCAACTAGCCCTCATCAAAGACCAATTTGACCTAAAGTGCTGGGTGTGGGACACGGCCGCAGTATTCTATGCAGTATATTTTTCAAGGCCCCAGTTGATTCGCACACACAATAGGATTGAGGTATGAGAATCACAGAGCCAATCAATTATGCAATACGCATAAAATGGACTACTGGTCTTCAAATGATGCTTGTCAAGTATAGAAAACTTTGTGTAGATTTAAGAACAAATATATGAGCATGGAGGATTTGGTAAAATAAACTCTCTTGAAAAACATTAATACTCTACAATTATTTTTCCATCAAAATAGAAGAGTGCCAAATACATGCCTCTTCCAGTACCAAATCATTAAAACCAAAGTGAAATGTTTTAAAACCACTTCTTCAAATAGCATCCGTCCGGTAGGCCAATGGCCTGTTTTAGTTCATTTCCCGTTTGTGCTTGGTAGAGTTCATGGGATATTTCAAGAATCAATGGGTAATTAGGAATTGGGTGCCAATTTCGGTATTTGATTTGGAAATTAAGTCTTTGGAAACCATCAATTCCAAAAACAGGGCAAGCTCTTCTTATTATGCTATCCCAGAAACTGGCAATAAGAAAATTCCAAAAACGTTTATAAACGCAGGAGCCAGGGGCTGCAGGTGGAGCATACACAGCTGCCGGGAAAGTGAGACACCTGCTCTGTCCTCGCATACCCTTTGATGAGTGTGGAAGGCAGAACAGCACGGTCTGCTGTGCAGAAGTCCGGGGAGTAGTTACAAGTACGTGTGAACGAAAAGTTCTGTTGGGTGGGGGCGGGGGGGGGGGGGCCTACTCTTAATGCGCATGCGCAGTGGTCCCTGATAGCAAGAAATGAAGGCTGGCGGTCCTAGACAGGTTTTGTTAAATGTAAAAGAGCAGTGGAAAAGTTACACACCTGGCATAATCAGTCATTAACACCTGAGGAGACATTACTTCATCAGATACCGAATTAGCTGCTCACTCTAGTCTGTTCGGCAGGTGTCTGGGGAAGTCTACTGTCTACACGAAGCACCGTGCCAGGCAGAGGCATCTGCCTCAAACCTGGGTGTGAAAAGGGATCACTAGAAAATTGTATTAAAAGACCTGGCTATAATAAGGGTTACACATTGCTATCACACTGTGAAGTTGTTTAGAAATGTACTGAACAAATAGCTTAAGCTCCTTTTTCTTTTTTTTTATAAGCAAACATTTATTTGGAAAGTCACAGAGGTAGAAGTATGCCAGCTGGACTGTGTGGACTCAGGAAGCAAGTCACGGAGGCAAAAGAAGGGCCCTTGGAGCTTAGGGGAGAGAAATTAAAGTATGTGTCTTCAGGGGAAAAAAGGAGAAGGAAAGGCTGGGGGGTACTCCAGAGAGAGAGAGGGAAAGAGAAAGAAAGAGAGAGAGAAAGAGAGAGAGAGAGAGGGAAAGAGAAAGCAAGAGAGAGGGGGGGAAAGAGAAAGCAAGAGAGAGAAAGAGAGAGAGAGGGAAAGAGAAAGCAAGAGAGAGAGAGGAAGAGAGAGGAAGAGAGAGAAAGAGAGAGAGGGAAAGAGAAAGCAAGAGAGAGAGAAAGAGAGAGGGAAAGAGAAAGCAAGAGAGAGGGAAAGAGAAAGCAAGAGAGAGAATTAGAGAGAGAGGGAAAGAGAAAGCAAAAGAGAGAGAAACAGAGAGAGGGAAAGAGAAAGTGAGAGAGAGAAACAGAGAGAGAGAGGGAAAGAGAAAGAGGGAAAGAGAAAGCAGGAGAGAGAGAGAGAGAGAGAGAGCTAGCGAGCCAGGCTGGGTCCTCTGTCCTAAGGGCATTTAAATGTGGGAGTTTTAGGGGAGGTCCTGAGGAAGACCTCAAAAGCTTAAATGGAAGTCAACAGTACTTTTTGTCAAACCCCTCTGAAGTAGCTACTATGTGCCAGACATTTGACGAGATGCTGGAATTAATACATGTACTCGATGATGAATTCCTTACTATCTAGGAATTGATAGTCAAAGGAAAATAAAAGTATGGTCACAAATAATTATAATGCTGTAATAAACACAACAGTGTACGTAGTCTCTAATAGGGGCAGGATCCCGTTCAGTTAGTCACCATTAGGGAGTGGCAAAGGCTATGATGGTTTGTTACCACCCAACTCCCACAGGAGGCGTGAAAAGACACCCTTGACCCTCATTCCCGCTACCCTCTCAGAGCCCCCCAGCCCAGACTTCCAACCTCTATGGCAGAGAGGTGCGGCCCATGAGTGCTAATTAGATTAGATTCATCAAAGATAAACAATAGTGCAGGAAACAGCATTTCATATCTATTAGATGTGGTTTCATCCTACATTATTTTTTGCCCACACTTGGATGCTTGAAGATATTATCATTCTTCTTATTATTGTCTGGTGTTTACATAGAACCTTTCTTCAAAGAGCCATTGCCACTTCTTCAAGTGCCACTTTTATCTGATTACATTCCTGAGAGATTAGGAAGAGTCACAACTGCCTTCCCTTCATAGAGAGGATGCAAGAAAGAAGGACATCACTGTTTTGTCTCATGACAAAGACTTGAAACAGAACTCGGACTGAAGGGCCCAGGGCCCTACATTCTGTTGTGTCAGCAGAAGTAAAAAAATAATATACTGCTCGGGAGCATGTGCCTCACTCACCTCAAAGGACAAGAATCTGGGGCAAAAAAGGAATAAATGAAACCCGAAAACAGGTCGCAGTTCTCAGACAGCAGGAATCTTGTCCTCTTCCCAGGATCATCACAAACTACTTTCAGTAAAAATCTACATTTCCATTTTACCCACAGGATATAGCAGCCCCTACTACCTGGTTCCTGTTCCCGCCAAGAAATGTTTATCCTGACCCCATCGCCTCCCATGCCGTTTAACAAAGGGTCTGGGCTGGGCCACCCAGCTGCCGCCAAGGAGAAGAAAGAAACGAGCTCTCCCAGGATCCCTGCTTTTCCATGCTGACAATCTCGGGAGAGAATGAGAACTGGATGCTAAAATATCATGGCTTTCCTCGTTTAAAATAAATTGCGTCCGGGTCTTACAATGTTCATATTAGTGGGTCTAGAGGAGTTGAACAGAAAATCGAGTGGGTTTTCCCTTTCAGATCCTTTCTCTAGCAGCAGAACTACCTACTTGGATACACTCCCTACCCAATGAGAATGAAAGGAAAGCCTCTGTCCACTGCCCACCTGCTGGAACTCATGGGAGCCAACATCAGGCCTCCTCCTCAGCTCGCTGTTTATCACAAAAGCAGTCAAAGATTTTAGCCCTGCTGCCCAGAATATCTTCTTCCCAATTTATTTATTTCCAGGAAATCCTACAAATATTTACAATCACAGGTCACTGTGGCCTAACACTTACTACACGCTGTCAGAAACCACGTCTGGTTTGATTTGACCATATATTGAACCAGAACATCTTTACTGTGAGAGATTCATAAAACCCAAAAGTCACAATCATTCACTGGAAAGCTTGAACAGAGAGTATAATGAAAGTCCAATCCTTAGGTCAGTCCAGGTAGAGTTCTACATGAATTAAGTTGTATTTAGCTGAGATTGCGGTAAAATTTTTCTGGTTCATGGCTCACAGTTGAAAAAATCCTAGTCTATCACCATACTTTCTCGATTTCTATACTATGTCCACTAAATGGCTCAAAAATAAGGAATTATAGCTTGACCAGTGGTGGTGTAGTGGATAGAGCATCAACCTGAGATACTGAGGTCTCAGGTTCAAAACTCCAAGGTCACTGGTTTGAGTGTAGGATCAGCAGCTTGATTGTGGGATTATCGACATGATCTCATGGCCACAGGTTTGAGCCCAAAGTCACTGACTTGAAAAAGGGTCACTGGCACAGCTGTAGCACTCCCCCACTCCTGCCATCAGGGTACATATGAGGAACAATCTATAAACAGCTAAAGTGACACCACTATGAGCTGATGCTTCTTATCTCTCTCCCCTCTGGTCTGTCTGGTCTCTCTAACTCCCTCACCCTCTCTCTCACAAAAAAGAAAAGTAAATAAATAAAGAATTATACCTCTGAAACCTGGCATAGTCATAAGCAGCCAGCCAGCCAATATCTGCTTAAATAAGTATCTTATAATCACTATTTTCTTGCTTATGTAACTTACACACACTCACCAAATGCCTATGAGGATCTCTGAGATAGATACACCTTACCCAGGTAACTCACAGCTAAAATTCTAATGGGAGAACTGATGAAGACAGCTGTCTTGTCTCCTTAGACCTTCATATGAATATTAACCAATACCCAACCTGCAAGAGAGAAATCAAGGTTTTTTGTCATTGTGTCATTTTTATCAAGATCCAGACTAGTGCTGCAATAGCCACAGGAGATGGGGGGGGGGGGGTGAAGCTATTCCCCTGATGAGCACATATCACTCGGAGCCCTAGCGGAATCTTGGCAGAGTCAGCCATGACCGCTAGGGGTGAGGCAATAACGGGGAGAAAGGAGAAGCTGTTTGACCTTTCAGAGTCTTAGGAAACTGTATCGTGATAGAGACATCAGGCTTGTAAAATCTTAGCAGGCTGTATTACTTGAGGCTTCCTGGGAATGATAGGGATATCCCCAGATTATCTCAGAATAATACATTTCTAAATAAAGATTGTGTAAATTGTACACATACTTCTTCCATCACACCTGTTCACAACTCTTGGTTTCAGCCCCTCCTCTTCACTTTAATAATAGGGGTGTTATCAGGGTAACAATTAATATACCCTTAGTTTAATAAATTGCTCCCTTAATTCAGATAGCTTAGAGTTGCATGTCTTCACCAATGAGCAAGCTTTTAGCATTTTGTGACTTCAGTATCAACCCATTAGCAGAGAATAGACCTTCTTCCACATTTTGATCTTCTAGGATGTCTGTGGCTCCACATCCCCACCATACCTCACAAATAAACAGTTTCTTTTATAGCCAAGGGATTGTGACACAAAGGAAATGATTCATACCGGTTGAGTCTTGGTTTAAATAAGGAATTTGAGGATAATGGGGGTCTACAGCCTTGTTTCACTTTGATGAACAAGATGTAAAAATACAAACCAGAGAGCACTCCCTCCAGACCCTCTCTATTCCTACGAAGGATAAAGGCTTGATTCCCCTTCCCGAGTCAAGTTCACCCTTTAGCCAAAGAAGCTCATTTTACAATATTCTCCTCACACGTACCACTGAATGAGCTACTTGTATTTTCTGAACTGAAGGGTTTTCTACTAAACTGGAACAAAGGAGCCACTTCTAACACTCAACAGTCCACTCGCTTTCTGGAGGCACTTAATTTTCTGAACTGGTCTCAGATGAAAATAGGAACAGTACCAAAGACCTATCTCAAAATGCGACTGATAGTTTCCAGCTCTTATTATTCCATCCAGTGACCAGCAATTAGCACACTGAGGAAGCTATTTCTTTTGATCCTGTTAAACAAATGGCCCTCAAATTCAGCCACATCTACGAGTCACCTAATGGGATTTCAAAATTCCCAACCCATACCACCTTGAACCATTTAAATAGAAATTCCGGAGGTAGGACTCCGTCCTCAGTGTTTTTCTGAAATCCCACTGGTGACTCCAATGCAATCTGGGATTAAAATCCAATGTCTTAAATTTTGAGTGCTCAAGTTCAAACTTGAGAGTGCCTCAGAATTGCTTGGAAGACAATATTAAATTATAGATTTTGGACCTCAACACCAGTTTCTGATTAAATAGGTTGGGAGTGGAACCCAACGATTTGCATTTCCAACAAGTTCTCAAGTGACCCTGAAGTTGATGATTTTAAGTATGGGGACCACACCTTGAGAACCAATGTCTTCCAGGAATATGTTAATCTGACAGTTTTAGGCAGAAGAAATAAAGCTCATTTGTTCAAATTTTAGAGAAACTGGTTTAATACAAACAACCGTGTTGAATAGCATTATATAATCTTTAATTTGACAAACTAATGGAAATAGTAGTGACAGTGCCAAAGAGCAAATCTTAATGGCTTCATTTCCTTCATTTCCCTCCCAATTACAGAAGAAATCCAACTCATAAAATATAACTGAGATGTTTAAACAAACCACTTATGTGGCACTTAGGTGAAATTGTAACCCTTGTAAAAGAGCACAGATTATAATCAATTTTATGAAGTATCTGGTTTGTTTCACCCAGTTTACTTGAAAATTCGAGCAGCTGAGCATCATAGAAAGAGCATTGTGCAACCTCACCTCGATTAGAAAAATGATAAATATTCAAAAAAATGTATGTAATTCATTATGCCTTTCTCATTCCTAAGGAAATAACTTTCTTACAATTTTTAGAAAACCTCCAAAATTCCTGGCTTCCACAACAGCTGAGAGACATCAAACTGATACCCTTATGTGACAATTATATGTCTTGATATCACTGTATCAAATCTGTTTCTCCCTCTTTGAAGTTTTAATTTTGGCTTACTGGCTATTTATAAACCAATGCACTTAAAAATAATTTTAAAGGATTTGTAGATGAATGTTAACATTATTGGCTTTATTCATAATAGAAAAAATAACTGAAAGAAAACAAATATTCATTAACAATAAAATGATAATAAATGATGGCACATTTATAAAATAAAGTACTATACAACAATAAAAAATTAATTAGTGTACTACATAACAACATGATGAAGCTCATAAATGCAATGTTGAGTCAATGAAGCTAGTCATAATAGAGTTCATACCATATGGATCTGTTTATATGAAGTTCAAGAACAAGCAAAACTAAGTAATAGCCATAAAATTTAAAGAATAGTTGCCTTTGAGGGGAATGTTGACTGGAAGGGGATATAAGAAAGCTTCCTGCAATGCTAAAACATTCTCTGTCTCATGCTCATTGGTGAAGTGGATACATGAATATGTAAACATTAATTGAACCTATGATGTGGGCACTTCATTTAATATAACTTAATTGACCAGTTTCATTTCAATGTTGCATTAATGTAAGAAATTATTCTTTGTGAACTATTGCTCACCCCCAAATTCAAAAGCCGCTTACATGCTGGAATTTAATAGTTGTTAATGATGGGTCTAATATGGAAAACTTGCTTATAAAGTCAAATGTAAAAGATTTCCATCTAAAGATCACTTTTCCTTCTTCAAATAACTTTTAAAGATCATTTCCTCTTCTTTTTAATGGAACTGCTTTTAAAGTCCCACCAAAATAAGAGCAAGGTGTGAAATGCTATAAATCAAAGACAAAGAGAATGTGGAAGATGGAATCTTTATCAGAAGACAAGATTTTAACAAGTTTTGGAAAACAGAAAGCAGATGAAAGACAGTAGTCGGAGATGCAGGAAAAACCTCACCATAAGGTAACTGTAAAAAAAAGATAGGGCATACAGTAGGGATGATTTTCACTGAAGAACCCTAGAAAGTATGGTACTCAGAGGCACCAAATATGATGATTAAAACAGACAGAAAAGGCAGGATGTTACTGACAGAAAATCTATATACAGAATGCTGGAAAACAAAATTTTAGATCCCATACTAGTGATAAAAATCTTGCCTCTCTGAAAGATCTAAGTGACTCTAATAAAATAAAAGAAAAAGAAAAAAAAACCTTCTTGCATACTACCATGTGTAACTCCTCCCAATTAAATGTCTGCTTACAGACATTTAATTATTTGAGTAAATAATTATTTGAGACCATAGTAATTATTTGAGTAAATTCTACTCAAAAGCCCCACCAAAACACACAGAGTTACCAATAAGTTTCGGTGCCTCACTCTTAATATGAAATAGATAATGAAGGACCACAAGACACCATAATATGCTCCCAACATAAAAAAAAAGATGAAAATGAGCAGGGGAAAAAAAATAGACCCTCTAAAAATCATCATGCAAAACTTCATTAAGCAAGACTAATTAGTGTACAACAGTGAAAAGTAGAAAATTATTACACTTCCAAAATAAGAATTTTTTAACACAATGGAGAATATAAATTTTTAGAAATTAAAAACATGATAATCAAAATTAAAAATTCAAAAATCAAGAAGGTAATATCAAGGAAACATCCAGGAAGTAGAAAAAAGGAACAGAGAAAAATATGAAAGAAATTACAAGATGTTTGGAAAGTTAATATGAGAGGTAGGCATTTTAGTTGGAGGAAAAGGGGAAAAAGAGGGGATGGAATTCTTTAAAAGTTATATAAGAAACATTACTAAAAGTAATAGTCAAGCATTTCTTAATTGGAAAAGCTCAGGACAATAAAGACTAATTAAATAGAATTGGCATCCTGATATACATCATCATGAAGTTTAAGAGCCCAGAAATAGATAGGCTTATGGAATGGTGGAGTGAGGATGCCCAAGAACCTGCTCTCCTACAAAAAACAATGAAAATACTGGTAAAACAATTAAAACAATAATTTTAGAACTCTTGAAATTAACTCAGATCACTGAACAAACTGAAAAAATTGCTTATTCAAGAGAAATGACTGACATAGCTCATTAAAACAGTGGACTAGGAGGCCCTGGCCGGTTGGTTGGCTCAGCGGTAGAGCGTTGGCCTGGCGTGCAGGGAACCCGGGTTCGATTCCCAGCCAAGGCACATAGGAGAAGCGCCCATTTGCTTCTCCACCCCCCCCCCTCCTTCCTCTCTGTCTCTCTCTTCCCCTCTCGCAGCCAAGGCTCCATTGGAGCAAAGATGGCCCGGGAGCTGGGGATGGCTCCTTGGCCTCTGCCCCAGGCACTTGAATGGCTCTGGTCTCGGCAGAGCAACGCCCCAGAGGGGCAGAGCATCGCCCCCTGGTGGGCAGAGCGTCGCCCCTGGTGGGCGTGCTAGGTGAATCCCGGTTGGGCACATGCGGGAGTCTGTCTGACTGTCTCTCCCCGTTTCCAGCTTCTGAAAAATACAAAAAGCAAAACAAAACAGTGGACTCGGTGGCATTTAACTAGAGGCTATTCCGACATGCTCACCCTCACCAGCTCGATGTAACCAGGTGGCAAGGTAGGACAGCCAGCAGTCTCACAGCTAAAGAAGATTGCTATCTTTTTGAGTTCTGCTAAAATCCTCGTGCTCAGAACACAGTCAACATTTTGTCCAAACTGGTAGCTTCCAAGAAAATCTGCATTTCCAAGTTTGTGTAGCTATTTGATTTGAGTCAGAGCTCAGCTAAGCAAAAACAAAAACCCTATCCCCAGGGAATTTGAGTGTAAACAATAGCAAGCTTCCAGCAACACTGCAGATCCTAAAACTGTGATTTGAGTTAGGAAAAAGCTAGATCCTAGACAAAAATTTAAAAGGCAGACCTAGATATCTGCAGAACCAGAAGGAACTTTGAAAAGCTCTAACACATTCCCAGGGATCTCTAAAGACCTTTCCCAGGCACAAGACTATGTGTATGCCCAGCACAAACCTCAGTTGTTCACCTCCAGCTGACCTCGAGGTCTTGCCCAAGCAGGAAGTGAAACCTAAAGATGATAAATTTCCTGAAATTTGAAAGTGGGCTTTTACACGCAAATCCCCGTGACAAAAAAAAAGAAGACATAAAGGAACAGTATTTAAGGTAATAGTCTGACTGACCATTGGCTTACTACTGAATTGTACTGACCAAGTGACAACACTTAGGAAGACAAGAATAGTCTTTGCTCTCAGCCAGATTGGTCACAAATGATCTTGCAAGTTGCATGAGGACAAGAACTTAGTTTTGTTTACCAAAGAGTTCCCTTGAATGAATACTCAATATCAAGTAATCGGTTTGAATTGCTATCATTTTGTAAAAAGAAAATCAAACTTATCTATAAATCCGGCACTTCTAAACATTGTTTGATGCTTTGAGACGGGAGTTGACAGAAGAAATGTTTATAAGGGACTCGGAAATTAAGTCATAGTTAAAACAGTAGTCAAGTAGTCTGGTGGACCCTGTGACATCCAAATTCCCCTTCAGAGATGAAGAATCGAGACCTCCAGTTGCTGGGACGGCTACAAGAAGATGATCTCCACTCAGCTGAAGAAACCGCTTTGTCCAAGACTGTGCCTCCTTGCAGGGTAGCTCCATCCAACGAGATTCAAAGAGAAGTTATAGAAATCCAGCTTCTCATCCAAACTGGGCCAGACTTAGCCCTCGCACAACTGCTTCATCGGAACTGCGTTCTCCTCTGACCAATCCTGCTTCTTTTCCCTCATTTTCACAAGTGTCCAACATGAGAGCATCGCGAATTAATGGGATGCTGTATGAATCTCTATCTCAGAGAACTAGGAGTCGCCTATCAATTTCTTCCCCTTTATTATCAAGCTGTCTCATGCATGAGCCCACGCAAAAGAGGCGCTCCTAGAGTCGTCCTAGAATAGTGCTTTCTTCCTGCCCTTCCACTACTTAGAATGGTTTAATAAAATGTATATGCCTTTGCTTCTCTCAGGTCTTGGCTAGAGGTTGAATATGTTCTCATAAAAAATATAAAGAATTCTTTTTTATAGATTTACTATGTCTAATTATTTTGTTTTTAAAGATTGGGGAGCCCAGTCATGATGACACACATGAACAAATCAGTTCCCAACTCCTCTGGCAGATTTCCGAGCAACCTTGCTTGGAAACACCTGGTAAAACATATTTTTATTCAACTGTAGGCAATTCAAACGCAGCTGAAAGTCACTTAAGTGGAAACCCAACTATGATGCTGCTTTTCAAATCAAACGCGAGATCTCAGCTCCACAGGATGTGGCAGGTTGCCAGGTGTTTAATATTCGAGGGGCAAGTACACTGTTGGGAGCTTCTTTACATAATTGACAAAGCAAAACCCAAAGTACTAAGGTTAACAATTCGCTTCTCTTTCACCACAGAACTGGTATTGTGATATTTCTTTACTGCACATAAATCACCTTCGGAGAGCCATTGGAGGGTTGTTTTGAGTCTCTAGAAGACTAGCAGCAAGCCTCTGGGTAGAAGAGCTATGTCAGAACAAGGTATAAGGTAGGTTTAGGGTCACTTTGGAGCCACAATCATTTTTCTTTTCTCTTGTTCCTGAACCTGCCAAATTATTTTGGCCCTGGGGCAGTGTGTTTGAATTCTGTGCAGACAATAGTACAGACACGTGGTTTTCTGCACACAGCCTTTGATGGATTGGATCAGGACATCAAACATCAGCATATCTCCAGATGTCACAGAAAGCTTTGTGGAGACTTCGCCGCTTATGTGTTGCCAACCATCTGGGCTATGAGACAGAGACAGCAGACAGAGGATATCACGTGAACTGACCAGCACTTTCACAAATCACTGCTGTCAGAGGCTGCGGTGCCTCTCTTTTCCCTGGGCGTGTGCCATAGGCACACCTGTGATCTTATATTAGAGGAAGGATACAATAGGAAACCAATACAGAAGTGAGTACCACGGGCTACATGAAATTTCTCGAGGATTAAATTATACGTTGTTTTTTATTCTTTTGCTTCCTTTCTTTTGAAGGCTGAAAAGGAATCGTGCGTGGACATCTCTGAATGCCCGTGATGTGCCAGTTGCCTCACATCATTTACATGCCTTGTTTAATTTTCACAATACATTATGAAATGATGAGGAAAATGCCATCCTCAAGAAGTCCAGAACCTGCCTAAATGTACCCAAACAATAAAGTGAAAATATGAGGATTTGAGTGCAAGTGGTAGTGACTTCAAATTGTTGGATAATCCCAGTCTTATATCCATTCCCCCATGAGTTATGATACAAGCCCTAAGTGAAGATTCAAATTTGTTCTCCTGGATGATTTGCTGATTGTTGTTGTTATTTTCAATCTCAAAACAACTGAAAAATATGCCCCATTCAATTCACATTTTTACTATCTGTCTTCTCAATGTTAAACTTCTTGGCAGGGCCTTTTATTTATAAAATCAGCCATGGTAGTTTCAAGATTGTATTTATCCAAAGCATAGCTGTTTATACTGAGATGTACTAATCACTGACTCTCCCTTGTATTTGTTGGTTAGCACGGGGCATTGCACTCAAATATCTATGATACAAAGGGAAAGCTTCATGAACATTTTAGTCAGACTTTCAGGGAATAATTGAGGGAGAGAAAGAATATTCCAAGGAAAAGGAACATCGTCGACAATCATAGTGTTTGTACAGGAATAAGAAATAAATCAAGATTACCAGGACAGAGGTTGTATGGAGTAAATTATAAAGAAAAAAAAAAGACATTGTGACCATGTCACACTGTTTCATAAAGGTTAAAACAGGAAGTCTGCCTGACCAGGCGGTGGCACAGTGGACAGAGCGTCAGACTGGGATGCGGAAGACCCTGGTTCGAGACCCTGAGGTTACCAGCTTGAGTGTAGGCTCATCTGGTTTGAGCAAAAGTTCACCAGCTTTGAGCCCAAGGTCACTGGCTCAAGCAAGGGGTCACCCAGTCTGCTGAAGGCCCACAGTCAAGGTATATATGAGAAAGCAATCAATGAACAACTAAGGTGTTGCAACGTGCAACGAAAAACTAATGATTGATGCTTCTCATCTCTCCGTTCCTGTCTGTCCCTGTCTATCCCTCTCTCTGACTCTCTCTGTAAAACAAACAAACAAACAATAAAAAACAGGAAGTCTGGAAGAGTGCTAAAAGTTGAAAAAATTACCTCAATTCTTCAGCCTTTTTATATCCACACCATTAGCCACGTAACCTTGCTGGGCTCTCTACTTGCTAGGGACACAGAGACTGTCTCTGTCTTTTGACCATGGCTCAGCCATGCGGTTTGCTTAGGCCAACGACATGTTAGCAGGCATGATACAAGCAGAAACTTTAAATGGGCTTACTCATCAGGGCTCACTTGATCATACCTCGGTCACTGCATGAGAAAATGCCTTGAGGTAGTTTGTCAGAGGATGAAGGCATCTGAAGTAGAGCCAGAGAGTTCCAGCTGCCACGGTCACCCCAGCCAAACAGTCTAGATCAGCTGACGACCAGGCATCCCCACACAGGGAAGTCCAGCAGAGTCATCCGGCCAACCCCCAGATGAATCCAGACAAGTGAGCAATTAACTCAAATTTTCACATGACACCGAAGTTCTGTTGTTGGTTAGACAATAGATAATAAATACAACTAGCATAGGAAGTGATAAGAAAAGTAACAGATAAGTGATTCAGAAAGTGTTGAAAATTTGTGAGAAAATCTACCATCATCCTACAGGTGGATTAAGATTTTCAAAGAAACTATCCCAACATCCTGCCCCCTCAGATCTATGTAGGACACTGGAACTGAGACCCTGGAAAAGGAATATGTCCATGGTCCCCCCACTAGAATAGCCCTCCACACTGAACCCTGTGTTTGGCAACCTTTTCCTCAGCCTGCAGTGATGACCTTGCCCCTCTGTACCCTTCCTTCATTTTCTTCCTTATGGTATTTCTCTTCATGCCGATTCTTTTCCTAAGAGGAATGAGCATCTTGAAAGGCAGGCATTTTGCTCTTCTCCACTTTCCATCTTTGGGGCACCTAGCACAGTTTTTCCAAGGGGAAGACAAGTATGTAAGACATTTTTAAAACAGAAAGAGAAATTGGAGGCCCAAAATAAGGCTAGTTATAAAACAATCTCTGATCGGTAATTCCTAAATCCCAAAGGTTTTGAAAACTCATTCACGACAAAAGCTGACCTGAAATAGTAGGATACTTTTTATAATATTTACACCACTTGGTTTCACTGCAGAAATAGTAATGTGTTTGAGTATTGACTCAAGCCCCACTAACACATGCCATATGAATTATATTTGTAAAAAAAAAAATTCAGCCCTGGCCAATTGGCTCAGTGGTAGAGCGTCGGCCTGGCGTGCAGAAGTCCCGGGTTCGATTCCCGGCCAGGCACACAGGAGAAGCGCCTATCTGCTTCTCCACCCCTCCCCTTCTCCTTCCTCTATGTTTCTCTCTTCCCCTCCCGTAGTTGAGACTCCACTGGAGCAAAGATGGCCAGGGCGCTGGGGATGGCTCCTGGACCTCTGCCCCAGGCGCTAGAGTGGCTCTGGTCGTAACAGAGCGACCCCCTGGAGGGGCAGAGCATCGCCCCCTGGTGGGCGTGCCGGGTGGATCCCGGTAGCGCGCATGCGGGAGTCTGACTGTCTCTCCCCGTTTCCGGCTTAAGAAAAATACAGAGAAAAATAAATAAATAAATAAATTCTGAAATACATCCGGGTCCACAGGTTTCAGATACAGGTTTGTGGATTATATTCTAATAATCCAGGCAGACGATGCGAAGTAACTGGACACTGAACTGAACACCCATCAGTGGGAATAGGGAAGAGGGAATGGATTAGAGAAAGAGAAAGACTGTGGCAGAGAGAAGTCTTGATCGCTAAATGTACACTGCGTCATGAGAGAAGAAAGCTTTGAATAGAGAGAACATAATTAGATCCACTTTAGTAAAGAATATAGCATCAGAGGCACCAGAAAGTAAGGAAGCACAATGGCATGCCCTGTCTGTGAAGAAGCAGGGAAGCTTTTATTCTGGCTTCCTGGCCAGATGGCTGAATTTCTCATCTAAATTGTTTCCTTTCTTTCTCACAAACACTTGCACATGGAAAAACTTAAATTGGTGGTTTCCAAGCTTGATAGGGCTTCATAATTATCAGAACAAATTTAATTTGCATATTCTTGGTCCGTGTCATAGAAATTCTGAATCTGTAGGTGTGAGATGGAGGCAAGGAATCAATCCTTTGTAACAAGCTTTCCAGTGATTCTGATGTAGATGGTCCATGTTCCATATTTTGAGAAACACTGAGACCTAAAAAAACTAAATCAAAGACTTTTGAATACGCATTGATATGACACACTTTTACCAGGCTTGAGATTGAGTATTTTTGCAATTCTTCTGAATTTATTTATTTATTTTTTTCTGATTCAGGAAGACTCCTTTTTTTTCTGGGAATAACACTCTAGGGAATATTTTCTCTAAATTTTTCAGTCATCAAGTTCGACAAGAGCCCTTCAGTCATAAACAATATACCAAGGCAGAATTGATTAGCCTGAAGTTGTACATGCTACATCACATGGCCCAATCAAGAGTCCTTAACATGCCTGACCAGGCAGTGGCGCAGTGGATAGAGCGTCAGACTAGGATGCCAAGGACCCAGGTTCAAGGCCTGAAGTCGCCAGCTTGAGCACAGGCTCATCTGGCTTAAGAAAAAAGCTCACCAGCTTGAACCCAACGTCGCTGGCTCGAGCAAGAGGTTACCTGGTCTGCTGAAGGCCCACGGTCAAGGCACATATGAGAAAGCAATCAATGAACTAAAGTGTTGCAAAGAAAAACTGGTGATTTATGCTTCTCATCTCTCTCCGTTCCTGTCTGTCTGTCCCTATCTATCCCTCTCTCTGACTCTCTCTCTCTGCCCCTGTAAAAAAAAAAAAAAAAAAAAAAAGTCCTTAACTTGAAATTTTCTATCTCGACATGAGAGATGAAGAAAAGACTCTCCCTGGTTATGAAGCTTTTACATACTTCCAAGTTTTTGTATGTCATGTAGGTGATTCACAATAAAAGAAATGAAACTTAAGATGCAGGAAGAAAGCAGAGGCAAAGATCTGAGAAAGAATATTCTGGTACAACTCGAGTTACTGGTTCCAGTTGTTTGTGGCAACTATATGTTTCTATGCCCTTCCAAAAGTTATCTGAGACCCATTAATCTCAAAATATTTTCCATGGTCTAAATAACTTGATAGGGCTTATGTCACCTGCATCCTAATTTGTTTTTTTTTTCTTAACCCATATATTTGTACTATATTTTTCTTATTTAAAAAAAATTATTCTGAAAATCAACAACCATATCTGTTATTACATTTTCAACCTTTGTATTTCTGAATATATCTTGATGTGTAGGATCATCCTTAATAAAAGCTGGCAGAAACAGAAAAACTCTGCTTCTATTCAATCATATAAACATCTAAGATTATTTGTTGGTGCATAGAAAAAAATATATACTGGTGCAAAAAAAATAATCTTAATTACAAATTGTATTATGGATCAATATCTATACATGGGAAACTACAAAAGTCTGATGAAAGAAATCTAAGAGAAACTAAATAGAGAAATTTTCCATGTTCATGGATAGGAAAAGGTAATTTGTTGAGATGTCAATCCTCCCTAACCCTGGCCGGTAGGCTCAATGGTAGAGCATCGGCCCAGTATGTGGAAGTCCCAGGTTTGATTCCCAGCCAGGGCACACAAGAGAAGCACCCATCTGCTTCTCCACCCTTCCCACTCTCCTTACTCTCTATCTCTCTTCCCCTCCCACTGCCAAGGCTCCATTGGAGCAAAAGTTAGCCCAGGGGCTGAGGGCGGCTCTCTGGCCTCCACTTCGGGCACTAGAATGGATCTGGCCCCAATGGAGTAACATTCCAGATGGGCAGAGCATCACCCCCTGGTGAGCATGCCGGTGGATCCCAGTCAGGTGCATGCAGGAGTCTGTCTGACTGTCTCCCCACTTCTAACTTCAGAAAAACACCAAAAAAACCAAAACAAAACAAAAAAAGATGTCAATCCTTCCCTATTTGATCTACTTGTCCCACCAAGTAGACATCCATGTACAAAAAGAAAAATAATAAATCCAGACATAGATTTTAACTCTTCACCAAAAAAGAAAACCTCAAAAAGGATCAGACTTTAATGTAAAACTATAAATATCCTAGAAGATAACATAGGAGGAAACCTACATGTCCTTGAGTACGGCATTCACTTTTTACATACAACACCAAAGGGACAATTCATAAAAGAAAGAATTAATAAGCTGGACTTCATACAAAAAGTTTCTACTTGCCCGACCTGTGGTGGCGCAGTGGATAAAGCATCAACCTGGAAACACTGAGGTTGCCAGTTCAAAACTCTGGGCTTGCCTGGTCAAGGCACATATGGGAGTTGATGCTTCCTGCTCCTCCCCCCTTCTCTCTCTCTCTCTCCTCTCTATAATGAATAAATAAAGTCTTTAAAAAAAAATTAAAAAATTAAAAAAAAAAAGTTTCTACTTTGCTGAAGACCCTATCACGAGACTGAGAAGACAAGCCAAAAACTGCGGGAAAATATTTACAAAAGATATATCTGATAAAGGACAATTAATTAAAATGTACAAAGAATGCTCTTAAAACTCAACAATAAGAAAACAACATTTTTTTAAATGGGAAAAGACCTACTAGAACAGCCCAAATTCAAAGCACTGACACCACCAAATGTTCGGGAGGATGTGGAACAACAGGAACTCTCATTCGCTGCTGATAAGAATGCAAAATGTAGCCACTTTGGAAGGTAATTTGGCAGTTCCTTACAAAACTAAACATACTCTTAATAATACTCAGTTTAGTAATGGCACTCCTTGGTATTCGCCCAAACAAGTTAAAAACTTATATCTATACAAAAACTTGCACATGGATGGTTATAGTGGCTATAACAGCTTTATTCATAATTTCCAAAATATGGAAACAACCAAGATGTCCTTCAGTAGGTGAATGGATAAACTCTGGTACACCCAGACAATGCAGTGCTATAAAAAAAAGAAAATTATCTATCAAATAATGAAAACACATGGAGGAACCCTAAATACATACTACTATGTACGTACAAGAAGCCAAGTTGGAAAGACTACCCAGTACTGTGTACAAAAAGACAAGTTGAAAAGACTACGTACTATATGACTGTAAAGAAGCTAGTTATGGAGTCTGACCTGGCAGTGGTGCAGTGGATAGAGTGTCAGACTGGGACGTGGAAGATCCAGGTTTGAGACCCCAAGCTTGCCGGACTGAGCATGGGGATACTGGCTTGAGCATGGCATCATGGACATGACCCCATGGTCACTGGATTGAGCCCAAAGGTCGCTGGCTTGAAGCCCAAGGTTGCTGGTTTGAGCAAGGGGTCACTTGCTCTGCTAGAGCTCCCTGATCAAGACATATATGAGAAAGCAGTCAATGAACAACTAAAAGGAGCTGCAACAAAGAATTGATGCTTCTCATCTCTCATCTCTGCCTGTCTGTCCTTATCTGACTCTCTCTCTGTCACAAAAACAAACAAACAAAAAAACTAGTTATGGAGACAGTAAAAGGATCAGTGGTTGTCAGGTGATGTAGGAGGGGGAGATTAATGGATGGAGCAGAGAAGAATTTTAGGTCAGTGAAACAAAGTACTCTGTATAATACTAAATGGTAGACATACATCATTATTCATTCGTGAAAGCCCACAGACTGTATAATGCAAAGAGTGAACACTAATGTATATAAACTATCGACTTCGGTGGTAGTGATGTGTCAATGCAGATTCATCAACTGTAGCAAAGACAGGACTCCTGTGGAGGATTCCGATGTTGGGGGAAGGCTGTGCCTATAGAGGGACAGGGGATGTATGGGAAATCTCTATACCTTCTGTTCAATTTTCCTGTGAACCGGAAAGTGCTCTAAAAATAATGTCTTTCTAAAAAACAAACAACAAACATTTGTCTCTTAAATAAACAAATAAAGTTCCATTGGGTGAGACAAATGTTGTTGGTATATTTCTTGCCTTTCAACAGGTTCCTCCCACAGACCTCCCAAATCCTCCCACTTTCACCAAATTGGGTTTACTGACGCTGGATGGGAAACAGATTTCCCATGAACTGCAATGCTGGATTCCGACTTGAAGTCTTCCATGGGTTATCATGGTCAGCCTTAGTATGCCGAAACGAATGATCCAGTTCATCCTAAACCTCACGTGAGACAGTAACCACCTCTTTCTTCTCCTAAATGTTTTGCCAAAACTAATAACAAATCACAAGGATTCTACTGCTTTCTTGGTGAGATACTAGGGAACCTGGATACCAAGTAGCATCATCTCTGACAGTCGACTTATGATCAGCTTTTAAGACAGACGTAATAACTGCTAACATTTGTTGAGCAATTCATATGTGCCAGACGTTGTGCTAAGTATTTACCTTATTACAGAGCTTCCTAGCTTCAGTGTGAGGTTCATACCAATATTCTTATTTTATAGATGAAGACATGAAGTTCAGGAAAGTTATCTCATTTTCTCCAAGTAACAATGCCTGGAATTTTTGGTTTCTCATTTCGAAACCCACTCTTTAGATATGATGCACGGAGAGACTCAGCATTACTTCTGTGGAATCCCAGAAGATTATGAGAAAACAGCATGCCTATGTTAAGAGGATATTGCAAGGTGACTCCCCTATATCTCCAGGGATGTTGAGGCCATGGGAGATCAGGCATGACTTGAAATAATTCTAAATGAATTATCACCAGAAAAGACACAACCATGAAGAATCTTGACTTTGATCCTGGTCCAGAAAAATAACATTGGAGATAATTGGCAAGATCTGAAGTGGTCTGTAGATTAGATAATATTATTGTGCACATGGTGACTTCTCAGATTTTGATAATTGTATTGTACTGTGCATATATCAGAGAACGTCCTTGTATTTAGGAAACACACACTGAAATGATTAGAGGTAGGAGAAAGTCATGTCTACAACTTATTCTCAAGCATTTCATAAAATAAACATGAATATAAATACACACAAAAGGGCCTTGTATCCTTTACCCCTGTCTTTAAAGGATCCTAAAACAAAAAGCAATACTACATAATTTTAACCTCCAAGTTCTTGTCCTTAAATGTGGCAAATGAGAAACAAAGAGACAGGAAGTCATCCCAAAAAGCAAAAGAAAGGATCCATTTTGTTTCATTTTGCTTAATATTTATTCAATTTCTTTGTATAATATTAAAAGCCAAAACAGAAAAATCCAATTCAGAGCCCCTACCCTCAAGGAACATATATAGTGTTTCAATTTTAATTGAGTATGGCCTGAAATACAGAGGCTCTTGTCTAAGGCTAAATGATTTTATAAACCTCAAATAGAATTACATTATTGTAAAAGACTGAAATAAAAAATAACACAGAATTCTAATTTGGCCATTTTATTCATAAGTAGGTATTTCCAAACTAATATTTAGACTGAAGTCAAATTCTTAATACTTTACTAACAAATGCTTATGGTGTTGTCTTGAAGGCCAATTATTTGAGACAACTAACTTACAGGAGCCATTCTCATATTTAAGTCAAGACCAACTTATGTGTTCAATGCCATACCCTGAATACTTATATTAGAACGCAGGACACAGATATTTGATGGAACTATGCTGAATAAACAGAGGTTGGGACAGATGAGATCTTATCAGAGCATCAGGACATACACAAGGTTTAATGCCTCTCACCATGGATGCCAACTTGCATTCATTGCATTTCAATGGCAAACTGTCCTTATTTTTACCCTTCTGAGGTCATCCTTTGGTAAAGGATGTGGGACAATGCATTTCTCCATACCATACGGCATAGACCAAGCTTAATTAGGCAGAAACAACTTTTTGAAATAGCACCAGTCATCCCCCCCGCCAACACTTGGCTTCACAACGGTCCAGTGACTTGACACTCACATAGCACCTTGGTTTAATTTGCCATCTAAGACTGCACTCATTTTGATCCTGAATGAATGGCTTCTCTTCCAGGTGTGAGAGTTGCCTTCGCTATCTAATAGGATGAAATATAAAGTAATTCTACTTTTTATATCTCTGAACTTTCTGAAGTCCTTTTTCTCAACTAACTTGGCATAGTTGTATTGAGGGTTCATCAATCAGCAGTCACCAGGATGGTGTAAATGTGGCTAGACTCTTGCAAAGTAACCCCATGAAGAAATCCCTCCATCAGGTCTAGTTTCTCTACTTTCATGGAAGCAATTTGCGCCATCACCTGGCATTTCAGATTGTAAATGTTACGTGACTCCTGGTGGCAAAAAGAGGTTTGGAAGCAACTGTGTAGATCCTGTTACTCATGTGTTTCTATGGTTATTTATAAATATTATGACCATTCTTAGTCAATATATGATGATTACAAATTATTCTTTTTTAATTTCCAGGAGCTTTTTTCTTCCAGAGGTCATTTAGAAGGGCTTTCAAATTCATTTGACTCTGATGAATGTAACTTACCAGACAGAAAATATTAACAGGGCCAAGATTTTGGTAATTAGGTTGAGATTCAAACTCCAACTTGCTGTGAAGAATGAGAAAAGAATGCAGAAGTGCAGAAAGGAATCCTTGGTTGATCATGTCTTTGAGGAGGTACTTACTTACACGCATGGGAAAAATAACCCTCATGAGAAAGTCGTCCATGCCTTGTGGATCAAAAGGAAGTCTGTTGACTTTTCTAGATCTGAAGTTACACAAGATAAAATTTTACAAGTTTCTTATATCCTCACAGACCACATCATTGGCAAAGACAACTATATATGCTCAATAAAGAGTAATGTTGGGTAAAATGCATACACTTAATGGGAAGAAAATTAGGAAAAAAGTGCTGAGAAATCCACCTGGTGCTTTCTGTAGAATATGCAAAGTTAGCTTTGAAGCACTCGCTGGCCAACCTCAAGTTAAAGCAAAGCTCCGAGAACACATCTTGGAGCTAACAATGCTAACAGAATGACTAAGTAAGCATTGAAGTAAAAGCCTTAGAAGCTAGGCCAGGTTGCACCATAAACATAAAGCAAAAAAATAATAATAATAATCCAGTTAAAACTGAATCACAATAGTGAAAAGACTCTGTCTATTCCCTACATATCAATTTTTATAAATATCCCCATTGTTGCTAATTATAAAACTTGCAACTACACTCAGTATTAACAACTTTTGATAAGCTGCTCTAATAAATAACCACAATGACATGAAACTTTTTAAAGTCATAATTGTCACTGTTGCACATCAAGAGTTTTGATGCAACTTTTAGTTGGTTGGTTGGTGAATGTTCTGACACATCTTCCAGTAGGTCTGTCTCTCTGTCTCTGTCGGTCCATTAGGTTCTCTACCCCAAGTAAGAAAAAAGACACAAAATAGAAAAAGGAGTAATTAACTCTGAATTCTCTCTTTTGCCTGTACCCCTCCTTCTAAACCTATCTCTCTCTCTCTCTCTCTCTATCTCTATTTTGCTGAAGAAACTAAGGCTCAAAAAATGTTATAGGCTCTGGCTTGGTAGCTCAGTTAGTTCCCAATTCACCAAGGTTACAAGTTCAATCCCAGTCAGGGTACATACAAGAATAAACCAATGAAGGCATAAATGAGTAGAAGAATAAATCTATATCTATCTCTCCCCCCTTCCTCTCTCTCTAAAATAAATAATTAAATAATCTTTTAAAAAAGAAGCTAGACCTGAATATTTCAAAACAGAGAACAATAGCTGCAGATGCAGAGGACATGTCCAGTCTATGGATAGGAATACAGTTTTTATTCTAAGAACAATGGGTTTAAGCAGACAAGAAGCATGAGTTTATAAAAGATCTCTCTGGCTGTGATGAGAACAATATATTGTAAGGACAAGAGTGTAAATGAAGAAACCAATGGGCAGACTATTGCAGAAGGCTGGGTAGAACATGATGGTGATTTCAATAGAGTGGGAGTTCTCAAGGTTGAGAAAAATAGATGGGGATGAGGTATACTTTGGAGAGAGAACTGACAGGACTTGCTGATGAATTGGATGTGGGGGATGAGGGACAGGGAGGAGTCAAGAATGACTCCCAGGCTTCTGGCTTCGGTAACTGGGTTGATGGTGGTGCAGAGACAGGGATGGAAAAGGCTGAGGAGAGCCAGGCTTGAGGGGAAACTCAGGGCTCTGTTTTGGTCGTATTAAGCTGGCCATGCCTGTGAGACATCCAAGTAGAAATGCCAAAGCGGTAATTGGATGTTTGAGTTTCAGCTTATAGGGAACACAGCCTGGAGCTAGAAGGTAAAATTCTCTTGCCTATAGATGAGTTTAAGCTCTGGGAGAGAACGCACATACATCTTTCCCAAACTGTCTCCGCATATAGTGATTTCCATCTGCCCTCAGAGTCTAAGATTTTGGATCACTGACCTCTCAACTCTGGCTGATTCCTTCATCCAGAGTCATGTCTTTAAAAGTTTCCACTTGTCCCTTCAAGCTGACCGGAAAACAAATACAGGCACTTTGGCTACATTTAGGCCTTTTGAACTTCAATGTGGGGGGAACCTACTGCAAACAACAATAAAAACTCCAAGAGTGATTTTCAGTGGAAACGGAAAAGGATTTATTGGGTTTTTCTTTTTCCTTACCATAAATGGAGTTACTCCCAGGACTGATTTGATTTTTGGTGCTTAGAGGGTCCCATTTACCCTTCATCTACAGCTCCGTCATTCTGGGTGTTCTAAGTCTGTTAATGGTGGCATTCGTCCTGACCCAGAATTCCAAACACTGAGATCTGAAGAAGTCCTCAAAGACTAGTCTAACCTGCTCACATTACATGTGAGAAAACTAAAATGTTTGAGTAACAAACATGGCTACTCTAGTATATATTTTATACTATTTATCTCCTCTAACACATATATATGTACATATGTTTTATATATATATATATGTACAGTTGACCCCTGAACAATTGAACAATGCTGGGGGTAGGGCTCTGACTCCTTGTGCAGTCAAAAATCCACATATAACTTTAGGCTCCCCAAAAACTTACCAACAAATAGCCTACTCTTGACAAGAAGCCTCACCAATACCATAGTCAATTAACATATTTTGTTTGTTACATCTATTATATATTATATTCTTACAATATAGTAAGCTAGCAAAAAGAAAATGTTATTACAAAAATCATAAGGAAGAAAAAGTACATCTACAGTACTATACGTATTTACTGAAAAATAACCCATGTAAGTGCAGCTGCACAGTTCAAACCCGTATTGTTCCAGGATCAAATGTGTATGTACTTTTTTTCTTGTTGCCAATTGTCCTTTCTTCTACCCAAGACTAGATGAATGCAGCTGACTCATTTCACCTTGTGAGTTCTTGGACAAGAAAAAGCTGTAATGTTACTTCTAACATACTTTCTTAAAGACATAGAGAGCTACCTGCAAATTCATTTGTTACAGATGCCAAAATTATCTCTAATCCAAGCTGGTCTCTTCTCTTACATAGTCACAGAGATTTTACAGAAAGAGGACATCCAAAACACAGCTTAATCTCATTATTTAACTGGGGGGGGGGGGATCTTGTCCAATAAGAAAAACTCATGAGATAATTATACTAAACACTTTAAAACATTATATTTTACATACTTGGGATCTACAATATATTAATATATTCTCCTACTTTCTTTTTGTGCTTTTAAATATTAATAATTAAATCCATATATACTCAACTAAAAAGTTTTGAAAATGCTGAGAAGTATGAAAAAAACAAAAATATAATTCCACAAGCCTTAAATAATCACAGTTTCTATTTTATTATATTTTCTTTCATATCTTATTTTATGCCTATAGGTTTGTATGTGTTTATACATAGAATATTCACATATATTCATAAAACATAAAATATGTCTACATAGTTTAAATTATTTAATTCCCTAATTTTTCTCGTTATATACATATATATAAATACATACATATACACACACACACATATATATATGGCACATTATAAGCACCTAATAAGTGTTGGCTTTGTTAAGTTTCTAGTTAAATATACAGAGTGGGTGTTGAAAGAGGTGAGGAGTGTTGTTTGGCCACTCACGAAGCAAGAGTCAAGGCCAGCAGACTTTGTGACTCTCACAATCTTGTGCTGGACCTGGCAGTGGATGGCCATAAGACTAGTGTTTAAATCACCAAAACCCCTGAACCAAGATGAGGAATGACAACAACCCCAACTGTGTGCATACTCCTGCTTTGAGAATGATTAATAGTCTAGAACATGCTTGAGTAATGGCGAACCCATCACAATTTTAATTCTCATTCTTAAGGCTTTTAAAATCATAAAACAAATGACATTTTTTCCTAACAACTACCATCTTCTTCCAAATACCCATACTATCATTTAGATACTTGTCTAAATGTTGCATTCTAGAAATGGTAGGTATTGTCCAAGAGACATAAAAGGAGTTTGTTAAGGTGTGAAGAAAGAACACTAGCCAGTGAGTTCAGGAATCTACTTTCAAACCTGATTCTGACCGCTGGTTAAACTCCTTTCCCAGCTATAAAGCTGTTTTACAAAAATGTAAGGATATTCAGCATCACTAGGAAAAGGTCAAAATTGATATGTCAATCAGGTAAAGCAAATAAACCTGAGATTATTTTGTAAACCAGAAAAGACAAAGGTAAAAGTTGAGAGTAATTGCCATGTTACATGGTGGTTCAAATGTTTTCTCATCTCAACTGCGGCAAATCAGTGAAGCAGACTTAGCCTCAGACTTCAGAGGTTTGACACAAGGAAGAATTCCTTAATAAGGGGGAGTTGTTTGACACAACAGGGAATGGCTGAGTTTGTGAAATATTTCCCAGAGAGCTCTCAGAACAGGCATGGTTCTCATCTGTCTTTGGTTGACCACATAGATGTGATCCCTGCTTTGCATTGCGAAGGATGGATTCAGCAGTAGACAAGGGCTCATCCAGTCCTCTGACTCGATGAAGAAAACATTGGTCCATGGACACTGGAAACATTCAATGATGTCTTGTGATTAACTGCATCTCAGGAATCACATTTAGAGCCAATATTATGACAAATGCTTAGCATTGTCCAGACTGTGAATATAAGTTCATGAATGTTGATCTTTCCAATACTACATGTGAACATGTGCTTACAAATCATGTAGTAGAAATTGTCAAAATATGATATATGGTATACCCAAATTCCTTGGAAACACTTCGCTATTTTAACACTTTGCTATGTAGAAGCTTCGGGGATGTGAGTCTTAATTTCTCTTTCCCTTCCTTTGTTTGAAGGAATATACATATACATTCATTTACACACAATACAACAGTCAGGTTTCTTTTGGCATCCAAACAGCTATAAGTGCCACTGAGTGAGGGTGAATGATTTGATACCCCAGGACACTTCTCAGTGCATCTGCTGGCATTACTGTAATTAAAAAAAATAAACACAAAACCTCCACATTGTCTTTTTGTGTTTTTATTCCACAGCCCTCCTCATCTTTCCATTAATTCACTGGAAGTGAAAGCCAACCTTTGACATTAAAATCTCACCTGAGTTTGAGAGTTGTGTGGCCGATGCTTTCTTCAATTGACAGCTTTGCCATCATTTTATTGCTTATTCTTTTACCTGTATGTTACTTCTCCTGAACAAAAAGTATGTCATTAGGCTTACTGTATACTTAGTGTGCACGTGCAGTACCTAGCAATATCTGTTATAGGAAAGCAGACTGTAACAGGACTGAAGGTTAAATATCTTCTCAAAGCCAGAAGGCTATGAAAAGTAACATAAAAACCTGGAGATCAGCAATGATGTTTCAAATCTCCTACTCTTAGTCTCTATTAATGATAAATACATAATGCCCTGACACCATTTATTGATCAAGACTCTGAGAACTTAACTGTCCACAAGCACAATGGTAATACAGTGAATAAAAATGCATTATGTAAGAAATAAAATAAAATAAATAAAAGATTTTAAAAAGCAAATGTAAAAATAAATAAATAATTTTAATGCAAATATACACTCGCTTACATGAATAGAAATACACTCTTCCCTGGGGGTGGGGTAGGGAGGGGATGCAGAGGAACTATGTCACATCCTAGGGGCCTTGTTTAGGAAGAACATTGGAGGAGAGGGACTTAGGAGTTGAGGTGAGACATGCTAAGTGTTCTCAGTAGCCGGACCTATGTCAGCCTCCACAATCTCCTGGAAAGTCACAAAAAGTTTCGTCCATCGTGAATTATTTTTCTCTCTCACTTCTTCCTACTGCAACTCCTTATTCTTCTTTTAACTCTTTGCTTAAATAACACTTTCTCAGAGGAACTCTCCTAGACCCACATCTAAAGTAGTCCCCTGCATTCTGTGTGTTCCGGACAGGATCTGTCTTGTTTAGCTCAGAAAAGATCTGGCAAAATGAGAGAAAGAACTCCCAGGCTTCCCCTTGCAAAGGGGCATTTCTCATAGATTAGCAATTTCTAACTCTCAAGGTCAACATGGTCTATCTTTATTTATCTAAGAAGCCTGATGCTAACTTGCTAAATACATAAATGAGTAAACTCCCTATGTGCCCTTATCATATTTTTCTAACTTGTCCCTTAAAAATTCCTAGTCCAATTTAGCATTTTTAAAAATTATATCTTCATTTCTCCCCATTCAACCATGACATCCATGAGAGAAGAAATCCCCAATTTTTTCAATGCTGAATACTACCAACCACCTAGTATAACTCATTAGAAGACAATATATTACCAAGCTGAAGCTAGGATCTACTAAACGTATCACTTTCTAATTCAAAGAGGTAAGAACCTCTGAGAAACATCTTTAATTACCAATGAATTAATGAAAGGAGGGTCAGGGCCATGAAATAAAATAACTAGACTTCAGCAGATGGCTGAGAAGAATCCTGTGAAGTCAATTACTATTACTGGAGGAAATGACAAAACTGAGACTTGGAGAATTTAACCAGCCAATTTCACCCAAACAGCAAGTGACAAAGCATACACTGGGTCCTCAACAACTGTTGGATAAATGAATGAGATCATCCATTCACAAGAAAAGTTGCCTACAAGATGCTGGCCAATTCTACTATAATAATGTTCTTTTCTTTTTAACAACGCTGCTTTCCAAAAATTTAATGTCAGTCGAATTTAGTACTTAGGAAGCTCCAAAAAAAACTGATTCACTCTTCCCCTGATATCTCTTCAATTCATTATTTTATTCATTTAACCACGATTTATTGACTGTAGCAAATGTCAAATTCTATTCTAAGAACACGAAAAAGACACCATGTCTGCCCTTACGGTGCCTGCTGGAAACAGACAAATAACAAATCATCTTACAAATGTGAAATTACTACATCATTGACAGGGGAGATGCTGTGGGAGGTTATAACAGGGGGATTTGACCTCATCAGGGAGATCATAAGGAGAAAGGTTTTAGTCTCACTAATCAAAAAAAGAAGAAAATGCATTGTAACAGTGGCAACGGTATGTGCCTGGGATTTGGAAGCACAAAGTGAGGGGAGGGGGGTGGAAAAGGTCCACCTGGCTACATCAGAGAAAGGGAAGAGTATGTGGCACAAGTTAAACTAGAAATCATGGTAGTGACCAATCAATCCACCAATGCAAGGTGACTCTCAGGATTCTAAGAACAAAAAGTACTAACTATAGAGGAGTTTTAATTCAGAAGACAGTGTTATCACATCTGCATTTGTAAACTACTACTCAGACAGGTGTCTGGAGAACACAGGGGCAAACAGTAGCAGCAGAGATAACCGGAAAGCAGTGCCAGCAAAATATGATGCTAGCATGGATAAAAAGACCCTGGAGATAGAAAATGGACCGGTTTAGTATACTACCGGAAATAGAAACTAAACAGGACTTGATGGTTTGGGTGGGAAAGAAGGAAAAGGACAATGACATCTACAGGATGATTTTCTGTTAATTTCCTATTCCAACATCCATCTCCCTCTAAGTTCTTAACAGAACCCTAAATATATTTCGTGTTGCCAAGAGTCCCAGATAAGATTTATATTTTTCTATTCTACTTTCAGGTATATATGGTTACTGTATATATTGCTAAACACTGGCAAGTAAAATATAGGAGAAGTGTGGGGAGCTTTTGAGATGTTTCCTGAAAAGAAATAGGTCATGGCCTTACTCTTCTCTACATAAAACTTACTATCAGGAAGCCAAATGTGAGACTGGAACTTTAGCAGGCAATCTGGATCCTAAAGACAAGAGATGAACACTAAAGAGGGAAGGCAACCACATTCCAGCCAGTCCTCCATAACTCCAGGTTCTTTTTGATGATAAAATTAAGCCTTTTATGCAGTGCTGGGATTCAGCTGATTCGCACTGATTCGACAGAACCAATACTGAATTTTTTGAGTTTGGTGAACTGGTTGTTAAAACGGTACCTGTAATCAGGGTTCTAAGATGGGCACCTGGGCAGCTGCCCCATGTGGAAATCACAAATTTACATTCCTTACCCTTTTTTAATGTTCATCTGCTCAACAGCTTATTCTAAGCGCCCGTAGTAATGTTCATCCCGTCCATAGGTGAAAAAAATTGCGAGTGAGGACACCAATCAAGAAGCAATATGGAAATATCTTAAACAACAGTTTTATTGTTTTTTGTCAGGTATTATTTAATATTTTTTCATTAATATTTTAAAGCTCTTATAACCTAGTTTTGTGTACCTCTTGTATTATTTATATTTAAGTATTAAATGTATGAAATAAAAAAATGATATACCGAAAGGAAGTTTATTAATACTTAAAACAGTCATTAGGACAGAGAACTGGTTGTTAAATCATTTGAATCCCACCACTGCTTCTATGTTTAAATCACCTACAGACCAAAGAATCTGACCTGATACACAGCATAATCCACTAGGTAAATAGAAGCATCATTAACTGGGAAGCGGAAAGTTAGACGAAGTCCAGGTGATGGTGAGAAAAACGAAGACTTACTTTGAAGTGAGAAGTCTGAGATACTGCGAAGGTGGACAGTGGGCATTTAGCTATACGAGTCTGGAATTTCTAACATGTATGGGTTAAGTATAGATATGGAGATTCCTTGGCATGTTTAAAGCACTTACAATCATATAAGAAGATAAAGTGGGTCTATAGATTCAATGCAAACATACTAAAATGTCAGTTTTTGTTTTTTGCAGAAATTAAAAAGCAGCACTTAAAATCCATACTTAAATGCAAGGAATCCAGCATAGGAAAACAACCTTGAAAAGGAACAAAGTGGAAAGATGCACACTTTTCTATTCTAAAGCTTACTACAAAGCTACAGTAATCAAAACAGCATAAACAGACACATTAATCAACAGAATAGTACTGGGAGTCCAACCAAAGGTAAATCCATCTTTACATTTGCGGCCAGTTGATTTTTGATGAGGTGCTAAGAAAATTCACTGGGGAAAGAATAGACTTTTTTAAACGGTGCTGAGATAAGATAACCACGCGTGCAAAATAGTGGAAAAGGATGCCTACCTTACACCATGCACAGCGCTGTGTGTCCCGAAGCTCCAGTCTATGACTGTGTCCATCCTTACACAGGCTGAAGCCAGAGACGGATCCCAGGAGCCTGGTTGCTGAGGCCTGCCGCCCGCACATGTGCAGTTGATTCCAGCGCAGCTGGCCTGTTGCATAGGGCCTGCCTTCACCTCCAAGCCGTCATCCATGGTCCAGCAATTCCCTGAACTACACCACTGATACGGATGCTCGAATGGCGGTTACCATCCGTAAGGCCGGTGGCCGAGGCCAGGCAGGTCCACACCGGGTTTGCGCTGACCCTAGAGAAACTGCGGAGCTGGAAAACATTGGGCCGTTCTGTTTAATAGAGTCTTGCAACCCGGGACAGAGAGGGGAAAACCCGTTCTTCACAAACAGCAAAGACAGCCCCTCACAGTGGCGAGCGGGCGGACAGGCAGGCGGGGCAAAACCACCGACCATCCCTGGAAACACACGCACCCATCGCCTGATATATAGGCCATACACACGTGGTTCAGCCACCTGCCCACACACCAATCAGGCAAAGTGCTTGCAGCCAGTTAACCAGGGGAGCAAGCCTAACACAGCTGCTCCACACTGTCAGACATCATAAGGCTCTGATCTCCTTACAAAACTCTGCATCTGTCTGGCAATGGAGGGATTCCCAGGTGTCTGTCATCCCAAACATCCCTTAGGCGCTGAAGGGATACGGAGATCCTGCCAGATGTGGCACCAGGAGAATCAGCAGCTCTCTTCTGACAGCAGGATGTGGTCCTCAGAGATCTTCCTCTGGACCTGGCCTGCCCCTAATTGACCCGGACCTCGGGATCCAGTACAAGAATTCTGAATCATGAGATGGCTCGGCAGGTGTGTGTGCTGGTCTCTCTCCGCGCACTCCTGTGCTCCATACTTCAGGACCTAGGCCTGTGCTTAGAGAGGCTGCCCCTGCCAAGTAGGCTGTCTTCCTGGGGCCACGGGTTCATACCCTCTGCACTCCTGATGTGGAGCGGGGAAAGTTTTGTGCCGGACCTCTTAGGCCCTGTGTAGGGAAGATACACAGGGTCAGCGTGAGAGCCAACTCTCCCAGTCTCTCATCCCTGGACTCCATGGCACAGCCTGGATGGCAAATCTAAGAACAGGTATCTCTCTTTCAGAGCAGGCTAGACGTTGGCAGTGTGCTTTATTTCCCTAAAATCTCAGCCCCTAGCCCATCTGTTAGGAAAACAGCTGTGTTAGGCTTGCTAGCTGGTTTACCTGCTGCAAGCACTTTGCTTGATTAGTGCGTGAGCACGTGGCAGTGTCCCATGTGTATAGTCTATGTAAGGCTATGGGTGCTTGTGCTCAGGCAGTGGATGGCGGAGTGTAAATTGCCTACCCACCACTGTAACAGGTCATTTTGCTGGTGATTCACTTGCTGCCATGAGAAGAGGCTTTCCCCAGTCTGTTTGCTCATCTGCCTTTGAGAGATTTTATTAAATGAGAATGGCCCAGTGCTTTCTGGCTCTGCAGTTTTTCTACCATCTGCCTGAATCCAATGTGGACCTGGCTGGCTTTGTCCACCAGCATTACACCATCTATCTCTACAAGGCAGGACTCAGGGACCCTATTGCTGGGAGCCCAGTTGCTGATTCACCTGACAAGCACATATGCAGTTTGCTCCCACACACCTGTTCTCAGTCATCAGATCCACCTGGCCTGTCAGACAGGGCCTGCCCTTGACCAACAAGCCATCATCCTGAGACCCCCCCAGCTGCTGAGGAGATTTGTATACATAGTGAAGATTAATTGTACTTCACCAGTGAAAATCATATAGCTGGATAAGGGACCTGTGTCCAGATTATAGCTAAACTATTAGAACTCAGTAATAAAAAAGAAAATATATGAATGGACATTACTCTAGGGAAGACATACAAATGGCCAAAAAGCACATAAAAATATCATTAGTCATTAGGAAAATGCAAATCAAAACTACTACAAGATGCTGCTTCACATGAGAATGGCTACAATCAAAACAACATGCCATAATAACTGCTGACAGAAGGTGGAGAAATTGGAACCCTTATATATTATTGGTAGCGAGACTGTAAATAATGCAGTCAATGTTTTTTGAATAGGAATACAGTCTGAGTTTCTCAAAATATTAAACATAGAGTTACCATATGATCCAGCAATCTCACTCCTAGTTTTATATACCAAAGGGAAATGAAAACATATGTTCACAAGAAACTTGTTCATAAATGTTTATAGCAAATATGATTCATAATATCCAAAAAGTAGAAACAACTCAATTGTCCTTCAACGGATGAATGGATTAATAAAATCTGTTATATACATACAATAGCATATTATTTGGCAATAAAAAGTAATGAAGTACTGATATATTCTGTTAATATGGATGAACACTGGAAACATGCAAAGTGAAAGAAGACAGACACAAAAGAATACAGAGGACATATATCATATAGAAATCTATAGAAACATAAAGTAGATTCGTTTGCCTAGAGTTGGGAATGGTGGATGTGGGAAAATAATGAGAGTGTCATATTTTGGGTTAATGGGTACAGGAGTTTCTTCGTGGGATGATAAAATGTTTCAAAATTAGAGAGTGGTGATAATTGTACAACTGTGAATATACTAAAATAATGCTGAATTGTACACTTGAAATGAATGAATTTTATAGTATGTGAATTCAATTTCAGTAAGGTGGTTAAAAACTCAAAAGAGAAGCTGACTTTTCTTTGCGCATCAGAGTAAAAGACCACACAATCATATTAATGGACTTGTAGTTCCCAATTGTGCAATTCTTTGCTGCCTCTGCCTGGAAGCTCCCTATCTATCCACATTCTTGGCCAGGTTTGCCTCTTTGAATCTGACCATATCCTGGAGAGCATTATACTAAGTAAAATAAGTAAACCAGAAAAAGCCAAGATCTACAGTAGATGATTTCACACATGCCAGGATATAAAAATGAGACTCATGGACATAGATAAAAGTGAAGTGGCTGCTGGGGCAGGGGAGGATTAAAGAGGGATCCATATACAGTGACAGAAATTGATTTCACTTTCTATGATGGGCACACAACACAGTCAACAATCTACATGCTATAGAGATGTTTACCTGAAACCTATGTACTCTTACTGATCAATGTCACCCCATTTAAATTTAAGTTAAAGAAAAAGATTGGCCCTGGCCGGTTGGCTCAGCGGTAGAGCATCGGCCTGGCGTGCAGGGGACCCGGGTTCGATTCCCGGCCAGGGCACATAGAAGTGCCCATTTGCTTCTCCACCCCCCCCCCTTCCTCTCTGTCTCTCTCTTCCCCTCCCGCAGCCAAGGCTCCATTGGAGCAAAGATGGCCCGGGCGCTGGGGATGGCTCCTTGGCCTCTGCCCCAGGCGTTAGAGTGGCTCTGGTCGCGGCAGAGCGACGCCCTGGAGGGGCAGAGCGTCACCCCTGGTGGGTGTGCCGGGTGGATCCCGGTCGGGCGCATGCGGGAGTCTGTCTGACTGTCTCTCCCCGTTTCCAGCTTCAGAAAAATACAAAAAAAAAAAAAAAGATTAAGAAAAGAAAAATAACTCCAGCACAAGACACCAAGAACATCATAAAAGGATAGTTCAAGCTAAAAAAAATAAAACGGAATCTGACTGTATCCTGTGCGTGGTTCTCAGAGGCCACAGCATCTTAACTGGCTCCATAGGTGACTTTTGCTCCCACCAAATTGCAGACAACTTCACAGAAGTGGTGCGTTTTTATCTCAATATTTCCAGAAATTTTGATTTCCATTTTAAATATACTTAGCTATTTGTAAAACAATAATTTTAAAAAACCAAAATAATTATTTAGTTATATTCTAAAAAATGAAAATATTGGAATAATCATTTGCATTCAAGTTCATTTCTTCTTTGATGTAGATATTTAAACGTATCTCCTCCTGCCCCTCTCTTAGATAGTTGAAATTTTATAAATGAGTCATTATTAAGAATTATACTACACTACATGCTTCTAGACTAATCTTTTGTGTCATTTCTGGCCTTTGCATATCTATATAAGTGCACTGCCCAGGTATGTAGCTGTCTGACCCAGCAGCTCTTAAACTGAACTGCATCAAAAGTACAGAGGCAGCTTGTTAGAACACTGACTGCTGGGTCCGTTCTGATTCAGTGGTCTCCAGCGAATCAGATTTTGCATTTCTGATTGATTACCTCTCAGGCAAGGCTAATGTTGCCATCCACAGACCACACTTGGAAGATCAAGGAGGTGGAGCACCAGTGTCTGTGTGTTGTACTTAAACCCCAGCCCAGGCTGAACTGTGTCACTCAGAGGAAGTATCTTATTGTTGTTCAATAATAGGTTTGCATAAAATAAACAAAACAGAAACAAACTCATAGATAAGAAAAACAGACTAATAGTTGCCAGAGGGGAGGGGATTGGGGACTGGGAGGTAAAGGTGAAGGGATTAAGAAGTACAAATTGGTAGTTTCAGGATTGTCCTTGGGATGTAAAGTACAGCATAGCGAATACAGTCAGTAATATGGTAATAACTCTGTAGGGTGCCAGTGGGTACTTGAAGTGTCAGGGGATCTCTATGTAAAGTACAGAACTGTCTAAGTACTATGCTATATGCTATACACCTTAAACCAGTGGTCCCCAACCCCCGGGGCCGCGAACCGGTACCAGTTCATGGGCCATTTAGTACCGGTCTGAACGATGTTTTATTTTTAAAAAATGACCAGATTCCCTCTATTACATCCGTCTAAGACTCACTCTTGACGCTTGTCTCGGTCACGTAATACATTTATCCGTCCCACCCTAAAGGCCGGTCTGTGAAAATATTTTCTGACATTAAACCGGGCCGTGCCCAAAAAAGTTTGGGGACCACTGCCTTAAACTAATACAAAGCAATATTGAATCTGAACTATAAGTGAAAAATGAAATTTTAAGTGGTTAAAATAAAAAATTTACATATAGCAATCTATTATTTTTTTATTAATTGTATATTGCCACTCATATGATAGGTTTTGGTTCCTTGCTCTCTTTCATAATTACATCAAAGAATATTAATAATTGTGAGATATTGTTTGTAATTTATAACAAAGTAATGTCCTAATATTCATTTTAGGGCAGGGGTTGGGAATCTATGGCTCACGAGCTAGATGTGGCTCTTTTGATGGCTGCATCTGGCTCGCAGACAAATCTTTAATAAAAAAAAATAACGTTAAAAATATAAAACAGGCCCTGGCCGGTTGGCTCCGTGGTAGAGCATTGGCCTGGCGTGCAGGAGTCCCGGGTTCGATTCCCGGCCAGGGCACACAGGAGAAGTGCCCATCTGCTTCTCCACCCCTCCTCCTCTCCTTCCTCTCTGTCTCTCTCTTCCCCTCCCACAGCCAAGGCTCCACTGGAGCAAAAATGGTCCGGGCACTGGGGATGGCTCCATGGCCTCTGCCTCAGGCGCTAGAGTGGCTCTGGTCGCAACAAAGCAACGCCCCAGATGGGCAAAGCATTGCCCCCTGGTGGGCGTGCCGGGTGGATCCCGGTCGGGCACATGCGGGAGTCTGTCTGACTGCCTCCCCGTTTCCAGCTTCAGAAAAATACAAAAAAATAAAAAATAAAAAAAAATAAATATATATATATATATATATATATATATATATATATATATATATATATATATAAACAACAGCCTGACCTTTGGTGGCGCAGTGGATAAAGTGTTGACCTAGAAATGCTGAGGTTGCCGGTTTGAAACCCTGGGCTTGCCTGGTCAAGGAACATATAGGAGTTGATGCTTCTAGCTCCTCCCCACTTCTCTCTCTCTCTGTCTCTCTCTCTTCTCTCTCCCTCTCTGTCTCTCTCTCTCCCTCTCTCTCTCTCCTCTCTAAAAATGAATAAATAAAATTTTAAAAAAATTTAAAAAAATATAAAACATTCTCATGTATAACAATCCATTCATCTCCTACCGCTCATGTTAACGGTTGCAGGTGGCTGGAGCCAATCACATCTGTCCTCCGGGACAACAGCAAATTTTTATTGGATAATGCATAAGGTACCCAGGTCATTGTATGGCTCTCATGGAATTACATTTTAAAATATGTGGCATTCATGGCTCTCTCAGTCAAAAAGGTTCCCAAACCCTGTTTTAGGGCTTCTAGTTTAAAGATAGTCCTTTCACTATAAAGCAAGTTTTTAAAAGGTCAACATTGTAATTATTATTCCTGATAATTGAAACTTTCTTGATACTGTCCAACCAAAACAAAAAATATAAATAAATTAAATGCTAAAACTTTAAATAAGTTGGGTGTTATAACTGCTAACCATAAGAGCCAATAATAAATTTTGTGCTTATCACTACAATTCTATTATTCTTATTTTAAAAGTAATTATTTTTCATTGGAATTTATAAGGGAAAATATGCTAATAAGATGTTGCTTTTAAACAACAGGAAACTGAAACATGTAAGACTAAGCTGAATATCAGTATGCTAGGGAAACATCAGAGTTAGGGGATTAGAGAGAGTAAATATTGCCTGAACAATAATGTAATCTACCACAGTTATTAACATGTTTAACTTGTACTCATAAATGATGGTTGGTTGAAGTCACAAAGCAAATGAACATTAATAATTATACAAAACTCACACAAATTAAAGTAATTATATAAACTTTTCTCAACATGATCAGCACCAAGTCAGCACACTGAATTCATCTGATTAAAATTCCTACAGATCAAATCAGCATAGCTTTAGATCTGAGAAAATCAGTAATGAAAAAGAGAAAATACATGCCTGACCAGGCAGTGGCGCAGTGGATAGAGTATCGGACTAGAATGCCCAGAACCCAGGTTCAAGACCCCGAGGTTGCCAGCTTAAGCATGGGCTCATCTGGTTTGAGCAAAAGCTCACCAGCTTGGACCCAGGGTCACTGGCTCGAGCAAGAGGTTAGTCGGTCTGCTGAAGGCCCATGGTCAAGGCACATGTGAGAGAGCGATCAATGAACAACTAAGGTGTCACAATGCGCAACGAAAAACTTATGATTGATGCCTCTCATCTCTCCGTTCCTGTCCCTGTCTACCCCTCTCTCTGACTCTCTCTCTATCTCTGTAAAAAAAGAGAGAGAGAGAGAGAGAGAGAAAATACAGTAGGGGGTATATGCAATTTCTCTTTTCACTTAACAGAATAAGGAAGTTCCAGAGGTGCCCCCTGTTTGAAAATAGAATAACAAGCCAACTCTCTGATGACTTACAAATAAGCACATCTTTACGAAAAATGGACTGGTTGATTGCTAATCCAAAATGGAAACATTCTAAGCTTCAAATCACAAAAACAGTCGTTATTTGATGATATAAAACATAAATCTAAATTTTAAAATACATCTACTAAACATCCATTCCCTCAAAAACTCATGACATAACATGGCATTTTTGTCAACCAAATCATACTTCTTTTATAATTTTATAAATATTTTTTATAATTTTTAAATTTTACTTTTATAAATAAATAGCCTCTGTTCCTAATTTAAATTATAACACATTTATATATTGTGTTTAAAAATATTAAAATTTTAATTTAAATAATTTTATAAAATGTGCTGAGTAATGCAAACTATTATTCTTAAAAAAGTATGTCATCATGTGTTGTGCAAATATTCCACAATGATTTTTTTAAAATACATAAAGATCACTACAACTTTATATGTAAATAACTGTATTCAATTCTAGGGCTGCTGTAGCAAATTGCCAAATATTTGGTGGTTTAGAACAACAGGAGTTTTATTATTTCACAGTTCTAGAATCCAAAAATGCAAAACTAAGGTGTCAGCTCAGTTGCTTCTTTCTAGGGGTTCTGAGGTCGAATCAGTGGTGGGATTCAAATAATTTAACAAACTCTGCCCTAATGACCATTGTAAGTATAAAAAAAGATATATCAAACGATAGTCTATTATTTCATGCATTTAATACTTAAATAAGAACAGTGAAAGAGGTAAACAAAACTAGATTATAAGAATTTTAAAATATTAACAAAAAATATTAAATAATACCTGACAAAAAATAATATAACCATTATTTAAGATATTTCCATATCACTTTTTTTTTAAAGAGAACTGTGACCTTTTTTTTATTCATTTTTAGAGAGGGAGAGAAAGAGACAGAGAGAGAGAGAGAGAGAGGAGAGAGAGACAGGGGGGAGGAGCTGGAAGCATCAACTCCCATATGTGCCTTGACCAGGCAAGCCCAGGGTTTCGAACCGGTGACTTCAGCATTTCCAGGTCGACGCTTTATCCACTGTGTCACCACAGGTCAGGCCGCTTCTTAATTGGCGTCCTCACTTGCAATTTTTTTTCACCTATGGATGGAATGAACATGACTATGGGCACTTAGAACACACTGTTGCACAGATGAATGTTAAAAAGAATAAGGATGTAAATTTGTGATTTCCACATTGGGTGCTGCCCAAGCACCCACCTTGGAGAGAACCCTAATTACGAGTGCCATTTTAACAACCGGTTCTCAAAACTCAACAAAATCTTAGGTATCGGTTCTGCCAAACTGATGCAAACCAGCTGAATCCCACCACTGGGTAGAATTTATTTACATACCTCTCTCTTAGCTTCTGGTGGTCACTGGAAATGCTTGGAGTTCCATGGCTTGTGGACACATCACTGCAATCTTTGTTTCCATTATCACATGGTTTTCCCCCTGTGACTCCATATGTCTTCACCTTTTTGCTCTAATACCATCATTGGATTTAGTGCTATCCTAATTCAAAATGATCTTACCTGAAGATTCTTACCTTAATTACTTGAGCAAATACCCTTATTTCAAATAAAGTCATATTCTGAAGCTCTGAGTAGACATATCTTTTGGGAGCCACAATTCAACTCATTATAATTTGGAAAGAAATTTGAGAATTAAAGTAATTGGTAGAAAAGCAGTAATTCATGGCTTCTCATCCTACTCATACATTGCTTCTTTCATGTATACATTTATTTTGTCCATTGTTTGCATACCTACTATGTGCCAGGCAGTGAGTTAGGCCATTGGAAGACAAGAGTTACCAAAACGATTACTGCTTCTGGCAAAGCAGACATGCTGGTTTTTACACAAGTCCATAGCCAAGTTTTTACCACCCTGAGATAAAATATAATACATTTTTAAAGAATTTTAATTTACTTCATTTAAATAACTTTTTTTGTTTATACAATAGGCTGTGCTTACTCTTTTGTGCAGATATTTGTGTTCTATAAGAATGAATGAATGGATGAAGATGACAGTTGTATTTCACAATATTCTTTCTTGAAATTCATAATTTTTTTTTCCTTAGGGAAATTAAAGATGTGAAAATTCTAGCCCTGTTGCACCAAGGAGTATGAGAGATTAGGGCATGGAGCTCAGCTGGATCAGATATGACATAAACTATAGAGCAACGTTCTATCTCTGCATGAAACCAAAGATAACTTGTGCTCACTGATGTCTCCACAGAGCATATCCCCACCTGAACATTTCGAAGGTTAATTATCCTCCTAGACTCAGCAGAAAAAGACATTGATGGGAACTGGGGTGGAAAGGGGTAGAGGTAGAGCTTAAGTTCTTGAAGCCAAGAACACTAACATTTGTGTTTATTGTTAATTATAAATAGTTAATTTAACATCCATAGGCTGGTAAAAATCATGTTACTGAAATGAGCACAACAAGCGGGCAGAATATTCATCCTAGGGGAGGAAATCCTTAATAAGAAAATCTGAGAAGTAACATATTCCCTTACAGGTGTATTTTAGAGGGAAACGGATCTTAGAAATATTTTAATTAACAATTTTGGAACAAAGTATTATGGTGATACACATGAGGCAGAACATGGTGACAATTCTTGCTGAACTTTTGTTTTCCACAGCCTGTGTGCAAGAAAGGGTTTACTCAGCAGGCCTCCGCTGGCTACTCAAGTCTTCAGATTCCAAAGAAAGGCCTCTCTTCAAGACAGGCCCTCCACAGGATCCTGAGTGATAATCTCTAAACCTTTAGACCAGGGATCCCCAAACTACAGCCTGCGGGCCGCATGTGGCCCCCTGAGGCCATTTATCCAGCCCCCGCTGCACTTCTGGAAAGGGCATCTCCTTCATTGGTGGTCAGTGAGAGGAGCACATTGACCATCTCATTAGCCAAAAGCAGGCCCATAGTTCCCATTGAAATACTGGTCAGTTTGTTGATTTAAATTTACTTGTTTTTTATTTTAAATATTGTATTTGTTCCCATTTTGGTTTTTTTACTTTAAAATAAGATATGTGCAGTGTGCATAGGGATTTGTTCATAGTTGTGTTTTTTTATAGTCCGGCCCTCCAATGGTCTGAGGGACAGTGAACTGGCCCCCTGAGTAAAAAGTTTGGGGACCCCTGGTTCAGACTGTCCTGCTTGATAAGAATGTTTTTCTACGCCTGAGGTCTAGGGCCATGCTATGTCAGTTTGACCTCTGGGGGACTAGAGTCCAAGTAGCTGAGGTCAGTCACATGGGCACTACATTCCTACATGACTGACCCACAGTAAAATCCTGAACTCATGGATTGGGTGGGCTTCCTGAAAAAAAAATAATAATTCAAAATAAGGCACAAAAGAAGGGGGAGCAAAAATATTTTAAGCTGGAAAAATACAAAACATACAATGTGATAACTGATTTGAGTGTCCAAACAGCTTATATTACCTTATATGTAAAAGGATCAAATGTTTAAAGAGGCTCATATTGGCCAGTTGAGGTGATTGGAGCATCAGAAGTAATCCTGGTTATAATCTGAATATTTTAAATATGTAAAATGTACATAATAATACACATAATAATAAAATAAAAGTCCACACCACTTTGATAATCATCTAACACACCAATCCCTTACTGTGAAAATTGTATTTAAAGGAAAAGATGCACATATTAATTTTGCCTTATATATTTAGAATTGTTATCTTTCATGTGATTGCCCCTTTTTATATTAAAGTCTATTATATTAACACTTCTACAACCATATCGTTTTCCTTTGATTTGTATTTGCATGATTAATCCATTTTCCCCAATACTTTTATTTCAAATTTTTTACATATTTGTTTCAGGTGGGTCTTTAATAAACATCATACAGATTTTTTTCTAATCTATCAATCCTTGTCTTATAATGTAACAAATAATGAAATGTTCATGGAAGAAAAAATAGTGCAATAAATATTCTAAACCCACAAAAAAAATCATCAGTTATTGACGTTTTGCCATATTTGTTTTACCTATTTGTTATTCCCCTAATCACTGAAATATAACACATAAAATTAAGATTGTTTTTTATTATAATAATTAAATTCAGCAGTAAAACAAAGGGTTTATTCATCTTAACCTTATTCAGCTTTGAGAGCACCTATGTAAATAGAGAAAAACATGAGTGCAAAGTTGGTTGGTTCTTTTTCAAGTTCTTAAAAAAGTCTGTGATACTCACATCAAACATGAACAGTACAGTGGTACCTTGAGATACGAGCAGACCAACATACTTTTTTAAGATACGAGCTGAGACTCGGTCCATATTTTTGTTCGAGATCCGAGCGAAATTCCAAGATATGAGTCATGATTCGGGAAGCTGCCGCTAGTTGGAGTGTTGGTGCATGGGTCCAGTATCGGCAGCACAACACCAGCATCTCGTTCTTTCTCACGTGTTACCCACAGAATCAAGTCGAATCTTGTGTGCTGTATTCATTCTTGCATCATTATTTCATTTTTTACTAACAGTTTTTGTGTGCTATCATGGGGCTGAAGAAAGTGAGTGTAAAGGACAGTGGTGAGAAGAAGAAGAGAATGATGTTGATAGAAGTAAAGCAAGAAATAATAGAAAAACATGAGTGTGGTGTACTAGTGACTGAACTGGCAAGGCTGTATGACCACAATACATCTACAATTTGTACTATCCTTAAACAAAAGGATGCCATCAAAAGCGTAAATCCAGCCAAAGGAACTACAATTCTGTCCCAATTAAGGACAAATATTCATGAAGAAATAGAGAAGCTTCTGCTGGTGTGGGTAAAAGAGAAGGAGCTGGCAGGAGATACAGTGACAGAGACTGTAATATGCGAAAAGGCATGTATTATTTATAGTGACTTGAAGAAGAAAGAACCATCAACCTCAAAAGAGGCAGCGGAAGATACATTTAAGGCAAGTCACGGCTGGTTTAAAAATTTCAAGGAGAGATCTGGCATCCACCGGTGGTGAGGCATGGTGAAGCTGCAAGTGCTGACGTTAAGGCAGCTGAGGAGTACATCGCACGTTTTGCTGCGCTTATCGCAAAGGAAGGCTACGTCCACCAACAAGTGTTCAACTGTGACAAAACAGGACTGTTTTGGAAAAAAATGCCCCGGAGGACTTTCATCACCGCAGAGAAGAAGCTGCCAGGCCATAAACCCATGAAGGACTGTCTGACCCTTGCAGTGTGTGCAAATGCTAGCAGTGACTATAAAGTAAAGCCACTGCTAGTGTATCATTCCGAAAATCCTCCAGCCTTTAAGACTCACAAGATTCTTTTTTTTTTTTTCTTTTCATTTTTCTGAAGCTGGAAACAGGGAGAGACAGTCAGACAGACTCCCGCATGCGCCCGACCGGGATCCACCCAGCACGCCCACCAGGGGCGATGCTCTGCCCACCAGGGGGCGATGCTCTGCCCATCCTGGGCATCGCCATGTTGCAACCAGAGCCACTCTAGCGCTTGAGGCAGAGGCCACAGAGCCATCCCCAGCGCCCGGGCCATCTTTGCTCCAATGGAGCCTTGGCTGCGGGAGGGGAAGAGAGAGACAGAGAGGAAAGTGCGGCGGAGGGGTGGAGAAGCAAATGGGCGCTTCTCCTGTGTGCCCTGGCCGGGAATCGAACCCGGGTCCTCCGCACGCTAGGCCGACGCTCTACCGCTGAGCCAACCGGCCAGGGCAAGACTCACAAGATTCTTAAAGAAAAACTTCAGGTTATGTGGCGTGCCATAAGGCGTGGGTTACGTGGCAGTTTTTTATTGAATGGTAAGTCTCGTCTTTGGTCCTGCAGTGGAGAAATATCTTCAAGAAAATAAACTCCCAATGAAAGCATTACTAATCCTTGAAAATGCTCCAGCCCACCAACCTGGTCTTGAAGATGACATTCTCGATGAGTTCAAATTCGTGAAAGTCCTCTACCTCCCACCCAACACGACTTCAATATTGCAACCTATGGATCAGCAGGTCATTTCCAATTTTAAAAAGCTTTACACAAAGCACTTGTTTTGCTGCTGCTTTGAGGTGATTGAGAATATAATTCTAACCTTTCAAGAGTTTTGGAAAGATCACTATAACATCGTGTTATGTTTATGCATTATTGACTTGGCATGGCAAGAGTTTACAAGAAGAACCTTGAACTCAGCATGGAAAAAGTTATGGCCTGATGTTGTTGCAGACAGGGACTTCAAAGGATTTGAACCAGAGACTGAGATCGAGGTAGAAGTATTGAAGGAGATTGTGTCCTTCGAAGAGTCGATGGGTCTGGAGGTAGATGAGGGTGATGTAAACAAGCTTGTCGAGGAACATGAGGAGCACCTCTCAACTGAGGAGTTGAAGGAGCTATGGATAATGCAACATACGGAGCTTCTGCAAGAGATTAGTTGTGAGGAGGAGGTAGAGTCAGAGGAAGTGATTTCTACAAGTGAAATTAAAGACATGCTGGCAATGTGGGAGAAGCTTTCAAGTTTCATTGAAAAGAAACACCCAGAAAAAGTTTCAACTGTTCGTGCTTCAGCACTTTTTAATGACACTTGTTTGTCACATTTCCGTAACATTTTAAAAGGCAGGCAAAAGCAAACCTCTTTGGATATACTTTTATTCAAGAGTCCTGCAAGTGAAAGTGCCGAAAGTGCAGCCCAAAAGGCAAAAACAGGTGGTGATTAAATGAAAAATACGTAATGTTAAGCTTAGGTTAAGTTTAAAGTGAAGAAAGTACACTTTTTTACAATTAAGTTTTTATGGTTTCATTTTAAGTAAAGAAAGTGCAGTTTTAGTTTTGTTTAAAGTAAAGAAAATGCAATTTTAGCTTACATTTAGTGTTAAGAAAGTGCAGTTTTAGTTTACGTGTCTACAGTGCCTGCATCCCTTCCTCCCTCCCTCCTCCTCCACCATTCACCTCTGTTAGCTGCACTCGTCTGTCTCCAAGGTAAGAATACAGTACTAAATAACACTTTTTTCTTTTATTTCATATATTTTGTTATGCATTGGTAAAGTATACATGTGTGTTTCTTAATTAAAAACATGTCTTTTTTCATAATTTAGGATGGTTTGGGGATGTTTCACAGGGCTGGAATGGCTGGAATTAAATCTATTTCAGTTATTTTAAATGGGAGAAATTTGTTTGATATACAAGTTGACTGATTTACAAACTCGGTTACAGAATGAATTAAACTTGTATCTCAAGATACCACTGTATAAGAAACATAAACATTGGCCATCAGATGTGAAAAACATTTAAAAAATTATAACATTAAGCTACATTAAATGTTATAAGTAAATTCATTAAAAATCATATAAATTGCCTGACCAGGTGGTGGCACAGTGGATAGAGCGTCGGACTGGGATGTGGAGGACCCAGGTTCGAGACCCCAAGGTCGCCAGCTTGAGTGCAGGCTCATCTGGTTTGTGCAAGGCTCACTAGCTTGGACCCAAGGTCGCTGGCTGGAGCAAGGGGTTACTTGGTCTGCTGAAGACCCACAGTCAAGGCACATATGAGAAAGCAATCAATGAACAACTAAGATGTCACAACAAAAAACTGGTGATTGATGCTTCTCATCTCTCTCCCTTCCTGTCTGTCTGTCCCTATCTATCCCTCTCTCTGATTCTCCTTCTCTGTCTCTGTTAAAAAAATCATATAAATTATAAATAAATAGATTCAAAAGACTATCCCAAATAAAATATTGGAGAAGTAAATCTAGAAATATCTTTAAAATAACATATTGTGGCTATGTTAAACTTATTCCAGTAGTGCAAATATGGTTTAACATTTGAAAATTAATAATTCCTCATATTAATAGATCAATAAGGAAAACTTATATAATTTTCAACAAATGTAAAGCAAAAATAAGACAATTTTGACATGTATATGTGTTTAAAAACCACAAGTTCTAGATTGCCTGGCTTGTGGTGGTGCTGTGGATAAAGCACTGACCTGGAATGCTGAGGTCACAGGTTTGAAACCCTGGGCTTGCCCAGTCAAGGCACATAGATCAAGCAACCAATGAACAACTAGAGTAATGCAACTACCTCTCATCCCCCCACTCTCTTCTCTCTATAAAAGCAATAAATATAATCTTTAAAAATAAATAGAAAGAAATGGGGCTTCTGGTCAAGATGACAGCATAGATAGATAAATGCAGTACATAAATCCTCCCCCAACCACATTGAAATTACAACTAAACCACACAACAACCATCATTCAGAACCACCTACAATCTAGCTGAACAGAAGTCCTACAACTAAGGATATAAAAAGAAAGCAGGCCAACCAAGATTGGGAAAAAATAAAACAGAAAAATGTGCTATCATTAACAGATGATATGATTGCACGTAGAAAATCCAAAATCTTACCCATAAATTGTCAAATATAGAGAAAATTGAGGAGTGTTGCTGAATGCAAATTAATATACAAAGTGAATTTGTATTCTGTTTACAAAAACAAACAGAAAAATATTTTAAGATAATGGTTTTAATTAAAAATACTAAACCATAAATGTAACATAAAATAGGCAAGATTTCTAGAGAAATAATAACTATTATTTACATACAAAGATGCCAAAGAAGATATACATAATAATGAGAGCTGTATTGTGCTCATGGTTTGGAAGGTTCAATTTTGTAAAGGTGTCAAACATCCACAAGCTGATCTATAGTTTCAATACAATCATGATCAAAATCCCAAGTTATATATGTATGTATGTATGTGAGTGTAGTGCATAGGTGTATGTGCTTGACAAGCTTATTCTAAAATTTATAATAAAATGCAATGGAGCCAAGAAAATCCTAAAGAAGAATGCTAAGGAAATTGGAGCATCAGATGGCAAGACTTCTTATAAAGATACCAAAACCGCCTGACCAGGTGGTGGCAGAGCATTAAACTGGGATGCAGAGGACCCAGGTTCAAAACTCCAAAGTCGTTGGCTTGAGTACGGGCGTGCTGGCTTGAGCATGGGCTCACTGGCTTGAGCATGGGATCATATACATGACCGCATGGTCACTGATTGAGCCCAAATGTCACTGATTTGAAGCTCAAGGTCATTGGCTTGAGCCCTTGGTTGCTGGCTTGAGCAAGGGGTCACTTGGTCTGCTGTAGCCCCCCCAGGTCAAGGCACACATATGAGAAAGCAATCAATGAACAACTAAGGTGCCACAACGAAGAATTGAGGCTTCTCATCTCTCTCCCTTTCTGTCTGTCTGTCCCTATCTGTCCCTCTCTCTGTCTTGTCAAAAAAAAAAAAAAAAAGATACCAAAAACAAAGATAAGCAGTATAGGTACAAAAATAAACAAATAGATCAATGGAACAGAGCAGGCAGTCTATAAATATACACATTAACAGACAAAGGAAAGGACCCAGGTAAGAGCCTGTAGCTAAATATATATATTTAAGGAAGAAAGAATTAAACAGTAAAATGGAACCCAATGGCTGGATTACAAAAATTGGGTAGAGGGTTAAAACCTCAGCAGGAGTTCCTATCTGAGACTGAAGGAGAAGAGATGTTGAACAATGGAGAAGAGTGAAAAAGATTTGAAATGGTCATCAAGGAGAGGAACAGAGTGAGCTGATTACAAACGGTAACAACATAGCCAAGCATATGGAAAACTACTGAGACTTGTGACCAGGAATATGTATGGTGATACCTCGGTTTTCATCGATAATCAGTCCGAAAACAATTGGCGAATTCCGAAACCGACAGAAACTGAGGCAATTATTTCCATATGAATCAATGTAAATCCAATTACTGTACACAGTAATCACTTACATGTAATTGTAGTATTAGCACTCGCAATCTATTTAAAAAGCACAAAAACACTGGAAAGCAATGGAATTGTTTGGCTAGATGCTCAGGGTGATGCTCAGACAAGAAACAACACCACACTGAGCAGGAGAATGCGCGGTTCATCCTTCGTTTTTGCAAAATTAGCAGCGAGGTCACGTGGGCACGTGGACAAAATCTGAAACAACTTTTTCACGGAAAAAATTGAGGAAAACTGAAACCGATGATAACTGGAAGTCAACAAAGACAGGTATTACTATAACTCAGAAAATAGCAAAGCATCTGTGCAATGTTTATCTGTTCAAGTACAAGCACAGAGAAGGTGAATACAAGAGGTCAATAAGGATTGTGAATTACAGATAAAAACAGAGCAAGTAAACGATTGGCAAAGACATTGTTGAAATGATAAACTTTGGAACATATAGCGTATATGGAGGGAAAAAATGAAAAAAATAGATATCTTGAAAGAAAGGATAGATGAGCATCTCTATGATAGTTTTCTGTCCAACTTTGTTTGGTATTACCACCTCTCCACCCGAGGATCTTGTCTTCTTTCTTGGCTCAAGTACAGAAACCAGAATTCACAGCAAATCACTTGCACCATGCCATCAACACAGTAATTCCACTGGAATTTCTGCTGACAGTTTGACTTCCTTCCATTGAATTCCATAAAAATAAAATAAATAAGTAAAAATACATGCAAGGCCCAAACAGAGGGCAAAAAAGAAACCTAGGACCTGCCCTGACTTATAGAATTAGTAAAATGGCTCCCTGAAAAGTCTGTTTTAGCCAAATACCGAAATTCTGTATTCTTTTGCACGGCTTGTAAGCAAATGTTAGCCTGCAAATTAGATTTACATCTTACAAAGAAAAAGAGAGGGTTGAGAGGCTGAGGAGAAGGTATAACAAAGGTTTGTTTTGTAGCAATGGAATCACAACTGCCTGGTTAGAGATGAACTTGACTGATGGGTTTAGCATGGTAGCCTCCTAGCACTTAATCTTAGCCAAATATTAATGTGCTGAATTTATTACATTTGAGCTCTGAAATTAAAGTGACCATCTGTAGCACATGTGTGTGGTACATAAAACAGTAATATATATTGTGGACTAGCCCAACATGAAGCATGAAATACTGTGATTGTGATGTGACAGGCAAACTCACACACCAAGACAGCTAAATGAATCTGATGGATGCTGGTGTCATTCCTCTCTGCGGGTATCTGCTTTCTGAAACAATGGGCAATACATAGGTGATATTTATTAATAATTCCTTTTATGTAGCACAATATGAGACTGTGCCATCTAAATCTGGAAATGCAATTTACTTTACTGAAATAGAGCAATCAATGAAACACAATTCTAGAGGAGAAATATCCCAAGTGTCAGACAAAAGAAATACAAAAGAAAAAGTTTCTTTTTTCTGGAGAATGAGACTATCCAATGAAGGTCAGTCTAGCAAAGGTTGTTTCACTGGGATTTTCAGGCAGATGATAGGACCAAATTGGGGAGGCATACATATATTTTGTGACTGAAATGTAAAACAAAACACAATTAGCATTTTCATTAGAAAATAGAATACATATGAAATTAACTTTTCTTAAAAATTAACAACAATAAGATTTTTATCATAAGGTTGAAGATGTAAAACCTTAATTTTAAAAAATATGATTTTTTTAGTAAGTTTTATAGAAGATACTCCTATAGAAAGAAAGGGTGCAGTTTGCCAAGGAGTGGGAACAATACAACATGAATACATTTGTTTATGTTAAGTTAAATTTTATTCACACTTTGAATTGTCTGCATCTGGAGGGTAGAAGAACATTAGGTTAAAATTTATGCTTGGAATGCCATGCCCACCAGTATTATAGCAGGGATTATGTTGTGCAGACATGACTGAGTGTAGTGGGTTTCACAGGTGAAATTGACAGCTAGATAAAATGTGTTGTACAAAGATTCTAAAGAATTGGTGACTTAAGAATGGTTTCGCCCTGGCCGGTTGGCTCAGTGGTAGAGCGTCGGCCTGGCGTGCAGAAGTCCCGGGTTTGATTCCCGGCCAGGGAACACAGGAGAAGCGCCCATTGCTTCTCCATCCCTCCCCTTCTCCTTCCTCTCTGTCTCTCTCTTCCCCTCCTGCAGCCAAGGCTCCATTGGAGCAAAGTTGGCCCGGGCACTGAGGATGGCTCCATGGCCTCTGCCTCAGGCCCTAGAGTGGCTCTGGTCGCAACAAAGCGACGCCCCAGATGGGCAGAGCATCACCCCCTGGTGGGCGTGTCGGGTGGATCCCGGTCGGGTGCATGCGGGAGTCTGTCTGACTGCCTCCCCGTTTCCAGCTTCAGAAAAATACAAAAAACAAAACAAAACAAAAGAATGGTTTCACAGCCATAGACCCTAGAATACTGTCCTGGTGGTCCTGTGGACCTCCTTGAAGGATTTCTGGGGACACTTTGCAGAAAGAAAATTAGTGGAGAAGAAATCAAAATGTCAATTTCTTACTAGTTGTTCCAAAAAAGCTTTAATATTCTCAAGTTTAGTGAACTTAGCACTTCTAAGATATTGCAGAGAAAAGAGAGAGGGACGGAGATTCAGACCTAAAGAAAGCATTCTGACTCTGGCCCGTTGGCTCAGCGGTAGAGCGTCAGCCTGGCATGCGGGGGGACCCGGGTTCGATTCCCGGCCAGGGCACATAGGAGAAGCGCCCATTTGCTTCTCCACCCCCTCCCCTCCTTCCTCTCTGTCTCTCTCTTCCCCTCCCGCAGCCAAGGCTCCATTGGAGCAAAGATGGCCCGGGCACTGGGGATGGCTCCTTGGTCTCTGCCCCAGGCGCTGGAGTGGCTCTGGTCGCGGCAGAGCGACGCCCCAGAGGGGCAGATCATCGCCCCCTGGTGGGCATGCCGGGTGGGGCGCATGCGGGAATCTGTCTGACTGTCTCTCCCCGTTTCCAGCTTCAGAAAAATACAAAAAAAAAAAAAAGAAAGCATTCTGTGTCTACAGCACAGAATAAAGCTGAGTTTGCCCACTAATTTACACTACTTAGAGCCCTTTTAATAATAAGTAATCAAAATCCAACTGAAATTGAGCAAAGAATACGGATAGGCCACTAAAAATATAAAGGGCCAGTAAACCAATAAAACTATTTTATCTTTCTAGAAGAAATTAAAATTAAAACAATGAGCCATAAACTCTTTTGCCTCTAAAATTGGCAGGCAGCTGATAAAGGTTAGAGAGAAAGGTCATTTTTGTGCAGTGTGGTATGAGCTTTCAGGTGATGGATTGGGTTAGAAAATTATCAAGTTTAAGAATGTGCTTTAGCATTTATCCATTCATTAAATAAATAATGTATTAAGTGGTTGTGATCTACAAGACATGACAGACATTTCAAAGTATCAGAATACTAATAAAGTAAACAATAGAAAATTAGAATTGTGACAAGCACTGAAAAAGATTTCTATAAAGTTAGAAGAGCCTGCAATAAGGGTAAGTGGAACAATCCCAGAGTTCTGGCAAAATATTCTATTGTGTACTTTCTGTAAAGAATAAAGTGAACGTGTACTAGGTAAGAGAGGGAAGTACCAGTATAACATGTTCAAATAGCATAAGATAGGAAAGGGAATGTAAACTGTAAAGCCCAGTGCAGCAGTCAGCATAGGCCCTGTTGTGCAGCAGTAACAAATAGCCCTAAACTCTCAGTAGTTTAAATCACTAAAGATCTATTTTTCATTCACATTCATAGCCATTGTGAAATTGAATTGTTCCAATCAGCTCTGTTTCTTGTTCTTCTCACTCGGGAACACAGTCTGACAAAGCAGCCACTATCTGGAGTATTGATTACTAATCACTGCTGTAAGGAGAGAAGGCTGAAAGGTTATAAATAGCCAGATGGCCTCAACCAACTACAAAGTGGCTCGGGGAAGTCTCTCCAGGAGCCAAATTGCCAAAAATTGTAATACTTAAAGAACACACTATTCACCTGTCTGATGTAGATGGAGCTGAGTGAAAGAGGGATCTAGGGGTCAGGGTAAGATCACCTGTCCTCGTCCTATTAGCAAGAGTCACTGAAGGTTTTTCAACACTTTGAGGAGTTTTTTCTAAGAGGAAAAATCATGTAATTACTAAAGCTTAATCTACAGGCTTCTTTACCACAGTAGTATTTACTAAAGATATTTGAATGGTAGAAAAACCTAAATATTTAATAGTCAGTTCTTATTCAAAAACACTAGGTTCATTGCATCTTTATGATGAAATACCACATAACCAATGGAAACAATACACTTAGAAAAATGTGGCTTAAAAATATACTAGGTGGCCCTGGCAGGTTGGTTCAGTGATAGCCCATCAGCCTGACATGTGGATGTCCTGGGTTCTATTCCTAGTCAGGGAACACAGGAGAAGTGACCATCTGCTTCTCCATCCCTCCTCCTTTCTTTCTCTCTCTCTTCCTCTCCCACAGCCATGGATCGATTGGCTCGCCTGAGAGTTGGCCTCAGGTGCTGAGGATGGTTCCACGGCCTCTGCCTCAGGTGCTAAAAAAAAAAAAAAAAAAAAAAAGGTTCCAGTTGCATCGTCCCCTAGTGGGCTTGCTGGGTGGATCCTGGTCCAAGTGCATGTGAGAGTCTATCTCTCTGCCTCCCTTCCTCTCACTAACATTAAAATATATATGTAAATTTATATATTATATATTATAAATTTATAGATATATATTTATATATAATGCATAATTTATAATATAATATATATATTAGGTGATAAAATATGTATGAGAAATAGTGCAAAATAAAATCTACCTATTTGTCTAAAGTATCCTATGTTTAGTATATATGTATAAAAACTCATATAAATTCAGTTGATCCTTGAACACTGTGGGGGTTAGAGCTACCACTCCTGCTCAGTGAAAAATCTGCATATTACTTTCATTTCCCCAAAAACTTAACTCCAGCTGTCCCTTAGTATCTGTGGGGGATTGATTCCAGAATCCCACAAAGATACCAAAATGGGCAGACACTCGAGTCTCCTTTATAAAATGGCTTAGAACCATAAATACAGTTGGCCTTCCGCAACCACAGGTTGAAAATACTGTTTTGCCTGACCTGTGGTAGCGCAGTGGATAAAGCGTCAACCTGGAAATGCTGAGGTCACCGGTTCAAAACCCTGGGCTTGCCTGGTCAAGGCACATATGGGAGTTGATGCTTCCAGCTCCTCCCCCCCTTCTCTCTCTCTCTCTCTCTATCTCTCTCTCTCTCTCTCTCTCTGTCTCTCCCTCTCCTCTCTAAAATGAATAAATAAAAAATTTAAAAAAAATACTGTTTTCAGTCTGAGAAGGGTTAAATCTGTGGATGTAAAACCCAGAGATACAGAGGGCCAACTGTATATTTACTGAAAAAAGTTTACATATATGTGGACCTGGATGGTTTAAAACTGTGTTCCTTAAGGGTCAGGTGTAATCAGTTCCTACTTAATCAAGAATGATGGTTTGCTGGTTTTATACTTTTATTGCTGTTTTCTTTCTTATTATGTGTGTTGTATTCATGTGATCATTTTCTGCAAAGAAGATATATTCTTTTCCAGCACATTTGTTAAACTGGTCGGGACTGTATTTACCACTGGTCAAAAATAAATAGTTTTCCTTTTAACATCGGTAAACATGACATAGTTGCCTGCTAATTTCTTGTAAAGTATGTACAAGTTAACATGTTGTTTTGGTTGTTGTTGTTTCAGTTCGTCCGAACATTCTGAAAACTGTTTACCTTACACTAATTCAGAAACTGTGTCTGATTAGACGAGGTTTAACATTTGTTTTGATTTTTTCAGTTACCTCTTGCCATGAACAGCCACAAAATTCAGGTTCTGGGTCCATAACCAGCTAGCTGCCCGGAGACAATGAAATGGCAAACTGTTAACTCAGTGCAAAGTAACCAAACATTTTCAGGCAGCAATTCGGGAGTCCAGTCTAACACCCTCAATTTATTGGGCAATAATGACCTCATGAGAACCTGCTCTGCATCCACTTTGTTGACATGCTTTTGGCTATGGTGCTAGAACGGTCATAACTGCCAGTAACAGATCAAGAAGAATCCAGCATATGTATCACTGATGCCATAATGCGAACATATATATTGCTGCCTCGTTGATTTTCTTACCCTATCAATGGGCATTTTTAAAGCAGTAAATCTTCAAATTTTTCAATAAAAAAAAAATTGGCACCAAAAAGTCAAACCGTATTTCATCTCTCCTTTGCCTTCCAAAAAACTAAATAATCTATTTGACCAGACTTTGCAGACAGTGGCCAAATGTTGGCCTGGACTCTGAGCTTATACCTGGATGGCTTGATACGCCTGACACAATTGGGTTACCACAAACTGGGACTCACATGAAAGGTCCGAAAAAGTTTAAAACCAGCCCATGGTGGAAACAGTCCACCGGGAAGTGTGTTGGGGAAGGAGCGGGTTTACATTTCTTGCAGGAATTGTTTTGTTGCTTTTCTATAAATGAGTTTGTTTTGTTCTTAAAGGGGAAAAAGTTAAACAATGAGATAAAAGTGCCATTACAATTCCTGATATGCTGCATTTAATTATCCAAATTACCATTTATGAATCTCCATCCATGGGGCCATTAATGTTTGCCAATTTGGCTCTCATGACTCTTCCCAACACTTTGGATACCAAGAGGCATCAAAAGTGGGATCTATGTCACCCTCTCATGCATCTGCATAAGTTTCTCTCTCACTTGCAAGTGGTTACAGTACAGGAAAAATGACGTTTTATGACTTCTAAGGCTGCATAGTAAGGGGTAATGCAGCTTTTACCTTGCACTCTACAACACGTGCTTTTATATCACTGAGCCACCATGACAGAAGCTCAAGTACCCTGAAGTAACTATGCTGGGCGGCCATCAAGAACACATAAACAGGCCACATACATGTACTCCGATTGGCAGCTCCAGCTGACCTCTGGGCCAACAGCCAGTAAAACCTGCCAACCAGGTGAGTGAGGCACCTTGGACATCCAGCCCAGTATAGCCTTCGTATGGTTGCAGTCAGCACATAACCTCATATGGATGCAGTCAGTATGTAATGCAACCCATAGGAAACCACAAGTGAGATCTGCTCAGGTCAGCCAGGCTATCTGAGCTCTTGACCCAAAAAAGGATAAGAAAATAAAATTATTTTAACTCCTTTGAGTTTGGGGATAATTTGTTATGCAGTATAACTGGTATACCATCTGATCCAAAATCGGCACTCTAGGATGAAGCTTTGGGACTAAATGACTCTAGTAAAGGATATCCCCCCTTTTGCATGTATGTTAATTTCATCTCCTTAACCTCAAACTAATATTCTAGATCAGGGGTCACCAAACTACAGCCCGCGGGCCCCATGCAGCCCCCTGAAGCCATTTATCTGGCCCCCGCCGGACTTACAGAAGGGGCAACTCTTTCATTGGTGGTCAGCAGCATCACTCACATACAGTACTACTTCCAGTGATGTGGAACGCATGCCTCATGGCTCCGGAAGTGCATCATATCACTTGTTACGGCTAGCAGTGATAAATATGGAACCGGACATTGACCATCTCATTAGCCAAAAGGAGGCCCATAGTTCCCATTGAAATACTGGTCAGTTTGTTGATTTAAATTTACTTGTTCTTTATTTTAAATATTGTATTTGTTCCCATTTTGTTTTTTTACTTTACAATAAGATATGTGCAGTGTGCATAGGGATTTGTTCATAGTTTTTTATAGTCCGGCCCTCCAACGGTCTGAGGGACAGTGAACTGGCCCCCTGTGTAAAAAGTTTGGGGACCCCTGCTCTAGATTAACATTCTAGTTCAGTATAAAACAAATCTCTGACCTCTTAAACATGAAAGTTTGCCATGAAAGTTTCATGTTTTGTCAAACATAAAAGTTTGACAAAATCTCTCTACAGATATCTCAGTCTTTGGTCCTTTATTCTACAGGAAAGCAATACCCCATTCTTTCAAACTTGCCTCAAAATACAGGATGTTCAGAATTCCATGTGCCTGCCTCTGATCATACTCCAATTGAAGAAGTCTGTCCTAAAACATAGTGCAAGAGCCCTGGCCAGATAGCTCAGTTGGTTAGTGTCATCCCCATGTGCCAGGATAATGAGTTCGATCTGCAGTCAGGGCACATACAGAAATCAACCAATGAACGCATAAATGAGTGGAACAGCAAGTCAATGTCTCTCACTCTCTCCCCTTCCTCTTTAAATTCAATTAAAATATTAAAAGTAACGCAAGAAGTTTGATGTTGTATCCGTGAGTCATCTAACTAAAACAGAATTTGGTGAGCTGGCTTTTTTCTACTGCTTTTATTGTGTTAGACGCAGTACTTCATTATTGCAACTTACAACTGTGCTAGTTTATTTTTCTAACAGCCTCATCATACTATTGCTTTATTTTATGGCTGTTATCAAAAAATAGAAGTCCCAGAACCTTGCTATCTGTACTGTAGTCAAGCCAGCTCACTCCTACACAGCTGACTTTCTGACCTAAACAGAAGAAATTTGTTTCTGTTTAATTTCGTTTCATTGGTTTGGGGCCATTGTATTTCTGTCAGTTTACATCACTTTTATTCTTGGGTTTGTCACCTGTAGCTTTAGCTATGCATCCTACCTATGCAAAACTCTATCAAAAATATCTATAGCCTGACCAGGCAGTGGCTCAGTGAACAGAGTGTCAAACTGGGACACAGAGGACCCAGGTTCAAAGCCCCTAGGTTGCCAGCTTGAGCGCAGGCTCATCTTATTTGGGCACAGTTTACCAGCTTGAGCCCAAGGTCGCCGGCTTGAACAAGGGGTCACTCGGTCTCCCTGGTCAAGGCACATATGAGAAAGTAATCAATGAACAATTAAAGTGCCACAAAGTAGAAGTGATGCTTCTCATCTCTCTCCCTTCCTGTCTATCTGTCCCCATCTCTCTCTCTCTCTCTCTCTCTCTCTCTCTCTCTCTCTCTCACACACACACACACACAAACAAAAATCTATAGATATATTGAGCCAACAGGACTAAAAGTATAGCCTAGTCAAATTCCATAAGAAAACTGTAGAACTACTTACTAGCACACAGTAGGCATACATTCAAATAGCACTAAATATCAACAGCTCTAACATTCAATGCACTTTCTAGTCATGATGTTTGTGTAAAAGATTGTGCCAGATGTATTAATGTAATTAAAATACATGTTATCCAAGACATTTTCTGTTCCCAAGAGATTCTAACAAAATAGGGAAAACGTGAATATAGCATGATTTATCTTCAGTGAATACATGCTACCTTCTAGAAAGTACCTATTGGATCTTCCATATCTTCCAAAGGTAATAATCTACATTTTGGTAATCCATTCAAGAATACTCTATTAAGCTAACCAAGAGAAAGGAATAATCTCCATAATAAGTCTTTATCGCCATTTTAAAAGCCAAGATAAAATGTTCTTAGTTCAGACTTCTATCAAAAATCTTATTTTCTGATATTTTTAAGAATTAGAGGTAACTGTCTTAACACTAGCAGCAATGAATGAGCTAATAAATGAATGAAAAAATATGAATGCTTCCATTATTTGTTCTTATTTTCTTCATAAAACATCAGTCTGTGAAATTGTTGTCCTCACTTATTGAATATTATTCCCTTTCTTTACAGTTCTGTCTACCCTCTACCTAGATAAGAGTGTCAGTCTTGTCCACCTTCTTTAGTACTGTATCCACAGTGCTATACGAGTGCCCCACCTCACAGAGGCATGTTGAATGCAGGAATAACATTATTTTCCAATAACATGGAAAAGTAGGGAAAGGAATAAAAACTTACCCCAAATCCTAATACTCTGCAGCCTAAGGAATATAGTCAATAATATTGGAATAACTATGTATGGGGCTGGGTGAGTGCTTTGTAATAACTGGGGCCTTAGGTCTCAAACCCACTCTATTACTCGCTCAATATTATACTTCAGTTTACTCCTCCCAGAGAGAGAAGCCTTTCCTTAATGAAGATTGATACACAATAGAAGTTCAGTTTTCTCTTTGGCACTTGTTAATGTAGTTCCAAGAAACACCAAATGTGTGGTTATTCTTATGCTAAATATTCTTTCAAAACTAAGTGTTTTAATTTAGCTTCTCCCAAAAGCCATATTCTGAAGCAGTTTATTTTGGAGGTGACCCTAGGAAACACTGGGAGGGAAGTTGGGAAAGTAACAGGCAAAGACTGAATGAGAAGTTGAACTCTTCTATCTGTAGCATTGAAGAAGGTATCCTTGAATCTTTGTAATCTGAACAGTCATTCCAATTGACCTTAAGAGCTTGGTAAAATAACAAATGTTTCAGTGACTTCATATTTCTAGCATTTTCCCTACTTTTCCAAACAAAGTCATGAACTCGGGAAGACTGACTTTCTCCAGACATAGCAGCAGGGTGACAGAGATTTAAATGGAACATCTGTGCATATCTGACTTTTATATCTATTATTCTCCTCATTTTGGCTTCAAGATTTGTTGAAATTATATGCTTCTGGAATTAGTATATTAGAGCTAGAATATTAATATATATGTGTGTGTGTGTGTATATATATATATATATACAACTATATGTCAAACACTACAAAGATTTGATAATTATAAATAACTTTCCATTTCAGTATTGTAAAATGAATATAAGACACTTAATGGCAAGAAAATATGCTAATTAGGTTTATTACAACACAAAAAATAATTTCAAAGTAGTATGAATAATATGGACTCATTTTTGTAAAAATATGTGTTTGTGTATAAATATATATAATTCAGAGTATTAGGATTTGGGGTGAGTTTTTATTCCTTTTAATTATCTATGTGTCTGATTATCTTTTGAGAGGGGAGGGGTTGCAGGGCTGAAAAAGGTGAAGGGATTAAAAAGTACAAATCAGTAGTTACAGAACAGTCACAGAGATGTAAATTGTAGCCTAAGGAATATAGTCAATAATATTGTAATAACTATGTATGGGCTGGGCGAGTACTTTGTAAAGAACATGATTTTCTAACCACTATGCTGTATATCTGAAACTAATATAGAATATCATTAAATGCAAGTTATAATTTTAAAAAATAATATTTTATTTTTGTAATAATAAATAATCAAAAAAGTTTGTTAATTAGCATAAACAAATATCCAAAATAACAGAGAAGGCAAATTTTAAAATGTTATTCACAGATACTTATATGACAAAAAACTTGCTTTATCAAAGAATGTGCTCAGCACCAGTGATTATTTTAATAATATCTCCTCATTTTTTCTATTAAATATTATTAAACAATCATGAAGAAGGGCTATTTCATGGGTATTTTAAATAAAATTCAGGCTTCAAAGTTGATTCTACCTCCAATTTTCCACATATAACATGTTTGATCATCTTGGGTAAGGCAGAGAACAAAAAGAAAAGATCTAGAAATTTCTATTAATTTATTTCTGATTTTGAGTGTGTGTGCTCTAATTAAATATCCAGAAAAGTAAACTAGAAAAACTTAATAAATTGATTTGATCCAAACACAATAATTGATATTTAACAGCCATCATCATCATCATAACAACATAAACCACAACAATATCTCCAAATAATAGATACTGTAAACAGATTGTGATGGCATATATCATGTTTCTCCAAAAATAAGACAGTGTCTTATGTTAATTTTTGCTCCTAAAGATGCACTGGGTCTTATTTTCAGGGAATGTCTTATTTTTCCATGAACAAGAATTCACATTTATTGTTGAACAAAAAAATCAACATGTATTAATATACTGTAGTCATGTCATCACAAACATCAGCATAACCAGCCAAACTCTGAATTCCATCAAGAGTTTCTTGTGACTCTATTTCCACGTATAACAATCTACCCTGTTTCTCCCAAAATAAGACAGTGTCTTATATTAATTTTTGCCCCTAAAGACACGCTAGGTCTTATTTTTCAGAGGAGGCTTTATACTTCTAAGCTTGAAAAAAAATATTGCACTAGGTCTTGTTTTTTATTTTTGCAGAAACAGGGTATTACTTTGAAACCTTCCTGAGCATACACTGTAGTGTGCAGTCAACTCAACAAGACTGAGCAAAAGAAAGACGATGGCCACTGGCAGGGCCAGTACCTTGCTGCTCAGCAAGCCCCATATAGACAACTGTGTTTGACAACATCCCAAAGCTTCTCTCCAGTTTCTATATAACCCTCTTTGTTGTTAGAGAGCTCAAAATCAATTATATCTTGGATATTCACAATCCCTTATGATCTGCTTCTTTGTGGACTGTCAGCATTCAGATAGGAGACACATATGTAGGGATTAAACAGGAAAATAAGTGTTTTAAATTGAATATTCAAAAAAATTAAGTGATCTCCTTACTGGGTTTTACACCTATTCTCATTTCACAATTTACAAGCTAGAGCACAATATTTCTGTCATCTCTATATTCTTCCCAGCAATTATATCGAACTGTTCTGTCAATATAGTAGTCACCCAATTTAAAATAAAGTAAAAATTCAACCCCTTGGTTGCACCAGTCAGATTTCAAGTACTCAGTAGCCAACTATAGGCTAGTGGCTACCATATGGGACAGTACAGATATAGAACATTACCATAATTGCAAAAAGCTCAATTCATGTTGATCGGTATACAAAATGCTCTCTAGCTACTTGCTAAGATCACATGAAAAGCTAAGGTTTTAATGATATTACCAGTTTTTCCACAAACATTAATATTCAGCTTACAAATTAATACAATTTAAGGTAGTATTAAATGCAACTTGCTACTAAAACATTTAGCTCTTACTGTCCTCCTCTAGAAGTCATCTACAGCTATGCCTCCAAAGCTGACACTTTTTACTGAGTAACCACAGTTTGGATGAGCCCTCTTGTATTTATTGCTGTATAACAAATCATTCCAAAATCTGGTAGTTTTAAAAAGCAATAGTACCTAATTATCTCTCATGGTTTCTGTAGACCAGGATCTGTGGAGCGGCTAAACTGGGCAGTTCTGGCCTAGGGTCTTGCATGAAATTTTGGTCAAATGTCAGATGGTGGCTGCAGTTATTGGAAGACTGAGTTGTACTGGATGATCTATATTTTTTCTTTTCCTTTTTTAAAATTTTTTCATTATTTGAGAGAAAGAAAGAAAGGAAGGGAGAAAGAGAGAGAGAAGCATTAACTTGTTGTCTTATTTAGTTGTACTCATTGATTGCTTCTTGTATGTACCCTGACCACATCTCAAAACCATGATCTCTGGTACATGGCTTCAACACTTTATCCACGGAGCTACTGGCCAGGACCTGAATGATCCCTTTCTGAGGTGACTGACTCAAATAACTAGCAAGTTGATTGTTGGTTCATCTTCATGGGACATCTTTAGTGGCCTGACAACATGGTAGCTTGCTTCTGGTAGAGTGAGAGATCCAAGCTAAAGCAAAAGCTGTAATACTTTTTATGACCTAGTCTTAAATTTTCACACCAGCACTTCTACCTTATTCTGTTGGTCACACAGGTGAGTTTTGACTTTTCATTTGAGGGATGACTACACCAGAGCATGTATGTTAGGAGACAAGGATCATTGGAGGCCATCGTAGAGGCTGGCCAGGAAACATTTCTTCCTAGATTGAAGGGGTTAAGAAGAGGGAGTAGAGGATGTTACCAAGAAGAATTTAGTCACACTGTCTCTGGTGTCTGAGTGTATTTTCCTAGTGATTCCAAAAGAAAGCTTCATGTCTCATTCGCCTCTTGAACTTGCCTCAGTTGATCAAAATGCTGAAACTTTTCTTACCTGCTAGCCTTCCCAACACCATGTGAATGTCACCAGCCCATGGGCCACACTTTGAGTATCTAGGATCTAGATATTACAGAAAAATAAGAATAATGACTACAGAGCACTTTCACTTGTTCCTTTGATCTCTGGCTTGTCTGCAGGACTAGAAAAGTTTTCTCCTACCCCTCTTTCTTATTGACATAGTCTATAATATTCAGAGAATTCTTATTATTCTTATACTTTCAATTTCATCTGCTTTTGTTATGGAAAAAAGTCACCTAAACATCTTTCTGTTACGGGATTACAGATCATTTTGTGAAAGGACAGTTAGGAAACACATTCACATTACAATAAAATGTATTCTGTTTCTAACCAGTGTTACTATATTCACCGTTGCAATTAGCTATACCAACTCTAAATCCTTTCTCTTTACTCTTTGAGAAGGAAAAACAAAGCCCCACAAAAATATAAATAAATCTTTTTTCACTCAGACTAAATATTGCATAAATATGTGTTTTTTTTAGAATTGTTATCATAAAACACAGGATGTAATACTTACAAATACCAAAATGACTCACATCTGATGGTATTGCAGTTACACATTAGTCAGGGGTATATTGAGCTCTGTTTCTCTACTTTCTCTTATTAGCCAATTTATTATTCAGGTCTTTAGGACACAAAAAAAATAGGTTCATTTGAGACATAGTACCTCTTAACTTTGGGACGAAAAAATCTATATGTAGTCTGATTAGATATAATCACTTACAGAAATTATTCTCATTGTTCTACTGTGGGTTTGTTTTTTCTCTTTTTTTTTCTCTTTTTTTAGATTTTATGTTTTTTATTTTATAAAGCGGGGTGGGGAGTAAGAAGTATCTACTCATAGTTGCTTCACTTCAGTTGTTCGTTGGTTGCTTGTTATATGTGACTTGATCCGGGAAGCTTCGGGTTTTGAACTGGCAACCTCAAGATTCCAGGTAGATGATCTAACCACTGCACCACCGCAGGAAAGGCTCAACTATGTTTTTGAAGCACCCTTTGGCATTATGAGTTCTTGGCCATTTCAGGGTATTATTTTCAATGATAAAGCCAAATAAAAGATCTTCTTTACCTTCTCCTAAAAATAATGCCAGTGCAAGGTAAAAATTACTAACATTTCAAAAAGTCTTTTACCTGGGTTAACAATAAGGCAGTGAATAATGTTATGGTTTTCTTTCACCTTTCATAATTATAGAGAAAAAATTCCACCAAAAAAGAAAGAATAAAATATTAAAAACAACTCAAAAGACACAGAATGTGTTCTCTTAATGCTTTTATTCACTATAATCAAGTCAAAGTTTTTAAAATTCTAGCTTTATCACAGGACCCTTTTAACTTCATAAGAGGCATCAACCAAATATGATTCATTATCAAACAAATTCTGTTGTTCTTGAAATTGTGTTCTATTACCATTACTCCAACCTGTTTCAAATTAATATCTATTTCTTGAGTTGACTCACATTTGGGCATAAAGAGAAAATTTACCCTAAAATTGCTATAAAAGTAGTTTTATACACGTTGTATCATCCTGAAGGAAAAAAAAAAGAATATTTCTTTTTCTTTTGCCTCCATGGCATCAAACAGTCTAATCATATATCATTTCCTAACTCCAACCCAGCTCAGTATGAATAAATGTATGAGATGACATTGCATCTTGGAAGCCCAATCTTCACAATAGCTGACTCCTTCATCGGAGTAATCCTTACCACATCTTTACCTTGGAAATTACATCTGAAGTGGCTAGATCAATCCTTTCAAGCCACATATGTTGAAATTTTCGTCTAACTCCATGGTAACAATAGCAATGTTTATTTCATTACTAACTTTTATAATGAACATAAAGAACTTTAGACGTAAATATTTGGCAGCAATTATAAAATTGCCTAACTCTGGTGGCTGTTGTTCCGTTGGCTCCTGGGAAACCATAGGGAAATATAAAGAACAAGTGACTATGTCGTCAGTTAGACTCCATAATTAAACTATGGTTTAATCAGCTGATTTCCATTTGCCTAAAAGTTAGACGTGGATTTCTCTGTCCCAATTTGTCACCGACCAATTTTTGAATTTGAATTAAAAAAAAAATCAACCAATCAATCTGAGAAATGGTTTATTTAGGTATCTCTAAAGTGCCTTTTATCAATAAAAATATAGATTTTTATTTTATTCTAAAAGTAATAGGAGAAAATATGTGCCTTTCCCATTGCCCCTCTCTATTAATTTTATCCTTGTTCTAAATACTGAATCTCTAACATCACTGGCTCGAAACCCCTGGCTTGCCTGGTCAAGGCACATGCAAGAAGCAACTACCTATGAATTGGTGTTTCCTGCTTCTCCCTCAAGCCTTTCTCTCTATCTGTTCTCTCTCTAAAATCAAGAAATAAAATATCTTTTAAATAGATTTTAAAAAATAATAATAAGTAAATAAATAAATAAGTACTGAAGTTTTTTAGATCATTTTAGCAACTAACTCTAAATCACTAATTAAGCTCCTGGCTGCCTTTTCCAGACAAAGGAATTTGCAACAGCCTACCCAAGTGGCAGACTAATAGTTAGCCAGCAAATATTTATTGAGAAACCACTAGAGACAGAGTGCTACAGAAAATGGATTAGTATTAGAGCCTCATTGAGAAACAACTCTGGGGCGAGTGGTTGGTAGTCCTCCCCATAAGTGGAAATCTTATTAAAGAGTGAAGCCCATAGGTCATGGATCAAAGAGGAAGAGACAGGCGAGTCCTTTTAAAGAGGAAGACTAGTCCTCCATCTAAACCTGGGTAGTAACCAGACAGACAGTATCAGCATACTTGAGAAAGAAAAGTGTCTGAAAAGAGCAGCATTATTGAGCCTTAGGAGTTCAGAGATACAACCTTGAGAACCTGTCTGTGGGACAGTTCAGATCCACAAGCACCAGTTGGAAGAGAGTCTCAAGAAGAAAATAAATGTCAGGCTAAGTTATAACCAACATTTAGTTCTTCTAATTCTATTTTTACCATATCCATGTGCACTAAACTACCTTCCTATTGGAATTTGACTTCCCATGCATCTGTCACTGTTAAATATGGACAATTTGATCCTAGCCCAGAATGAAAGTAGTGTATTTTTCTGACTGGGATTGACAGCTCTTCATGCACTGATAAATCCCATTTTTTTAGTTTCTCACAGTGTTGCAGGAAGGAGGGGGCCATCTATAATAAATTCCCAAGGAATACCGACCAATCACAACCATCTTCTTTTCCCTCAAATGTCAATACATTTATTCTTTCTCCCTGTCCTTTTCATTTTTATCCTCCTTTTTCTCCTCCAACAAAGATAATGAACCAAAATGAGTCTAAGTTTTAACAATGGTTGGGATTAGACAAATCAGAGAGGAAATTTCAGAAAAAGGTATGATGAGATTGGGTTGGGGGATTAAGTAGACCTGTTCATCCAAGAGGTTTTTTTTGTTTGTTTGTTTTTAAGAGAAAGAGAGAGACAGAAAGAGGGACAGAAGAGAAAGATAGACAGGAAGGGAGAGAGATAAGAAGCATCAATTCTTTATTGTGGAATCTTAGTTGTTCACTGATTGCTTTCTCATATGTGCCATGACCAGGAGGCTACAGCCGAACCAGTGACCCATTACTCAAGCCAGCAACCTTGGACTCAAGCTAGCAACCTGTGGGCTCAAGCCAACAACCACAGGGTCATATCTATGATGCCATGCTCAAGCCAGCGACCCTGCACTCAAGCTAGTGAGCCCATGCTCAACCTGAATGAGCCAGGGCTCAAGCCAATGACCTTGGGGTTTAGAACCTGGGTCCTCTGCATCCCAGGCTAATGCTCTGTCTACTGTGCTTCCAGCTGGTTAGGCCATCCATTCAATTTAAAAGGGAAGAGCAATGCCAGGTGAGATGAGACTAGAAACTGAAGCTGGATCCAGATCAGGAAGATTATCAAAGGACATTAAGGCATCTGACCCTAAACAGTTGACTATGAGAGTTTTTAGGGTTTCTTGAAAGGTAGTGACATAGGTACACTTGAATATTAAGAAGACTGTACATGCTATATATAATCATACATGAGGGAGTTCCACTGTAAACTATATTTAACACAAAAGTATTTAGGTTGGTACTTTGAACTTCAAAGAGATCACACATTTCTCCTTGATACATGGTGGTAAGACATTTGGAGGGAAATGACTAAGGGACATTTACTCACAAAAAGACAACTGGGAGGGAGAGGAGAGGGATGTGGACCTGCCCATGAGTAATGAAAGGAGGAAGGAAAAGAAAGAATGGAGATCTCTCTAATTTGCCCAGTAGCTTTCCTCAGGGGTAGGGTTTGCCTTCCAAAGTGACCACCAAGTCAACACTGACAGCCGCCAGAGCAATATCCAGGAAGCTCCCGGAACCACACAAGACTTTGAAACACATGAGTCTGGGTTTCAGTGTTATTCCCCAGAAATGTCTGCAGTCTTCCCCCAACACCTCCCTCCATGAGGAATGGAAACTAGGGTGACACATGGCAAGAAGAGACAACTGGACACGCCAGCTGAATCATAACATCTGGTAGTGACTCTTCTGCTATCACAGAACCTGAGAAATGCCTAATAATCACTCCAGCTTCCAAGAGGAGCTTTTTCTACAGAGGGACACAGCAGCCTCTGTATCTCAGGTCAGAGGGAAATATGTCTGTGTGACTGTGACAGGAAGAAAATGGGTGTATGTGTTTTCAAAGCTGAGCATGAACGCAAAATCATATAGCCCTCTGGTGTGATGGGTTCCCCTGAACTGACTGGTTCAGTGATGCAGTTTGGCCCTGGAACCTTCATCTGAGCTGACATTCCCTCCCTCTCTTTTTTGCTTCAGCTCAGTGTTTTGCTTGAATCTGAGTCATAAGCTCCTTAAGCTGGCAGGAAGCGGACAGTCGGGCTGGCAGCTCCCTCTCCCCCAAACGGAGGGAGTGTCTTGGCTGACACCTATGCAACCTTTTCCATCCCCAGACACAGGAACAGGACCAATGAACATTAGCAGAACGGAAGGCTGGGCTACACTCACAAAGCAGGAGAACGGAGGAACCGTCCTGAAGAAATCCATGAGCTCAAGCCCTGGTTTAAAAAAAAAAAAATGGCTTTATGGAATTACCTCAGCCATTAACCAGGTCCTTCAAATGTTTTGTGTTTCTCTCCTGAAGCTGGCCCTCACCCTAACCCCCAAGACCTTCTTTCTCTATCAAGTTCCTGTTTTGGATTTCCCTCTAGCAATCTCCATCTTTCTCTGTTTCTCCTAAAACAGCTCCTCTGACAGCTAAAGTTCACACTCTCGGGGTTGGCCCTTATTCCTGGGCAAAACAGTAATCTGAAAGAATCAAGGAACTGCCTCTTTCCTGCCCAAATCCACTGGAATTCCCTCCTTACTGTGTTAGCAAGAACACTAATGCGATCACAGAACGAGGAGACTCTGACAACCCCTGCTCCAGTCAGTTGTCAGATTCACTCCAGGGGGGATCGAGGACACGAGCAAAGAGGGAACCATATTTGGGTGAAACAGAACAACTAAGAAGGAAAGTTTGGAATAGGAAAGGTTGTCTAGTGACTACCGCAGTGTGGCTGACCCTGGATGCTGTAGTTGAGGGAAGGGAGTGTGGGGGTCTGAACACCTGGATGGAGAGAATCTGCCAGAAGAGTTACAGGGTGTTGAAAGGTAATGGCAGAATGTTGGAAACAACCCCTACTTCCTTCAGACTTTTTCCTTTTATCCACCTGGTGTCTACATTTAGGATGGAGCCTTGGCAGGTGTTTCTGCATGCAGACCCCGACAGAAAAAGTCCACCTTGCCCCATGCAGTTCCAACACTCTGTCTGCCCTTGTCCCAATGCCTCTGTCTTCCTCACCGCCTCCCCCATCATGTGTCTCTCTGGCTGTCATCCCCTGCTGCTTCAGCCCCTCCAACCCCGCTTCTGACACGTGGCAAGACTCCCAGGCCCAGGGCCCTGGCCCATTTTCTACCCAATGTTCCTCTGTTTCTTCTTGTCGGCACCTTTGCCTGATGCCTTCTGATTTTTCAGACCAGAGCTCAGCTGTCAATCAAGCACTTGACTTCCAGAAGGCAATCTTCGGCCATCCAATTTAAGAAAAGGAAAAACAAAACAGAACCAAAATTAAAAAATCTCCAAAATATTTGAAATAAGTTCTGTTCGGAAAGTTAAAACTGGTGAATGCTGAGTGTATAAAATAACATCTCCCACTGTCCTAGAGAGAACTTTGCAAAGTAGCTAGATTTCCTATATCAGAAATACATGCAATTTTGTTATGAATTGAGCTTTTTCTTTTCGCAGACACTAGCTCTTTGTTTATTTCAGATATGAGCAGCTACACAGCTGCTTCCAGCTCAGTATTTGCACCATATTAGTTATGAGAGATAACATTGAATTATTAATATAAACAATGTGTTAATACTGCCCCATCTGTATATGTAAGGGGTCTGGGAAAATAGTCTCCATACCTAGTTGAAAATGATTTTCAGGACCAAATTTTCACAGAGGAGAAGAAAGCAAACTCATAACCACTAGGCTCAAGAAAGTTCACTTCTTCCTTTCCAATTGGTCCAAGCAAGATGTGTCCTTCAATGTGTTTCTATGTGTCTCAATGCCAGCCATCCTGGGGACAGTTCCATCTTAGAGTAACTCAACCAAACTAAAGACTTTAGTGTTTGAGTTTTATAGACCTTCTCTGACAGCTTTGGCTTAGGAATCTAAAGAGATGGAAGCAATCAATCATGAAGCAAAGAACTCAGTAAGAGTCTTATTAAGTGGAAGTAGATGACACTGCAAGAAAACATCATTAATGCAAAGAACAATCTGACAAATCGTGACTTATAGAAGAAAGAGGTCAGTGAGAATCCCCTCACACTCTTAAATTCTTACTATTCTGTCTCTAAGATGTGTCACTTAAAGCAGGATTAAATGTTTTCTAAAGACCTGTAATACGAAACATTAAGTCCCAGTAACAGTGAGGACTAAAGGTTTTCTGACATCCTGTGATAGAATATTTTATGTATCTCTCTGAGGCCAAGCTCAGGAAACAGTTAAGTGACACAGTTCATGCAAAAAGAAGAACTTTCAAAAATAGCCTAATTTTTTTTTTTTGCATTTTTTTAAGTCTTTGAAGAAGACAGAAAGTCTACAGTAATACTTTAAGAAGAAAATCCATTTTCTGCTTTCTTTCGCTGACTTCCCTACAGAAGTCACTCCCAAGGAACTTTCTTCAAAATAGTAGGAGCATGTTCCCCATTACATCTCCTCAGGACAGTTACCCCTGCTGCCCAAATTATCTCTACATCTCTTTATCATGACAAAGGATTGACTGCCTTTGCTACTCCTCCCTCCTCTCCTTTGGGCATTCAGGTTCTGTTCCTCTACAGCCGGGTTCTGCTCCTCCACTACAAATGGCAGCCCTCCACTACGAATGGCAGCCCTCCTCAGATGTCAGAACTGCAGGTCCAAGTCCTCGTCAGCACGTGGGAACTGTGAGGGCCTGAGCTTGTCCAGAGGAATGGCTCTTCTCCATTACACCTGTGGCTTCTGCATGCTCTTAAGTAGAAATGATACATAAAAAACATATGTGGTGCATGCCAAAAGGTTTTCCAGACAGAAATCCTAAACATGGATGAGAGCCTGTGAAGAACTGTACATCGAAGAGGACCCTACAACATTTGCTGAAAATTGGCGCACTAGAGCTAGTTGCATCAAAGTGTGTGATCCTCACGCACACTTTCCTTTCTCCGCCAGTACCCTGTCTTTTCTTTTTTTTGTATTTTTCTGAAACTGGAAACGGGGAGAGACAGTCTGACAGACTCCCTCATGCGCCCGACCAGGATCCACCCGGCACGCCCACGAGGGGCGACGCTCTGCCCACCAGGGGGCGATGCTCTACCCCTCCGGGGTGTCGCTCTGTTGCGACCAGAGCCACTCTAACGCCTGGGGCAGAGGCCAAGGAGCCATCCCCAACGCCCGGGCCATCTTTGCTCCAATGGAGCCTCGGCTGCAGGAGGGGAAGAGAGAGACAGAGAGGAAGGAGAGGGGGAGGAGTGGAGAAGCAGATGGGCGCTTCTCCTATGTGCCCTGGCTGGGAATCGAACCCGGGACTTCTGCACGCCAGGCCGACACTCTACCACTGAGCCAACCGGCCAGGGCCTAGTACCCTGTCTTTTCAACGCCTTGGTCTCCCCTGACTTTCAGCTCTGCCTCCTCTGTTCAGATTATCCACCATGCTCTGCTGGGTTCTCCCTCTATGAACTGCAGCCTAAAACTCTCTCAAGTCAGTAAACTGGCAACAGTTATGGTTTTCTATCTCTCCAGTATCACTCTTCTGCTTTACCTGATGACCAATGTCTTAAAAACAATTTTTTAGCCTGACCAGGTGGTGGCGCAGTGGATAGAGCATCGGACTGGGACACGGAGGACCCAGGTTGGAAACCTCGAGGTCTGCAGCTTGAGCGCGGGCTCATCTGATTTGAGCAAGGCTCACCAGCTTGAGCCTAAGGTCACTGACTTGAGCAAGGGGTCACTCGGTTGCTGTAGCCCCCTGGTCAAGGCACATATGAGAAAAGTAATCCATAAACAACTAAGATGCTGCAATAAAGAACTGATGCTTCTGATCTCTCTCCTCTCCTGTCTGTCCCTATCTGTCCCTTTCTCTGTCTCTCTCTGTCTCTGTAACAAACAACAACAATAAAAACCCACAAAATTTTTCTATATATTCTGAAATTTTGGTAATTTCAGGTAAGCAGATAAATATATGTCCTCTTCAACTTTGCTGGAAGAAGAAATCCCATGAACCATAAACAGGCAAGAACCCCAGCTGTATTTGGTGAATTAGATCGTTAAAGATCCACAGCCTCAGACACAGAAGGACCCTTCTGCCACCAAAACCAGGTCTCAGAAAGAAGCCCATGAACCTCCTTATGCTTTGGACTGGAAAACACTCTCTGACCTCTCCCAGGGCCTACTATTGATAGTTTCTATAGCAAAATACCATAAACATGGTACCATAGAAGAAGAGAAATCTATTCTCTCGCAGTTCAGAGGCTAAATTTTCAAAATCAATTATCAATTTCAATTTGTAATTATCTTGAGAGAAAAGAGTCTTCATTTTATTCTAACCCATAATACCTACCTTTGCAATTTGCCCCTGAAACAAAATCATTAGTGTTTACATCGAGTTTCATTTCATTGTAATAATGGTCAAGGGGCTTTTCTATGAAAGTAATTTTGGGTATCAATTTTTTTTTTATGTAGAGATTCCCAAAGATCGTGCCAGGTATGCAATTCCAGTATACCTATAAAGGATACCTGGCTCAGAAAGAAAAAGTAATTTTCCACTTATGCAGAAGTTACAAGAATGCCAAACTGGAGAGGTTTCATTTTTTTATATATACCACAGGAAAAAAACAAAATGGTCTCTGTAAAACTATCCACTAATGCTACGAGAGCATCAATTACTAAATGTACCCCTGACTTTGTAGGTAATTAAAATGTGGAATATATTTGTCTTAGAATCAAATATATCCAGCGTAAGCATGTGTTTTGTATGTGAATAAGTAGAAACATACTTCCGTGCAATAGATACTTCATAGGGTTGCTGTCCTGCAAGTTGCCATATTTAACTTGTCCAGAAAATTCCCCCGGCTTTCCACACTAGGAGATCTGCCCGTCCCCTAACGCCTCCACCCCCACACAGTCAACCACACTGCAACTCACTGACCCAATCTGGCTTCGCCAATCATATTTGAAATTTAAAACAGAAGTACCAGAGGCTGGGAGTCTTTGTAGCCAAGTCACATTAATGGCAATTGTCTGACATATGGTGGAGGGAAGTCTCATAACTTTCCTTTAACCTACCCTTTCCAAACACTTAATCCTGCCTCAATTCCGCAAAAAATACCCCAGCATCCTTCCAGTAAATTCTTTTTTGTGGCTTAAGTAAGCTGGAGTTTATTTTTGTGGCCTGAAACCAAAAGAACCTTAACTAACACAATGCCCTAAGAACATTTTGGAAAGATATACATGAAATTAACACTAATTACCTCTGAGAAATAAATGGGGCTGTGGATCCCGAAGGTGTAGAGGGGAACTTCCCTTATTACCTTTTAAGACACTGTATAAGTGAGCATTGTGTTAGTATGGTTTACTTTGCTTGGGTTTGAGATGTTCGTTTTTCATCATGAGCCTGCATTACATGCGTATTTATTTTTAGGTGAGTTCTTTTTTTCTTATTGCCATACTTGAAAAAGAATAATATGATACGAGCTTTTGAATTATTCACAGCTCACCTTGATCCCTGCTCTACTCAAACATCTACATTTCAGGGTTGTAAAAACTGAGCCTAGAGTAGTTATGATATGGCCAACCATTTCACAGTGATCAGAACGATGAAGTCATTGTTTTAGACCAGACCAGTATTATATGATTAGAGGGTGAATAATGATTTTACTTTGGGGTGCAGTAGATACTAATTGCTCGAGCATCTTTTTGTTCATCTATTTTAAGTTCTTTCCTTCTATTTAATACTCAGAATTTACTCAATTTGAGATCCTATCTGCTTAATAATCTATTTTGAAAAGAATATCAAGATTAGATGGGTAGGTTGTTGATCATTTTACACTTTAATGTGAATCGTCTTAATCAGGTTAAATCTATCCAGACACTTGGAAAAACGTCATTCACTGAATGAGCTGGAAGTTCCAATGGAACTGTGATAAATTTAGAATATTAGAAGTTTCATAAAAAGTTTCTAACTCTCTCCTCCACCTTTCTCCACTCCAACTACTTTAAAAAAAATTAATATTGTCAGAAAAATCTCACCCCCTAGAGAGGAAATTAGCACAAGTCAAGACAAATGGACCAAATTAGCCATCTGTGGAAATAACCCATCCTGGGAGGTGACCTGTAAATGCCTTGTCGATGGGAGCAAAGAGTTTCCAGTCCTGAGAGGGAGCCGGAAAACCGGGCTGGCATGCAATAATTATAAAGCAGAAAACAGCAGTGGTATTTTACCTTGCTTAGGATGATGTCATGGCACTTTAGCAACGACTTTAAAAAAAGAATCAGGGAATGTGTCACTGTTTGTCCAGAACTGTCTTGAAAATCCGAGCACTCCCCAGAATCAGCCTGCTTCTCGGTGAGAGATCACAGGTCTTAGACACGGAGCAGGTGTTTCCTAGAGCCCTGAGCTGCGGGGAAACAGGCTCCCAGAGAAGGGGAGAATGGAGAGAGGAAGGAAAACGAGGAGAGAGGGACACCTGAAGGAAGGGAGAAACGCAGAGAGAGGGAAAGGATTAGAGGTGAAGAAGAGAGGCAGAAGGAAAGTGAAGCCCTCTTTCTTCTCCAAAAACAAACCTACTCTGGTCACTGAATGTGTTAGAATGTTGACTGAGTGGAGGCAATTGGAGCCTCATCCCTCCCTCCCTTGGTCTATTGAAACATCTTTTTAACTGATTTTTCTGATAGAAATTTACATTGTTTCAAAGTGAGATCTGAAATACTGAAGTTGTTAGCTCTCCCCTGCTTAAAATTCAGGACAGTTTCTCTGCCTCCTCTAGCAGAATGGGGTTTATCAGTCAAGTCCCCGTTTCCTGTCCCAGGGGCTTCACGGTCCAGCCACAGCCCTCTCCCGGGGCCTGGTTTTTTGTCGATACTTGCAGTCCCCATTAATATGCTTTGCTTTTTCACACCCTTGAGGCTTATGAGATTCTATTCCCTGCAGGTAGAATGGAAAGTTTGCTTTTTAACCTCCAACACCTCTCTTCTTCTTGCTAGTGAGCTATGCAACCACCAGCCTCTGCTCAAACAATATTTCTTCTGTAGAATTATGAATGCCCTTCCATAAGAGAATGACTCATTGAGACTTTATTGGCATTTATCAAATAAACTCTAGCTATCTGAGTGTATCCCTCTCCTCCCTCTAAGTTTTAGCTCCTAAAGAACAGACACCTTCTCTTGTTCACGTATGTATTCCAGTCTCTAATACATGCTTATAACAGATCCTGAAAAGTACTCAAATTAATGAATGAAGCAATAAAAACTCTTGTCAGGAAAATTTATCCAAGACCTGGAAATGAGTTTTAATTACTTCTTGACTATTTTAAAATTCTGTGGGGGTGGCTATTAAATTTGTAGGAAATGAATAACAATGTAAATGATTCCTCCTCATAGCAGCACAAATAATTTCTAGAAATACCTGTAAGTCAAATTCTCATTTGGACCTGTTCTAACATCTTACTTGTTCCCTCATTTATTAACGAGTTAAATAAAATCTTTGACGTACATTCATTTTATGTTTGTATGAGTCATAATTTCACCTTTTTGAAAATTATACTTTAACACTATAACAGAATATTTTCATGACTACCAAATAGCATAGGCTGAGTGTGGGTTAATAGAATATAGAGAATGCCTTTTATTAAACAGCTTCACTTAATTGTTGCAAGGTAATATGAAAGTGAAATGAATATATCTGTTAAAATAATAACACTAAATGAAAATACCAAAGGAATAACACAATAGAGCCCTTTAAAGCAGATAGTTGCCTTGTATTTATCCATATGTAACATAGACACATACACCCATACACGTGTTTAAATGTAGCTGATATATTGTAGCTATATATTTTCCATATAATAATTCTGGGTTTATAGGTTTCTGCATCATAAGTATGTATCACACTCTATTAAACATGTGGTCATAAGGGCACAATATTAACTGTGTTGCTGAACCATTTTAATCACTATTACTCACCCTTGCCTGCTCTTTACTTTTCCATCATTCTCCCTAACTAGAGCCTATGTATCATCCCTCTTCTCCGCCACCCCCCAGGCCTGGTCCCATTCATTCAAGTAGACGTAGGGACATTTGCTCATAAAGGCAGCTAAGCAGAACACATTAAGCAAAAAAAAAATTAATGAATTTAATGGTTCATTAATCATAGTCAACTGATGATCCATTGAAATGAGTGACCAGGTAACTGGGTCAACTGGCCCAAGGGAAGGGTTTACTATGCCAGTAAAGCGTTTCAGTGGGCCACACAGGAAGCCCTTCCCCACCCTACACCAAACACACACGACCGCAAAACATGTACATTTAGTAGGGCTGTCCATTCCGTTTCCTAGAGTGGGAACAGCACTCATTTTCCTAAACACAAGGACCCCAGGTTCAGCCTCCCTCCACAGAGACAGGCTGTAGCCCCAGCAGCCGCGTGGCTCATTGCCTGTGCTGTGTGAATTTCTCATGGAGACGTGCAGACATCAAAGGAAGGGTGGTACACCCTCTTCTGAAGACTGAAGTTCAGATTCCCTCTAAGAGGAGCCCACTGCAATGTCACCAGTCTACCTCTCAGGTTAAAAAAAAAAAAAAGACACCACATCACTTCTTAAAAGATATATTACATATGATTACAACTATATATTCTATGTTTCTCTCTCTCTTGGCCAGCATTCCTTGGGAGTGGGAAAAAAAGTCAAAGCCATTCTCATACAGAAGTCCACACTGAAGTATGTTTACAGGCCAGATGAAAACTAACAAAAGGCAGGAAACAGGGAGTTAAGACCTTACACAGTCCTGAACTCACCCTATTGTGCCTAGGTACCAAGGGGTCAGCAAAGAACTTTCTAGGTTCTGAATTAGCTGCATCTGTTTCCTTTCACTGCTCAGATATTAAACTTCACAAAATATTAAATGGACAAGAAATCCCCAAGGGCCTATAACCCGTACAGGGTGGTAATCTGTGCATATCTCTCGCTTTGAAAGGCGTGTTTCAACCTTGTACCTTTTCAAAATTAGAAAAACATTTGTTCCCTTTGGTAAATTCCCTTTCCTATGTGTTTTCTAGCTGCCCCAAGTCCTTTCCCTTTCGCTAAATAAAACAAACAAGCAAACAAACAAATAAGGGGGGGAAATGCCAGGAGTAGGAGAATGCAGGAATTCCTCATCAGATAATTACCAGCAATTTATTTATCTTTTGAATTCTTACATCCAAGTTTACCGTAATTGTCTAATCCAGGATGGCCGCCAATACCAGGTGCGGTTCTGATTCCTCCTGGTCATTTTTCACACACAGCCTTTAGTAATCATCTTAAAACATCTCCAGCTGACCTGAGTAGCAGGTGGGGGCATCCATCTCCTTACAAAGGCAGACTGCTCTTGGGGACTGCCCAGGTTCATTGAGAGTCTCTTCACCCACTGCTGGGAGAGACAGCACCCAGATATGAATGTGAGTCAGTTATAGAAACTGAGAGCACGTTTTGTTTTGTGAATAAGTCACTCCCTGTTAGCCTTCCATCACCCATACTACTGCTGAGGACATTGGCAGGAGTCGATAATACTCCAAGCACCACATGTAACAACAGGCTTACTTGAGGAGACTTACCCAATGTTCTAACAACTTGGGGTCCTGAAACTCTTTTCCCTGGATGTGCTTCATGCTCTGTGACTTGAGGCAGGTCTTCCACCAGTGGACTTGTCTCTCCAGGTAGGAGAAATGGTAAATGACAGACGGTTCCTGCTGGTACAGATCTCATAGGTGAATTTGCAGAGCAAGCCTGAGCCAGTCAACCAAGAGAGCAGGGAACTGACTCTCCATTCCCATCACCACTTCTATCAACACATCTCCCTTTCCAACCACCAACAGAACTCAGCAAATCTCCACTCTTCTTTGTGCCAAGAATCAAAAAACCCTTCCTTACAACTACCAACAATAGGGGTGGTGTGGGGAAGACAGGGACAATCACAAAGTTTAAATAAGAACCAAACGAGGCCCTGGCAGGTTGGCTCAGTGGTAGAGCATCGGCCTGGCGTGCAGGAGCCCCGGGTTCAATTCCCGGCCAGGGCACACAGGAGAAGCGCCTATCTGCTTCTCCACTCCTCCTCCTCTCCTTCCTCTCTGTCTCTCTCTTCCCCTCCTGCAGCCAAGGCTCCATTGGAGCAAAGTTTGCCCGGGCACTGAGGATGGCTCTGTGGCCTCTGCCTCAGGCTCTAGAATGGCTCTGGTTGCAACAGAGCAACACCCCAGATGGGCAGAGCATCGCCCCCTGGTGGGCATGCCGGGTGGATCCCGGTCAGGCGCATGCGGGAGTCTGTCTGACTGCCTCCCCATTTCCAGCTTCAGAAAAATGCAAAAAAAATAAATAAAAAAAGAACTAAACGAGTGCCCCATCTCCCACAGGAGGGTATATGTTTAAGATTGTTCCCTGCTGCCCCGTCCAGGCAGCTCAGTTGATTGGAGCATCATCTCTACACATCAGCTCTACACCTAGGTTGTGGGTCGGATTCCCCCACAACTTGGCACATATAGGAATCAACCAATGAATGCATAAATGGGTGGAATAACAAATCGATGCTTCTCCCTCTTCCTCTCTCCCTTCCTCTCTCTCTCGAATTAAAAAAAAAAAGTTTTTAAGAAATAAGATTGCTTTCTAGCCCTGGCCGGTTGGCTCAGCGGTAGAGCGTCGGCCTAGCGTGCGGAGGACCCGGGTTCGATTCCCGGCCAGGGCACATAGGAGAAGCGCTCATTTGCTTCTCCACCCCTCCGCCGCTCCTTCCTCTCTGTCTCTCTCTTCCCCTCCCGCAGCCAGGCTCCATTGGAGCAAAGATGGCCCGGGCGCTGGGGATGGCTCTGTGGCCTCTGCCCCAGGCGCTAGAGTGGCTCTGGTCGCAACATGGCGACGCCCAGGATGGGCAGAGCATCGCCCCCTGGTGGGCAGAGCGTCGCCCCATGGTGGGCGTGCCGGGTGGATCCCGGTCGGGCGCATGCGGGAGTCTGTCTGACTGTCTCTCCCTGTTTCCAGCTTCAGAAAAGAAAATGAAAAAAAAAAAAAAAAAAAAAAAAAAAAAAAAAAAAGAAATAAGATTGCTTTCTGCTCGCTGGTTAACACCTCTCTCTCCCCATGTAAACACACATCTTCCATTTTCACTCAAGCCCTGTGAGAAGAAAGCTCAGGCATTGAGGAAAATGTTATGCAGTAGTCTTTTAAAGGAGTAGGTAAGTACTTCCAGAAGGTGATAATGGCCACAAACAGAAAATGGTTAAAGGTATAGAGAGTGATCATATAGTTTACCATCCAAACTGATTCGGTTTTGAGAGTGAAAAGGGGTGGGACCAAAGCTAACTGGACAGAACACTAAGACAAGAGGCTTAAGAGGGACAATGTCAGGCAAATGGGGATGTCTCCCTATAGAAGAAGTAAGGAAGATGTCTGGAGTCACTCAGATACTTCATACTTAGAGAGGCAGTAGAGAGACAGAGAGTCGTGAGCTGAAGAGCACCTGAATGAACTGAGCTTTACAAAGAGCTTTACAGAACTGAGATGCAGCGTGGATTGCAGGAGCCCCAGGAAACAGGTATATATTAGATTCTTACACAAGACCTAGCAGAAGTAATTAAAGCTCCACCTGGCTGATACCAATGGGATAAATATGAGATATAATTAACGTGTGGATGCAAAAGGGGCCCTATAACAAACCTGACAAGCTCAGGGGAAGGCTGCAAACTCAGAGGCCTAAAGTAACCACATAAGATGGTCTGAAATGAAAACTTTCTGATCAAAAGCAAGTCAGGTCAGGTAGTCATGTCAAAGGGTATCTTCCCTGACAAAGGGATCTTTCCATTAACTGAGCCTGTGTCTATTGTCATTTTTGCGTCTATGATAACATACCTTTGGAACATCAGGCTAATTTCCTTTTATTCTGAACTACTCACTGCACCAAAGCAAGACCACAGAACTGCTCATTGTTATGATTATCATGTTCATTGTAAGCTGCTAATTATCCTACACTCACAAATATAAAAGAAGTACGGGTCTATTCATTTTACTTTTTATCCAGTGCCCTGCTTTGCTTCCTCCCACCTCCCTAATCCATCACCAGTGTATTCCATCTAACCTTCCTACAGCTCCTCCTTGGATGCTAACGTACAAAATAAGGTGCAAAACTGCCATTCTCTGGAGGATTTTCTCTGTCCGTTGAGATTCAGTCTCCCATCAATTGTTGCCAGTTTGGCTCATAAAAATTCTCTGTAGGTTTAAATGTTTCGTACGTTGACTTTTGCAGCTTATCAGATGTGGGAAGCCTCAAATAGGGTGAATCAGAGGTGATTTTCCAAATCACAGAATGATGCCATTAGAAGCAATTTATGTGAAACTAAAAATGAAAGGTTAAGTAATGTGCACAAGTTCATCAATTAATAACCACATGACCTTCAGATCTGCCCTTTAGTAAAAAGATGACTATTTCAATGTGATAAGGGATATGGACAGGAGAGACTAAGCTCAGAGAAATTGCCTCATTTTTGCGAGGTGTGGTAGGGTCCCAGACTATCAATCTGAATATGCCTCTTAAGTTTTGCTCATTCAATCTCTAGCTTTATTGCCTTTGGCAAATACTTGTCCTCTTACAGAACTCAGTTATAGCTTTTGAATCTCTGAAACGGGTGTGTTGTTTCATTACTAGGTACCTTGGTACGTGCAGCTCTCCATAACAGAATTCCCTTCCCATCTTGTCTCCTGAGAAGTCCTTTGTCACACCATTACTGCTTCTCTGAGGCTTTCCCTGAAAAACACCCCCCCCCCCCCACTGGAGCAAGCGCCTAACACTTGTTTCCTCCTGTGGCAGACACAACTTCCTTCTTCCTAAACACCTTCCGGTCCAGGCGTAACTCTGCAGCCTGGTTCAGTCCAAGGACACAGATGTCTGTTGAAATGGAGATTGGGAAGATCTTTTAATACTCTGGTAAAAAAGAGACAGCTGTCATACCCTGTTATTCTTTCCCTCCCTTCTTTAAACTGTCTTGAACACCATTATAATTTAGGAGATGAACAAGCCATCTTGTGACTCTGTGTGTGTGTGTGTTCTATTTTTATATTATTTTTATGTTCTTTTAAAAAAGTCTATTGAATGTATTGGTGTGCCGTTGGTTAATAAAATTAAACAGATTTCAGGTGTACAATTTTATAATACCTCATCTGTATGTACCTTGTGTGTTCACCACCCACATCAAGTCTCCTCCATTATTATCTATCCCCCCCACCCTTCTTTACTCCCTTCATCCTTGTTCCCTCCTGCAATCCTCACAATGAGCCATCTTCTAACCATGTAGTTACTAATGAGAAATTTAAAGCCAAAACACTAAGGCAGGAGGCTTGGAAGAAGTGATAAGGGGGTCACCTGTCATTTTGAAGCACTATACCAGCCCTATACCCAATTTTACCTTTCTGTTATCTATGTCAAATAAGCTCCTACTTCCTAAGCCTCTCTGATCAAGGTTTTTCTTATATCCAAGCAAAAGCAAACATAATTGACATGCCTTCTGTCAGTTAGCTATTGCTGATGAACAAACAACCCCACAAATCTACAGGTCCGCTGGGCTATTCTGCTGATCAGCACCAGGCTCTGGAGGCATTGGCAGGCTTGCCTTTCTAAGACAGCCCCAGCTAGGAAACCTGTTCTCAACTTCATGTTCTATCCCATGCTCCACCTGACTAGCCTAGACCTCTCTGCACATGGGAGCAGCAGGTTTCTGAGAGAGTGTGCAACTTGAAGGTCTCTAGCATAGTCTGTTGACAAAAACAAGTGACAAGGCCAGCCCAGAAGAAAGGAAAGAATGAAGAAGCGAAGCCACTCCTCACTAGCCCTCTTACAGTCACAGAGTGTGAGAGTTCAAGGGCTGGCATTGTGAGATTATTTGTAACTCCTATACAAGAAGGCTTTCCTAAATTTATTTTTAGCCAAATGTTTGCTCTGCTTACTTCACAGATCGGTTGAAAGAACCCTTTGTTTCTGACTCCAATGTAAAGGGGAGGCCTTTGGACAGTCAAAGAAACAAATACTTCCCCACAAACTGAGTTGCCGCTGGTATAATTAGATCTTTGGCTACACACTTTCAGGGCAGGAATTTTTCACTCATCTTTAGAGACTGAAAGGAGAGAAGGAAGAAAGGAGGAAAGCGATTGACAGGAGAGCTTCCTCTCCAGTGGATGTTTGAAAGCTGAGCAGAGCAGGCCTTGTCTTTGCCGTCTAGTAATGACCACTTCTTACCAGTGGGCAGCACAATTGGGAGAACATTCATCTTGGCCGGGAAGGAAAGCTCCCTACCTGATCTCTATAAGACTTTCCAGAATCATCTTAAGCAGACTTCCTCACTTTGAAAACTTGTGAGATGATGTTCTTTCAAGGAACAGTCTTGATCTTGATCAAGTTGAGATGAGACACTAGTGTGTCCACTGTCTCAACAAATCCATGAGCCCTCCACAGGATATGTCAGAGAGTGGCTACATGCTCATTCACCAAAGAATTTCTCCTTCTTGGGCACATAGCCAAACCGTATCCTCCTGAGACCCTGAATCTGGGAGGGGACATGTAATTAGTTCCTGTCAATGGAATGTGAATGGAAGACACTCTTTGTGGTTTAATGCAAAGGTCAGCAAACTAGAGCCCAAAAGCCAAAGGTAGCTCACCACTTATCTTTGTAAATAAAGGTACTTTATTTTGGGTATAGCCACCTCCATTCATTTACTCATTGTCTCCAGCTGCTTTCACATTGTAATAGCAGAATCAAGTAGTTGTAACAGGCAATATGTGTCCTGCAGAGCTTAAAATAATGTACTGCCTGATCCTCTACAGGAAAAGCTTGCAAACCCTTGATTTAAGGCATCTGAAGGCTGAGTGCTTGTTCTACTCTCTCTACTCCCTATCTGCTATCTAGAAGATGTCAGGACAGTTTTGAAGCCATGATTGGACTTTGCAGTGGGCCATCATGAAAAAATTTGGGTCTGTGAATGACTTCATGAAGTAGAGATCACTATCTAAATAACATATCCACCCCACTCACTCTTTTAGGACCCACAGTGGACCATGATATATGTAAAAATTAAAACTTTAGTATATTAAGCCTGCCCAGTGGTGTCACAGTGGATAGACTGTCAACCTAGAACACTGAGGTCCCAGGTTTGAAACACCTAGGTTGCTGGCTTGAGCACAGGCTCCCCAGCTTGAGTGCAGGGTCACCAGCTTGAGCATGAGATCATCAACATGATCCCATGATCACTGGCTTGAAAAAGGGGTCATTGGCTCACCTGGAGCCCCTTGGTCAGGGCACATATGGGAAGCAATCAATGAACAACTATGGTAACTCAACTATTAGTTGATGCTTCTCATCTCTCTCCCTTCCTCTCTCTCTTTTTCTCTTGCTAAAAAAAAAAAAAGAAAACAAAGAAAAACTTGTTAGTATGTTAAGCTACTGAGATCTAGGGTTATTTTTACAGCAACTAACACTATTTACCTTGACTAATATAAATGGGGAGGAAGGCGAACAGAACTCTGAGTAAATATGATATTACAAATTTGGATAACTGCAACACAAAAAATAAAGCCATTGGTCCAAATCAAAGCTTGGAAGAAACAGCAGTGGTTACCCTTTCCCCCAATGCTGAGATGAGTTGAATTGGCAGAGAACCACCAGAGACCAAATCTAATACTAACTGCAAGGGCTTCCCCTTGCAAAATGACTTGAGGAAAACTGCAAGTTCAAGCCTAAAAGAAAATCTCCCTGACAGCTTATCACTAATGCCTGCCTGACTCCTTTTTATTATTAAAGGCTGTTTCGCTTTTGTTATAGTGCAAACATCCTAGAGAATAGTATATCAAAAGTCATTAATTACTCCATATTAAGAAGAACTTTATTATACCTCTTTAAAAGGACATGTAGATAAACAAGACTGAAATAATCTTATAATCTCAGAGATAATTAGAATCTTAAACTCCTGGAAGATAAGGCTGTGAAAAAAAAATGTATGTGCATCTTGGAGAAATGGAAAGTTGTCTGACTTAGCCCTCTTCGTGGGTAAAGCACGACTCTGGACTCTCAGAATGTTGTAAACAGTTGTCAGGAACCTTGAACTCAGAGGTCAAGCTGTTTTCCCTGCCCACAGCATCCCTGTCCTTCACCTGCCTTGTCGCCTCCTCTTCATCAGGAGTCACATCTGCTAGGAGTTCTTCCCTAGCCCCTCTGGAGACACCCTTCGTTAGTCTTCCACCACAGGGCAGCATTAATTATACTATATTACAAGTATCATTATAGTGTCTCTCTTTCTCCAATCAGGCATCAGGCTGGGGCCATTTCCTGTTGTATTTTCTAGAACACCAGAATAAACTCAGTAAACGTTTGTTGGGTCAATAGAAAAACTGTTTCCCAGGAAATTGAGTCACCCCATATCTATTTAAAACATAAAATCACTTGGGGAACACATACGAATGTGGATTCCCAACCTATTGAATCAGAATATTCAGGGGAAAGACCACTCACTTTTCAAAAGTGATTGTGGGGCATTGAGTGCCATGCTTCAGCCCTTCTAACCAGGATGTCTTCCGATCCCAGGAATCTAGCTGAGCTGTGGCACTCTATCTGGTGCTTCTGCCAGGGCTTCATACTATAGGAGGGAGCTGGGAACAGCACTCAGTCAGTCAGTCCAGCAGTCACAGCTATTGAGTGCTTCCTGTGGGTTGAGCACTAATCTAGGATTTAGGGATACAATACAGAATAAAATGGAAACACTCCCTGCCTTCGTGGTGTTTATACTCTAGGCAACTGGGGAGTAATGATAAGCAAGAGACTCAAGTACAGATTATAATATGTTTGTAATAAGTGCTGAAGGGAGAAGTGAAACCAGGAAAGAAATAGGAAATGGTTAGAGAAGAGTTTGGTTTCATTCAGAGCTGCCAAGGGGGTGACATTGAGAATACATTAGAAGGAAATGAGAATGAGAACAGTGTTGGGGCAAGGAGCAGTCAAGGAAAACAGGAAGTAAACTGACCTCAAGGAAGGTGCATTCCTAGTAAGTTTGCCAAAGAGGCAGGAGACCATAACTGAGTGAGAAGAGGAGTGACACAGAACAGAGTCCCCAGGCTAAAGTCTTATCATGGAGGGCTGTGCCCACCACTGTGTTTGCCCTTCCTCCGTGTGAGATGGAGGACCGTGGGAGGGTTCTGCACAAAGGAGTGACAAGGTCTGACGCACCTTTCCACAGCTTTACTCTGGCTGCTCTGCTGAGGTTAGAATGAAGTGGGGACACGGGTTGAAAGGGAAATCTACTGGAAAACTTTTGTCCGAGTTCATGGTATACCAAGGGAAGTGGTGAGAAGTGGTCAGATAGAGAATATGTTTTGAAGAAGAAGCCAAAAGGTTTTGCTCGTAGATCAGGAGAGCAAGAAGGGGGGGGGGGGGGCGGTAAGGACAAGTCCTAAGTTTGGGAGCTGAGAACTGAACGGATGACCTTGTCATTTGCTGAGATGGAGATGACAGGAAACTGAGCAGATTGGGATGGCTGGCAGATGTCTGGCTTGGAATTTGTTAAATTTAAACATACAAGCGCAGAGCTAAATGAAGCTAGAGGTCACTACTACTCTATGCATTTCTTTCTTGCTGATCTCTGCCTTGGACCTTCAATGGCTTAATTCAGATCTCCAGGTCCTAAGAAAAAGGATAATTATATATGTTTGCAAAATTGCTTTGTGAAACCATAAAGTACTATAAAGTGAATGCTATTACTGTTTATGCATGGAAATCCCGGTATGATGCCATCAACCCCAAGAAGGGCCTTTTATTTGGTCTTTGGAAAACCAGGCTATAGGAAACATACAAGAGTCCATAACCCCTCGGGGTTTGGGGGCCAGAGGAGTGCAGGCTGGGTTATTTGCAAGCAAACATAGTGCCCTTTCTGGGAACCTTCACAGTTTGCTAAACTTTTGGAAAACTAAACACCCACCATTAAATCATAACCTAAGGGTACATGAAGTAACAACAAACCATGCACACCCACCCCTTCTTGCCCAGGAAGCAAAAGCATATGTACAACTGGAGGAAATCTGAGTTCAACTGAGACTATCTGAAACCCTTTTTAAATAAACCATAGTCCATTCTTTCGAGCCATCTCCCACGTCCATCCCATCCTGCAACCACCAGTTCTGCCCTTGCTCCCACCGTCAAATCTTGGTAGAAACAGCTGTCACCACAAAAGTCATAGTTAGGCCAGGACAGCCAGCTGGCTCTGTGATTCACAAACAAATTAACCTTGGGATTTTATTTTGAGCAAAGGGGCTTCCTATCCTATGCTCTTAGCGGCTATCCATATTTTCGCTCTTGGATAAACAAAACACCAACTCAGATGTCGCACAAGCCTGAGCCATCCTGTGGGTTTTTTAGGGCCACTTCCAACCACTGCTTTTTGAAAAGGTTTCTTCTTAATCATAAGCTTTTATCTCTTGATAACTGTTCCAGTAAAGGCGTATACCCCATTTCAGAGAACTTGTCCACGGGGTTTCACTTCTCAGAGCAGGAGGGGTGTGAACATCATTGCTCTATTAACAATTTAACAATCATTTCTCAAAGTATAGGCATAAGGCATAGAATTAACAGATGACATAATGTATTTCAAACTTTTAAGAAACCAGTCAGGATATGTGTTGCGACACAGCACCATCTACTGACCAGAGAGGGAAAGAATGTGGGAGAAAGAAGGAGAGAGATGGGAAGAGAGAGGATAAGAAAGGTGAGAAGAAAAGAGAAGACTAGAGGAGGCGATAAAGAGGAAAAGAAAAGGGAGGGGGGAACGGGAAGGAAAGAGGATGGGGAAAGAAGGGAAGGGAAAGGAAGAAAAGGAAAGAACTTTAAGTTTCTACTAATCAAAGCTCTCGTTCCATAGATAAAGAAACTGAGCTTAGAAAGTTGAGTTGAATTTACAAGGGTGCAAAAGACTTCTCAGGTCATCTACCCATAAGAAAAAATCACTGTAACACATTTAAAGATTAAAAAACAATTACTCTGTTGTGGTATTAGAGAATGAAAAGATATGTAAGATCAAAGGAATAGAATAAAGAATTCAAAAATAGACCAACACATTGAGTCTGCTATTTTCTACAAAGGTGCAAGATCAGTTAATAAAAAAACTATAGCCTTTTCAATAATTTATACCAGAAAAATTATAAAAAATTTATGCAACCTCAACCCATACCTCTCACCTTGTATAAAAATAAACTAAATAGGGGGTCAAAATCTAAATAAAAACAATAAAATTATAAAATTTTCAAAAAAAAAAGCAGAAAATCTTTGTGATCTTGAGTTGGGCAAAGAAATATTTGATATGACACCAGAAACACAATCATTAAAGAAAAAAATTATAAAATGGACACTATTAAAAATTAATAACTTCTGTTCTCTGCCAGACACTGTTTAGAGCAGTGGTCCCCAACCCCCGGGCCATGGACCGGTACCAGCCCATGGGCCATTTGGTACCGGTCCTCAGAGAAAGAATAAATAACTTACATTATTTCCGTTTTATTTATATTTAAGTCTGAACAATGTCTGAACGCTTGTCTCAGTCACGTGATACATTTATCCGTCCCATCCTAAAGGCCAGTCCTTGAAAATATTTTCTGACATTAAACCAGTTCATGTCCCAAAAAAGGTTGGGGACCACTGGTTTAGAGAATAAAAAGAGAAACCATAGATTGGGAAATATATTTGCAAATCACACAACTGATAAAGAACTTGTACCCAGAATACAAATCGAACTTTCAAAACACAATATAAGAAAGCAAACAACTGAACTTAAACTCAGTCGAAACACTGAAATACATAAAATGCTCAACACTAGTACTCAAAAGGGAAATCAAAACCACAATAAGAAACCTCTGAGTAGCGTTACCTGTAAATGGTATTTATAAGTGTGTCTAAAATTTTTAAATAACTGAAAATACCAAAGGATACAAAGCAATTAAGAAACTATTTATATTACTGGTGAGAATAAAAAAAATGGCACAGTCCTTTTAAAAACGACTTGGCAAGACTTTTATATAGCTAAATAAGTAATTGCCATATAACACACAATCTTATACTGAGCCATTCATTGTTCAAGGGAAATAAAAAAGTATGTTTCAAATAAAAGCTTTAAATACGTTGATAGCTCCTTTATTTGTAATTATCCAAACTTGAAGCAAACGCAAGTGTTGCTCCATTGGTAAATAGATGAACAAACTGTGATGTAACAGGGTACTTACTACTGGGCAACAAAAGTAAAGGATCACAGAAATGGAGCCGGGGACACTCAGAGGATAATGAAACAGTACGTCAATGGCAAGAGTGACCCGTACTGTAAACTAGGGACGTTGGGGGACTCGGATGAGTCAGTGCAGGTTCACGGGTTACAACACAGGCATCGCCCTGGTGGGGGATGTTGATTCGCGAGGAGGCCAGGCATGCGCGGGACAAGGGGTATTTGGGAAATCTCTCTACCTGCTTCTCAATTTTGCTATGAAACTAAAACTGCTCTTTAAAAAAAATGTCTTAAAATACTAGAAGAAAATTCCTAGGGAATTAGTCATAACATGGCTTAGCCCGGGGGAGCCTAACACCATAGATAAATCTCAAATTCATTATATTAAGTGAAATAAGCCAGTCTCAAAGAGTTACACACTGCATTGGTTTATTTAATGACATTCTGGAAAAGTTCAAACCGTAGGGCCAGGAAATATACCCGTGGTTGCTGGGGTGGGAGGTGGGAGTGACTACAAAGGGGCACAGGGGAATTTGGGGGGTGGGTGAGTAACTGTTCTCTATCTTGCTTGAGACGCAGTTGTCAAAACTCTCAGAGTTGCACAAGAGAAAGAATGGATTTTACTGTATGTAAATTACACCTTAATAAAAATACCTAAAAAGGAATTAAGCTGTAGTCCAATATCTGACATGTTGAAAAAGAAAAGATTTTCTACCCTTATACACTATTTGTTTAAACTAACCAATTTATTCTTAAAAGAAAGCACTTGCTAAATAAAATAAAAACTAATCTTGGCTCCTGTCTAAAATATTCTACCTTTTAAAATAATAGAATCTGAATTGGTAAATTTTGAGTGTAACATGACAGTTACATCAACCACATTTTAATGAACAAAATTTATTATACAATGGATTGTCCTGACATTTAAGGCAATCTTTAAGTATTTTTCACTTGAATGTTTACCTGCATAAAATGCCTTCAGAAATTCTTTCTGATAGTTTACATTATACAAATACATATGCGGTTTGGGATGTTGTCCCTTTCTTTTCAAGTTCCAAATTACATCGTATCTGCCTTCTGGAACTATATATTTGCTCTTAAAACCCAAGTGACTTCTCAGCCCCAGAAAGAAGAGTTCAAAGGTAGCCACCTATAGGCAGAACTTTTATTGCATTGGATTTATGATGACAAGAGTTAAGTGTCAGCCAAAGGTTTGGGATGGGGACTATTAAAACCCTTACAATATTGAAGGCCACTAACCACATTAACATCTACTTCATCAGCGATCAGATCAATACTTCTCTTTCCTTCTTTCACTAAAATGATTCTTCGGCTGTATAAAAAATCATTTATTTAACAATTATTTTTTGTATTCTGTTATGTAAGCTACAGTGTTAAAAACAAACTCTGGATATAGTGGCAAACAGAAAGACAAAGGACCTATCTTAAGACAGCTCAGCATTTTGGGGAGGATATAGATACATAAAGTCAAAAATGATGCCACAATAGAATCAGTTATGATGAAATCCAAGGACGACAAGGGAGGAAGGCAGATTCCACAAAGCAAGGCTCCCAAGCGGGGAAACATGGTTACTAAGAGGTGGGGGCAATGAGGGTGTGAGAATTAACCTGTTTGATGCCTATTCTCCAGAGTGATTGGAGAATATGGGCAGTAAGAGAAAAAAATATTAGCAGAAACCCCTAATGGCTTAGAAGTCTGTAGCTTTATATACCCATGTAATTAAGTCTTTACTACATGAAAAAAAAATGCTTAGAAAATATAAAGACAATAAAACTTTGTTAAAATTCAAATCTATTTCATTGATTTGTAGATATATAATTGAAGTAACTCAATTGATGCTAAGTAGAAACAGGAAGCAAATCTTATTTAGAAAAAATTTATCCCCTAATAATATAATTAATTAGTCTTTAATTGGGGAAAATATTTTGGCATTAGAGTGACTTATGTGAGACAACTAAATTGTCACAGAATGCTGTCCATCGAGTAAGAAACAAAATGCGTTAAATAGTCACTACAACCCTTTTTAGTTCTGAAACTGTGCACTTGGAGGTAGATTCTGCCCAGACTGGTTTGTGATAGATGTCATTTTTAGAAATAGATAATGATCTCTTACTTTTTATGCATTTCCCGCAACAGAAATACCTTGTACATTTCATCTTGCTATTTCTTTACATAGAAGCTTATTGTTCATAGAAAAACCATCCATTCAACAAATTTTTATCTAGTGCCCAAAACATGCCATGACCCAGAACCCTCATTTGTGCTATGCACTTGAGTAATTGCTCTCATCAGTCATATAAAGGTCTGAAGATACACGCAAAATTACTTAACCAGTAGCTTAAATGCTTAGGTAAGCTCTCCCTCAAACCTCAAAACCAATAATAAAATGGGGGCTAAAATGTCACAAACCTAGTCATATTTTTTATCTGAGCCATTTTTTAAGATAGAGTTTCAATAAATATTATTCCTTTAGCATGCCATAAATTCACTTCTCTATAGCTTCAAAAGCTTGGTCATAGTTTTATGGTTCTCAATTTTAGTGAATTTGTCCATACGCGACCATCAGTCTTTGCCTTTCCAAAATATTCATAATAAATAATTCAGGAATGGCATCCCCTTATTTTCCCCCCAGATATATTTTTTAAATTATTTCTTTTCCTCCTCTTTATTTCAGGTCTTATTCTCCCCCATTATCCAAAGAGCATTCTGATGTTTAATTGCGGTGGGTAACTTAGCAAAAGGCTGAGGTAACATTTTTGAAAGTTTAAACTCATGACCTAACAGCAACCTGGCTGACATTTAGAAAGAGTTTAAGAATTACCAAGAAGCCAGCCCCTTGATTGTTTTTTCAACAAACTAAGTGGTAGAGGAAAAAAAAAAATCTTTTTTGTGTGTGCCCATAATATTCTGCCAGATACTTTTACAGATATTTACTTGGAAACCATTTCTTCTAGTCCCTGTTTCTTCGAAGCAGTGATACAACTTGAGACACCCTTTCACGTGCATAACGCTTTGCTTCAGGTGGTTGGAAACCCTCCTGTAATAAATCCTCCGGGTGGCCTTGCTCCACCAGGGTCTTGAAAAGCTGAGGGAAAACAATGAAAGTACCAAATTTGAAGTGTGAGGTGATTGTCACTGCCAGCACACAAAGTTAAGGTCACTCACACCATTTACAAGTATGCCTGCCCATGCTAGTAAATCGACCAACTTCTCACTCACTTTTTTATTTTTATAAACCAAGAGAGGAACACAAGGAGAAAAGAAAATCTCACTTTCAGTTTATAACCCAAGAAAGACATGCAAGAAAAAAAGTGTATTTTGCAGATTGTTCACTATTTACTTTGGGCAGTTATTGTTAACTCTGAGAAGTACAATAAAAAGAATTATGGGATTCCACCAGTCTTGGGCGTGTGAGAGACTCTTTGCCCTCTGTCTTTACTGCATACATGCAATGCACCTTGAAAGTTAGACATCACAGCGTTATGGAAGAAAGCAATGTGTCAAAGAAGACTGTTATTCTGCCCTACCCATATAGTATTTATAGATATTTTGTTCAAGTCTATTCTGTTCATTTTTAATTTATGGTTTGATACCCAATTTCCCTTATTTGTTAAAATTCTCATCATGAGTTTGTTTGTAAGTATTGACTAATGCTGAAACTATATTCCATTGCCCTTAGACCCACTACAATGAAGAACTTTATGTATGTGGAGGATAAAATAAATAACTTACCTGAAATTCTTGCCCTCAATCTTACATCTAAAATAATCTCTACCAATACCTAGTTGTTGTTTAGAGAGATGGTTAAAAGAGGTGACTTCTGGAGGGGAACAGCTGAGCTCCATCCAAAGGCCTTTATATTCCATGTGCCATGTCTGTGTGCCCTGTCACCACAGTCTTATTCATATTGCCTGCACCTGTGACTCATGTCAGAAGGCTTACTTTGGACCACTGAGGCCATTTTGCTTTTCAGAGAAACCAGGAGTGCTTGGGAATTTACATCCTTCAAGGATGACCAGCCAGCCTAGTTGGCATGAAACTGAAGGGTTTCTCAAGACGTGGGATTTTCAGTGCTAAAAGCAGGGCAGTCCCAGGCAAACTGAGGGGGTTGGTCATCCAATGCACCCCCAACACCACTAGTGGGCAGTCCTTAGCCAATAACAGACTAGTGCAGGATTATGAAAGCCAAGCTCCTTTGCCTCCAGTTGGGACAAATGTTCAGGTGCAGTTAATGCTCCAGATCTCCTTGCAGGATCCAGGTGAAGCTGGGACTTCCCTTACTTGGCTTCTTCCCATTTGTATCTGGTTTCCTAGAAACACATCCTTCATAAATCACTTCCACTCTGTCCTCATCTCAGTGTCACATGTCTGGATATTCCCACCGAAGAGACCTGCTTTTCACTTAGGGTTAGAAAGTCACAAATATGCCTGACCAGTTGTGGTGCCATGGATAGAGTGTCAACCTGGAATGCTGAGGTCCCAGGTTTGAAGCCCTAAGGTCACCAGCTTGAGCACAGGCTCACCAGCTTGAGCGTAGGAACATCGACATGATCCCATGGTCGCTGGCTTGAGCCTAAGGTCACTGGCTTGAGCAAGGGGTCACTGGCTCAGCTGGACCCTTTCTCACTCCCAGTCAAGGCATGTGTGAGAAGCAATCAATGAACAACTAAAGTGACACAACTGTTGATGCTTCTTATTTCTCTTCCTTCCTGTCTCTGTCTCTTTCTCTCTCACAAAAAGAAGAAGAAGAAGAAGAAGAAGAAGAAGAAGAAGAAGAAGAAGAAGAAGAAGAAGAAGGAAAAAGACAAGCACAGATGTGTCTGTCATTGAAATCTACAAGGCAGTCACACATTTCATTTGAGCTGAATTTTTGTGCTTCCTCTCCTGACCTAAAACTTGTAATGGAGATGTTAGCAGGTAGAAAAATCCTCTTCTCCTGGTTTCCACAGCTGTGGCTCAAGTGAAGGGGTAAAGATGGCAGAACTGGACACAGAGGATAAAGATGGCTCCAATGGGCAAAGAAACAGGGAAGGTTCAGAATTTAAATAAGAAACCCCAAGTCATTAAGATTTGATTCTATAGTGGGGCTCAAGGGGTGTTTTTTTTTCTGAAACAAAACTAAATTCTTTAGTACATTTTAAAAATAACTTCTCTGCTATGATATTAGTAGAGTTATGTGATTATATTTTTATATATTCTTCTAGATATTTTCCTGAAACTGAGACTCAATAAAATATTAACCTGGCCTTGGACTGTCCTTTTTTTATGTATATAGTAAAAGCTATCCTTCACTGACTTGCTCTCTCTTTGAACCACTGAAGTTACTATACTATGAGGACCAATTTGCAATAATTTACCAAATAACAATAACAATAATAAGCTAGCTCTGTATCCTGTGTGTTTGATTTAAGGAAAAGGGCTTCCCTTTCAAGGCCCCGTGAATGTCCAAGGTTCAAACAAAGTGCGGCGCGCTAATGAACAGACTCCGTTTTCCTGTGCCGGGCCCCTGAACAGAATGACTTCATTCAGGGCTACTGCTCGCGCATGGAAAGTGTTGGTAAGAAATCCCACAGAGTTCAGACGACCTTTTCCTAACTTTCTGTTTTTTTTCCCCTGTTTGTCTTTCGGGTCTAAGCCAGGGATAACATAAATATTCATCAGCTGATATTTGCAGTAGCTGTGAAGTTATGAATGAGGCCATGCGGCTCCCCTCCTGTCCCATGGACAGAATGGCAGCTTCTCCACTAAGCTCCCGGCCAAACGACACTTTCCGAAATCCCCAAAGTGTATTCGTAGGCTTTTCAAATTCAGTCTTTTTTTTTTTTTTTTCTCTTTAATGCTCAAAGCAGAAATGGCTGTCTGCTTAATGTTTACCCTGGGATTATAGAAGAAGAGAAAGAAAAACATGACTTGACCAAGCTTTAAACTTTCAGACGCTTTGACATCGTAGGCGAATGTGCCAGTAGCTCAACATATTGTTAGCATATATCAACAGGGACGATAGTGGCAGGTTTTCCTTCTTATATTAAATATCAGAGAGATTCCTTGAGGCATTTTATTGTGTGAAGAACAGGGAAAATAACCACAGCTTTGATTTGTTACTGCTGTTTTGTGGTCGCCTGGGCAGGTGGAGAGAGATGTTGGAAAACACTTTTGAATAAGACAACTTCAAATATGTCCTCGATGTTGAGATATAAAAACATAAAAATTGTGCCTGTCATAAGGCCCAGAATGGTGCTGGTCCTCTAATAATCCAGATTTCCAATAAATCGGCACTTTAAAGTCTGGATTTTTAAAAAATTATTCTTCCAGGACCTCCCATTCAAATAAAAACTAAGTATTTATATAAAGTGAGCTATAAATGGAAACAAGATTGTGTGGTAGCAAGTAGTCAATCAATGAATCAATTCCCAGTAGTTAATAAACATAAATAAAACATATCTTTATAGATACAGGATAATTATTGTCAATGGATATTTGACTTTACTCATCAGTGATTTTTATTCAAAACCCAATGTCTGGTCTGCCCTTGTCTCTGTAGAAATGTTATGAGTTAGCTGGGTAATTCTAGAACATGTCAGTCACTTTTAACAAGTGTTACTCCAAGTCCCATGCTTGGAAGAATCTTCTTGGGAATGGGTCTGTATTTCTGAATTTTAAATAACAATTGCAAATCAATATCTCCTATAATCACTGTCCTGTATTTGTTGCGGTTCAGCCATCTTACCCATACCTGACACTGGAAATAATTGTCTAAACCACCAAATCATGAAAAAATAGCAGGATCTCAGGTGTTTAAATAAGGAGCAGATCCCAGCCTGGGGAGAAATCTGACTGGAACATACTCATGGCTGGATTCCTGTCTCTGTCTTCATCCTGGAGTCTAGCTTCGCCAAGGCTAGAACGGAAGCCAGAGGAAAGCGTTCAACTGTATTCTCCCTGGCTCTAGCCCTCTGCAGCATAAAACCTGGTGAACTGCTGTTGGAGGGAATCAGAGGCAATGACCTCTTGCAGGAAAACTAGACATTAACAGGAATGATGGATTGTCACACATACCCTAGCGACACTTGGGAGGCCAGATGAGTTAGAGCAGGCCAGAAAGCACTTCCTTCTTCTCATGCTTTCTCAATGCTGAGCATTCTGATCTGGAAGTAGCAGAGAGGAGAATTACATGTTGATCCTTCTCTATGAAAAGTTTTTCTAAAGCACACCTGATCACAATGTCAAAAAGAATTCTAACTAGATATTCATTACTCTTACGTTATCAGGGAAGAAAGTAACCTGATTCAACAGTGGCTTATAGACTCCTGTATACAAGTGATCGCATGTGTTGATATTGAGTACAAGCTAGGAAGGATTTTTTTATTTGCTTCTTTTCTTTGTTTTAAAGAACTATTTACATATTAAAGGCCACTTCCTGGGTTTTAGCCTCTCTTTCATTCCTCTGGCTTCTCCAGAAACACTGTCTTTTCCCCATCAAAACTTCATCTTTTCAAGTGCACAGCGAGAATTTTCAATAGTAAAAGAGAACTTCAAATCAGTTGAAGACTATCACAAGTATAGTACATATTGTTCCGCAAAAGTGGCCCATTTAACTTATAATTCAAATTGGGAACCTTTGAAAGTTTACTGGGCATGTACACTGGGAGAATGAGTATTAAAACTGAGACTGTTGTGGGCAAATGGGAGCATATGCTCACCTTACACGTGGAGTCTTCTAGCTGATTCTCTCTCCTTTTATCTTCAGTTTAAAAAGTTCACTTTTGTTCTCTGGATAATGAACTGCTTTCCTCTTAGAAAATTTCATGCCACATCATTTGACTTCTTCACCAAATTATCATCAATCTGCCTTACTCATCCTACACCTTCCTGAGGTTGCTTTGGAAAGCGTCATCTAACTTTTTTCTCCCCCTTGATGATTTTAATGATCCCTAAAACTAGCACATAAGCAACTGTGTACTCTGCCTGTATGGAAGGCCAGTACTGACTCGAGAGAAATAGAATTAGATTGTTTATTTCCCTTGCTGGAGAGTCTAAGAGACAACTCGATGAATAATGGACATCCAACTGCTGGTTCTCTATACTGATGTATGCTCAGCTCCTGATAGCAGAATCAGGATAATTAACAAGGTACAAAAGACCTCAGACTACTCCCATGGGGTCAGTATCCGTGGATATAGAGAAGAGCACCTTGCGAGAATAGTAATGTCAACACATTGGTTTTGGCCTGAGGCCTCCGTGAAGTCAGCTGATGTCTTCCATAGTCTTCCAATTTCCTTTACTGTTTGATCATCTGGAGGGACCACTGTGCCTCTCTTGCTCCATACAGTCCCATCAACATTGTTGTGTGTAACACTTCAAAGTTCATAATTTTTGAGGTACTGATTACCTGAAGTCTACAGACACTATTTATTTGTTTGTTTATTTATTTTACACAGAGAGAGAGAGGGATAGATAGACACAAAGGAAGAGAGATGAGAAGCATTGATTCATTGCGACATCTTAGTTGTTCATTGATTATTTTCTCATATGTGACCAGGGGGCTACAGCTGAGCCATTGACCCCTTGCTCAAGCCAACAACCTTGATTTCAAGACACCGACCTTGGGCTTCAAGCCAGCAACCATTGGATCATATGTATGATCCCATGCTCAAGCCAGCAACCCTGCACTCAAGCCAGCAACCTCGGGCTTTTGAACCTGGGTCCTCTGCACCCCAGGCTGACGTTATCCACTGTGCCACTGCCTGGTCAGGCTATAGATACTATTTAAACTGATGAGTCAGACAAGGATTTATACTCAATGGGTTTTTACATTTCATTTTTTTACATTAAACTTTGATTTATTTTGTTATTAAAACTTTATCAATTATCTCCAGCTCTGCTACTGTTAGTTAATGACCTCAAGAAAATCAAACCCTTTTGTGTCATTTCTTATAAATTAATGGTGAAAGGGCTGGATTTTTAGCACTTCTCACACTGCATTCCACAGAGTTTTAGTTTTTTATTATCTTAATCATAGAAGTACATGAATATATATGGAAAATACTTCATTTAACAAGGTAATTTGATTTCTGTAATATGACTTGTAATAAACTAATAGGCAGACATGTCTTATCAAACCACAAGGCAACTTTAAATGTATATGATTAATTTATTTACTTCAACAATAAAACAATCAAGAAGTTAAGTTTGCAAAGAATGAGCACAATAGCTTTGAAATCATACGTTAAACTTGACATCAAACGTTCTGTGGTCTTAAATGACAGCTTGGTTCTGGATCACTGATGTATGGTCAAGCAAACAAAGTAAGACACTATCCACAGTGGGGTCCCAGGCAATTCCTTGGCCAGCATCGAATTTCCCAGGAACCAAGCAATGCTGTACTCTTCAGGTGTTATAAGATTAAGATCAAAGAACTCATATGTTTCCCGCGTTTCTCTTTAAGAGGGCCACAAATTTAGCACACGCGCACACATACACACACACACACATAATACAAAGTGCCAAGTTAAATTTGAATATCAGATAAACAACAAATAATTTTTTAGGTTATGTCCCAAACATTGCACAGGAGGTATTCATGCTAAAAAAGCTCTTAATGTTTCTACAGAAAATACCTATTGTTTTTTTCCCAGTATTTTTTTTTTAACTGTGGGAATAGCAGTACCTTTCTCTTCTCTTTTCTTCATGTGACAACATTCACTTGGTACCTTTTACTCCTGACAGTGTCTGATTGACCAAAGGGTGCGACAGTGACTCCATTAGAGTTCTGTTCCCCGATAACCTTGAGTTGGAGCTGGAACAAGAGCATGAGCGCTTGCCAGGATACGAGCATCTAGGGAGCCGCAGGGAGCTGTGTAACACACTGAGCTGAGCCTGCCGGGTCGCAGTGAGAAAGCAGTAACGCCAACACTCTGGGAGAACCAAAGGGAAAAGAGCCGTAATGAGTCCTTGTTGCTTTCTCATTCCTAGACAAAAGTTTCCCAAGGCCCATCTACATTCTCGTTCTTCCTGTGGCATGGCGAGTCAACACTCCCTATGATACAGTGATATTCTAAAAGCCCCTCCTTTTGTATGACCTCTGTCAAGTGATGTTTTTTTGTTGTTGTTGTGAGTTATAAATCTCAATGGGACAATTTTTTTCTCTGAAGAACTAAAGGGATATTAACCTACTCAACATCAACACTTTTAGACTAATTATTCCATAAGTGAGCTGTAGCACACCCACGTCACCCAACTTACATGGCGATGAGTCCATTAATCAGAGAGCAGATCATAGGGCTTGCTCATTGAACACATGTGAGTGACATTTGGCCACATGATCTAGCAAATTCCAAGAACTCTAAAATTTTATGACTCTGTGACATTTAATAATTTATCAACCTCAGTTTGGTAGTTATTTGTTATAAAAATATAATCAGAGAAATTTTTCAATGATGAAAGCTATTCTTGAGAGAATTATATTATTTAATATCATAATAATATCCCTTTTTTATTTCTGTTTTTAAAATCAAACAAAATTTCACAATAGCAATTTATCAACGTAAAATACTCATGTATAATGTCAGTATTCTAAGAACTTTTCCTTAAATATTGTGATTTTAAATTTTCTTAATTGAAATCTTTAGGGATTTGTTATACTTGATGCCAATCATAGGATAACAGAGTTGCTTCTTTAAAAAGCTCTCTAGCCTGACCTGTGATGGCACAGTGGATAAAGCCTCGACTTGGAATGCTGAGGTCGCTGGTTTAAAACCCCAGGCTTGCCCCGTCAAGGCACATATGGGACTTGATGCTTCCTGCTCCTCTTCCCTTCTCTCTCTCTCTCTCTCTCTCTCTCTCTCTTTCTCTCTCCTCTCTAAAATGAGTAAATAAAGTCTAAAAAAAGCTCTCTAATTAATATCTCTGACAACTGTTCACAAATTTATCAAATATTATTCAATAACTACTTTTTTTTTAAGCTGAGAAGAAAGAAAGGGGTTGGGAAGGAGAGAGATGAGAAGCATCAACTCATAGTCGTGGTACCTTAGTTGTTTATTGATTGCATTCTCATACGTGCCTTAACTGGGGTGGGGCAGGGGGACGCATCCAGTCAAACCAGTGACCACTTTCTCAAACCAGTGGCCTTGGGCTCAAACCAATGACCTTGGGCTCTAGCCAGCGACTTTTGGGCTCAAGCCAGTGCCCATGGGGTCATGTCTATGATCCCATACTCAAGGTGGTGACCTCGGGGTTTTGAACCTGGGTCCTCAGCATCCCAAGCTGATGCTCTATTCACTGTGCCACCTCCTGGTCAGGCACCACATTTTTTAATGTAAGGTACTAGTAATACAGCAAAAGACAAGACAGATTCTCTTCCTTCATGGACCTCTAGTACTATTTTCTCATAATTTTTCTTAAAGATCATCACAAGTCAACCCCAAGACTGTGGAACATACTTTAATCATCACTTGCTATCCAAGCATCTGTACCCCGTTGCTTGTTTTCCCTTAAATATGGCCACAACTGGAAGCAATGCTACACGTGCAGACAGAATGCAACTTAGGGAGACTCTCTCTATTGCTCTTGACACTGTATATTTGTTAATATACTAAAGGAATCATAAGTATTAAAGTCGCAGTGATAATAGAACCTTGTCCCCCCCTGAGCTAAATATTGAAAGCACCGAAGAACAGTGCAAAAAAAAGCAGTGTGCCATAACAGAAAGAGATCTTGATCAGGAGCTAAAAGTTGGGATGCTAGCTCTTACTCCAGTACTCCTCGTGGCAGGACCTCAATGCTCAGAGAAATAGCTAGTGGTATCCAGGCATCCTCTGACAAATTAAAGGTCATATCCGTAAAACTCTACTTCCCGCCTCCTTCTTTAAACCCTCCACATGAACCTGGTCAAAACTTGTTTTGAAATAGTAAATTGTTTTAGTACCTAATACGTTATCCTGTGATAGCTAACGGCAAACATAATCACTCATTTTACTGAACTGCTTCAATAATGCAGTCAAGGTCTGATTATGAGCATTTTTTAACAGGGTCTGCTATTTCTCAGTTTCATTCTCAACCCTTAGTTCAGTGGAAGCAAAACCATAAATGACTAGGGAAACCATGTTGGGTCTTGGATTGGATTGGACTTCTGAGAATATCTGAGTTAGGCTTTGCCTCTGAATGAGGGTCAAAACTCAGAAGGGACAGCAGAACATCAAATAAACTGAAATTGATGTAAAGAGTTGGGTTCTTGCATCCTGTGCGTCTTCTTTTGTTGTTGTTGCAGTTATGTCACCTCTCATTCCCCTCTGTTGGGCAAAGTAAAAAGTACCGCAGGGCCCTATGAGCCTTGGTAAACCGTGATCAGCGAGGTTCACCTAAGCCACAGGAATTTCAACATTAATAAAAATTATTGGGGACTAAATAACTGTAATTACTTCATCATGTATAATTCTTAATTAAATTTAAGAAATACAGTTTACTATTTTCTACTTACCTGAAGTTTTGAAGAACTTTGGAAGTAACAATATTAATGCAGGGGGTATTTAGTAGTGGGAGGGGTAGAGTCTTCCTGAAGTTCTGGGAAAAGGCATCTCAAGTGGAACAGCAGTTTGGGCATTATCCTCCCATTTTCTTTTAACCACTCCTTTCCTGAGAAAGGGCCAATGACTGTGGGACTGTCTTGCTTTCCAAAGATCTTTCTTTTCTGTATTTATTTGCTTGCAGTTGCTACATTTTCTCAATCATTTGCCTGCCCAATAAAGGATAGACAAGAGATGGCAAAAGAGTTGAAAGCCAATCAATCATTCCGGATAAATTGTTAGCAGACCTGGATTAAGATTATCCAAGAAACGTTTAACCAAAAAAAAAAAAAAAAGTTTGCGGGTAAATCTGTGGATTTCATTTAGATCGTGTTTACACGACAATAAAGCATCTGGTCAATTTAATGGAAAGTAGGCAAATTGATTATGCAGTTGTGTAGAGAAAACCATCAGTTGATCCAATGACTGCATTTTCAAATTTATGGATATGGATTCTGGCTTTCATGTGTACTGCCTTGCCCATAATCATGAATATTTAGTACTTGCACACATTAAATCTTTCTTTTTCTTTTTGGTAGATTAACAGTTTACTAATGACTTAATGTTCAAATATTTTCATTGGTCTGTTGAGTGTTTTTGGTTATAGATATATATGGGTGTGGTTAAGAGTATTGGAAACAGTGAATTTTAACTTTTTTCCAGAAAGATTATTGAGGATTTGTTTTTCAGAGTTTTGTCCTGCTTTTTTTAGTGGCTTTAAAAATTCACTACTTAAAACAGGGATGTTCACATCGTGACACATATTATATTAAATAACAATTATTAAGAAAGTCTCAAACAATTCGAGTAATATGGCTCATTAATATTTAAACTGGATAGCATGGTTATATTATCAACTAATATTTGAACCAAAAATACATTCTTGACTAGGGAAAAGCTGTTATCTACATTTTTTCAGACATTTTTTCCAAAATCTAAGAGACTTTCTTATTAATATTAAAACCAGATAACATGGCATAAACATAAAGAAAAATCAGAACCAAAAATATGTTTTTCACTTGGGCAATGCATCTTGTTTATATGCTAAAGAAATTTATGCTCCTGGTTCAAGGAGATGCCAAAGTTCCATAGAGAAAGACCCTATTGGTACCAACTGGCTATTTAGGATACAGGATTCTGTCTATTCTATAAGATATATTTCATTATGTCAAACAAACTTTGCTAATACTTTTCAAATTTCAGTCATTTCACTATATGCCATATTTTTTATTACTGTCATTTTATAATAACTTACACATACATCATTTCTTATAATTTAATAGGGTATCACTATTCCTTATTACATACATTGGTGATATCATTATTCTACCTAAAAGATGAAAATAAACATACAAAATTACTATTTCAAAATGATGGGCTTGCTAAGTGACTGGACCGGGCCACAAACTCAAGAGTTTAGACAAAATTGTTGGGCTCTTCCCAACAAACCATAACTGAAAAGATTAATAAGAAAAATAATCAAAACTACTCTAGATCAGCATAGTATTTTTCTTCCAAATAATTCAAAACTTTATTACATTATTTACTGCAGTTGATGCTCCTGCCATACAGGTAAGAGTTATTATAACATTTTATGTTTTCAATTGGGAAGCTACATTGAAGAGATTGTATGTGACTTGCCCATGGTAACCATTAACATGGTTGGTCTTAAGTCTATTTAATAAAGTTTAATTGGGGCCTAAGATTGTTCTGAACATCTAGATCTGTGCTATCCACAGAGTACAAACTAGTACATGAGACTGCTTAAAATTAAATTAATTGAAATTAAATAAAATGAAACATTCAAACTATGCACATTTCAAGTGCCCAATAGTCACTAATGATTACTATATTAAACAGCACATATATAAAACATTTTCATCATCACAAAAAGTTCATGGTGCAGATTTGACCTGGATAATAAGAGTCGGTTTTTTTAATTTTTTTTATTGATTGATTTTTAGGGAGAGAGGAAGGGAGACAGAAAGAGACAGGAAAATCGACCTATTCTTGTACGTGCCCTGACTGGGATCATACCTCTCAGCTTTGGGATGACACTTTAACCAATTGAGCTATCTGGCCTAGTCTGGGTAATAATAAGAATTTTTAAACATTTGTTTTAATAAAATAATGTCCAAAATTTTATAATAACCACTGGTACTACTATTGTTAATACAATGCAGGTAAGGCTATCAAGGCAAAATAGAGAGTGGTGTAAAAATCTATGCTAATGATTGACATGAGACATATGCCGGTTAAGTTCATTTGTTCATATTTAAATTATAAATAAAGCACAATGTGGTAGGCATCATTTTGTTTTAAAATTATGAATCATGTGATACTTAGCATACTATAGTTGAGGATATTGAAATTCCAAGAGTAAAGAAATCGTTTTTCAGACATCAGGATGGGGTGGGGTTAACGAGAGAGGAAAGCAGGGTGGTCTTAATTTCTCCACAACCAATTCAATACCAGATGGCAACCCAAAATATCTGTAAAAAGGGTGACCCAAAAATATCATAGTCATCTAACCCATCATTCAAAATACATACAAACTCAAGAACAGGTGTTCTTTTCTTTTATTTTCTTTTTTTAGGTGAGAGGATGGGAGATAGTGAGGCAGATTCCCCATGTGCCCCAACTTGGATCCACCCAGCAATCCCACCTGGGGCTGATGCTTGAAACTGAACTATCCTTAGTGCCTGAGGCACATGCTTGGACCAATGGAGCTACTTGCTCTGAAAGGGGAAGAGGGAGAGAAGGGTAAGGAGAGGGGGGAGAGAAGCAGATGGTCACTTTTCTTGTGTATCCTGACTGGAAATTGAACCCAGGACATCCATATTTCAGGCCAAAACTCTACCCACTGAGCCTACTGGCCAGGGCCAATACCAGCTTTTTTTTTTTTTTTTTTTACAGAGATAGAGTCAGAGAGAGGGATAGATAGGGACAGACAGACAGGAATAGAGAGATGAGAGGCATCAATAATCAGTTTTTCATTGTGACACCTTAGTTGTTCATTGATTGCTTTCTCATATGTGCCTTGACTGTGGGGGCTACAGCAGACCAAGAAACCCCTTGCTCAAGCCAGTGACCTTGGGTCCAAGCTGGTGAGCTTTGCTCAAACCAGATGAGCCCATGCTCAACCTGGCGACCTCAGATTCTCAAACCTGAGTCCTCTGCATCCCAGTCCGATGCTCTGTTTACTGCACCACCGCCTAGTGAGGTCAATACCAGCTTTAAAAAAAAAAAAAAAAATATTGACTGCTTTGAGAGAGAGAGAGAGAGAGAAACATTGATTTGTTGTTCCACTTATTTATGTATTCATTGATTAATTCTTGTATGTACCCTGACTGGAGATCAAATCTATAACCTTGGCATATTGGGACAATGCACTAACCAACTGAACTATCCAACCAGGGTCTTCTAAATAAATGCTATAAAAACAAAATGCACAGTGGAACTTGTCATATTATCTTTCCTGGTAATAATTATTATTAATAAGACTTTAAACGTTGATTTGTAATTCATAATACATTCTCATATATTTTACCGTGCTATGTCCTCATATCACAGGTGAGAATTGGAGGGTCATGAGGGGACATAATGGTTCACCCAGCTAGTCACCCAGATCATCAGAAACCTATCCCAATACTTTCAGGAGTGTTGGCCTTTACATCCACTGAGTGGAGTTACTAATGAAGGACATTACCATAAATGACTCTCTCTACAGGAAGAGCCCACTGTCGAAACAGACTGAGGAGTTTGACCATAATGGGGAAAATATCAGCTTTAAAGGTGGATGATCTAACCAAAAAATACAAGCAGGAAACAAAGCCAGAATCTTTTCCCCAGTGATGCTGAATCAAAGGAACAAACAAAATCAAATTTACTGCTCACTTGAGTTCCAGCCCTTGTTTTGGCATCATTCAGGGTAACACAATTCTTTGTTTTCAGAAGATCCTGGAAAATTTTCAGTGGAACCTATGCTCATTATCTAAAATAATATTCAGAAAGATTTCAGTAGAGAAACTGAAAATTGAATAAAAATAAGCATTCCTTATTTCCCTAACCAACTCTGGGCAGCCACATTAAGCAGGAAAAAAGATAACTATTGCTCAAGTTAGATTAAGAGAAGGACAGGAAATTGCATCTTTTAAAACAGATAAGAATTTCCATCACATAAGTATATAATAAAAGCCTCTATCTTTTGGGTTAGCATTTCTGTTATGTAAAATAAACTCTCATCCTGATGTCTTTCTATAATTGGCATCGGACAGAGTACCCGTGGAAGTTCAGAAAGCATCTTCTATCTTTATGTTAGAAGAAATCTGCAGACTGACTTTCCTATGCAGACAAACTTTGTTTGGTTGCTATGCAACTGACATGCAATAGAGTTGATCAGACAGTAAATAAATTATAAATTTTACAATGAAGTTCTTTTCTCTCTGTTTCAGAGCAAGCCACAAGTTCCTTTCATGAAACACTCACCACCGCAACCCGCTAAAGCTATTTCACAAAGACCAATGTTTAGGCAGGAAAAACAAATGAATGAACAGCACAGCACTGACATGGGTACAGTTTGCAAACTCCACGCTGAGAAGCATCCACACCATTCGATTCCTTCCTTCAGGCCTGGGAACCTGGACTCCTCAATCAAACCTGGCGGAGAGAAAGAAGTTTATTTCACATTCGTGTTCTTCCAGGTAGCAGAATATAAGCAAACTTAAACAAAAGGGATTCTGGCAAATTCTGTTGGCAAGCACTCATTACTGCTACATATCTCAGGCATGATTCTATGTAACCATATAAGAGTAATTTTAGCCATGAGAGAAACATCTGTGAGAACAAGATGTTACAGGCACGGGGAACTTGTGACTCGTGGGCCAGACGTGGTACCCACCATATTTAACATGACCTGTTCCATGTTCAAAATGTTAAATATTCTCCAGCATTTAAAATCTTTACTTAACCACATAGATGTCTACTAGCTTTTCTTGAAAATCAGAACATAACACGAATTGCATGTTTATAAAAATTACTTGGAATTGGCTTCCAGTAGAAGAACTGCAAACAATCCAAACATCTAATGTGGAAACAATATGGATCATAAAGCATTCAGTTATAGTGCAGCTCCAAAGGAAGAAAAGGAAGTCTACATTCAAGGAGGGACTGTGGCTCCGAGGGTCATAAAAACACCTAGAACGTCACAAATTCAGACACTAACCCCCATTCTCATGTAACTTGCCTAAAACTTACTTAAAACACCACAGGTGATTCTCCATTTGCTGTGGGAAGTGACCAAGTTCTTAGCAGGTCACCATCTAACCATATACTACGATGTAGCCAGAGTAGATGCTCTTTGCCAACAGCAGAGTTTTTTCTGAATCAGTTGGAAGAAATCCGAGGTGCTCATTTCATACCTCCTCTCACTTGGAAAAGAAAAAAATAAAACAAAACAAAAGAAAGAGGGAGGAGAGAGAGATACCCAGAGAAAGAGAGATCCTTAATAATAAAACCATAAAATATAATATAACTCCTGTTCTAAGACAGGGTTTTTCTCAGTTGTTTCACTCAATATTTCACAGTGGTTGCACAACCAGGCAGATAGTAAAAAATCAATTTCTAAATACACTGGCTATCATGTTTACCTCCAGTCTGTCATAGAACTAGTCTGGGAATAAATCTAAAAGTCATGTGACCAGAGCTCTGTGGGCTGCCACCACTGAAGTTCCACAGGACTCCATACTCAGGGCCTCCTGCTTGGGTTTACCATTCTGTGGTTGTTGGCTTGAAATTCTTAATAATTTCATCTTTGAGTTCATGTTTTATAAAGAAAGATCAAAGGGACCCTGGGACCTTGGATACTGGAATCACACTCCTGCCACCTCCCCGCTTCCCCTGAACAAGTCTTTGGCTGCTGGCCCACCCACTTACCCAGTGACAGGACCACCCTCTGCCCCTACAGTCTTGGACCTGGGCACAGAATGTTGGAGCAAGTCACAGGATGGTGTCCTGGGCACCTGTGAATGTCTGCACTTGCCCTGTGACTATCCCCCCTCACCCAAGGAAATATGACTGAAATGGAAAATCAAAGATACCATGACGGGGTAACAGAAAAACTACGGAAGAAATAAAAAAGCTTCTTTTCTGCTTTTTAACTTGGGGCTGCCATTTTCACTGGGCATGATCTTCATAATAACGTCACTGGCTCTGCACATGGCCGTGAAGGGAAAGTAGCCAAAGAAGAAAGAAGAGGAATTAGAAGGTATGAGAATTAATGGGGTGTGCACGGGGGACCGGGGAGCTAATCAGCCCTCAGAGATTAAAATGGTTGAATTCTATAGTGTTACAAATGGGCCAGATACGGTCTTTTCAAAATAATGCTTTATTTCTTTCTGATTATAAAGCAATATATATCACAAAATATTCACATATATTCAGACACTATGAATGTGAATGGAAATCTACACTCAAAGAAGTAGCAGAGCTCAGGGTGTTTAAAAGTATCTAGACCAGAGGTCAGGAACCTTTTTGGCTGAGAAATCCATGAACGCCACATGTTTGTTTGTTTGTTTTTTTTTTTGATATATTCAGTTTTATTTAGTATTCTCAAAATTGCATTTACATGTGTCCTTGATCTTTGGGTTTTTTTTTTGTTGTTGTTGTTTTTTTAATAATTTTATTTTTTTAATGGGGTGACATCAATAAATCAGGATACATATATTCAAAGATAACAAGTCCAGGTTATCTTGTCGTTCAATTATGTTGCATACCCACCACCCAAAGTCAGATTGTCCTCTGTCACCTTCTATCTTGTTTTCTTTGTGCCCCTCCCCACCCCCTTTCCCTCTCCCATTCCCCCCTCCCCACCCCGTAACCACCATACTCTTATCAATGTCTCTTAGTTTCACTATTATGTCCCACCTATGTATGGAATAATACAGTTCCTGGCTTTTTCTGATTTACTTATTTCGCTTCGTATCATGTTATCAAGATCCCACCATTTTGCTGTAAATGTTCCGATGTCATCATTTCTTATGGCTGAGTAGTATTCCATAGTGTATATGTGCCACATCTTCTTTATCCAGTCATCTATTGATGGGCTTTTTGGTTGTTTCCATGTCCTGGCCACTGTGAACAATGCTGCAATAAACATGGGGCTGCATGTGTCTTTACATATCAATGTTTCTGAGTTTTTGGGATATATACCCAGTAGAGGGATTGCTGGGTCATAAGGTAGTTCTATTTTCAGTTTTTTGAGGAACCACCATACTTTCTTTCATAATGGTTGTACTACTTTACATTCCCACCAGAATGACCAGAGCTCTGTGGGCTGCCACCACTGAAGTTCCACAGGACTCCATACTCAGGGCCTCCTGCTTGGGTTTACCATTCTGTGGTTGTTGGCTTGAAATTCTTAATAATTTCATCTTTGAGTTCATGTTTTATAAAGAAAGATCAAAGGGACCCTGGGACCTTGGATACTGGAATCACACTCCTGCCACCTCCCCGCTTCCCCTGAACAAGTCTTTGGCTGCTGGCCCACCCACTTACCCAGTGACAGGACCACCCTCTGCCCCTACAGTCTTGGACCTGGGCACAGAATGTTGGGGCAAGTCACAGGATGGTGTCCTGGGCACCTGTGAATGTCTGGTCCCGGGTTCGATTCCCGGCCAGGGCACACAGGAGAAGTGCCCATCTGCTTCTCCACCCCTCCCCCTCTCCTTCCTCTCTGTCTCTCTCTTCCCCTCCCTCAGCCGAGGCTCCATTGGAGCAAAGTTGGCCCGGGCACTGAGGATGGCTCCATGGCCTCTGCCTCAGGTGCTAGAATGGCCCTGGTTTCAACAGAGCAACGCCCCAGATGGGCAGAGCATTGCTCCCTGGTGGGCATGCCTGGTGGATCCCGGTTGGGTGCATGTGGGAGTCTGTCTGACTGCCTTCCCGTTTCCAACTTCAGAAAAATACAAAAAAAAAAAAATTTGGTGTTGTCCCGGAGGACAGCTGTGATTGGCTCCAGCCACCCGAACCATGAACATGAGTGGTAGGAAATGGATTGTAATACATGAGAATGTTTTCTATTTTTAACATTATTTTTTTTGTTAAAGATTTGTCTACGAGCCAGATGCAGCCATCAAAAGAGCCACATCTGGCTCGCAAGCCATAGGTTCCTGACCCCTGATCTAGACAAGCACAAGCTACCACCAACTCATCCCAATGCTATCAAATGCTCCCTTCTCAGTGTTGCAAATCTCAGTCTCCCATTCTGCCCGGCATGTCCAATCTTCTGAACCTGAGCTACAATTGAAGCACACCGTTGTAGGGACATCTAAACACAATGCAGGTTAACAACACTGAGATCATCATCTCTTCACTTCAGCATCGGCTACCTCCAATCTGACCAAAGGATATCTTTTGTTTTCCAGCACTGCAGCTTGCCAAGGGATGACGTTGTCTAAACACATTTGCAATGTTTTCTTTTTAACAGTTAATATATTTCCAGGATGCAAGTCCATTTCTTTCTCAAAAGGTTCCTAGGACACCCACTGAAAAGTCAAAAGCAATGAGCTAAAAGGGATTGCTATTTCGTCGGAGAAGAACGACACCCTTTGTATCGAAGTGGGGGAATTACAGGCTGTGGTCACCCTCTGCACAGTGTCTCTTTGTCAAGCAATACATGCTGAAAAAAAATAATACAGATGGGAAAATATTGTGCACTGTCAGATCTTGGAAAGGGCCGAAGGATTTTTCCTCACCAATGTCTTGTCGATGACTTTCACATTCTGGCACCCTGAAAAAATAATGCATACATTTAATCTAAAATGAATGCAATAATAATCAGGCAGGTAATCGTTTTCCCAAGGAATGTAAAACTTGACAAATGTAAGGTTTATGGTTCAAGGTAGCCTTGCCAAATCTTATGTGGCATGAGACCATTTTTATTACCTAAACAGTTTTTAACACAAAATGACTGGCACATATTTTTATTAACACAAAGAGTATATTCTTTCTGCCACATTTAATAGAGAGTCGGTGGCTGAAAGCTCTCTTTTAGGATATGTCTGTAGCAGATGAAAAGGTGGGGTGAGGATTCACAAAATGGTATTCTTCTCCTTGAGGCTGTGTCCACACGGGCCCAGCACAGGGGTGAGAAGACAATTGATCTCAGAGATTCTGTCTATAGGGTGATCTGGGTGATATAGATCACAGAAAAAAAGAACCTTATTACCTTCAAAAGTGGGGGAGGTGATAATTAACTCAAAGACGTGTGTTACTGATGGTTGATCTGAGTCAAATTCAAAAACGGTTACTAGTAATAACGGTGCCTATTTGTTCATGTGCCAGGCACTGCCCTAAATACTAGGAACTCTACAGTGAGGACAACAGATAAAGATCCCTGTCTTGCACACATAATGCACAGAACTTGAAAAATAAATCCTATGATGGATGATCTGTAGGAGATGATTGCTGCCATGGGGAAAGGATGAAATACTCATAAGGAAAGATAAACTGGAAGTCAAGTGGGCAGATGGAGAACAAGTTGCCATTTCAAACAGGTGGTCAGGATGGAGCCCTTTGAGAAAGCACAATGCAGGTGTGGCGTGAAGGGTGTGAGCGAGTGAGCCGTGTGGATATTAGGGAAAGAGCCTAAGGCTACAGCATGTCTGGCATGGTCAAGGGACAGCAGGGAGATACATGAGCCCTGGGAGACAGGAGTGGAGGTCAGACAGGTGACAAGGTCAAACCACCTAGGACCCTGTATACCAGGGGTCCCCAAACTTTTTACACAGGGGGCCAGTTCACTGTCCCTCAGACCATTGGAGGGCCAGACTATAAAAAAAACTATGAACAAATCCCTATGCACACTGCACAGATCTTATTTTAAAGTAAAAAAAACAAAACGGGAACAAATACAATATTTAAAATAAAGAACAAGTAAATGTAAATCAACCAACTGACCAGTATTTCAATGGGAACTATGCTCTTCTCACTGACCACCAATGAAAGAGGTGCCCCTTCCGGAAGTGCAGTGGGGGCCGGATAAATGGCCTCAGGGGGCCGCATGTGGCCCGCGGGCTGTAGTTTGGGGACCCCTGCTGTATACCATTGTAAGCACAATGGCGTTTACTCTGAGTAAACCCAGAGCCATTTGAGGATTCTGATCAGAAGAGCGACATGATGTGATATAACGTGTAAAAGATTATGCTGACTGCTGTGATCAGAATGGGCTGGGAGGAGGAGGTAGGCAAAGGAGAGACAGTCAGACCTGCAATGCCCAAGGGAAGAGAGAGAATGAGCAGGGTACACAGAGGGACCAGGGCAATATCCAAGGTGGAGAGCTGATGATGGCCCCGGCCAGAGTGATGGCGCGGCGGCGGTGGTGGTGAGGTCAGATTCTGCTCGCATTTGCAGATGGAGCCTCTGTGGATGTAAGGGTGTGAGCAAAAGAGAAGTTGAGAATAACTCAAGATTTTGGATCTGAGCACCTGAAACAATGGTGTTAACGGGAACTGAGATCGGAGAGTCTGCAGGTTTAATTAGAAAAGTTAGCAGTTTAGTTTTGAACAGGTAGTCTGAGATGCCACTTAGATATCCAAGTCGAGGTATTGACCAGTTAGATGTATTGTTCATGTATTAGGAGATGAGGAAGAGTATGCTGCAGCATTCACCTTTAAGGTACTCATCATTATACAAATACCCGGATAAGACTTTCAAAGACAGAGGCTTAGCGAGTGTTACAGCCTATGCATATGGTGGTGTTCCTCAGCTCGGAGGGGGCTCTGCACTACAGCTGTAAATATGGAGCCAACTTAGATTTAATCATACCCTCAGATGATTCATTCCCCTCCCCTCCATTCACTCTTCCCCACCAAGAAGCCTCGCTTAACAACCCCCGGAAGAAAGGAAAGTTGTCAATTGCAATGACCAGTCTTACCACTCAGAGCCATGGCCAACCGGAACTCTTCCTTCAATATCTCAAGGACGTCTTGAACACCTTTCTCTCCCTATGCGAGTAAAAGATACAGAGCTTTTGGGGCAGACATTCTGGCTTGTTTCATGTATTTATTTCACTGTGAAGTTATCCTGTTTTACATATTTATTTATTTGTTTGTTTTCCAATTACCTGGGAAGCCAGGCCCCAAATGATCGGTCTCCCCACAAACACCGCCTTGGCTCCCAGGGCCAGAGCTTTCAGGACATCTGTGCCTTTTCGAACACCCCCATCGAGGAAGACTTCCACCTTCCCTTCCACGGCCTCCACAATTTCTGGCAGAGCATCAATCTGCGGAAGGAAGAGGTCAATAATGAGAGGACATTCTGCATGAGGGCCCAACTCAGCCTCCACAGGCCACTGGCCATCTGGCCCAGGCTCAGAATAAAAGAAGCTCAGTAGTTTTGGAATCATCAGTAAGCCCCTTCTGAAATTAAAGAGGTGCAAATGTTTGTAAGTAAAAGTAAAATAAAATAAAAGCTAAATTTGGAATTGAGTTGGCTTATTATTCTTTCAGAGTCCATGATTATTTTTTCTGTTCTTAATATTTAAATTCAAAGATCAGGATCTTAAAAAACATAAACACAATTTAAAAACACTAGATGACATTTTAAGATTAAATTTATTGGGGTGGCATTAGTTAATACACTTGTATAGGTTTCAGGTGTACAATTCTATAACACATCATCTGTATACTGTGTTGTGTGTTCTCTACCCCAAGTCGAGTCTCCTTCCACCACCACTTACCTCCCTTTACCTTCTTCTACCTCCCCCCACCCTCTTTCCCTCTGTAATCACCAGACTGTTGTCTGGGTTATGACGTTTTCTGTTTTCTTAATCCTTGCACCTTTTTTATCCAACTCCAACCTCCCTTTCCCTCTGACAGCTCTCAGTCTGTTTTCTGTATCTATGAGTCTTTTTCTATTTTGTGTGTCAGTTTATTTTGTTCATTAGATTTCACATATCAGTAAAATTATATGGTACTTGTCTTTTTCTGACTGGCTTATTTCACTTAGCATAATAATCTGCAGGTCCATCCATGCTGTTGCAAAAGGTAAGATTTCTTTCTTTCTTGTGGCTGAGTAGTATTCTACTGTGTAAACGTACCACAGCTTTTTTATCCACTTGCCTACTGATGGCCATTTGGGCTGCTTCCATATTTTGGTTATTATAGGTAACACTGCAGTGAACATAGGGATACATATATTCTTTCAAATTAGTGTTTTGGTTTCTTTAGATGTATTCTCAGAAGTGGAATTGCTGGGTCATAAGATAGTTCCATTTTTAATTTTTTTTAATTAACTCCATACTGGTTTCCACAGTGGCTGCACTAGTCTGCATTCCTACCAACAACGCATGAAGGTTCCCTTTTCTCTACACCTTTACCAACACTCGTTGTTTGGATTTATTGATGATAGCTATTCTGACAGGTTTGAGGTTTTAATTAGCATTTCTCTGATGATTAGTGACATTGAATATCTTTCCATATGTCTATTAGCCATCTGTTGTCCTCTTCAGAGAAGTGTCTATTCAGGTCCTTTGACCATTTCTTAATAGGATTGTTTGTCATTTTTGGTGTCGAGTTTTGTAAGTTTGTTATAAATTTTGTACATAAGCCTTTTCAGATGTATTGGAAAAAGTGTTCTTCCATTTAATGGGTGGGGCTTTTTTTTTACTTTTTTGATGGTTTTCTTTGCTGTACAAACACTTTTTAGTTTGATGTAGTCCCATTTGTTTATTTGTTTCTTTTGTTTCCCTTGCCTGAGGTGATATATCAGAAAAAATATTGCTACAAGAAATGTCCAAGATGGCATTGACTATGCTTCTAGAATTTTTACGGTTTTGACTCTAACACTTAATGACCTTTTATAGCTATTCTTTATAAATGCATAAAAGTCAATAATGTAGCTTGCGGAAAAAAATCATTCTGAACATTATTCCTTATTGAAAATCAATTGTCGGTATGGCAGTAGAAGCAGTAGTGTATAAGAACACAAACACAGCTAGTTGAAAAGCTTAGTTTCTGATTTCCTCGTACAACCTGTTTTGCCTCCAGCTATACATTAGAAAACTCTCCATGAAAATATTTTCCTTGCTTTTAAAGGACCATGACCACATGCACTTGGAAAGTCCTCATCTTGAGTGGCAATTGATGATGTGCTTATATCATCAGTAGAGAACACAAGATCTTCACAGAGGTTGAACCGGTAAATTGCATCATTGTTCCTGATCCTGCACACTACTCAAACCCACTCATTTTTCAAGGCAACTTCGCAGTTTCCCGCTTAAAATAAAAAAAGTGCACTTGCATAGTCCTTGACATTGGCTGTGGCCTTGCAACCTCCTTTGGCCAATAACACGTGAGCAAAGTGGACAGCATCATTTCTGGGCATAGGCCGTAAACAACCTCATAGGTGTCAACTTCCTCTTGCACCTGTACCACGTGCCACGAGAGGAGCATCCTCTGGGCAATGCTTCCCGAGTAGATGGGCCCCAGGATAAATGTTCAGGAAGCAGAGCCAGCCCAGCCAAGCCCACCTGATCTAGAAATTGGGAGCACAGCCACGTAACAAGTACCAAGTTCATATCAGCAGACCCCTGGTTCACACAGAGTTCCATGGGAATAAATTACTGTCGATTTAAATCACTGAGTTTGGAATCCTATTTTATAGCATCATGTGGGAAGAGTGAATATAGTTGGCTAAGAGCCAATACAGTTAAATGCTAATAGATGATACACTCGGCTACTTTGATGTAAATCTTTGCACCTGAGAATGGAAGCAATTCCCAAGGTCAAAATCTAGAGAAATTGCTCACATTCATACCAACATGTTTAAATATAAAATTAAATCCAATCTGCACTTAAAACTCCTGCTGAAAAAGCTACCATACATCCAAGTGCAGTTTTTCCTCAAAAAAAATTGTGCTGAAATCACTCAAAGCCTTTCCCACTTTGCCCCTAAAATTTTAGAGGCTAAAACTTAAAAAGAGTTTTATGTAAAAAGGCTGAAGACCAAACCCAGTCACAGATTCGAAGGAAGTGAAGGCAACATTTTGGCGTACGGCCCCTAAACGGTTGGCAGGTAATGTGATTTTCCCCTTTTCCCTTTCGGCTTTCCTCGCCTTGCCAAACATGCTCTGGATCCATTTACATATGCCCCCTTTACCTATACATAGTCCTCCTTCAGAGTCGGGCAAGCTCCTTCCACACAGAAATGCTGCAATTTCCAAGGCATGATGCAAGCTATAATTAAGCATATTTCCCCATTGGAAACCAGAACCAAAGAAAAATATTAGCTAGCTTGGGTTCGGTACACATTTTCAAAGTCACGCAAATCAAATCTCTTTAGGTTATTTCCAATGCGCCTCCTGGCCGAAAAGGAAATTGTTCAGGAGACTTAAAATGTGAATCCTGGGTTATGAAACGGAGCCCAGACCACTAACTATTTCACGGGTCTGTGGACAAGGATGTTCCCCTGGCTTTTTGCTTGTTTGTTTGTTTGTTTATTTGTTGCTGTTGCTGGTTTTACCTGTACTGTAGTTTTACCGGGTATGTATTTCAGAGAATAATTCTGATCAGGGGAGATTAAGTAAATAAATATAGCAAACAAATCCACTATTTTATGACTGTGTTATGCTTCCTTCTTCTTGGCTTGCTACCCATCTAGGAGACCATTCATTTCAGCTTTTCTCTCCTCAGTGGTGCTTTAGGTGACTAGTTGTGGGCTTAACTCCAGTGAGGTTGATATGCACAAAAACATGGTAACATCGCTCATTCATCCACCCATTTATCAACTTACCAAACACTTTATTGTGGACCTGGTATATTCAAGTCACTACGGCTGGTGGTTTAAAGGATCTGAAAAGAAAATCTCTGAAATGGGAGCAGAATCCCACGTGGATCTGACACACAGGACGCCTCTCTCCAGTTCCTGCTCAGCTCACACTCTCCCTGGACGCTCCCTGTCCTCGCATACTTGCAATCACATGCGGAGTCTCACCTCTCTACCTTCCTATAGCATCCGGTGTTATATTCCTCATTTCTGACATTTTAGGCATGGAACTCTTTTAAGGTTTCAAACCAAAGCAGTTGAACACAAACAAAAGCAGATAAAACCAGAATGGCTTTAGTTAAAAGCAAAGGAGACAGAATCCAAGCTGTTGCCCATAAATCCTTCCCTGACTCCTTTGTCTTACCCGCCACACTTTGCCAAACACCCGTAGGGAGTTTCTAAGCCTACCCAGAAAATCATTGGCCCATAGACACAAGCCCTGATTGTTTGTGATGGCAAAAATGGCCATGATTGGCCTTGGCCGGTTGGCTCAGCGGTAGAGCGTCGGCCTGACGTGCGGGGGACCCGGGTTCGATTCCCGGCCAGGGCACATAGGAGAGGCGCCCATCTGCTTCTCCACCCCCCCCTTCCTCTCTGTCTCTCTCTTCCCCTCCCGCAGCCAAGGCTCCATGGGAGCAAAGATGGCCCGGGCACACTGGGGATGGCTCCTTGGCCTCTGCTCCAGGCGCTAGAGTGGCTCTGGTTGCGGCAGAGCGACGCCCCGGAGGGGCAGAGCATCACCCCCTGGTGGGCAGAGCGTCGCCCCTGGTGGGCGTGCCGGGTGGATCCCGGTTGGGCGCATGCGGGAGTCTTTCTGACTGTCTCTCCCCGTTTCCAGCTTCAGAAAAATACAAAAAAAAGGGGAAAAAAATGGCCATGATTATTTCCCTCCCTACGTTCATTGTGCTGCAGTGTGACATTTCAGCTCCTTCCATCATAGGGGAGAAATGTAGGCAGAAGAGTCTACTTCCTCACCCCTTGAATCATGTGGCCAACAGAATGAGAGAAGTGACAACGTGTCTGTTCTAAGCCTAGATCCCAAAAGGCCTTGTGTGTTGGCAACTTATTCTCTAAGAAATCTGCCACCTCATGAGAACCAGCCAAGCTAATGTACTAGATGGAGACAATGCAGAACTGTCCCTACTGAGGTCATTCTACACCAACCTGTCAAGTAGACCCAGCAGCTGACCACAGATGCATATGAGTGAGTCCAGCCAAGACAAGGAAGTCCCAGTTGATCTCAGGCCAAAGTGCCGACTCACAAAATTGTGACAAAGTAAATGGCAATTGAATTTTGACTAGTAAATTTCAGAGCGGTTTGTTACACAGCAAAAGCTAACTGATATATTAAGTTTTTCTCAGAGATAAAATTGCATGGATCCCTTTTAAAAGAAAAAAATAAAGTTTCTTAGATCTCACAGAATATGCCCAAAGACTGAATTTTAGAAACTTTGACTTAACAGCTCAATACCTATTTTATAAAAATGTTCTGAAGTTAAGAATTTTCACTGAAAAAGATTCACATATTTTTTAATCTTTAATTAGTTTGGGTCTAGTTAATATCAAAACCAAAATGGAAAAATATATATATTCTTCTAAAGTTCAGAGGCTCCAGAGAATCTGCCTTTAGACCTTAATTGGAGACATTCAGTATTATGGATTCTGGAAATTGATTTGATTGTGTCATATTGTTCTCTACTTACTTCAAGATCAATCCTGATCATATTATTACCTGGAGGGTAAGAACCTTGCAATGAGCTTAATTTTAAATTCCTTTTGGGTATAGCAGATGTCTGGGTGACATCCTCAATATGTGGTATTAAGACAAACTAAAGTAAGATTTCCAGTGATAACCGTTTCTCCATCCCAAGGAATTCTGTGATTTAGAGAAATGTAAAAATCATCTAGTCTTGTTGCTCTGTTTTTACAATCAACACAATACTATGAAGAGGCTCAGGCTTAAAAATCTTGCCTTAGAAGAGGCAAGATATGGACTTGAATCCAAGACTCTGGACTCCCATTTCAGTGCTCCTCCCATGACATCACTCTGCCTCTTTGGCTCTGATTTATGATGTCATTGAACCTGCAGTACAGCAAGCCCTTCTGTGTATCTACTGAGAAGTCTGACATCATGGCCTCTTCAAGCCTTTGCCACTTACCTCAAAACCCACATACTGAGGGAAAAGCATCTTCATGTAAACTGAAGCCTTCCTCCTCTTTCTCTCACTTTGCTCTATGAGGCAACACTCAAGCAAGCATCTCCTCCCTTGCACACAGCATGCAAAGGGGAGGGTCATTGTTTTTCTTAAAAGTCTCTGAGACCACGGCTCAAAAAGCCCTTTTAGATATGTTTCTATATCCCCTCAGCCAGAGAAAAATAAATCAAATCATTTAGACACTTTTTTCCCCTTAAAATCTAGTTAGATTTTATTTCAGTGGATTTAGATTTTATTTTTAGAAAATAAACTTAATTTGGCCCGCACACTAACTCTGTGTCTTCATATGTAAGAGAGGCATAAATCTGCAGAAATATAAGAATATAAGAATAATTCCTGCCCATAAATGACTTATTGTTTAACTTTTTTAACTTTGCAAATAAGTGTATTGAACTAAATTAATAATCTAATTTGGGTTGTTACATGCCACTAAACTTAATTTCCAAGATCTCGCACATTCACATATATTTTACCTTGAGCATTCACATAAAAAGACACAGAGAGAAGAGGCAGACACAAAGAGGGTCAAAGCTGTGATGGAAATGAGAACGCCGAAAAGAAATCTCAGCATTTGCTGTAACTCACAGTGGCTGGTACCCCATCGAGTTGTCGAGCCCCGTGATTCGACACCAAGATCCCATCCAGACCATGTTTAACCGCCTCCCTGGCATCATCTCCTAGAAAGATGCGAGAAAAGACTGCTTAGCTTGGGTTTAGAAGTCGAAGCATTCCAATCAAAGGGGATCTGACGCCACACATATAAATATATACCTTGCTAGGGACCCTCAGCATAGAAATACCCCAAGAGTTAGTCCTAGAACAGCAGATCTATCTTGGTCAGAGAAAGTTAGCAGTTATAACAATTTGATTATAAAATGCAATTATCAATAGACAGCAAATTGACATGCATTTAAATTTATTTCTCCTCATAAGGAAGTACACCTGCTAAGTACGTTTTATTATTAATAAGATCATACCATTTAGCAATTAGCTAAATTACTCCTCTATAATTTAGATAGCATAAGAATATACAAGTGGCAAACACTTTAAGTATAATAGATAATGAACAAGTCCAATTCAAAAACAATCTTTAATATGAAGTTATCACTTCAATAATTATTTTAATTTATATTGTTCTATAATTAAATGTATTCTGCCCATTGAAGTATATGAAAATCTGATATTAAAATTATATGCTGCATGTTTAATCATGCTTCAAAATACATTGATTTCTAAAAATATAGTTCTAAAAGAGATTAAAATTCTCTTAAATCAATTTACAATATATTTTTTATGTCCAAATTTTGTTATCTGTCTCACTTTTCTATATTTTGCATCTAGTATAATATTTACCTATGGTTTGAGGGCACATCATATACTTCTTTTGTTTTTATGATATGAGCAAATATATTTTATATTTTAAACTATTATTCTCAGCATGTCCCCAATGATAAACCATTTGCCAACAGAATAATGTAAGCAATGCAAGATCCAATACATTATTAAAAAGCAATTAACTGCTTAGGCTTAGTATTCAGACCACATGGACTTAATCCCATATATGGTTGTAATATGAGTGGTGAATTACTTAAATTCTTTATATATCCGTGTCCTAAGCCATAAAATGGGGACAATAATCCACATAAGATTGGTTTGTGGATTAAATTAGTTGAATGCGTATCTAGAGTAACATCAGCCTGACCAGGCAGTGGCGCAGTGGATAGAGCATCGGACTGGGATGCAGGGGACCCAGGTTCGAGACCTCGAGGTTGCCATCTTGAGCGTGGGCTCATCTGGTTTGAGCAAAAGCCCACCAGCTTTAACCCAAGGTCACTGGCTCCAGCAAAGGGTTACTCAGTCCGCTGAAGGCCCACGGTCAAGGCACATATGAGAGAGCAATCAATGAACAACTAAGGTGTTGCAATGAAAAACTGATGATTGATGCTTCTCATCTCTTCGTTCCTGTCTGTCTGTCCTTGTCTATCCCTCTCTCTGACTCACTCTCTGTCTCTGTAAAAAAAATAAATAAATAAAAATAAAAAACAAAAAAAATAGAGTAACATCAGATAAATATTAACTATTATCATCCTCTGGTGTGGGAAGTATACATTAAACAGGTGACTTGGTAGAGGAAGACTCATTTGTTGGATGCTTTGTCAAGTCTGAGTTCTGTTGATAACAACAACATTTTCATCCTCCTAAGGATTAAGATTAAAAACACCTTTCATTTGAAGTAAGTGCTACTTAAGAAACAGTTTGTTATCTTCTGTCATTCTGAGCTTGCTCGCATGTTTTTCTAAGCAGTGCTGTGAATGTAAGAAATAGTTTGCTCAAAAAATAGGATCATGACTATGTATCAAAGCAAAAAAAGAATCATTTGTGACCAGATATGAGCCCCTTTTGTTTAGCTACTTATAAAGCATTGCCTACAGTTTAAGATTTTTACTTTAACTTAGAGAAAAAACAATGTTGCCTTAATGAGAGGGTCAAAATGTTTTAATTTAGGAAAATGTTCATGATTCTTTGATATTTTCATTAATCCTTTGAGTTTACTAGTATGGCGTTCCACACTTGTTCATTTGTCAGTCACAACCTTAACTGATTGATGGATAAAATAGTCAGTAGGAAATAGCAGTGTTTGCTATCTTATTAATACATTCTTTCTGGATTTAATCTAAAATACCAAAATGAAATATAACTACCCAAGATTTACCCTCAAGTCCTTGGAGTTTTGACCCTGGACTCTGCTACCTTACAGGAGTTTAACAAATAAATACTAGATACAAAGATGCCTTTTTGAAACACAATCCAGAACATTTGAGCGAATGTTCTTTGATATCGTCTTGAAAAAAACTGTATATAGAAAAAGAGCTAGAGAACAGTTTTTGCAAAACAAAAAACCACTCTGGAAGTGAGACGGCCTAGTTTTTTAAAATGTTCTCTAATTAAAAAAAAAAAAAGCTCTAAAAAGCATTATGCTTTTGCTTATAAAGCCATTTTTTCTTTAGCATGATTTCTGGCAAAGACCAAATCCTGTCTCAGATGCATGTTTGTAGTTCGTGCTAAAGTTTTCCAAGGGCAGAGTTTAACCACAGCAAGAGATTACATCTTGATCTCCAATTTGCATTCGTTAAAATGCAATTCTTAAAATGGTGGAAAGGGGGATTGTGTCACTGATATCTTTCCAGAAGCCTGTGATTTTATGTGCCTGTACACATGACCAATGTCTTCTTGGTCAAAGGAAAATGAAAGCGGATGGGCGGCTCTAGGTCCGTCACGTGACTTCTGGCTGGGGATCTGTGACACAGGAAGCACCAGATTTCCTGGAACTGGCACCGCCCCTGAGCCTCCTCGCCCCTCCCCCCCTTACCCAGATTGAGAATGTGCACTGACTTGATGCAGTTGTCGTCATAGTAAGGATGTTTGTTTGTTAAATAAATGAGGTAAATAGCTACAGAGAAAACAAACGTCAACCGTACATGTAAAAATAAGTGATTTCCTTTCAATGCCAATGTGTCCCAATTCTCTTTTTCTTGCCTTTGAACTCTCTCTAATATATAGGTTCCTAAATTTTCACTGAGGATTTTACTCAATAAGCATTTGGACTATCTAATGTGTGCAAAACATTAGGAAAATGGAGAAACAAGTCATACAATACATATAGATGAGGAAAAAGGAGAGGTGACGGTGGTGGTGGTGGCCCTAGGTAAGGTGACCACTGAGTGAAGTTCTAGAACAGGGGGTCCCCAAACTTTTTACACAGGGAACCAGTTCACTGTCCCACAGACCATTGAAGGGCCGGACTATAAAAAAAAACTATGAACAAATCCCTATGCACACTGCACATATCTTATTTTAAAGTAAAAAAACAAAACAGGAACAAATACAATATTTAAAATAAAGAACAAGTAAATTTAAATCAACAAACTGACCAGTATTTCAATGGGAAATATGGGCCTGCTTTTGGCTAATGAGATGGTCAATGGCTCCTCTCACTGACCACCAATGAAAGAGGTGCCCCTTCCAGAAGTGCAGCGGGGTCAGATAAATGGCCTAAGGGGGCTGCATGTGGCCCACAGGCCGTAGTTTGGGGACCCCTGTTCTTGAAGCCAAAAACAATTGTTAACAAGGTCTAATGAAGGAGTCTCAAACTCACGGCCCGCGAGCCGCATGCGGCCCGCCGAACAATTTTGTGCGGCCCGCAGACTAATTCCCTAGGTTTACTTAATTTTATCCAAAATATTTTGAACTTCGTGGATTAGTCTGCGGGCCGCACAAAATTGTTCGGCGGGCCGCGCAAGTTTGAGACCCCTGGTAATGCAATAGATTTCCATCAACCCCCAGAGGACTAAGTTGTAAAAAATGATATATATTGGGAATCTTAAATTGAAAAGTTAGTTCAAAAAAATGAAATAACTTCATTCATTCTTATTTATTCCCTATTTTACATGAAAAAATATGGGATTAGACTGAAATTGTACTTTTTTTTTTTTTTTTTTTTTTTTTTTGGTGTTTTCAAATCAGTTGCCTTAGGCCACCTCAGTAATGAGCCACTTAAATGCTACACTAACTTTGTAATTCAATTACACCCTCTTAGTTCCCTCAGGTCAGGAACAATTATCTCTTGCAAGTTCCTTAAATGTGCTTCCTGACCCCATTTTGCCACATCTATCCATTAAAACCATTACACAAAGTGTGAGTTTTCTGAAACGCTAATCTGATGAGGTTGCTTCTCTGATCAAGGTCCTCAACAGGATTGATATATCTTAGGAACTGTTACTCGTAACTGCTTTATGTTGCCATGATTTCAGGCTAAGAGTCAACTTGATGTGAGAGCATAAGAAAACTCAAGTATCTTTCATTCTGAAATAAAGCCTTCCGTAACCTACTCTTGTAATTGTCCACACTAAATTTTAAATCTACCCTTATATGGTGAAGATTTCAACCTCAGCACCTGTAACATCTTATTGCACCCAAAGTCTAGTGTGCATGTGTGTGTCCTCCAAGAATAGGCTCTCCTTCTGCCCGAGGACCTCAAGTTATTATTATTTCTTTGTAGCACACAGTAAGCATGCTACATTATGTAATGAATGACTGAGTGAATGACTAAATGAATGGATGAATGAATGAGGCAGAAGTTCAGGTTAATGTTCTTAGGAACCAAAGTTGAATGTAGCTACAAAAAGTAACCCTAACAATCATTGACAAAAATATAGATGTGAGTAAGGTAAATGAAACTTGTTTAAAAGTGTCTATAATACCGTGATATACTCACTGAAGTACTATAATTCTCAGAAACTGAACTAGGACAATGATAAACAGGAAGGAGTATTACAATAATTCCTCTAAAAGCACACAGTAAAACAGATCTGGATTTATACATATCTCCTCTACTTGAACGTTTCACTGGGCACATTCTTTTACTTTTATTAGCTACGTTTCTGCATACATAAGACGAAAATGATAAAGTCAGTGGCATGCCTAGAGCTGTACAAATAGGGGCCATGTGACTAACACATATTCAAGTAAAACTTATAAAAAGGTTTTGATTCTTAATTGTTAAGCCTGAGGTGAGTTAATAGAATCTCTCATCCCAGAGCCACTTACTTAAACATTTCCATTTAAAATAATATGTTTTTGGCAGTTATCTATTTAACTGTACTAAAAAAAAAAAATGTTTCCAAAGGCAGGAAAACATTTTTGTGGGTGAACACATTTACACTCCAAATTATTACAGTCACTGGTACCTCCCTGCGGGACTGAACATATGCAAATCCGGGGGAAGTTGTCAAGTTCCTTAATACCCACATCTTGATAATTGAGAATTTTAATGCCCTAGTCAACTATTCTTTAAAGGAAGGCAATACGGGATTCACCACACTATGAAATCAGTCCTAGTCGTTGGTATTTGGAAGAAATAGGAGAAAAGTACTAAGAGGCTCTTTAAACAGGCCTGGTTACTAGAATACCATCCTTAGGGCTTCTCGTTGGCCTGACAACACCTGTTGTAGCTTCCAGGCAAAACAAGACCTTCTACCGAGATCTTGTCAATCTCCATGATTTGGTGACAGCTCCAAAATAAAGCAACACAATCCCAATGCTCTAAAATGGGTGACTTCATACTTCATGGGAGACCTGCTCCCCTTCAGTGTTTACCTAAGAATGAAGAAGTTCCTCTTTTACTCACTGACATCAAAAGGGAGAATGGAGAGACAGAATGTCTCTTTCCATTTCCATGCTCATTTTTCCTGATAATTTTCCCTTAAAAATATCATGATCGTGTCCACAAAGGAGTATAAAATCAGTAAGAAGTCCAGTAGAGAAATAAACCAACCTCTCAAAATGCCCTTGGCGACAATTGGCAGCGATGTCAGCCCCCTCAGCCACTTAATGTCCTCCCAGCTGATAGATGGGTCGATTGCCTTAGCCACGTATGCAGCAAGTCCGCTGTTGTCTCCGAAATTTTCCTTAGAAGAAAATGCTAAATCGTTGGTTTCAAAATTTTTCATTCTGAAATGAAGAGATAAATTACATGAGAAACTCCTCAAAATTGGAGGTATCTTTACAGTGACTCATTCAATAAAAAATTTACCCTTTTCAAATCTATTGCCTGTTCACTCCTCAACCATCTATAACAGCGATTTTCAGTCTTTTTTATGTCATGGGACATGACATGAAACTAATTACTAAAGTTCTGCAGTACACCAAAAAATAAATTTTTGGCCAATCTGACAAAAAAATAGGTATAATTTTGATTCGTTCACATTGAACTACTGTCACTGTGTTGGCTGTTGTCATTTTTCTATTTGACAATCTAAGGAAAAGAGGTCAGTGCCCCTGACTAAATAGTCAGGTGCTGCATGTTTTAACATTCGTGTGGCATAGCAGTCGAAAATAGCTGACCTATAAGTTGGTTGCATGAATATTTTTTATTTTTGATGTAGGAGTCCAGGCTAAAAAGGGGCAATCTACTGGACTTCAATGGTCACTTTATTTTTCATCTTGGGCTGTTTTTCTATAAATAAATCAGATTCAAGGGAAAATATATGGCCAAGTTCAAATATCTCTACCTTTTTAAGTGAGTTTATAAATACAGACAATAGATTTAATGCTACTTTCAGCCAGCATTGCATACTAATCATAACGATGAACATTTGTATGGTGCATCATAACTTACACGGGGCTTTCATATACCAATATCATCACAATTTTAAAAAAAATTTAGACAATAAAATTGATACTCTTAATACCCACAGCTTGATCATCGATTCCTGTTTTACATAGAAAATCTAGCTAAGGCAACATTGGGGCTCCAAACTGGGTTCTCTTGACTGTTAATTACATTCTCTTTGCTTCGATCTCAGCTGCGTCCTGGCAAACGCATTTGACTTCAGGAAACCTTCCGATGCCCTTGTGGAAAATTTGAGAGGAGACTGGAACTGCAGTAACCTGTGTTAACCCCTTCTGTCTGTTGCCTGCACACTCCTTCTTGCCTGCTTTCATGGTGGTGTGGGGCACAGGGAGAAATGGGGGTATTTCTCAGTCGATGGGTTCTCAATTCTTGCTTTCTGTCCTCAATTTAGTTGTCTCTGAGGCACCCTGCCTGCTGACTCCCACTTCCCAATCGTGCCAACCCTCCTGACCAAGGCATGAGCTTTCCTCCGTTTCTCTGCCTGTGGTTCGTGTTTTGTGTCTACTTGACTGGGCTAAGGGATGCTGAGAGAGCTGGCAAAGTATTTCTGGGTGTTTCTGCGAGGATGTTTCTGGCTGACATTAGCATTTGAATTGGTAGAGTGCATACAAAATGATCACCCCGTCATCTAATCCATTGAAGGTCCAAATCAAACAAAAAGGCAGGGGAAGGCCCAATGCATTCTGTCTGCCTGAGCTGGGATACCTCCTGTCTCCTGCTCTTGGACATTGGAGCTGCTGGCTGTCAAGTCTTCAAACTCGGACCAGGATTTACACTCTAGGTCCCTTGGTTCCCAGGCCTTCGGGCTGAGACTGGAAATACACTCGATTTCCTGGGCCTCCAGCTTGTAGACAGAAAACCATGGAACTTCTCAGCTCCCATAACCCTGTGAGCCGATCTCTACAATCTCTCTTTCTCTTCCTTCCCTTGCTCCCCGGGCAGTTCCCCTGGCTCCAGCAGCTATTCTCTCTCTCTCCCTCTCTCTCTCTCTCTCTCTCTCTGTGTGTGTGTGTGTGATTATTTTTTAAAATAGCTCTATTAAGATTTCATTCACATACCATACAGTTCAAGTAATATCACACACACACACACACCTATCCTGTTGGCTCTGTTTCTCTAGGGAATCTGACTAATACATGCAGCTTCTCTTTCCCCTGGAGTCTGAGTCACCGCCCCCACAGCAGACGTGCAGGGTCAGGTACTGTAATCTGTAAGCTCCCTCACCCCCAGGCAGCCTAACTCTAAGGTGTTTTCCACCTGATATCCGGAACTGCCCCGCTGGATTAAGCTTCAGTTTCCCACAGTGGCAGCTGTCTTGTTACCGTGGCCATGGCTCACTGCCTTACCCCTGTGTACCACGTCCCACTCCTCCGCCAACGTGCCCTCGTCTTCCCGAGGAACCACTGGCACTCAAGTCACTGGCTCCCCGTCTGCTGCCAGAGGGACCCAGCCTGCGATACACTCCTCCGAGTTGCCTTCCCTTGCGTCTAATGTCAACTTGCCTGTCAGACTGTTACCGGCTCACTCTATACCTTAAGTCTTTTCTCTTGGTCTAAGGTCCGGGTAGCCTGACTAGATTTTGTCAGTTCCCCAAACTAGAGACAAAGTCTCTGATGCCGGTACCTCTGATCATTAGCTGGGTGGACGGACATCTGGATACACAATGACGCCAGCCATGTGACTTAGCCGCCTAAGTCCCAAATTGAATTGCAATCTTCATTCCCCTGAAAGTCTGTCTTTGAGTGTCTACAGTGGCCCAGGTTCACCTTGCTCTTCTGCCCATTATAAATTATCCTGCTAGCCAATCTTCTCTTTGCGTAAAAATACAGCTATATACTGATTTCTGACTTAGTCACAGCTCTTTCCTCCCTCCCACTAGCTCTGCCATTGAATATAGAAAGGATCTTGGAGTCATAACTATAACAATTTTATATAAACCTAGAATTAAATAAGCGTACTATTTTAAAATTATTTTAAGAGGATCATGGGATTTCCTTCAATATGAAACTGAGTTTAGTGCTTTTTAGATTTTAGAGTACTTTCAGTTAAAATGACTGGTTGGGTAGTTTGGGTAGCATATATTATCATAGGACATAGACACTTACATCCCACATACTGCTATTCAAGCCATTGGCAAAGTTTTCATGATAAGAATTAAACCGTAAGTCCTACAGTTTCATGGATTTAGGTGTTCCTTTACAGATCATAGTAAATTCCAACCCCATGAGAGTCTTTCCAGTACCCATCTATTAGTTTAGCCTTGGTACGGGTTTTGGCTGCCATACCAAATATCTTTTATCAAATCATGTAGGGTGGTATATTTTATTACAGACTTTGGTCTTCCAGATATCCTAACTTGAATTAAGCTAACCTTCTGGTCAATACACATATCTCTATCATGGAGAGCTATTCCACAACTTAAGAATGATATTAAGTGATATTACATTCCCAGTGTTTAAGTAATATTGTTAATAAGGAAAAGGTCTGGTCTGTCTCTCCCATAGTAAGACCTGAGGGGGAAAGAAAGAAAAAACATCTGTATGTGTCTATACTCTGCACAGCACCCCCCACACCCCTCCCAGACAAGCTACACTGTTTCAGCTGGGCGGGGTGAAAGGGTGAAATGGATAGGAAAAAACAGAAACATGGATAAAATTATATAAATAACTGTTGTTATTCTTGGACGGTGAAATACAGATCAACACTTGAATGAATGTTGCCTTACAGAAATTTCAGTGCACAATGAAGCCTTGTTGTTACTTTAAAACGTTGTTCAAAGCCAGAAGCCAAGAAAAAGTTTTCAGATATCTTGACAGAGACCCGCGATGGAGTGTTTTACCAATGGCTCCGAAGGAAACCTCCATGAATGCTATTTTTATTTGAATTATGACACACACACACACACACACACACACACAACACTTAAAGTGGCTTCTGATAACCAAAGTATTCCATTTCGTAAGGAAGGAAGGGGGCAACATCAAAATAATAACATGATTACTTATGACTTAATTCTCCGAATCCCAATCTATTTAATGACCCAAAGGCAAGGGATAGAATTTCTTCTTTGTAAGGGACTCATTGTGCCTTAAATGTTCCTCAAATATACTTTTTAATCTAATATAGAAATTATTTTAGCTTTTAGCAAGTTAGCATCATAAAAACAGTAATAACTACTAAAAGAAAGTGAAACATTATTAAATCACCAATAGTTAACACTAGTAATAAATATTATGGAGAAACATAATATTTTATTTTATGTATTGATAATATGACATTAAAGATAAGGAGGCATGTTTCCAAAATGGGAAAAACAGAATATAAAATAATCAGTAGAGCCCATGATATCAACACAAAATGAGAGAAACATTGAGGCTTGTAATATACATATATATGTAATACACATACATGGGCTACCAGCCTTTAATTCTGTGGTTAGGAGAACATTCTACTGAGAACATCACCCTGCTAATTTCTTCCTCAATGTGGCTGGGCAGTTAGAAGAAAGGCTGAAGCCACGGATTTTAAGTTTGAGTTCAAATTTTTGTTCAACTTCTTATCAGTCGTGTTTTAGTGGGTAAATCTTATATGACCTAGTACATCTCCATTTATTGAGTTAGCATTACTTATTGAGCACCTACTATGTGCCAGTGGTTTTGATGTTTACAATATACCAGCAAATAAAACAGTCAAAAATCCCTGGCCACAGAGGGTTGACATTCTAGCAAAAAGAGAAAGAAAAATAAACAATAAATATCATCAATGAGTAATTTATGGAGCAAGTTCGATCATGAAAAATAAAGAAAAAAAAAAGATCAAGCAGAAGAAGAGGTAAGAGAGCTGGCACAGGTTTAACTTGAACATTTAAATATGGTCATCACTGTTGGCCTCACTGAGGAGCTAGCTACCTCGTAAAAGAAACGAGCAGATCAGTGTTTTTGTGTATGCTTCTTGTTGCTGCTATAACAAGTGACCACACACCTAGAGAAAATGGCCCAGGTTTACTATACGGCAGCTCTGGAAGTCAGAAGTCCCAAACAGTTCTCACTGGACTGCACCCAGATGAGGACAGAGGCTACCTTCCTTCCAGAGGCCCCAGGGGAGACCCGGCTCACTGCCTTCCAGAGGCCCCAGGGGAGATCCGTCCCACTGCTTTCCAGAGACCAGCTCCATCCCCTGACTCCTGACACCACTCCAGCCTCTGCTTCCACCATCCCACCTTCTCCGACTCTGACCTCCCTCCTCCCTCTGTGAGAACCCCCAAACGACAGTAAGTTCATAAAATAACCCGGTATACTCTCCCCATCTCAAAGTCGATTTTGCCTCGCAAAGCAACATATTCCCAGGCTCCACGGATTAGGACATGGACAATTTGGGAGGACTCTGTTCTGTTTATTTTTTATTGTGACTGTTTACAGTTATATTGTGAATGTTTTTCTAACCAAAGAATTCAGAGGCTATAGAGCTGTGTGTCAAGCCCACCATCACAAATATTTCTGTCCCCCAAATCTCTCCAAGATCCCCATACATATTGTGTCTCCATTCTGATCTTTACTGTTCATTTTTTATTTTGGTTTCTCAATATAAAGGGATATAGACCCATCTCTGATATAAAAACGTTAAAAAAAAATGAAGCAAGTTTGTGGTGCATTGATTTGGGGGAAGCATGTTCCAGGCAGAGGGAAGAATCAATCCCTCTGCCCTGGTTCTATATCGAAGAGCCAGATCTTTTCCCAGGGTCAGTGAACCATCACTGTGTGGTACAGAAAGAGAAAAGACCCCTGCCTCAGAGCCTCCGGAATCAGTCTGGTGAACTTGGCTTCATTCCTGGCTCCTTCTAAGAGCAGATGAGTCTTCTCATTACTCCCCCTCAGTTTGGGGAACGTCCGTGCCATTCAGAATGTACACGCACACATGTGTTTCGCATATAGACCGCGCAGAGACTACCAAACTCCTGAACTCTGGCTGGTCCCAGATGCCAGGAGTCAGAGCCCTCCCCCACCCTGGCAGAGGAAGTAGCCAGGGCTGGAAGCAGCCTTGCCTTACAGACTCATTCTCCTCTGGATTTCCTGCCTCCCTCGCCTGCCAAACCTCACTTCTGCAAAGCCCAGCTTCACCTTCTATGAGTCAGGTCAGTTGCAGCAAAGAAACCTGATTTCATATCAGGCTGTAACAGATGAGCTTTTCGGTTGTATGTGGCTTCAGGAGGAAGCCTGGGCCTCCCATTAGTGTGCTCTGCCTTCGACCGCTCGATGTGGGCCGCGGGGAAGCCAATTGGAAGGTGCCGGCCCACTCTGAGGTCCACTAGGACCAATGAGGCCAGTGGGCACTCTGGGGGGTGGGGGTACCAGGCTGTGGGGTGTTTCCTGTGTTCCCAGTAATCGGGCTGTATTGCTCATTATTTGATCATCTTCAGACGGGAGATGTGACAAGCTGTGGAGCCCTGGCCACCGCTGTGCATACGGACAGCTGAAAAGAACCTTTGTCTTGTGGTCTTTCGGGTCATCTGGGCCAGAGCCCAGGAGCAAAGGAAAAGGGGGGGAAAAGCCAATCAACCTTTCCACTCCTGACTGAGTGGCCCTGGCACCGCAGGAGCAGGACATACCAGGCGTCGTGACCCTGTGGCATCTCTCCCATCTCGACAGATACCAGTGGGAATACCTTTTGTTATCCACAATGAGAAGGTGCCTCTTAAGTGGCAACAATAACCCAACTGTCATTATTATGGTTGTTAGCAGTCGTATGAATTGGAACGGGGGGATAGCAGACTCCTTTTGAAACAGCCAAAGAAAAATAATGAAGACCGTTTCCGGTCAGAAGCCTAGATGCTAGGCTAATTATTTCATAAAGTCTAAAAAATAAGGTAATCAAAATAGAGAAATAATATGAACACAGATCTCATATTAGGAAAATATGAAGCCATCTACTTACTGATGAATTTGGCAAGAAGTAGGAAGATGTCAGGGAACTTTAGCTTTTGTTTTCTTTAAAAGATAAGGGTATTCGGGTAAGCCAGGGCCTGGGGTGCAGGAGGCAGGTCTGATGGGGACAGCACTGTCTCCTTCTCTCATTGGCCACTGAAAGTGCCACATGCAAAGATATCCTAAACCTGCCTCGACGTAAATAACATCGGGCAGCTAATTTATATATATATATATATATATATATATATATATATATATATGGTTCAATAGCGATTTTACACACAACAGTTTATACTCAAATAAGTATATACTATTTGATCATGTGACACACAAGGCTGTATATAGACTTACATGCTGGCTGTTCTATAACATGTATATTATATATATATTATATATATATTATAACATATATGGAATTCCTGGCTTCCAACAATCTTCTTGTACTTATACGAAATGCTGATTTGACTTTTTTTTAATTTTATTTATTCAATTTTAGAGAAGAGAGAGAGAGAGGGAGAGAGAGAGACAGAGAGAGACGGGGGAGGAGCTGGAAGCATCAACTCCCATATGTGCCTTGACCAGGCAAGCCGAGGGTTTCGAACCGGTGACCTCAGCATTTCCAGGTCGACGCTTTATCCACTGAGCCACCACAGGTCAGGCTGATTTGACTTTGAATCTTCACGATTTGGAATCTTTCAGAAGGGTTAACTTTCAATGTAGACAGAGCAGGCAACAGCCCATAGAAAATGAGGTCTAAGATAGAAAGAGGCACCTTTCATTGTTTCCCAGACTCCCACGTAGGCTATGAAATCCCATCATCCAAACGTCTTCCATTAAAGCTAAGATTTTGATGCCTGTCCACGTGCATTCAGCCCTGAAGGTTATCTGTCACACGCAGGCATGAGAAATCTCAGAGCAGATTTTGGTGGGAACTGGGAGAGGGAAAAAACAGAAGGGAAAAGGGGTCTATAGCTTAGGGAGGTCGGGGTCTGTGAACTCCACTGAATTCCCAGCTTTACTAAAGATGATTCTAACCCTAAATCATCACAGGGAGAAGAACAGTTCCCTGCTAATGGGCAAGTTAAATGACTTAATGAATCCATCATGGTTCAATTATAGATTAATAGACACATTGATTATGTTCAGACAAGCAAGTAAGTGAATGAATGAATGAATGAACCAGTGCATCTACAATTAGAGAGGGATATTGTCCAAAAAAGGAGTCGATGAGGCATTAAGCATGCAGCTTCTTTTGTCTCAATTCTTTAAACTTTCTTCAATCTTCCTAGCCCTAGTTGTCCCAAATATCATACAATGAAAAATAAAGTTAACAGGTGGCTCTTTGATTTGGGTCACAATAAAACTGTTGCCTGGGCTGTAATAAGTATCTTCTATCTGTATGACAATTCATACTTCCCAAAACCCTTAATGTACTCTGGGACATGAATTTATTTGACATTTATAAATATATGGGACATTTCTATCTCTCTTTTATAACTCAAGTACATGTCACTCACAAAATGGTTATGATTTGACAGAAATTATGTGGCTATTCAGAATAACACTATCTCTAGAATCCAGACCCTATAATGATTGGACAAGATCCCTTTCAACCAGACTTTGGGACCAATGCTCTGTGAACAACTCATTCCCCAGACTGCTCACTAGGAAACAGGAGAGGAGCTTTGGAGCTGGCTCATGAAAAGAGCAAAGAGAATTAGGAGCCATCTCCAGGGCCCGGGAGATCGAGACCCGCAGTTACCTGAGATGGGGTGGTAGCTTGAACCTGTTATGCACGTCGTCGAAGCGGTTGCCCAGGTAAGGGGTGTCCACTGTCACAAATATGGCCTTGTAGCCCATCCGTTCAGCCCGTCGCACCAGCCGCTCGGTGACTTCACGGTCCTTGTAGATGTACAGTTGCAGCCAGCGAAGCGCTTCGCGACTGGCCTCTGCCACTTCTTCAATGGAGGAGGTAGCCCAGGAGCTCAGCATCATGCCAGTTCCCAGGGACCTGCAGGCTGAGAAAGAAAGGGGGCAGATCCAGGCAAGCCCGACAGTTTCCCATTCCAAAGGCTTAGACTGTAGTCCAAGGGGTAAAAACATCCACAAGGGCAATTTGGCAAGAAGAAGTCAAATGCTCAAAAAGTGAGAAATATGCCTTCTTTTCTGTACTCTGTGAATTGATCTTGAAGACAAAAACAAGTCAACTAGCCAAAGGTGTGCTGAACGGAAGGTGAAAGAAATTGGGAACCATCTGAATACCCAACCTCAGGGAATAGGACATATATTATATAAAAGGAAATGTATGCTCCATTCAAAGTGATATATTTGGGATGGTTAATTCTGTGTCAATTTGGTGAGGCCATGGTACTCAGATATTTGCTCAAACATGTCTGGATGTTTCTGTGAAGGTATTTTTTTAGATGAGATTAACATTTAAGTCAGTAGACTTTGAGTAAGACAGATTACTCTTCATATGTGGGTGGGCCTCAGCCAATCAGTCAAAGTTCTTAAGTGAAAGATTGACCTTCCCTGAGGAAGAGAGAGCTCTGTCAACAGTCTTTCTTCAGATTCAAATTGTAACATCAAATCATCCCTGGTCTCCATGTGCCAGCTTACCCTGAAGATTTTGGACTCACCAGCCTTCACGACTAGATGAGCCAATTCCTTAAATTGCTTGATAGATTGATAGATATGCCCTCCTCAATAGATAGATGGGTAAAGAAATATTATATATAATATTTTTAACTTTTAAGTTTTTTTTACAAAGTGTGTTAAATGTGGATCGTACCACTTACATTGTCTTTTAAAACTTTATGAAATACATATGCTAAACTTCTCAAGTAGAAGCAGTTTCTTTACAGCCATTTGAGCAAGATATCAAAAAATGAGCCAATAAGTGAAAAATCAAATTTCTCTACCCATTTGTCTTAGAGAATTGGAAGGAATGTGGGTAATGATCTTTCCTCAGAACATACGTAGCAAAATTGGGGTCAGCTTTAGTGGAGGAGAAACTGATACAATGTTTATATGCCCTCTACCAAGCATGCCAAAAGATAAACAATAAATACAAAATAGAATTGACCACAAGACCCTACTGTCATTTGACTTATCTGTGTACCCATCTTGTATCAAATGAGAGGAAAAGTAGTTGCCCGAGTGACACGGGGTGATGATGAGAATCAGGTGACCCGCCTCTTAGAAAGCAACATTAAGCGGTGACAAAGCTTCCATGCTCCTCACACGGTAGGGGGCGGACAGACGCCCTGGAGTGTTTGTGAAAACACAGATTGTAAAGCATTTCTCCTTCAGGAGGTCTGAGATGGGGCCCATGAACTTGCCTTTGTAACCAGCTCTAGACGTTACTGATACTGCTCATCCCGAACTACATGCTGAGGTTTATTTCTATTTATTTACTGTTATTATTTTCTAATAAGAAGAGGGGAGATAGACAGACTCCCACATGTTCCTCTACTGAGATCCACCTGCCACACATGTTGATGTTTAAATAGTACCATTATCACTTGATAGTAAAATGCTAAGCTCAAAGGATAATAAAATGGATTTTGTTTTCATTAAATGTTACTTTTTCTATGGCGTTGAAGGTGCTTTTTATCCCTGTCCTTCAGGTCATAGGCCCAATAAAGAAGATCTGAGCTGCAGATGAGATTGTCTAGGTAGCATTCATCTGTTCCCTCCACGTGTTCTTTTGGTAATTTCTTTCATAGGGAGCCATGGCTTGCAAAATGTTGTCCAACAAGCCACATTTTATTAAGGAGTAACACATATAAACATCTGGATTGTTGTCTGGTTTTCATTAAGATTTGTAAACATGGAAAATAGCTCAGACCATCCACTGCCATTGGGAGAGAACACCAGAGGACATGGCTTGTTTGGGTCAGAACCCCCTAATCATCAATTTCCCGCAAAGAAATTATGTCCTGAAGAGGATGTGACCTAACAAAGGTCACATAGTGATGGGCAGCAGAGGGGGAGAAGGACCTAACATGTCTGACTACTACCCTCCAGCAAGCAATGATCTTTCTAGAACTCCCAGGTGCCGAAAAGACACCCCTGGTATCAAGCCTAGGTAGATGCATTCCCCCAATCCTTCACGGCCATGACAACCCAGAAAGCAGCTGTCACATGCCTGAGGAACATGCCCATCCTCCCAGCTCTGGGAAGACATGGGACCTTGGGAAACAATGGGTGAGACCTGCCACCCACACCCCTCCCACACACACACACACACCGGAAGAGCAAAGTGTGCCTGCCATACATAATGGTCCCACTAAAAAAGGATTAGAAGATGGTAGGGCGCCATTTTGTAGTTTACACAAAGGCTTAAACAGCTCTACCAACAAGATAAAAAAAGATCCTCAAAAATATCTCCGGTAATTTATAAGAACTATCTACAGGCATTCCATACAGATCATTGAAATCCTACAAACAAATGCATCAAAAATATTTATATTACCTACACCACCAAATTTGAATGGCAGCGCTCACAAACACTGTATGTCCAGAGCAGAGCGAGGCCGCTCCAGGCCGCCTATGCCCGAGTCTTCACTCCAACAGTAGTGGCTCCCGAGGTCATTGGTGCTGAGTGTTTATTTTCCAGTGATTAACCATAGGAGCTGAACGTTTGAATCAGAGCCCCCTCTCCCCCCAAATTCAAATGTTTCCAGTTGTCAGCATTCACTAACTATTTGGTGATTTGATGAATTTAATGAGACTCTCCTCCTGGATGCAGGGGGACTATCAGAGTCTATGCAGAGGTACTATGAGCTGAGGCTGAGATAGGACTCCCAGAAGAGAACAGGAGCAGAATTTAGAGGGATCCATGCTCCGTGGAACATACACCACTGATCACTGTGATCCCCGCTCACTGGTAATTATTTGCTACAACAAAGGAAAATTATTAATGGATTACATCCATTGCTTTTGACACAGCTTTACGTTAGAATGAGATAAGGGAGCCTGGGATTTTGCAAGAACCATTCAGAGATACTGTTTGGTACATACCAGAATAACAGTTCTGCTTATTACAATACTGAAAAACTTCCATCCAGTTGGTAAATAACCATGGCTCTAAGATACCTGATCCCCTCTCCAGAGTCCCTTCAATCTGCCAGCACTCCAGTCTCTTCCCAAGGAATCCCTGGCCCCTTTGCCCAATCCAGCAATTGAATGGTTAATGCCTGACAGAGCTGGGGACATCTAGAGCCATGTTAGAGCACTAGAGACAGCATCTGAGGATCTGTTCTTATTGGTCAAAGTCCTGTACGGGGCTGGTTGCTAAATATTTCAAACATCACCTTTGCCAGGACATGCAAGGATACTCTCCTAGTTCCCATCACTCTTTCGGGGACAAAAATTACAAGCTTTTAAATTTTATAAGTGACCTAGCATAGTCAGACTTTGTTCCGAAACTCTACTTAGAATTATGCTAGTCTAGGGCTTGAAAGCACAAATATTTTCAAAGTCTGTACTCTCTCTCTATTCATTTTCCACAATGAAAGTCTGACCTGCTACTCCGGAAAGCAGCAACTGTCCGACGTTAGCGTACAAAGGCTGGGTCAGCTTGCGTAGACCCCGTCCTGTTCCCAGCCGCTGGGGCAGTAGCAGAAGACTCGCATGCAAGTTGCATTTCTGCAACTCCTGGCAAAATGGGGACCACCTGTAAGGTGGTGTAACCATAAAGGCAAGGCCTGGTTCATGCTCATCATGAAGGTCTCGACTGTTGATTCAAGTCTAAAAATCTTGGCTAACATCTCCAGGAGGCGACACCATCAAGCAAACATTGATCCTGTATAATAGAACCTTATTTCCTTACTGTTGTGACTTCCACTTGCTCCTTCTTTAGAATCCCTGAGGTCTAGCTTCAAGAATAGACACCTAAGTTTTAACACTCTAGACCAGGGGTCTCAAACTCGCGGCCCACGGGCCACATGCGGCCCGCCAAACAATTTTGTGCAGCCCGCAGACTAATCCACGAAGTTCAAAATATTTTGGATAAAATTAAGTAAGCCTAGGGGCCTACTTGTATTTTTCATTTCTCTAGCATCCTAGCTAGATATTAGCTTAGTTAACAGCAGTTGTGATGCGAACTACAGTTTCTGGTCGTTTTGTGACACTGAGTAAACTGCATGTACGATTGTGCTTGTTGTACTGATTTTTTTTTTTTGTTTTCAACTGCAGTGAGAAAAGTGTTGCGTAACAGTTGCCTTTTGTAGACCTAGTGCGGCCCGCCGAACAGCTGTGATCTTGCTCTGCGGCCCACATGCTGAGTTGAGTTTGAGACCCCTGCTCTAGATCAACAATTTTCAACCTTTTCCATCTCATGGCACACATAGAGTAATTCCTAAAATTCTGTGACATGCTAATATATATATATTTTTGCCAATGTGACCCCCCCCCAAAAAAAATAGGCATAATTTTGATTTATTTACACTGAACAGCTCTTGACGTGTCCATGCCACATCTAACACTGCTTCGTCTTTGAGGAACTGTGCCGGGCCCTTGGTTGGAAGCACCGGAACCTTCCTTGCAGAGTCTCTGCAGTGCTCCCCAAGCTTTGATTGCATCAGAATCATGAGGAGGGGATGTCTTGGTTTGGGTTTGTTTTTTATGTTTATAATACTGTTTTATTTTCAGAGCCTAGGTTCTGATTTTCATGTAATCAAATACATCATCTTTTCATTCTGGTTTTATTTTTTGACCACTGGGGATTATAAAAATACTTTCCTATATTTTAATGCCAATACAGTTATACAGTAGACTACTATATATTTATTTTTTTTATTTATGATTTTAATTTGTGTTTACATAGATTCAAGTGTCCCACTGAATATATCTCTCCCCACCCCCTTATTCCCTCGGCCTCTCCTGTGCCCCCTCCCCCCAATGCCTTCCCCTCATGGGGGGATGTTGGTAAAACTCAGATTCTAACCCAGGAGGTCTGGGATGGGACTTAAGATTCTGCATTTCTCACCAGCTCACCAATGATATGAATGCTCTTGTTCTTGGAGGATACTTTGAGAACAAGGTATCCTTGTTGATACTTTGAGAACAAGGTATCCCCAAGTAAAGATAGAACCTTATAGAAAATGGGAGAGAGACATGTACAGGTGGGGGTTGTAGGCAGTGCCTGGGGTGTGGCTTTCCAACTGCCAGTTTCATCCTGCTGATGGGTCTGTCTCTCCTCTCTGCCGGTGTCCCTCCAGTGATAGGCATGGATTCTGACGCGTTCATCTCCTACTAGTTTCCAAGTCAAGATATTAAATTGCATTACAGTAACAGCCCTTCGGCGCACTTAACCTTCAGATATATTTTACAATCTTGCTTATCTAGGATTTGCCCAGTTTCCCAGCTTTTAGATTAAAAGCAAAAGTAAATGACAAAATAAAAATAAGATGGCAGAAGCGGAGGAAGAAGAGAGGGAGGCTACTCAGAGCCGAGAAGGCAGGCACAATTTACCAATTGTCAGATTGCTTCCACGTGTTTAACGTCAGGTCCAACAGTCTTACATGTGTAAGTCAGATGCTGAATCATCAAGTATAACCAAAGTTCACCGTGCTGGGATTGACAAGGAAGGGGTTATAACACGTCTGATCATGACGTTCACGCACAGCCCCTACCACAACCACAAACAGGAACATATAAAATACTAGCTATCAACAGCAGTGAATGTCTACAATGTGGAACGTTGATTCATGTGGGATAATCACAGCCCCGGATTAGAGCAGAACAATGAAGCCATGTGCTACTATGGGTCCAAATGATTTCTTTGTAAATGGTTCTTCTTTATGGGAAAGGTGAGTGAAGTTTCCAAAATTGTGGGTTTGAAGGCAAAAGGAGTAATATGTTCAAAGGGTCTAAAGTGTTTTTGTTTTTTTTTAGGTACATTTGATTAAAAAGCTCCTGCAAAACTTAGTCATCAAAGCAGCTGTGCTGAAGTTTTGTTAAGAAAACACATTTTGTCATCTGCACAGGAAGTCATTATGTAATGGGGAAACTATGCAATGACAAAGTAGCGAGCAGTTGTGTGGGTCTGAACTCAGGGTCTGACACACTAAAGTGTTTGCACACATGTGCACCTCACAGACACTGAGTGTGTCAACATCTTGTTGCACAGGAACGACCAGTACACAGGTTTGTTAAAAACACAATTAACATATTCTATGACTGTCTGAAATTACCATTGGGATTACTCAAAAAAGAATGTTCTGAAGTCAATAATCTAAGAGAAGGACAAAACATCCACTACAATTATGCTTGAAATACTTAGAAGTGATAAAACAAATCTTAATTCACTATTTAGGGAACTTAATCAATTTAAACACTGCCCAGAAAGACCAGGAAACCAGACATCGCCTTTCCTGTGCTTTCCTGATGGTCCACTGTCCGAGTTCGGGCAGTAGCATCACGATGATCGCCCTGTTGCTACACCTTGAGAGCTCTTTACTGTATGGAAATATTTTTGAGGAAGAGTAAGTCCCAATGACACGTTAACCCTCCCTTCCCTGCTCCCACTTCATCTCTGCGACAGACTAAAACGTTAGCTGGGCTGTAACAATTCCCAGGCTATGAGTCTGTCAGGTCATTGAGCTGTCAGGTCTGGGCCAACAGGTGGATCGCGTGGAGACCACACCACAGTAAGATGCCTTTTAAAACAGTGTCGAGGAGTGTCAAGTTTGCACCCGATGACTTCCATCCCTTGGTTTAATGTCAGTGTGGGGTACACAAGTGAGAGTCTGACTTCCCAGTGGCCACTTTGTCATCAGGCACACTAGTAATTTCAGAAGAGGCTACTCTTCCTCTCGAGCAAGTTGTACAATGACTTAAATCATGGCACAAAGTCCTAGAAATCATACTTTTTGACATTGGTCATTAACATAGCTGAAGTCTAATTTTTAATAGCTACTTAAACACTGAATCTATCATTTTTTGAAAAATTTTAAATATGAATTGCACACTTTAAGTATATACTATATGTCTATGCATATATACAAAAAGATGTCCATAATCTTTTAACATATATGCATATGTAAATGTGTATGCAGAAAGAGCATGTCTACTGAATTTTAATGGTTAGCAAAAAAGGTTCAAAACTTAAATCAGCTGAAGTAGGTTAAAAATAAGAGTGAGAAAAGGTGTGAATTGATTTTACCTTTTACTACCATGATGCAAAGAGATATTCCCCTTCCAACTGCTGTATTTTGGACAAAATTTAAGTGAACTGTCCTTTCTCCATTAGTCCTCCCTGCTTTTGATTCTTCCTAGTTAAAAGTGGTAAAATAACGAACAAAGACTAATCACTGGGTCAGGTTCTAGAGTGAAACAGATCAAACCCCATCTCAACCGCTGACCAGCCCCAGACCTTGGTCAAGGGCGTGCTTTGCCTCCACCTCAAGTGAGGAAGATGACGAATGGTAACCACCTTGCAGGTCTTCCGCAAGAATTAACAAGAGGAATGCAAACCCCAAGCTTCTGGTGTATAAAAGACATCACTTCAGAAGGAGTAAGAGTTTTATTTAAAGCAAAGCTGGTGCTTTTCCTGGTTTTAGGTAAGACTGAGAATAACGGGGATATTTTCCTCATAGTTAGGCTGAAATGTATATCTCCTCGGTCACCTAGTACAACACATAAATATATAAATCAATAAAGCTTTCAAAAATCCATCGTTTGAGTCTGGAGCAAAGGAAATGACAATTTTTCTTGCTGAATGGTCTTTCACTCAGTGTTAAGGTTGATCACTTAATCTCGGAAAATCCAGAAAATTCAACAGCTAAAGCTCTCACCTACACCCCGACTCAGTTCGCTGGGGTCTGTATGGCTCTTTGTGCTCCTCTGCAATCTGTCCCACCTGCACCTTAATAGGTGGTCAAGTCAGAGCTGAGTCCCAAACTTCACTTTGGAATGTGCTGGCCTTTTAGGCTCAAAAAGAAAGTGTTTAGATTTAATGGTTTTATGGCCCATCAAATCCTGTGTGGTAGCCTCTAATTGCATCCAGGGGCAGGAATTTCTTTTAAAATCTTTTTTTCTTCTTCTTCTTTTGACAGTTTAATAAGAATCTGCTAATACGCTGAGCGTTCCTGGAACACATTAGGGGGGTTTGACTTTGTCTCTATTTGAGGTCCCAGCACGCCCTCATGTGGCAGTGGTCTGTATAACAAGTCAGAAGCAAAAGGATAAATGAATGATTAATCCCTTTCCTTCTTTTTCTTTTTGACTTTCCATGTTTCATTGGAGCAAGAAGAGCTAATGTAGTACCACAGAGGATGAAATAAAATTTACTGCAGCCACTATGCCTAAAACCAGAGGCATTTCCATGATACTAAAAACCTCATTGAATAGTAAGAATTTTATTAATTGGTCCTTTGAGAAGTTAGAGATGCTCTACTTTTCTTCCAAGATGGAAATTTAACCTAACGAGACCATCTCTTTTATGTTTATTATTGCTACTGCCCTTACTATGTTAAATATTTACAGAAACAATTTTATAATCATTCCTGAAAGTTATATGAATGATAAAACTTTAAAAATCAAAAAGCAATCCAATAGTTTTTGAATGAATGCGCCATTGTAAGTAGAAACGTTTATGTGACTGCTTTAATATAACAATTGTCAATTATCAAAATGTTGACTAAGTCATCTACTGCAATAAAACTCTTAATCATAACAACGCGTGGCAAACTGTTCTCCACTGTTTCCCAGCTGTTTTCCTTCTATCTTAAGAGTTTAAATCTTTGTTTGTTTAAAATTCAAGGCCCTTTATTTATGTTTCTGAATTTTGCACAAAGCTCCTATTTCCTAATGAGTTTCATATTCTTTGGCTTATTTCATCCTCTCAAAACTAAAGCGATTCAACTATCAAAACAGAACATTTGCAATTAATATTCCAAGATTACAACATAGAGCTTGTCTGAGGGTTTTTGCTGTAGTTATCAACATTTGGAAATATCAGTATCTGATCAGGATATCATTACCATATTGCATACAGGATCAATAACCTTGAGCAGAGTACTTGACCTCCGCAAGCCTCCGTTTCCAGATCCACAGGAGTTGGAAGAAGATCCTTAAAGCTTTGTGCTCACATACTTTTGGATGGTAGTCAAGGACAGGTGAGTTTATAGATTCAGATTGCCTGGCAGACATTCATTGCTCTCATCAATTTCCACAAGACTTTGAAGTATCCCTTTTAAATTTTATGTAGCATTAATTAACACCTACTTGTGCTTTCAGGAAGATCCAGAGAGAAACGCCTGCCTGCTTGCTCTCCTCTGTTCCCAGAATGCAACTGTGAGAAATGAATGCCAGAGGCTCACAAGGGCTCACTCTCTCTATGGCCTGTGTTTTCCCGGGCTGGTATGAGGGTGGAAAGCAGAAGAGAGAGCTGGGACTTCAGAAATATAAGGACGGTCGGTTCTCTACTTTGAATGGTCTCTCTTTTTATATTTGATAAAAGTTAAAGTGGGCACAAAACTATTATATACAGAACAAAAATGTATAATGATCATCTACTGTTGGAAATTTACTGTTTTCCTTTTTCGAGTTTACTCACTGTGGAAGTTTCTTTTTTCCTTTCTTTTTGTCTCAGCAACAGAACTTTTGCTTTAAAAAAACTGTTCTTTAATTGTTTCAAATTTGTGTTTTGAGTTTCTTCAGATGTGTTCCCAGAAGGGGAATTGCTAGACATAAGATGGTCTCATAAGACAGTGAAAGCTAACTTCACACTGCTTTTCACAGTGGCTGAACTCTCACCAAGAGTGCACGAGGGTTCCCTTTTCTTCACATCCTCACTAACACATGTTTGTTGATCTACTGAAGATAGTCATTCTGACAGGTGGGAGGCAATGTCTCATTGTGGTTTTAATTTGCATTTCTTTCATGATTAGTGACATTGAACATCCTTTCATATGTCTATTGGCCACCTGAATGCCCTTTTTGGAGAAGTGTGTATTCAGGTTCTATGTTCATTGCAGCCTTATTTACAATAGCCAAGATATGGAAGCAGCTCACGTGCCCATCCCTACACGTGGGTGGATCCAAAAGCAGTGGTACATTTACACAATGGAAGATTACTCAGCCATAAAGAGAAGAAGGAAAGCTTACTTTTGCTACACCATGTATAGACCTGCAGATTATTATGCTGAGTGAAATAAGCCAGACAGAGAAAGAGAAATACCATATGACCTCACTTATATGTGGAATCTAATGAACAAAATTAACTAACAGACAAAATAGAAACTGGCTCATAGATACAGAACACACTGATGGCTGTCAGAGGGGAGGGGGTTGGGGACTGGATGGAAAAACTGAAGGGATTAAGCAAAGAGAAATTCATAGACACAGACAACAGTGTGGGAATTTCAAAATGAAAGGGGAGCAGAGGAGGTAGAAGAGGGGAAAGGGGGATAAATGGTGATGGAAGGAGACTTGACTCGGGGTGGAGAACACAGAATACAATATACAGATGATGTATTATAGAATTGTACACCTGAAACCCATATAATTTTATTCACCAGTATCACCCGAACAAATTCAATTAAACATTAAAAAAAAAAAACAAAGTCAATAAAATTCTTAAAAAGAATGTTCTTTTGAACTGCAATACGCGAAGAAATGGCTCAGCGACACCCCGCTTCCCCGAGATCCTGGGGTACAACTCCAGCCGCCTTCAGACACAATGAGCAAACCACTGACCTAGCTTAAGCGGTTCACTTTATCAAGGAGGAAACGAAATCCTAGAGAGTGAAAAGGACCAGCCACAAGAAGTGAAACTATGTAGTTAGCAGTGAATTTTCACATAAATCAGATGTCCCAGCCGGACAGCCCAAGGAACATTATGTAGCCCACAGAAGTGTTTGCTTTGGCTATGCTTTATTGCCCCAAACAGTGTTTTAGAGAATTTTGATTTATTTGCCAATATTTAAAAACCAGGAGATTGCACATAAAAATCAAGGTTTCTGGCCTTGACCAGGTAGCTCAGTTGGTTGAGTGCCATCCTGATATGCTGAGGTTGCGGGTACAAGGCTCAGTCAGAGCCCATACAAGAATCAACCAGTGAATATATGGATAAGTGGAACAACAAGTCCATGTTTTTCTCTATCTTCCTTTCTCTCTCTCTAAAATCAATTTTTAAAAAAAGCATCACTTCATTGGTCACTCTACAACCACACAGCCATGTAAAAAGGTTCTTAGGTACAGTTTATAGTGAGGACGTGCCCCACGTGGTGAGAAGAAAGGCCAAATGTCCTTAAAGCCAGGCCCTTTTGAAGAAGTCTGAGGCCCCAACTGGGAAGATGAGATTGTGGTACCATGGCCACTTCCAGAACTTTCTGGAAGCCCATTTTAATTATTCAGGCCAGACCATTTTCTGGGGATGTGAATGAATCTCTCCTACACTTACTGGCCTGAATGAAGGGGATAATCTCTCCAGAGAGAATCGCTCACTAACTCTTATCCCTTGAAATTTGGTCCTAACTTCTAGCTAGGGGCTAAGGCACTGGAAATAGGAAACCTTGATTTGGGGTCGGATAATTAAGATGGTGGGGAAAAAGGAAGTCTTCTGAACAATTTCTGTAGATTTAACAGTCTCCTCAAGGATCAGGCTTGCTTGAGAGGATATCCATATTTTGAAACAATGGATAAGCCAAATATCAGCTACGTCATTTATGTTGATTTCTGGAATTGTGAGAAAAGAAAGTCCCCCCTACCAAATCTGAGTATTCTGACACTGACTGAACTTGGCTGTGGGCTGTACATGATCTTCAGTTAGCCCCGTCTTGGTTTGCGTCCTTCCAGAAGTGAACAATGGGACAAATATGTGAGCACAAGTCTTTCCTCTGGGAACAATCACAAGGTGAGTCGATGGAGTAGGAAAGTGAGAGGGATGGGAAGAGGGTCAATGACAGGGGTGTCCACGAGCAGGTTACTTCTGACGGCAATGGGGCTCAATCCCACTGGGGAGCACTGGGCAGCAGGATTGGAAATCTGATCGAAAAGAGATGGGAATTTACACAACTCCTGTGCATCACTGGCTAAGTGGTCCTTCCCGCTCACCCACTCCCAGCCACCCATCCTGACATTTGTAATTCCTCTGCCAGAGAAAACAGCGGGCAAACAGTTGCACGTTCTGATACAAATGATAAGTATCTACAGCATCTGCTCCAGGCCACATCCTTTCCCCAGGGCCACTAGCCATCCACAGCCCAAACGCACCAACTGAGTAATACTCTCTGTTCTGAGCCAATTACCATTGGCTTTCAGAATTAATCTAAATATCAAACAGACCATCAAGCCATAGGTGGTAATTGGCGTATAGAAGAAAGCCCTTACAATGTTTTAAATCTGGAAGGGAGGGTTCTGCTACTGGAATATACACTGTGATATCACTGCGGGGACAGGAATGGGATCCAGGATCTTATGCTCTCCGGGGGCTGGGTGTCACCTTTCATTGCCAGTTCCCGTATGTTCTCCTGTCACCACACCTTTGTTCCGCCTGTTCCACCTCATCCCACTCTCCTGGGGGCCTGCTTAGAATGTACAGAAAGTGAGAGATTAATTACTTTTAGGAGATTGTAATAGATAAACAGGCTTCCCCCATGACATTTTATAGGCTTGTTCTGGAAACTCGAGGCAGCACAGGCGGTGAGAAGCGCAGACCCAGGAGCCAGACAGCCTGGGTCTGAATCCAGTCTTCGTTATTTATGAATTGTGTGTGACCCGCGGCAAGTTATTCAGCTGCTGTGTAAAATGGACTTCATCATAGCTCTACTTCTTTGGGCTGCTCCAAAGATTCAATGTTTTGTAATGTATACTGCTCACAAAAATTAGGGGATATTTCAAAATGAATAGGAAGGGATTAAAAAAGAAGCATTTGATTTTTTTTATTATTAAACAAGAGCATTAGAAAAGCAAACGACAAGTCAAAGAAAGTTGTTTGATTATGCAAATGAGATGCAAAACCAACTTTTATTTCATTGGTGGAAATGCACTCTACAGAAGGCTGAAAGCACTGGAGTATCTGCAGGTTCCCTGATCCCCTAATTTTTTGTGAGCAGTGTATTTAGAACAGTGCCTGAAACATCTCATTGATTTAGGGGCATTTGATAAAGAAATGAAAAGGAATACTTCAATAGGTATTGAATAATGCCTCCGGGCTAGTGCCAGGAGGAAATAATGTTGGATAAAATAGCCCTGCCTAAACTATCAAATTATCATTTCAAAGTAAGCTTTCTTCTCATCTTTCCTGCCACCCCACCAAAAATGAGAAGCAGTGACTGGGACCCATCAGGCAGGAGGTGGCGAGTCAGTCCCGTCATTGACTACCTACAAAAACCTGCTTTCTTCCGCACTCCAGCTCTCTGCCCACAAAATGGGGATGGTAACACCTGTCAAATATCAAGTAAAGTAACACGCATGTAAATACTCCCGGGTGTTCTACGCAGGGAGCGCTGCGTGCTAAGCCTGCCCGCATGGCCTCCACCTCTTTCCCCTTCTCTCCATGGGCCCGTCTTTGTTTCCCTTTCCGCTTTTAAATTCAGTTTTTATTGTTCCCTTCTTACAAAACAATTCAAAGGACACCTTAGAAATGCGGACCAAAACTAAGAAGAATAGAAAGTCGGGGGCAATCCCATGAGTCATCCATAACATGGGTAGAGGATAGTCTGCCTTCTTCGCCTTTAGAGAGAAACAGACTGCAGGTCCTTACTATTGTTTGCTACTGCTTTTTAAAATTTCTTATACTGGCACGTTTCCATACCATTACCCTCTATCTATGATAGGATTTTTTTTAATTTATCCCATTTTTAATGTATTCTCTTTTTTGTAACCTATTTCCAATTAAGGGACATTTGGGTGTTTGGGGATTTTTTCCCTGCAAATTTCCTGTTATGAATAACCTCAGAATCACTAGTATTTCCTGGTAATTCTTAGGAGAGAATTTACAACACTGCATACAAATTCACATTTTTTTAAAACTTGGACACACAGTGCCAAATTCTTATTTCACTTGACCCTCTTTTCAACAGTCTTTAAAAATGCACTTTTTCTTCCTAAACTCATCAAGCTGTATTAATCTTAAAATCATAATTTGACATATCAAAGATAAAATACATGCTCATCACTTACATTTACAGTATTTGGGAAACTGAACAATTTTCATGTGTTTTTTTAGTCACTTTTATGTCTCCATTGGTGAATTTCCTAGTTATGTCTTTTTCTACTTATATCTTTTCATCTATTTTGTGCTATAAGTTATTTTATATTTTAAATATAAGGGGCTTTTGGCAGTGCCATATCTTTTTCTTTAAGTTTGCTATTTGCTGTCATTTTTATAAAAACTTAGAGCATGGTGGTTTCGCTTTCTTATGTGGACTTGTTTGCTTTGGTTTTAGTGGGTGGTGTCCATGGCATGTTTGGAAGGCCACTGTCCCCCATTTAAATAGATAGATACCCACTTAGCACTCCCCCCTCCCTTCTGTTCTCTCTGCCCATATCTCAGGATTACCAGAGACAAATGGCTGGGGACCAAGGCCATTGATCTGTGTGGGGTCCTGGAGTTAAAAAAAAGAAAGCCCCAGGCTCCATGCTAAGTGCATCCGGTATGACCTCACTGCTGTGTTGTGTTAACGTCCTGGCAGAATTCTGTGGAAAGCATTTCAAGGAGGGGAATGGGTCCACCAGATCCATAATCCTTACAACTAAAATGCTTTAATATAGTGTTCAGTTCCTACTCTTTGGACCTGAATTACCTGCTCTGTTTAGTGTCAAAGGAAGTCAGATAGACTTCACTGCCGACTTCATTTGTGTTTCTGAAGCAGAATGTGGGGAGATTAATCACTGTATATTCCTTCTCAAGTGCTCACACTTGCTAGAGCACAGGGTTATAAATAAATTAGCCCTAATAAGAAATTTCTTTATAAATATTTAAATCTCTCATCACTCCATCCTCCAAAGTTGGAAATGCTCTTTTGTGAAAATAACCTATCAGTTAAAAAAAGAAAAGAAATCACCTGACCAGGCAGTGGCACAGTGGATAAAGAGTCGGACTGGGATTCCAAAGACACAGGTTTGAGACCCTGAGGTTGCCAACTTGAGCGCAGGCTCATCTGGTTTGAGTAAAGCTTGCCAGCTTGGACCCGAGGTCGCTGGCTTGAGCAAGGGGTCACTTGGTCTGTTGAAGGCCCACAGTCAACGCACATATGAGAAAGCAATCAACAAACAACTAAGGTGTCGCAACAAAAAACTAATGATTGATGCTTCTCGTCTCTCTCCGTTCCTGTCTGTCTGTCCCTGTCTATTCCTTTCTCTGACTCTCTGTCTCTGTTAAAAAAGAACAAAGAGAGAAAAAAGAAAAAAAAGAAAGAAATCATGGTTCAAAACCACGGCAGAAAAGACAACCAATCATGTCACTGCATTTGCTCTTTCACTGCGATAGTCTCATGGGTCTGGGGGAAGCAGGAAGGGCTTTGAAATAAGGTAGCTACAAGTTGAGTCCCGTCTCTGCCACTACCTCACTCCATCACCCAGGGTGAGTCCATTTCTCAGACCCCATTTTCTGAGATGTTGATATTAATACGTATAATATAACTAAAAGTTACTGAGCCACAACTTTGTGCCAAGCACTGTTTCAGGCACTTTATGTGTGTAACCCAAGAAGGCAGGTTCTATTTTTATTCCCTGATGAAACCAAGGCACAAAGAGTATTTTGCCCAGAGTGATACAGTTAGAAAGGAGAGCAGTGGGATGCGCGAGACCAAGTATTTTGACAGTAGAGTCAGTGAGGTTCATCTCTGTGACGGTGAAAACATCCAGGGAAGTGTGTGCTTGATGCATACAGAGAAGGGAGTCATTGCACGCTGGCCTCCCTCTGTCCCTTTGCGTGAGGACCTTCTTCCTACCTCGCACAGTTGCCAGCTCCCCATCCACGTGAGCCATGCACTGCATGGCCGTAGCCCCAACACATATTGGCATGCTGACTCTTTGCCCCAGAACGGAAGTTGACAGATCTATTTCAGCAACGTTTCGGAGCATCCGTGGATACAGCTTCCATCTAGAATTAAAAAAAAAAAAATTCGAATTTCAAAAGCACAACTGGAGCTTTGACATTATGCTTTAGTTAAAAAGAGACTACTTTCTTCTACATTTCCTGTCAAGCAACTTACTTTACAGAGCTAAAGGAGAGCGGGCAATTTGAATGTTTGTTAAGATGCAAAATTAGCAATAAGATAATAATGAACTTTTCAACCCATTGTTCCAAGTGAGGTATATTTAACATACAGTAGAAGTCACCCATTTGAAGGTCGTTCTGTGAGCTTTGACAAATGCATAGTCGTGTAACTGCCAAGACAATCACTATCTAGAAAGGTTTACCTTCCTGAAAAATCTCCCCTTTCCTTTTGTAGTGAGACTCTTCCCTTACCCATCCCATAATAACCACCAATTTTTTTTTGGTCCATACAGTTTTACTTTGCATTATATAAATAAATACATACAATATATTGGCTTGCGAGCCTGGCTTCTTTGACACGGCATGATGCACTTGAGATTCACCCATGTTGCTGCAAGTATCCGTAGACTGTTCCTATTGGTTGATGAATAATATCCCGTGGTAAGAAGGCAGCACAGTTTGTTTATCCATTTGCCTCATAAGAGACATTTAAGATGTTTCCGATTTGGTGCAATTATAAATAAAATCACTATGAACATTCACTTAAAGTTTCTTGTGTGAACATAGCTTTCTTTCACTTCCTCCAAGCCATTTGAAGATGGTATACAAAGGCATGGAAGTCAGATTCTAGTTTATGAAGATGTACTATCTCTACTTTGTGTGTGTGTGCGTGTGTGCATGTGTGTGTTTGTGTGTTAATAGATAAGCTTCAGGCACTTGTGTGGGTTTTATTTCAAAATCCTTAAGCTAAACTCTATCCATTGAAGTATAATGATGAAGGAAGATTAATTTTTCTTTCAGTTTAAAATTGAGTATTTCCTTCAAAAATATTATTTGTCTGAGACTGGAGTTTTCAAGTTAAAGAATTTTTGACTATTGAATGTTATCTTAAAGGCCTTTTTCTGCGATTATTTTTGTGTTGCAATAAAAACACCAAGAACTAACACTTCACTTATAAAATTTACAAGAGAACTAGTTCTCTTTCCTTTTGGCAAAATACATATCTCATTTTTGTTCAGGATTATTTTACTCCTCATTAGTAACAGATTTAAACAGAAGAAAATACATCCCTATTCTAAGGAGCACTAAGACAATAAGTGTGAGTCCACACACATGTGTACCTATCCGGTACATACATTTCATTACCTAGGTTCAACTCTGCTTCCTACGGACGGCATCAAGGTTTTTAGCTAATACAGTGAAGTGTGATGTAGTAATGGAGTAACCAAAACAAATCCAGCCTCCAGAGTCTTCAGTGCAACCTACTTCCTATAGCGGAAGGAGAAATCTGCCTTCATGTTGCTTTGAGGAATAGCTAACGGTCTGTAATCTAACCCTTCCTCTCATAATGAAGTAAAAACAACCAGCCACAGAAAAGCATAATAAAGAAGTTTCACTGTGCGATTTCTTTGCAATGGCTTCGAACATTATAATCGTCATTATTTTCCGTCACACCACATGCTCTGCTGCTGGGAGTCTTTTCTTCCCCGCTGACCCTCACAGCATGATTCTTTGATCTCCATTTTGAAGGGGGCAGAGGCCTTGAAGAGAGCTATTTTTTTTTACCTATCATCTCTAAGTGTATTATTAGAACGAGAAAGATTTTAATAGCAGCCATTAGAGTGCAGGCCTTGGAGGGCATTAATATTTACTTAGAGCTGAAGAAACAATGGAAGCTTTTATGAAGAGCACACTTAGGCTTTTGGGCTGTGTGTATGTGTGTGCGTGTGTGTCTGTCTGTCTGTCTGGAGGCAGAAGGGCATTTTTAAATATCAATTCGCATTTACAAGACAAAGTTCAATTCTTCTATCAAGCAGTAGTTTTACACTTGTCCACATGGTGGTGCAGTCAGTCTAATAACTGCATGTTCTTGCTTCCCTACACATTAGTTTTTGTTCCACAGATGATATTAGAAAGACTTGCCAACCAAGGCACAAAATGCAATTCCTAGACAGAATTAGATTAAAGACCAATGGCGTGAAAAACGTATATTCTCTAAGAAATCCTCCACATTTTGATATCTTCCAGAGAGCAATGACAACTCACCTTGTTAGATAATTTCATTGACTTCCCACGCCACCCCCAACCTTCAATTGAAGTAATTTTCCCCCAAAATCTTACATAAAATAGTAGCTGGCTATCACCTTGGACCGTGCTCTGCTGAAACCTCTACTTTGGAAAATGGATATGAAAACTGACATAACAATGGAAGAAATTGAATAATAAGCCTTTTAAAGGATGGAAAATGAGATGCCTGAATAAAAGAAGAACAGTAAAAGATCCTTTAATCGGACTTTTGACCCACTCTTCACATTCAACAAGGGCCTCAAACTAAATTTCTCAAAAACCCAGGTGCCCTACACACTCCGCATGAGGGACTACGCTGCTGAGGGAAGACATTCATTCACTCCTCACCTGGCTTCCCTGCTGTCACTGCATCCCACCAACTGAACACAGTGAGTGCATGTGTCACACATCCTGTAAGATGATCATATTGTAGTCTAACTTCTTCTCATTATTGTTTTACTCTGAGAATTTAAAACATAAAATATATGTATATAAAATATACCACAATGAACAACTAAGGTGCCACAACTACGAGTTGATGCTTCTCATCACTTTCTCTTCCTGTCTGTCCCTGTCCCCCTCTCTCTCTCTCTTTCCCTCTTGCATATATATATATACACACACACACACAGTACCACTATTTTGATAATCTTATTGTTTGCCATTTATTTTTTAATGATTTCTGAAGAGCTCCTTGAACCTCCTGGCTGGATTGGTACATGATTGTGTGTGTGTGTGTGTGTGTGTGTGTGTGTGTGTGTGTGTGTGTGTGTGTGAACACTTGTCTGGATAAAGTAACCACAGCTTTGAGGTGGAAGGGGAGACGTAGAAGGGAAGGGAAAGAGGAGGGGTGGAGGGAGAGGAGAAAATAGTTGGGATATAAAATCTCTTTCCATATGAATCCTCAAAAATAAGAGATAATTAGCTGCCTTTCATCAAGCAAGAGCAAAAGGAAACATATTTACCCATTTAGCAAACTAGCTAAATGATTCTGTGACATTTAGCTAAGCCTTCTGAAAAGAATACTGAAAATGCCACTGGTAACTTTCTATTGCTTCTCAAATATTAGAGAGAGAGAATGTTATCACTTTTACTATCAGTTATTTAAAAGTGTCAGTAAGGGATGCAAAAGGAATGAGAATAGCTTCCTTACCTAATGTCACAAAATAATTGTAGAACTACTTTCCACCAACAATAATTTCACAAAACCCCACCAGATATGTGCAGACCCTGGCTGAGAAAGATATACCAAGTTAATGTGTAAGAGAATCTAACTATTGCTTTTTTGTTTTTGTTTTTTTAATTAATTCCATTCGGGTCAGACCATGTAAGATACAGCAAGCTGATATTTGCTCTGTTTTCGTTATGTTTGCAATAGAAAACTCTGTTCTTCTGGGTGGTTCCATATATTAGAGTCCCAGGTCTTACCCAGAAATGTCTCCAAGCAGCTGCTGGGTCACAGAAGTGACCCCATGACCCCAGAACTCCAAAATGTAGTTATCAGAGCTAAGTGCAGAGAGACAGAAGCTGTCACTCTGAATGACCTTCATTGTACTTGTGTGAGGAGGAGGTGTATAAATTTCATAAATGTCTTTAAAATCCCCTGTCACTGTGTCACGACAGGTTATGTGAGGTTTGGTGGTTTTGTAGTCTTCATTTAAATCAGAATGAGGGATTTCAGATCCGTTCCCTTCATCCCGTCAACCCAAAGCCACCGCAACCCTGACAGAAAATCTATTCTTAGTTCCATGTGCTCAGCTCCAGACAGGCTGAGGGAAGAAGGGTCACCAGCAAGTTACACAGTAAAAGGGGACCTGGGATGGGAGATAGGCAATGGTCCCTAACATTTGTTGCAATAATAATAATAAAAAAAGCCCTGAAGTGGTTGTTAATGAAATAGCATGAGCCACCCTCCAGAGGAAGTGCATTAATATGTCCATGTTCTCCCCTTTCAAGGCGAACCTAGGAGAGTGATCAAGGCTGGTGGGAGAGGTGGCAGAGTGCCAACTCATGCTCTGGGTCTGTGTCCTGTCCTTAAACTGCTCTGTCTGCACCCAGGCTCAGAAGGCTCCCTGCAGCAAGCCCCTTGTTATCCGCACAATCTGTGAGGTCCAGTGCACAACCTGGTAGTGCCCTGCCCCACACGGCCTTTTAGATTTCATGAAGTTTCTGGAGTGTCTCGGGCTGCAGAGGTGGTCTGTTTGCTGCGCCTCTTGGTTCTCTCTCAGAGGCTCCACTGGGCCCACTGTGTTGGGTCCGTTTGGCACCGGTGCAACCTGCCAGCCTTACGGAGGCCAGTTCCACGGGCGTCCATTGGAATAGTAGCTTCTGCAAACAGGAGCTTTCTGTCTGGCTCACTGCTCTGACCTCGGCATGTAGTACTGTACCCCATAGGGACTCCTAGTAAGTGCTGGTAAATTAATGAACTAGCACGGGTTGAGGGGGTTGAGGAGGGCTGACGGGGGTTGAAGAGCACTGAGGGGAGAGGAAGACTGGACGTGAATGGAATAGCTGGTCACCTAAGCATGGATATCTAAGGAACGCCGACACACCAGATCCATAGCCGAACAAGGGCTTGAAATTTCCTTGGTTAGAATAAGCTATTCGGGTTCAGGTGTTGTCCTCGCGAGACTACTAATTAGCAAACCACATTCCCTGGGGGATGGAGTTGGCACGGGCCCAAGAAGAGGCTTCTTCCAAGAGCAAAAGACTGTGAAGGGACCCCAAGTATTAATAATTGGAAAAGATGCAGGAGTTTGAGCCCCTCCACTACTCTTAACCAACTTTTTCCCTTCCCACAGCTCTTCCAGCATTTTTCCAGCTCCCTTGGTTGCCAGGGAAGATCTGAGACAAAGTCGAGGCTGCAAGGGGTTTCAGTGCAGCTCCAAACCTCACCCAGTTCCCAGACTCCGACACTGATTTGCAGGTGAATTTATGCTGCTTGTCAGCAACTACCTTGGTTAGAATGGATTCATTTCGTTTCTCCTAATTTATATATGGAAAAGTGATTTTGAATCATTTTTCTCTAGACTAAAGTAGAAATCAAGAAGAAAGGCAGATTTTTCCCCTGGATATTTTCTGCCTTTTTGCCTTTAATTTATCACCATCAATGAGCATTCGTGACACTCATAGGCTTTACTAAAGGCTATAATGTGAACTGCATGAGCCTGTACGAGTGCAGGGTATTGAGGGCTCTTCTCCCTACTCGAGCAAATAAACCATTTCCATAACCGCTGAGAGATAAAATAGTCCTTTAAAGCCATTTTGCTTCTTGTTTTTATTACAAGCAAAAAAACATAAACCATGACACCCACCATCTTGTGCTTTGAAATATGGAAGTCAAGGGAAAATGAACTTGGAAGAGAGAGGAAGCTCTTTGGAGTGGAGACGAACTAAGTTGAAAGATTGATGCTACATAGACAGATTGGAATCTAAAGGGAAAGTTTGGACAACAGTCATCAAAATGAACGATGAGGGGGAAAAGCCAGCAGGATTAGAAACATTTGAAGCTACAATCTGTTCTGGTTCAACCAGAGAAGATGATTATCTTGCATTCAATGCTCTTTCTACACCATGAACAGACTCTCGCTGCCGTGCTCAGAGAAAAAGGAAGTGGGTTTTCAGAATTTACCACTATTCTTATACACGGTTAGTTATTCACGTAATTCCAAGTGAGGAAACTTACTGTTGGCTTCTTCCGTCAATTGTTTGATATTCCCAGGCTTGAAATATTTTGAAACAATGTAAAAGCCCAAGATTTCTCATAATCCCAATTATTTCCCTCTACCAAGCATATATCTAGACACATAATGCCACGTCATCAACATGGAAACTAGGAGAAGTTATTTTGGTAGAATGTCTTTATGTGACTTTAAAACATGATTTAAAAATAAATACGTTTTCTTACCTTGAAAATGCTGCAACATTATCAGCCAAGGTTTCCTGATCATTTGCCCCAGACCGATAATAGTCATATATAGACTTTTGAAGTATTGATTTAGCATGTTGTTCGTAATCACTGATACAAACTAGCCGGGTGAACATCTTCACAGGTTATTGCAACCTCGGGTTGTTTTTATTTGTTCCTGTGTTGTCTTCTACATCTTGACAGTTCCGTTGTCAATCATTAATGGACCTTTTCCAAAGGTCAGATTTAGTTGTCTGGTGTTGCGTTAAGTGAGCAAATAGATGCTTAGACTTTGAAATTTGCAGCAATCCATCAAAGAAAAGCAACACCGAAGCCACAAGAATTGGGGTTGGGGAGGTAGCAACGTCTGTCACATTGAACAGGCAGAGAGGAATGAGTTAAAAATTAACAACTTAGAGAAGCGCTTGCGTGAACCCACTCTTGACTCAGTTCTGCCTACGGCTGCTCCTTCCACGCAGTGTGTGCCCTTGCTCCCTACTCGGTACTCAGACCAGGCTGCCACTCATTTTCAAACAGAGCTTATGGAATGACGGGGCGTCCAGCAAACACAGATGTCTGCACAATATGAAATTGAGCTGATTACAAACATTTGGCTTTAAGAGGCAACATTAAGGCCAAATATGTAGCTAATTCTTAAAGGGTCTTATCTCGCTCTGGAGATAAAATAAGGAGGTGCCATGCCAAAGGACCTTGTGATTTCGATCTAGAATTTCAGTTAATCATGTAACACCTGGAGAACGTTCGCATCAGTCAGTCATGATTCAGGAAGCAATGGCTTTGACATCAGTCAGTGCCAGGTTGCAACCTGACCCTCTAAAGCTAGGTGTTCAGCAGCTAAAGTCTATCTGCATACACCCATACGAGAATTTTCTCTTGAACTTAGAGCCTGCTCTTCCGAGCACGTGACAAATTAAAGTGCTATGAAATCAAGGCACTCTGGAACAGCCCTCAACCGAGGACTTAAGGGAGCTGGTGCTAAACACCCCAGACCCCTCGATCCTCTGGTGGCTGGCTCCTGACCACATATTCCTCATTGCAGGCTCAGGTGTCCGGTGTTAGGTACTTCATAACCCACCTGTGTTGGGTGCCTTTCTCTCCAATTGCACTTTTCTACCCTTTAATTTAATTTAAAAAGCTTTATATTCTTATATGACCCTGGCAAGTTGGCTCAGTGGTAGAGCATCAACCTGGCATGTGGATGTCCTGGGTTCAATTCCTGGACAGGGCACACAGGAGAAGTGACCACCTACTTCTCTACTCCTTCCCTTTCCCCTTCCCCTTTTCTCTCTGCCCCCCCCCATCTCTTTCTCTCTCTCCCTTCTCCACCCACAGCCATGGCTTGATTGGTTCAAGCACATTGGCCCCGGGCACTGAGAATGGCTCTGTGGAGCCTCCACTTTAGGCACTAAAAATAGCTTGGTTGCAAGCCTGGCCCTAGATGGGCAGAGCATCAGCCTCAGACGGAGATTGCCAGGTGGATTCCGGTCAAGGCGCATGTGGGAGTCTATCTCCCTATCTCCCCTTCTCTCACTTGGAAAAGAAGAAAAAAATAAAAAATAAAAACCTTTATACTATTAGGATTGACATTTAATTATCCATAGGCTCAGTCCTAAAATTCATAAATGCTAACCTTTTGCAATGATGTGGTGATAGGACATTAAAATTGCTATAGGAATCTAAAAAATTGTTAATATGATAAGAGGGTCCTATAAGAAATAACTCAATTTCTCAGTTAAAATCATTGTGGAAGGCCCTGGCCGGTTGGCTCAGCGGTAGAGCGTCGGCCTAGCGTGCAGGGCACCCGGGTTCGATTCCCGGCCAGGGCACATAGGAGAAGCGCCCATTTGCTTCTCCACCCCCCCCCTCCTTCCTCTCTGTCTCTCTCTTCCCCTCCCGCAGCCAAGGCTCCATTGGAGCAAAGATGGCTCCTTGGCCTCTGCCCCAGGCGCTAGAGTGGCTCTGGTCGCGGCAGAGCGATGCCCCCTGGTGGGCAGAGCGTCGCCCCTGGTGGGCGTGCCCAGTGGATCCCGGTTGGGCGCATGCGGGAGTCTGTCTGACTGTGTCTCCCCATTTCCAGCTTCAGAAAAAAATAAAATAAAAATAAAAAAATAAAATCATTGTGGAAGTTGGTCTATTCTAAGGGACCTTAATTGCTGCTGAGAACTGAATCTAAATTTATATACTAAAAGCATGAACTTTTATTTACAAATTCATTCATGAGCACCTTTAACAATTATTTAAACTGTAAGCACCTTACAACTAATGTAATTCTGATGAAGAGGCAATTTAATATTCTAGGATGAACCTTAAGAAGGCCAAGTCCTCAGGAAGATAAGGGGCGGTGCCCCTCAAGGTGTGGCCTGGACCAGGGGCCTCTGCCTCCTCTGGAAACTTACAAGAAATACCAATTCTCAGCCCCGGCCAGTCCTGCAGAGTCAGAAACCCGACAGCGCTCTGTGCTGAGACAAGCCTTCCAGGTGATTCTGATGCACAGGGTTGTTGAAGAATCACTGCTTTGGTAACTGCTAGAAACTGCATTTCTTTATTGTGAACCTTTCCCCTTTCATTTTGATTCTCTCTGGCCTCACTCGGCACCCTGACTCCCCTGCCTCCTTCTCCCTTGTTGGACCACTCCCTTCATTATTAAGCCCTCAGGACAGCGAGGTTCTGATCAGCATCAAATGATCTTAGGAATGACGCTTCTTCGGGTCTGTTGACCACAGAGACAGAGTCCCAATCAAACTAAAGATAACATCTCAACCTCAGCTGTTTCAGCTCCAGGCTCAAAAAATCAGCAAAACCAGACAAAGCAATGCCACGGCTGACGTCAGGACCAGCTGCACTGATCAACCACCCCCTACCCCAGACCCAACCAATCAGTGGAGACCACAATCTTAGCTCCCTTCATCACCATGATGAATGACTTGAATGACGTTTCCCTTTGAGAACCCATCCCCTAGAACAGTGGTCCCCAACCTTTTTTGGGCCACGGACCGGTTTAATGTCAGAAAATATTTTCACAGACCGGCCTTTAGGGTGGGACGGATAAATGCACAAAATAAAATTATGCAACCGGCGTAAAAACTGCGGTATTTTTAAATATAATTGTCGAACTTACGAGACAAGCGTCAAGAGTGAGTCTTAGACGAATGTAACAGAGGGAATCTGGTCATTTTTTAAAAATAAAACATCGTTCAGACTTAAATATAAATAAAACGGAAATAATGTAAGTTATTCTTTCTCTGCGGACTGGTACTGGTCCACGGCCTGGGGGTTGGGGACCACTGCCCTAGAAGTCACCTGTCTATCCGGTTGTGGGCCACTTCGTAACAATAAACCCTTTCTTTGCTGCAGACTCCTGTTCTTGTCCTGTTGGGCTTTGATTCGTGCAGGCAAACTGACCCCTTCAGTCCAGTAACACTGATAAGATGGAAAGTAAAGGAGGTTTCTTTAAGAGTCTTGAATTTTAAAAAAATAAATGTCACGCCCATTCTGTATTATTGCAGCCCAACAGCTGAAGTGGAGTACCAGCTTAGTGGATACACTAACATATACTCCCCACAGTGCTTAACTAGTCTCCTGGCGGAGAGAACTAAAAGCACCGGTTAGAATTTAGAACAGGTTTTGTTCATTACATCTGTTAAATCCCGCACGTTATTTCAGAGACAGTACCTTCTGCAAACCTCCTCTCTAGGCCTCAGTGAGTTGGAACCACAGAACCAACTCAGTACGGTGCTATCTGTGTCTAACAAGACACAGAGCTGCCTTTCAGAGGAAACGCCACCAGTCATTCAATCAAAGCCTGTGCAGAGACCTTTGACCTCTGGCTGCACTCAGAACCAAAGCTGCCCGCCCCTCCCCGAACCAAGGACCAGATTATAACCAGAGCTTGAACATCACAACCATTTTCTAGTGCAGGGGCATCCAGGGGCTGAAGCCCCTTACTGTCTCTTACCATAAACGGCCCAGTTCCAGACTTCTCCAATCCAAACCTGTGCCGCCTGCTCTTGGGCATACCAGCCCCTAACCCTCGCTCTTCGCCTCTAAAACCCCTTGATTCAAAGACATCAGAAGTTGGAGTTTTAAGCGACAGCTGCCCATTCTCCCTGCTTGGTGCCCTTCGAATGAAATAGTTTTCACTTCCCCATTGCAAACCTGACGTTCAGTGTTTGGCTGTGCTGTGCATCCGGAAGGCAGACCCTCTTTCCGTTTGGTTCAGTTCAGTAACAACGTGAGATGCTGAGGATATCACATGACAACAGTCTGTATCTGCCAGTTTCCCCCATCCCTCCTCCACCCACCAATGTGGGAATCAGTGTAGAAAACACCAGTGCAATGCACTTGCTCCGGATTTGAGCACTCACCTTCACAGTGGGCTCAAGAATACGGATTTTTTTCTACCCTAGACTTAATAACATCTTAATTCACATCCAAGCCTCTCAAATATTCTAATAATATGCCTCATCATCTCCACAACCCTTGGGTGTTGTCCAAACACGTGATTCCTTTGCCTCCACCCCAAGGCAAACGCAAGCGTGAGCGGAACAAAGCAGAACCCCGCGTCTTCAGCGGGATCTCCACTCCCATTTGTCTAAAGATGTTATTCAGAACATCACTTGGAGAATGTCTTGGTTTCTATCTTGATCCTTGTCAGAAGCTTTTTGTTTTCAGTGAGGTGAAGGGTTGGTAAAATCTTAGTCATCTCCACCACTCTAGACACCAGAAAGGGCTATTTATGGCATTGCAAACATAGTGTCTAGAGAAACACCAGATGTCCGGGACAGTCAGAGTGCCCCTCACAGGGCAAAAACTATGTCCTGTGGCATTGCTTTAATTTTCCTGATTACTAAGGACTTTGAGCACCTTTTAATATGTTCACTGGCCTTTTATTTTTCCACTTTGTGAGATGGTTATTCATGTCCTTGGCCATTTTGTATATTAGATTTGTTATTGTTATTGACTGATAGAATATTTTTATATATTTTGAACACAGATAGTTTGTGGTTATACATGTATAAGGTTCATTTTTACTAACTCCTTGACTTTTTTTTTCACATACATATAATGGCAATGCCAGCCTCAAGGCTGCCTAATTAAAAGCATGTGGTTAAATATCCCGTTTTCTCTCCCTTCTTCCATCTCTTTCTCCTTCTCTCCATCCCTCCCTCCCTTCCTTCCTTTTTTCTCTGTTTTCATCTTAAACTTAGTTCCTTTGTTGTCGTCTCCTTCTCTTTCCTCCTCTTCTACCCCCCCCCCATATTACTGTTCCTCTTTTCCCCCTCGTTCTAATTAGAGCCAGGTCCTAGACAGACAAGATGCTGCTAGCTAGGTGGATTTCTTTTTCTGGTTCACCCACTGAATCCGCTTCTCCCTGATGTCTTGGCTTTGAGCTGGGATGAAATGGTATGCAATTGTTACAAACTCCCGGGAAAGTTCCGTCATTCATGCTGCGAGACAGGGCGGGATTTTGCAAGCAGTCTCCTGGGGGTGTTCTGAAGATGGAGAGGAGGGGTGCAAGGAGTTTTCTTGTGCTTCTTGGTGACCCTGAGTTAGCATCCTTTCGAGGACCCACCTTGAAAGTGATATTCTTTGTCTCCCATTCCCCCAAGGTCCACGAGGCTACTAAAATAGAGCTCCCATACAGGGTTCAGCACACGCGGGAGGTTTGGGGGACAGTAGCCTTAGGTCTCTGCTTACCTTCCTGCTCTCCTGCTCTCCCCTAGTAGTTGGTCTGTTTATTCCTATTTGTAAGGTATTTTTCCCCACTGAGAAGGAAGAAACGGGGCTCGAGCCACCAAGTGTGGAATAACAAAAAGGCTTTATTGAGTACAGAGCACGCATCCCGCCCGGCGAGGTTCCCTGGCCCCAAGGAAAGATGGAGGCCAGGGAAGTTGCACAGATTAAACCGTGTGGGAGATATTTAAAGGGCTCCCTCTAGGGAAGTCGAGCTAACATGACATGGCAAAATCCCACTGGCTGGTAGATGGTTGCTTTTTTCCAAATGGTTCCTGTGAAGCCTCTTTTGGCGCGCTTGGTTGTGGGCGGTCCTAGCCAAAGTTTGCGGGTCTGAGTTTCCCATGTGACCATCCCTCATTATCCACCGACCTTACACTATTGTTTTGCAAACATTTGGCTGACTTTAGAAATATGTGTGTTATATTTAAAATTACTATAAGTTGCCTGACCTGTGGTGGCGCAGTGGATAAAGCATTGACCTGGAACACTGAGGTCGCTGGTTTGAAACCCTGGGCTTGCTTAGTCAAGGCACATATGGGAGTTGATGCTTCCTGCTCCTTCCTGCTCCAATTTCTCCCTCTCCCTCTCTCTCTCTTGCCCCCCACCTTTCTAAAGTAAATAAATTAATAAATAAAATTAAAATAACTCTAAGCTATTTCATCAGGATGATTTGAGTTGATGTATTTTAGATCTCTCAGTTAGTATGAAGATGGGTGACAAATCATTTGGCCACTAACTACTGGTCATGAAATATTCAATTTTGTTTTTTTCTTACTCTCCCAGATCCAGTAGGTGGCAACAAGCCATTTTCCTTGCAGAAAGGGACATTCTTCCCTCTACCCTTTCACTGATCATGTGGTCCTTAAGGTTCCCATCTTTATACAGGAGTCTCCATGGCTTTGCCGCCTCACCCCGTGTAGTTGTAAACACCAGCGCTCTCAGGGAACAGGGCTTCAGACATGTCCTTTGGACAGCCTTCCACTTCACTATCATTTACCAGCTAGTTGGGCTTTTGCTTGGTTTTGAAGTTGGTTGTGAGTTTTGAGGGGGCTTTTTGGTGTGTTTATTTATTTACTTGTTTGGCTTGTTGAGACTATTCATTACTTTCTAGCCATTTCAGCAACACATTATAAAATCTGCTTTTCAAATTTTATATCTGTGTTTCCCGACATTTTCAGTAAACCTAATCCACAGTATTTTCAAAATTGAAGTCTATGCTTTTCCTTTAATTATGGGTCTTTTAGCATACAGAAATTAAAATTCTTTAATGGAGTCAAATTTATGAATATTATTAGTGATGGTTTGGGCTCTTAAGTCTTATTAGGAAAACCCTCCAGGCATCATAGCAGCGTTCTCCATCCACCTGGAGCAGATCTTTGTTCACTGCAGGCATCATCCTTGCTCCTTAGCAAATTGGTCTCTTTATCTTTTAGACACGCCTTAGGATTGTGTGCCCTGATCTGCTTGTGGTAAGGCTGGGGCATGAGAGCTGCTCTGGCCAAAGAATCACAGGTGGACATACAATGTGTTACTTTGGGGACAGAGAATTTATTTTCAGACTGAGACCATCTGGGGCTCCTTGTTCCTCTCCAACAATAACTACTAATATTTTAAATAGTGGATCCTCCATCAGCCTGAGTTCCCAGACATGGGGCTCATGGAGCGTGAACCTCTAACCAGTTCAAAATGGCTCAGTAGTGTAAGCAAGAATAAACTTTTGTCATTTTTAAGACATTGAGATTTTAAAGTTATTACTGCAAAGTAATCCAACCCACCCTGACTCACTTAAACTGTATCGGAGAAGGAAACCATGTTGGGTGTTTCGTGAGGGGCCGAGTGTTAGGGAAACTTTTGTTGCAGGACAGACTTTCATGCCATGCAGTAGCAGAACCATTGCTATTCCCGTCGCCTGCAATAATTCAGAAGGCAGACCACGTACTTAGTGAACATGTACCCCTAAGGGAAGAGGCTGGAAAGCAAAACATGTAGCATGAATTGGCTACTATTAGCTGCCTTGGGTAAATTATTACAAGAAAAATATATAAGGTTATAAAGAAGTGGCTGGTTTATAGACAGGGAAAAAAAAAGATTCTCTAAAGAGAGAGTCCAGAAGTGGGGGGACTTACAACCCTAGTAGAGACTACTGGTTCCCAAACCTACCAATAAAGAAATAAATTTTAGCGGACGTTTGAATGACAAAGGACATTTTAAACTCAGTTCTATGTAAGGACCATATCTAGGCACCACACTCCCAGTCCTTGTTAACATAACGACATAACGTAAGCCATCTCAGAACAAAACCCAAAGAAGACATGATGCCAAATACACCCAAGTGGTAAGTGTTTAATGTGTAAGAAAATAAAGCAACCTACCTTTCACCTCCCACCTCTTCTGGGGCTTTCCCCTCTCAGTTCCCTTTTGTGGACGCTGACCCGGCTGGCAGGCCCACTCCGTGATGTCCCACCTTTAGTCCTCTTTGTGCCTAGAGTGCACAAAGCTCCAACAGTTATCTGGGGACAAAGAGGTGACCCGAGGATGGAGATCAGAGACAAAGGTAGAAGAGCAAGCAGAAAGAGACACAAAGCCCAGATCCTGAGGCCCATAAAACCATTATCTGACTTCAAACCACCTGTTTGTTGACTTTTATTCTATAGCAGAACATAACACTTTATTTTAGGTCCTTCACGTTTGACGGGTGTTTTTGATTTTTGTTTTTTTTGTTGTTGTTGTTGTTTTGTTTGTTTGTTTTTTATATTTTTCTGAAGCTAGAGACGGGGAGAGACAGACAGACTCCCGCATGCGCCCGACCAGGATCCACCCGGCATGCCCACCAGGGGGCGACGCTCTGCCCACCAGGGGGTGATGCTCTGCCCCTCCGGGGCGTCGCTCTGTCGCGACCAGAGCCACTCTAGCGCCTGGGGCAGAGGCCAAGGAGCCATCCCCAGCGCCCGGGCCATCTTTGCTCCAATGGAGCCTTGGCTGTGAGAGGGGAAGAGAGAGACAGAGAGGAAGGAGAGGGGGAGGAGTGGAGAAGCAGATGGGTGCTTCCCCTGTGTGCCCTGGCCGGGAATCGAACCCGGGACCCCTGCACGCCAGGCCGACGCTCTACCACTGAGCCAACCGGCCAGGGCCTTTGTTTTTTTTATATAGCATCCAAACATAGCTCCTCAACAAGCCAGACCTCTCAGCTCATTGGAATGCCAGGAAAGGATGTAATACGGTAATGAGATAAATAACTAACTGTATTACATAATAAACACATATACGCTATACACACACACGTATATTTGTATTTATGAAAATAAAATTAAACTTTATTCTATATAAGATGAGCTGTGATTTATAGGTAACTGAGAATTAAATGTAACAATACAGTATTTATAGATTTAGAGACATTAGAAGTTATTGAAATGAGTTTCACTCAGTATAATCCCAGGAAAACACATTAAAGGTTGGGTTCTTGCTTTTTTGTTTTCTACAAATTTGTTAGGACGAGCATAAGTTTCTGTGTGTGTGTGTGGGGGGGGTGTATCTGTTTTTTGATTTTGATATCCAACATTAAAGGAAAAGTTTCGATTTAAAAATTCTGTTTTGGTTCTTATCAACTGAAATTCTTCAGTATAATCCAACACTATCCACGGGGCAGGACAGGAATATGAGACTTCTGATAGTACTCAACTGTAGCTTCTGATGCCACAACACTGGAATGATTGATTCCTCTCCTTTTTCTTTGGAAACTGCTATTTTAAAGCCATGTGCCCCAAACCTGAAGGACCTCACAGCTTCTTAGATCGAAAACATAAAATATCTAATCAACTACTAAACCAGGTCACTTGGCTTTTAAGAAGAAATGTTCTGTTCTGTACAAGAAGCTAGCTAAAAGACGTATATTCTGACCCTGAATCCCAGCACCCCAGGTGGACATTAACCCTCACTGCTGAAGCAGGGTAGTGTTAATATGATTTCGTCCTGATTAATTGCCTCCTTTTTCTTAATGAACCCATCCAGCAGCTGTCAAGCTCAAAGAAAGACCCTTTCAATCTAGTGAATGAAATCTTTACTATTCCGCTCTCTCCTCAATAATGAATGAAAACAGAACGTTCTGAGGTTCTGTAGGCTGTTATGGATTTACCTCGGGCCAATAGCCTCATTATAACCAAAGAAACAAAGGCTGCTTTTCACCTTCTATGCAGCACCTGAGAGAAGTCTGCCAGTCAGCTCATTACAGAAAATAAAAGCAGACAATTTTCGGGGGTTCAATTCTTTACATCTCTGTGAATCCCTAGCGATGGGCAGCCCCATGGGTGAAAAGACAGACCTCGGGCTTTCTGTCCACACTAGAATGAGATAACGTTGTAACAAATTCTTGTAGCTCCTTTCTTTTCTAATCTGTGCTTTACCCACCGTGAAATAACTGCTGGAAGTTAACTACATGTGTGTTTAAGAATCTTGTATTCTTTGTCTAAGAGTGAGAAAAATGATTAAGATAGGAAGAGTTGAAGGGAATTTTCAGCAGAATGACACAGTGGAAAATCTCTAAGCATTCTCTTTGGCAGGTGGCTTTCAAAAATTGTCCCCTCTATTCTCTTATGTCACTCTTGAAAACAATAAAAATATATTAGTTTCTGATGTTTTCTCATAAGTTTTCAGGACACCCGCTTCTACCTTTTTCTCCTTTTATTTTATTTTATTTATTTATTTTTAATGAGAGGAAGAGAGAGTGAGGAACAGACAGACGAGAGAGATAAGAAGCATAAACTCATAGTTATGATACCTTAGTTGTTCACTGATAGCTTTCTCATATGGACCTTGACTGGGGGGGGGGCTCCAGCCAAGCCAGTGACCCCTTGCTCAAGCCAGTGACCATGGGATCATGTCTGTGATGCCACGCTTAAGCCGGTAACGCTGCGCTCAAGCTGGTGAGCCCACACTCAATCTGGATGAGCCCGTGCACAAGCCAGGGATCTCAGGGTTTCGAACTTGGGTCCTCTGTGTCCTAGTCTGATGCTTTATCCACTGTGCCATTGCCTGGTTAGGCTACCTTTTTCTCTTTTTAATATCCACACTCATCTCTTGGGTTCAGTTTGACAACATTGGGAACTGGACCAGCTCCATAATTCTCAGCCCTTTCATCTTAATAGGATTTTCTCGAAATGCTGCTCCTCAGCTCTTAGTAGCAGCAGTGTCTGTTAATGAGATTTTAGTATTGATAGACACCAATATTTTCCAGAAAGGAGGTGGCATCATTTTCAATGTGCAGGAAACAATTTCTCAAAGGATAACCTAGTTCAAAAAGCACAGGAAATATAAAATGATGGACTTCATATTATGACTACATGGGCAGGTTATTTATTTTCGGCTAATATTTCTCAGCAGAAATAGACTACGTTTTATTATTCTTCTGTCTGGAGTTACTATCTACCGCTCCAAAAATAAACATCTGATGACATTCAGTAACTCTTGCCCGTAAAGGATGTGTACCTTCTCAAAATGTTTGGCTACATCTCAAAGGAGCGGTACCTGTCATTCTAGTTCTACCAATGAGACACAATCTTTCCTGTATCTGCCTCTTTGTTTTCATTTCCCTTGAATGACACGTACAAAAAGGCAGCAGCGCCAGCAGTCATTTCCCGAAGTGTTTCCATGGGTCGCGGAGAGATATTTCTGGACAGAAATACACTGGAAGAAATCTGTGCTTCAATGAAAAACTGTGATTGCTCAGGTGACAACCTTCCAGGTTATCTCATTTTAGTCTCTCATCATCGTTGAGCTATTTTAGAACTCAATGAGTTGTAGACATCTGATGGAAATGCAAAATAATTCTTGTCTATAGGCAAGTAAACTCAGTCCTGTCTTATACAACAAGATCAGTGGATTTTCTTTCCCCTCTTGTAGAAACACCAGCATTCCATGTTAATGTTCATTTTAATACTCCGAATCCAGAATCGTGTCTGTCTTTTCATCCTTTCTGGTTCCCACATTGGTTATAAGGTAAATAAAATCATTAATGTATATTTGGTTTTATATCTGTATGTGAGTCATTTTACCCCCTTTATGAAAATTATCTTTTAACATGTATAAATGTATGTGTATGTATATGTGTTTCTGTGTGTGTGTATATATATATGTGTGTGTATATATATATATTTATATATATATATTGAAAGATGATACAAGTTTGGAGAAGGCTCGTAAAGAGAACATTGAGCTGAGTCTCTAAGACCTGGGTTTTGGGTTTTTTTTTTCCAGACTACTTTTTATTATGGAAAATTTCTAATAGAAACAGAAGTAGAGAGAAAAGCACAATGACCTTCCTTCCGGTTAACCTCTATCTAGCTTCCCAATGTCCAGCTCACAGCCAACCTCGTTTCTCCCACACTCTTCCCACAGCTTCCTGAGGGATTATTTTGAAGCAGATTCTAGACATCACATCATTTTACAGAACTCTAAAAGATAAAGGCTTTTTAAATAAAAACATAGCCGCGATACCATTATCATTCCTAAAATTTAACAAAAACTTCTTGAAGTTATCAAATATTCTGTTCAAATTGCAACTTATTGACAAGGCATTGTCTGGCTCTGAGCAGGGCTTCTCTGGCAATGAGGCAGAAGACCCAGGACCCGGTTCAGCTCTGCTGCGCTATTTGAAGATGCAGCTGCAGGGATATCTTGCTGTTATGCAGAGGCGGCACTTCTAAAATATTGAGGGTGGTCTGAAATTTTAGAAATCAGACATTTGTTCAACTACATCACAATGACTTGCTTCTTAAAGAAAACCAGCAGCAGATATTTTGATTGAGCATCTCCCATGAATGTGTTTGTATGCCTAGATTTTTAGGTGTCAGCTTTCTTAAAATGAGCCACTCTGTCACTGTTGATCTACTTCAAGAAGGCTTATAAAATGACTATATTTCCAAAACACAAGCAATAACTAAAATTAAGGTCTTCAAATGTTGCTACATGATCATGAAGGTAAGAGGCATGCATTTCAGACACCCAGCTTTGCCTCGGACATATACTGCTCACAAAAATTAGGGGATATTTCAAAATGAATATGAAGCGATTAAAAAAAGAAGCATTTAGTCTTTTTTATTAAACAAGAACAACAGAAAAGCAAACGACAAGTCAAAGAAAGTTGTTAAATAATGCAAATGAGATGCAAAACCAACTTTTATTTCATTGGTGAAAATACACTATACAAAAGGCTGAAAGTACTGGAGTGTCTGCACATTCCCGGATCCCCTAATTTTTGTGAGCAGTTTATAAGCCAACAGGCTGTACTCTGAAGTTAAGAGGCAGAACTTTCTTCACTGTTAACAGTTGGGAGCTGTCTTAAGTCAGCCCAAGCTGAAAAGAAGGTAGTCTTCTGGAGAAACTTTTACCTAAAAATTAAGATAACACAGAGAAACAAACACATGTTAGTCACAGAGGGAACTTGCAGTAACACAGAGGGAAGGAGAAGGTCAGAGAGAAAACTCTTCCCCTGCTGGAGCATGTAGGAGTTTCTTCCTCTACCCCAGGGGACCCCAAACTTTTTACACAGGGGTCCAGTTCACTGTCCCTCAGACCGTTGGAGGGGCCGGACTAAAAAAAACAAAACTCTGAACAAATCCCCATGCGCACTGCACATATCTTATTTTAAAGTAAAAAAACAAAACGGGAACAAATACAATATTTAAAATAAAGAACAAGTAAATTTATATCAACAAACTGACCAGTATTTCAATGGGAACTATGGGCCTGCTTTTGGCTAATGAGATGTTCAATATCTGGTTCCATATTTGTCACTGCTAGCCGTAACAAGTGATATGATGCGCCTCCGGAGCCGTGATGTGTGCCTCCGGCGTCATCGGAAGTAGTACTGTACCTGAGCGACGCCGCGCTTTGCGGTGCGGCCACATACAGTACCCCAGGAGCACAGGATGAGGATGCTCCTGTGCTCCTCTCACTGACCACCAATGAAAGAGGTGCCCCTTCCGGAAGTGCGGTGGGGGCCAGATAAATGGCCTCAGGGGGCTGCATGCGGCCCGCGGGGCCGTAGTTTGGGGACCCCTGCTCTACACACTCAAGGCTAATTTACCCCTGGACAAACAGAAAAAAGTAAATGGAATTAACATCACTAACTTGAGAACTCATTATAACATCTTTCATCCAAATGTAAAACTTGCTGGAAGGAAAAAAAACATTTTCTTTTTTAGTTTTAGATGAAAGACTCACAGTGTCAAACTCAGAGAGAGAGAAAAAGGGGGAAGTGGAAAAGGAGGTGGTGGGCTGAATATAGAGGTGACAAATGAGATCAGCTGTAACTTAATATTTCCCTGTAATGTGACAGGGACACTATGTTAGTGTATGAGTTTCTGATGATACCCAGAGCAATAGTTGTATCCCATTTCTTTCTTTACCCTCAGCCTTACCTTTAGACCTCACTTTCTAAATTCAGAGCAGTCAGGTAAAAGGGGGAGAAATAGAAAGATTTGAAGCACAAAAGGCTGAGAATTATTTGTGAAAAGAGAAAAAAAATGAAGCATGGGAAGGAGAAGGAAAAAGCTACGCAGAGGCCAGGGGAAAGTTTGGGAGGAAGAGAACAGAGAATAAGAAAAGGCGGAAGTTGAAGGGTAGTCCCATGCACCCATGTAAGAGATCATAGAAGAGTAAAAGAAATCAACTTGTACCTTTTAAGAAGTGTTAGTCTGGAAAATGAATTGGACTTTCCTTTTTATCTTTATAGAGATAGAATTAAATATGTTCCTGGGCTGAGTTGTGTTGGCTGGAAACACTGAACCACATAGAGTCACTGAATTTTAGATGGGTTACATTTTGGGAGTGAATCTCCAAGTCTTTGGTTTTGTGATGTGACTTCCAACTGAACCTTGAATTAAATTATCATCTGAGTCAATAGCGCAATGAAATAAAGAGTGGGTGTTTGAATTAACTCCAGAGAGGAAGAGCAATGTACTTGAGGTTTTGCTGAAATGAAAACTGTAATTGGAGGAGGGGAAAAGCAAAAGTAGTTCCAGCTTGAAAATCAAACTTATAAAGTAAATATAATGTATTCAATTCAGATTATTTAAAAGAAGAAAAAAAACAAACAACTAGGTCCTATCTGATTGGCTCAATGGTAGAGCTTGGGCCTGGCATGTGGATGTCCCGGGTGCAATTCCAGGTCAGGGCACATAGGAGAAGCCACCATCTGCTTCTCCACCTCTCCACCCCCCACCACCTCCTTCTCTCTTTCTCTCTCTCACCCTCCTGCAGCCATGGCTCAACAGTTCAAGCACATTGTCCCCGGGCACTGAGAATGGCTCTGTGGAGCCTCTGCCTCAGGCACTAAACATAGCTCAGTTGTGAGCATGGCCTCAAATGGGCAGAGCATCAGCCCCAGATGGGGATTGCTGAGTGGATCTCAGTTAGGATGCATGTGGGAGTCTGTCTATCTCCCCTCCTCTCCCTTGGAAAAGAAGGGGGAAAATTTGCCTTGTGAAGTTGCAAACTGGACATTCATTTTCAGACAGATTCCCTGGCCATCTAACTTTTTACAAATTATTTTCCGTTCTCAAATGTTAGTCACAAAGGGAACAGAAAGAGCAGGCCTATGTCAGTCACAGCTGCTGCCTTGCCCCACTGGTGGTGAACAGAGTCATTGCAGGGGGATCTGGCTGCTTCCGTGGATGTGAACTTGAAGGAGACCTTGGAACCACTGGAACAAGATAATAGCTCCCAGAAACTTGAGAAATCTGTGGTAAATACGTTGCCAAAGAAAGACCAACTGGATAAACCTTGAATTTTGATTTAAGCATTCCACCAGCATGATACAAAAAGGCACCTACACAAAATAAAAAGATGCCGGCATCTAACATCCTACATCGGAATGACTTACGAGGTGACGGTCTTGAGAGGACGTGTCCGGAAGAAGTGGCTGGAAGAGTTCCTCAGGCGCACTGTCTGCCAGGGGTGGCGAGTCTTGGCAAATCTACTGGTCGGAGAAGGTAGGTGGGTGAGCCTAGACTTGCTGCGTTTTAATCCTGAAGCAAGAGCTCCATGAATTTCCAGTATTGGTGAGCTGACCTACGCTGGAACAGACAAAGAATGGATTGTAGCCTGACCAGGTGGCGGCGCAGTGGATAGAGTGTTGGACTATCTGTATCTGGGATGCTGAGGATCCAGGTTCAAAACCCTGATGTTGCTGGCTTGAACCCAAAGTTCACTGGCTCGAAGCCCAAGGTCTCTGGCTTGAGCAAGGGGTCACTCGCTCTGAGGTAGCAAGGCACGTATAAGAAAGCAATCAATAACCAACTAAGGTGCCACAATGAAGAATTAATGCTTCTCATCTCTCTCCCTTCCTGTCTGTCCCTCTCTCTTTGTCTCTGTCGAAGAAGAAGAAGAAGAAGAAGAAGAAGGAGGAGGAGGAGGAGGAGGAGGAGGAGGAGGAGGAGGAGGAGGAGGAGGGGGGGAGGAGAAGGATTGTAATAGACTTAGTACCAGCTAACGGCTCACACCATGGATTGTAATAGACTTAGTACCAGCTAACGGCTCACACCAGAGACCTCAAACAGATTTAGGGAACTGGGGATGATCGCAAGATATTCCATCTTATTGAAGTCTTCTCAGGTGAGCATCAGTAGCATCCAGATCTCAATCTCTTTTTGCCAGTTGGGCACCAATTTTCTTCTAGTTCAGGTCAGTTTCCTGTGACAAGATATTTGAAAGAACCAGCATAGGTTGAGTCCATGCAAGAATCATCCTTGGGCTACCTGGTCAAATTGGAGGACTGGACATGGCCAATGTTGGCTTCTGTTGTGAAGAAGAGGAGCATCTAGTGGTGCCTCTACCTCAAGCATGTCTGTCAGATGACTCATCTTTCATTATATGAATCATGGGCACCGGAGGAGAAGAGTTAAGATTCTTGGCGGGAGCAGCCGGAGGATTAAATACTAAACCTGACATGTTGGCCATCAGGGAGTTTTCCCGTTCTCTGCCCCAGTGTTTGCAGAAAGGATAATGATGAATTGTGGCAGAGGCAGCTGAACCTGTCAGGGATTTTGAACTGCCTAGAAAAATCAAGAAAAGTTGGGGGCAGCAGATGGAAAGCGTACTAGGCACAATTTCTTTTGACACCCAGGTATTTCTGGCCTCTCTCTCACCTCACCTCCCAATCAAGGAGAATCATGGCAATGTAGCTTTGGTATTTACTGCTTTCCTGGAGTATAATTGTGCAATGAGGAAAACCTTATAAACTGGGAGGGGGTGTATGTATCAGAAAGGATTCTTCTCCATCCAGCCAGGGTAAAAGTGGAGAGCTAGGTCAGGGAAAAACGGAAAGGGAAACAGAGCAGTTAATGCTCACACTTAGGGAACACCAAAGAGAGATTTTCAAGGATAGACAACAGCATAAAAGGTGGAATAATGCAGGGTTGAGAAAGGGACGGCTCTGGGTACTAAGAGAGGCAGAGAGTGGAAGGAACATAAGGAAATTGTTTCCTTTTGATTGTTAGGTTACGGTCCTTTGAATGCAACAATTCACAGAGGCAAGCCTCTAGGAGCCCAGGATTTATTTAGACCACAGGAATCTATCTCATAGCAAGAGGATCCACCACCCAAGAACTCAATCATTACCAGTTTACTTCCTCCCAGCATTCATGATTGCCTCCAGGATCACATCATCCTGTTTTTAGGAGCAGGATATCTCGAGGTTCAGCTGGGGGAGGAGGAGTGTCTACTTCTAGTATCTCCTTCCTACTGTGAGTCCATTCAGAGACCCAACCGAATCACGAGATTTTCACAGGCCCTGCCATCCTTGGCCAGTCCTTGTCCCCTCTGCCAACGCTGCCGAAAGCATCACTCAGGCTCTGTAACACACGCTCCACCTCCACTCCTAGAAACAGCAAATGCCTTCAGGAGAAAAGCAGCCCCAAACACCAGGATCCCATTCCTGGCCTTCCCAACTCCTGTAGATCCTGGCCCGAGGACCTGCTAATCCATTATCTTTTCAACTCTGATGCCTTCAAGAGCATTGTTCGTGGACACGGATTTCTCTTTCCACTCACACTGTAAGAGGAGTCACAGAGAAGTCAGGTAGCATGACTAACTGAACACACTACCCAGTGGTGGGGCTGGGGTTCAACCCCAGGAAGAGAGGGCCCGGCACCTCTTCTCTCACGTTACCTTCTAAACCAGCGGTTCTCAACCTGTGGGTCGCGACCCCAGCGGGGATCGAACGACCAAAACACAGGGGTCGCCTAAAGCCATCGGAAATTTGGTCATTCGACCCGCTGATGTAGGCTGAGCTATTGCATAGTGGGCAATTTTCACTGTATACACAAGTAGGCATTCTGAGCCAGTTCCTCTGACGTATGGGGATTTAATTATTTTATTCTCACTATACATCCGTTTTCAACAGTGGAAATTTTAACCTCCCTTATTTCAGTCCCCAAGGATGTTTGGAAGAGTCATCTCACCTCCTTTCCACTTTTCCACGGCTACAGTGACAGGAAGGGCTGGGTGCACACCCGTCTTCCGAATGCCCTTTGAAATGAGGCCAGCACAGTGTCCCGAAGGCTTATAGCCACCCAGTTCTGGCCACCCCCAGCCCTCAGAACAGAGGGAGACTGAGGTTAGCGCACTGAGTTTCTCTAGACGCTCCCTGGATTGCGAAAGGAACCCTCTGGCGGCCCCTCCTTGGTTCTGTATACTTTCCAGAGCAGCTAAAGGCATATGGTTTGGGTTTTATCAAATCAAGAAGAAAAAGGCCTGACCAGGCAGTGGCGCAGTGGATAGAGCATCGGACTGGGATGCAGAGGACCCAGGTTCAAGACCCCGAGGTAGCTAGCTTGAGCGTGGGTTCATCTGGTTTGAGCAACCAGCTTGGACCCAAGGTCGCTGGCTCGAGCAAGGGGTTACTCGGTCTCCCAAAGGCCTGCGGTCAAGGCACATATGAGAAAGCAATCAATGAACAACTAAGGTGTTGCAACGTGCAACAAAAAACTAATGATTGATGCTTCTCATCTCTCTGTTCCTGTCTATCTGTCCCTGTCTATCCCTCTCTCTGACTCTTTCTCTGTCTCTGTTAAAAAAAATTTTTTAAATCAAGAAGAAAAAGGAAAAATGAACAGACTGGATGGATGGACAGAAAGAAAAATTATCTTAACAAAGTAATATTCTTACATTGCCTAGGCTTTTGAGAAAATTTTTCTATGAAATGCAATATTTTGTTTTTACTTAGTTATCACTATCATTAGATTTTGACGGGGCTGGAAATTTACGTAAAATGCAGTCATACAGGATCAAGGATTTATACATTTTGTGATTGGGTGCTTTGTGATTCAGGCGAGGTACTGCTGGAAACGCCACCTTCATTCTGGGTGCTGCACGTGCTATCTGAGGAGGCAAAGTAACGTGGAAGAGCAGAAAATAGGTATCACTGGGCTAAATAACCAAGACTATTATAAAGAATATAAATAATAAATTTATAATGCATTGCAATACAAATAAGTATTTTCAGTATAAAACTGCATTTGCACAAAGAAGCTATATATAGTCACAAATACAATGAAACTACATTGGAAACATATCCAAGGCGTAGGAGTCACACTTATACAATGTCACAGTTCACATGAAGCTTAACTAAGAATATGCATCTGAAGGACATGTCATGGTCTGATGCTATCACACGCCTTTGAACCGAACTTCCTGGATCAGAAAACTGTTCGAAAGCTGTCAGAGGTTGATCAGGCTTGATGACTCCACGTTCGGTTTTTCAAGGTAAGTTACAATCCTCAGGAGGATCAAAATGTAGAACTGAGGTAAAGAGATACTAAACAAGGACCTTTTCTGTTGGCACAAAAGATTCACATGAATACTTTCCAAAATCTTGCTGTATTTGACAGGCTGGGTTTAGCACCCATTTCTAACACTGGCAGCAGTAACACGGGAGCAGTGAGAGGAAGGGCAGGGAAATACTGACACTTGAAGCAGAAGCACCAACGTCCCTTCCCACTCCATGCCCACGGAAGGTGGTATGCTGACTTCTCAGGGGCACCCTATGTCGTCCATGATTTTTTCACTTAAGTGTTTCCCCTCCTGTGAAGCACCATGTAAGGTCCACTCCTGAAGAACTCGGTAATAAAGTCCCATGTTAAGTACTTTCCCTGAAAGACATCTGTCATCTACCCCAAAGGTGTCACAGGAGGGAGGCTCTGCAGGCTTACATATAACCAAATCGTGCAGCACCGTGGCAATCAACAAGGGGTTTGGGTCTCAGATTAGGACAAACTTTGGCTTTCTCCGGTGTCAAAAGCCAACTTGGCCAAAGCCCGTTTACTTTGACCGTAGTAGTTACTTTGAATTTCTGTAGAGGCTTGTGGCTGGAAGGCATCATATGCAGGTCAGGTTAAGTGCCCAGACAGGGAGCTGAATGAACCCTGCCTCTCTCGTGGGATTGCTTGTATGTTGCCTGGATAGGAGCTCTCTAAGCAAGCTGGGATGGTGTAGCAGATCCAGTAGATGTGTAATAAAAGAAACTAAGAAAAAGGCAGCTGGAAGTTCCAACCTCTCCTTCTAACTAATGAAAATGCAACCTGCCCCAGCTACTCAGACATAAAACACTGGACTCCCATTTCAAAATCCAGTTTATTTAATTTGCCTAATTTTGATTTACATAAAACATTCTTGTGTGATTAAATAACTGATATTGCAATACAGGGAAGCATGACTATTTTTTAATTTTTAAATAAAAATCATGTTTCCATGCATTTGACTTCTGGAATAAATATATTACCTATAAGAAATAGCCTTAAAATTCTATTGAAATGTTAATCTAATTTAGAATTATTTTAGCTTGACATTTTCTCCTTTAGTTTTAGTCTGTACTAAAAACAAATGTAAAGGCTTCAAGTGGAAAGAAATAAAATTAGATGTATATTTATCAGACCATTTGGTAAAAAAAAAAAAATCTTTTGCCAGAATATTAAAAAAACAGGAAAAATGGTTCTCATAGCAAGACATTTAAAATTTTAATGAACATTCTTCTCCAAATGATTTTCTCCCCACTCCATCTTTTAAAAAAATATTTCTGAGAAAGAAAATATATTTTAAAATATTATATAGTTAGATACTATTTGGGGTCCAACTGGAAATTGGCCTTACATTTCTAAAAAGCCAAAAAGATTTTACTTCTTTATTCCCTCCCCTCTAGTTGATACTCAACATAAAAGTTATTTTATTATGAGGGAGGAGAGATTGCACAGAAAAGCCAAACGGAAACCTTCCTTCTTCTGCATCTCTGCACTTGAACCTAACGACCTCTGAACACCTGCTTCTGCGGATTGTAAGAGGAAGGAATCCGGACCAGGAGGGCACGCCCAGCTCCAGAGCTACCCAGAAGAGCTTGCTGGGGGCAGGGAGATGCAGTGCCACCATCAGGACAATGACACTTTGGGTGAAGAGACCTGCCTCATGAGAGGGGAAGGAAATGAGCAAAGGTCCAGATATTCCCAGTCCCCCAGTCTCTGCTGGTCTCCAACTTGAGGCTGTGTTGCTATCTGAAGAGAAAAACTATTGGTGACTCTTTTTTTGGGGGGGGAGAATCAAATTGTTTTACTGAAGGCTTTGGGGGGGGCGCTGAAGGGCTGGGAGGACAGTGAGATCCTAGGTCCCCAGTTTCACAGCCACCGAAAGCTGGTGACTTGAACTTCACCATACTGCGGGATGAGACTGTCAGGTGACTGAACTGGAAAGATGAACAATAACCACCCTAAAAACTGAATTCTGGTGGAATAAAAACTCCCTTTGTGTTAGGCTTGCAACAGGCTCCTTCAAGCACAAGAGGAGAGCAAGTTTCAGAATCTCCCCGCCCACCAGTGACCCAGTGTTCAAAGTTAATATAAGACAAGGGTTATCTAAACAGCCAGGTAAGCGAACACTGCGTATTTCTTTTTTAAATGACAGCAACTTTTGAATTTCATATACCTGCTCTACTTATTATTCTGTCCAGACCCTAGGGGTGCAGAATCAACTTTAGTCATCTTTCATAAGCTCGGAACCTAATTTTATGAATTTATTCTAAGACATAAATCAGGTAAGGCAGAAATAGATGAATGGACTTTCTCAAAGAAACTGGCCCCCTGGGTACGTTCAGTAGATTGGTCACTGAGAGATTTGCAGGGATAAACTTCTTTACAAGATTAAGGAAGAAGGAAATGAAACCAAATCTTTCATTTCCACATATTCACTCTCATTAATTCTTTCACCAAAAGCACATCACTGAAGGAAAACCAGAAACGGTTTTTCAGTTAATATTAAAGTGGTTCAAGACCAGGGAACCCCTTGAGCCAAAACAAAGTAACACAGTATTCAAGGTTCCTTCACAAGACTACCTTGTACTGGCAAGGCACGGGGGACTTCTGGGGTGAAAAAGAATATTGCTAAATAAACTTTTTGAAAAAAAAATCACTACATTTTGGCAAAAAACAACAAAACTCTCTTCTGTAAATCCCTACTTCCTTTTGACTCTCCGAAGGTTACAATATTGTGTTTGAGACGCTTGGCAGTCGCACTTTGTGGGCTGGGGCTCGTGATGACCTAAACCTTCCTGTGGAACAAGCGCGGCTGCCGTCAGCGGCCGCTGTCTGAGCCCCCTCCCCGGGCGCAGCCTGACCAGTGTGGGGGCCTGTGGCCACGCGGGAGCGCTGGAAAGGTTCAAGGGGAGAAAGAACGGAACAAAGGAGACTCGGAGTCGGGATGACTTCCAAGCTCTTTTCTAGAATACTATCCAGGGCCCTCTCAACCTGCATCTCTAAGTAAGGGTCCCTGTACTGCGGTGACTGGAGTTTCTTACAGTCTGACAAAAATACTACACAAGAGGAAACAAGAATGAAACCAAATCTTCTGCTGCAGGCAAGGCTGGTCGGGCTGCTCAGTGCTCACTCCCTGGGGCCCACGGCCTTGTCCTCGGGAGGGCTGGGTGGCTGCTCTGGTTCAAACTGCCCCCAACAGCTCCTGGCACCAACAGCCTGACTGTCTGATTGTCATGCCTGGAGATTCGCACGGAAGTGCGTCAGGCTTGAGGCCGTGAGATCGCACCACGAGGCCGTTTCCAAGAGAAGCTTGCTCACTTAACGAAGAGTTGGTTTAAACTGCAGAGCAGAGGGAGCTGACATACTCCTCTGCTCCATACTCGCAGACATAGTCTCTAAAGCTACGGCCCTTTGTCAGCACGCTGGCTCCTGCGCTGCCTCAGCGCGTCCTCCACCTCAGGGGTGTCAGCGGCTGCGTGCGGGTCACCGGGCCCTGCCTGCTCTCCCGCCTCCCGCGGGGGCCCCGGCTCTGGGCCATCACTCCGCTCTGCATCAGCACCGGCCGCTGGGCTTTCCTCCTCCTCCTCCTCCTCGTCCTCCTCGTCCTCCTCCTCCTCCTCCTCGGCTTCGTCCTCATCGCCGAGGTCCTCCTTCTCTTCTTCCTCATCTATGAGGCTGTCTTTGTTCTCCTCTTCGTTGGAGTCGTCTCTGTCCTCCTCGGCATCCTGCAGCTGTTCAGCCCGATGAGCGTCCTCTGACTTCTCGCTCCACTCTGGGCATAAACAAAGGTCACGCAGCAGTCAAATAACCGTGTTTAGCTGTACAATTAAAAAGGGGGGGGGGCATGACAGTTTTCTCCATCCTGAAGCTGTTATGACACAGGACAGACGTCCGGCCACCGTGCCAGCCCCACCCGCGACCTCCCCGTCCCCCAGCAAACCTCACTGACCACGCTGACTTCGGCAGAGCACAGGGGCTGGAGGGCGGAGTGCCCGGCGCCTCGTACTCGGTACCTGGCGGAAGGCTCAGTGACCTGCTCACTGCTCATGGGAACGGGTTCACCAGGACAAGCTGAGCCAATCAGAGTACTGCCCAGTTTGGGGGCAGAGTCAGGGGAACAGCTGTCTCTACAGTGATCACTATTGCTGTTGACAGCCATCAAATCAGTCACATGGGAACAGAAATCTAACATTCCTGGGGCCGTGCTTGAAGCTGGAACATCCCTGCACTTTCAAGTGATGAGTGCCAATAAAATTCCCCTTTTTCCCCCTAAGCTGCTTTAAATTGGCTTTGTTATTTTTAAGAATTCTAAGGAGGTCTTGGCTAGCTGGCTCCATAGGATAGAGTGCTATCTTGATGCACCGAGGTGGTGGTTCTAACCCCAGTCAGGGCACATATGAAAAGCAATTAATAAGTGCACAACTATATGGAACCACTAAGTGGAACAACAAACTAATGCTTCACCCCCATTTGAAATCAATGAGGGAAAAAGAGAATTCTAAGGAACATAATATGTCTTCTAATTAAACAGTCATGCCCCACATTACAACATTTCAATCAACACTGTGCTACTATATTTTACAGCTGTCCTATACGGTTATAATGGAGCTAAAAATTCCTACTGTAGCAGTGCAACATATTCCTGGTGGGTTTGTGGTCGTGATGATACAAACAAACCCGCCCTGCTGCCAGCTGTGTGCACGTGCAGCACAGGCCATCACAGTAGCAGGCAGCAGCACCTGTGTGTGTGGAAGTGCCCTCGGTGATGTTCGCAGGACCAAATCACACCAAACTACGAGTTATCATAATGTACCCCATTAAGTGGGCAAGACTATCCATGGAAGTCTCAAAGCCTTGAAAACTTCAAAACTAAAAAGAAGTATAAGCTTATTTAATTGCCGACATAAAATTCAACAATTACCAAGTCTCATAAAAGTCTTTGTGCAAAGTTTCAAAAATAGGATTAAAAACATACAAATCCAGGGCTATCTGGTCTCAGAAACAATGCAGAACAGTACAAAGATTTTGGGAGACTTCTTGTAAAGGACTTAGTTAGAATAGTGATCGGCACACAGCAGACACTTAGTAAATGTGAGTTTCCTCCCTTCCTTTTCATTCCAGTTTGAATGAAGAAAAAGGTATCAACTGACTAACGGAGGGCATACACTTCAAGGGAAAAGTAAGTCACCAAAATAAAATATTTCTTAATTAAAAGAGAAAAAAATAATTTTAATTCAAGTCTATCCAGAGAACATATTTCAAGATACTTGGTAGTAGTGGTCATTTGGTAACTTAGTAAATCAGAAGGAAAATCCACCACCTACATGGACACAAAGAATGCCAAACAACTCCATGGCATGCGTTTATCATCCTTACCAGGATGTTCGGATACATGTCTTGGATGTGGCACACAGAAACACTCTGATATCAGCACCAAGACCTGGAGGAGTAAACAAAGGTATTTTATAGTGAGTAAACAGGGCATCTACCACTGAAAAGACTCAAAATTAGGCCTGGCTTCTATAACCAGTTATTCAGAAAAATAATTAGCAGTTGGTCAAAAGTCCTCAAAGCAGAAAAGAGTATAATTAAGAATTTCCTATTTTTTAAATGTGACACAATATAGGAAAATACTATTAATTGAGAACAGGGGTCATAAAGTCAGCTGTCAACAGACAGCCCACTAACAATAGACAAATCAAGCAGGTATAAGAAAATAGACACCATCAGCCAAGTCTACAATGGCCTTTACAAAAACAATCTCCAAAATCAGGCTTTACATGGGCCACCCTCACCATAAACAAGACTAGTCTGTCCTACAACAGCATTTTAAATGTACTCTAAAATTTTATTTTATTTTTTATTTATTTATTTTTTGTGACAGAGACAGGGACAGATAGGGACAGACAGATAGGAAGGAAGAGAGACAAGAAGCATCAAATCTTTGTTGTGGCTCCCTAGTTGTTCATCGATTGCTTTCCCATATGTGCCTTGACCAGGGGGCTACAGCAGATCGAGTGACCCCTTGTTCAAGACAGCGACCTTGGGTCCAAGCTGGTGAGCTTTTGCTCAAACTAGATGAGCCTGCGCTCAAGCTGGCGACCTCGGGGTTTCAAACCTGGGTCCTCCGCATCCCAGTCCGAAGCTCTATCCACTGCGCCACCACCTGGTCAGGCTATGCTCTAAAATTTTAAAGACTGCAAGTCATAATCTTTTTTTTTTTTTGTATTTTTCTGAAGCTGGAAACAGGGAGAGACAGTCAGACAGACTCCCGCATGCGCCCGACAGGGATCCACCTGGCACGCCCACCAGGGGCGATGCTCTGCCGCGACCAGAGCCACTCTAGCGCCTGGGGCAGAGGCCAAGGAGCCATCCCCAGCGCCCGGGCCATCTTTGCTCCAATGGAGCCTTGGCTGCGGGAGGGGAAGAGAGAGACAGAAAGAAAGGAGGGGGGGGAGAGTGGAGAAGCAAATGGGCGCTTCTCCTATGTGCCCTGGCTGGGAATCGAACCTGGGTCTCCCGCACACCAGGCCGACGCTCTACCAGAGCCAACCGGCCAGGGCCTCATAGTCTTTTTTGACTCGATTTTATAAACATCAAGTGACTAATCTACATTTTGTTCAGGGTTATCACCATCTGTATTCTCCTTTATTACTTTACTCAATATTTGTTTCATTAGGTTCAAGATATGTTAACATCTGGGGGCAATATTCAAAAAAAAGAAAAAAATGGCACCTTAATTATAAAGCAAAATGGATATTAAATGTCATAAGAAAAATGAATTAAGCACTTTGATAGACACTTAAGAGACACAGAGATTAAGACCAGCGAGAGCGCTGGCAAGGACTAAGAAGGACCCACGTGAAGCAGGCACACGTGCGGCCCTGCCCTGAAGCCCTGTGCGCAGTCAGGAGAGCTGGGCGGCGCCGGGGCCTGTCTCCTCTAAGCTGCACCAGGGGATCACGGGGGATCTTGGATCCAGGCAAAGCTCAGAATGCCTGTTTGAGGAGACCATGTTCTGTGGGCTGTGAAAGCTCCAAGCCATTTAATTAATTTGAATTCCAAAGAGGAAAACACTTCCATCTGAAGAGACACAGATTGAAAATTTACAATCAATCTTTTTAAAATTAAGTAAGAGGCCAGGAGGCAAAGAAACAGACTCCCACATGCACCCTTACCAGGACCCACTGGGCAAGCCCCCTGCTGGGCCATGCTCTTCTCATCTGAGGCCACTGCTCTGTTGCTCAGCAACCGAGTTATTTTAGTACCTGAGATGAGGCCATGGAGCCATCCTCAGTACCCAGGGTCACCTTGCTTAAACCATTCGAGCCATGGCTGTGGGAGAAGAGAGAGAAAGAGAGAGAAGGGGGAGGGGAGGCATGGAGAAGCAGATGGTCGCTTCTCCTGTGCGCCCTGACCGTGCGCCCAGGAATTAAACCCAGGACTTCCACACACCGGCCGACACTCTACCACAAAGCCAACCAAACAGGGTCAAAAACTTATAATCTTAATGTGATCGTCAAGTGTTTATTAGCTAGCTCTTCTTGGGACATACTGTTTTTGTAAATTTTTTCCCCATTTCTCAATTCCAACTGGAGGAAAAGTTTTTGGTTGGGACATATTGCAAAAGGAAAAAAGAAAAACAACCTGCCAGTGACAAGAAATACTGGTATTAAATTGGGCGTGTGGGGAGGAGAGGTTGGGGGAACAGGGTGGTAAGTCCTACTGTGACATCTAGAGGGCTGGGTGAGGAAGCCTAGAAAAGACATATGGGACTGTCATTGGCTGCGTGGCCCGACAAGTCACTTCACTGCTCTCTCACTTGACTCTCTGGAGGAACAGGTTTGGGCTGCCCCATGCCGAGGTCTGATTTATGTCTAATAGTACGTAATTCCACTGAACAGTCTTTCTTTTCAGAAAGAGTAAAACCTTCTCACTCTCAGTCTCTCAGTTCTAACCTGTTTTCTGGTCTGGAGAACCATCCCCTGGGAATGGGCCACACTCTGAGCTGCTAAGAACGTCAGTGTTTAAAATCAGGGTATACAAGAGGGTGTTCCCTTCCTCTTCACCTTCCCTTCCACGCTTGTGTTTTTAGGTTTCAGCTTCTACCCAGAAAGGTGTAGACAGGCATGCATCTAACCAGGGAGGCGGAAGGATTTCCTTGCTTCATGGACAGTGACATGCCTCAGGGGGAGGGAGGCTCTGTGCTAGGCTCGGTCATTAGCACATGAAAAAAATACCTAAGCACCAAAATGTAGACCAGGGGTCCCCAAACTTTTTACACAGGGGGCCAGTTCACTGTCCCTCAGACCACTGGAGGGCCGGACTATAAAAAAAACTATGAACAAATCCCTATGCACACTGCACATATCTTATTTTAAAGTAAAAAAAAAAACAAAACGGAAACAAATACAATATTTAAAATAAAGAACAAGTAAATTTAAATCAACAAACTGACCAGTATTTCAATGGGAACTATGCTCCTCTCACTGACCACCAATGAAAGAGGTGCCCCTTCCAGAAGTGCGGCAGGGGTCGGATAAATGGCCTCAGGGGGCCGCATGTGGCCCGCGGACCGTAGTTTGGGGACCCCTGATGTAGACAGTGTCTACACCAACTAAAATGGAGACCAGACAATGGAGGCCAAGACTGCTGCCTGTGATTGCCACTGCTTCTCCCCTGTCCGGCTTTGCCGTCTTCCACCCCTCAGAGCAGAGCTGCTCATAGCAGAAAATCTGCTGCCAGTGATTTGCTATACAGACTATGCACTTAGGGATCTTCCCTATCGGTTTAAAATCCAAAATATGTACCTGATTTCTAAAACCAATCCCTTGTTTACATGTGAAAACAACATTTTGTAAAATATTTCAACCGTCACTAGGTTCAATCAAGAAAGCAAACCCAAAAAAAAAAAAGAAAAAAAAGAAAGCAAACCAAAATCAAACTAGCAGCCTTGTTTTGGCTTCCAGTATTTTAAAACTAGGCAAAAATAGGAAATATAAGTCGGGCTACGGGAAGCAATGACGTGATCTGTAAATTGCATCTCCATGGAAAACATCCTGGCCCTCTGGGCCTACCTGTAATAGTTCCACTCCACAGAACCTCCGAGAGGGACGGACACCTCCCAGGTCACCAGGACCAAGTCTCACCTGACTGCGTGCCCGGGCTCTCCTTTCAGCCCCCGTTAATGGCCAAGGTAACACAGAGCACTGGACTGTACACCTGGGGACCTCACTCAAGGCAAAAAATCTAGCTATTGAGTGTTTTAACACATATTACAGTTGTAGAAATGGCATTTTGAGTAGAGAAATGTGAATGCTATACTATGAAAATTATTAATGAACAATTTGAGTCTATTACTGTTTTGAATTATTATTTTGTTAAAGTTCTCTTTCCAATTTATTATAAGGGAATGGTATCTTTATCACTTAATCACTTGAACAGTCTACAATCCACTCTTTTCTTTCTTCAGGTCAAGCCTCTTATATATATAACCTTCCTACACTGACTATTTGAATCTAAGTTTCCAAATGAACTTAGGGCATAGGCAGGCCTGACGTGATTTCATGGGCTTAAAGTCAACCTCAGAGATAAAATTCTGAACTTCTTTATGCTGAGAAGACTTTTCAATGGTCTTGCACTAGGCTCACTGAATCTACACTCTCTATACCTCCACCTCGGAATCTTCTGGGACCTCATATTGTTCCCCTACAAAAACCTCATACTCGTGTATTTCCAGAATATACTACCAGAATATAGCACTAGATAGTAGAGGAGAACATTTACATCCAAAGTCAAGTCCTTGTAGGCGAGAGCATTAGGGACATGCTGATTAGCAGTTAATGCAATAGAACGGAGCAAACCTAGGACCTAATGAATAACATACCTAAGTTCTATGCCAACCTGTGAGGTTAACATCAGCAGTCAGATCTCAAATACGGCAAAATAAAACTGAGCCTCCTTGGCTCCCTGGAATAAGACTGTTGCACTAACCTGTGACTTGCTATAAAGATAATTACTACTATTTTAAGCTAATTTTTAAAAAAGACTTTGCTAAAAAGTCAAAATTCATTATAAAATTAAGGGCAGACTTTTAAGATAATCTTAATTAAAAGTCTGTCCTTTTTATCTCTATGCATTCTTAGTAATCATTACTTATTTCTATCATACAGCATTTAGGAGCTATATAATTAATAATTAATATGCAATATAAGAGCTTTTAATAATTTATATTAATTAGTTTAAAGCTCAATCAAATTGATCAACTATAGATAAAGAGAAAGATTAAACATTTATGTGGCCCTGGCTAGTTGGCTCAGTGGTAGAGCATGGCCTGGTGGGTGGAAGCCCGGGTTCAATGCCCCGTTAGGGCACAGAGGAGAAGCAACCATCTGCTTCTCCGCTCCTCCTCTTCCTCGTTCTCTCTCTCTCTCTCCTCCCTCGGCAGTCATGGCTCAATTGGTTCGAGCACATTGGCCCCAGGTGCTGAGGATGGTTCTGTGAAGCCTCCACCTCAGGTGCTAAAAACAGCTTGGTTGCAAGCATGGCCACACATGAACAGAGCATCAGCCCCAGTTGGGGGTTGCCGAGTGGATCCCGGTTGGGGCGCATGCAGGAGTCTATCTCTCTATCTCCCCCTCCTCTCACTTGGAAAAAAAGAAAAAAAATATGTCGAAAAAAATATGTCAAAGAGTATAAAGCATGCCCAAATACTTACAGTTGCCCCGTTATCTAAATAAATTATTCCAACTCTTACCTAAAAAACCTAGGGAGCTTGACCAGGTGGTGGCGCAGTGGATACAGCATTGGACTGGACTGGGATGCGGAGGGCCCTAGTTCAAGACCCCGAAGTCGCCAGCTTGAGCGTGGGCTCATCTGGTTTGAGCAAAGCTCACCAGCTTGGACCCAAGGTCACTGGCTCGAACAAAGGGTCACTCGGTCTACTGTAGCCCCCGGTCAAAGCACATATGAGAAAGCAATCAGTGAACAACTAAGGTGTCGCAACGAAAAACTAATGATTGATGCTTCTCATCTCTCTCCATTCCTGTCTGTCTGTCCCTACCTGTCCCTCTCTCTGACTCTGTCTCTGTAAAGAAAAAAAAAAAACCTAGGGAAAAAATTCAGATACTTACTAGACACTGACTGTCACATTCAAAGAAAACACAGTGATGTGCTTTGCATCTTCTTTTTTTCACAATATTGACTGTGTTTTCACCAACATTATCTTACAAAATTGACCTTGGGGAAAGCAGAGTGTATGTGAAAGCAGCTGGCCAGGATCAGAGGTTTAACTGGAGGATATGAACAAGAAGAAATCCCCCCTTACTGAAGGAGCAGCCCCCCAGCTGGGCCTGTCCCTGCAGTGCTCTGATCGAGTAGGCAGTGTGTGCGCCCACAGCCGAGACAGGGCTGTCTCGGAAACTAGCAGTTCCAGTACCATCTCTATTCGCTCTTTCATCGCGGCCTCTATTTCGGGCAGCACACATCTTCAGAATATTTAAGGAACAGGATTAGAAGAAAATGATTTCATCAATTTTCCATTATATCTCCAATTACCATTAAAGCAGTATCAAACATGCAAATGCTATTTAACTGCTCAGATTACACACAAAATGATGTCTATGTGCGTCTCCTTTCTTGGCTGCTTTGTAGTTTCACATGCGACCCTTTTCACTTCAGAGACAGGAAAACAGACGGGCATTAGCTCTTACCAGACCCATGAGAAGACCAAAAATCAAAGTGGCTACCACAAAAAAGACGTAAGAACACCAAGCAGGAATCCCAAGGGTCACTGTAAAATAGTTGTGAAGATGCTGTAATCAAAACAAAAAAGAAATTTACTTATAATGAGGCCCAAAAATGTTTAAATCTACTTCTCTAGCTATAACTCAGGTCTGCACATTGTTCCTATATATAGGAGCTCCTATGAAGGTCTCTGGTGGTTTATGAGTCTACGATTCTTCAAGAGCAAGTCAAATTTTACAACACTGAGAATCTGAGAGTAACACTCAAGGTTTTATCTAATAAGAGTTACATTTCTTTGGAGTTAATTACCTCATAGAACTCTGGTAAAATTGTTTTCCTAGCCCCTTACTCCATGATGATAGGTTTCTTTGGTCAGTTTCTGCTAATAATGAGATACACCTTAACTTTTACATGTAATATAGCATCCATTAAAAATTAAACTTCTTGCACACTGGCCTGGGATGCTGAAAACCCAGGTTCGAAACCCCAAGGTCACCAGCTTGAGTATGGGCTCATCCAGCTTGAGCACAGGCACATCCTGCTTGAGCGTGGGATCATAGATCTGACCCAATGGCCACTGACTTGAGCAAGGGGTCACTCACTGTGCTGGAGTCCCCCTAGTCAAGGCACATGTGGGAGAGCAGTCAATGAACAACTAATATGCCATAACGAAGAATTGATGCTGCTCATCTCTCTCCCTTTCTGTCTGTCCCTGTCAGTCCCTCTCACTCTCTCAATAAAAAAAAAAAAAAAAAAAAAAATTAGGCCCTGGCCGGTTGGCTCAGTGGTAGCGCGTTGGCCTGGTGTGCAGGAGTCCCGGGTTTGATTCCCCACCAGGGCACACAGGAGAGGCACCCATCTGCTTCTCCACCCCTCCCCCTCTCCTTCCTCTCTGTCTCTCTCTTCCCCTCCCGCAGCCAAGGCTCCATTGGAGCAAAGTTGGCACGGGCACTGAGGATGGCTCCATGGCCTCTGCCTCAGGCGCTAGAATGGCTCTGGTTGCAACAGAGCAACACCCCAGATGGGCAGAGCATCGCCCCCTGGTGGGCATGCAGGTGGATCCTGGTCAGGTGCATGCAGGAGTCTGTCGGACTGCTTCCCGTTTCCAACTTCAGAAAAATGCAAAAAATAAAAATAAAAAAAAACTTCTTGGGTCTTGACCAACTTTTAAGTAGAACCAAATACTATGTACAGAATAGCAACCATTAAAATGTCAAAATGTCTATATACTTCCTTTTTCTCATCAGATTCTCATTTTTCTACCCTCACCCATCCTTAACAACTTTCCTAAATCATCCTAAAACCTAAAATGGAATATATTAGACAGGTTTTCCCAGTTAATTCATTATGAGAAAATGAGATTTCATCAGACTTTAAGTCCACACCCCTGTTTGCTTACTGTTCCCTGGAATCCTATTTGATACCAAAGACAAAATAAATAAATACAAATAAAAACAAAGAGGTTACTTCCATGTTAAAATCACACAGAAGTTACAGATATGAACTGGTCGTCTGGAGTCACAGCCCACTTAGATGTGGACTTGCCAGAGCCCTACTTCTTCATGCCAGTTTAGTGGTCACTGGTTTTGGCCAGAATAGCTTCAAAAACAGACATTCGCCCCAATCTGAGCAATTAGCAGGCATACAATGAAATGGCTCCAAGCCACATGCCAGCAACAGGCAGTGGTAACAAGTGAATGACTACCCAGAACAGATGAGTGATCTAAAACTGAGTCCAAGTTTCTACTTCAATTGAGTATTTCTCAAAACCTAAATTACTCTAGTATCTCCCATTGCGTTCTCAGTTTACAAGTACTGTATTAATACAATTAAATGACATTTCATTCTGGCTTAAGTCAGTGGTAAACAAAAAAGCTTGTTCAAGTAATCTAGAATAATCTAAGATCTCGTCTTTCCAATTTTTTATTCAATTTAAGAGATGAATCTAAAGACTCAGCAAGTATTTTAATGCTGACACATGTAACCAGAGTGTTTAATAAATATTTATTAGGTAAGTAAAAGTCAGTAGCAAATCTTCTTCTTCTTTTTTTTTTTTTTTGTATTTTTCTTAAGTTGGAAATGGGGAGGCAGTCAGACAGACTCCCGCATGCCCCCAACCGGGATCCACCCGGCATGCCCACCAGGGGGCGATGCTCTGCCCCTCTGGGGCATCGCTCTGCCACAATCAGAGCCACTCTAGCGCCTGAGGCAGAGGCCACAGAGCCATCCTCAGCACCCGGGCCATCTTTGCTCCTATGGAGCCTCGGCTGCGGGAGGGGAAGAGACAGACAGAGAGGAAGGAGAGGGGGAGGGGTGGAGAAGCAGATGGGCGCTTCTCCTGTGTGCCCTGGCCAGGAATCAAACCCGGGACTCCTGCACGCCAGGCCAATGCTCTACCACTGAGCCAACCGGCCAGGGCCGCAAATCTTTAAACTAGTCATAGGAAACGCAAGCAATCTTGATTTGTAAGACTATCATCTGTCCTTTGTTGTCTACACTGATCTTCATTCTGTCTTCAACTGTTTAATAAGAATAATCCAGGCCCTGGCTGGTTGGCTCAGCAGTAGAGCGTCGGCCTGGCGTGCAGGAGTCCCGGGTTCGATTCCTAGCCAGGGCACACAGGAGAAGCGCCCATCTGCTTCTCCACCCCTCCCCCTCTCTTTCCTCTCTGTCTCTCTCTTCCCCTCCCGCAGCAAGGCTCCATTGGAGCAAAGATGGCCTGGGCGCTGAGGATGGCTCTGTGGCCTCTGCCTCAGGTGCTTGAGTGGCTCTGGATGCAACAGAGCAACACCCCCTGGTGGGCATGCCCGGTGGATCCCAGTCGAGCATATGTGGGAGTCTGTCTGACTGCCTCCCTGTTTCCAGCATCGGAAAAATGAAAAAAAAAAAAAAAAAGAATAATCCAGCACTCAGGACCCAGCAGGCAAAAGAAGTATTGGATCATCAAAATGTTGTTTTCATCAAACCCTTTTCAATGGAAGTTCTAAAATGTCTGTGCAGGTCCCTACTTTAGAAAATTCTATGCTACTGAACATTTCTGCTCTTCTTGATGACTAAGTGCTGCCATCAGGATCAACCTCTGAAATGTGTCAAAGAATCAGAAGACACAGAAAGCCAGGCTGCCTTGGTGCTGACCCATGGATTTAAGTATTCTCAGATTTGCTTTATAAATCATCTCTGCCCAAGGGCCCTGACCAGTTAGCTCAGTGGTAGAGCTCTGGCCCAGCATGTGGATGTCCAGGTTCAATTCCTGGTCAGGGAACACAGAAGAAGTGTCCATCTGCTTATCCACCCCCCCCTCTCTTCTATCTATCTCTCTCTTTCTCTCTCTCTCTCCACCCCCCCCCCCCCTGCAGCCATGGTTCGATGGAGTGAGTTGGCCCCAGGTGCTGAGGATGGCTCCATGGCCTCCACCTTAGCGCTAAAAAATGGCTCCAGTTGCAGGAAAGCAAGGGCCCTAGATGGGCAGAGCATCGCCCCCTAGTAGACTTGCTGGATGGATCCCAGTTGGGGCACATGCAGGCATCTGTCTGCCTGCCTCCTCTCCTCTCCCTACATAAAAAAAAAAAGAAAAAAGAAAGAAAAAAAAATCATCTCTGCCCATTTGCCTTACTCATATGGTTAGGATGAGTAATGTTCTGTTAAGCCAGTCTACACAATCTCTTATGCCCTTTCTGCAAAATAAATGATTAAAGTGACCCTCAAGAAACTTTCTGTTTTCTAGAACGCAATACAGCATTTGCCTGAGTCAAACACTTTTTAGCACATTCAAAATATCCTCTCATTTTAATAAGCTCCACTTCAGTGTTCTTGTATCAGCTTACATTCTAAAGGATTTATTTGAGCTTCTTAGAGAAACCCTGATACAAAACTGGTAGAATGTGGTCTTTCAGGTGATCATTGCTACGGTCTCATTAATCAAGTTGTGTTTTCATAACTGCAGACATAAAGTCTTTATCTGTTTACTCTATCTGACTCCACAGTGGTCTTAGAGTAGCTTAAGAGGGTTAGGGCTCTTCGTTTTAGGTACTTTAATTTTTTCTTTATATGTGTTTCCAGGTTATCACTGATTAAAATGAATCTACTTCAGTTTCAGATCCCAGAGCTTGTTTCTTTAACTGCCAGGCAATGACAGTTTTCATTTGTGGAAAAACTGATCCTAATTCAATATTATGTGCTCATTACAAGGAAGCATCCTACTGTTCCCTTAAAATATACAACAATGTTGCCTGATGGGCCCAATACCTTACATTAATATCAAAGAGTCAGAACCAATTTTAGGCTACATACAGATTTGAGTACAAACTCTAAATGAAGATACCATTGGAGCAGAATATATTAGAAAAACCCAACTCAGGGAGCGGGAGAGAGAGAGAGGCGGGGGGGGGGGGAGGAGAGAGGGAGAGAGAGAGAGGGGAGAAGAGTGGTGGGGGCAGGGGAGGAAGAGAGAGAAAGACCAACTCATTATTCCACTCAGTTGTTCCACCTAGCTGCGCACTCACTGATTGCGCCTCATATGTGCCCTGATGGGGGTTGACCCCACAACCTCAGCATGATGGGACGATGTTTCATTCACTGAGCTACCTGGCCAGGACCCAAACATTTCCTTGAAGGGCAGAGCAAATATTTTAGGCTTGTGGGCCACATGGTTTCTGTCATAGCTTTACCATTGTAGAGTGAAAGCAATCAGAGTGAGCATGGCTGTGCTCCAATAAAACTATTTACAAAAACAGGTGGCAGCCTGACCTGTGGTGGCCCAGTGGATCAAGCGTCGGCCTGGAACGCTGAGGTCGCCAGTTCAAAACCCCAGGCTTGCCCAGTTAAGGTACATGGGAGCAACAACTTTGAGCTGATGTTTTCCGTTCCTCCCCCCTCCCCCCCCCCACCTTTCTCTCCCTCTCTAAAAAATCAATAAATAAAGTCTTTTCAAAAAGAACAAAACCAGGTAGCCCACCCTCAAGCTGTAGTTTGCTGATCCCTGACATACTGAATCAGCTTCAGGCTTAGAGAATCTGATCTGCAGGGAGATTATGAGACTAGGAACACAAAATGAAGTAAAACCACATAAGCCTGACTCAGCTTTCATAAAGAGACTCAGAGCTGACCTAAGAAAAGATGCCTTTTCCATAGCAGTTACAGGTCACTGTTCACTTAGGCCTTGCCACACACAGACACAGTTCCCCGGGGAACCCCTGGGGACAGGAGCTGAGCAGCTTTAAAAGAAAAGTGAAATTATAAAAGCATTTATAATGTTTATTTTTCCTATGGTTCAGATGTTACATTCTTACTCATAAAAATCCCTCTGCAGAGATCATCACAAAGGGGATATATTTAGTTACTTACCCATATCTTGCCAGAGAGGCTAAAAAGACCAGCCATTCCAGACATCCTAAAAAATGAGGAGAAACGCTGGTGACGCACACGGTGCAGAAACACAACGAAACGAAACAGGTCCGAGGGCCCGCCCTCCTCTCTGCAGTGCCCTGTCCCTTCTCCTGAGTTCACTCGTGTTCATGCCCAGCGTGGACTCCACAGCCAGAGCTCAGCCTGCTATGAGGACGGGATGGGGCAAAGGGAGGTTCACAGTTGTGAGTGTGCAGAACAACAGTTTATTCTTGTATTACTTATTAGTTAACCATTGTATTATTTTCCATACAAACACCTGTAAACCTCCTTTTGCCCCACCCTGTACATGCAAATCCCCGGGCCCTTCCTCCTTCCATTGTATAAACCTGGCAAAAACCCACCCGTGGCCAGCTGCGTGTCTCTGGGGAGAAATCAGATAGCCAGTGGACTGTCCTCCCTTCACGGCCACGAATCTCAGTGAGCCTGTGACACTGCATTTCTCGGGCTCTACCCGACAGGGCAGCTCGTGCCCTTCCCTGTCTTCACACCCTTCCTCTCCCCCTCCCCCACCACTCTCAGCTAACAGTGCTCCTCACATGTCACTGTGAAATCAGAAGCCACCATGTGATCGCTCTTATCTCCACACCACCAAATCTGAGCCTGGTGTGCACCTGCACCCACCTTCTCCTGTTTCGCCAGAGAAAGCCTGTCTGCCGTCACCGTCTAAGTCCTCGCTGTGCCCTAGACCCCGCCCTCTGGCTTCTGAAGGACGTGGTTCTTTCCGTCAAGCCCTCCTGCTGCATCAGCGGTTTTCCTTTCTGCTGGATCGTTTTCATCGGCATGAAAGCCCGTTCTACCCTTGACCTCACATGGCCCTGCAGCTCCACCGACAAGCTTCTCCAAGGAAGTCGACACTTCCTCCATACCTTAGACTCGGTCCTCTCTCACCTCCTGGTACCATGGGACACATGATCTTTGTTCAGGATCACCCTAGCTCCCTTGGTTTCTGGAGAGTCACAGCCCCTGCCTGTCCCGGCTCACTGGTACTCATTTTCAGTCTCCTGACTCCCCTTTACTGACTCCTTCTCTACCCAACTTCTTAACTTCATGCTGTCCTATGGCTAGGTCCTAAGTCCTTTCTCTCTCTGTGATCCCCTCCACTCTAAGGCTTTAGACAGCTCCCACATGCTTGGTATCTGTGCTCCTGAATTCTCCGGAGACCCATTTCCATGCAACTCACTTGACAGTTCCACAAAGAAGTCTCCAGAAAACTTCACACATCTGACACTGAACCCTTGGTTCTTTCTTGCTCAAATCAGTAACTGGTACCAAGACCCACCAAGTACTCAAACCAGAAACTCAAAGAGATTTTCTGTGTCCCTTTTCTCTCCTTCACTTTAGCCAGTTATTATGGTATGGCTTTTTCTACCTCACAAATTATTATGCAGTTTGCCATCGTGCCCATAAGTTTCCTAGAGAGATTCTGCTAGGTAGTCAAAGACACCAAAGGTTTTATTTTCCCCATCAGTACTATAGCAATTCTGGCCCTGACCAGTTGGCTCAGTGGTAGAGCACTGGTCCAGTATGTAGAGGTCCGAGGTTCAATTCCTGGTCAGGGCACATAGGAGAAGCGCCCAACTGCTTCTCTACCCTTCCCCCTCTTACTTCTCCCTCTCTCTCTCTTCCTCTCCTGCAGCCATGGCTCAATTAGAACGAGTTGACCCCAGGCACTGAGGATGGCTCCATGGCCTCCTCTCAGGTGCTAAGATGAGTTGGTTGCTGAGCAACAGAGCAATGCCCCAGACGGGCAGAGCATCACCCCCTAGTGGGCTTGCCGGGTGGATCCCAGACAGGCTCATGCCAGAGTCTCTCTGCCTCCCGTCCTCTCACTGAATTAAAAAAAAAAATACAGTAGCAATTCTTTCATGAACTATAATTCAAGAAAGATTCACTCCCATATCTTATCAATAATTAAAAGGAAGAAAGACTAGTAAACGTGTTCAATACCATATTATGCAAAAAAGAAAACAGCTGGCATGGCGTAGTGCAAAAGTGAGGGAGGGAGTTTTCTGTAATCCACCTCAATCTGGGTACTTCCTGCCCGATATGCTGATAACTAGCTGAAACATATGTGGGTCATACACCCAGAAGCATAGCAATGGTCATGCGCAATCCTGATAATCAGAAGCGGGTATGAAGAAAAGTGCAGCCTGGCCCTGGCCGGTTGGCTCAGTGGTACAGCATTGGCCTGCCATGTGGAAGTCCCGGGTTCGATTCCTGGCTAGGGCACACAAGAGAAGTGCCCATCTGCTTCTCCATCCTTCCCCTCTATCTTCTCTCTCTCTCTCTCTCTCTTCCCCTCCCACAACCAAGGCTCCATTGGAGCAAAGTTGGCCTGAGAGCTGAGGATGGCACCATGGCCTCCACTATAGGTGTTAGAATGGCTCTGGTTGCAATGGAGCAACGCCCCAGATGCGAAAAGCATCGCCCCCTAGTGGGTATGTTGGGTGGATCCCGGTTGGGCGCATGCGGGAGTCTGTCTCTGCCTCCTCACTTCTCACTTCAGAAAAATACAAAAAAAAAAAAAAGAAAAAGTGCAGACTTTCATGGCCCATGAATTGTTCACTAGATACCACCTATTTAATAACACCTCCTTATTTAAAAAAATAACAAGTTACGTTAAAGAGGCTGGGGATTTCCAGCCAGTCAGAGGCTCCACTGATTGCCATTTCTTCTCCAAGATATAATTCTGCAAGTCTTCGTAGACTCCTGGGCCACGGTAACGACGGAATATCCCATCCTTTGCGCTATAAATTGTAAAAACAAATAGAAAATAAACCTGTTAGACAACAAGTGTTACAAATAATAATCAAAATAACTATTGGTTTTACAAGTGAACTACACTCTGAATTTTAACTTGGCTCATATGAAGAAAAAAATCACAGGCATAAAATCAGTAAGCACGCATAAATATTAATCCATTACAAATGAGAAATTCAGAAACAGAAAGCATTAAACATTTTATTTTATCACCACAAAATCTGTAACTACATATAAGCAAAGTTCCTGCCAAGTTACTTTTTATTATTTTTGCTACCAAGTATTTCAATTTTTCTTTTAGAACAGCAAAACAGCAGTTGTTACCAAGTTTTAAAAATTGTATCCCTGGCCCTGGCTGGGGGCTCAGTCGATAGTGTGGACCCAGCATGCCAGCGGCTGTAGGTTCAGCCCGGTCAGGGCATGCACAAGCAGCAATCGTGAATGCACAACTAAATGGAACTAAGTGAAACGGAGTTGATGCTTTTCTCTCTCTTCCTCCCTTCTTCTTTCACTCTCTCCAATCAATGGGGAAAAATTTTTTTTAAATTGTATCCACATTTCCAAATTAATGTCATTCAAGTCTCTCCCCTCAAAATTAACAAAACACTTCCTATGTCACACGCCACCCCAGACCCCCTCGCTCCTGCCTTCTCCAGAGTCCAGCTTCCTAGGGAAGAGTCTCCACTCACCCCTTTCTCCTAGTACAGGACTATACGCAACTTGGGGTTTTGCTTCCCCAACTCCATGGAAACCACTCATATTGGGGGTATCCAATGACTCTCAAGTGCCATATCCATGGGGCACGTTTCTGCCATTTTTCTTCTGTCTGTCACTGACTGGCACTGCCCACTACACTAAACACCCTTCCTTCCTCCTCCCCTTGGTTTTTATGAGCTCTCTGGACTTCCTCCTCATCCTCTGACCACCCCTCTCACTTCCTTACTCCTTGACCTACGTTTGGCCAACCCTCAGTTCTATCCATGACTTACTTCTATTCCCACTGCATATGTGCTCTCTAAATATATTTCAACTCTATCTATCTCAATGCTGAGAAATTCCCAGTATGTGTCTCCAGTTTAAATCTTTCTTCTGAGCTTTGGATTCTCAAACTATCACCTAAACTTTTCCATTTGAAATTAACATAGTCACTTCACACTATCTTCTTCATTTTTGGTCTCTAGCTTTCAAACTTCCTTTTATTCTAATAGCTCCTTAGTAGCTTTTACTAGTTATACACGGCCTATTGGTAGGTATCACAGGCTTTTCCTTCCTGAAGGCTAATCAATCACTGAGTCCCAATGACCCCATCTCCTAAGCCTCTCCAGAAGCCACCCCCCTTCCTTTCTCTCCCCTCTCACTACCTAAACCCCTCTGGACTCATCACACAGGATGACTCCACTGTACCCTTTGGGCCAGCGATATAGAACTAGTATAGTTCTCAGAAGTAGCTCCTTTTGTCCTGGGCTTTCCATGACATCTCTCTATCTGGAAAGGCCTTCTCTTCTCTACTCTACTCTATCTAACTAGATATCTATCTAGATATCTATATATCATCTATCTATCTTATTGTGACTGAGACAGACAGACCAAGAAGGAGAGAGATAAGAAGCATCAATTGTTCACTGCGGCACCTTAGTTGTTCAGTGATTGCTTTCTCATATGTGCCTTGACCCGGGTCTACAGCAGACCAAGTGACCCTTGCTCAAGCCAGCGACCTTGGGCTCAAGCTGGTGAGCCTTGCTCAAACCAGATGAGCCCACGCTCATGCTGGTGACCTCGGGGTTTCAAGCCTGGGTCCTCCGTGTCCCAGTCTGATGCTCTATCCACTGCGCCACCGCCTGGTCCGGCTACCTTATCTATTGATATTTAACCAGTCCCTTCCCATCCATTAGGAATCATTCCAGCTTTCTACGCCACAGAAGAGTCTTCTCTGGCCCACGCCCCACTGGCTGCCTGACACGCGGTTCCCCTCCCTGCAGCACTCTGAGCACCTCCCCTAACAGTGTCACCCTGCACAGCTGTCCTCTAACAGTGTCACCCTGCACAGCTGTCCTCTAACAGTGTCACCCTGCACAGCTGTCCCTTTCCCTCCAGACGATATGCCGAATGGTGACAGAGAAAACAACACTGAAGTTCTGGTACACATCTACTGGTTTCTAGTATTTACAGACCAGAAAATGACTTAAACTCACTGGAAAAATGCTGGGAGAGTGGTGACAAAGAAGCGGCCGCTCAAACCTACAAGAAGCACAGACAAAAAAAGTTACAAGTCAAACTCAGACTAACCCAAGCACCTCACTTATGATAAAAACAAGTAGTCTTGAGCTTGCTTTTATAACCACAGTATTAAATCACATATACTATATATTTTTGACTTAAATTAATTACATTTTTATACATTTTTTTAACCTAATACTGTCCAGTCACTGACAACACAACTTGCTTCTCTTTGATACACAAACAGTTTTCTGTGCTGTGTATCACTTGGAATTGTATACTGGCTGAAAGAGCAGGTTACAGAATCATGCTACCTGGGCTAAACACTCAATTCTCCATTTACTAGCTGCATGACCTTACATAAATGACTTAACCTTTCTGAGTCCCAGTTACCTCATCTGTAAAATGGGTAAATGAAAGCCTAACTAAATTGTTCTGAAGTTAGATTAGCTCAATATGTTAAGTGCTTAGCACACAGTAAAGAACTCAATAAAATACAGGTATTATTACAACAGATGTAGGTTTAAAAATAATAATAAAGAATCAGAAATAATAAGATCATGTATGCCCATATTTCCCCATGTATAAGATGCTCTCATGTATAAGACGCACCTTGATTTTGGGGCCCGAAATTTGAAAAAAAAAAATGTATTACATAACGTACTATAATCTACTGGTAAAAAGTGCGAAAGAATGAGTGCAAATACAACAAGCACGAAAAAGCGGGAAATACAAGTAAAAAAAACTACAACCACTGTCTAAGATGCACCCAGTTTTTAGACACCAAATTTTTCCAAAAAGGGTGCATCTTATACATGGGGAAATACGGTAATCTGCACATTTAAAAATTTACAAGTACTGTCAAGGGACTCTGTAAATTTAAAAGATTTGTTTTCACTTGTCTTAGCAAATCTTTACTGAACACTGTGTATCAAATGCTATGCTAAGTACATGTGAAAACAAAGACAAAACAGTTCATTGCTCAGCAAATATTTACTAATTATCTTCTTTGTTCCAGGGACTGTGATAACTGCTCAAGATACATAGATAAGCAAAAACATGGAACAGTATCTGTTCTCAGAGTTTCCAGACTAGTTGATGGCAGAGGAAAAGACCTCAATACTTACGTGGTAGCTGTACCAGAGATAGATGTATCAAGAAAGGGGCATGAAGCAAAAACTGAATGAGGCTAGGAGTAAAGAACTCCTGCTCTTTAAATGCTTACAAATAAATAATATATACTGCTCACAAAAATTAGGGGATATTTTATAGCTTCATATTCACTTTGAAATATCCCCTAATTTTTGTGAGCAGTGATATGGGCACCAAGAATGAGCAAGCCTGGTTCTCGCAAAAACGGAAGAAAGTTAAAGGATCCTCCTGGCCAGCACGGGAAAGTGAGACATCATTTCCACATTTCTCACCACTCTGCCTTTCACACTGAAGAATGATTTGGACAAAATCAGTGTCTATTCCAAATAAGATAGTTCAAATTTGTATCTCTGTAGTCACTCGTAATTTGAAATGCTAAAGGTTTGTTTTTAATACACAATATTTGTGCCCATTTTATAAAATAAATTTGTAATCAGCATAATAGTTTATTGATTAATGATGAGTCTTCCCAAAGAAGCATTCTCTATTTTTTTCTCATAGCAAACCAAACAGACTCAAAAGTGGCCCCATGGCGCCTAAAAGAGAAAACAGTACTCTGAAGGTAGTAAAAGTCAATGCTACAAAAGAAACATTTACTACATACATTTAAACTTGCACATTTTTTACAGTTTTACTGGCAGTAACAAAAACACAAGTGGCCTGACAAGGCAACTGAGGACTGTTAACACGCATCTCTGTGCACAGGGCTTCTCCACCTCTAACTCGGCTGGGAATGCCACTCCAGCGGCAACAGCGTAGCTTTTAGTATACTCCAACTCTAAATTGCCAGGGGACAATTATCACATACTTTTGCTTAAAAGAATTATTATAAAGAGTTTCATAGCTCCTTTCTTTATTAGAGATTCTTACAACCATCCAAAAACTTTTACCTAAGAAGGGTGACGTTAACGAATTATGCTTTCTTTATATGATCTTTATTTATTTATTTATTTATTTATTTATTTATTTATTTATTTATTTATTTATTTATTTGGAGAAAGAGGAAAAGAGAGAGGGAAAGAGACAGAAACATCAATCTGTTCCTGTATGTGCCCTGACCAGGGATCAAACCGGCCACCTCTGTGGTTTGGAACGATGTTCATGCCAACTGAGCTATCCAGCAAGGGTTCTTATATGATCTTTTAAAATGAAATGAGCAGATAGCAGCCCATCACTTTAAGTTTCACTCAGGTTTTCTTTTTATCAGCATACATAGGATTTCTAATAAATGATATCACTGAAGACAGTATTTTTAACTGGTTCTTTAAAATCCTCCCAATGTTCTTGGTCATTACTAGCCATGGCAATAAATTAAAAAGTAAATGATAAATATAAAAAGTATTTCAAAAAACATATTAAATTATATAATATGCAAAAGCACTATTTCCATTGTCAAGGGCCAGCTTACCTGGGGTCAAATCCCATTTCTCTCTCTTCTTAGTTTTTAACCAGGGATGTAGTTTTAATGCCTCTGGGCTTCGGGTTTCTTATTATAAATAAGCATCACAACTTCTCACAGTATTTCAGTATTAAATAATTTTACATTTATAAAGCATACAGAAAATAGTACCTGATATATAATAAGTACTAAATATATGCTAGTTATTATTTTTTATATTTAAATCTCTGATTCAAAGTTAGAGTAAAATGAGAGTATGAAACAGGCAGAAACTAATTCGTTAAGTGCTTTGCAAACTATACATTATTTTGGATAGTATAACATATCTTTACTAATAAATGGGCCTGTGGAAATCAATGAGTATAAAGAAAATTAAAAAAAACACAGTGATAGATGATTTCTAAGATATTTCTGCATTTTTCTGAAGGCTAGAAGGTATAAAATAGGATGCTTTTCCCCAAAATTGCTAGGTTAAAGGAAATAAGAATTTTATGACTCTTGCTATGAACTGCTGTGTTGTTTTCTGAAATTACTATACTAGTATACAAGACCATTAATTCAGGTTCATTTAAAATACTGATCATTTTAATAAACGCTCGCACCTCAAGATTGCTTTCATTTGTTTGTTAGTATTTCTTCAAATGACAAGCCATGTGGAATAGTAGGGTACAGGAGTTCTGTTCGTTGTCCAGAGTAGCACACTGTCATTGAGGATGTATTCAGTAAAATCAACAACAAAAACAAGAGCAACCAAAGTAGTCCTTACGATTTTGACAACTACTAAGTAAACCCTTAAAGACCCCACACCATATAAGTCATCTCAAATAAATGTCACTTCAGAGAGACTGAAAGACATCAGAAAGCTCTGGGTCTCAAGTCAGTGCTCCAAAAATGTCTCCTAATCTTCAATGCCAATGGTACAAAGTGCTAAGGGAGACATTCGTTATCAGAAATGTTAAAACATTACCAATTTGAACAGAAGCACCATGTTAGGCTGTGGCGTCAGGGTTCAAAAACAAGTGAGGTGGGGATCTTAACCAAGGGCAGATCAGCAGGGCGCCGCTCACTGTAAGGTTTGCCAGAGGCTCACTGCAGCACACCTCAGTGAGTGTGGGGGAGACAGGCGCACTCTTGCACCTTCAGGTAAGAGAGGAGGGCTGAGCACAAGGTCTCCCAGAGGCTCACTGCAGCACACCTCAGTGAGTGTGGCGGAGACAGGCGCACTCTTGCACCTTCAGGTAAGAGAGGAGGGATGGGCACAAGGTCTCCCAGAGGCTCACTGCAGCACACCTCAGTGAGTGTGGCGGAGACAGGCGCACTCTTGTGCCTCCAGGTAAGAGAGGAGGGCTGAGCACAAGGTCTCCCAGAGGCTCACTGCAGCACACCTCAGTGAGTGTGGCGGAGACAGGCGCACTCTTGCACCTTCAGGTAAGAGAGGAGGGCTGAGCACAAGGTCTCCCGGTGGCTCACTGCAGCACACCTCAGTGAGTGTGGCGGAGATGGGTGCACTCTTGTGCCTCCAGGTAAGAGAGGAGGGCTGAGCACAAGGTCTCCCGGTGGCTCACTGCAGCACACCTCAGTGAGTGTGGCGGAGACAGGCGCACTCTTGTGCCTCCAGGTAAGAGAGGAGGGCTGAGCACAAGGTCTCCCGGTGGCTCACTGCAGCACACCTCAGTGAGTGTGGCGGAGATGGGTGCACTCTTGTGCCTCCAGGTAAGAGAGGAGGGCTGAGCGCAAGGTTTCCCAAAATTTTCACCTGCCATTTTTACCTTAAGGAGTAAGTACCACTTTAAAATGAAGATTAAACTGCAACATAAAAGAGACATTAATCCAAAATGCAGGAAAAAAGTTTCTTATTTAGCAAGTTTATCTTAAACATATATAGCAAAAGAAAATGAAGAATTAAAAGATTGGAGAAAATTATTATGACAGAACTATATTTTGATATGCAATACAACCAATAATTTAAGTTCTATATTAAGAAAATGGAGACAGCTCTGAGTGTTTGTTCTACCACTTATTACCTGCATTACCTTGGACACGTGACTTCACCTCTCTGAGCCTATTTTCCGAGTAGTGTAGAAAGTGTGTTCCTAGAGTTGCTGGAAAGCTGAATTGTGCACAAGTGCTTAACATAAGTGAAGTAAATGCTTACCTAAGTATTAATTATCACCAAAGAGAAAAGCAGAAGTAAAGCAATGACTATAAAGAAAGTAGAACAATCCTTACCTTTGAGATCGAAATAAAGTTGTCAATATAATAGAACACAAAAGACTAATTTTTATAATTACAAAATTAAAACATTAACACTAACTGAAGTAAGCTAAACTGGCTTCTGCAGTAATTAATCTGGTTTTAAACACAAAGCTTATTCTTGACTGTGGTAGGAATAAGGGTATTTCTAATCTAGTGAAATACCCATCACCCATGGGTGCTCTATGGGCAGCTACTGTTTTCCTGTCCTTTAAAACTAAGCTCATCTGTGTGAAACGGAAGACTCAAGTACATACTCATTACTCATTAATTTCCCGAAGCCCTAACTGACACACTACCTGGCCTATGAGGTATTAAACAGGCAATATGTTACCTAATCTAAGGTCTGTCCTCCTCTCCATTTCTACTTCTAACTGGAAAAATGCAATGGGTGTTTATAATCCCCAGTCTTTATAACTCTGAAATCCTAAAAAAAAAATTCTTATTAAATATGCCAATAGGATAGTTACAGGATTAACTAGAATTATGCATGAGTACTCTGAAAATTCTTGCTTTCCCTTCTTTTTAAATTTTGCAGGGAAAAGAAATGAAACTGTCCCTTACTAACATTCCTGTGGCAAGGTAGCCCTAATTAAAGAATAACAGAGGTCTATCACCAAATATAAATCTGTACATAGCCTGACCTGTGGTGGCGCAGTGGATAAAGCATCAACCTGGAATGCTGAGGTTGCTGGTTCGAAACCCGGGGCTTGCCTGGTCAAGGCACATATGAGAGCTGATGCTTCCTGCTCCTCTACCCTCCCCCCTCTCCCTCTCCCTTTCTCTCTCTCTTGCTCTCTCCTCTCTAAAATAAGTAAATAAAATCTTTTTTAAAAGTAAATAAAAAACCCTATATACAGAAATAACTAGTAAAGTGCTCAACTGTCAGGAAAAATAGTAACATTTCAATGGCTTCCCACTGCTCATTCAGGATATTAGAGTCTGTAAAAATAAAGTTAATACTCAAATAGCTTCTAAGAATAGCGACAACCTTCCTTCAGTTTTCTCTTTCTACCAGCTGCTATAGTAACCAACCTATCAGAGAATCCTTTTGCATATTCCAGCCAAATGTCCTATCTCAAACCCAGCTGCTTTGCACAGCTGCTACTAGTCCAAGCCACCACCCTCTTCTCCACCCTGGACTACTGCAGTAACCACACAGTGTCTCTTATTTATTTATTTACTGGTTGATTTTAGGGAGAGACAGAGAAAGGAAGGGAGAGAGGGGAACACCGACTTCTTGTTCCACTTATTTATGCATTCATTGGTTGCTTCTTGTATATGCCCTGATCAAGGATCAAATCTGCAACCATGGTACATTGGGACAATGCTCTAACTAACTGAGCAACCTGGCCAGAGCCAGTTAATATCTCTTATTGCTTCTACTTCTGACCTGTAGACAATTTTTCCCACAGCAAAGGAATTCTTTTAAAATAAAAATCATGTCATGTCTCTCCCCTGCTCAAAACCTTCTACTAGTGTCCTTCCTATCACACTCAGTATGAAACAGAAACTCCTCACCACGGCCAACAAGAGCCTACATAGCCTGGTCCCCTGCCACCTGTCCAGTCCTGTTTATCTGGAGTACCCCCCTGGCTGCCACACTGTCCTTCAAATAAGCTGAGTTCACCCCCATCTGTACATGCTACTTGCCCTGCCCAGAAGCCCCTTTCCTGAAAGCTTAGTGAAATTCACTTCCTCAATCTATCAAGACCTCTGGTCAAACAGTCCTTCCCGACTATTCTATTTAAAATATTTCCTACATTTTTACTGTTTTCTTTTCCTTCAGAGCCCTTGCTACCAATCAGACAGTACTTTCCATTTTAGTTTTGTTACAAGCTATTTCCTTAACTAGAATGCAAACTCGGTGAGGAAACAGGTCTTTGTCTTCCTCATTTTCTGTACTGTTATTCACCTGTTTCATTCATCGGCATCTTTGGTTTCCAGAACAGGACCTGGCACATGGTAGGAACTCAAATATTGTTGAATAAACACGTAAATTAAAAGCATTACGACTGTAACTTAAACTTATAAATACATAACATAATCTGAAGTGAAATATTCTCTAGGCCACTAAAACAATCAAATGTGTAGAATTTTGTCTCTTATTTATGAGTTACAGTTTTTAAGTTTTTATCATTTAAAATATCATAAAAATCTAGAGTCTCTACTATTAAAAAATTGTTTTAATTCATAAAACAATCATTTTTCCTTTTTGGACTTTGCTTCTTCTCTATTCATATAGAATTCTAGACCAAAGACCTTTTGTTCCTTCTTCTTTGATAAGTATTTCAAATATATATTGTTTATATTTACATAAATAGTATGAGTAAATGAATTTATTTTGAAAATATTTCATCATAAAAAAATATTTCATCATAATCAATTCCTGTTACCTCATTATCAAAAAAGTACAGATTGACTCACAATAGAAAAAAATAACTACAAGTGGAAAGATTAAAATCAATCTGAGTTTAAACTTGTGAATCTATCACAAAGATTTAATTCTTTTAATTCAAATCATGCTGTGAATTAACAGGTACACCAAATGGCTGAAATGTGAATAGGACATCTGCATTTTTAAGAAACTCTTCACTAAATGAGTCTGGTGCCCACTAATGAACAAGGTTTACACCTGATTTCATTTGACTTAAACAACTATGAAAACAAGTGTACAGCAAAAATGTAACTGCAATGATTGGACCTCCAGAGGAACTCGTTATAACAGCCTAAACCATGAACAAATAACTATAATTTTCTATTTCTAAAAAGCAGATGGGCAGAAGTGGCTTTGATTCAAATGCTTAAAAAGGCGGAGGCTTGACAACTAATTGGTTTCAATAGGTATCTCTCTCCATGGGATTGTCAACACATGGATCTTAACAGACACCATCAGTTTTGTTGTCCAAGAAGTTAATTTAGTACCTTGTCTTTCTTGAACTCACAATTACTATGTGAAAGTAACAGCTACAGTTTCATACCTTCTTTTTTTACATAAAAAAGAATACAAATAGGTAGAAATTAAATGTAGATAGGAGAAAATGCCTACTAAAGTTTGAAAATAGTCTAAGACTGGAGTCACAAAAACCAACTTTTCTTCAAAGTTTATGTATAATACACTTTTTTGTGTGTGTGTTGTCTTTTTTTGTGTGTGTGGCAGAGACAGAGTCAGAGAGAGGGACAGACAGACAGGAAGGGAGAGGGATGAGAAACATCAATTCTTCATTGTGGTTCCTTAGTTGTTCATTGACTGATTTCTCATACGTGCCTTGATCATAGGCTACAGCAGACCGAGTGACCGCTTGCTCAAGCCAGTGACCTTGGACTCAAGCTGGTGAGCCTTGCTCAAACCAGATAAGCCTGTGCTCATACTGGCGACCTCGGGGTCTCGAACCTGGGTCCTCCGCATCCCAGATGACACTCTATCCACTGTGCCACCGCCTGGTCAGGCTAATACACAGTTATTTTTAAACTACAAATACAAATCGTGTATATCTTTTAAGAATATAAAAGGTTCCTGTAATCCCTTTTCCTTTCTGTTGAAAAATTACATTATTTACAGCTAATAAACATCAATGAAACAACAGAATTAGAAATTCATCATCTGATTCAGGTAAGATTATTATGTATCTTATAACCTCAAAGTACCATGCCACAGATTACTTGCTAATCACAAAGTGGAATTTATTCTTTATAATTGATATGTTCGGTATCATCACTTTAACCAAGTGCTCAAACTCAACATCACTGATAATGACTGTATGTGTCTCCTGATGGCATCAACTAGGCACAATATCTCCTATGAAGTGCTCCTGCCACATCTTCCCAACAGGAATCATGCCTCCAGGCTGAACTTCAAGTTTACAGAAAAGGTAAAATATAAGGAAACACCTGGGCAAATCTCTAGCCTGTTCTCTGCAGAATATCAATGCTATGAAATAAATAAGGGACTACTCTAGACTGAGAGCAATTAAAAACACATGACAACCAAATGCAAATGGTGAACCTTAATTAGATCCTGGTTCCCAAAACTATAGAAAGACGTGGGAAATGATTAGAAAGATTTTAATATGGAAAATTGAAAATAAAGTATCATGATGTGTGCAACTTATTTTCATATGACTCAGCAAAAGAAAAAATTAGTAAAAAATAGGCCCTGTCTGTTTGGCTCAGTGGTAGAGCATCAGTCCAGTGTGTGGATTTCCCAGGTTCAATTCCCAGTCAGGGCACACAGGAGAAGCGCCCATCTGCTTCTTCATCCCTCCCCCTCTCGCTTCTCTCTCTCTCTTTCTTCCCCTATTGCAGCTATAGCTCGACTGGAGCAAGTTGGCCCTGGGTGCTAAGGATAGCTCCATGGCCTCTGCCTCAGGTGCTAAGGAGAACTCGGTTGCTGAGCAACGGAGCAACACCCCAGATGGGCAGAGCATTGCCCCCTACCAGGCTTGCCAAGTTGATCCTGGTCAGGGCGTATGTAGGAGTCTGTCTCTCTGCCTCCCCTCTTCTCAATGAATAATGTGTGTGTGTGTGTGTGTGTGTAAACATATACATACATACATATATAAACCAAGCCTGATATGCTAAAATGTTATGTTAATTCTAAGTGGTTAGTCCATGACTATCAACATCTGAGTTTTCAACTTTTCTCTAGGCTTGAAAAAAAATTCAAAATAAAAAGTAATAAACTTTTGCCTTTAATGTTCAACATTTAGAGTACCTGGTTCTTGAATAACATCCACTTTCCCCACACTGATATGAAGAAGTTCACCATTCTTTGCAAACGCCTCCCATTCTGAATCAGTCTGCTGGCAGGACGGACACCATGGTGCATAACTGTAAAAGAAGAACTAATCAATATAAACACATGAAAAATATCCAACAAAATAGAAAAACAGAATATTCAAATAAAAAATAAATCTGTCTAAAAGTACAAACAAAAAGCTTTTCCAAAGTCATTTGGTATAGAAAATCAGAAGCCTATCCCTCCCCCCAATTTAATGTATGGATATTAATTCACTGGGAAAAAAATAGCCAAAATTTAAGATTTTCACAAAATATTGTAATACATAAAATATTTTACTTCAATGTTATTCTTACAATCAACCCAAATTTTGTAACTTTCTAGGTAGTTTTTGATTTTGGGGGGAGAATTGTTTTGACTGCCCTACTGAAGGAAGACAATTTTCACAAGGGTGTCCCTACACTAGCGAGTACTGGATCCATCAAGGCTGCAGATCTGATGAGCAGAGACCAGAAGATCTGTTACTAGTAGGTCCCCAAGTATGTGAGTAATTTCCAAATCTCTGGCAGTTCTGAACCAGACCAAGAAAAAAGTAGAAGCTATGGGCTTAACCAGCTCTAACCAACACTTTCTTAAAAAGGAATTAGAAATAACTGGGTTTTGACCAGAACCTTGGTTTTTACATTTTTTTCATTCAATAAACTTAACTTGAACTGCACACAATGCCAGAAGCTAAGGCTGTGACTATGAAGAAGACACAGGCGGCACCTCTTCTCCTTGTGGATACAATCCTGAGATGACCACTGGTAAGCACAGGGATCATTAATAATCCCGGTGGCAAATGCCATGACTGAGTGTGGAACAGACCCTATGTAGACAGATCTCAGGAGCTAGCATTGGGGGGGGGGGGGGGCTCAGAAAGGCCCACAGAGAAAAAAGCATCTGTGCTATGATCTAAAGTAGGAGTATTAGCCAAAGAGTGGTCAAAGAATGTTCTAGTCTAAGTAGAGAGAACAGTGCATGTGTGTAAAGGATCAGAGTCCTGAGAAAAGAGGGTGAAGACATCATCCACAAACTTTAAGAAAGTGGTATAAGGAGTTAGGACTATTTATTTGAAGCTGCATGGTAAACACTGAAGAGTAAGAGAATTATGATCAGATTTACATTTTCAGAAGATGCTCTGAGGAGCTGTACAAAATGCACGAGTTTTTATCAGCAGAAGGGCGGCACAAAGGAGCTAGCTATTAGCAGCAGAAAAGCAAGAACTATTTCTGATTTTTGAGCCAATACATGTTTTCCTTAAGGGAAGACAGCTGGGAGCACTTTCCTCATGCAGACTGCCTCTTCTTTGCCCTCCCCAAACCAGGTGGTGGACAGATTACTTTAAGATTACCGCTTTGTTTCCGAGAGATTGAAACTGCAGCTAGGTCAGGTATTAAATCTAGGTTTGGGATCATGCGCTTTTAACACCTGTGATGCCATTTTGGGTTTTGTGGTTTTTCTCTAACGTTTCCAAGGCACTTTCCTGACACATTAGCTCATCTGAACCTTACGATCTCACTGTCAGACAAGGCAGGTTTAGAGACTCTTGCTTAAGGTCACCTAAAACCACACAGAACAAGAGCTCAGGTGAAGGTATTTATGTGATAAAAATCTCCAAGTAAAATAACACCGAATATCAACAGAGAAGGAAAGAGGGGGAGAGGGAGCCAGAGGGAACAGGGGGCAGGGATGGAAGAAAGGGAAAGAAAGAGGTAGAAGACAAAGAGAAGGAGAAAAAAGAAATAATTAAAAAATAAGGAAGAAATCTTGAAGTATAATTCAATGAGCTCTAGATCCTCTTTGCTTTCTTTTACACTTTCAAGCTCAGTAATTACTGTCATGAAAATTTCATCATCTAAAAAGAGTCCCAGTCCTTAATCTCTAAACATGCTATTATATAAATTAGACTTTTTTTTTATAATAGTGACCCTTACATATACAAATGCCATTGAGGTCATTTTAGATAGTCCATTTTCTATGTAGTTCTAGCCACTGATGATAGCACTGGCAATACCACTGTCTCCGAGACTGAATCAGTTTACGTGCTGGAATCCACCAGCACCCTTCACTCACCTAGTGGGTTCTCTGGGTGGTAGAGATAAGCCAGCTCCAAGTCTCAGGTGTGGGAGCGGTCCTTTGTTGTTGCTTTTAAAATGATTAGTATGCTTCTGTATTTAAAGGATAGTAATTTAGAACCCATTATAAGTAAAATACTTCCAGGGGCCAAAGAAAAGTCATGTATGTGACTTTCTGTCTCTCCATGTATACATACGTACATATGCTAATGTAGGCAGGGGAAAGAGAGCAAAGGGAGTTGGTTTTGTTTATTGATTTGAGAAAGGGGTAGGAAGAGCGGGAAGCTCCAACCTCATAGTAATTGCTTCTCTATGTGCCTTGACCAGTTCTATTTTATAAAACTTGGAAAGAAGCCAGCTTCATTTAGAAGCTACAACAACCCATTTAGCTTCATTTGCTATATGGCTAAAAAGTATTCATAGGCTCAATTGCACATTTCAGAAATGCATAGTGCCTCAGCCCCCCAGACAGGTTTGGGAGGGATCTTCTGGGAGAAGGTGCTTCTGCGCTTCCACTCTAAGGCACGCACAGTGGGAGCCAAAATGGTGACCACAGAGGCTAAAATTAGCAAGCCAGCTAAATTTTAAAGAAACTGATTAGTTAGCTCAACGAAAGCTAGTCCTTTCCAGCCCCAAAGTTATAAACACGGGCTTAACCAAGGTCCAGCCCTTTTTGCCTTCCTGCTCGGGAATGCGCTAGCCCACTGGCAGCCATGCTGTACGGGCTGGCAGCAGACGGTCTCCCAAATACAGGCTTTAAGCAGCACCTGAACTGGACTGAGCTTTCATATGGGCTAAACCATGACGTAGCATATATGGACTTTGGTTTCTATAGTGGGCTTACTGAAGACCAGACAGAACTTTATCCTTGGCAGGACAAATGGAGATCAGACGCTGAAAGCCTTGTAAGCACCTTCTATTTCAACCCCAAATAGATCTTACTGCAAAAGCCTAAGCTTCAAAAAAATGCTCTTTATACAACACCCTACATGAACCATTATTTCCACCATCATCTGAACCAATATTACATAAATGTAATTTATGTGCATACACATCAATAAAACTCATCAGAAAGGACTGAATGCAATATTCATTGGTTTCTTTTTTAAAGATTTTATTGATTAGAGAGAGAGAAAGGGGGAGGGGGAAGAGTGGGAAGCATCAATTCACAGCAGCTGCGTCTCATACATGCCTTGACCAGTCTTAAACCATTCCAGGTGGACACTTTATTCACTGCACCACCACAGGTCAGGCTCATTTGTTTCTTAAAATTAGTTCATAGTGGCAGTCTTCTTCTAATTACGATAAAGAACAGGCCTGTCCAACTTTTTCTTCTACGTATAAATTAATCTTTCTTCAACTTAAGAACCACCAATAGAAATGGTGACCTTTGTAGTCATGGAATCTATAAGACAGTATCTTTCTTATTTATAATTTTTTGCAGATGACAGTGGTCTATAAAATTAGGAAGCTTCATAAAGACATTTAAACCTATTCAGATAGACAAAACACTATTGAAATACAGTAACTTTGATATCAGTTCACTGTTTTTCTGGAAAACAAATTCAACAACATGCTTTTGTTATCCGTGTGAGCATACATGCACAAATTATACTTAAATTTTTGCTGTCTGGAGGTGGTTAAAGGTACCTTGATTTTTTAATTGCATAACTCAGTTTGGTATGAAATTGCATTAAGTACACTGAACAACAGTTCAGAGAAGGCGTTACTAATTATATTTCCTAGAAATAACATTTTACTAAAAATTCTCTCCAGTAATGAGCAATTTTTGTCTTGGCTTGAATTTCACCAGTATTCCCAGTACATTCTCTTTTCTTCCCCTTGCAGAAGTGAGATGAGTCATGAGATGCAATTCATGTTTACTCAGAACTTACTGTGACCAAAATGCTCAGAACAATCTGATAGTGACCATGAAAGACGTATACTAGGTTCCTCTTTCTGTAACTTATTAAATTAATCTAAATCAAAATGCCAGCAAATGACACCTTCACTATATCAGGTGCCACCCTTCATTTTAGAAAATCTGGATAACCTCCTAATGACCCAACAGCTGAAAATCTTATCCTCAAATACAGTCCTTTAGTTCACTTCTAAGAATGTTACCAAAACTACAGAGAAGCCCCGGCTGGGTAGCTCAGTTAGTTAGACTAGAGCGTTGTCCCTATACTCAGGGTTGCAGGTTGATCCCCGGTCAGGGCACATACAAGAAACAACCAATGAGTGCACAAATAAGTGAACAGCAAATTGATGTTTCTCTCTATATATAGATCTCTTTCTCTAAAATCAATAAAAAATTATTTTTTTTTATGTAGAGGAAAAATAAAAATTGACAGCTCTACAAAACCGTAACACTTGCTAGAGAAAAAGGAATTCATTACTTCTACAAGAATGAACACTCCATGAAGGCTGTGACTGGTGTATTGCTTGTATCTTATCAATGCCTGGCAGATCCTAAATGCTTATTATACCGACAAACAAATGGTCGATGAGAGTGATTGCCCTTAGTGCCTAACAAAAAACCTATGTGTGTTTCCTTCAGTTTGATATACTGCAGGAAGCTCTTCATTAAAAGAACAAATAAAGTTTATTATTTATTCATTCACTTAGTCAAAAAGCATTGATCAGACCTAGTACTTGACAGTTATTAAGGCTTTTAAGAGAAACAGGAAGAAAAAGTTCCTTTTCTTAAACACTTAGGAGTCAGACAAAAACTCACTACAAAAGCATATACATTAATCTACAATTTCAGTTGTGATTTGGGCCATGCTAGATACAAACAAGGCACAGTGAAGAATAATTTTCATGGAGGCATAGTGTAAAGCCAGTGGCCAAGGCCACCATCACAGCAGCCTGGCCCATGCAGGTTCGCATTGGATTCGGACAGTTGGTAAAGAAACAATGGAGCCAAAAACTGATGGGCCATCATCTTTAATCCTAGCTTGCATCCGACGGGCAAGTAAAAACACACACTGGGCTCCAAAACCCACTCATATTCAGTGCTCACAAAGCCACTGACTTATCCGAGTTTCCTAGAATCAAAGGTTTCTAGCTCACCGACTTATTCACCTCTGTTCCCCATCTCCTTCCTTCTCCCTGCATAAACTGCACTAACTGGCCTCACACTCAACACTCCACCATCTTTGCTGCTTTTCCTGGCCTCCTCCACGTGGCCTTTCTCTGCTCTCCTCTGCTCTCTCCTCTAATATTAATCTCAGGAACCGAGAGAGAGCAAGCTCCTGTTCTGCCCTCATTTTATAGTGTAGAAATCAAAACCTTTAATCCAATATACAAAATAAGAAAGTCTCTGATACAAAGTCACTTATCTGAGGCATAATTGGATTGTACCACCCCACATCAAAAAGGGTGGGAAAGGCTTAGTCCTAAAACCAAGCCCCAGGCTACAAGGATTCTGCCTGCCCACAGCCCTCAGAGACACACATTAATATCACCTGGGCGATGGCTTCCACATGGGCAGCACTATCTTCAACAAAGTGAGCAGAATATATTTTATCTGCCCAACACATAGTAAGTCAGAGCACCCTTTGAGTGGTGAAACATGTCAGAAAGAAGCATTCAGCAATAATGCTCTCCATTGCAAAAGCTAGAAAGATGGTGAAACCACAGATAGGTCCCTGATTCCCACAGGGAAAAGAATCCTCCTGAGGAGGGCCAGGGTGCTGGCTAGCTGACAGCCTAAGCACACCAGCCGGACTCTGTCTTCCTTCCGGCTCCCCAGTCCCCAGCTCCTCTCCATGGCCTGCACCAGAGACTGCAAAGTTAGGCCTGCATTCTAGTTCTCCCTCTGGCCACAACTTACCATATTTCCCCATGTATAAAACTCATCTCAATTTGGGGGCCCGAAATTTGGGGGGAAAAATGTATTACATAAAGTTATTGAACTCGTTTTATTCATCATAAAATTCATACAACTCCTCATCACTGTCAAAACTCCCATCCATTAGCTTGTCCTCATCTGTGTCTGATGACAAATCAGTCTTCAACAATGAGAGCAAAACAAGCATGAAAAAGCAGGAAATTCAAGTAAAAAAATCTACAACCACTGTATAAGACATACCCAATTTTTAGAGCCCAAAATTTTCCAAACAAGGTGTGTCTTATACATGGGGAAATACGGTACTAAGGATCCGGCTTTAATCAAAGCTTTAATCTTTTCAAGTTTTCATCTCCTCTAGTAAATGAGAATGATTAATTCTGTACCTGAGTACTGGGATGATCAAATAAAACAGCATTTAGAACCTGTGATATGAGCACTATGAATGTTCACTGTGACTGAAATGACAATGATGATATGGATAAATACTCTTTGTGGAAACAATCTGAAATCAAATACAGTGTGTCCCTAAAGTCATGGTGCACTTTTGATTGGTCACAGGAAAGCAACAAAAGACGATAGAAATGTGAAATCTGCACCAAATAAAAGGAAAACTCTCCCAGTTTCATACCTATTCAGTGCAATTCGATGTGGGCTCACGCACAGATTTTTTAGGGCTCCTTAGGTAGCTATCCCGTGTAGCCTACAGACTCATCACTGACTGATGGCCTACCAGAACAGGGTTTCTCCACCAAACTGCTGGTTTCCTTCAACTGCTTATCCCACTGAGTAATGTTATTCCTATGTGGTGGCGCTTCATTATAAATGCGCCGATAGTCACGTTGCACTTTGGTCACGGATTTGAATTTAGCGAACCACAGAACACACTGAACTTTCCTCTGTACCATCCACATCTCGACTAGCATGGCCGTGGGCTGCTCCGCTGTATACATGGTGTTACATCATCATCTGCGCACGCGCACATGTAGCCACATCATCCTACAGAAACTGGGAGGGTTTTCCTTTTATTTGGTGCAGATTTCACATTTCTATCGTCCTTTGTTGCTTTCCTGTGACTGGTCAAAGTGCACCATGACTTTACAGACACATTGTACTTCTGTGTTACTTTATGAATTCCTCCTTTACATGTTTTTAAATATCCACAATAGCACCTAGCGCAGTCATTGTCACTCAGATATATCTGGACATGTGCATAGTGGATGGAGGCTGTTAAATTATTTTGATGTCACATGATTAGCAGAATGTAAGAAGGATGCCAAAGAGTCTGCAATGAGTGAACCATCCCCACACATCAAAGAACTGTTTAATCCAAAATGCCAATGCTGCCCTGGCGAGAACCACTGCTAGATGCTTGACAGAGGAGAAACACTCAGTAAATATTTACACTTGCTAAATAAATGAATGCTACATATAATTTTATTTCCTTCAGGGCACAGTACACAGCTAGTCCTTGGGAATCAAAGAATGTAACTCATTCATTTTCATTTTATCAGACCTCAAACCTGAACATGATAAGCAATGACTATCAAAAACTTAACCACCAAATCTAGACTATTACACTGCAAAATATTATAACTGTCTGACATGGGTAAGGTTAAGGCAACAATGTTAAAGCCATTCTCTCTAGGTAAAATAAGGATATTGGGAAAACAATAATAAAAACTAGAGGTCCTAGGAAAATGAGGCTTTTCTCCACCACCAGATGACCAATTGCAATTCTGAAACATGATCATCCCAAGAACAAGGTCAGAAAGAGTAGTGCTTTACAAACATCTATAATGCTTTACAGCGGAATTTTAACCCAAAGACATACTTTTTCTCTGGATATAAGTTTAAAGATAGGTGGGTCAAAATTAAGCTATTTGAGCATCTTCATATTTCTTTTAGAGGTACAAGGTACCAGAACAGTATAAAGAATGTATTATATTACATACTTCTGTGTTACAAAAGAACAAAAGTAGTTTTCTCAAAGACTGATTAATGAGAGCCAAGCAAGTGTTTAAAATAGCAAACAGTTACAAAGCAGCTCAATGATAGTATGAAACAATGGGAATAAAACACTAGAAGGCGTTTTAAAGAGTAGATAACCTTTCCTAACCTTGAGAAAGAGCAAACTTTCCATCAGAGGTTGATAGGAAAAAGTACAGAAAGCCAATGAGAAAGACATGGCAGAAATGGGGGCAGGAATTAGAAAAGAACATATGAAGGCAAAAAATAAGATAAATGAATATATCAGTCCACAGCATTAATGAAAATGTAAATATGTAATAATGGAAGAATTTTTCAGATCTTAAAATTGTGAATATTTTTAAACTGATATTTCTCCTTAGCAGAGAAGTGTTTTGTTTTGTTTTAACTGAAATTTAATTATGCCCTGGCCAGTTGACTCAGTGGTAGAGAACTGGCCCAGCATGTGGATGTCCCAGGTTTGATTCCTAGTTGGTGCACACAGGAGAAGCACCCATCTGCTTCTCCATCCCATCCCCTCTCAATTCTCTCTCTCTTTTGTCCTCCTGCAGCCATGGCTCCATTGCCACGAGCTGGCCCCCAGCGCTGAGGATGGCTCCATTGCCTCCACCTCAGGCTCTATCTAAGACAGTGGTTCTCAAAGTGTGTGCCAGGGCGCACTGGTGCACCCTAGATTTCCAGGTGTGCCTTATTGCAGTGGTCCCCAACCTTTTTTGGGCCACGGACCGGTTTAATGTCAGAAACTATTTTCACGGACCGGCCTTTAGGGTGGGACGGATAAATGTATCACGTGACTGAGACAAGCATTAAGAGTGAGTCTTGGATGTAACAGAGGGATTCAGGTAATTTTTTAAAAATAAAACAACTTAAATATAAATAAAATGGAAATAATGTAAGTTACTTATTCTTTCTCTTCGGACCGGTACCAAATGGCCCACGGACCGGTACCGGTTCCCGGCATGGGGGTTGGGGACCACTGCCCTATTGTATTCCAGAGAAATATTGATATGTGCCTGTTGGGGATAAAAAAAACCAACAGGTTTTTTGGAGTTTAGATTTTTGGGGGACAGAGGTGTGGGGAATTGGCTATAAACTGACAGTGTGCCCAACCCCACCTCACTTGCCTGATTAGATTGCAAAAGGCTGTTAAGCTGTGGTGCTGGATTGTTTACACTACCCCCTATGTTCCCCAAAAAGATTGGAGGCAAGTTTCTTTTATCCTTTGGTGTAAAGTTAAGATGATATGTATGGTGGGGGTTTTCTGCACTTGGTAAAATTCTTGGGTTGCCTTGGAACCCAAGGCAAAGATGATCAAAGATCTCATTGATTTCAGCTAATGGCCCACTTTGCCCTATAAATAAAGCAAGATGTGGTTCTGGGGCACGCTTTGTTCTTGCCAGCAGCAATGACAAGACCCTCCCAACCCCGTATTTTCTTAATTCCACACCGTTCTCACTCGGGACCTAAAATTACTAGCTGCACTGGTTCGCGGTATGTGCTCAGATATAAAAATAAATATAGTTACTCTATTATACCATTTCATTATGGAAATACTGCTCTCTTTAACACATCATTATTATATTTATTATTAACATATCATTATATTATTTTTAGATAAATACACCCAAATAAAATGGATAGATTTCTCAAAAAGAAGTATGATATTGAAGAATCCAATTCAGGAAGTGAGCAAAAGTTAAGTGTAAATAAAATAGGTCTTGAAGGCTGATGGGCAGAATTTAATTTACAGCATTTTCCATCACTTAACACTGAACAATACAATCGAATTAGAAACCCATTTACGGAAGTTTCAAGTGATTTTGGTTTAACATTAACAGAAGAAGAACTGGCAGCTATATCCACTGATCCTGGATTGATGATTAAACATAAGGAATTGTCGCCCTGGCCGGTTGGCTCAGCGGTAGAGCGTCGGCCTAGCGTGCGGAGGACCCGGGTTCGATTCCCGGCCAGGGCACACAGGAGAAGCGCCCATTTGCTTCTCCACCCCTCCGCCGCACTTTCCTCTCTGTCTCTCTCTTCCCCTCCCGCAGCCAAGGCTCCATTGGAGCAAAGATGGCCCGGGCGCTGGGGATGGCTCTGTGGCCTCTGCCCCAGGCGCTAGAGTGGCTCTGGTCGCAATATGGCGACGCCCAGGATGGGCAGAGCATCGCCCCCTGGTGGGCAGAGCGTCGCCCCGTGGTGGGCGTGCCGGGTGGATCCCAGTCGGGCGCATGCGGGAGTCTGTCTGACTGTCTCTCCCCGTTTCCAGCTTCAGAAAAATGAAAAAAAAAAAAAAAAAAAAAACATAAGGAATTGTCTTTTTGAGCCTTTTGGATTTCTATAAAAGAAGACTATGTGGCAATACCTAAAAAAGCTTTGAACATTTTACTACAATTTTCAACATCCTATTTATGTGAATTAGGATTTTCTATGCTCAACACAATTAAGAATAAAAAGAGAGGAATTCTTCAACGTATTGACGAGGAAATGACAGTTTGCCTTTCAAATATATGCCCAAACATTGAAGAAATCGCTAGGACATGTCAGACTCATGTTTCTCATAAACACAAGAATGAAAAATTTAACACATTTGCACCAGGACCTGACGAATTTACTAAATCTTTTTTTTTTCTTTTTTTTTTTTTTTTGTATTTTTTTTCTGAAGCTGGAAACGGGGGGAGACAGTCAGACAGACTCCCGCATGCGCCCGACCGGGATCCACCCGGCACGCCCACCAGGGGGACACTCTGCCCACCAGGGGGCGATGCTCTGCCCCTCCGGGGCGTCGCTCCGCCGCGACCAGAGCCACTCTAGCGCCTGGGGCAGAGGCCAAGGAGCCATCCCCAGCGCCTGGGCCATCTTTGCTCCAATGGAGCCTTGGCTGTGGGAGGGGAAGAGAGAGACAGAGAGGAAGGAGGGGGTGGGGGGTGGAGAAGCAAATGGGCGCTTCTCCTGTGTGCCCTGGCCGGGAATCGAACCCGGGTCCCCCGCACGCCAGGCCGACGCTCTACCGCTGAGCCAACCGGCCAGGGCCGAATTTACTAAATCTTACTAAGAATATATTTACATATATAAAGATAATTTTGTCATTTTTTAATTTTTTAACCCCTCTTTTTTATGAATTCTAAAAAGCATAATTCAAAAAAATATAACATAAAAATGTTTTTTAATGTCAGAATAAATTTAATTTTGTCATATTTATTTCATTTAATTACCATAAAAACACACTTGGATTTTATATTTTTTCTTTAATATTTGACTTAATTATTATAACATATTTCTCAGAAATTTGTATATAGTGTGCCTACAATTATTTGTAGGATTTTAAATGCGCCCCAACTTAAAAAGTTTGAGAACCACTGCTCTAAAAAGAGCTCAACTGAGCCAAGGAGCAACACCCCAGATGGGAAGAGTATCGCCCCCTAGTGGGTTGGCTAGGTGGATCCCAGTCGGGCACAGGCAAGGGTCTGTCTCTGCCTCCCCTCCTCTCACTGAATAAAAAAAAAAGAAAGAAAAAAATTAAATTGCAAGGATCTAAACAAATTGACTGAAAGTAGAACAAATTAAATTTTATAATAAAAAGCTATTCATGCCTCAGAGCAAACACTGTTACTGTTAAATTCTTAAAAATGAATTATTGATACCAACATAACCAGGAATTGCATTATAGGAGCTTTGTATAAAGGGGAATATAAAAGAAAAAATTCCCAGAAGAGAGGAAGCATATAAGCAAATGAATAAATAAAGAACTCTCATTCAAAGTACAGTAATGTCAATTTCTGAGCACTCTCAGCAAGCCTAACTTGCTTCTTTAGAGAAGTGAAATATGTTATCAAACAATGTGAACCTCTAACAATTTCCACTTACTACAACCAATTTGCCTGAACAAGGTGTTAACATGAAAGCTCTAAGAGGTACAGTACTGAGAATATACAAATTTGATATTGTTTTAACCCCACTATGAGTAGTGAGTTTTTTTCATGCTCGCTGACTCCCGGGAGTGAGTTTTTATTCAAAATATGAAATTAGTTCCAGTTACAGTTTTATTAATTTAAAATCATGTTTGTTTGATAACCAATTTATCGAAACAAGAAGAACATACATTTGCCTTTTTTTAATGTTGCCATCGTACGTGTACAATTGTACTCTGGATGGTCAGGAGGCACGAGGATGTATATGAACGTTCGTACAACTCAAAGGGTTAAAGTGCTCAATTTGGTCTAAGGTGAGAGAGGGTGTATCATAAATAGACAAGAGCCCCAATATTTCTTCAGTACAAGCACCTAGGTTCAGTACATAGAAAGCTGGATGCAATGGGTGAAGTCCTCTTTCAGCCTTGTTTCAGGAAGAAAACTTCTAGAATGATCTCAAATGTCTACACAGCTTACTTCCGGTTTTAAGTCTCATGATACATCACAGCCCAAACACATTCCATACAAAGGGCACATGACAAGCTTAAAGCAACTGATTACTATGTCTAGGCTTGTACATTCATGGAGAAATAAAATTTGTACTGTCAACATGACCAAGCATAGGAGCTGTTGGCTGTTGCCTATTTATAAGCTTAACTTGGCTTAACATTTACCTCAGCTTTAGTGCTCTTAATTCTTCTACCAAAAAAAGAACAAAGAAGCTATTCCAAAAGAAACTATAAAGGCGTTTCTGCTTTGACTTCCATTATGTACATATACAAATTTTAATAAGAAATGTGATGTCTAGAAAAACTTTTGTAAGAAGGTCTTACTGCAAAAAAAAAAAGTGTCTGTAGCACTAGCTGACAAAAGTGCAGTCTCTCCAAAACTCTTACAATTACTACAGATATGACAGTCGGGAATAAAGCTCCACTTTGCTAAAAGGTTTCTCTCTTAAATGGCAAATGACCTCTTCGCTTCCATTCAAAGTAGTTAAGTGGTTTATTTTAATAAGAGCTTTGTATCTACGGATCTCTTTAACAATAATTTCATTGATTTATTATGCTACCAAAGGCATTTTACTCTGAGCTCTAAAATATCCCCTCCTTTGTTATTGATAGGTAAATGTATATTTGAGGGATGAAGTGCATTCTGTTTGGAACGTAATTTGCTAAGTGACATAACTTTTGGCTCCGATCTCACAGGGACGTTTTCACTTCATCACATCTGCCTGTATCTAAATGGAAAGATTCAAAATTTTGTCTTGGACAAATAAAGGAAAGATCCAGCGGTGTGTCTGTGTCCTCAATGAGAAATTAAGTACCAAGTAGTAATAATGGTCAAGTATATATATTGCTGAAACCACAGGCTAAGAAAAGGTGGTCTCAGTGATCTCTTTCCAGAGGTTCATTTTCTCAGCAAGCCCACCATTATGACCTCTAAAGTCTATCCAAACACCTGCACCCTATTTCCAATCTTGCACAAGATTACTTTCTTCCTAGTAAAAGTTAATGTAATCTATGAACAACCCCTTGCCTGCTCCTAACTATATTTCCCCATTTCCTTCAACCAAAGGCACCATCCACGATTTACCTTCTACCGTTCAAAAGTGGCAGTTTATTAATGTCCTTTTCTTTAAGACACGAGCATAATTGTTATCTTTACCTAGAAATTCCTACCTCTAAAAACTGTAACATTTATTTGAAATCTTGTTTTAAAACTGCAAAAGCGCCCATCTTTTTGCTTTATTTTTCACAAGGACATCTCGGGGCTTTCAAAATGAAGACGAAGATGCTTTATACAAACTGGTCTGCCCTCCACCGAACTATTATTCAATAAACACCTCGCATGCCCTCCGACACTATTTGTGCTGCACGTAAATGACACTGCATGGCCGCCTTTTCTCCTCTACCTCCCCATCTTTATCAAGAGCACGTTGTTTTTTGCAGTTTCTCCGTCCCCCTCTCGACGCCCTCTCCTTGGTAAGTTGCTTGCCCACCCCTCTTATCCCTAAAACACTTTTCCCCGAAAGCAGGGGGCAAGCAAGGCGATGGAGGCGAGGGGATGCGGTTGCCCTCAACTGTCACCGCGGAGGGCCGGGCGCGCATGCGCGGCGCGAGCAGCCGGGTCGGGGGCGAAGCGGGCCCGGGTCTTGAGGACGAGCCCCGCCAGGCTCCGGGAGGGCGGGGCCCGCAAAGACGGTGTAGCGTGCGGGCCGGGCGGGGACACTCACAATTTCAGCATCCACTCGCCCTCCATCACCAGCGTCCAGTTGGAGGCGGTCATGGGAAGCACCAGGCTCTGCTCCGCCGGCAGCGCAGCCTGCTCGGGGCCGGCCTCATCCTCCGCCGCCGCCGCCGCCACCCAGGCAGCCAGGAGCGCCGTCAGCAGCGGGCAGCAGCGCCCGCCCGCCATATTGAGCGCGGAGCGACGCTCCACTGCAGGGCGTGTGGGGAGAGGCAGCGGCGGGGCTGCGGCTTCCCTCGAGCCCCACTGGGCCTTCCCAGGTAACCGGAGGGGTGTCAGCACGCCCAGCCTCCGCCCCGCTGCGCCGACAGGCCGCGCTCACGCGCAGCGGCGGGTACCGCCTCTTCTCAGCCCCGGCCCGCTGAGGCCACGCCCCCTCCCGCCTAGACCCGCCGCGCTGCCTGGGCTGTCGGTTACCTAGGCAACGGCCCCCTACTTCCGTACCACCAAGCAAAAATAAACAGATGACCCCATGTGGCTCAAGTTAGAACGTGCATCGCGTGTGCCCAGGCTACACAGTGGGGGGGGGCCGGGGAGGGGGAGAGGGCTGGCACGTGTGAGTTTTTCTAAAGAGAAATATGACCAGTAATTTAAAAACTCGTCTCCTCAATGGTATCAACAATAACAATGATGGCAAAGTACCATAAACCTGTTTAACGGAAAATGGAGGGACGTAGTGGGCGTGTCTTGCTGAAAGGGCAAGGAAAATCACTTTCTGCATGTGTATTGAAATATCATTGCCTAATTGGAGGTTACAGTGAGACTAGACTGTCCTGTTGTATTTTTTTTTCCAAGAACAATTGTAATTTTATAAACAACTTTTAAAACGAGGGTACTACTAGATAAAATGAGTCAGTTAAGAATATTGCCAGCTGCAATTAAATGCACTTCACACTGCTACAATTTTGTCAAATTTAAAGTGACAGTAGTCTTGCCTGACCAAGCGGTAGTGCAGTGGATAGAGCCTTGGACTGGGAGGCGGAGGACCCAGGTTCAAAACCAGAGGTTACAATCTTGAGCTCAGGCTCATCTGGCTTGAGCAAGCTCAACTCCTTGAGCACTGGTCGCTGGCTTGAGCCCGAAGGTTCTTGGCTTAAAGCCCAAGGTCGCTGGCTTAAGCAATCAGTCACTCGCTCTGCTGTACCCCCCCCCCCCAGGCAGGTATGAGAAAGCAATCAATGAACAACTAGAAGCCACAACAAAGAATTGATGCTTCTCATCTCTCTCCCTTCCTTTCGGTCTGTTCCTTTCTGTCCCTCTCTCTGTCTCTGTCACACAAAAAAGGAAAAAAAAAGTCTTAAATATTTCCAAATTTCTTTCTAGATATACATTAGTGTATCTGTACCTGGAGATCACCACACTCTTATGTGTATGACTGAAATATAATCAGAAGTTTGGTGAGCTTTCCAAAGTGTGCTTTATAAGGAAAAGCCTGCACTGAACAGCTAGCCTGCACTGTGTTTCCACCATCTGAGCCAACCCTTATAAAGGAGTTGCTGGAATCCTACTTCAACCAATAGGACTGCACATCTTCAAACAATGCTCTATTCTAACCAACCAGGACTGTGCCTTTGGGCCAATTAGACTTCAAGGATTTGGAATCTTCATTTGCATAAGGACAGACCAATCAGGGACCAGGAGTGGGCACTTCTGCCTAGATAAGCCAAATCTCCTTTGAGTCTGAGTGTGCATTTTCCCTTTCCAGCAAAAAATTGAAGTCTGTGTTTCCCATGCTAAGCTGAAAATGTCACCAAAATAGAACACAGCAGAGTTGTCTAACTGGAAAGGGGTCTGGGTCCCGGGCCACCTTGTCCCTGGGCTGTTGCACAACCATGTGAGTTTTCATACAGGTACTGTATCACAATTGAGCTGTATTGCTCTGAATAAAGATTCTTTCTTCACTGCACTCCAAATCTGGGATACCTGTTGGCATTGAATTGGTGACTACAATCATCTGTTGACAGTGATCATTATATCATAAAAAATATGTGACCCTATATATTAACTTAAAGACTATTAGAGCTATGATTATTTCAGGGCACATGAGCTCAATCTACAACATACACTAAGAAAGGTTAATTTTGCCTCCAGAGAAGGTCTCCCTGTATTAGGTGTTAATTCATAGTAGCTAAGTTCTATGTGGTACCTGCCTTTAATCAAAATGTGACTGGAAATTACAAACATTGTAAATTTAAAATGTTCCTACAGTAAATGTTACTAAGAGTTACTGTTATTGTATACATATTGTTATCCAACTTAAGGGGTTTGTTTTGCATTAGAGTCCTCTCTTCAAGAAGGTTGTCACAAGGCAGTTTATTTACTTTAGAGGTGGATTCATGTCCAAAGCTCTATCTCCCCTAAAGAAGGCTTAGCAGTTGCTTATATACAGCATTTGGTCAATTACATGTAGATTCTTCTTTCGAGTTGGTTACACTTATCAGGTTGAGTTCCTGTCAAGCTCATCCTGTTTTCTGCTTTATCTGCAAAATACTGTGCTACATTTTAACATTTAACAAGAACAGCAGTTAGTAAGAACTGCACAGACCTTAAGACCCTTGTCTAACAAGGTCAATCCTATAAACTCAATGGAAAACATTTTGTTTTGCTTATAAAAAGAATGGACTCATGTGAATTCGACCATCCTAGTCAGTGTAGGTTTTGTATATCTGTGATTTGTGGGTTTTTTTTTAATTTCTTAAAAATAAAATCCAATATGAAGGAATTACATTAACTTTGTTAGGTGTGATAATGGTGCTATGAATATATTTTTTATTGGTTACAGATAGTGAAATATTTATGGTTGAAATAATATGCTGTCTAGAATTTACTTTTTAAAACTCCAGAAATAAAATTTGGAGAGAGGAGGGAGGATTTTAAAAAAATGACTCAATTAAAAATGTTTTTGTTTTTTGGGTTTTTTTGTTTGTTTGTTTGTTTGTTGGGGTTTTTTTTGTATTTTTCTGAAACTGGAAACGGGGAGGCAGTCAGACAGACTCCCGCATGCGCCCGACCAGGATCCACCCGGCACGCCCACCAGGGGGCGATGCTCTGCCCATCTGGGGCATTGCTCTGTCGTGACCAGAGCCACTCTAGCGCCTGGGGCAGAGGCCAAGGAGCCATCCCCAGCACCTGGGCCATCTTTTGCTCCAGTGGAGCCTCGGCTGCGGGAGAGGAAGAGAGAGACAGAGAGGAAGGAGAGGGGGAGGGTGGAGAAGCAGATGGGCGCCTCTCCTGTGTGCCCTGGCAGGGAATCGAACCCGGGACTTCCTCACGCCAGGCTGACGCTCTACCACTGAGCCAACCAGCCAGGGCCAATTAAAAATGTTAATAATCTATAAGATAGTAGGAGGTGAGGGTGATACCGTGAAAGCAACTGTCAGAAGTGAGGCCACAGTCAGGGGTAGGGGACCTGGGGCTGAGGTTCGGTCTGTCGCAAATGTCTGGAGACTTTCCCGTCTCTCTGGCTGCAATGATGCAAGGAGACATGATCTTATATTTCAGAGAAAAAAGTCATGGTTTGCCACCTGCGTGCGTGTCTCTGAACCCATTTGTTTTTCCCTACCCCCCCCCACACACACACACACTGGGAAAAGAAGAAGAAAAAGAAAAAAGAAAGAAAAGAAACTACTGTTGAAGCTTTTCCTGTCTCTAACCCAAAATGTGTGTTTAAATACTGCATTGCTTGGCCTTCAGACTAAGGCGAGCAGGGAAGAATATAGCAAGAGTGTGTGGGAACAAGCTCATGGTGGGATGGCACAGATCAGGGGCAGGGAAGCAATGGCTGTCAAACCTTGATTAACATCTCAGCCTGACACTTCCCACCAATGTGACTTGTGGCTAAAGCCAGTTAATGCCAAGGTTCTGTTTAAAGGCAGGTACTAATAGACATACTGCAGATGATGGCTGTGAAGATTGAATGAGATAAATACAATGCCTAACTCATAGTATGATTCAGTAAACATTATGTATTATCGTTGGAGGCAATAGCATGCTATTAGACTTCTAAAACTCTATTTTTTCTAAATTAAAGTCAAATTCACTTATCACGGTACGCAAAGTCCTTCACAATCCTGCTTCAGTTTTGTTCACTTTATGGCCCACCATTCCTACAGTCCCCCACGCTCCAGTAACACAAAGCTACTCTCCGTTCCCCAAACATGTGAGGAGCAGAGGCCTCAGCCACAGCTCTGAAGAACTAAATCCTGTGCACGGCCACGTGAGTGACCTAGATGCAGATCCTCTACCCTACTCTGAGCCTTAAGAGTGACCTAGAGCCAGAGGGGACAGCTTAAGTGGCTCCTTTAACCAACACAAACTGTGAAACAATAAACGTTGCTTTCAACCATTAAGATTTGGGGCATTTTGTTATGCAGCACAGGTAACTAGGTCAGTGCTCAATCCTTTATATGTTTAAAGAATGAAGTTATGGTTTTAAGATGATTGATACCTGGTATGTGAGAGAAAGTTTCTGTCCCTAGGCCATAGTTTCCACTGGGAGCACTGTGGGTAGCTTGGGTTACACAGAAGTCCATGGCTCCACCCTGGAAAAGGAATTCCTTGTACTCCGATGAGCTGACTCAATAGCAGAAGAAAGAGGAAGAATGTGGTACATGCATAGTTGTAGGGTCATGCTGGACATGGCCCTTCCCCCTCTGCAGCTGCACTGTGGTCACGGATCCTGACCACGGGCCACGAGATAAAGGGTAGTAAAACAGTAGTACCTCAGGGTTTACTAAGAACGATGAAACTGAGTCATCAGATACGTATCGAGGAGGGACAACACAGATCGGCATGTGCCCTGCCCCTTACCTCTTGGTCACCTGCTGGCTAGCATGTAGACAAAGAGTTTCACCTGAGTAACTGTCCAGGGCTGAGCTATCAAGGGGGGCGCAGAGCTTTCACCAACCGGGGGCTATTGGAGCTGCCCCTACGTGTAAGTAATAAAGGTTGTGTCTGCTCCATCTGGTCCTCAGATCGTTTTTCTGGGTCTGGACCTCTTGTGTTATAATAGCCAGTCCTCTCCTCTTTCCCAGACTGCGGACAAGTATGCTTCCACACTCTCTTTGAAGTTACGCCTACCACTGTAACAGTTTTAGCCAGTGGTCAGCAAGCAGAAGGGATGTGAATGTGCTGCTTGTAGTTTGAAGCGTTTAATCACTGGTGCCAGACGCTCTAGTGTTCCCTTCTCCTGCTGGAACTTTTAGAGAAAAGATCATGATCTAGGAAGTCCAGAGAAGCCTGAATTTTTGAGATGAGTCACGGGGAACAGTTGCCCTGATGGTCCCCTGTATTCTTAATGAACTCTGAATAGACAAGAAATAAACTTCCATTATGATAAGCTTTTTTGGGTTAGCTTCTGGTGTATAACTGACCACCCAATATCATAATTTATGTTTCTAGGAGTTGATAGGTTCAGTGAAGCTGCTTTTCCTTGGGTTTCTTCATAGGATGTCAGACAGTGGAAGCTAAGGCTAGAGTTATTTCAAGGCTTTTAGGCTCATGTGTCTAGAATGTCAAGTGGTACAGGATGGCTGGAGCAACTGGGGACTGATGAAACACCCCTCTTATCCAATCAGCCTCTTCATGTGGCTACTTGGGCTTCCTCCAGCGTGGCAGTTGGAGAGCTGTCATATTTCCTCCCTTTAGAGCAAGAGCCCCCAGAGGTCTAAGGGGGAAGCTGCAGTAGTCCTTATGGTCTTGCATCAGAAATCTAAGAATGTCCCTTCTACCACATTCTATTGGTCAGATCACTAAAGGCCAGTCCATATTAAAGGGAAGAAGAATTGGTTTTTTACTTCTTAACAAGAAGCACCAAAATAATTTGTGGTCATCTTTCATCTAGCAAAAAGCTACTCTGGAAAGTTGGCACTGTTTGTCCCTAAAGCATAATCTACTCTGTTCTGATGAACCCTCTGTGTTCCATTGATGGCTTAATCAAGAGTAGCTTGGGGGTTTGCAGGTGTGGGTGATGTTTCCAGAAAGCAGAGTGGGAACTACCTCGCCCCCTTTACCTTTTGTGGGTAGGCCCATCCTGTGAGGTGCCTGTTTGTGCCAAAGGTATTGGAAAGAATAGTTTTCAAGCCTTTGGGCAGCTACATGCATTGACAACATGGCGTTTTAAGGACATATAGGACTTAACAGGATTTTTGTTCAACTTGTTTCAAAAAGACCCAGAAGAATATAAGATTTATATAAACAAACATATATGGTTCAAATATCAGTCTTTTGCATCCTGAACCCTTTTTAAACATTGAATGATTGATGTAAATAAACAATTTGCCAAACAAAGTAAGAACATATTTCAATGGTAGAAACCTTTAACATACATTAACAAAAATAGACCTTGATAAAATTGGCACCTTGGGACCTGATATTAAGAGGATAATCAATGAAAGATAGAAGATTGTAGTAAGATTACAGACTTCATAACAATAGGGTAGATAAATAATAAAAAATGTTTTTCCCATTGAGGATGGTGAAACTGGTACAGAAATATTAAATAAGCTAAACCATGTTGTAAAATTAGTCCATAAAGTAATAATAGTACAGGAATTTAATTACACAAACAGATTTGCTAAATGCCTTACAGGAACAAGGAGTGGAGAGAAAATTTAAATAGGACATTTTCTAGAACAGATGGTAGAGAAACCAGTACAGGTGAAAATGCACTGAACTGTCTCAGGCTGGCGACTAGAAACAAAGCCAGAAGGAGCCTTGATAAGCTGCTGACCCCTTCTTGGTTAAAGAGACTCACTAATTTATCTCAAAACTAGTATGTGAGCTCAGAAAAAGCATCATATAAGAGAAATATACACAAATCAATTATCTTCCTATATACCAGTAAGAATTAATTTTAAACTGTAGCCCTGGCTGGGTAGCTCAGTTGGCTAGAGTGTTGTCCCAATATAAAATATATACAAATCAATTCTCTTCCTATATACCAGTAAGAATTAATTTTAAACTGTAGCCCTGGCTGGGTAGCTCAGTTGGCTAGAGTGTTGTCCCACTATACCAAGGTTGTAGGTTTTTTCCCTGGTCAGGGTGCACACAAGAAACAGTCAATGAATGCATAAATAAGTGGAACACCAAATCGATGTTTCTTCCTCTCCTCCTTACTCTCTCTCTCTCTTTAAAAATGTGTAATATAACAAATATCTCATTTAAGAGAAAAAAAACCTAAAGAAACAAGTAGGACATATGAAAGAAAAAAAAGAACAGCTAGAAGACTTTATGTGGTGTAGGTACCAATTTTCCTATATTAATCTCTAAATTCAATGCAATATTCAACCTAAGTTGAATTTTATAGAATTCTGAAATTTTATCTTAAAAAGGTAATGCTTAAGACTAGCCCACAGGACTTTGAGAAAGAACAGTAATATAGGTCTTACCCTCTCAGATACTGAAATCTGCTATAGGGTTACAATAAAACAGGAAGGTAGTTGTGTAAGAAGAAGCAAACAGGTAAATGGATCAGAATAAAGACTCAAGAAATCAAACTATATGGATGTTTACATGTGTTAAAGGTGGTATATTAGTCATGGTAAAGTAGACTTGGGCTGCAGTTAAACACCCAAAGCATCTCAGAGACCTGACTCTGAAAGCTCATTTCTCTGCATGAAAAAGCCACCCTGGGTCTCAGAGAACCTAGAGGTGAACAAGAGGCAGTATCTTCGCAATACAGCTACTCAACTCTTGCAGCTCTACAGCTCCACATGACATCTCCTCCATGATTACCCCAGGGAAAGAGAAAAGTCAAATGCTGCCAGGAACTTTTGGCTTTCTTAGACTACAAGCAGCACATCCACTGTTCAGCTCAAAGTCGCTAGCTAGAACGTATCATAAGACTGCCTAACTTATAGGAAGGGTGACGGTCCATGGCAACATAATTTCCATGTACACTGATGATGTCCACAACGGTATTTCAACTCAGTGAGAGAGACATTGCATTAATTCGCGGTAGTGTTAGGACATTTCCTGTATATCAAGAAAAAGACTATCTCTGTATACCTCAATCTTTACATCAAGTTAAATTTCAGATCAAGTAATGAAAAAGCACAGAATAACAAATGCTCTTGGAGGAAACAATTCTATAATCATCTAATGGGCAAAGCCTGCCTTAGTGTCATGGGATAGGGACCCAGCCCAGAGTGGGTTTGCTCAGGCCTACCTGTAGTGTGTAGGTTCTTAACTTCGTGTAGGAAAGGTTTTGCAAAACAGTAGGCCAGGTGATTCCAGAGTGTGTTTATTAAAGCTGGGGACAGTGACAGGAAGGATGGGATTAGGGTAGAAGTAAGAGGAGAGAGCTCAGGTGGGGCCGCTTTGCCTCACTGGAGAGTCAGAGGAGAAACGGGGCCTTGGAGACAGGCTCGGGGTGAGCCCAGGGTAAGCTGCCACTGTCCACTGCTCCCTGGTTGCAGGTCTCGTAGGGCCCCTTAGTGTTTTGTTTTTTTTTTCTTTTTTTGTATTTTTCTGAAGCCGGAAACGGGGAGAGACAGTCAGACAGACTCCCGCATGCGCCCGGAACGGGATCCACCCGGCACGCCCACCAGGGGGCGATGCTCTGCCCATCCGGGGCGTCGCTCTGTCCCGACCAGAGCCACTCTAGCGCCTGGGGCAGAGGCCAAGGAGCCATCCCCATCACCCGGGCCATCTTTGCTCCAATGGAGCCTAGGCTGCAGGAGGGGAAGAGAGAGACAGAGAGGAAGGAGAGGGGGAGGGGTGGAGAAGCAGATGGGTGCTTCTCCTGTGTGCTCTGGCCAGGAATCGAACCCGGGACTTTTGCACGCCAGGCCGACGCTCTACCACTGAGCCAACCGGCCAGGGCCCTCTTAGTGTTTTTGAAGAAGTAAAATTTCATACCTGAGAACAGGCAGGGCGTACTCCAGAGAGAAGAGTGCTGGCATCTTTTGTCTTGAGGGGTTTTGATCTTTCTTCTGCGGGAGAAAACCTTAGGGGACGGTTTCAGTAGGATATGCAGCAGCTTTGCAGGTGTGTTTTTAATATGCTGATGCATCACACTGAGTGTACAGGGGAGTTTGGGATTGTCCTCTGGTCAGCTTCACTGCTTTACTTTTATCCTAGGCCTGTCTGGCTGTAATCTGGTTTTGTTATTTGTTCTGTTGCCTTCATGTGTCCTTGGGTTTGGTCGGCACAAATGGCATTAGTTGGGTCTCTGTCCTGTATCTCCCTGACCCAGAGTGATTTAAGCTATTTATTCTTTGGTCAGAGACAAGAGGTATAAACCATTTGTTCTCAAGTGTTCTTGGTTCGGAAAGATAAAGTAGTGTGATTCACTAGCCGGCTGTAAATTGGTCAAATTGTTTGACTTTTTTTTAATGTATTTTCATTACATTTATTTATTTTTTTAATTTAAGAGAAAGAGAGAAACATCTGTTGTTCCACTTTTTTATGCATTCATCGGTCAATTCTTTTATGTGCCCTGACCAGGGATCGAACCTGCAATTGAGTTCTCTGAAAGAGTTGTGTGGGATTGCAAGTCTGTTTTCCCCTTGATTATGTTTTAGAACCTAGTGTTTGAGTATCTATCTCTGAAGTGCTGCTGAAGCATTTGATATAGTGTCTTCAGGTTGTCAGGGTAATTATGTTAAGTACGCTAACACTTAGAAACACTCCAATATAGCAAACTAAGCTTGTTGGCTTGATTGCTGTGGCAGAAACATATCTGCAGAAATTGGAAGAGACCCTATTAAATTAGTGCTCTGTGAACTTATTTGACCACTGAACATTTTTCCACCTTAATTTGTGAAACGGAGTATGTTTTGTTCATTTAAAACGTCTTTCAGCTCTGGCCAGATTGCTGAGTTGTGGAGCGTCATCCTGGAGCACAGAGGTTGTTAGTTTGATATCCTGGTCAGGGCACATACAGGAGCAGCTCAATGTTCTTCTCTCTCTCTTTCCTTGCCCTTCTTTCTCAAAAACAAAACAACTAAAAAACATCTGTAAGTCAGGATCCAAGGAAAAGACTTCAGTTAGTATAGTGCTTCATGTATACCAAATCCCGAGTGATATGACAAATACCTGCTGAATTTAAACATTGAATCGGTGTAGATTAGTTTGTGGATGCTATTTTAAGCTCAGATGTTGAATTCATGAGGCATATAACAGCATATAGCATTTGGTTCAGTTATGGAGCAAGAATACAATGCTACACCAAAAAGATATGTCGAAATATTCCTGCTTGTATTTCTCAAGTCTTGTGTAGAGGACACTTAAGCCTAGAGTACTTCTTAAAAGAATAAATAAAATAAAATTTGATTTCTTCTCCCACCCAATTCCTCACACATCTGAGCTCCTCTCAAGTCTCTCTCTGACATGCACTCCCCTCCCTCCGAAACACACATCCCCCTTTTTATAGCTAAGCATCTTGTTCCTCTCTTCCTTCAACACGAGCCCCTTAAGTGATAGACTCACTCAAGGATGGGGGAGAAAAGAGACTGGAGGAGTCCAGGCTGACTTTACTTCAAAGAGAAAACTGACAAATCACTGATAAACCATGGACTCCATGAGCTCTGATACTCATTGGTATATTACACCATTCATAAACATGCTAACAAGAGCAGTTATGTGTATTGATATATTTGCTAATTTTTACTTATATTTGTGAAGGTTTTCTAAGAAAATTATTTCTTATGTTTGATTTTATGTAATAGATACTGATCAATTTCTATGCATACTAAATTTCCAAGAAACATAATTTTCAGAGATGTTACTGATTTTTTTTTTTTGTATTTTTCTGAAGCTGGAAATGGGGAGGCAGTCAGACAGATTCCCGCATGTGCCCGACCGGGATCCACCCGGCACGCCCACCAGGGGCGATGCTCTGCCCATCCGGGGCGTCGCTCTGTCCCGACCAGAGCCACTCTAGCACCTGGAGCAGAGGCCAAGGAGCCATCCCCAGCACCCGGGCCATCTTTTGCTCCAATGGAGCCTTGGCTGCGGGAGGGGAAGAGAGAGACAGAGAGGAAGGAGAGGGGGAGGGGTGGAGAAGCAGATGGGTGCCTCTCCTGTGTGCCCTGGCCGGGAATCGAACCTGGGACTTCCGCACGCCAGGCCGACGCTCTACCACTGAGCCAACCGGCCAGGGCCTACTTACTGATTTTTAAAGCATCATTTAGTATTTGAATGTATTTTCCAATCGTCGTTTATGTCAAATTACCATCTCTAAGGTGAGTTACAAATGCTCGGTTGACAGTGCACTAAATAATAAAATTGGTAGTTGTAGGAGATAGCATATATGTCAACCATATAAAAGATATTCAGAAATTGTTTTGGGCCTTAATTCATTAGAAAACTTTATTAGTTTTAGCCAAGTAAGTTTTTTGTTTGGTTGGTTGGTTTTTTTGTGACAGAGACAGAAAGAGAGAGACAGAGACAGAGAGAGAGACAGATAGGGACAGACAGACAGGATGGGAGAGAGGTGAGAAGCTTCGTTGTAGCACCTTAGTTTTTCATTGATTGCTTTCTCATATGTGCCTTGACTGGGGGGCTATAGCACAACAAGTGACCCCTTGCTCAAGACAGTGACCTTGGGCTCAACCCAGTAACATTGGGCTTCAAGCTGGTGACCACAGGGTCATGTGTATAATCCCACACTCAAGCCAGTGACCCTGCGCTCCAGCTGGTGAGCCTGGGCTCAAGCCGACCTCGGGGTTTACAAACTTGGATCCTCTCCATCCCCTCTATCCACTGTGCCACCTCCTGGTCAGGCAGCCAAGTAAGTATTTATGAATAGTTTCAGCTTCACATATATCACATCAGACACACTTCATAAAATCAGATTTGTAAATGATTAGCTAATGTTTTAGTATGAAAGGCACTATAACTTGCTCAATGTTGTTAATGGAAAATATTTTGCTATCATTAAAATACAAAATTTATAATGTATATAGAACACTTTCATCTGTCAAAGTGATATTGTATTCCAAAGAGGATCTATTATGAATTCATAAACAAATAAGGAAAGAGCAAGTGGAGATTGCCAAAGGTATTCTGAAGTAAGTTTATTCATTTTGTGATAACGCAATTGAGCTAGATACTTGTAGTTGGCATGATTTTCTATGTGTGTGTGACTTTAACTAAAGCATTTAAAAATTTCATCTCCTTGAAGTTTATTTAACATAAGGTAATGTTGATCATATTGGAAAATACAATGAATGAGGTAGGTTATGAAATAGCACATGTAGTATACAATAGTGGAAAGTGCATGTGTTGGTGCACACACAAAAAACGGGATATATATATCAACAATTTCCTAGCAGTTAATGTTGTAGTGTGTAGTTATAACATATAGTTTATAGGTAATGCTATATCGGTATATATAGAACTTCCTAGTTTTTTACAACTTACACATTTATGCATAATTTATTTTTTAAATATATATTTCAATTTATTTATTGATTTTGGAGACAGAAGAAGTGGGAGAGAGACAGACAGACAGAAACATCAATCTGTTCCTTTATGTCTGAGGCCACTGGTCCGAATCCCTGGGCTTGCCTGGTCAAGACACATATGGGAGTTGATGCTTCTTGCTCCTCCCCCTGTCCTTATCTCTTTCTCTCTCTCTCCCCATCTGCCTCTCTGAAAAAAAAACAACTGAATAAATAAAAATTTTTTAAAAAGCATCTATTCCTTTATGTCCCCTGATTGGGGAATAAAACCTGCAAATGTTGCATATTAAGATAATGTTTTAATGAACTGAATTATCCAGCCAGGGCCATATTTATTCATAATTCAATTAATTTTTAATCAGTCAGTTTATCTTGATGGTATTTAGGTTATTTCTAAACTTACTCTCCTAAACAGTGTTGTAATGAATAATCTTGTACACACAACATACTGCATATATGTAAGTACATCTGCAGAATAGTTTTCTAGAAATAGAATTGCTGACTTTAAGGAGATATGCATTTGTTACCTTGACACCCATAGCCAATGGTCCTTTACAGAGATTGTCCCAGTTTATGCTTCCATGAGCAATATGTGGAAGTACCTATTTCCACATACACCCTGAATGCCGCCTGTGTTTATTCAATTTTGCCCCAAAACTTGCTTACTTCAGAAAACGTAAAAACCACACAGCAAACAAATATTTTGGTGGCATTATAAATGATTCCCTCCTCTTCTGTTTTTTTCCTCTGATATATATAAATATATATATATATATATTCTAGATTTTCAAATTAACAGAAAAAATGTCAAGTTATAGAACAGTAGAATATACTACTATGGTATAAAAAAAATGTTGGGAAAAGAAGTATGTAATTTTTTATCTGCATAGAAGTTCTATAAATAACCCATACTCCCAGGAATCAGAGAGGTATTTCCCAGTATCTTCCCAGTTTCAACCTCTATTTAAAATGTCAAGGGCCTCCACAATCAAAATACTCAGAGAATGCAGAGAGGCCTGCGATGTCATAGGGGTCCCTCTCTCACCCATCATCTCGAGATGCATTGTGTATATGAGGCTCACAGGATCACCTCCCACATTTAATTCTGAAGCTTCTCCATTATATATGGTAAAGCCTACTTGATGTCTCCCAGCAGGCCCACCACAAAAATACTGGTTCTATTTACTATGCATAGGCTATTCTTAGTCAGGCACCACCTAAAGGGCCTTTCAGAGGCAATTCCTTATTCTCCTAAACAAATGTCAGTTAGTCTATTTGCAAGTCCAAATGAGGAAATCAGATCTAGTCCCTTGCTTGTTGTGGGCATGTCCCCTGTAAAGGAAGTGAGTAGATCTCAGGCATCTAACATAATTCCTTCCTCCCAGCAAAATACACAACAGTGTCTCAGGGAATTTGGATGGCTGGGAATGGGGTAAGATAGAGATTTTAAATGGAATAACTTTTTGTTCAGGTGAATGTACTACCTATTAAAAATGATTAGATAAATATAAATAGCGAAAGTAATAAATTAGAAATATGCAGTATACAACCAATAGAACATGATATTTCTGGATTTCCTATTTTGTCCACATTCATAGAACATGCTTATACGCAATAGTTAAACATTGCCAACTCAATTTTGGTAATGGCATATTTGGCACAGGGAAGACTGGGAGCTAGGAAGAGAATGTAACAGGATTAGAATTCTTTGGCTAAGAACAGTACAGATCGTTGTGTTTGGTTTTGGACCTCTGCCTAATAACTGCCCTTTTCTTCCTCCTGAAATATATTAGTGGATTTTATGGCTTTCTGAATATATTAATGACATTTCCATTTTTAAGTTTGACCATTAAATTTTGTGTTTTCTGGAGTAATAGCTAGACTTCAGGTCATTACCATAGTAGTTTGTCTTGGTCACTTTATTGGCTTAGCAAGACAGAACTGTTTTGCCTCAGGTACAGATATATATAGTATTGTACAGGCCTAGGATTTGGGTTGGATTTGGCCTGTGACTTGTTATTTACGTGACTTCAAAGTAACTCAGCTTCTCTGAGTAATGAATATGTTTCACTAATAGGATCCCCATCTGTAAAATGGGGATACTAAAGCCAAGTGTTTTAGTCCAGATTCCTGCGACAACAGAGCCTGAGGCCAGGTGGAAAGCACTGATCCTTCATTTGGGCGAGCATGAGCACACGTGTGTTCTTGTCTGTGTGTGTGTTTGTGTGTGTGTGTGTATATATGAAAATCTAGAGCAGCAGGGGTGAGGGGAAGAAGGGAAGTGAGGCCCAGGAAAGAACAGAGCCAAGGTAACGAGCAGGTATGTGTCAGCCTGGCACATGCACCAGACCAGTCCATCGGAGGGCGGAAAACAGGGAGTGTATCAGCCGGCCTTCACCCACGTACATCCTCTTCCCTGCTGGTGAAAGTTTGCATCAAAGAAATTTAACACTTCCACTGTTCCATGTGGCTTAATTTAGCCCTTTTAGCTGCCGTTCAAGATGCCATATCCCAAGCCCTGTGGTGTACTAGTTCATCAAAATCCACAGGTGTTTGGAGACTGCCTGGCTGCTTAGTGGTAGCCATGAGGAAGGTTCCAGCATTTATGGAACAAGTGTCCGCCCACTCCAGGCAATGTGCATGAGCTGGAGCAGAGTGGGCGTGCATTCCTGGATGTGGGTGGCGTTCAGAGAATTGAGAATATGCATAATAATATTTGCATCCAGTATACCCACTTTGCTGCTTGTGTGTGTGTGTGTGTGTGTGTGTGTGTGTGTGTGTGTGTGAGATGGTTAAATAAAATTAGCTGTGTTTCATGCCTGATGCACTGAAGCTATCAACAATGCTTGTTTCTTCAAATAATTATAACTGTCCTGGTTTTATCTCCTTGGGATATGACTAAAATTAAGGATATAGTAGATATGTTTATCCTTTGAACACTCAGAAGAATCTTTTTTTCTTTTCTGAAGCTGGAAACAGGGAGAGACAGTCAGACAGACTCCCGCATGCGCCCAACTGGGATCCACCCGGCACGCCCACCAGGGGGCGACGTTCTGCCCACCAGGGGACGACACTCTGCCCCTCCGGGTCGTCGCTCTGTCGCGACCAGAGCCACTCTAGCGCCTGGGGCAGAGGCCAAGGGGCCATCCCCAGCGCCCAGGCCATCCTTGCTCCAATGGAGCCTCGCTGCGGGAGGGGAAGAGAGAGACAGAGAGGAAGGAGAGGGGGAGGGGTGGAGAAGCAGATGGGCGCTTCTCCTGTGTGCCCTGGCCGGGAATCGAACCCGGGACTCCCGCATGCCAGGCCAACGTTCTACCACTGAGCCAACTGGCCAGGGCCAGAAGAATCTTTTTTGAAAGTTGCTACAAGAGCAGATTCTAAAAGTTCTTATCACAAAGAAAAAGACATCTTTTTTCCTTTTTTGTATCTATATGAAATGATGAATGTTGACTAAACTTGTATGGTAATCATTTTACAATATATAAAAGTGAAGTCACTTAAACTTAAATAGTGCTGTATGTCAATTATATCTTAAGAAAATTGAAAAAAAATCCCTTCTAACAATAACAATTATCAACATGTTGTCAATACAGCTTTCTTAATATTTCCCTATATAACTTATAAAGCAAATCCTTGGTATAATAGTATTTTACTCACAGTAGCATCTGAATTATATCACTGAGAAATAACTTAAGAAATTGCATGGTCATTGTATCTAATAAAATGAACAAAATTGCTTAATACCCTCTGATACACCACAGTCTGTTTAAATTCTCCCAATTTCTTGGCTATGTCGTTTAAGACATAGATATGATTAAGTCACAGACAAGGTCAATGAATTGTATTTGGTTTATAAGTCTATAGATTTCCTTTACACCATTTATGTGTTGATGAAACCTGTTCCATTTGTCCTGTAGAAGTTCAAATCTACCCTCATCTTTAACCTCTGGTAATCACTGATTGATTATTGGTGCACAGACTTTTGTATTTTCCGTCATGTTGTCCAATAGAAGCAGAGTATGAAGACTTTCCAGTGTGACTTTTCTCACATAACATAACGTGTTTGAGATTCTATCATGTTGCTGTACCAGTATGTTCCTTCCTATTGCTGGTTATATGCCATTGTTATGCTATCTTTTTCTAATTAAGGGTCATTTGAGTTATTTCCAGTTTGGGACAATGATGAATAAAACTAACATACACATTGGCATTAGGTTTTGGTGATAACTAGGATTTTCATTTTGCTTGAATGAGATTTCTGGGTCAAATTGTAAGGGTATATTTACCTTATAAGAAACTGCCAAACTGTTTTCCCTAGTAACAGTAAGAACCCTGTTGCGTTCCCCTGATCAGAGTATGAGAATTTAAGTTGCCTTATACCCTCACCAGCACTTGGGATTGTCAGGGGTTTTTGTTTGTTTAGTTAGTATTTTAGTCATTCTAATAGGTATGTAGTGGTGTCTAGTGGTTGTAATTAGCATTTCCTTATGACTAATGATGTTGAGCCCCCTTTCACCCACTTATTTGCCATATATATGTATATATCTTCTTTGGTTAAGTATTTGTTCTGGTCTTTGCTGGGTTCTTTGTTGGGTTATTTTCTTACTGTTGAGTTCTTTATATATAAAATATTTTGGATATAAGTCATAAAATAGACATGGAATTATCAAATACTTTTTAAGAATTAGTTTGTGGCTTATCTTTTCTTTCTCCACACAGTTTCTTTCATAATGAAAAATTTTAAATTTGGATGAAATCAAATCTATGTATTTTTTAAATAGATTATGCTTTCAGTGTTGTATATAAGGACTATTTACCTAGCTCAAGGACACAAACATTTTTTCCTGTGTTTTATTCTAAAAGTTTTATTGTTGAGTTAATTTTTTGCATAGGGTATGAAGTGTAAGTCCACGTTCATTTTATTCTTTATGGGTATCAAACTGTTTCAGCTCCTTTTGTTGAAAAGACAACAAATTATTTTTTATTCAGTTACCGTTGCATCCTTGTCATCAACTGACTATATTTGTGTGGGTCTATTTCTCGGTTTTCTATTCAGTTCCATTGATCTAGACTTCTGTCCTTTCGCTAACTCCTCACAATGAAAGCAGGGATGGTCCTGTGTTCGTTTCCATGAGGTCAGCAGCATGGCAGGCCCCTGATGTCTTTCTGCCCTGCCACCGTCGGGATGTGACTTTCATCCTTACTGGTCCAGGACAATCTTGATCCCTGGACATCAGATTAACACTGCAGGCAAAGAGAAGGTTCAGGGGCCAGGGGCTTTTTTTCTGGAGAAAAATAGCACTTTATGTGGTTAAGTCATTGGTATAGCGCTTCCTTTTAAACATGAACCCAATTTTCCCTGATACCTTATTAATTTTATCATGCATATATCAAATGGTATTGTTACTATTCATTTCCTTTTTAAACCTTCAAAATGCACACAGAGCCTACCATCTCAACCTAACATCTCTCCATGTTCCTGGCAGGGCATGTAGTGTCCTTGAAGACAAGCAGGAAGCCCAGGGTTTGGGAGAAGAATAAGTAACAGGGCAGGACATAGGAGGCAATGTCAGAAAGTTGCTCTGATGATGACCTGGGACGTGGAAAAAAGCTGACTTTTCTTCTAGGATAAATAGGGAGTGATTGCAAGGTTTTGAGCAAAGGAAATGTTGTAACAGGGTCACTCTGACTGTAATTTTGTAATTGACTCTAGCTGTTTAGTGTGCACCACACTGATCTGAAAGGCTCGTAAAAACCACTGATTGCTGGCTTTCATCTCCAGAGTTTCTGATTCAAGAGGTATGGGGCGTGGCCTGGGAAGCGGCACCTAAAACAAGTAGCCAGGTGAGGCTGATGTTACTGGTCTGGGTGCCACTTTGAGAACCACTGTATTGTAGGGAGTAAGTGGCAGCAGGAAAGCCTTTAAGCTCCTCTGTCACTCTAATCAATACGGTCACATTATACTTTAAAATATCAAACAGAAAATAGTGTTCTTTTTCATTGTAGCCATTCTTTTCTTGATTTTTCTCAAAAAAGAAAAAAATGCAAAGAGTGAATTGAATATTGTTGCGTTGAGCTCTCCCCTGGAATGACCTTACTGTGACAACCTCCAGAGCCAAGGTACAATTGGGGTAATATATGAGACAATCTTGATGTAGTTGAAACTGTATATCAATGCTATTTCCTGTTATTATGAGTCTGATGATAAAATCAGGCCGAGTCAGTGGATCAGCTTGCATCATTAGCATAAACATGTTAAAAGGGAAGTTAGCAGTGTGATGATTGTGTGTGTCTTGCTAGCTGGTGTTAGAACTAGAGAACTCTGATACAGTTTCTTAACGAGATCCTAAAAATACTTTGTCATTAGTATAGTCAACAGTATTAACAGTTTGACCCAAATAATTTTTGTGGGGAGTTGTCCTATGGATTGTAGGAAGTTTTATAGCATCCCTAGCCCCTACCCCTAGATATAGGTACCAACTTCCTAGTTCTAACAATTGAAATTATTTTCAAACATTATCAAAACATACCCTGGGGGGCAAAATTGTCCCTGGTGGAGAACTACTGTTGTATATATAGTTATTTATGTCTTGATTCATTTATAAAAAAGAAAGATAGTAGTCAAGAACAGTGCTCTAGCCCTGGCCGGTTAGCTCAGTTGGTTGGAACTTTTTTCTGATACACCAAGGTTGTGGGTTTGATCCCCAGTCAGGGCACATACAAGAATCAACCAATGAATGCATAAATAAGTAGAACAACAAATTGATGTTTCTCTCTCTCTCTCTCTCTTCCTTTCTATCTAAAATAAATTTAATTCTTTTTATTTATTGATTGATTTTTACAGAGAGACGAAGGAGAGAGAGAGAGGGAGGGAAGAAGCAGGAAGCATCAATTCATAGTAGTTGTTTCTTTTTTTTTTTTTTTTTTTTTGTTGTTGTTTTTTTTACAGAGACAGAGAGAGAGTCAGAGAGAGGGATAGACAGGGACAGACAGACAGGAACAGAGAGATGAGAAGCATCAATCATTAGTTTTTCGTTGTGCATTGCAACACCTTAGTTGTTCATTGATTGCTTTCTCATACGTGCCTTGACCGTGGGCCTTCAGCAGACCGAGTAACCCCTTGCTTGAGTCAGTGACCTTGGGTCCAAGCTGGTGAGCTTTTGCTCAAACCAGATGAACCCGTGCTCAAGCTGGCAACCTCGGGGTCTCGAACCTGGGTCCTCGGCATCCCAGTCCGTCACTCTATCCACTGCGCCACCACCTGGTCAGGCAGTAGTTGTTTCTTATATGTGCTTTGACTGGGCAAGCCCAGGGTTTGAACCGGCAACCTCAGTGTTCCAAGCTGACATTTTATCCACTGCACAGGTCAGACAAATTTTTAAAAAATTGAAAAAAATACAGAACATTGCTCTAATTGTCACCTACTTGGAATATTGCCCTTGAGAGATGCTAAGTGAAAGATGCTTAACTACTGGACAGTGAGGGAGCTGTGATTGGGTGAACATTTTCTGAAAGCTTCTATAGTTTCACTGTCTCAATCTTATCCTTTTCTCAACATCGCCAGTGACACAAAAGCACCACCATCAAAGAATAAGCCACTCTGGATAAAGATGGAGTTTTACCCACTTAGGGGGTTATGACCAGGGCTTTTCATTATTATTTTTTTAAGAATTTATTTATTCATTTTAGAGAGGAGAGAGAGAGAGAGAGAGAGAGAGAGAGAGAGAGAGAGAGAAGGAGGGAGGAGCAGGAAGCATCAACTCCTATATGTGCCTTGACCAAGCAAGCCCAGGGTTTTGAACCAGTGACCTCAGCGTTCCAGGTTGACGCTTTATCCATTGCACCACCACTGGTCAATCCCATTATTATTTTTTCAATCAGTCTGAAAAGCTGATATAACATCAAAGCAGCTATCAAATCTCTAAACCATAACTTCCCTTTTATTTCTCTGGTGTGGGCAAGAAAACATGTTACCCATTTATTGATTAAGAAAGTCTCAGTGTCTTACTACTGTAGTTATTTTTAAAGTAAAAATGTGGGGTTCAGCTAAAGGTACATGAAACGCTGAGGCACCTCTTCCTGCCTGTTGGTAAGGAGAAATCCTAAAAGCTAACACCAGCATAGAATATAACTCCCAAAAAGATAAAACTAATGTTGAATACATGTATATGTATCTAAGAAATACATATAGAATGAAAAGTCATATATTTATATGTATATAATTGGAAATAATTTTAGACTTATAGAAGAATAGTAATAGTGATGCAAATAGTCCCCATTCCCCCTCACCCAGGTTCCCTTACCATTAACATCTTATGATTAGCAAAACCAGATATTACCATTGGTACAACATTAATTGAGCTGCCTTATTTGAAGTTCACTAGTTCTTCCCACTGAGTCCATTTTTTCTGTTTCAAGATCTAACTCAAGATTCTATGGTGCCTTTAGTTGAGCTGCCTGCTTGCTTTCCTCCAGTCTTTAACAGTTCCTCAGTCTTTCCTTGTCTTTCATGACCTTGGCAGATAGAATATACCTCAATTTGTACTGACGTGATGTTTTCTCAAGATTAGATTGAGGTTCTGCACTTTTGGCAAGAAAACACCACCCAAGTGATGCCGTGTCCTTCCCAGAGCACCCTCCCAAGGTGTTCGGGATGAAACTGTATCTCATGACCATGACTTTTATGCTTATTCACTTCGTTGAGGAGGGGTGTGCCAGGTTCCTTTTCTGTAAAGTTACTGGTATTTTTATTTTTGTTTTTTTCCCCCTTTGATAATTAATCGATACCTTGGGGAAGACACTTTGACACTTTCACCTACTAAATTTAGCTTTTATCAGAGGACCTTGTCTGCAACAATGATTTCTCTGGTGTTTGCCTTGTCTTGATCTTTGATTCCCTCATTCCTTCTAACCCATTAGTTAGAATTCTCCACTAGGTGGTGCTTTCTATTCTCTATCACTTATTTATTATTCAACTATTTGTTCTATTGGCATGAATGCATTGAGGGTTCTTTAGTTCGATAGTCCAATTCTATCATTATTTGTTTAGTTGGTGAAACTGACCTAGCTTTGGCTGTTAGGGTCCTTTCCAGTTGGTGCCTGTGTCTTTTCAACATGTCCATATCCTTTCCTGAGTATTTCCTTACCTTTTTGACACACAAGAGATCCTAGGCTCATTTTGTAGTTTAAAATCATGTCTCCTTTTTCTTCTCATTTTAAAATGTAGGGTGATTCACAGTGGCCAAGACATGTGAACCAAAGTGTCCCTCAATGAAGGATTGGATAAAGAAGATGTGGTACATATATACAATGGAATACTACTCAGCCATAAGAAATGATGACAGGCCCTGGCCGGTTGGCTCAGCAGTAGAGCGTCGGCCTGGCGTGCGGGGGACCCGGGTTCGATTCCCAGCCAGGGCACATAGGAGAAGCGCCCATTTGCTTCTCCACCCCCCTCCCCTCCTTCCTCTCTGTCTCTCTCTTCCCCTCCCGCAGCCAAGGCTCCATTGGAGCAAAGATGGCCCGGGCGCTGGGGATGGCTTCTTGGCCTCTGCCCCAGGCACTAGAGTGGCTCTGGTCGTGGCAGAGCGACGCCCCGGAGGGGCAAAGCTACGCCCCCTGGTGGGTAGAGAGTCGCCCCTGGTGGGCGTGTTGGGTGGATCCCGGTCGGGCGCATGCGGGAGTCTGTCTGACTGTCTCTCCCTGTTTCCAGCTTCAGAAAAATCAAAAAAAAAAAAAAGAAAAAAAAAAGAAATGATGACATAGTGCCATTTACAACAACATGGATGAACCTTGAGAATATTACAATGAGTGAAATAAGTAGATCAGAAGAAGCTAAGAACTGTATGATTTCATGCATAGGTGGGATATAAAACTGAGACTCATGGACCTATATAGATTAAAATAAAGTGCTTACCAGGCAGAGGGGAACATGGGGAAGGGGGTGGGAGAAGGGTATAAAAAGGGACAAATATAAGGTGATAGAAAATGATTGGATTTTGAGTGGTGGGTATACAACATAATCAACAGTTCAAATGCTATAGATATGTTTACCTAAATCCTATGTACTCTTATTGATCAATGTCACCATGTTAAATTTAATTTTCTAAATAAAATTGAAAAAAATATTAAATTAAAAATAAATAAAATAAAATGTAGGGTAAAAAGGATCTTTCATGTGGTTCGAAAAAACATAACTAAAATATACAAAGTGAAATAAGTGTCTTAAAATAAGAAAAAATGGTTTAATCCCGGTGAGAGAAGTGAGGTGGTAGAATTGAAGGGAAAATATGAAATGAACATGAGGAAGAGCCATGCATATGACAGGTAGACAGAACAAGTGGGTTTGAGAAGAGAAACAAAGTAAGTGAGTGTGGAGAAAATGATGTTTTTTAAATGAAATGACTCTAAGACACTGTAAATGATAAAAGTAATTCAAAAAGAGAAGTACTGTCAAAATTTTAAAGAAACAATAATTCACATTTGAGTTTGTATAACATTTGGGTATTATGTAATATTAAAATGCAATACATCATTCTCACTATGATAACATTTAGGAAAATTGGGAAAACATTAAAATAAATCCAATCTTTCATTGTTCAGGTTCTTTTAGTTACAGAATCTGTGGAATTTATGAACGGCTCCATTCTCTGAGAGGGACTATAAGTTGATTTATTTTTATTTTTATTATTTTAAAAATGTAGGGGAAACAAAATGGATTTCATAAACCATTTTTTTTTACAGAGACAGAGAGAAGGACAGATAGGTATAGACAGATAGGAAGGGAGAGAGATGGGAAGCATCAATTCTTTATTGTTCATTGATTGCTTTCTCATATGTGCCTTGACCGAAGGGCTCCAGCAGAGCGAGTGACCCCTTGCTGAAGTCAGCAACCTTGAGCTTCAAGCCAGTGACCTTTGGGCTCAATCCAGCGACCATGGGGTCATGTCTATGATCCCACGCTCAAGCCAGTGACCCCTTGCTCAAGCCAGATGAGCCTGCACTCAAGCCGGCAACCTTGGGGTTTCGAACCTGGGTCCTCTACATCCCAGTCTGACACTCTATCCACTGTGCCACTGCCTGGCAGGCCATAAACCATTTTTAAAAATTATCCATAGAAAGGCTAAGCATTGGTTAGCCATCATTCATTCTGCTTTTGGTCCTCGCCCTGATGGCAGTAATCCTAAATTATAGTTTTGGGCTCTAGAGCTGGTGTCAGTCTCCCGATAATTGGGAATTGATGGCACAGGTGGTAGCTTTGCCTTCCAAGCTTTGTGTCCGCTACCTTTTTTTGTTCTAATCTAAATTTCTCCCCAGGGTAGGAAAGAACTTGTTCTATGGCTTTAAGGTGAGTTGTGTACATTTTGAACAAAGAGATAATCTCTATTTGAAAAAAGGAGCCCTATTAATATTTTTTAACTGGTCACTTTTTTTTCCAACTTACTCTCAAATCTCAAAACAGTTCCAATCAAAATCCGCACAGGATACTTAAAAAAACTGAAAAGTTATTCTTAAATTTATGATGAAAGAAATGATTTTGAAAAAAGAAAAGATAAGAGGAAGGACATGCCAAATGAGCCATGTCTCTGCTGCTTTGAAAGGGTTTCTGTTCTAGACAAGTTCTACCAAGGGAAAAACTCTAGCCAGCAACCTTGGGCTCAAGCTGGTGAGCCTTGCTCAAACCAGATGAGCTCACACTCATTTCACCAGAAATAAAGACATGCTACAAAGCCATAGCAATAAGAACAGAATCTTGGGACCATATAGAAAGCCGATTAAAAAAGAACCAAACCACATTCATGTATATATGAAAACTTGGTATAAGAGACAGGTGATACCTCTAATCAGTAGAGAAATGATGATTTGTGTACTAGGAGGTATGGTACTAGGGAAACCAGGGAAACACGTGGAACTAAGGTTGGATCCTTTCCTAACACTGTATCTTCAATGAGTTTGGGGTGGGTAAGGACTTCTTAAGAAATACGCAAACAAGCACAAGCCATTAGGTAAAAATATGGATGGATATGCCTTCCCAAGTAATTAAGAGTTCCTGTTCAATGTAGTACATCATTGACAATGTTTGCGAGAGATTAAATGCTCTGTCAAAGACATATAAGATATTACTATCAATAATATGTAATGATATAAAGGAAAAAGTGGAAGCCCAATAGAAAAATAGGCGAAATATCTGAATAAGTCATTCATATTAGACACAGAAACAGCTAGCAAGTACATGAAGAGATACCTTACTACATTAGACATCAGATTAACAGAATACAACATTGATGATCATGTCTTTTTGGTGAAAGCAAAACAAAAAATTAAATTAAATTAAGAACACAGTGTTGGACCAGGCGGTGGCACAGTGAATAGAGCATCAGGCTGAGATGCGGAAAACCCAGGTTCAAGACCTCGAGGTCGCCAGCTTGAGTGTGGGCTCATCTGGTTTGAGCAAGGCTCACCAGCTTGAGCCCAAGGTCACTGGCTCGAGCAAGGGGTTACTCGGTCTGCTGTACCCCCCCCCCCCATCAAGGCACATATGAGAAAGCAATCGTGAACAACTAAGGAGCCACAACGAAGAATTGACGCTTCTCATTTCTCTCCCTTCCTGTCAGTCTGTCCCTATCTTTCTCTCTCTCTGACTCTCTCTGTCTCTGCCACACACAAAAAAAGAACTCAGTGATGTTGTATCCAGTGTTAAGAAGAATGTGGATAATGGGAGCCCTCGTGCACTCTCGGTACAAGTGCAGACAGAGCAATATTCAGAAGTGAAATAATTCATTATTTTTTGAAATCTCTAGAAGTTCCCCATGAGAATATAAAGCGTACGAATGCCTGCATAAAGGTCATTTGCAAAAGTGTTTCTTTAAGTGTTACCTGCGGGGCTGAGAGTAAGAGACAATCTGGTGTCTATCACTAGAAAAAAAAAGGAAATAAAAAAGCAATGGGTAGTGTGTAGTAGTGAGACTCCAAGAATTAGAAGTAGAAACAGTAAAGGGAGAATCCTAAAGAGTTTAGGGTGACAATAAGAAACTGAATGAGATCTAAAGCAAAATACTTGTGGTGGTGGTGGTGAGGGTGATAGACTAAGATAAAACGAGGGAGGACTTTGTACGAAACAATAAAAGTGTCGGGATTCAGAATTAGGTGCATGCTTTTTTTTTTTTAATATTTATTCCATTGAGTTTTAGAGAGAGAAAGCAAGAGAAACAGGAACATTGATCTGTTCCTGTATGTGCTCTAACCGGAGATTAAACTGGCAATCTTTGCACTTTGAGACGATGCTCTAACCAACTGAGCTATCTGGCCGGGGCAGGTGCATGCTTGTTTTAACTCTGCACCCAGCTGAACCAAATAAAATACTTTGGCATTTTTCCTCACTGCAGATATACAGACTGTCTTCTTTAGACTCTTAGTCCAACATCTACATGATAGATAAACATTAAAGCCACAATGAAAACAAATTTCTATCCTAGATATGTCCTGTTTTTATACTCAACAGCATTTAAAAAAAATCATTTTTATTATAATGACCAACACACATGCTTTTAATTTTAACATAAATTAAGAAACTCAGGTAGAAATGTATTTATTCACTTATGCACATAGCCTTTCTCACAGGGTTGAGTTATGGGTCTTTCAAAGCTTAATTAGCATATCTTAATATGATGCCAAATAATTTACTTTTATCTTATTCTCTTAGGTTGGTGATTTCCACTGAATCTGATGATCATCCTAATTGCTATCAAAATCAGGAAAATTAAGCTCAGGATAAATGTCCTATAACTTCAAATAGTTTAAATGAAAAGGAAAAAAATCCCATATCCTCAAATAGTTTAAATAAAACTCATTGATCATTCTTATATTTTTTATTTAAAATAAAATATTGTAAACCTTGTTTCTAAAGCAACAAATACCCTTCATTTGCTAAGAGGAAAAACTTTTTTTTCTTAAATGGTAACAGTTTTTTTCACCAAGTGAAATAATATGCAAGCACCTTTTGTATTCTATTAACCTGATTTCATTCCACTTCCTTTTTTTTTAGTTTAAAGGAGGAGGTCTATAATTAGTACATGAACACCCCAAACCATTCACTCCACTGTATAGTAACCAAGAACAAAGAGAGAAAATTGCATTCTATGGCATATGATTCCTGGAGATTAATGAAGCTGAAAACTCTCGTGCGGGTGGGGTCCTAAACTTGTTCTGATGGATTCTAGCTGATTTTTAGTATTTGAACCACTAGATGGTGATAGAGTTTATAACTACGCAGGTGAAATACACTGTGGGATCTTTGCATTGCTATATTATTCATGCATTTAATTTATTTACTTTAAATTATTCTTTAATTTTTTTTCCATTGATTTGAGAGAGAGAGAGAGAGAGGAAAGAAGAGAGAGGGAGAAAAGGGGTAAGAGAGAGAGAGAAACATCAATTTGTTTTTCTCTTAGTTGTTTCATTTAGTTGTGCCTGCATTCGCTGTTTCTTGCATGTGCGCTGAACAGGGATGCAACCCATGACTTCAGCGCACAGAGTCAATGCTCTATCCACTGAGTCACTGGCCAGGGCCCAAATTATTCTTTCTTATACAAATGTAATTATTACTCAGATAACTGAAAGGTACTATTAAGTTTTAGAGTCTTGTCATTTAAAGAATTTTTTTTAGCCTGCCCAGGTGGTGGCCCAGTGGATAGAGAATCGGCCTGGAATGCTGAGGACCCAGGTTCAAAACCGAGGTCTCCGGCTTGAGTACCGGCTCATCTGGCTTGAGCACGGATTCACCGCCTTGAGCGCAGGGTTGCTGGCTTGAACCTGGGTTCACAGATATAAATGACCCCATAATTGCTTGAGCAAGGGGTTACTCGCTCTGCTGTAGGCCCCCTGGTCAAGGCACAGATGAGAAAGCAATCAATGAACAACTAAGGTTCCACAAAAAAATTGATGCTTATCTCTCTCCCTTCCAGTCTGTTTGTCCCTGTCTGTCCCTCTATCTTTCTCTCTCTTGCTAAAAAAAAGAAAAACTTTTTTTTTAATTTTATGTATTGATTTTAGCAAAAGAGGAAGAGGGAGAGAGAGAGAGAGAGAGAGAGAGAGAGAGAGAGATTGAGCTGTTCCTCTATGCACCCTGACTGGGGATCAAATTGGCAACCTCCGTGCTCAGGATGATGAGCTAACAACTGAGCTATCCGGCCAGGGCTTAAAAATTTCATTTATTGATTTTTAGAGTGAGATAAAAGAAGGAAGAGAGAGAGAGGGAGAGAGAGAGAAACATCAATTTGCTGGGGATTTTTTAAATTTATTTTTGTTTTCATCAGTTGATTCTTGTATGTGCCCTGACTAGGGATTGAACCTGCAACCTCTGCATATTGGGAGGATGCTCTACCTAACATGAGCTGCCCAGCCAGGGCCCCTTGTCTCTATTTTGTTGTGTAATTTTTAATATTTCACATAAGTATTATGTATAAATATACTACATATAAAGATAAAATATAAGGTAAAGGTAAGTGTTAAATAGCAGCACATGTACCTTTTGTTCCTTGTCTTATAAATAAAGTTTCACCCCAGGACCTGCTGACTTTCACAAGTGAATAAGCAATTTTTTTGCTTACTCATTTAATAGTTTGACAAACAGCAAGAACTATATGGCGAAAATATATAACAAATAAATGACTATAGTCACTTGGCTCTCATCTGCTCCTAAATTCTTTTTAAGCTAATAATAACACTGGGGAACAAATTTTTGTTGCATCCACAAAAACACTTGTTCTTACCTAATTCGAGTGTGCTGAACTCAAATCTAACATTAGTTTTGCTCTGTAAGCTATGGTTTTTTTGCAATTCAAGATTTCAGGTTTTTCTCTTATTGTAAAATTTTCAACATTTAGTTTAACATAAGGAAGTAGAATGTCTTCTTGGGCATCATCTTTGTGAAAATATAATAATTTATATAATTCGGTAAAGAAACTAATACATTAAAAGATATGATTGCATGAGAATTTGTCTACAACTTCAAAATAACATATTAAAACACTTAATCATAAAATTTGTGCAAAACTTATTTAAATTCTATTCAGGCAAAAATTTGCGTTTGTAGCTCTTGTGTTTGTGTATTTGTTGAGGACAATCTCCTTTGATGTTCCAACAGCAGTCTGCCATCATATTTCTGTCCCGTTGCCCCTGATAATGCTTCTATTGTCTTCAGATCTTGATGAAAGCATTCTACCTGCTCATCACTAACAGCTCCAAGATTTTCAGGAAACTTATCAAGGTGACTGACTGTTCAGGAAGTGAATTTTAATGCTCATGTTATATCCAATGTCACAGAAAGCCAACAGCATCCTTTGACCCAGAAGTTCATAGCTTTCTGCTTTTTTGTTGCCAAGGAAGTTCTTTGTAACTGCCACAAAAGACTGCCATGCTGCTTTCTCCTCCTGGATCACTCTTTGTCACATATGAGGGTTTGAATTTGAAGTCCATCGAATACACCTGCTTTTATCTCCTCGAAAGAAAAGGCAGGAAAAACAAATAATATGTTGAAAGCATTCACTTTCTCTATTCAAATCCTGAACAAACTGCTTCATTTAGCCAAGTTTGATGTGAAGTGGGGGGAAAATGATCCTGTCTCAATTAATTACAGGTTCATTCACAATATTTTGCATTCCTACTTCCAGAGCTTCACTTTTTGGCCACTCCTTCTGTGTCCAGTATTTCTCCCAAGCTTGGCTGTCCCACAAACACAGAAAGCAAGGATACTTCGTGAAACCTCTCTGTTGTCCTAGTAGGAAATTTTCCATTTTCAGATCCACACAAATGATCCAGTTATGCTACTCATACTTCAGAAAAACGAGGACAATTTTTATGTCATTATAATCTTCTCGCAGATGAGTTGAATTACCATTGGAACCGCTGCATAAAGATTATCATTGTGTAGGAGAAAACATTTCAGATTTCATTTAGAGCTGTCTAGAAATAACCGCCATTCTGTTGGACTGTAAGTGGTAACACCTAGCTGGCTGAGAAGACTACTGATATCATGACAGTAAACAAAGTGTTTGTCTTCAGGAAAAAAGTCCACAAAAATTTGTTCACGCTTCCTGAAATGGGATACTTTAGCTCACCGGTGAAGTACATTCTTTTCTTGAAGCCTGGAGGCTAATAACTCAGCTGCTTCCTTTGATAGGCCCAAATCTCTTACTAAGTCATTCAATTCAGGTTGGCTGAACTGCTGAGGGGTTAATGACTGCTTGGCATCATAAGAAGACCCTTCAGATTCTACAACCATTTCCTCATGCATCTTATCAAAATACACTTGATCACCATGTTCACTTTCTTTGTCCTTAGAAGAAATAAAACCATTGAAAACTGGAACCGGGAGTGTCTCAGAGTGTGTGATAGGTCGTATTGCTGAAGGAATATTAGGATATGTGATCATATGCCATTTTCTCTTGCCGATGCCCTTTGTATGGATCAGATAGAAATAACAGACACTGCTGTGGTCCGTAGGTTCACGCCAAACCATGAGAATACCAAAAGGCATTCCTTTGCGTTTTTCTTTTGTCCAGTCACAAAGCATTTCTTCACAATTATGACACACAGTATGAGGAGCCCAATTCTTGTCTTGATCGCCAAGGAGATCTTGAAAATAGGCAGTATATGCACGTGTAACAAATGATGAAATATTGTGCCTTTGATGTTGAAGTGTGTAACAGCCACAAATATAACAGAAGGTGTCAGGACTATTCTTACATTTATGCCTACTCGAAGAAACCATGATTCAATCTTAAAACAAAATAAGAGGGTATTTTTATCAGACAATATTTTTTACATTTAAAAACAACTACAATTATGTAAAAGTGATGTTTGTAAAACATTAATTGCCTTGTGGTTATGTTCAAGCCAAGAGTCGTTGCCATTTAACTCCAATTTAAAAACCAATGCATGCCATTAATGGTAACAAAAAGAAATTAAAATTGCATAAAAACTAGAGCATTCACCAAAAATCGAATTTCAGATTTGGAATCACCGATGCAGAAATATATAGAAACAGTTCTAAAACCTCATGCAATAAAAAATGGAAAAAAAAATTGTTCCTCAGTGTAATGATTTGAAAACTATGCTACTTCTTTAAAAATACAATTAAACGACTACTGAATTGGACAATCATAATGGTATCAAACTCTATTACAATGAATTAAACCTTTGTTGCGTCTCCTAAAAGAATCGTATTCCTACACTTGTTTTAAATGTTTCCCTGTTGTAGTCATCAGACATACAGGGAGATGAAAAAGAACTAGACCTGTGCAAGTGTCTAAAATCAGATGAAGCTGAAATCAGTCATGTGATTATAAATAAGAGACAGAATGAATTTTGCATCTCCCTGGCTCTTGTGACTTCTTGTGTAACTTGGAAAAATTTTTCAACATCACTTAATAACCATGTAACCCAGGAGCCCCACTTTATTATAGGGGTGTGGAGAATATATTTAATCAGTGGCTATAATCTTCCTGTATTGTCCTCTCCTCCATCTCATAAAACCCACCCTCTCTGACCCTGTCCTGAATTATAAACTTTAATACATACTCAAGATCTCTCACTCCATAGTGTTCCTGCTCTGAGCCCAGAGATACCAGTGCCAGCTGCCATGCTTCTACTCAAAGGTCTGGGTGCCAGACCCTAGGGGCTCCTGATCCAAGCCCAGCTGGCCAATATCATCTCTGCAGAGGTCTGAGGTTCAGGTCCACAGAGTCCCTTTTCTAAGTGTAAGTAGACCTTCACTTTCCTTTTATCCACTTAGCACTGGGGGGTGACAAGTTTCTATTTTTCCTTTCTTTCTTTCTTTTTTTCTTTCTTTTGAATTTTATTTCTTTTGTGTTGGGTTAACAATTCTTTGCATTGAAGTTCTCACTGTCAACTGAGCCATCATAGTGTCTGTCCTCTGAGTAGACACTGACTGATAAACCTTCGGTTTGCCTGATGTGCTCTTTGAATCTTCTGGTGAAATCTTGGTAAATTTTTCATTCAGGATAACTGAACCAATACATAGTACACATGTATCTTTCTTCTGAAATTAAAATAAGAAAGACTCCAAAGAAACAGGATGGAATAATACAAAGGGAGACTTAGCAAACATGCCAGTTATTTTGACAAAATATATCCGCTGATTTGACAGTGAAAACATATCGTTACAAATGTCATGACTTAAGATCACTAGCAAAATACAGTTCAACCACTTAAAAAATGGGAAGATACTTTGACCCTGAACTTGGAAGCATCAGTGCCCCATAAAATGGTGAAGGAAAGCTGGACATTTCTGAGGAATTCTGTTACATTGTTCATAAAGTTAGCAACAACACCTTTTGTTTTATATAACTTGCTTCTCAGAGAAGGAAGGAAACCATTTGGATCATTTTGTTCTCATTCAACAGCATGCCTTTCTCAAAGAGTAAGCATGGCTTAATTGGGAAGCGGTTGTCAGAGGAAAATTAAATTAGCTTAGATTAAGATTCAAGTATTATGATTCTTATCTATTTTAATAGCTTCTGTTTATCTGTAGCATTTCCTAGATAAAGAACTAAAATAATGGCTGTTTTGTTTTGTTTTATTTTGTTTAATGAGAGCTCCTAACTTGCTTTCTTTTTTATAGCATATGTTACCATAGCCATGATATTTTTGAAGATTTCTTTCTCATGATGAACATACATGCTTTTTAAAAATGAGCTTTTTTCCCACTTTACAGAAATAATAATTGCTTTTTAAAAAAATTTCAGAAGAGGAACACAGCCCCTCCCGTGGAGGAGAGGCAGAAACCACAGCAACAGCCTCAGACAGCTGGTGCAGACAACGTTCATACCTGAATGCCCTAGGCAGCGTCAGAGGGGGTGGTGGGCCTGCAGACAGACCACACCTAGGGAACACAGAGGCCACACCCATTGGGCTCCAGTGGCCAAAATCTTCTTATACACAGACAATATGGGAAGGCAGAGAAATGCAACCCAAATGAATCAAGAGAAATCCCCAGAACAGGACATGAATGAGTCAGATATAACCAAATTACCAGTGGCCGAGTTTAAAATAACGATTGTTAGGATGCTCAAAGTTCTTAGGACAACAATAGATGGTCATTACGAACACCTAAATAAAGAGAGAGCAAATAGAAAAAAAACATAGAAATAATAAAAAAGAATAAGTCAGAAATGACAAATACAATATTAGAAATGAAGACCACAATGGAAAAAATTAAAAGCAGGATGGATGAAGCTGAGGATTGAATCAGCAAGATAGAGGACAAGATAAACAAAAGCACAGAAGCAGAGCAGAAAAAAGAAAAAAGACTCAAAAAGTCTGAGGAAACTCTAAGATAGCTCTGTGACAACATGAAGAGAAATAACATCCATATCATAAAAGTTCCTGAAAAAGAAGAGAATGAACAGGGGATAGAGAATTTCTTCAATCAAATCATAGCTGAAAACTGCTCTAAATTGAGGCAGGAAAAGGTCTTACAACTTCAAGAAGCACAGAGAACTCCATTAAAGAGAAACTCAAGAAATCTATACCAAGACACATCATAATTAAAATACCAAAGCTAAGTGATAAAGAGAAAATATTAAAAATTGTAGAGAAAAAAGGCTATCACCTACAAAGGAGCCCCCATAAGGATGACATTTGACTTCTCAACAGAAACACTTGAGGCCAGAAGGGAATGACAAGAAATATTCAAAGTAATGCAGAACAAGAGCCTACAACCAGGAATACTTTATCCAGCAAGGCTATCATATAAAATTTAAGGAGAAATAAAAAACTTCCTAGACAAAAAAAAACCCTCAAGAAATTCAATAAAAACAAATTAATGCTGCAAGAAATGTTAAAAAGCCTGTTGTAAACAGACCAAAGGGGGAAAAGAATATAGCAAAAGAGGAATAGTTTTAAAGAATAAAATGGCAAGAAACAACTACATATCAATAATAACCTTAAATGTAAATGGATTAAATGATGCAATCAAAAGACATAGGGTATCTGCCTGGATAAGAAAACAGGACCCATACATATGCTGCCTAGAAGAGACACACCTTAAAACAAAAGATGCTCATAGACTGAAGATAAAAGGATGGAAAATAATATTTCATGCAAATGGAAATGAGGAAAAAGCTGGGGTAGCAATACTTATATCAGACAAAATGGACTTTAAAACAAAAGCTATAGTAAGAGATAAAAAAGGTCACTACATAATGAAAAAAGGAGAAATCCAACAGGAATATATAAACATTATAAATATCTACACACCTAATATAGGAGCACTTACATATATAAAGCAGACTTAGATGGATATAAAGGGCGAGATCAACAGCAATTCCATAATAGTAGGGGTATTCAATACCCCACTAACATCACTAGATAGATCTTCAAGAAAGAAAAATAAAAAAGAAACAGCAGACTTAAAGGACACACTAGATCAACTGGATTTAATAAATATCTTCAGAACATTTTACTCTAAAGCAGCAAAATATACATTCTTTTCAGGTGCTCACGGTACATTCTCTAGGATAGACCACATGTTAGGGCACAAAAGTGGTCTCAACAAATTTAAGAAGATTTAAATCATATCAAGTGTTTTCTCTGATCACAATGGCATAAAACTAGAAATCAATCACAACAGAAAAACTGAAAATACTCAAACACTTGGAAACTAAATAGCATGTTATTAAATAACAAATGGGTTAACGATGAGATCAAGGAGGAAATAAAAAAATTCCTAGAAATGAATGATAATGAACATACAACAACTCAAAATTTATGGGACACAGCAAAAGCAATCCTGAGAGGAAAGTTCATAGCATTACAGGCATACCTTAAGAAGCTAGAAAAAGCTCCTGCATATAAAATAACTAGAAAAAGAACTGCAAGTAACACCCAGAGGTAGTAGAAGAAAGGAAATAATAAAGATTAGAGCAGAAATAAATGACATAGAGGCTAAAGAAAGAATACAGAGGATCAAGGAAACTAGGAGCTGGTTCTTTGAAACGGTAAACAGGATCGATGAACCTTTAACCAGACTCACCAAGAAAAAAAGAAAGAGAACTCAAATGAATAAAATTAGAAATGAGTGGAGAAATAACAACTGACACAAAAAAAATACAAAGGATCGTAAGAAAATACTATGAAGAACTCTATGCCAAAAAATTACACAACCTAGATGAAATGGACAAATTCCTTGAAACATATAATCTTCCAAAAATCAATCTGAAATAATAAGAAAACCTAAATAGACTGATTACAGCAAATGAGATCGAAACAGTTATCAAAAAACTCCAAAAAAAAGAAAAGTCCTGGGCCTCATGGCTTCACAAGTGAATTCTACCAAATATTCAAAGAAGAAATTACTCCTATCTTTCTCAATCTATTTCAAACACTTCAAGAGGAAGGAAAACTTCCAAAGCTCCTTTTATAAGGTGAGCATAATTCTGATGCTCAAACCAGGCAAAGACAACACAAAGAAAGAAAATTATAGGCCAATATCCCTGATGAATTTATATGCTAAAATCCTCAACAAAATATTAGCAAACCTGATACAGCAATATATGAAAAAAATCATACACCATGATCAAGTGGGATTTATTCTGAGGAGGCAAGGATGGTACAATATTCACAAATCAATCAATGTTATTCATCACATAAAAGAAGGAAGGAGAAAAGTTACTTGATAATTTCAATAGATGCAGAAAAAGCATTTGATAAAATCCAGCCCCCTTTCATGATCAAAACTCTCAGCAAAGTGAATATACGGGGAACAAACCTCAATATGATAAAGGCCATCTATGACAAACCCACAGCCAACATCATACTCAATGGGCAAAAATTGAAAGCAATATCCTTAAGATCAGGAACAGGCAGGGTTGGCCCCTTTCACCACTCTTATTTAACATAGTCCTGGAAGTCCTAGCCACAGCAATCAGACAAGAAGAAGAAATAAAAGGCATCCAAATTGGAAAAGAAGAAGTAAAACTATCATTATTTGCAGATGATATGATATTGTATATAGAAAACCCTAAAGTCTCAGTCAAAAAACTACTGGACTTGATAAATAAATTCAGCAAGGTGGCAGGATATAAAATTAATACTCAGAAATAAGAGACATTTTTATACACTAACAATGAACTGCCAGAAATAGAAATTAAGAAAACAATCCCCTTTACTATTGCAACAAAATATAAAGTACCTAGGAGTAAATTTAACCAAGGAGATTAAAGACTTATATTTGGAAAAATATAAAACACTGATAAAAGAAATCAAGGAAGATAAAAACAAGTGGAAGCATATACCGTGCTCATGGTTAGGAAGAATAAACATCATTAAAATGTCCATATTAAGGCCCTGGCCAGTTGGCTCAGTGGTAGAGCGTCGGCCTGGCGTGTAGAAGTCCCGGGTTCGATTCCCGGCTAGGGCACATAGGAGAAGCGCCCATTTGCTTCTCCACCTCTCCCCCTCTCCTTCCTCTCTGTCTCTCTCTTCCCCTCCTGCAGCCGAGGCTCCATTGGAGCAAAGATGGCCCGGGCGCTGGGGAGGGCTCCTTGGCCTCTGCCCCAGTCACTAGAGTGGCTCTGGTCACGGCAGAGCGACGCCCCGGAGGGGCAGAGCATCGCCCCCTGGTGGGCAGAGCGTCGCCCCCTAATGGGCATGCCAGGTGGATCCCGGTCGGGCGCATGTGGGAGTCTGTCTGACTGTCTCTCCCGGTTTCTAGCTTCAGAAAAATACAAAACCAAACAAAACAAAAAAACAAACAAACAAAAAAAAAACGAAAAAAATGTCCATATTACCCTAAGTATTTTATAAATTCAATGTAATACCAATTAAAATACTAATGATGTACTTCAAAGATATAGAACACTTATTCCAAAAATTTATATGGAACCAAAAAAGAACACGAATAGCCTCAACAATCTTGAAAAGGAAAAACAAAGTGGGAGGTATCACACTTCCTCATATCAAGTTATACTAAAAGGCCATTGTACTCAAAACAGCTTGGTACTGGCATAAGAACAGGCATATAGATCAATGGAACAGAATAGAGAACCTAGAAATAAACCCACACCTTTATGGACAACTGATATTTGACGAAGGAGGTAAGAGCATACAATGAAGTAAAGACAGTCTTAACAAATGGTGTTGGGAAAATTGGACAGCTACCTGCAAAAAAATAAAACTAGACTACCAACTTACACCATTCACAAAAATAAACTCAAAATGTATAAAAGACTTAAATGTAAGCCATAAAACCATAAGCATCTTAGAAGAAAACATAGGCAGTAAGTTCTCCGACATCACTCGCAGTAAAATATTTGCTAATTTATCTCCACGGGCAAGTGAAATAAAAGACAGGATAAACAAATGGGACTATATCAAACTGAAAAGCTTTTGCACAGCTAAAGACAATAAGAACAGAATAAAAATACAAACTACACAATGGTACAACATATTCGACAATACATCTGATAAGGGGTAATAACCAAAATTTATAAAGAACTTGTAAAACTCAACATCTGGTAGATAAACAATCCAATCAAAAAATAGGAAAAGAAATGAATAGACACTTCTCCAAAGAGGACATACAGATGGCCAATAGGCATATGAAAAAATGCTCAACATCAATAATCATTAGAGAAATACAAATTAAAACCACAATGAGTTATCACCTCACACCAGTCAGAATGGCGCTCATCAACAAAACAACACAGAATAAGTGCTGGCGAGAATGTGGAGAAAAGGGAACCCTCCTGCACTGCTGGTGGGAATGCAGACTGGTGGAGCCACTAAGAAAAACAGTATGGACATTCCTCAAAAAATTAAAAATCAAACTGCCTTTTGACCCAGCTATCCCCCTTTTAGGAATATACCCTAAGAACACCATAGAACCGTTCCAAAAGGAACGGATGCACCCTCATGTTTATGGCAGCATTGTTCACAATAACAGAGATCTGGAAACAGCCCAAGTGTCTGTCAGTGGATGAGTGGATTAAAAAGCAGTGGTACATATATATTATGGAATAGTACTCAGCCATAAGAAATGATGACATTGAATCATTTACAACAACATGGATGGACCTTGATAACATTATACAGAGTAAAATAAGTAAAATCAGAAAAAAACTAAGAACAATATGATCCGATACATAGGTGGGACATAAAAATGAGACTCAGAGACAATGACATGAGTGTGGTGGTTATGGGGGGAGAGGATAGGGAGGGGGTGGGGAAGGGGAGGGGCACTAAGAAAACCAGTTAAAATATGACGGAGACAATTGGTCTTTGGGTGATAGGAATATAGCATAATCAAATGTCAAAATAACCTGGATATGTTTTTTTCTGAACATATGTACCCTGATTTATCAATGTCACCCCATTAAAATTAATAAAAAAAAATAGTTTCCAGGTCCATCCATGTTTACGCAAAAGGTAAGATTTCCTTCTTTTTCATGCCCCATGGTATTGTATTGTATATATGTATCACTGTTTTTTAATCCACTCATCCACTGACAGACACTTGGGCTGTTTCCAGATCTTCGCTATTGTGAACAATGCTGCCACAAATATGGGGGTGCATCTCTCCTTTTGGAATGGTTCTATGGTGTTCTTAGGGTATATTCCTAAAAGGGGGATAGCTGGGTCAAAAAAGCAGTTTGATTTTTAATTTTTTGAGGAATCCTCATATTGTTTTCCACAATGGCTGCACCAGTCTGCATCTCAACCAGCAGTGCAGGAGGGTTCCCTTTTCTCCACATCCTTGCCAGCACTTATTCTGTGTTGTTTTGTTGATGAGCGCCATTCTGACTGGTGTGAGGTGATATCTCATTGTGGTTTTAATTTGTATTTCTCTAGTGATTATTGATGTTGAGCATTTTTTCATATGTCTATTGGCCATCTGTATGTCCTCTTTGGAGAAGTGTCTATTCATTTCTTTTCCTATTTTTTGATTGGATTGTTATCTTCCTGGCGTTGAGTTTTACAAGTTCTTTATAAATGTTGGTTATTACCCCTTATCTTTTTTTTAATATAAATAAATTTTTATTTTAATGGAATGACATCAATAAATCAGGGTACATATATTCAAAGAAAACATTTACAGGTTATCTTGTCATTTAGTTCTGTTGCATACCCATCACCCAAAGAGAGATCGCCCTCCGTCACCCTCTATCCAGTTTTCTTTGTACCCCTCCCCCTCCCCTTCTCCCTCCTTCCCTCCCCTCACCCCCCGTAACCACCACACTCCTGTCCATGTCTCTTAGTCTTGTTTTTATGTTCCACCAATGTATGGAACCCTGCAGTTCTTGTTTTTTCTGATTCACTTATTTCACTCCACATAATGTTATCAAGATTCCACCATTCTGCTGTAAGTGATCTGATGTCATCATTTCTTCTAGCTGAATAGTATACCATGGTGTATATGTGCCCCATCTTCTTTATCCAGTCTTCTATTTTTTTTACAGTGATTAAAAGCCTTTAAGCAAACTCTTGGCCAATACAGCAAGAATCCATAAAAGAGTAGTGTCCTTAACATGTTCACCAAGTCCAAGTTGGCCCCATCACCATGCCAAATCCCTGAAAAATGCAACCCAACCACAGTTCAGCCTGTTAGGAGCTGTCACAGGGAGCAGGAGTCCAGGAAAAGTCCACATCCAGGAAAAGTCCGCATGGCACTTGAGTTGTCACCATTCTATACTTTGCAGCTCATGTCCAAGTCCCAATGACCACTGCTTCTATCTGGTAATGATTCAGGTAGACTGGAAAAGCCATTTGCAGCATGCGTGGATATGGAGCTTCTGTTCTCCTCTGCCTGGAGAGATGAGACCAGGTTGCTTTTCCCTGGAGCTCTGTGACTGTGGCATGGTAAAGAGAACCTTGGGATACACTAAGCTGGGTGGCAAAGGTAGATTCATAATAGAAGTTGGTAAAAGGGGGAAAGGGAGCTCTAAATTAGGAGAAGGTCCCAGCCTGAAATATGAGTGGGGCATTGAGGTAGGAGGGATAAAGAAATCACTGTATATTAAGCAAAGCAGCAGAAAATAGGACTATTAACACCCACAACAGAGATCTTTGAGGGAAGAATAAAAAACCTGACTATTCAGGCAAAACATAGTTAAGTGGCCCTTGTGCAAATGAGATCAGTTTACCTGCTTCTTGTAAGAAATACCCTAGGCTCGTCCACAGTGTTGTAGATGGGGCCAATGGCCCTGGGCACCTTCAGCCTTCAGGGGCAAACCTCAGCTTTCTGGGCAAGGTTAGGTCATAGGTGGCTGGAGCAGGGCTGGAAGAGACTGAACCCTCCCTTAGAGGAGTGAGGGGGAAGCCTACCTTCCAGTGTCCCTGTTTCCTCATAGCAGAGGCATGTAAGCCTGGCAGGCTTTAGCTCAATGACCTTCCTTTCCACTATTGAAGCAGGACCCAGATGGCATCCTATGAGACCCCTTTGGGGCATTGGAGCCTTTAAGGGTGTATCCTAAAAGCTGGTAGTTCCCCTGATCTCTATTGGGCTTTTTCTGCCTCTAGGTATCTTTTTTTTTTTTTTTTTTTTTTTTTGTATTTTTCTGAAGCTGGAAACGGGGAGAGACAGTCAGACAGACTCCCGCATGCGCCCGACCGGGATCCACCCGGCACGCCCACCAGGGGTGACGCTCTGCCCACCAGAGGGCGATGCTCTGCCCCTCCGGGGCATCGCTCTGCCGTGACCAGAGCCACTCTAGCGCCTGGGGCAGAGGCCAAGGAGCCATCCCCAGCGCCCGGGCCATCTTTGCTCCAATGGAGCCTTGGCTGCGGGAGGGGAAGAGAGAGACAGAGAGGAAGGGGGGGTGGAGAAGCAAATGGGCACTTCTCCTATGTGCCCTGGCCGGGAATTGAACCCGGGTCCCCCACACGCCAGACCGACGCTCTACCGCTGAGCCAACCAGCCAGGGCCTGCCTCTAGGTATCTTAAAAGCCATGCTCAGACGATCTCGCTGAGTGGTTTGAGGATCCCCATCCTCCTATATAAATCTTTTCCATATATCTGGAGCTATTTGAAAAAAGACAAAACAGCATTATTAGCTTGATCTGATAAAGAAGGTAGTAGTTTGCAGGCGAAAAAGATTTGGTGTCTCCTGTTCATCAGCATTCAAAAATATGTAAATTTTTTTTTTAAGTAAAAAGTATGATATGTTAGACCCGTAGGAGTTCCAGGATATGACTACGCCCTTTAAAAAAATTTTTTTTTAAATTGACCTTAAAATGTTTGCTGAGTACACTATAATAATACCTTAACTTTAAAGATTGTAAGCATGACAAAATACAGTGAATGCTTTTGCTCCATATGCAGGAGCATTTTCAGTTTAGCCAGTTTAGGAAATCCAATAATAGAACAATGCATACAGACAATGAGCTATAACATGTTTAGCAGCCTCTCCTGTTCTGACAGAGGTTACTATAGATCCGGACTATGTATCCACTGTAATGTGGACATACGACTGTTTGCCAAATGAAGGTATATGAGTAACATCCATCTGCCAAAGTTGTCCTGGTAGGGGTCCTTGAGGGTTAACTCTAAATGAAGGGGCAGTATAGGACCCCTTGGACAGGATTTCCCAATCTGCCGTGCTGCTTCCCGAGAAAGTTGAAATTGTTTACACCGGGCTGCAGTGTTCTGGTGATGAACAGTATGAGATTGACTTGCTCGGTCTGTCATGGATTCTCTATATAATTTTCTTTTGGGTAGCTTGATCAACAAGGGCATTCCTAGGCCCTGGCCGGTTGGCTCAGTGGTAGATCCTTGGCCTGGTGTGCAGGATTCCCGGGTTCGATTCCCAGTCTGAGCACACAGAAGAAGTGCCCATCTATTTCTCCACCCCTCCCCTTCTCCTTCCTCTGTGTCTCTCTCTTCCCCTCCCGCAGCCAAGGCTCCACCGGAGCAAAGCCACCCCGGGCACTAAGGATGGCCCCATGGCCTCTGCCTCAGTCGCTAGAATGGCTCTGGTTGCAACAGAGCAACACTCCAGATGGGCAGAGCATTTCCCCCTGGTAGGCATGCCAGGCGGATCCCGGTCAGGCACATGCGGGAGTCTGTCTGACTGCCTCCCCATTTCCATCTTCAGAAAAATACAAAAATAAATAAAGAAAAAATCCAACAATAAAAAAAAAAAAAGAAAGAAAAGAGAAAAAGGCCCTGGTCGGTTGGCTCAGCGGGAGAGCGTCGGCCTGGTGTGCGGGGGACCCGGGTTCGATTCCCAGCCAGGGCACATAGGAGAAGCGCCCATTTGCTTCTCCACCCCCGCCCCCCCTCCTTCCTCTCTGTCTCTCTCTTCCCCTCCCGCAGCCAAGGCTCCATTGGAGAAAAGATGGCCCGGGCGCTGGGGATTGCTCTTTGGCCTCTGCCCCAGGCGCTAGAGTGGCTCTGGCCGCGGCAGAGCTACGCCCCGGAGGGGCAGAGCATCGCCCTCTTGTGGGCAGAGCGTCTCCCCTGGTGGGCGGGCCGGGTGGATCCCGGTCGGGCGCATGCGGTAGTCTGTCTGACTGTCTCTCCTCGTTTCCAGCTTCAGAAAAATACAAAAAAAAAAAAAAAAAACTGAAAAAAAAGAAAAAAAAAGAAAAGAGAAAAAAAAAAAAAGAAAAGAAGAGAGAGAGAGAAAAAAGGGCATTCCCTTGTGCTAAAGCTCCAGGGAGCATGAAGTGAGCTTGAGTATGTCCTATGAAACATGGAGCTCTATGTTGACATATAAGTCTTTGAAGAAGGAGGAACTGCTGAAATAGTTCATCAGCATTTGTCCCTAAGACAGCAGTCTTTATAGTGGAAACACCATAAGTAAATATTTGCTGTCTGTCTATACATTAAAGGGGGAATATGGCAAATGCTGAAAAGCCATGATCTTTGTGCCCCTCTCCTCCCCCAACCCTGTAACCCCAACACTGTTGCCCATGTCTCTGAGTCTCATCTTTGTGTCCCACCTATGTATGGAATCCTATAGTTCTTAGTTTTTTCTGATTTACTTCTTTCTCTCAGTATAATGTTATCAAGGTCCATCCATGTTGTTGTAAAAGATCCTATGTCACCATTTCTTATGGCTGAGTAGTATTCCATAGTATATATATACCAAAGTTTTTTAATCCACTCATCCTCTGATGGACACTTGGGCTGTTTCCAGATTTTTGCTATTGTGAACAATGCTGCCACAAACATGGGGGTGCATTTCTTCTTTTCAAACAGTGCTATGGTGTTCTTGGGGTATATTCCTAAAAGGGGGATAGCTGGGTCAAAAGGCAGTTCGATTTTTATTTTCTTGAGGAATCTCCATACTGTTTTCCACAGTGGCTGCACCAGTCTGCATTCCCACCAGCAGTGCAGGAGGGTTCCCTTTTCTCTACATCCTCGCCAGCACTTATTCTGTGTTGTTTTATTGATGAGCGTCATTATGACTGGTGTGAGGTGATATCTCATTGTGGTTTTAATTTGCATTTCTCTAATCATTAGTGAAGTTGAACATTTTTTCATATGCCTATTGGCCATCTGTGTGTCTTCTTTGGAGAAGTGTCTATTCATTTCTTTTGCCCATTTTTTGATTGGATTGTTTATCTTCCTGGTGTTGAGTTTTACAAGTTCTTTATAAATTTTGGTTATTAACCCCTTATCAGACGCAATGTCAAATATATTCTCCCATCGTGTAGTTTGTCTTTTTATTCTGTTCTTATTGTCTTTAGCTGTGCAAAAGCCTTTTAGTTTGATAAAGTCCCATTTGTTTATCCTGTCTTTTATTTCACTTGCCTGTGGAGACAAATCAGCAAATATATTGCTGTGAGAGATGTCAGAGAGCTTACTGCCTATGTTTTCTTCTAAGATGCTTATGGTTTCACGGGTTATATTTAAGTCTTTTATCCATTTTGAGTTTATTATTGTGAGTGGTGTAAGTTGGTGGTCTAGTTTCATTTTTTTGCAGGTAGCTGTCCAATTTTCCCAACACCACTTGTTGAAGAGGCTGACTTTACTCCACTGTATTTCCTTACCTCCTTTGTCAAATATCAGTTGTCTATAAAGCTGTGGGTTTATTTCTGGGTTCTGTGTTCTGTCCCATTGATCTATGTTCCTGTTCTTATGCCAGTACCATTCTGTTTTGAGTACAATGGCCTTATAATATAACTTGATATCCGAAAGTGTGATACCTCCCGCTTTATTCTTCCTTTTCAAGATTGCTGAGGCTATTTGTATTCTCTTTTGGTTCCATATAAATTTTTGGAATATGTGTTCTATATCATTAGTATTTTAATTGGTATTGCATTGAATTTATAAAATGCTTTGGGTAATATGGACATTTTAATGATGTTTATTCTTCCTAACCATGAGCACGGTATATGCTTCCACTTGTTTTTAACTTCCTTGATTTCTTTTATCAGTGTTTTATAATTTTCCAAGTAGAAGTCTTTAATCTCCTTGGTTAAATTTACTCCTAGGCACTTTACTTTTTTGGTTGCAATGGTGAAGGGAATTGCTTTCTTATTTTCTCTTTCTGACAGTTCATTGTTAGTGTATAAAAATGCCTCTGATTTCTGAGTATTAATTTTATATCCTGCCACCTTGCTGAATTTATTTATCAAGTCCAGTAGTTTTTTGACTGAGACTTTAGGGTTTGCTATGTACAATATCATATCATCTGCAAATAATGATAGTTTTACTTCTTCTTTTCCAATTTGGATGCCTTTTATTTCTTCTTTTTGTCTGATTGCTGTGGCTAAGACTTCCAGGACTATATTGAATAACAGGCAGGGCTAACCCTGCCTGTTCCTGATCTTAAGGATATTGCTTTCAATTTTTGCCCGTTGAGTATGATGTTGGCTGTGGGTTTGTCATAGATGGCCTTTATCATGTTGAGGTGTGTCCCCTGTATTCCCACTTTGCTGAGAGTTTTGATCATGAAAGGGGGCTGGATTTTATCAAATGCTTTTTCTGCATCTATTGAAATTATCAAGTAACTTTTCTCCTTCCTTCTTTTATGTGATGAATAACATTGATTGATTTGTGAATATTGTACCATCCTTGCCTCCTCAGAATAAATCCCACTTGATCATGGTGTATGATTTTTTTCATATATTGCTGTATCAGGTTTGCTAATATTTTGTTGAGGATTTTAGCATATAAATTCATCAGGGATATTGGCCTATAATTTTCTTTCTTTGTGTTGTCTTTGCCTGGTTTGAGCATCAGAATTATGCTCACCTTATAAAAGGAGCTTTGGAAGTTTTCCTTCCTCTTGAAGTGTTTGAAATAGATTGAGAAAGATAGGAGTAATTTCTTCTTTGAATATTTGGTAGAATTCACTTGTGAAGCCATGAGGCCCAGGACTTTTCTTTTTTTGGAGTTTTTTGTTAACTGTTTTGATCTTCTTTGCTATAATCAATCTGTTTAGGTTTTCTTATTATTTCAGATTGATTTTTGGAAGATTATATGTTTCAAGGAATTTGTCCATTTCATCTAGGTTGTGTAATTTTTTGGCATAGAGTTCTTCATAGTATTTTCTTGTGATCCTTTGTATTTCTGTTTTGTCAGTTGTTCTTTCTCCACTCTCATTTTTAATTTTATTTATTTGAGTCCTCTCTCTTTTTTTCTTGGTGAGTCTGGTTAAAGGTTCATCGATCTTGTTTACCTTTTCAAAGAATTAGCTCCTAGTTTCATTGGTCCTCTGTATTCTTTCTTTAGCCTCTATGTCATTTATTTCTGCTCTGATCTTTATTATTTTCTTCCTTCTACTATCTCTGGGCGTTACTTGCTGTTCTTTTTCTAGTACTTTTAGATGCAGGGTCAAGTTGTTTATTTGAGCTTTTGCTAGCTTCTTAAGGTATGCCTGCAATGCTATGAACTTCCCTCGCAGTACTGCCTTTGCTGTGTCCCATAAATTATGAGTTGATTTATGCTCATTATTTTTCATTTCTAGGAATTTTTTTATTTCTTCTTTATCTCATTGTTAACCCATTCATTATTTAATAACATGCTATTTAGTTTCCAAGTGTTTGAGTATTTTTCAGTTTTTCTGTTGTGATTGATTTCTAGTTTCATGCCATTGTGATCAGAGAAAGTGCTCGATATTATTTCAATCTTCTTAAATTTGTTGAGATTGCTTTTGTGCAGTAAGAAGTGGTCTATCCTAGAAAATGTACCATTAGCACTTGAAAAAAATGTATATTCTGCTGCTTTATGGTGAAAGGTTCTGAAGATATTTGTTAAATCGCGTTGATCTAGTGTGTCCTTTAAGTCTGCTATTTCTTTGTTAATTTTCTTTCTTGATAATCTGTCTAGTGATGTTAGTGGGGTATTGAATTCCCCTACTATTATAGTGTTGCTGTTGATCTTGCACTTTATATCCATCAAAGTCTGCTTTATATATTTATGTGCTTCTGTATTAGGTATGTAGATATTTATAAAGGTTATATCTTTCTATTGGATTGCTCCCTTTATCATCATGTGGTGACCTTTATCTCTACTATAGCCTTTGTTTTAAAGTCCATTTTGTCTGATATAAGTATTGCTACCCCAGCTTTTTTCTCATTTCCATTTGCATGAAATATTATTTTCCATCCTTTTATCTTCAGTCTATGTGCATCTTTTGTTTTTAGTGTGTCTCTTGTAGACAGCATATGTATGGGTCCTGTTTACTTATCCAGGAAGTTACCCTATGTCTTTTGATTGGATTATTTAATCCATTTACACTTAAGATTGTTATTGATATGTAGTTGTTTATTGCCATTTTATTCTTTAAAATTGTATTCCTCTTTTGCTATATTCTTTTTCCTTTCTGATCTGTTTACAACAGACCCTTTAGCATTTCTTGCTGCATTGGTTTGGTTGTAGTGAATTCCTTGAAGTTTTTTTTTTTTTGGTCTGGAGAGCTTTTTTTTCTCCTTCAATTTTAAATGATAGCCTTGCTGATAAAGTAGTCTTGGTTGTATGCTCTTGTTCTGCATTACTTTGAATATTTCTTGCCATTCCCTTCTGGCCTCAAGTGTTTCTGTTGAGAAGTCAGAAATCAACTTATGGTGGCTCCTTTGTAGGTGATAGCCTTTTTTCTGTAGCAGCTTTTAATATTTTCTCTTTATCACTTAGTTTTGGTACTTTAATTATGATGTGTCTTGGTGTGGACTTCTTTGGGTTTCTCTTTAATGGAGTTCTCTGTGTTTCTTGAACTTGTGAGACGTTTTCCTGCCTTAATTTAGGGATGTTTTCAGCTATGATATGTTTGAACAAAGTTTCTATCCTTTGTTCTTTCTCTTCTTTTTTAGGAACCCCTATGATGCAGATGTTATTTCTTTTCATGTTGTCACAGAGCTCTCTTACAATTTCTTCAGACTTTTTGAGTTTCTTTTCTTTTTTCTGCTCTGCTTCCATGTATTCATTTATCTTGTCCTCTAACTTGCTGATTTGATTCTCAGCTTCATCCATCCTGCTTTTAATTTTTTCTATTGTGGTCTTCATTTCTGATATTTTATTTATCATTTCTGACTGATTCTTTTTTATTATTTTAATGTCCTTTTTTATATTTGATATCTCTTTACTCAGGTGTTCGTAATGACCATTTATTGTTGTTCTAAGATATTTGAGCATCCGAACAATTGTTATTTTAAACTCTGCATCTGATAATTTAGTTATATCTGAGTCATTTAGGTCCTTTTCTGGGGATTTCTTTTGATTCATTTGTGTTGCATTTCTCTGCCTTCTCATTTTGTCTGTGTAAAAGAAGGTTTTGGCCACTGGGTTCCACTGGGTGTGGCCTCTGTGTTCCCTAGGTGTGGTCTGTCTGCAAGCCTGCCACCCCCTCTGCTACTGCTGTTTAGGGCATTCAGCTATGGGCGTTGCCAGCGCCAGCCCACTGGGGCTTTTGCTGTGGTTTCTGCTTCTCCTTCACAGGAGGGGCTGTGATCAGGTGCTCAGGAGTATAAGCCTCGGTGGCCCCGGCCTTTGCCCCACCCCATGGGTGGAGTTATGTGCTATGCCCAGCCGCAATCCCTGGCCCTGATGGCAGGGGTGAACAACTTTGCTCAGCTGCCGGTCTCCACCTGATTCCGGGCTTATGCCCTGCCCCTGCAGGAAAAGCTTGCTCACAGGATGGGTGCAAGCCATGGCTCTACAGGCTGGGTGGGGCTGTGTGCCCATGCTCAGTGTGGGACTGTGCCTGTTCTGGGCTTTCACTCCACCCCTGTGGGAGGAGCCGGCTCCCATATCAGGCCGCAAGCCTTGGTTCTGCAGGCTGGGCAAGGCTGTACTCCTGCTTCTTGCTTAAGTGTGGGTCTCTGCCCCTATAGGGGATCCTGCACTTCCCCCGTAGGCTGGATTTCAGGCAGCCCACAGCTGGGCTTGACCACTTTTGTGGGCCCCCTCTGCCCCAGCTAGGCAAGACTGAGCTCACACCAGGGCCTCAGTTGTGACCAGCCGGCTTCCGCCCTTGCCGATATAACCTTGCTTCCGCTTCCCGCCTCTGCCCACCTTCAGACAAGTCCTCAGCTGTGTAGTTGGGGGCGCTGCAGCTCAGACCCTAACACTCAATACTGTAGTCCTGAAAGCTCCCTCCTTCTAAGCAACTCTGCTCTAAGTACCATGGGGGAGCTTGTTTGGCTGATGTCCTGCTTCCCTTTGCTGGTATTACTGTTTCCAGGGGAAATATTCACTTTTGATTTGGGGAGTGACTCGTTCCAGGAGTTAGGGTGGCTGTTCTCAAAGTATTTCTCCCTGTGCCTCTTAGATTACACTCTCTTCCCGCTGCTCTGGTCCTCTCCTCTCTCCCTATCCCCTGGAGCCCCAGGTGAGTGGTTGTGAGAGACGTTTTCTGCGTGGTCCCTTTAAGAACAATCCTGGGTCTGAGAAATCAGTCTTTTTCTCACAAAGAATATCCTGACTTTTTTCCAGCTAAATACTATCCATATGCCTATTCTAGGCTCTGGGGCTGCAGGCTGGGACTTTGTTCCTGGGGCTCAGGACCCTCCCCTCTCTGCTAAACTCACTTTCCACCACGTGAGTCTCTCTGGGCTGCCATTTGTCTGGGGAGCTGGACAGCCCCCTCTACATTTCTGCTTTTCCTACCAGTCTCAGTGTGGCTTCTTCAGTGTTCCTTGGTTGAAGAGTCCTCTTAGTTTAGTCCAAAGTTGGTTTTTACAGATGATGGTTCTTAAAATTAAGTTGTAATCCACTTTGGTTCTGGGAGGTGGAAGTTGGTACATCCACCTACTTCATCGTCATCTTGTCCTCTGGACCTGGAAACTATTATGGTAAGTGAAATAAACCAGGCAGAAAAAGAAAAATATCATATGACCTCACTCATTTGAGGAATCCAATGTACAATGTGAACTGAGGAATGGAATTGAGACAGAGGAGATATCAAAGAGACCAGAAGAAAAGAGGAGAGAGGGAAAGGGGATGATAGGATGGGATAAACCTTAAGGGAAGGGGGGGAAGGCGCTGTCAGGAGGGGAGCAAGGGAGATGTTGCGGGGAATACAGGGGAGGGGGGATGCATTTGGGGCAACACTAGAACCTATATAAACATAATAAATTAAAATCAATAAAAAATAAAATTTCAGCTGATACATCAAATTATATGGAAGACAGTTATTACCTGATATCTGATCACCTTACCTCATTATGCATTCATATTAATTTACATACTTTTATGTAAAATCTATGATAGAAACTCTGTTTTTGAACAAGGCTTACATACTTTAATCTCCAACAGATAGTTAGATAATCCCCCTATCCTTCCCCCCAAGACAACAGATAGTTAGATAAATCCTTCCCCCTTCCCCCCAAGACAACAGATAGTTAGATAACTCCTTCCCCCTTCCCCTCAAGACAATAGATATGGACTCAGGGAGAAACCTTAGTGGAACAAAGATGGGGCCATGGGGTCTGGACTACTAGTTCATGTTCCTCTTATCTTTCTCAATTGAAGTTCAAAATATAACATTTTCACTGTACAATGGATTGGGATTGCAGCATTCGACTTTATGCCTGAGTACCGGGATCAGCAATGTTTCTTCTATAAAGGGCCAGAGACTAACTATTTTAGACTTTGCGGACCACAAGGTCATTATTGCAACTTCTCAGTTTAGATTACAGAGTAAAAGGAGCCATAGACAATGTGTAAATTAATGTGTATGGCTGAATTCTAATGAAACTTTATTTGCATAAACCAGTGAAAGGCAAATTTGGGCCTGCAGGGCCACAGCAGGACATCTGCTCTGTGAGTCAGGTAACTCCCACCTTTGGGTGGATGAGTGAGCTTGTTTAGTTATTTGGTGTTCCATGGTCATGTGCTCAGGCTCTGTCTTTCTAGTTTTTCAAATGGAGGTTAGTTCTCTGCCAAAGAAGCTACAGTCTTATTGTAGAAATGTACTACATCTCTCTGCTATAAGCCAATCAGAAGACTTATACAAGAAATGTATCTATTCCATATACATCGGCACTATGGGGTCTCATGGGTCATATGGCCCAAGTGACAGGACAGCTGGCAACCACACCTATGCCTGTAGGTGAGTCCTCTCTTTCCCTAGTCATTCAAAATTGACAATTTTCTAGGTTACCCCCAAAATAGTCAGAAAAGTATTCCCAAACATGTTATTTTGCTACCTTCAAAAGCCATATAGGATCAGGAAGCACTGAGTCTCCTTGTTGGTGGTAAAATGTAGAAAATCCAACTTGTTCTTTTTCTCAGAGGAGGTGATATGGTAGCCAAACTATTGAATCCCAAAGTGACTGGATTCTGACCTTTTGTCAAAGGAACCTCTTACTGTACGGACTATATCTAACTTACTATGGAGTATAAGGTCATTGTAATTCATGCTTACCAGATTTGATTAGCATTATATCATCAACATAATAGACTTGTTTATTGTTTTGTGGAAAATCTTGTCTCTTTCAAAAACTCATCATGAAGTCATCGCTCTATTTAAAGATTCAACTAGTTTCAATTGGCTCTCTGTGGTTTAATTTATCTATTTATTTTGATGCTCAGCTTTTCATCATCTATCCAGTGGGAATATTTTTCAGCTGGCTTCTTTGAACTCTTTAGCATGCAAACATAATAAAAAAAGTTTGTTGGTCCTTTTTGACTCATAAGATGATCAGCTTGTAGCAGACTTTAAAAGACTACAGGAAATGAAAAGATTCTTTATTCCTAGCTTAAGATAATTCTCCTCCAATTCTCAACTGCCTAGAAACTGTAAACATTCAAGATAATACTTCAACATGTTATTTGAACCTTTGGAAATAAAGTTTGATATAAAGATCTGTGCACTGCACTATTCTTATAAAGCGTAGACGGTCCAGTCATCCCTAACTATTCCAATGGCAAGTAATGAAACCTCAATTCAGATTGTTTCTCAATCCAGTTCCAGTATCTTATCCAACTTGGCCATGGAAGGAGCATCTCCTTTGGTACTGTAGAAGTAAACCCCTTGATTAAGGATTAATTCCAGTGCAATCTGGTCAATGCCTCTACATTGGCCAATTCTACCATATTCATCTCAAAAACTATTCATGCTCTCTGAAAATAACTAGATGTTCTGGCCCAAGAAGCTTTTCAAATACCACTTTGTCCATCAGCCTGGATGAATCTTAGAACATACTTTTCAAGAAAAAATAAGCAAGTTGTAAAATAATACATGTAATTCCGTTTTTATGATAAATGAGTGAAACTCAGGTTCGTTCAGGGATATGTGGTTAATCTATGAACTAAAGCAAGAGAATAACAAAGCACCCTCATCTTTTCCCTTTTGGACACCGCTACGTCCCCCACCCTAGTCTCATATTTTCACTCCCTGCCAAAATCTTGGCCTATGTACAGCCATGAAAGGGCACTGTTTGGATCTCCCTTCAAGAAAGAGCTCACCATTTAGCTGCAAGAAATGCAGTGAGCTGAAAGTCCTCCAGGGATAAGGGCCTTCAGGCTCTAATCTCGTTGTTGAGTTGTTGCTACACTTTTCCAGGAGCACACTCCAGCCAATGACTGGCCATTTGCACTCAGTGTGGGACTCCTCCAGGGAGCGATCTTTGCTCCAGAGCTTCCCACTGGGCCCAGACTTTGAGAGCTGAGTTATAATCTATGGCTTACTCCTGTCTCCTCCACCTTTTATCTTTCACAGGTGCTAGTCCCCAGAAACTTCTTGCATTAAATTATTTTTTTTCCTATTGATTTGAGAGAGACAGAAGCCCTAACTCGTTTCACTTAGTTGTGCACTAACTAATTTTTTTCTCTTACCTGACTAGGGGATCAAACCCATGATCTCTGGCACACTGGGCAGAGGCTTTATCCATTGAGCCAAAAAACCAGGGCAATTTTTTGTACTCTTAAGCCCATGTCAGCATCTGCTTTCTCCAATTGACCTAATTGGAATACAAATGCATACATTAGAAGGTTTGGCATTGTTTACACTACAAAACAACATACATTTCATTTTGTATTTGTCACTGAAGACAGTGTGGCTATGGCTCCAAGACCACCTTAGAAGTCTAACTCACTATTTTCATAGCTGCATAATATTCAATGGCATTGGTGTCTGTCAGTTTCCCCACTGATGAGTATATTTTTGTTTGTTTAATCAATTTAGAGAGAGAGAGAGAGAAGAAAGAAGAGAGGGAGGGAGAGAGAGAGAGAGAAATATCAATTAATTATTCCACTTATTTGTGCACTCACTGGTTGATGTGCCCTGATTGGGGATCAAACCCAGTTGGGAGGATGCTCCAACCAACTGAGCCACCCTGCCAGGGCCCCCTCTAGTGGGTATTTTTGTTTTCAATCTTATTGCATTTCAAACAACACTGCAGTAAACACAGTTGTATATATTCTTTTTTAATTTATTTTGCTTATTTATTATTTTTTTATTAAGTGAGAGGCTTGGAGGCAGAGACAGACACCCACATAAGCCCTGACTGGGATCCACCTGGCAAGCCCCTACCAGGCAATGCTCTGCCCATCTGGGGCCGCTGCTCCATTGCTCAGCAACCGAGCTATTTTAGCACCTGAGGCGAGGCCACGGAGCCATCCTCAGTGCCTGGGGCCAACTAACTCAAAATATTTGATCCATTGATGCAAGAAGGGAAGGGAGAGAGAGAGAGAGGAGGGGGAGGGTTGGAGAAGCAGATGGTTGCTTCTCTTGTGTGCCCTGACCAGGAATCAAACCTGGGAATTCCACATGCTAGGCCAACACTCTAACACTGAGCCAACTGGCCGGGGCCTATATACATCCTAATGTACTTGACCTTTATTTCAATGAAATAGATTTTCAAAGGTAGGACTTCAGAAGTTATAGATATGTGTATAATGTATCTAAATAAATATTAGCAGTTTTCATCCACAAAAGCCCTACACAGTATACTTCCACATCAGCCAAGTGCGGGGATACTTTTTCTCCCACATCCGTGCCAGTAGCAGGTGTAATTACATGTTTTTTCCAGTCTGAGAGTTAGAACATAATGCCACTGTTGCTTATAGTTCTATTCTCTTTCTACTGGAGAAATCAAGCATTTTATCCTTACGTGTATTGTTGATTTGTATTTACTCTTCCTTAGACTGGCTCTTCATATCACAAGTCAATTTTTCCTATGAATATTTTCTTGCTAATTTGTTAGAGCTTTTTAAATATTATGTAGTGTAACTACATACATTTAAGATTTGTGTATAGTCAAATATGTTTACCTTTTCTTCTATGGCTTCTTGAGTTTCCTATCTTGTTTATCTAAACCTCTTTCCATGATGCATATTGTTTTGGGTTTTCTTTTACATTTGCTGCATTTAATCCAACTGGAATTAATTTGGCTCCAGGATGTGAAGCTGGAGTCCAGGTTGTATTTTTCAGGTACCACAGGATCATTTTTTAAATGCACCATGTTTCTCCCTTCTTTTCAATGCCATCTCTGTCATTTATCAAATTCTTACCCACATAGTGATATATTGGGAAGATTTCCAGTCAATTCTATTCTGTATTTTATTTTGATTATAGTGTTTTTGGAATAAGGTTTAGTATTTGAAAAATCAAGTTTTGAATCATTGTTTCCATTTTCATAGTTTCCTGTCTGGTTTTCATATTTATCCTGTCGCATGAATTTATTTTATATCTTCCAATATGATTTTATAATTTTCTTCACATGTCTTTTACTTTTTTGCAAAATTATTCACAAGTATTGTATAAATTTTACCTCTAATATGAAGGTAGTAATTTTCTACTTTCTATTTGGCTATTTTTCTTGATTATTATAAATTTATCTTCTGATTAGCTACCTAATTTCCTAAGAAACAATGTTAATTTTAATAAGATCTCTTTTGTTTTGTAGTTAAGAAGAAATAATTGTACACATTTTATAAATAACATTTTTTCTTGCTTTGGAAATTAACAAGTATATCTAAAGTAATGAAGAATAATTATATTAGCAGATATTCTGTCTTATTGTTCATTTTAATGGGGCTGGATTTAGTGCTTCATTAGTCAGAATGGTGGCCATTTGGTTTATTTTTTTAATTTAAGATAGAACATTTTATCTTATAACTAGAGCTAAGACTTTATTACCTTTTAAAATTTCCTAGATTAATAAAAATTTTTATCTTATTTTTATTAATTTTAATGCAGTGAAATTGATAAATCAGGGTACATATGTTCCGAGAAAACATCTCCAGATTATTTTGACCTTTGATTATGCTGCATACCCCTCACCCAAAGTCAAATAGTCCTCCGTCACCTTCTATCTGGTTTTCTTTGTGCTCCTACCCTCCCCCTCCCCCTCCCTCTCCTTCCTCGCCCCCTCCCCACCCCTCCACCCTACTCCCTGTATTTTTAAATATAATTTTTGTTTTTCAATTACATTTGGCATACAATATTATATTAGTTTTAGGTATACAACCCAGTCATTAGATATTTAGATAACTTACAAAATGTTCACCCCAATAAGTCTTGTACCCATCTGACACCATACATAGGTATTACGATATAATTGACTATGTTTCCTAGGCTGCACTTTACCTCCTCATGACTATGCTGTAATAACCAATTTGTACTTCTTAATCCTTTAACCTTTTTCACCCATTCCCTTAGCATCTCTCCCATCTGGCAACCATCAAAATGTTGTCTGTGTCTATGAGTCGGCTTCTGTTCTGCTTGTTTGTTTATTTTGTATTTTAGATTCCACATATAAGTGAAATCATCTGGCACTTATCTTTGTTGGACTTATTTTACTCAGCACAATACCCTCTAGGTCCATACATGTTGTTGTAGTTTCATGATGGCCCACTTTTTTTTATAAAAACTGCCCACTTTTGCAGTGCTAGTCAATCTGGTCCACCCACTAGTGGGCGTTCCAGCTTTCATGGTGGGCCAAACCCGGCGCCGTTGGTTGCTCTGCTACTGCCCACCATGAAAAGTCTGGTATCCATGGAAACCAGACTTCTTTGGCTTTGAATACTGGTGCCAACACTTGCTAATTGTATTATACCTACCCTTTTTACTACCTGTTTCCCCATCTAAATAATAGGAATAATAATATCTGCCTCAATGTGAAAATTATGCAACAATATAAAGAACAGTACATTATTTAGCATATACCAAGCATTGTGAAGTACTAGAATTTTTTTTCTTTTTTCTCTTTCTCTTTTGATACAAAAAGTATTTCAAACTCTATATTTTCCTCTGATTATGCTTTTGCCATATCGCAACTGATGCAAAGTGTTCTTTATAGTTTTTTATATGAAGATTTTTATTTAACTTGGTTTTCTAATAAACTCAAAAATCATTTGTTATTATGTTTAATAATTTTTTTTTTTACAGAGACAGAGAGAGTCAGAGAGAGAGATAGATAGGGACAGACAGGAACGGAGATAGATGAGAAGCATCAATCATCAATTTTTTGTTGCCACACCTTAGTTGTTCATTGATTGCTTTCTCATATATGCCTTGATGGGGGGTGGGGCTACAGCAGACCAAGTAACCCCTTGTTTGAGCCAGAGACCTTGGGTCCAAGCTGGTGAGCTTTGCTCAAACCAGATGAGCCCTTGCTCAAGCTGGCAACCTCAGAGTCTCGAGCCTGGATCCTCCTCATCCCAGTCCAATGCTCTATCCACTGCGCCACTGCCTGGTCAGGCATGTTTAATAATTTTAATTGTTCATGTTTTGGGACATAATTTTATTATGTCTAGAGTATATGACCAGAAGATGTGCATATAAAATTGATTCTCTAAGTTTTGGGTTGCCAATTATATGATTTTTTTTTTTTTTTAATTTTAGTGAGAGGAGAGGAGGCAGAGAGACTCCCGCATAGCTCTGACTAGGATCCACCTAGCAAGCCTACTAGGGGGTGATGCTCTGCCTATATGGGGCCCTTGCTCCGTTGCAACCAAAGCCATTTTTTAGTGCCTGAGACAAGGCCATGGAGCCATCCGCAGTGCCTAAGGCCAATGTGCTTGAGCCAATGAGCCATAGCTGTAGGAGGGGGGGAGGGGTGGAGAAACAGATTACCACTTCTCCTGTGTACCCTGACTGGAATCAAATCCAGGACTTCCACATGCAGGGCTGATGCTCCCCCACTGAGCCAACTGGCCAGGGCCTATATGATTAATTTTTATGAATGTCTTGTACCTATGAGAAAATTGCATATTCTCTACATATAACTATTTGCTGTATCACGACATCAATTACTGATTGTGTTACTCATTTCCCATCCATGAGCTTACTGATTCTGAAAATGGTACTGTATTTATAGTATCTCACCATAGTTCTAATATTTTATTATAGTCTCCTAGCATTTCTAATTGTTTTTTGTCTTGTATGTTTAACTGCTATAGAGTCTTTGCGTCTTCTTCAATAATTGTGCCTTTTGTCTTACATAATGTTCCATTATCTTGTTAGTGGATTCTATTTAAATTCTCTTACTTTACATTGATATTGTAAAACTCATGTTCTTTTTATTTTTGTTTGCCTTGGAGCTACAGTGCTAGTATGAATATTTCTCCTTTTCTTAAAGAAATATTTTCTTCCTTTGTTAAGTCTGCTATAAAATTCTATTGATTTTTGAAGTTCAGAAATGTTGCCAAATCTCATTTCATCAGCCCTGTGAGAAACTCATTCAGTCCTTCCACTATGAAGAATTTATCCATCCTCCACCCAGAATAAATTTCTTCCATTATTTCACTATTATCTCTCTCCCATCTTTTCCTTTATCTCTCTTTGGAGTTCTTACTAACTGCATATTAGAGTGACTGGAGGTGTACTGCAAATGGCTTTTCATTTTCCTCAGATGTCCCAATATTTGTAACTTTGTTTTGTATTTATAGATATTATTTCCCTGGGGTCTTCTTAGCCAATATATCTAAGTCTCATCTGTGCCTTCCCCCCTCCTGAACTTTTCTCCTGAGTCTTAAAATTTGTGAAGTATGTGTTTTTGTTCCCAAATGACCCTTTCCATCTATTTATTTATTTAGTCTAATGTGTTATGTGTCCCCTATAGTAGCTCTTTTTTTTTTTTTTTGGTAGAAACTACCTATTCATGGGGATCAGATGTATCACTCTCTCTCTGACTTCTAGATTCACCTCACTTTGTTGTTATATTTCCACTTAATTATGGTTGACTTACCCTTAGGATATTTGGTATATGTCAGAAACTTCTAGCAGAAGTCATAATTATTGGTTAAGTGTAAGAAGAGTTTCTATTAAAGTCTAAACAAGGCAACAGTAGCTGCTATCATGGACACTGTACTGTTAATCATAGCCAATATGAAAAAGCAAGAAAGAAATTGAATATATTGATTATAAAGGAAATGATAAAGGTGGCATTGTTTACCGATGTTACAATCTGCTCAGAAAATAGAAGAGTATAAACCAAAATATTATTAGTCTTAATAAGAGAATTTATCTAAGGGATAAGACATAAGGGTAATGTACAAATCTCAGATACCATGCATAAGCAGTAATACATATTCTAAAATGTCTAGAAATAAACCTGTCAGGAGATAACTATAAAGTATGTAAGAAGAAAACTCTATAAAAAGGAGAAAAAGTACATGAGTATATAGAGAAAGGTAACATCTTAGATGAGACAATTCAAGGTTGTAAATATTTCACTTTCCCACACATTATTCCTTAAATGTAATGCAATAATAAATAAAATCCACATTGCAATTTTTATATAAAATTTTTATGAACTTTGGAAAATATATTTAAATCTCATCTGAAAAAGGGGGAAACCCCACATATATAAACAAAAGAATAGCCAATACACTTTTCTTAAAAAATAGTAATAATAAGGAGTAACTTGCCTGGTCTGATAACAGAACTTATTCTAAATTTATAGAATTAAAACAGTGTGGCAAAAACTTTAGAAAATAAAATTAGAGGAGTCAGATAGAGGGAATAGACCAATAACTGACTATCGTTAGTGAGAAATTCAGCATGCAATAAAGATGAACATTTTAAATCAAAAAAATTAATTCAGTAAAAGGTACTGAGACTGTGAATTCTGCATTTGGAAGAAAAATAAATTCAGTTAACTACTTCAAATTTATTGTATATTGGGTTCCCAAGGAAGACATTTTTGAGACAGGGATTTGTGGGCAGAGGGCTTATTGGGGATTTGCTCTCTGGACCACTATTAGGGGAACGTGAAGGAAGCAGCAATGGGCAGAGAGAGATGCTGAGCTGTAATTTAGTCTCAGTGGCCTAAACCAACTGTAAGTGAAATCTGAAGCTAGGTGTATTACATTTAGTTTTCAGCCCTGGGGTCAAGGAGCACACATGTTATAGTCCCATTTGGATCAGTGGTTCGATATGGGCTGCTCCTGGGAAGGGAGTGTGATTTTGAATGCGGCAGCTCACCCCAGCTGAGGGCAATTTTTCAGAGAGGGTTGACGCTATAAAAATATTCCCCAAATAAATTCCAGACGTATCTAAACACTAATGGTAGGCAACTAAAATCTCAGCTATGCATTTTTTTTTTCTGAAGCTGGAAACGGGGAGGCAGTCAAACAGACTCCCACATGCGCCCGACCGGGATCCACCCGGCACGCCCACCAGGGGGCGATGTTCTGCCCATCCGGGGCGTCGCTCTGTCGCGACCAGAGCCACTCTAGCGCTTGGTGCAGAGGCCAAGGAGCCATCCCCAGCGCCCAGGCCATCTTTTGCTCCAATGGAGCCTTGGCTGCGGGAGGGGAAGAGAGAGACAGAGAGGAAGAAGAGGGGGAGGGGTGGAGAAGCAGATGGGCGCTTCTCCTGTGTGCCCTGGCCGGGAATCGAACCCAGAACTTCCACAGCCAGGCCGACGCTCTACCACTGAGCCAACCGGCCAGGGCCTCAGCTATGCATTTTTTAAAAATTAGATTATATATATAAGCTAGGGTAAGAAGTCCCTTCTAATGAGAGATGAATTTAGTAACTTGAAGTTGAAAATGTCACCTAAACATATTGTAATACAAAGAAAGGCAAAGAACCGACTGGGAAAAATATCTGCAGTGTTTATACCAATGCATGATGTATGGCGTGGAACTTTACTTTTGTCTCCCAGTGGATAGCCCAAAAGTTATTTAAGCAAGAGAAAATTCAATAGATTCTGTGACTTTTCTGTAGTATGTTCATGTTCAGTTAAAAACACAGCCTCATTTCAGTCCAAGATGTTAAAGGATGCTTCAAACTTCATTCTAAGATCAAGTTTTCTCCTCCTCTCCAGCTCTGGGCTGCATGGTGTGGGGCCCCAGCCTTTGAGGGGGAGGATGTGGTCGGCTTCCGTTTCTTCTTTATCTCCTCTCACTGAATACCCTCTGGCTGGCTGTGGTTTCACACCCTGCCTAGTGGTAAAGGCTAAGGAGAAGGAAGGAGAGGTGAAAGGATAGGGCAGGAAACTTCTTACTTAGCTCAGGATGGCCTCTGTCACAGCTACGTCTCATTCATGCTCTGGGCCGGGCTCGTGTTTAAAGGGAACTCTCCTGAGAAATTTGGCGGGGTCTTTGGAGACCCAGATGATCCCCCACAAATCTAGTCATTGCAGTGACAGAAAGGAGCGCCCCACATCAGGCTGTGGAAATCAGTGGGGATTCTGTCCATCTGGGTGAGAGGGAAGGCTGCTGGAAACCCACACATCCCCTTGAAGGACCGAGCAGACTGGCTGATTTGCAGGCACTTACCCTGTGATCGGGCGAAAGGACAGTGGCTTTGGGGGTTCCAGAACATGCAAGAAGAAACTGTGTTGTGTGCTTTGGTGTAAGAACTAAACGATCAGCCTCTACTGCCTTAGTATGGAATCCTCCTCCAACAGAGGCAGCAGGTGAGCAGAACTATCTTTCCTTTGTTGAGAACCCCCAAATGGCCAAGTCTTAATCTGTATTATCCTGGTGGACATTGCTCACCCACCTCAAGGTCTCCCTGAGACCCTACTTCTCCCAACTCACTTCCAGCCCAAGGTTCTTTAAGTGGCTGAGCCTTGAAGGCAGCTGGCTCATGGTAGCAGGCCTTCGGGTGCACCTATGTGTAAAAAAACAATGAAATCTTATCATATATAACAATATGGATGGCCCTAGAGGACATTATGCTAATTGAAATAAGTCAGGTAGAGAAAGACAAATGTGATTTTACTTTTGTAAAGGAGAGAGAAAGTTGGGGAGCAAGAAGTATCAACTGACAGTTGCTTCACTTTAGTTGTTCATTGATTGCTTCTTGTATGTGCCTTGACCAGCAAATCCAGGGTTTTCAACCAGTGACCTCAGCATTTTAGGTCAATGCTTTATCTACTGCACCACCAGCAGCTGGGCTCAAATGTATTATTTTTTGCCTGACCAGGTGGTGGCACAGTGGATAGAGCTTCGACCTAAGATGCTGGGCACCCTGGTTCTAAATCCGGAGGCAGCTGAATTGAGCATAGGCTAATCTGGTTTGAGCATGGGATCATAGACATGACCTCATGGTTCCCGGCTTGAGCAAGGGGTTACTAGCTGGGTTGGAGCCTCCTGGTCAAGGCACATATGAGAAAGCAATCAATGAACAACTAAAGTGCTGCAACTATGAGTTGATGCCTCTCATCTTTCTCCCTTCCTGTCTGTCCTTCCCTCTCTCTCAAAAAAAAAAAAAGAAAAAGAAAAAGCATTATTTTTGAAAACATTTCATTATAATATGTAACAGAAAAAAGATTAATATCCAAAAGCACCTACAAATTAATACAATCAATTCACAGAAGGAAAATACAAAAGGAGAATTTTACAAAGAAAAGATTCGCAAATTCAGTGATAATCACCAGAATAGAATTTAACTCAGCTGGGCTTAGAGCATCCGAAACAAAGAGACTCAGAGCATCTAGTCAGAGCATCCAGTCCAGCAAAGATGTGGGGAAGTGAATATTCTCACTCATTCCAGTTATGAAATGGCAATTTGACAAGGACTATTAAAATGGTGGAGTATAATTTGGATCTATAATTAAAATTTAAAACCCTTTTACTCTTCAATCTGGTAATTCCATCCAGAAGTGCCTATACGAAGTTTTCTGATGATGGGTGAAAACGGATCATCAGAGATCAGGTAACTATGCATAGGTGTAACACAAAGATTATTTTTGTATACATCTGATCTGTGACTATCAAAGTGACATCTGAGGCATATATCTTACTGGAGGTTTTTTTTTTTTAACAGGAATATATTTCTATAATGCTTTTAACTGTAAAATATTTTTGAGACCATTTTAGTTTATTATTGTTTTGCAATAATAACTTAGTTTTACAAACAAAACATTTTTAAATAAGGTATAAAATGATGGTACCAATACATTCTCTTTTCTCCTGGTCTAGAAGACTACCTTCATAGACTGTAAACAACACTTAAAAAAAAAAAGTCAACCGTTTTATTGCAAAGAAATTATTTTAAAATGTCAGAATTCAAAGGGCAAGACATTCCTATAAGCCCTGGTTTTCCAATTTTGCTAGGCCATCTCCTACATTCTTTTAAGATTATAAACACAGATACAGCTCTAATGTTCACAGTTAAAATAGTTTCCATGCCCTAAAATGCAATTAATTTTATTTCCACAGCAATCTAAGTTAAAATTATCTCCTAATTAGAAGGGTGTCTGCAGAGGCTCTTTCTCCTCTTTTGCAGCTTTTTCTAGTAGCTGTTGGGCTATCAACAACGGTGTTTCTACTACAGGACACTGTTCAACGTGTCTCCATAGGTGATTAGATCTGAGTGTTCACGTGACCCAAGATCCATGTTCAGCCTGCTCTTCCTGGTAGTTAGGAATGAGACTGACAGGCACTAAACATCTGTACTAGTTGCTTGAACAGAGGACACAGAAACTCAGGAGAGACAGGGCTGCAATGTTTGATGTGTGCGTTCAGAAGGGAGGCAAACCATTCTGCAAAGAGGGGAGAATATTAAAGCAGACACAGAGAGAAGATGAGAGGGAGACAGCGAGCAGTTGCTTGGGTTCATGATAGTTTACCTTGTGTTGGAAGTAACTAATTACTGTTATTACTAATAACACTTAACTGACTGTTTACTATTCTGAGAACCTTGCAACCACTTATATAGGTCTACTATCTCTTTCCATCTTTATAACAGTCAGATGACTAAATACTCCGAGCAACTCTATAAATGGACGGGAGGTCATTCTGCCTGAGTTGTGATCACTAAGGCTAGGTTCAGCTGTGACTGTCAACTAGAACACCTGCACATGGCTATTCTTTTTTTTTTTCCTGAAGCTGGAAACGGGGAGAGACAGTCAGACAGACTCCCGCATGCGCCCGACCGAGATCCACCCGGCACGCCCACCAGGGGCGATGCTCTGCCCACCAGGAGGCAATGCTCTGCCCCTCTGGGGCGTCGCTCTGCCGCGACCAGAGCCACTCTAGCGCCTGGGGCAGAGGCCAAGGAGCCATCCCCAGCGCCCGGGCCATCTTTGCTCCAATGGAGCCTTGGCTGCGGGAGGGGAAGAGAGAGACAGAGAGGAAGGAGGGGGTGGGGGGTGGAGAAGCAAACGGGCGCTTCTCCTATGTGCCCTGGCCGGGAATCGAACCCTGGTCCCCCGCACGCCAGGCCAATGCTCTACCGCTGAGCCAACCGGCCAGGGCAGGGCCTTGCACATGGCTATTCTATGTGGCTTAGGCTTCCTTACAACATGGCAGCCTCAGGGTAGTTAGGCTCATGGCTCCACAGGTAATCTAGCATTACATGATAGAAGCTGCAAGGTCATTATGACCTTGCCTGAGAGGTCACACACGCGTTACTTTTGCTCTACAGTATCGATCAAAGCAGTCACAGTGGAAGGGACATAGGCTTCCCACCTTTTAATGGAAATAGTGTAAAAAAATTTATACTATGTTTATAACCGCTGGAATTTACTCTTAAAGAATTGATCTCTTTGAAGAATTCAAGCCAGTTAAATAAGTTTCTAATGATCATGTCATAGTGTTGCTCTCACATAATTGTTTCCAATTTATCTTCTCTAACTCTAGTTTGAAGCAGATATCTATTAGTTAGAACTAAAAGGGTTCTAAACAATAAAGGCTGTATTTCAAAAAGTTTAATTACAATGAACCTTAAGTATGCTGTGTTGGTAACAAGCAGGCAGGTCTTTAGCAAAAGTGCCCTTTATTACTGCTGTGACCTTCACTTCCTCTTACTCATGGTACCAAATCAAATCAACATATAACATCTGTAACTCAGAAGGAACATTGAGCCACGGCATCTCATAACCCTTACTTACCTCACTGCATATCGCAGGAACTAAAACAAGAGTGGTGTGCTGGTCTTTTAACAAAAATGAGAAGGAAATGTAGTTGTTTTTATTTTAATTTTTCCTTTTAGTGAGAGAGAAAGAGTGATAGAAAGACTGAGACAGGCACACAGGAAGGGAAAGAGATGGGAATCATCAATTCTTCATTGCAGCATCTTAGTTATTCATTGATTGCTTTCTCATATGTGCCTTGATGGGGGGGGGGGAGTTACAGCAGAGCGAGTGACCCCTTGCTCAAACCAGTGACCTTGGGCTCAAGTCTGCGACCTTGGGCTTCAAGCCAGTGACCCCGTGCTCAAGCCAGCAATCCTGTGCTCAAGCTGCATGAGCCCACACTCAAGCCAGCAACCTTGGGGTTTCAAACTTGGTTCCTCAGCATCCCAGCAATATTCTATCCACTGTGCCACCTCCTGGTCAGGTAATGTAATTTTCAACTAAGAACACATTTTAAAATAAGATCTATTGATATATATATAACTTACCTAGAATAAATCTCACCCTTTTTCTGGTGTGGCATTCTATGAGTTTTCACAAAATATAGTAGATAGCTATAGTCATGTAACCCCTCCTCCCCAATTAAAGTATAGAACAATTTCATTACTTTAAATGATTCCCTCTTGAGCTTTTATAGTCAATTCTCTTCACCCATTCCCATTCTTTAGCAACTACTGCTCTAATATTTTCCTTTTAGTTTAGAATTTTTTGAAGGTCGTATGTATGGAATCATGCCCACATACAGCTCTTTGAGTTTCCTTAACGTGTTTAAAATTCATCTATGTTGTTGACTTTATCAGTAGTGCATTTCCTCTTATTCCGGAGCAGTATTGCATTGTAAGAATATGCCACTTTTTTTTATCCATTCAACCAATGAGGGAAATGAGGGTTGATCTCAACACATATTTAAAAGTAGCAGAACAAGGTAAAAATGAATCTTGTCATAGAGTTTTTCATTTCTTAACTATCTTCATATTTTCTGGTTATTCTGAGTTATTAACTAGCCAAAGTCAGAAATCATCAATCTGATGGGAACATGCAGGTTTGGGGGAGGAAGCAATGATCTCTTTCTAATCAATCATTTTCTCACTGAATTCCTTCTGGTTTGATGCAATGCTCCCGTTTCTCAACTAGTATGTTTATGGAGAGTGTTGAAAGAGGATTATGTTCCAATGGGTAACAGCTGGCCTCATAGCAATTGGATGACAAAAGGATTATCCAAGTGTATAACTTGCAAAAATTGGGCCAGGAGCCCAGTTAGAGGATGGAACAACCTCTTTGGCTGACTTTTAAGGCTCAGCTTCTCAGTGATGCTCTCCGTCAGGCCAGCATGGGCTCTCTGCAGCGTGGCGAGTGAACAGACAGGGCAGTGGGAGGCCCCGGAGAGAAAGAACATGGATAGTTCTGCTTTTCCCGTTTTCCAGCTTCCTCTCGGAAATAACTAGAGCTTGTCATTTCACATTCTCTGTAAGATTTCAGTACGTTAGAAATGCATTTTATATCCATTAAAAAGGAGCTCATGTCAGCGTTGTCTCTACGACCCCTTGCCTTCAAAACAGCTGAGAACAATGCTGCCTCGCTGATTCTCTCGTGCTCTTGTGTCATTTGCATAAAACAGGTGTGCCACAGTCCCTTCTCTGCCAACTCAACAGAATGCGCCGCACGGTTCTCCAATTTCCCTGTCAAGACAGTCATCTTTATCCTTTGTTAAGAGGCTCTCAAAATCACTGTTACTAATTCCAATGCTTACTGAATTTAAGTCAAAAATACATTTGTCTTTCCCGCTAACTTTGAATCTTGAGAAAGCATGATCCGAAAACTTAGAGCTGGGTCCTGGCGTGAATTACTTAAATCTGAATGTCTCTGGTTTTGTGACAGCCGGTATTTCTAAAAACAAGAAAAATAATAGGAAAGGAGAAAAGTTATCCATCATGCGTGAAACTTCAAGTTCCATGTTTTATTATCTTTTTTATTTCTAGTCCCTTTTACTTTATAATAGTCCTTTAAGCAGTTTCCATCAGAAAATGAAATACCAACTTAGATTTACATGTATGTTATCTGTTTTCCTTTTCTCTCTCCCAACCAGCTCCCCACTGATGCTGCTTTCTTAGTAATTCTCATGAGAGTGTCCTGGTTACACATGACTAGCCACTTACAGATTTATTCGCAGATACTTCAACCAGGATCACAAAATACACACTTATTTGTCTACACTGTTCATGAGTTACAATGCCTGAGAATGAAAACAGATCCCATTATTTTCATCACTCATTAGTATAGAAATAAATGTATATAAATAATTGTATAGGTATATACCTATATTTATGAAACGTATCTGTAATGAAACACACATACAAATATATGTATAAATAGAATGAGTGTAACGTTTATGGTTCATAGAATTCCCATGACTGAAGCCCCAGTGGCTTCCTGCCCACGGCTGTACCAGTCCAGCTCCTGCGCTCCTTCAACCACGTGACTTCCCTTGCTGACCCCACAGGCCTCTTAGTTTCTCCAATACAACAAACTAATTCCTACATCCTGGTCTTTGTCTTGAATGATCATTTGGCCCCTGAAACCTTGTCTCCTGATGTGAACAGGACCAAATTCTTCTCATCTTAACGTATCTCAGCTTAACATCAAACACTCAGAAAGACATTTGTTGGCCAGTTTAACAAGGCTACTCAATCATTCCAATTCTCTCATGTTTCTCATGGCTGTTCCTTTGTTCCTCTGCAGCAAAGGGTGGCTGCCTCTCTAATCGTCCCTCCTTCCCTTGCTTCCCTCTCAGTCCCATGGCTCCTACTCTAAGCATCTTATCCTCTCTGCCTGGGGGCTTTTTCTGGCACGGGAGCATGCTCAGTCTGCACCAGGAGGCAGGCCAAAGTATCATCAAGTTTATGTCTCAGAAGCAGTGCTAAGCCAAATAGATGAAAGTTGATGAACCCTTAGGTAGGACAGCTCTGAGGTGTACTCTGTGAAATATCCCAGAAATCCACAGTAGCATTGAGTTATACTTGTCTCTAGCAGTTGGAATTAACACACTTTTATAACCTTCTTTCTCTTCCCTGTTTTCCTTTCTTCTCCTCTATTTCCATCATCTCCCAAGTAAATTATTTGTACACATATATTTGTTTCAAGGTCTGCTCCTGAGAGAATCCATCCTAAGGCAGTCCTTCCACTAGGATGTAATCTCCACTAGAAGCAGCAAATGTCTGACCTATTCATTATTACATACCTGTCATCTCAGTGTTGGGCGCATATTAAGCAGATGATAGATATTTGATGAATGACTAAGTGATCACATATGTACATATGTACACAGGGAAGGATATCATTTGGCTCTCTTTAAAAGATCCTTTCCCGGACCCTAAGACCTGCCTATCTCCCAATATAGAAAGCTCTTTATTGCCTTGGGGTCCAAGTATCAAAGAGAAAACGCAAAAGTGTATGGAGGAAGTGAAAAGACAATTTGGGACTTTTGAAATTCTAAATTGATGTTTAAAACTGTGCCTGAAAATTGAACATTTTGTTTAAAACTGTGCCTGAAAGTTGAACATTTGATTTCTGAGAGTAGGATTTTTGAGAGAGAGGAGGCTATTTGAACATTTTCATATGCTTGTATCATTTAATCAAAAATAATTATCGCCTGACCAGGTGATGGCACAGTGAATAGAGTGTCGGACTGGGATGCAGAAGGACCCAGGTTCGAGACCCCAAGGTTGCCAGCTTGAGCGTGGGCTCATCTGGCTTGAGCCAAAAAAAAATCTCACCAGCTTGGACCCAAGGTCGCTGGCTCAAGCAAGGGGTTACTCGGTCTGCTGAAGGCCTGCAATCAAGGCACATATGAGAAAGCAATCAGTGAACAACTAAGGAGTCCCAACAAAAAACTGATGATTGATGCTTCTCATTTCTCTCCATTCCTGTCTGTCTGTCCCTATCTATCCCTCTCTCTGACTCTCGCTCTGTCCCTGTAAAAAAAATAATAAATAAAAAATTAAAAAAAATTTATCATAGACCTAGTACATATTGAACATTCACATCATGAAAGAGATTCTGAATTAAATTGCAGGGAGTGAGGATGAAGGTGCAGGGGAATTTCCCACCCTGCAACTGTCCACCAGTATTTTTCCACTGAACTTTCTCTGCTTTAACCTAGTGGGAAAAGGGACAATTGGATTTCCTGGAGATTGTCAGTGGCTTTAATAAGGTCATATGTTAATATCATTTAATCAAAAATAATTATCATAGACCTATTTTATATATTTCAGGCACTGTTTAGGTTATTATCATGAACCAAGCAGCACCAAACTTCTGCCTTGACAACGCTATGTTTGAGTGGACAGAGGCAGTTCAATGAGTGCATTTTAAAAATGGGTATGTAATCATATCAGTGGTGAACAGTAACCAAGGTAAGGAGGTGGAGAGAAAGTCTGCTGTTTTATGTGTGCAGATGGTATTTGAGCAGAGGCCTGAAGAAAATGAGGAAGCAAGCTCTGCAGATACCCCTGGAGAGAGAGCATTTGAAGCAGATAAAATGGCTCCGGGCAGAAGCTATGAGGCAGAACCATGCTTGGTGGGTTCGAGCAGCTGTGAGGAAACTCTTAGGCTTGCCCAGTGGGGGAGAGCAAGGTGGAGGGGGGGTGTAGCCAGAAACAAAGCCAGAACCTTCTGGTATGCAGTTTAAACTCTCCATTAAGTATTTACTTATTTATTTAAAAAATTTAATTGAATCTATTGGGAGGATGGCATTGGTTGATAAAATTGTACAGGTTTTGGGTACACAGCTGTACGATACATCATCTGTATATCGCATTGCATGTTTACCACCCCAAATCAAGTCTCCCTCCACTATCTATCCTTGCTCTATTATCCTCCATCTCCCCCCAACCCCCCTTCCTTCCAAAAGTAACTAACTAAATAAATAAACAAACTCTCCATTACTTCCAAATAATCTCTATTTTACCTTAGGTCAATTAATCTGACAATTGTACATTAATTGGAAGGCTAATTTACAATAAAGTTGCTCTATGGTCACAAAATGGCTGTTGTCCTTCAGCCTCAGGTCACCCAGTAAAAAAAAAACAGCAGATGTTTATTTTCTTCCTTCCTTTCTTTCTTTCTTTTTTTTTTTTTTTTTTTAGGTGAGAGGAGGGGAGATAGTGAGGCAAACTCTTGCATGCGTGCACCTGGACCAGGATCCACCTGGCAACCGTATCATGGGCCGATGCTTGGGTACCAAGCTATTTTTAGCACCTGATGCTGATGTGCTCCAATAAAACTATCCTCAGCCCCTGGGACCATGCTCGAGCCAATCAAGCCACTGGCTATGGGAAGGGAAGATGTAGAGAAGGGGGAGAGAAAGGGGGGGAAAAGATGGTTGTTTCTCCTATGTGCCCTGACCAGGAATCGAACCTAGAAAGTCCATATGCCATGCTGACACTCTACCCACTGAGTCACTGGCCAGGGTAGCAAATGTTTACTTTTATCTGTAAAACTTTGGTTGAAGAATGCCATGCATATTAAAAAGTGTAAAAATCCCAAGTGTGCAGTATGATGAATTTTTCACAAGCTAAACAAACTCATATAGCCAACATCCAGATCAAAAAGTTAGTTAACCTCTCAAGGGTAATTGCTATTCTAACTTCTACCACCATATATTAGTTTCCTCTTTTTAAACTCTTTATAAATGAAATCAAATAGTATGTATCCTTCCGCATCTAACATCTTTTGGTCAACATTATATAATATTTATATGTTGTTGTGTGTAGTTTGTTCATTCTCTTTGCTGTGCGTCATTTTCGATGCATATGTTACAATTTATTTATTCATTTTGATATTGGTAGGCATTAGTATTTTCCAGTTTGGGCTACTATAAATAGTGTTGGTATGAAAACCCTTGTTCATATCATTTGGTGCACATTTTTTAGGATATTTAACTAGGAGACAAATTACTGGGTTAAAGAATATGCTTATTTTGCCTGACCAGGCAGTGGCACTGTGGATAGAGCATCGACCTGGGAGGCAGACAACCCAAGTTCGAAACCCTCAAGTTGCCAGCTTGAGCATAGGCTCACTTGCTTGAGCACAGGGTCGCTGGCTTGAGCGTGGGGTCATAGACATGACCCTATGGTTGCTGGCTTGAGCCCAAAGGTTACTGGCTTAAGCCCAAGGTTGCTGGCTTGAGTCCAAGGTCACTGGCTTGAGCAAGGGGTCACTTGGTCTGCTGCAGCCCCCACCCCTGTCAAGGCACATATGAGAAAGCAATTGCTGAATAACTAAGGTGCTGCAGCAAAGAATTGATGCTTCTTAACATTCTCCCTTCCTGTCTACCTGTCCTCTTTGTCTCACAAAAAAAAAAAAAAGAAAAAAAAGAAAAGAATACATTTCCTTTTAGCTTTATTAAATTCTGCCAAACAGTTTTCCAGAGTGACTGACCAATTTTTTTTCCTCCCTTCAGCAATGTAACAGAATTTCAGTTGATCCATATCAGACAACTGGTATTGGTTGTCATTTTCATTTTAGGTATTCTATGTAGAAGTATTGGATTATAGTTTTACTTTATAAATAAAGTTTAGAACTTTAGGTTTTGCTTAAAATTAAATGTTTGCATGTTAAAAGCATCTTCTAGGTCAGTCTAAAGTAGTTATGGGAATTATAAATGAGGATAATAATAACGCTCACCTTACAGGGTGGTAGATAATTGCATGAAAGTTTCCATGTACTAACATTCATTATGACATCTGGCACCGAGTAAGCTCACAACTAATATTATGTATTGTTATCATTATTTTTAGTGGTAAACAAAGAATAGCCTAAACCATGTGATGATTGTTACTAAATATTCTATTTGAAGATAGAATCCAGAAGCACTACTGAGGGAATATGAAGAAAAGGGGTGAATAACTTTCATGGAGCCAGTGGAAACAAAAGCACACTGGAACAGAAATAAACTAATCAAAAGAACATCAGAGCCTGCACTAGGTTCTTTTTTCCTTCTTTTTTTTTTTCTGAAGTGAGAAGTGGAGAAATGGGGAGGCAGGGAGACAGACTCCCACATGCACCCTACCGGTATCCACCTGGCAAGCCCACTACAGGGTGATGTTCTGCCCATCTGTGGCTATTGCTTTATTGCAACCAGAGCCATTTTAGCACCTGAGGGGAAGGCCATGGTACCATCCTCGGTGCCTGGGCCAACTTGCTCCAGTGGAGCCTTCACTGTGGGAGGAGAGGAGAGAGACAGAGAGAAGGGAGAAAGGGCAGAGTGGAGAAGAGATGGTTGCTGTGTGCCCTGACTGGGAATCAAACCGGGGCCATCCACATGCTGGGTTGACACTCTACCACTGAGCCAACTGGTCAGGCTGCCGTAGATTCATTTCAATGATAAATACAGTCTTAAATGTCAAAGCGAGGATCAAAATAGCAATATTAAAATGCTTCACTTTTAACATTTTGTATGTACTTTTTAGGTTTGGTTATTGACATGTCCATTGAGCTAGATATTTTCAACTTTGGTCTGTGAATTCACCTTCTTTGAATATCTCTAAAATGTATTTAGACATATCAGTACAATTCCATCTGAATATAAATTATGTAATGTGAGGCTTATATTTATAGTTGTTGCCATTAAGTATCAGTTCAGGTATTAGTGGAGTCTATGAATTAGAGTTAACCTAATGCAAAGAAGAAACAGAAGTCAACATGATGAAAGATTAACACTGAAGTGGCATTGATCTTAACCTTAACAGATTAGTAAGATTTGTGGGAGTCAAAGGCAAGGAGGACACATCAGCCATTAAAATACTAGCAACTAAAGGACAGACACAATATGGTCCATGTAATGTTCAGAGGTTCATGAGATCTTGAAACAGCTATGCAATAGGTAAGTCAAGGTTGCAAAGATTACGACGGATCTTTATCATGCTGGATTTGGTTCTTTATCCTTTAGGAACTTGTGAAATGATTCTGAATTGAAGAATAGCATGCCAGGGCTGGGTGCTGGGGGCTGGGTAAGGAAGTGGAGGAGTTAAGCAAAACAAAACAAAAACAAAACTCAGACATAGAGCCTGACCTGAGGTGGTGCAGTGGATAAAGCGTCGACCTGGAAACACTGAGGTCACCAGTTTGAAACCCTGGGCTTGCCTGGTCAAGGCACATATGGGAGTTGATGCTTCCTGCTCCTCCCTGCTTCTCTCTCTCTCTCTATCCCTCTCTCTCTCCTCTCTAAAATGAATAAATAAAAAGCAAAGCAAAACAAAAAACCCCACTCAGACACAGACAACAGAATGGTGGTTACAAGAGGGAAAAGAGGTGGTGGGGGAGCAAAGAGGGCACAGGGGGCATAAATGGTAATGAGGAGACTTGATTTGGGGTCGTGAACACACAATACAATATACAGATGATATACTATAGAATTGTACACCTGAAACCTATATAATTTTATTCACCAATGTTACCCCCAATACATTCAATTAAAAAATGTAAAAGTAAAAATAAAAAACATAACATGCCTATATTCTTAAAAGGTAACCTTGAAGAAAATGAAGCAAGTGACATTAGTTTGGGAGCAACAAAATCCTGAAGACCTTTGCAAAATAATATATGATGAGAGCTTGACCATAGGTGATAACAGAGAAAAACAAAAGTAGTAATTAATTAGAAATGCTTTTTTAAAAACAGACTTAGAAAGCTCAACCTGTTGGGTGAAGAGCATTTAAAAAATGGTCTAAAATGACATTGAGGATTTTAGGTTAGTTCTAGTACTTTCTAATTCCAGAAAGTATTAATAGGATTAGATGAAGACCAAATTTGGAAAGAAGAAAATCAATTTAGTTTGGGACTTTTTGATGTTAATAATTTAATTCCTTTGTATTGTTGACATAATAGAAATAGTAATGAAAACTAATGAAACAAATCAAAGGTGAAAGCATTGTGAGGAAATAGATAAATTGGAGGAAGGAGCAGAAAGACAAATATTAACAACTATGGGGTAAAGTTATGATACAACAAGTTTAAGCAATAGGAAAAATTGCGATTCTATATGGATGACACAATTTATGATAAAAGTCTAAAACCTAACAGAGATTTTTTGGTAAATACATAGAGTCTCCTTCTTGGTGTGTTCATTCCAACCTAATCTGAATGGCTGAATAATCAACACTGTAATAAGATAGTAATTAAGAATAATTATCACAATTAGCCTCTATATTTTTTAATACTCTTAAAATTGGAAAAGGGATCTCCCAAATGGCTTATAGTTTGCAGTTATTGTTTTATCTATGCTTTGGATTACTATAATCCATTTATTCAAATCATGTTTTTTAAAAGACTTACTATGTTTTATGTGCTAAGTACTGGAACATGGCTATGCATGCAATCATACCCAAATCTGTCTTCCTCAAGAACTTTTTAATGGTTACCCAGAAAGTAATTTTCCCTCATGAAAATTCACAGCAATTTTTTCTCTATTTGTTTACTTTATTCTTCCCCACATCAAAGGCTACAGCAGCCAAACATACCCATAATTGTAATATGTAACATGCATTAGACTTGACAATTGCAATTGGCCAAGTGACATTTGCCTAATAGAGATGAGTGGGTATTGTGATTTTAGCACAGCTATGCTAACTATAAAATGCAAAATAAATATTTAATATGCTTCCTGCAATTCAGTAAGTATAGCCAGTACTTTATGAATAGATATTAATCCACATTCATGACTACTCTAATTTTTCACATCGTGAGAGCTTTTGACATTGCACAGTTCATTTTCCCAGAAAGGACAGCGAGTCCTTAAAATAATTATTTAACTAACCTCTAAGTGAACTAGCTCTGCTGTCACTGCGAAAATTGGGGTATATTCATTGTACTAATAGGTTTGGGCTCATTTCTGCTCCTTTACTTCCATCTTTTAAGAACAAATCTTGTTCTCAGTGGTCTACATTGCGAAAAGATAAAAAGCATATTTAAAGTAAACACCACCATTGCTTTTTACTGTTATTCCCCTTAGAATTTGACTCTCGAATTTCATATAGTTAAATCATAAAAGAGAAGGCATTGAGGACAATTTGTCATTGAGAAGCTCCCATATATAATGTTGGCTCACACTCTCCAATCTGGTTGATGCTTTATCTTCGTCCCGAAGAGGTCCCTAGGATTCGAAAGCAAGTCTATACTTTCCTCAATTGTCATTAAAAATAAGAGTGTTCACTAATGACATGTTAGTACATACTTACTTTAAATTATATTCTGACATTTTTTTATCCTATTTGAACTATGGCCTCTGTGTATTATAAATACTGTTTTGAAAAGTCCTTATTGTTACTTAATTCTTGCTGCTTTGATTACCACAATTCAGGACTCACAGATGTACAAGTTACCTGATATACTAAAATTTCACTGAAATAAAGCAAAACATTTAAAAATAGTCACCTGGAAGGAATTCAGAATTTAAGAAGATATTCTTATCTTGAACGAACATCTTTTTTGTGCAATAAGGTTCTGTTCCATTGTATTTATAGTTTTACAGATGCCTTGAAATATGTGTTTGTTCTCTGAGAGAGTATGAAGAAAGCTAAAATCTATAGGAATTCCTGATAAAGTATGTTTTAAATAAAACTCTCTGTGCAAAGAGGAAAAAAAAGAACTTGAGGATACATTTTTATTTTTCTCAACACTGACTAGTTTCTCTTGAAAAAGTTCCAGTAGAGGAAGTCATAAAATAAAATTATAAATAAGGGAGCTTACTGAAATTATTATGCATGGAAAACTTCCTCTATAGTGTGTTCCAAGATGAAAGAAATTTGTATTTGTGCTTCAATGTTAGTCATACTTTCGTTACATAATATGTTTCATTTCATGATATATTCCACAATCTTCCGATTAGAACTTGAATCTTTTTACACATTATACCTTCAAGATTTTATTTGGAGTACTGGCTTAATTATTCAAAACATCTGCTTAAGATGGTTTGCATGCACTTTTGTTTTTAACAGCACACTCTGTATATCTTTTATGGGCTTACCACGACTATATGTGATAGTTGCATGAAAAATACTGGTCTTGATTAAAGGAATGACACACCAAGTTTCTCACTCTACTGTAGGTCAAAGTTTGTTTCTCACTCTACTGAAGTCCAAAGTTAATTTCTCACTCTGCTGAAGTTCTGAATTCATTTCTCACTTTACTGAAAGATATAAACAAATCTTTTTAAAAATAAACCACTAAGAGTTCAGTAGAGATGAACAGCACTGTGGTATTTCTTTGAGCCAAAGTCAATCTTGTGACTAGAACTTCCACCGTTTTTAAAAACAAATTGATTGCATGTGTTGTTTAAAACATCTAAAAAAATATTGAGGCATACACCTTTTGACTGCGCCTTTGGATGTTAAAGTGCGCTAAAACCATCCTCGTCATCTATAAATAGTCACATGGGTTAACCGAAGCCGCTGGGAAGGGGATCCACAGTTGACGAGTCCTGAGAAGCTGCCATATTCTGAGGCAGCGACACCTAGGTCAGCAGCAATCCAGTTCTTTGTTTCCACAGCTCACATCCTGGAGAAAGTCACAGGCTTTCAGCTGGGTGTGGGAGGTTTGTGTGGGAGTGGGGTGGGGAGGAGTTTATGTCACTCTCCTTCTGAGACCTATAACATTAAGCTTTCTACTGCAAGAGACAGAAACTTTCAGGCTTGCTTTTTATCAGAGTGTAGAAACCAAAGCAAGAAAGCCATTAAATAGCCCTGGCCAGTTGGCTCAGTGGTAGAGCATCGGTCTGGCGTGCAGGAGTCCCGGGTTCGATTCCTGGCCAGGGCTGGGGCAGAGCATCGCCCCCTGGTGGGCATGCCGGGTGGATCCTGGTCGGGTGCATGCGGGAGTCTGTCTGACTGCCTCCCCCCTTTTCCAACTTCAGAAAAATAGAAAAAAAAAGCCATTAAATAATATTATGATTAAACAGAATGACTTTGAAGTGAAAGATTTTAGATTATGGTGATGTAAAATATTGGAAGAAATAATAAGGTTTAAGTATAAAGGCATTTTCAGTTTTTTACTGACTACATAAACTACAGCAAGTAGTTTCAGATGTATTTTAAATGTTTTAACTCAATAACATCTAGCTTAGGCCTTGGCCACTAGGCTCAGTGGTAGAGCGCCGGCCAGGCATGTGGATGTCCCAGGTTTGATTCCTAATCAGGGCACACAGGAGAAGTGTCCATTTCTTCTCTACTCCTCCCCCTCTTGCTTCTCTCTCTCTCTCTCCCTTCCTGCAGCCATGGCTCGTTTAGAGCGAGTTGGCCCTGGGAGTTGAGGATGGCTCCATGGTCTCCACCTAAGGAGCTAAAAAATGGCTCCGGTTGCAAATGGAGCAAGGGCCCCAGATGGGCAGGGCATCGCCCCCTAGTGGACTTGCCAGGTGGATCCAGGTCTGGGTACATGTGGCTGTTGGTCTCTGCCTCCTCTCTTCTCACTGGAAAAATTAAAATAATAATAATAATAGTAATGACTAGTTTGAAAATATATTTGTGCATATATTTTAAAATGCTACTACTCGTTGATCATTTTATATTGACTTCTTATTTTCTAAGGACCATAACTTTTTATAAACACCAAGGGCAAGTAAATTTGTAAGTTTTATATGTTAAACTACAGTAACTAACTATTTTCTTTATTTACAGAAGGATAAGCAAAATGTTTCTGAATGTTCATTAAGTGCTGGTTACTGGCATGTAGAAATATATGTCAAAATGTGAGAAAATTGGTGCTTACACGTATAAAGACTATTGCAAAGTAGGACATGGTTATTGAAAATAACTGGTACAGACAATAAGTACTATGCAAATTTAATGGAGACAGATTTCACGAGGTCAGGTAGTCAGAGAAAGTTTTACGGGAAGGTAGAGAAGGAAGGAACTGAATAGAAAATAAATAATTAAAATATGTTGTGGTAATTTTATGTGATAGAGGTACATATAAGAGTTTAGGCATCACATTTAAGAGAGGTCTTGCAGGATTAAATTTTTAGTGAAGCACATTACTTCTCATTTGTTCTTATTCTAGGACACCATAAACATGTTTGAATTGTAGAGTAGAGGTCATCAGTACCCTGTCTATAGCCCTCAAATGTTATCACATCTGAACCCACTGGCCTGCTTTCCACTGCAAGTATCTGCATCACTGTGCTAGAGAACTTTCTCCAACGATGCTGCTGATGCTGTTTCTCTCCACAGTGCATGCACACGGCAGGCTAGAAACGACATGGAGTTGACAGCCTTTGGGAGCAGCCCTCAACCAATAACTGCGAGAATTATATAAATATATTACAGAGATTTTCAACCATTTTCATCTCATGGCACACGTAAGTTAATTACTAAACTTCTACAGCACACTAGAAAATATATTTGTTGCAGATGTGACCAAAAAAAAAAAAAATGTATAATTTTAATTCATTCACACTGGACGGCTATTGTTTGTTGTGTTGGCTGTTGTCACCTTTTTTTTTATTTGACAATCTAAAGGAAAAACGGTCAGTGTCCCTGACTAAATAATTAGGTATTGCATGTTTTAACAATTCTTGTGATACACTTGTTGAAAATTGCTGATACATTGGGATAACTCTAAAGTGTATGTTCGACACTATCGTCCAGAGTTCTCTAGAGAATCGCAACTCCAGTCACCTCACAGGGATGACTCACTATCTTGCTAGCACACCCTTTACTGGCTTCTTTCTCTGCTCTTACTTTCCTACTCCATTATTGATATTTCCTGGATCATCTACCAAATAAAACTCTTTTAGGGGGGAGAAGAGTCTCCATTTTATTTTTTTCTTTTTATAATTGAATTTATGGGGGTGACACTGGTTAACAAAATTATACAGGTTTCTGGTGCCCAATTCCACAACATCATCTGTACACTGTATTGTGTGTTCACCGCCCCGAGTCAAGTCTCCTTCCATCACCATTTTCCTCCCGTAGCCTCCTCCACCTCCCCCACCCTCCCCACCCCTCAGCCATCACCACGCTGCTGTCTGTGTCTATGATTTTTTTCCTCTTTTTTTCTTTACTTTTCTTTCTTTTTTTACCTTTTTTTTTGGAAAAAAAGAGCAGATGAACTTCTTGCAGTCAAATTATCTTAGAGTCCCATTAAGACAGATGGGACATGTTTAATGGATTTAGCGTTAGCCTATGGAGTCACGTTGGAGAAGCACTGAAAGCAATGTGTGAGTACAGTAAGTGACAAGAGTAACCAGAGAACAGCCGGCAGAAGAGCAAAAGCTATACTGACTCTCATATTTATCACTTTTCTCCCTTAAGATGCTTAGGGCTCTGTCTTAACTGCACTAATAAATTAGAATAATATTATATTTTATGGACAATGATTTTTTTTTTTTTTTTAGCTCACTCTCACAAAGCCTACTGAAAGAGATTTTACCATGTAGAAAGATGTATTCTGAAGAAAACCCAAACAAACCACAATTCACGTTGTAATGCTTTTGTTGTCTGGGCATTACGAAGCTTAAGGTAAGTATATATTATGACGAAAGGATATATATTCAATGAAAGAGCCATTAGCATGACTTAAAGGCCATTTTCCATACATTTGACGGTTTTGGAGTCTTTCTCTTTTTACCAGTGGATTTCCAGAGAATCACCTATTTGATTTTACAAGAATGACTGCAGATCTCAGTAACACTATAATTATATATATATATATATATATATATATATGAAATGATTGTAATCCCTTCATCTCAGGTTTAAAATAAGAGAGAGGAAATAGAATTAAAGACAGACATTATTAAAGGGGCAGAATTGATAAAGGCATATTCATTGATCATAGTTAATTCTAACCTGTGGATTCTAGACTACATATCTGGTAGAAACTAGACTTTTTGTCCAAGAAATTAACTCCATCAATTACATTCCCTACTTATATTTATTTATCAAATAAAGCTCCCATTTGTTTCAAGTCACTTTATTACCAGCACTTTATAGCTCCCTTAACACAAGCACACACAAAGAGTAGGGTACAATGAGCAGGACTAAGAGCTGGGAGAGAGATCACTCATTAAAATGACCAAAATGAATACAAAAGTATGACTTCTGTTCTCAGAGGAAAGAGAGGAGGAGGATCCATAAGAAGTGCAATGACTGGCCCTGGCCGGCTGGTTCAGTGGTAAAGCATCGGCCTGGTGTGCAGGAGTCCCGGGTTCGATTCCTGGCCAGGGCACACAGGAGAAGCGCCCATCTGCTTCTCCACCCCTCCCCCTCTCCTTCTTCTCTCTCTCTCTCTCTCTCTTCCCCTCCTGCAGCCAGAGCTCCATTGGAGCAAAGTTGGCCCGGGTGCTGAGGATGGCTCTGTGACCTCTGCCTCAGGCACTAGAATGGCTCTGGTTGCAACAGAGTGACACCCCAGATGAGCAGAGCATCGCCCCTTGGTGGGTGTGCTGGGTGGATCCCGATCAGGCGCATGCGGGAGTCTGACTATCTCCCCGTTTCCAACTTCAGAAAAATACAAAAAAAAAAAAGAAGTGCAATGACTTCCTTCTTATCACCAGGACATCAAGAGTACTCCAGTCAAAAATTAGGGTGTTGTCTTCTCTAGCTGTGAAATCTAATGTTGTATCAAATCAAATGGTGAAGAAACAATTTGAAAATATTAATAATTCTTATATAGCATAGCTTAATTAAATAAATTACTTTTGGAAGTGAACAGTGTCTGTCAGAGGTCCAATTTTTAGAGTTTCTATAGGCCCTGGCCAATTGGCTCAGTGTTAGCGCATTGGCCCGGCATGTGACTGTCTTGGGTTTGATTCTCAGGGCATACAATCAAAGCGACCATCTGCTTCTCCCCCCCCTTCTTTCTCTCCCTCTCTCTCTTCCCCTCCCATAGCCATGGCTCAATTGGTTCAAGCCCATTAGTTCCTGGCACTGAGGATGGTTCTGTGGAACCTCTGTCTTAGGTGCTAAAAGTGGCTCAGTTGAGAATATGATCCAAGGTAGGCAGAGCATCGGCTGAAGATGGGGGTTGCCAGGTGGATCCTGGTCAGGATGCATGTGGGAGTCTTTCTTTCTATATCCCCTCCTCTCACTTGCAAAAGAATAAAAAGGGAAAGAAAAGTTGCTATAACTGTGTGATTTTACGGAAAATAATATGGAAAAAAGAAACTCCCCTGAATTCTCAAAGCTGGTAGGTCTATATCTAGAAACTACCCTTTGCCATTATGCTGTAACTAAAGAGAAACAGATCCCAGGACAAATGTGATATAAGATCTGTTAATTTGAAAAAAAAAAAAAAAGACATTGGGAGCATGAGAGACTGCCCTCATAGGCCATTGTAATCCCTTTGAACAGAGAACAAAACCAATCTTAATTATATTACACTATTTATAATTTATGAACTATTCTCAAATCTATGAAAACGATAAAAATTCCAGACAGACATTTTATGAGCCTTTGACAATATACTAAATATTTTTACACCATTTATTATATCTTTGTTCTAGGGCTAATTTTATATATTTTGTGGGAAACACAAATAAGGGAGAAAAATCTTGTTCCAGAAACTCTCTGCTCAGTTATTTTCCAACTTTCATTACTAAAGGTCAGTCTTGAAAGCAAAATATTATCTGATCATTTGGGAGTTTCCTCGTTAATGAATTGCCTGTGATAATATCTAACTAGTCATCAAAAGGGACGGTAGCTCATACTTTTGTTTTGTTCCATTATTCTTTTGCTTCCATTGTTCACTTGATTATATCTTTGAAAGACAAAGAACTGGGAAGAAACAAAAACCATGATGTGATTATTGTTCTTGAACTCCTGTACAATTTTTAAGCAGGAAAAGCTGTTTAAAAAAATGAGAATTTTGCCATGAGTATATCGTTTCTAATTTTGTAAAAATATAAACTCACATTGTTCAGAATCAGAGCTCAGGACCTGCCATTCACAAAACGAACACACTTTGTAGGCCTGCAGGGATTCTTTAAATAAAAGTCTCAGGCCAGAATTTATCAGAAGCAGGCCTATTGCATACTTGGAAGACATTACCAAGGTTAGTCAACTCCTGGCTTTTTCTTTTGATATAATTCAGATGACTGTGATTTTGCCAAAGTTATAAATAGCCAACAGGCCCTTCAAACACATTTTCTTTATCATGAAGTGTAAGTTTTATATCTTCTACTTTGGTACATTTTATAAATGCCAACTAGAAACAGCCATTTTAGGGAAAAAGCATGAACCCAAGTTTAGCAAAGATGCTTGAAATTTATTTCAAACCTTTAAAAACTCGGGAGGTGGTATAAATCAGTCCTCAATAACTGATAATGCACTTGGAAAAATTATTTTAAGAAAACAAAATAAAAAACAAAAGGCTGGGGTTAGCCAAGCATGGGCGACTTTTTATGGTCAGGAAGAGCAGTAACTGTTAGGCTGCTTAATAGCAGATCTGACCTACATGTCTAGAGGAGCTTTGAACACATTGTTTGGTAAGTCATGTAAATATCTTTAAAAATTAATATGGCAATTTTCCACGATGAAGAAATAAAGATCATCACTGACTGTTTTTATACATTTATTCTAGCAAGCAATAGTGATACTGTGAATTAAGTTGTTACACAGCTTATTCTTGCTAATGAATTTTTGTTATTAAAAAATTCCTTTATTGCCCTGGCCAGTTGGCTCAGCGGTAGAGCGTTGGCCTGGCGTGCGGGGGACCCGGGTACGATTCCCGGCCAGAGCACATAGGAGAAGCGCCCATTTGCTTCTCCACCCCCACCCCCTCCTTCCTCTCTGTCTCTCTCTTCCCCTCCCGCAGCAAGGAGGCTCCATTGGAGCAAGGATGGCCGGGGCGCTAGGGATGGCTCCTTGGCCTCTGCCCCAGGCGCTAGAGTGGCTCTGGTCGCGGCAGAGCGACGCCCCGGAGGGGCAGAGCATCGCCCCCTGGTGGGCAGAGCGTCGCCCCTGGTGGGCGTGCGGGGTGGATCCCGGTCGGGCGCATGCGGGAGTCTGTCTGACTGTCTCTCCCCGTTTCCAGCTTCAGAAAAATACAAAAAATAAAAAAATAAAAATCCTTTATTATAGAAAGATTTTAAAATAAATCCTTGATGGAAAGGATGGCATTCTAAGTCCATTTCTGGAAATGGTCCCTTTTTTTTTTTTTAGTGAGTGATTGGGCAGGATGTGTTCTGCTGGTGGACCCTGGTCATGAACTCCCTCTGACTCTCGGAGAAGCCAAGCAGCTGCATTCCTGTGCTTGGCTAGCCCCAGGAAATCACTGACTGAAGTCAGTGTTGTGAACACAGTTATCAACAACCTTAAACACTGGGGGAGAAAAAACTCTGATGTTATGAAAATCCATATCTTTCCTACTTCCCGGAAATGCCTGCCTGATCTCCCATGAGCATGCCTGGGACAAAAAGGAACAAATATTTAAAAATTTGTTTAGTAGAAGTCATATTCTCAATTAAATATTCATTTGTGTTCCCCCCCTATGGTGTTTAGATTAATTTAATTTTAATTATTTTTATTATATGGGTTAATACATGGATTCTATTGTCAAATTTTGTGTTTAAAATAGCAACTAAAGTGAAAGCACTTTGAAGAGCCACCAATCCCAGCCTCTCTGTATTGTATCCTTTCTTCCCTTGCATCTATGGGTGTGTGAAGATGTGTGGACGTGTGCGTAGGCATTGATATACTTATAAAAATATAAATAATAAGTGTGCTTGAATGCATTTCCCATATAGTAATCAGCCATTTGCATTTCTTCTCTATGAACTTCTTATCTAGAAAATTAATGAATTAATTTTTTTTTAATTCAATGAGAGGCGGGAAGGCAGAGACAGACTCTCACATTCACCCTGACTAGGATCTACCCAGCAAGCCCAGTAGGGGGCGATGCTCTGCCTGTCTGGGACCTTACTCTGTTGCTCAGCAACTGAGCTGCTCTTAGCATCTAATGAGGAGGCCATGGAGCCATCCTGAGCGCCAGGGTCCAACCAGTTTCAATTGAGCCATGGCTGCAGGAGGAGAAGAGAGAAAGGGAGAAAGAGAGAGAAGCAAGAGGGGGAGAGTTGGAAAAGCAGATAGACACTTCTCTTGTGTGCTCTGACCAGGAATTGAACCTGGGACATGCACATGCCGGGCTGACATTACCACTGAGCTAACCAGCCAGGGCTAAAATTAATTACTTATAGAAATAGAAATCTGGGCCTTGGCTGGTTGGCTCAGTGGAGCATCAGCCCAGTTTGTGGACTTCCCAAGTTCGATTCTCAGTCAGAGAACACAAGAGAAACAATCACCTGCTTCTCCCCTCTGCCCTCTCTCCCTTCTCTCTCTTGTCTCATCCCATAGCCAATGGCTTGATTGGGTTCAGTGTCACCCCAGGAGGATAGCTCTGTTGATTCGAGCATGGGCCTCAGCTGGAGATTGCCAGGTGGATACTGGTGGGGGCTCAAGTGGGAGTCTGTCTCACTATCTCCCCTCCTTTCACTTAAAAAATATATAAAGCCATAGGGCTTTTTTAATTATTTCGTATGCTTGCTTCACTGTACGAGTCACTCAGAAATGTTGCAGATATATTTGTTTTTATCAGAACATGGAGAACTACTAATTTTTTTTTTTTTTTTTTTGTATTTTTCTGAAGTTGGAAACGGGGAGGCAGTCAGACAGACTCCCACATGCACCTGACCTGGATCCAACCGGCATGCCCACCAGGGGGCCATGCTCTGCCCATCTGGGGCGTTGCTCTGTTGTAACCAGAGCCATTCTAGTGCCTGAGGCAGAGACCACAGAGCCATCCTCAGCACCCGGGCCAACTTTGCTCCAATGGAGCCTTGGCTGCAGGAGGGGAAGAGAGAGACAGAGAGGAAGGAGAGCAGGAGGGGTGGAGAAGCAGATGGGCGCTTCTCCTGTGTGCCCTGGCCGGGAATCGAACCCGGGATTCCTGCACCCCAGGCCAACGCTCTACTGCTGAGCCAACCGGCCAGGGCCTACTAATTTTTTTAAATTTTTATTTTTTTATTTTAGAGTAAGAGGAAGAGAGAGAGAAAGAGAAAGTGAGAAGGACAGGGGGAGGAGCTGGAAGCATCAACTCCCATATGTGCCTTGACCAGGCAAGCCCAGAATTTCGAACCAGCCACCTCAGCGTTCCAGGTCTACGCTTTATCCACTGCGCCACCACAAGTCAGGCCTACTAATTTTTTTTTAACTGCTGTGTATAGTTATTCCACAGCAGAGATCTAAAAGGTTTTATTTAACTATTCTCTTGTATATGTCTCTCTGCATATGTCAGGTATTTTCCAGCATACCAGAAGCAGAATTGTTCTGTAAATGAGCATACATATTTTAATTTTTAGGAAATTCTGCCAAATCTCCTCAAAAATGGCTATGCCAAAATTTTCTCACCAGTCATGCATGAAAGTTAATGTACCTGCCACCTTGCCAACACAGTTAACATTTTAATTTTTTCCAAGCCAGTACAAATCATTGCATCAAATTTGTTTGAATTTATAATTCCCCAATTAACAAGTATAGTTGCATATATTATTAATATAGTTATTAGTCAATTGCATTTCCTCCCTTTGAATTTTTTACTTATGACATTTAAAGAAGAAATGCAGCAATTCTGTTGAAGTGTATTATAACAATTTTATCTTTTAGCTATATTTTGTGAAAGTACTTTCTTGTTGAGTTAAGAAGTTATTTATATATCTCAGATAGGTACTTAATTGTGTTATAAATACTTTCCCCTATTTTATGACTTGCCTTTTAATTTAATAATGATATATTTTATAATTATTTTAATAATTAACTTTTAAATTACATGATTAAAATTTATTTAACTTTTTCTTTATAGCATTTCCAAGACTTCCCAAAAGCTGTAAACAGTCTTTTATTTATGTTAAGATTTTCTTTGTATATTTAGATTTTAATCCATCTGGAATTAATTTTTGTGAGTGGTGGTGAGAGATAGGGTTTGAACTTTATTTTTTCCATATAAAAAATCATTTGTCCCAATGTGGTTTAGTGATTATTTTATTTCCTCACTGATAAAAGATGCCACCTAATTCACATATGACATTCTCATAGACACACATGTATTTTTGACTCTGGTTTGATACATCTAAATTTGAAAAATTATAGCACTTACTAATATCAGGAATTTAACTATTATTGGTAAAAATTGCGATTTTTTTATTTAACAAGGTTTGTTAAATAAAACACTATTCTAAGCCCTGGGAGAAAGCAGTAAACCCAACAGGCCAAGTCCCTGTACTCATGACTGATATATTCTGTACTGGGGATGAAGGGTGTTGAGAACATCACACAGCTAATGGGTAGGATACAGCTGATCTGCTAGATGTCAAGCTTAAAAATTTTTGACCTTCTTGGCCTGACCTGTGGTGGCGCAGTGGATAAAGCGTCGACCTGGAAATGCTGAGGTCGCCAGTTCGAAACCCTTGGTTTGCCTGGTCAAGGCACATATGGGAGTTGATGCTTCCAGCTCCTCCCCCCTTCTCTTTCTCTGTCTCTCTCTCCTCTCTCTCCCTCTCTGTCTCTCTCCTCTCTAAAAATGAATAAATAAAATTAAAAAAAAATTTTTTTGACCTTCTTGCCTGACCAGGTGGTTACACAGTGGATAGAACATCAGACTGGGACATGAGGACCCAGGTTTGAAACCCCAAGGTCACTGGCTTGAGCGTGAGCTCACCAGCTTGAATGTGGGATCTCTGGCTTGAGTGTGGGATCATAGACTTGACCACATGGTCGCTGGCTTGAAAGGTCACTGACTTAAAGCTCAAGGTTGCTGGCTTAAACCCAAAGGTCTCTGGCTTGAGCAAGAGATTACTCACCCTGCTATAGCCGCGCCCCGTGTCAAGGTGTATATGAGAAAGCAATCAATGAACAACTAAGGTGCTGCAATGAAGAACTGATGCTTCTCATCTCTCTTCCTTTCTGTCTATTCCTATATGTTCTCTCTGTCTCTCTTTCTATCTCTGTCACACACAAAATATTTTTTTTAATTTCTTTATGTAATGTTAAAGAATATAGATCCATTTTAGCTAAACCAAAGTCTACATAACATTTTGTTTTGTTTTGTTTGTTTTAATAGAGCCATTTCTAAACTTCACATCGGAAGTCATCAATATGCAAAACTCTGAAACTATAGAAAAATCATATGGCAAGTCATTTTCCCTCAAAAAGTGGAAAGTATATGCAGAATTGAGACATAATTAATCAAAGATAAGATATAGCCCTGGCCAGATAGCTTGGTTGGTTAGAGTGTCATCCTGATATACACAAGTTGTGGGTTTAATCTCTGTTCAGGGCACATATTAGGAGCAGATTGATGCCTCTGTCTCTTCCCGTCTTCTCTCTCTACAATCAATCAATACATTTTTTAAAAAAGATATGATATAAATAGACAAGTGCAATAATAAAAGAGAGGCTTCAAGATAGTACAGCATATAAATTTTCAAATTAATAGTATCAACCATAAAAACCAGGCCAGTCTGAAGGACCAGGTCACTGTGATGTGAAAAGCTTGGTCCGGACTGGAGTGCTGCTGTGGAAATGCACATAAGTGGACACTACGACCGTAGCATTGTTGATCAGGGGAATTCCTGATTCCTGGGTCACTTCTATTGGAATGGAAAAGGGGAACATGTGTCCATTGGAAAATATGCTGGGGGGGGAAAAAACACCTCAGAAAGCTTTAAATAACTAAAAAGTTTTGATTGTATGTAATAATATCCATCAAGAAAAAGCAAAAGAAAACTTTTAAGCAGAAGAACATGGTCAATATGTGGTTTCAGAGAACTGACACTCCTGGAAACCTTGAAGTTAGGACTGCCCTAGGCCAAAGTCTGTCTTCTTTACTTTAACTTTTTTCTCTTTTTTATTTTTGTAAGAGACACAGAGAGAGAGACAGAGAGTGGAACAGACAGACAGGAAAGGAGAGAGATGAGAAGCATCAATTCTTTGTTGTGTCACCTTTGTTGTTCACTGATTGCTTTCTCATATGTGTCTTGACCAGGGGCTACAGCAGAGTGAGTGACTCCTTGCTCAAGCCAGCGACCTTGGGCTTCAAGTCAGTGACCCTCTGCTCAAGCTGGTGAGTCCAAGCTCAAGCCGGATGAGACCACGTTCAGGTTGGCAATGTCGGGGTTTTGAACCTGGGTCATCAGAATCCTGGTCCTATGCTCTATCCACTGCACTACCACCTGGTCAGGCCAACTTTTTTCTTTAGAGTCCCCTCTTCTCCCCATGGCGCTCAGTGTCATCAGGCTGACCTTTTCTCCTGTGGTAGTGCCCTTTCGTATTTTCAACCTTCCAAAATACTTAAGGTTCTTCTCTAAATTTTAGCCCCAAAGAAAAATTAAACAGCATCTGTCTTGTGTATAATGAATCCAAAGATGATCCATACCCCCTGAGTTATCACAGCTGCTCCTGAACATTGCTCTCCTGTGAAATTCATTTGCTTTTCACAAGGAGCTGAAGGGAATCACAAGATGGAGAACTCTTTACTAGAAAGTGAAAATTGTTGATTGTGGGATGGCCTGGAGATCTTTTGTTCCAGGAAAGTTTTGGATCTTGTGGTTATCTCTGAAATGGCCCCCAGTGATCACCCCCTCTGGGTTTTTATACCCTTATGTAATCCTTTTTTTCAGTGTGTGCTGACTGGTTTCCAGCAAACCTGATATGGCAAAATTGATGGGCTATCCCTACTGAGATTGGCTTCCATCTTTGTTGGGCAAATGATTTTGTAAAATCTGTATTTTCTGAGTTGCTCACTTTTTTTTTCTTTTTCATTTTTCCGAAGCTGGAAACGGGGAGGCAGTCAGACAGACTCCCGCATGCGCCCAACCGGGATCCACCCGGTATGCCCACCAGGGAGTGATGCTCTGCCCATCTGGGGCATCGCTCTGTTGCATTCAGAGCCATTCTAGCACCTGAGGCAGAGGCCACAGAGCCATCTCCAGCGCCCGGGCCATCTTTGCTCCAATGGAGTCTTGGCTGCGGGAGGGGAAGAGAGAGACAGAAAGGAAGGAGAGGGGGAGGGGTGGAGAAGCAGATGGGCACTTCTCCTGTGTGCCCTGGCTGGGAATCGAACCCGGGATTCCTGCACGCCAGGCTGATGCTCTACCGCTGAGCCAACCAGCCAGGGCCTGAGTTGCTCACTTTTATTGTTAAAAATGGCCGCTCAAATATGTGATTTGTGAAACTGCTAATTACCTTTCCTATTTGGGAAGGGGCTTTGTTATGCTAATATGTGCTGGAGGAGGGGTTTTCACACCAAAAATTTTTAAGAGAAGAAGAAGGAGAAAGGAGAGGAAGGAGGCCACGTTTTTGCAGAGTGAGAGCAGGGAGGAAGAGTGCTGGAGAGAAAGAAGCAGCCAGCCAAGATGGCAGGGTGCTGAAGGAGAAGCCAGTTTGTGCAGAGAGCAAGAAGCCATGTTGGCAGATGGGGAATCTGAGGTGACTGAGCAGGTGGGGCCTTTGATTCTAGGAAAACTCGGAGAAGATTCTCCTGGTAGTGGAACCGGAGAATGTGTGAGTGGGTTTTGGTGCCCAGTCTGTCTGTATTTACTCACCAGCTGGGAGCGAGGCTAGAATAAAGCTAATGGCCCACCAGTTCTTGGCTCCGCTGCTCCTTTACTGTCTGTCCGAATCTAATGGGAACCTACACCTGCCTGGCTGTGATGGTGGCTACTGCTGGCCATACAATCTTGCTAAGTTTTTCTGGTTCTTTCTTTTTTGCTCATTTTAATGTAAGCTAATGCCATGTTGTAAAATGCCAAGGGAGAGGCCCACGTGACAAAGAACTCCAGGAGGACTCAGTGCACCAGCCTGAAGAACTGAATCTTGTCCATCAGCATATGAGCAAGTTGTCCCTGCATGGAGTCCTGGCCAATCCTGTCACTATGGTCTGTGAGAAATCTGGAGACAGAAGAGCCAGTTAAGCTGCACCCAGATTCCTGGCCCTCAGAATGCATGAGATACTAAATATTTGTTGTCTTAAGCCACTACATTTTCGGGTAAATTGTTATGCAGCTCAGATAACTAATTCAGGCCACTTCAAAACAGAACGTTTTGTAGGTATTGTGGAATCACAGAATCTTAGGATAGGAGACTTTTAAATCATGTTTGAGAATGATAACATTCCTGCTAATGATGGTCAAGTCACACACTCGAACACCTCCCATGTTCTGAACATTTTAGTATAATTTTCAATTGAGTTTGGAAATTTCCCCCTGTAACAGTCACTAGATAATGATGAACTTTCAAGTCTCTGTGATTAGCTCTCATTAACATTCGTTTCTCTTTTGTGATAAAGATAATTATATTATTGGCTAAGATTGAGAAAAGAAAAAGCATGCTATTAGGAGAAGGCCATGCATTATTTGGTCTAATAAGTCTTTCTATAGTCAAGTTTCCTGTGTAAAACATGTCATCTCAGAAAATTGAAATAGAAAGTGGCAATTTAATAGTGCTCTGAAATCATAATAAAGGGTGAAGAATGAATTATCACCAGAGTTGTAATAAAAACCCACAACAATTTTATTTAAAGCTATAATGCATGTGACAAGTTTGCCTAGATAGGGCAGTGATTTGACTTCTTCGGGAAGAAAACCTGTACAGTGAGAGTCAGCTCAGAAAATTACTTTATTCACGTATCTTCATTAATAACAAGCACGGGACAGCTGCTGTGCCTCTTGGAATCCCACAGCGTTTCTGGCTACATTGCTCTCAGACTGAAGCCATGCACTCACAAAGGGGGAAGCAATTCATTCAGAAGCAGCTGTGAAAGACTGGTCAGCTTAAACAGACTCAAAAGATCATTTAACTGGCAAGGACAATTGAAAAAAATTTTTAAAAAGGCTGCATTCCTGCATGATTTATGTAGCTAAGGCTAGGAAAAGCCTGATCTTATTCTCTTGGGACTCATCCCTACATTAGGAAGGCTGCTTATTGCAAACACCTGCTGCTCTCTGCCTGGCAGCTTTCATTCTGGCCTGGGCTCATGGCAAACCGGAAATGCCAGAAGGCGGATGATGTTCTGTATGTAAATTCCACTCAATGTTGGAGCACAGGTCCAAGACAGTACACAATCTCCTTTACTGCTCTGTTGACATAACTCTAATGCATGTTCTACATAGTCTTCAAGAATTCCCCAAGCTCATTTAAGGAGCAGTTGCTCATAGTGGTAACTTGCTTGATAATGTAATCTTTGTTGCCCCATTTTCCTCCTCTATTTAGTACCTGTCAGGCAGAAAAGACATATTTTGCTTACTTTGTTAAAGATGGCGCCGTCCATGTGGATGCCCGTTGCCCAGGTGATAATATTAGTTGCCCTTCTTGCTTGGGAGAGGCGTGATTATATTAATGTGTGTTGGGGGAGGGCTTTCACGCCAAAAGGTTTTAAAAGGAGGAGCTAGGAGGCCATTTGGAGAGAGATCATGCTGTTCTGGGGGAGAGTGATTCCGTGCTTGTAGAGAGGAAGAGCCCATGAGGCAGGGCAGGGAAGCTACGTGGAGGAGGTAGGCAGAATGGTGGATCTGCCAGTTTGATTAGGAGAAGGAATGAGGAATAGAGGTGTATAAGACTGGTGAGGAAATTAGATGAGTCAGTGGCTTTGGGAGCCCTGAATGGCAAGGGAAGTGTTTCCCATTGTGTATACATTTTTTGCCCGCAGGTTGCGAGTCTAGAATAAAGGACAATGGAACACCAGCTTTTGGCTCAACTGTTTCATTACCATTGGTCCGAATCAAACCTGAACCTGCATTGGCCAGGTGGCTTTGATGGCGGCTGGGGATACTGGCTCTACAGTACCCTAGTCCGCTACCAGTGTTCCTTGAGATCGCTTCTAATAATTATCAATGTCTCTGGAGTTGCCCAAATAAAGTATTTGGACTCAAATCCGTGTCTCAGATTGAATTTGGGGGAGTGTTATACCCACTGAAATGCTTAAATAGAGCACCCAAAAGGCAGTAAGTTTTCTTGATTTTGAAGCCAAAACCAGACTCAGGATCTCACCTTTATGTATCTTATGAAAAATTGTTACATTTTCTCTTTCTTTTTTTTAATTATTTTTATTTTAGTGAGAAAAGTGGAGGCAGAGACAGAGTCCCACATGCACCCTGACTGGGATCCACCCGGAAATCCCACTAGAGAGCGATGCTCTCTGCACATCTGGGGCCCTTGCTCCATTGCAACCAGAGCTACTTTTTAGTGTCTGAGGCAGAGGCCATGGAGCCATTCTCAGTGCCCAGGGCCAACTCACTCTAATTGAGCCATGACTGCAGGAAGGGAGGAGAGAAAGAGGGGGGGGGAGAGAGAGAGAGGGAAAGAGAAGCAAGAGGGGGAGGGGTGGAGAAGCAGATGGATGCTTCTCCTGTGTGCTCTGACTGGGAATCCAACCTGGGACTTCCTCATGCCAAGCCAATGCTCTACCACTGAGCCAACTGGCCAGGGCACATTTTCTCTTTCTTATCTTTAATTTCAAGGTGATAACTAAAGTCCATCTACTTTTATTACAACAGCGATTTCCAACATGGTCTCCAAACTTTCATGAAATGGAGAGTAAAATGGAATATCCCTAACCCAAGAAGACTGTGCATTCATAAAGAAAGGCTCACAATACAATAACCATGCTTACTAAAACTTACTATGGGCCAGAAAATATGTTAAGTTCTTTATATGCATTTCCCATTCTATGTTCAAAATAACCTTAAACTTTAGGGACTGTTACTATATTTTTGTCTTTTTGTAGCAAATTTGCTGTTGACATAAAAACACATATTTACAGTGTACATTTTTATGTCTAGACACACACACACACACACACACACACACACACACCCTGTGGAGTCATTACCACCATCAAGATAGTGAACAAATCCATAGCCCCCAGACATTTTTTCATTTTTTTTTATTATTATTTTTATTTTAGTGAGAGGCACGGAGGTAAATAAAGAGACACCTGCATGTGCCCCAACAAGGATCCACCTGGCAAACCCGCTACTGCCTATGCTCTGCCCATTTGGAACCGCTGCTCCATTGCTTGACAATCAAGCTATTTTAGCAACTGAGGAGAGGCCATGGAGCCATCCTCAGCCTGGGGACTGGGGCCAACTTGCTCAAACCACTTGAAGCCTGGCTGTGGGAGGGGGGTGAAAAAGAGAGAGGGAGAAAGGGAAGAGGAGTGAAGAAGCTGATGGTCGATTCTCCTGTGTTCCCTGACTGGGAATTGAATCTGGGCCTTCCACATGCCAGGCCAACACTACCACTGAGCCAACTGGGCAAGGCTCTTTATTATTTTTTAAAACCCTTTTTCATTCCTAACATCTTCTCCCCACTTCCTCAGACAATTGTCACTATAGGTTAGTTTGTGTTTCCCAGCATCTTATGTACATGAAATAATACAGAATATTTTTTATTGTCTGACTCCTTTCACTGACAATTATTTTGAAACACATCCATATTGTTGTAGATATCTATAATTCCTTTCTTTTTATTGTCAATTTAATTCATTGTATGCACATTCTACAATTTGTGTGCTTATCTGTTGAATGACACTTGGGTTTTTTCCAGCTTTTGATTTAAAATGTGAACATTCATGTACAAGATCTTATATGGACATATGTTTTCATTTCTCTTGGATAAATACTCATGAGTGGATTGTACAGTAAGTGTGTCACATATTAAGAAATGGATATTGTATCATTTTATATTTCCCCATGTATGAGAGTTTCAGTTTTTTCACATCCTCACGAGCACTTCTTATGATTAGACGTTTTATTTTCAGGAATTCTTACAAGTATATGGGGTTTTCTAATTGTAGATTTAATTTCCATTTCTCTAATGACTGATGATCGTGAGCATCTTTTCATGTGCCTATTGGAGCTCTGTATATCTTCTTTGGTGATGTGTCTGTTCAAATAATTTGACTATTTTTATTTGGTTGAGTGGTTTCTTATTATGTGGGTTTGAGAGTTCCTTACTCTAGCTATAAATCTTTTATCAGATACATGACTGTCAAAAATTTTTTTACTTTATTTATTTATTGTGACAGAGACAGAGAGAGGGACAGGTAGACAGGAAGGCAAGAGAGATGAGAAACATCAATTCTTCATTGCAGTACCTTAACTGTTCATTGATTGCTTTCTCATATGAGCCTTGACTGGGGGGCTACAGCAGACCGAGTGGCCCCTTACTCAAGCCAATGAGCTTGGACTCAAGCTGGTGAGCCTTGCTCAAACCAGATGAGCCCATGCTCATTCCGGCGACCTCGGGGTTTCGAACATGGGTCCTCCATGTCCCAGTCCGATGCTCTCTCCACTGCGCCACTGCCTGGTCAGGCATGATTGGCAAATATTTTATTAGAGTATTTTTTTAAAAAAATTAATTTTGATTAAGTCCAATTTATCGATGTTTCTTATGGACTGTGCTTTAAGCATCTTATCTCAGAAATCTTACCCTAAACCTATGATCACAAAGATTTTTTTTCCTAAAATTTTTAAAGTTTTAAGTTTACCATTTGAGGTCTATGGTACATTTTGTGTTAATTTTTATATATGGTAAGGCATATCGGTCATAGTTTATTTTTTTATTTGGATATCCAATTGAACCAGCATGATTTAGTAAAAAGACTCCCCTTTCTCCATTGGTTTGTTTTTTTACAGTTGTTCCTAAGATCATTTGTCAATATACGTGTGGGTCTTTTTATGGATTTTCTATTTTGATCTATTGATCTATTTGTCTTAACACAAATACAAGACACTGACTTAATTTTTATAGTTTTTTAAGTACTGGAATAAAGTAGTGTTAGTCCTCCAAGTTTGTGCTTTTTTTTCAAAGTTATTTTGGCTATTCTAGGTCCTTTGATTTTTATATGAATTTTAAAATCACCTTGTCAATGTTTAAAAGAAAAAATCCTGCTACTACTCAGAAAGGTGTAAAGTTTAAAATTTATGATTTGTTTATTTATGGAATTTTCCATTTAATATTATCAGACTGTGGCTGACCATGAGAAATTGAAACCTTGAAAAGGAAAACTGTGAATAAGGGAACTACTGTAGTTTATTGCCACATTTTTCTTTATTTTTAAATATATATATTTCCCAGTCCACAAAAGGCTGATAAAGGTGACATCTTACAATCGCTTTCGGCTCTGCGACTCTATCTAATTAATTCTAACCATTTCTCATGGATTACAGTAGCTGCTGGCAGGTAATACTCTGCATTTGGCAGCTGAGAAAGTGATGTTTATTGCAAACCTTGAAGTGGAAAGAAATACTGAAATAGTTTTCTTTCTTCCTCCCTATCTGCCTCCATACAGCTAAAGAAGCTGGCACAATGCCTAGAACACTAGGTGCCTAATAACTGGCACCCTATGTTTTTATGAATGAAAACTTTGGGGGGATAAAAAATCATTACTGGGGGAGAGAATAATGTAGAATTCGAGAGAAAGGAAAAGATAGAATGAGGGAGGACGGAGTGGCATGGCACTAAGAAGAATTTTTTATCCATTCAGAATTAGGAAAATATGTAGATGGTATAGATACAACAATGAAGAACATAAGCAATTTTTTTCCTTCAGATCAAGGTCAAATTAACAATTTATCCAAAGACCCCCAAAAGGACAAAGTACTCAGTAAGCAAGGTTAACCACCTTCTCAGTTGACTCTTGGGACAACCTTTATTTTTAGGGGGATTTTGAGGCTACTGACTCAGGGAAAGAAATGCAAATTGAAGGTCAATGGCTTGGGGTGGGAGGGACAAAGGGAAGGGGAATTATATTTTAAAGGTAGATATTTCAGGATAGATGGTAAGTCAGGCTTGGTTTGACAAACGCCTCTCCCCGTAATCTATCCCCCTGTTTAGTAATTCCATGCGGACTCTCTTGGCGTTATTCTAAAGCGTGGACTAATGCTTCAATTTTTTATAAATGTTTTTGCCTGTTTAACATTATTGAAACTGAGATGGAGTCTATGAAATACTACAAATATTTAAAGCAATATTTACATATTTTATTAATTTATACAGATATTATAAACATCCTGTTACATTTTCCATTTTTTTAAAACTGCCTTCACATGTCTCATATCACCATCTCTCGTGAACTTTTTCAGCTGAGATCTGTTCTTTTCTTCTGCAGTTTATTAGTAGTTTTGTATCCAAGCCTACCGTACGGAGTCGATTTCCCTCACACCTGTAGTCCTCTCACGCTTTTTTCCCCTTGCTTTTTCAGACAATAGAAATATGAATATTATAGTCAATGTGTTGCTATCTGCAACTTCCAGAAGACACAGTCCCTTAGATAGTCTAATTATGTATTTCATCACAGGCTACACAGCAATGTCCCTTGAAGAATGAACTGAAAAGAATTGAGTGTCCACTTGTACAAGATATTTCTGTGGGTGCAAAAAAATTTTTATTCTGGAGTAATTACATTTTTCATCCTCCTTGTTATCATTTAATAGCATTCTTTGAAATACATGTACCTTCAGGGGAGATATGCTGTCTGTCCAATGAGGTTACTGGTATGACAGGGCCCCACTGTCCCTTGTCATCAAACCCATATTGACCCTTTTCCTAGACTGAGGTTTTTTTTGTTATGTTTGTACTTAGCTCTAAATGAGAAAATAAATGGCACCCAGGTCTGAGTGTCTTAGCAAACAAATGATGCGTGGAAATTGGATAGCCATTTTTTCTCTTGAATTGTCTCACAACACTGGTTTAATGAGATGGAGGCCACAATAAGCTTTTTCCAATGATCATTTTTCTAATTGAACATTCAGTTACTGCGTATCAAAGAGAGCTCCACAAATCATTTAGGGGTCAACAATTTAATGCTGTGACCAGAGTCTGAATGATCTTTCCCTTTCTTTTTAAGATAAATTTTGCTAATCGTTTAATGTGCCTCTTTCCATTTCAAAATGTTAGGCCGGAGGGCAGTGCCTTGCTTTTGCTCCAAAACACAGAGGAAAAATATCTTTTTTGATTTCAAGGGCTTCAAAGAACTTCTTTATCTGGATGGGAAGAACCAGGGTCTAAGAACATGGCTTTTGGAATCAAGAGAAAGTAAATCTCAATTTCAGCTCTTTTCTTCCTGTTTGTGTGATATTAAGCAAACTACATGGTCTCTGGTTCCTTTCTTGGAAATTGGGAGTAATATTATCTATCTTTTATTCTAAGAGGAAGATTTAACCGTGGGAATACTGGGCACGCGCCCTGGGCCCTGACTTCTGAAAGGCCCTGCAAACCCCAACTTTACACTTTTTTCTAATGACACCAACTTTGGCTTCATATGTGCAATTTTAACATTAATAGTACATAATATTTTTTATTTATTTAAAAATATGGTTAACATGTATTTTTATTTTCCTTGTCTTTCTCTTTTTTTTTAAGGGGCCCAATATTTTCTTCTGCGTCCAGGGCCTCAACTGACCTTAACCACCTCTGTTTTTTCCTAAGCAAGAGGAAAGGATATAGTAAGACAGATTCTTGCATGTGCCCTGACTAGGATCCATCCTGCAGTCCCTGTGTGGGGGCTGATGCTCAAATCAACTAAACTATATTTAGTGCCTGGGGTTGATGCTCAAACCAATCAAGTCACTGGCTATGAGAGGGGAAGAAGCAGAGAAGGGGGAGAGGGAGGACAAGAGAAGCAGATGGTCATTTCCCTTGTGTGCACTGAGCAAGAATCGAACCCGGGACGTCTATATGCCGAGTTGATGCTCTATTCACTGAGCCAGGCAGCTAGCACCATATTATCTATTTTTACAGAGCTGTAATGAGGGACAAATAAATGAACATATGTAAAGTGCCTGGCAATAGCAATGCCTTCTGTTTTCATGGTAAAACATAGTATTGTGAGTTTCAATCTTGTTCACTGCCAAAGGTAGAAGAATCAGGGAAGTGTCAATAGATACCGGCCAGTATTCATGGTTTGTAGTGACATATGGATCAATTTCATATATATAATAATGAATCATGTTTTCTTGCAGCATATTTTTCCCTATGAAACTTGCATAATTTATTTTAGCATTTCTCTACCTATCACAGTCCCAAAGGCACCTAACTGCTGTGGGGCATATGGAAAAACTGGAGGGAAATCTGTTGGTTTACCTAGAGCCTAGCAGAGGTTGGATGCTGCTAGTCTACCCTAGAGGGATGCTCCAATTCAACTTAGTTTTTACTTTCTGGATGCCCTAAACTACACTTTATCCTCCAAACCTGTCATATCCAATATTTGGATCTTCAAGAGCTCAATAGAAAAAATAATTTGTGTGTACCATTGTTAAAGTACATTTTTTTTCCCAAATGTTATGTATGCATGCTATACTAACACAGTTAGAAAACAGATTAAAAACAGCTAGGAGTTCCAGTATTTTCCCGCCATGTCCAAATTAAGGGAATCTTATACCCTCTTTGTTCTGCATTCCCTTCGAAGCTGAATGTTTTTCCTGTCGAAACTTGCGTGATAGTGGGGAACGTTCGGGGCAGAGCAGTTGATGCTACAAATTAGCCTTGCTTTGTGTTGGCCATGTTTGCAGTTTCTCCTGATCTCCTTTTCCAGGCAGCTGAGTCAGGTTTCCTCACTTTGCCAACAAGGACTGGAAGAAACTGGACGTTTGGTGGCGTGCCAGGCAACTCCTTTGCTATCTTCATGCTTTTATAACCAAACATTACATTACATCCTTTGAGATTTACAAAATGGGCTCGAATCCCCAACCTGAGTCCTATACAAATGTTCTTGTCTTCTCTAAGATTTCCACAAGTTCTAGGGAGGTTTCTATTGCCATGGTTACCTTTCTCTCCACTTTCTTATTCTTCTGTAATTCTCTGTCTTGTTTATTCTTGGCATCCTGAAAGTTGTGCCTCATGTGTGAACCTCAACCATTATCTAGGCTATAGCAGGAAAATATTGTGTCACTCATTTAGACCAGTGGTTCTCCAGTGTGGGGTCCATACCCAAAGCCATGAGCAAGATGATTTAGTGGAGAAAAAGGAAAATCTTGCAACTTATATTTATGTTTCTTTTTATGTCATGCTTTTAAATTTACATTTTGAATGTGTGTCACGTGCACTTATAGAATAGCCATAAATTCTTTGACACTTCTCTTATGAAGAAGTAGGTCCTTCCTGGTTCCCTGATCTTGAATTTGAATTTATTTACATTAACAGAGTACGACAGAAGAAAGACTATGTGATTTCCCAGGCTAAGTCATAAAAGGCCCTGCAGCCTTCACTTTATTTGCTGAATCACTTACCTTTGACCACCATGTATTATAAAAAATCCAAGTATCCTGAGTCCACCACGCTGTGAGGGAGCCCAAGCTAACTTAGGAGGTTAAAACCAGCATAGGCACCAAGCATTTGTAAAGAAGCTTTCAGATGATTCCAGACCTCAGCCACTTGAGTTACTCCCAGCTATTTGAAACTTCCCACTCGAAGCTCTAGGAATTATGGAGCAAAGACAAACCATCCCTTTTAAATTTCAGACCCACAGAGTACATGAAGCTAAGAAAATGTCTGTTGTTTTATATTATTATTAGATTTTGTGATGGTTTTTAATACAACAATAGAGAATCTGACAACATAATATATTAGTAGATATAGGGAATTTGCAAACAAATCTACACTGTGATGATGTATGAAGAAAATAACTTTTTCTGATGGAGTGTAAGGTCAGGACATTAGGAGACTACTGAGTTGCGCATGAGATAGTGATCACAGGGCAAACAGAAACTAAAGGTGACGATAAGACGTTTGCAAAACAGGAGAGGCTAGCAATGATACAAGCTCAGAGTTGAATAGCAGAGAGAAAATAACAGTGTTTTGGCCAGGCACCTGGTCAGAAATCAAACTGGGCAAATGCAAGAATCAAACACTTTGTAGAAATTAAGTAAAACAAATTCAGCTGCATAGGGGAAGTAGGAAAAACACCCAAGATACTTTGAGGTGACCCTAGAGACCTAGAGGAAAGTTCAGGCCATGAAGAGGTCTCATGCACTTTCCATTGGGGCAGAAAGAAACTCCGGGCCAGCGAGGCAGTGAGAACAGGCGAGAGAATGCGCCAGACCAGGAGGGAGGGCTGAGGGGCCAGCACCTGAGAACAACCCTTAGCATGAAGGTTTTCTTGACCAGGACAGACCTGTTACTTTCTTGAAGGACTTTGCACATTTTCTTCAAAGTATCGAGAGATGACTTATATAGTATAAAGCGTACCCGTTAAAAGTGTACTATTCAGTGGTTTTCAGTACATTGATAAAGTCGTACAACTATCACCACTATCTAATTTCAGAATATGTTCATCATACAAAAAAACCCACACACACTCAAAACCCAAAAAACAAACAAAAAATCTTTGCAAAAGAATAAAGTGGGAGAAATTGGGCCGCTTGATTTCAAGAATTTTTATATAACTCTACCACCGGTGCTATTGACAGAGCAAAAGACACATGGGCCAACTGAATGGAATATAGAACAAAGAGATTGATCCACACAGATATCCGCAACTGAATTTTGACAAATTTGCCAATGCAGTGCAATGAAGGAAAAATAGCTTTTTTTCACAAATGATGCATAAGCAATAGGTAAAACATCCATAAGCAAAAATAAAAGCAATTAGAGTCTGTAATAATCTTGACTTGACCAAATTTAAATAATTTGGTAAAGAATCTTGTTAAGAAGGTGAACAGGCAAGCTACTGAATGGGAGAAAATAGTTGCAGAACAGATTAGTGGTTGCCCAGGGTCAAGTGGATATGGTTGCAATGAACAGCCTGAGGGATGGTTGTGGTGATGGAACTGCTCTGAGCTTTACAGTGTCAGTGTCATTGTCTCGGTTGTGATATTGCACTCTTGTTTCAAGATGTCACTTTTGGGGGAGATTGAATAAAGCCTACACAGCATCTGTCTATATTATACTGCTCAGAAAAATTAGGGGATCAGGGAACATGCAGATACTCCAGTACTTTCAGCCTTCTGTATAGTGCATTTTCACCAATGAGATAAAAGTTGGTTTTGCATCTCATTTGCATAATCAAAGAACTTTCTTTGACTTGTCGTTTGCTTTTCTGATGTTCTTGTTTAATAAAAAAAAAAATTGAATGCTTTTTTTTAATCGTTTCATATTCATTTTGAAATATCCCCTAATTTTTGTGAGCAGTATATTTCCTATAACTGGATGTGAGCCTATAATTATCCCACATTGGCCTGGATTCAATGGTGATGGCGTCAAGATGACATGCTGTTGATTGGTTGCTGCAGAGCAGCCCATAGAAAAAGAGGAGAAAGAGCTAAGCTTCCAGTAAGGCAGGTATGTGGTTGGTAAACAGTAGCCTCACAGGTGCAAGGCTTTTTTGCAAACAAAATGGTTTTTTTCCTCCAAATATGCAGCCCATGAGACACAGAACAAAAGTCCTTCTGATCTTCAATGACAGGGATTGAATGCAGAAGAAAAAGAGGATTCATTTTCAAAGAGAATGGGCAGTTGGAAAGGTGCTGCAAAGAAAATGTGAAATTTCAGGGAGATTTGTCAACTGCTGGTAGAAGATGATTTACAAGGGCAACCAACCTAGCCCAAGTGTTAGAAGCTGCTTCGCTGAGCAGTGCACATGAGCTACTGGGAATGTGTTTACCTTTCATGAATCTTTTATTGTAGTCAGGAATTCAGTGGGGAAAACTAGAAAGTGTTTTTGCCATATTCACACTGCAAATACTCCAGTGGTATTTATTTCTAGTTTTCACTGTTTTGCTGGACTTATTTCTTAGCCTAGTTGTTCTTCTCTGTAAAATAGCTACCACATAAAGTTATTTGAAAAAGTAGAATATGCATAAATTCCTTTGTCCAGTGATGGACACATAAGAAGTCAGAACTTTCCAGAGATCTTCTCCATACCTGTTCTTATCATACATATCAATAATGTTTTGAGTTAATCTCTGTGAAATTATTTTCTACAATTAGCTGGACAAGTATGATATATGATGAGGTATTATGTGTATATCTGAAACATGTGTTGTGTTAGTTACAGCCTCACACACTAATAACAAAATTTAAAACTTGTTATTAGCTCAAATAACAAATTATGTCTGACCTACATGCCTATTGTACTCTAGGAAGCAACTTAACATTGGAGAAAAGATATGCTTTTTAGTAGATAGCCTTTATAATTCAAATGTTTCCATTCCATTATAACACATGACATTTCTGATGTTTATCAGTGACTATTGGAGCCATGGATTACAAACAAAATATGACCCATGAATGGTTCTTAGGATTTTTCTTCCTTCCTTCCTTCTTTCCTTCCTTCCTTCTTCCTTCCTTCCTTCCTTCCTTCCTTCCTTCCTTCCTTCCTTCCTTCCTTCCTTCCTTCCTTCCTTCCTTCCTTCCTTCATCCCTCCCTCCCTCCCTTCCTTTATTTTTTCTTTCTTTCTGAGAGAGACAGACAGACAGACAGAAAGGGACAGACAGACAAGAAAGGAGAGAGATGAGAAGCATTAATTCGTAGTTTTGGCACTAAAGTTGTTCATTGACTGCTTTCTCATATGTGCCTTGACAAGGGGGGGGGGGGCCTCCAGCTGAGCCAGTGACCTCTTGCTCAAGTAAGCGAGCTTGAGCTCAAGCCAGAGACCTTGGGCTCCGAGCCAGCGTCCTTTGGGCTCAAGCCATTGACCATGGGATCATGTCTATGATCCCATCCTCAAGCCAGAGATCCTGTGCTCAAGCTGGTGACCTTTGGGTTTTGACCCTGGGTTCTCAGTGTCCCAGGTCAATGCTCTATCTACTGCACCACTGCCTGGTCAGACTCTTTGGAGTTCTTTTTTTTTTTTTTTTTTAATTAAATGAGAGACAAGGAGGCAGGGAGGCAGAGCGACAGATTTACACATGCGTCCTGACTGGGATCCACCTGGAAAGCCCCCTATAGGCCGATGCTCTACCCATCTAGGAGTCACTGCTCTATTTCAGCACCCGAGGTGAGGCCGTTGAGCCATCCTGAACACTCGGAGAGAAATTGCATGAACCACTCAAGCCATGGCTGCAGGAGCAGAGGAGAGAGACAGAGAGAAAGAGAGAGAAGGAGGAGGGGTAGGGTTTAGAAGCAGATGTTCACTTCTCCTGTGTGCCCTGATGGGAGTCAAACCTGGAACTTCCACATGCTGGGCCGACGCTCTACAGCTGAGCTAACCAGCCAGGCTCTTTGGATTTCTTTGTAAGGCATTCTATTTAAAAAGAAGTTTTAATGGAAATTAGAAACAACCAAAATTTAATTTTTTGGTTAATTTCTTTAAAAAATAATATACACATATTGAAACAAAAGTTCAAGTAAAATGAAACAGTACAAATGAGAAATAATTGACTCTTTCCTTCTGACTCCCTATCCCAAACTCTCAGAGAAGACCATTTAAAATTTTTCCCTAATTTTAAGTACAGAGGGGTCTGTGGGTTACAACAGTCTCAACATTGATGTTTCGAGTTTACAATGCTCACTCCCACAAAAATTTTTAAAAAATTGAGACATGAGTGTTTCAGCTTATGTCATTAGCATCTTATTTACAGACTATGTGGGCGAACTACTGTAGTTTGGTTGCTCATGGAGGAAGAATACGCTGTAACATGGCATATGAGTGAGGGAGTTGGCATCCCCCAGTATGCTTACCTAGCCATTTGGACTGTTAAAAGTGCAACTGTTCCATTTGTGTTGTTCTATATGGGGACTTTTTGGCTCTTGTGGCTCCTAAACAAAAGCCAGAGTCTCCAGATGGTAGTACTTCGAAGAAGAGGAAAGCCATCCCGATGGATGTCACAGAGCTACTGGCATCACATGGAGAGGAGCTGTCAGCTGAGAACCTCATTCAGCTGGAGAAGCAGCTGATTGAAGAGGAAGAGCTAGAAACCTCAGAACCCAAGAGATTTACTATCAAGGGTTTGGCAGAAGGTTTTTCTATGGTAGAGGATGGGTTGGCAAAATTTCAGGCTGAGGACCCAGTGATGACAGATTCAGTAAGGTCTACAGAGCTGTTATGGATGCCTTGCAATGCTACAGGCAGATTCTGAAAGAGAAGAAGTCATCAATCTTTCAGACTAGCCTGGAAAAAAGGCAGAGAGGCTTGCAACAGGTCCTGTACCCTCTACATCAGCTGCTTCTCTAGATGAAACACCTGTAGTACAGGTAGAATCATCTCCAGCGTCTCCTGCATGTTCCTTGGCAATCCTGATTCACCTGACCCAGTATCTCCAGCACCTTCTGCAGGTTCTCCTGCCTTTCCACCTTCCTCCTCCCAATGGGTCACTCTCTCTCACCTTGCAATGCCCCTTTCAGTGTGTCAGCCAACCACAGGAATAAAGGTAAGGGATTTTTTTACATTTATTTTTTTGTCATTTTTTATTTTATTACAGTACAGTATACAGTACAGTATATTTATGTCCTTTTCCTTTTTTCTGGGGCTTAATTGTATTTTTTTCTGTTCTAGATTATGATTTTAGAACTGTGTTAGGATAGGTAAGTGACTTAGGTTAGGGTGTATTTCGACTTACACCAAAATTCGGATTATGTCACTGTTGTAGGAACAGAACTCTCTTGTAACCTGAGAATCCCCTGTAAATACCTTAATTTTTCTATTGTCTTCTGAGAAATTTAAACTATCTATTGGCTTTAATTAAGAAAAGTGATTTACCTCATTTCTGCCCCATTCTTATTTACTTCCTTCCCTTTTCAACTCTTGTTAGTTTTGTTTTAATTATTATTTCATTAGTTGTCTTTATGATTTCAAATAATATACTTCGTCCTGGTTCTTATTATTTCCTAGATTCCAATGTCCTCAGTGTTTTTGAATTTCCTCTGTATTTGCTTGAGGTACATCCTCAAGCAGAACTTTCGGAAAATCTTTGAATCTTTTTATGTCAGAAACCATCCTTTATTTCCCCCTTATACTTACTTGATTGAGAGTTGGACTGAGCTGGAATTTTTAATTCACAATAATTTTTCCTACAAACTTGGAAGGCTTTATTATATCATCTTCTGGCATCTGTTATTTACCGATGAGAAATATGACGTCATTCTTTTTTACATTTCTCGGGAAATCGCCTTATCAGTGTTTTTCCTTTCTGAAGGCTTGTGGGCTCTTGTTGTTGTTCTTTAACTGATTTCAGATATGGATTTTTTTCATTTATCCACATCTCAATGAGCCTTTTAGGCAGAAGACATATGCTCTAATTTGGCAGTGGGAAATTTGTCACTATGATTTCTGTGATTATTTTCACCAGACCCCAAGACCACATCTGGAACTTCAGTTACATGGACACTATATCTCCTAAACTGACCATTGATGATTTTAACTATTCTTCAAAATAATTTTCCTCTTTCTGTGTTTTTAGTCTTGGCCTTTCATAATCTCTTCCCAAAACAGTAGTTAGAGTGATCAGATTATGACATTCTGACTCAGAGGAAATACAGAAATTCCCCATTTCTCTGAGAGCAAAATGAAGCCCTTGCAGAAATCAATTAAACCCTACCCGATCTGTCTCAGGTACCCCTGAGGCTTCCTCTTTTCCTGCTCTCACCCTCGCTCATCCCAATCCAGCTACAGTCTCTTGGATCTCTCTCCTTTCCCACACACACTCTTGCCTCAGAGGCTTTGCTAAGCTGTTCCTTCTCTTTGGAACTCCTTTTTCCGGCAGATACTCTCTTGACCCACTCTGTTATCTCTCCCAAGTCTTTGCTTCTCTGTCAGTTTCTCAGTCAGGCTTGCCTTGATAGTCCTATTTACATTTCAAAACCCTGCCCTCTCCCCTAGTATTCCAATAACTGTTTCCATGCTCCCTTATTTGTTGCCTGGTACTCTGATGTTTACCTGTTTATTATGTTTCTACCTATTTTCTGTCTCTAGCAGCTAGAAGGACAGGAACCTGTGTCTGTTTCCACAGTATAACCCCAGCATCTAGTACACAGTATCAGACTCAGGCACATAGCAGCTATGTAAAGCCAGAAGTCACAGCCACTATCACAGCCGCCTGGCCCATGCAGGTTCGCATTGGATTCGGACAGTCAGTAAAGAAACAACGAAGCCAAAAACAGGTGGGCCATCATCTTTAGTCCTAGCTTGCACCCGGTGGGCAAGTAAAAACAAACAACTGGGCTCCAAAACCCACTCACATTCAGTGCTCACAAAGCTACTGACTTAATCCGAGTTTCCTAGAAAAAAAAGGTTTCTAGCTCACCAGATTTATTCACCTCTGTTCCCCATCTCCTTCCTTCTCCCTGCACAAACTCTGCACAAATTGGCTTCTCACTCAACACTCCACCATCTTAGCTGTTTCTCCTGGCCTCCTCCATGTGGCCTTTCTCTGCTCTCCTCTCTTTAATGATAATCTCAGGAACCTAAGAGAGAGCAAGCTCCTGTTCTGTCCTCATTTTATAGTGTAGAAATCAAAACCTTTAATCCAATATACAAAATAAGGAAGTCTCTGATACAAAGTCACTTATCTGAGGCATAATTAAATTGTACCACCCCACATCAAAAAGGGTGGAAAAGGCTTAGTCCTAAAACCAAGCCCCAGGCTACAAGGATCCTGCTTGCCCACAGCCCACCTCAACACACATTAACATCACCTGGGCAACGGCTTCCACGTGGGCAGCGCCATCTTTAACAAAGTGAGCATAATATATTTTATCTGCCCAACAAGCTATTTCACTAATATTCATTGACTGAACAAATTATTTCATGTCCTAGAAAATGAAATAATTTTTCTTGTAGTTCCTCAATTAGACATTTTATTCAGTAACTATACTTCAAATGTATAAGAATCCTTCATTTTTCATTCCCTGATCATAGCTTCCTGTTTTTGTTTTACAGTGGCAAATTCATCCTATATTACTCTGAAAATAGTAATTTGAATATATTTCTAAGTTTTTCTTTTCCCTTGAATTTTCTTAAGAGAAAAGTTTCTTAAGAAAAAATCCTAATTTCCAATTCATTCAGTCCTTTTAATTTTAAGTGACATGGCAAAATGCAACAACCAAGACTTGATTGTCAGTGCCAGATACTTAAATCAACTTAGCTTAAGCAAAGAAAAGATTTATTTTTTTTTCTGCTGATGGAACTGAAAAGCCCATGGGTATGTCTGGCGGGATTTATAGCTGAATCATCTACCTCACTCTCCATCTTTTGGATGGGCTGTCTTCACATGGTGGGCAGGATGTCCGTTCTGTCAGGTTACCAACCTCAGTGATACAACGGCATCTTTCCAACTAGTTGCAGCAAAACAGTTTCAGTGCAGGTTCTGATTGGCTTGCCTTGGGTCATGTGACTAACCAAAATTCAAATTTGCGGCTGGGAATTTGGGATTCTCTAAGTTTTCCGACCTGGGTCATGTGTTGTCAATGTAGAATGATGTGAAAATAAGCAGCCTTACTAAAACTACATAAAATTCTAAAAATAAAGAAATTTCTATTGCTGTAAGAAGGGGAGACAAAAATTGTGCATTAGACATAAACTCGGCATGTTTTGAGGAAAACATTGATTCTTATTTTACAATCAGATAGTTTCAGCTAGAAGGTTAGATAAAGATATAGGAGATCATTTATATTCAGGGAAAGCTACCTGAGTGCAACCAGTAAACTATTTTATCAATTGCTTTTTAAACTAGTTGAAGGAGTATCTTCAAACTCCTCTCTGGGCAGAGTTATTTATGGCTCAGTGGAATAAACAGGATTCCGCTGACACTGTGACTCCATTTTTATAGTCTATCATAAATACCACCTGCTGAATACGAGGTTAAATTCATAAAATTAGATGTTCAAGATATTTTTCCTTATTTCTTTAAACTCATGCGAGGCAAAAATTTTCCTGAAGAAAAGTAAGACTTAAGTTGCTAATAACACCACAGAGAAGCCCTGGCCGGTTGGCTCAGCAGTAGAGCGTCAGCCTAGCGTGCGGAGGACCCGGGTTCGATTCCCGGCCAGGGCACATAGGAGAAGCGCCCATTTGCTTCTCCACCCCTCCGCCGCGCTTTCCTCTCTGTCTCTCTCTTCCCCTCCCGCAGCCAAGGCTCCATTGGAGCAAAGATGGCCCGGGCGTTGGGCATGGCTCTGTGGCCTCTGCCTCAGGCGCTAGAGTGGCTCTGGTCGCAATATGGCGACGCCCAGGATGGGCAGAGCATCGCCCCCTGAGGGGCAGAGCACCGCCCCTGGTGGGCGTGCCGGGTGGATCCCGGTCGGGCGCATGCGGGAGTCTGTCTGACTGTCTCTCCCTGTTTCCAGCTTCAGAAAAATGAAAAAAACAAAACAAAAACAAAACACCACAGAGAAACAAACACTATAATTAATTTGTTTTAAAAGGGTAAGCAGTAAAGCAAGCAGCACAACATAATAATAACACGATAATGATTCTTCTACTACTAATAACTTTATTGTCCTACATTCTTAAGTATATTAAAACCTTTTCACCTGTATAATCTAATGACTTGTTTTCTCATCTTGTAAGTCAGCAGGACAAATAGCATGGTGCTCATTTACCAAACAAGGAAATTAAGCTTTCATCTAAACCACCATATAGCTTTTATCATATTGTATTGGAGGTCTTTGTTTATGTCTCCATATCACCTGTTAAGATTATGAGCTACATAAGGGTAGTATCTTGTATTATTTATTTCTGCATTCCCAGGTCTTAACCAGTGTCTGGCCTATATCAGATGAAAATAAAAAAATAAAAATTAAATTTAATTGCTTGTGGTCACAAAGTTAGGTCACATATGGCTGGGATAAAAACCAAGTTCCTGAGCTTTTCAATACAGCATGAAGACTGCTCATTAAAATGCACTCAATGCATTACATGTGCTTTTAAATAAATGAACACAATTATTTTGAGTGGGTCTAGTGAGATGCCATTCAACAAAATATGTGTCAGGGGTCCCAGCAGGAAGCCGATGACATATTCAAGCTGGGTAATTGGGGAAGGTTTAATAAAGGGACTGTTGTAAAGGTTAAGGAGGAAAACAAGGGATAGTGTAGGACTAGTAATAACAGCACGTAGCTGTTACTATTCTTAGACCTGAAGAAGTAAAAAGTAGTAGTTCCAAGAACCCATGGAGAGAGCTGGAAATCCAACTGGATTGGAGCTGGAATCTTCCGTAGATGGAACCAACTAAGTCACAGAGATCCAGCAGGTCGGGAGCCAGGACAATAAATACCCTGACTGTACACTTCCTCTCGTCTCATCCCAGTGTACCCCATGGCTGAAGCCAACTTGAAGACAGAGAACATGATATTTCTCTTGATAAATCCATCCCAGTTAGCATCCTAGGTGTCAGATCAGGAAGTGGGATGGGGAGGGATAGAGAGTAGATCTGGGGGGGGGGTCTACAGAAGACTTTTAACATGGAGAATTTGCAACCCCAAGCCTTAAATGACAAAAGTAAAAACTCACTTGAGTACTTAGCTTATGCTTGATGGGAGAATGAGGAAGCTGATCCACTTGGAAGGACCTGGTGTGCTGAAAGAGCGGCTGCCAATCTTTAGAAGAGTAACGTGTTCTTGTTGAGAAGCATACACAGATGGGGTCCATGGTTTAACCGCACTTACATTGTGTGCAGTTGGCTATTGTGGCTACAGTTCTGGGTTCCAGAGAGTTGCAGGTCGTAGTTTGTATCCAAGATGTTCTAGAGAACAATTGGCATACTCTTTTCACAGGAAGCACAGGCTCAATCTAGCCACACTGTTAGTATCAAAGGATATTCTTCATTAATCGAATGTGACAGTGTAGATACCCCTCCTTTTTTAGAGAACAAAATACTGATTCAAAGACTGCTCTGACTATGAACTCCAAGTAACACACACAACAGGAGCCAATGAATCAATCTGGTCTATTTCTTCATGAATAGAGTCTTCTGTGTGATGTATCTGAGGGAGTCCTAACTTGCAAAGTGTCAAAACTGCTCAGGCTGGCTAAGCCAGCAGGAGTCTCCCTTTTTACTTACTTGGCATGACTTTTCCTCTTGGGCATAATGATTGCAGCTGTATTGGTGTGCAACACAGAGGATATTAAAGAAATGACCTGAATAAATCTTTTTCAAGCAAAGAGCTTCTGGTATTGGTGTCTAAAATCTGGACAAACCACATCTGGTTCCATCATTGTACGATCTTGGTGAACACATTAACCTCTCTCAACTTTGGCATTTCTGTCTATGAAAGGAGATGTTTAACTTCCCTTCCTATATATTCAGGTTTTGAAATTTCTGAGTGAAATCTAATTATGATATTATAAACACACAATACACAGCAATCAAACAAAAAATTAATGTTAAATATTTAAAAGTATTGGCCCTGGCTGGATAGCTCAGTTGAGTATCATCCTGATATGACAAGGTTACAGGTTCAATCCCTGGTCAGAACACATACAAGAATCAACCAATGAATACATAAATAAGTGAGACAAGTCAATGTTTCTCTCTTTCCCTCTTGCTTTCTCCTTCCCTCATCCTCTTTCTCTCTAAAATAAAAAAAACAACTGGCCCTGGCCGGTTTGCTCAGTGGTAGAGCGTCGGCCTGGCGTGAGGAAGTCCTGGGTTCGATTCCTGGCCAGGGCACATAGGAGAAGCGCCCATCTGCTTCTTCACCCCTCCCCCTCTCCTTCCTGTCTCTCTCTTCCCCTCCCGCAGCCAAGGCTCCATTGGAGCAAAGTTTGCCCGGGCGCTGGGGATGGCTCCATGGCCTCTGCCTCAGGCGCTAGACTGGCTCTGGTTGCAACAGAGCGAGGCCCAGATGGGCAGAGCATCGCCCCCTGGTGGGCATGCTGGGTGTATCCCAGTTGGGCGCATGTGGGAGTCTGTCTGACTGCCTCCCCTTTTTGTATTTTTCCAGCTTCAGAAAAATACAAAAAAACAAAAAAAAAAAACAAACAAAAAAACACAACAACTTTTTTTCAATATAAAAGGGTTTACATTGTCTTTTGTTTGCTCCAGACCAGTTCATGGGACTCATGAAGTAACATGTCTTAATTGAACTAGAGGAGAGGTGCTTTTATTTCAACCATTCATGAAGAGTTGCATAAAAACAGAAAACTCACATTGGATTTTAGAATCAGAGTTCCTGCATGAGAAATTGGGATGATGAGATACTTCCTGAATTTTCTCTGGAACTAAAAGAATAAACACTTTTAAAAACTCAAGTGTCTTAAAAATGAAACTTATTTCTTAGGTTAGTGTAGATGATGAGTCATACCATCTGATACGTCAATTTATTTTTATGTTACGTAAATGGTGTTTTGTTACTTTTGACTAATACTAGTGTCAGAATTCTGATCTATGACATTGGAATTTTTGAGGATATTTATAAAGAAAATAAAGTCCTGACCTGAATGACTTTGGTCATGTGGAAGAAACCCTGGATTCGCAGAGAATGAACACTTAAGAACTGATTTTTTTTTTTCAAGCCTACAAACTTAGTAAGAGTTTGGTTTAATAGCTAGGGCTAGTCATACTGGTATCATTTTTATATTGCTGCTACAATGCTGTGCTATAAATAATCCAAAAACTTAATGGTTTAAAACAGCAGGCATGTATCATTGCTGATGAGTGTGTGGGTCATCTGGACAGGATTTCTGATATTGGCTGTACACATTTTTGTCTGCAGTTTGCTGTGGGTTGGGAGGCAACTTTGTTGACCTTGCTGGGTTCCATCAGATGTTTGAGGGTGGAGGGTCAGCTAGCTCTAAGCTGGATAAGGATGGGTTCAGCTGGAATGACTAAGCTTTTCTTTATTGGTTTCTCAAGCAAGACAGGGCGTATTCTCATGGTGGCTGGGCATGGTTGAGGCTTAGGCTCAAGAACTGGCATTTTGCCATTTTTGCACCATTCTTCTGGGCAAACTGAGATACAACAGCAGCTCAGATTTGAGGAGTAGGCAATGTCTCTACTGCTGGATGGGAGAACCTCAAAATCACAGAGAGAGGTAGAGAATTGGGGTCATTTTTGCATTCAGTTGAACCCACTACACTTCTTGAATTTTCTTATGAGAAATAGTTAAGGGCTTACAAACATCTGGAAAACTTTAAAGATTTGGATATTGCTACACCAACATGCCAGTATGACAAGCAGCCTGCATAGAGCAAGCCAAATTTGTACTTACACCGATCTATAAGACAGGCCAAATATTTTTATGAATGTACTGGTTTGGCTGATGTACCTTCTCTAATATCTGAAATGTCCCATTTGTGCTACTTGAGCAATCAAATGAGATGCACTAACTGGTGGCGTGACACCTTTCTCAACCCCTCTTAGAAGAGGGTGATTCTTAAGCTGCTATTTATTTTACATATTGGATTTAATTTACAGAATAAAGATATGTCATTGTCTGAAAACTTCCATCTTACTTGCTTGTATTTTTAGAGAGGAGAAGTTATCTTTGTTTAATCATATTATGAAATATGGGCCTTAAATATAAAGAGCAGTTTAATAGCCTATTTACCTGTATCTCTAATCACTAAAAAAAGGATGTGTGGTAGAGAGGGGTGTTTGGGGCATTTATAGTTCTTTGCTTTTGCAAGTGCAGAGTATTTCTTCATTAAAACAAAGCTGCAAAGAGAAATTATGATCAATGACCATAACATTTTTTCTTGGCCTTTGTGAATAACTGTTTATTTTCTCATATAAATATTAAATATGGAGAAAACAGAATTAAAGATATTGGGAAAGTGGCCTTGGTTGGTTGGCTCAGTGACAGAGCATTGGCCTGGCGTGCAGAAGTCCCAGGTTCAATTCCCGGCCAGGGTACACAGGAGAAGTGCCTATCTGCTTCTCCACCCCTCCCCCTCTCCTTCCTCTCTGTCTCTCTCTTCCCCTCCCACAGCCAAGACTCCATTGGAGCAAAGATGGCCCGGGCGCTGGGGATGGCTCCATGGCCTCTGCCTCAGGTGCTAGACTGGCTTTGGTAACAACAGAGTGACGCCCCGGAAGGGCAGAGCATTGCTCCCTGGAGGGTGTGCCGGGTGGATCCCGGTCTGGCACATGCGGGAATCTGACTGCCTCCCCGTTTCCAGCTTCAGAAAAAAAAATACAAAAAAAAAAGATATTGGGAAAGTAAAACCAACTTATTACTCAAATCACTACAGAAAATGTAAAATTAGATACTTAAGAAAACAATGACTATAACCCCATTGATGGGGTTATATATATTTCAGAATGCAGCAGAGATAGTTGCCTGGCCAGGGTAACGCCCAAGAGAAAGTTAGAAGTTATAAAACTGAGGAGTAATGCATTTAGAGGAGTTGACAGCTTTCAAAATATATTCAGGTTTATGTAGTTAACAATGTAAATATGAAATACTGAGATAACTAAAATTAAGATAAATCTGCACTATGTTGAGATAATGAGGGTAAGGGAAAGATAAGAAAGGAATATTGAAAAAAGCAAATTAATCATCTTCCCTACTGACAAGCCAACAGATAGTAATCAGCAAGTAGTAATATAAATGTATTATTTAATAACATGGAGCTAAATTCCAAAAGAGTCAGGTAAAATAATTGAAAATATTTGTATCTCTTTTTTAGAAAAATGTTTATTTTATTGGTCTTAGAGAGAGAGAGAGAGAGCATCAGAGACAGACACAGAAACTTCAATCTGTTCCTATATGTGCCCTGAGTGGGGATCGAACTGGCAACCTCTGCGCTTTGGGATGACGCGTTAACCAACCACACTATCCAGCCAGGGCAAGTATTTGTATCTTAAGAGAAACAATTTTGGTGGTTTTGGGACAGGAACCTGTTTCTACTTATAAGAAGCTTTACAAATTTATTTGGCACTTAAAAAATAAGTGTTTGTATAATTTGATGAAAATAAAATTTAAATGTTAAAAGTAAGTTATATATGACACTGCTGTATTTGGTTCAATGTTTTGGAGAATGAAGGTAAATATTTCCCCAAATAAGTGTAAGCATGTTTGTGACAGCTTTTAAATGTGAGTACGCCCTCTCTCTCTCTCTCTCTCTCTCTCTCTCTCTGATTGGCATCACTATCACTAAGCAACTATTTTCAAGATGTGAAGCATATCTTTTCCCCAGTCTGAGCGCTGCTGCAGTTCTTTGTTTAACTTTTATCTGTATATTTAATCTAACATTCTTGAGAACCTGTCAAGCAACTTTATAGGTAAGGCTATTCAACAAGAAAGCAGTGACCAACCTTCTCCTTCTGCTTCTCTAGAATAAAAACATAAACCAAAAGCCAAAAATCAAGTACAGTGTATGTACTGAATAATGTGTTTCAATCAATTCGGGACCGCATATATGATGGTGGTCCCAAAAGATTGTAATGGAGTTGAAAATTCCTCTTGCCAGTGACTGATAGCTGTCCTAGTGACATGGCGCAATGCATTCCTCATGTTTCTGGCGATGTTGGTGTATACAAACCTACTGCACTGCCAGTCATACAAACGTACAGCACACACAGTTATGTACACAACACAATACTTGAAAATGATAATAGCTGACTATGTTATTGGTTTATGGAGTTGCTATTCTATACTTTGTATGATTATTTTGAAGTCTACTCTTCCTATTTATAACAGATTTTGCTGTAAACAGCACACCGTGTTCTGCTGCAGCAGCCTCATACATCTCATGTTCACTGTGTCTCTTTATTGCATCATTTTTCTCCTTTGTTTGATTGAATCTTGCATTGTTTTGTGCAGCAATATGCTATACAGGCTTGTAGCCTCAAAGCAACAGGCTATACAGTATAAAATGTATGAATACAGAATGTATTTTATTACTAAAAGATACGTGCTTCCAAAAAAATGGACAAAGACAATCAATCACTGGTCTCATCAAAATTTATAAACATCTTTGACTAAATGAGGGATTAACAATTAAATACATACAATAGAGACAAATCATTATGCATCTTCATGTTGATGATCTGAAAACTTTTTACTACAATTTTAAGTGAATCATTTTCCAAGTTATTTTTCCTTCTAATTTGCGACATAATCACTGCCATCTGTTGCTTGGCTTAGCTGTTCTTCTCTGTTCTTTGTACATAGTTTGTATATAGGACTCCAACATTCAATATGTTCCAATGGGGTAGTATATAGAAGGGAAATGCATATATGTTTATAAAATATCTGTATTTAGCCAACATATATATGTACAAATGGATTCAGATTTTGATTTGCCTGAATGTGCTTAACTGGTACTCTTATTGTGAATGCAAATCCGAGCTCAAGATTACTTTTTTAAAATCTATATGCCTCAATTGGACATGACAAAGCTGGGGCCACAGTGCTATGGAATTATTTATTTCAAACCTTAAAATCTGGACACTGAAATATCTCTCTCTTCTTTGAGTCATGCTATTTAGTTAGTTGAAGAATGACATTGTCCAAACCCCTGTTCTGCCAACTCCCTAGCATATTATAATGTCAACCTTAACATAAAAGATGGTATTCAAGTGAGAAAAAGCAAAGCTTCAGAGTCTTTGTAAATCATCATAGGTTGACATACCTGGTGACATCTGGTCTTAATTATTTAGCTGCTGTGCAGCATCAGGACTTATTTTTATTAAGATGTATCACTGTGCTAGCTCCCACATGACTTTCCCTCCCAAATACTTGGAGTGTTTTTATTCTGATTCTGAATTGGTGGAGTGATTGAGAACCAGCAATTTCTTCAGGGGAAATGCCCAGAAAAAACAAAAGACCTCTTTCCTAACCTGCTGGCACAGAGTGTTGAATCCATTAGAGAACAGATGTGGAACAAAACAGTGGCACTAGGAACCACGTGAGTGTTCACTGTTTGCTTCTGTATCAGTTAACGTTAGTTATGGCTGCATAGGATGAAAACTCCCAAATTGTAGGAGTTTAAATAAGGTAAAAACTTATTTTTTTCTCATTTAAAATTTAATTGTCCCAAGGTGATAGGATGTTTGGGAGACCCAATGACTTCTGTCTTTCTGCTTTATCAGCCTAGCTCCTGACTCCCATTGTCAAGGTCATATCATAGCAGGAACTTCAGCCATCAAGTGAGCATTCCATGGTGCAAAAAAGAGGAAGGAGAGAAGGTAAGCAAAGCACATTGCTATTCCAAATGAAATTGGAGTCTGTTGAAGGAGGTCATCAAGAGGATATGGTTTGACCCACAAGCTACACCAGGGCAATTGAAGGCTCCCGACCCCCACCCCTGTACTTGGGATGTGCATATATTCCACCCACCAATCCCACAGCGGGAACTGATTTTAAGGACGAAGGATTGTGAACACAAAGAGTCGGTGAGACCATTGGAACAGGGTGTGTGACTGGTCCCCATTAATATATAAACTTTTAAGATTCTGGTGGACAGGTGTGAAGATCTACTTGACAAGATGATTCTCAAATAAAAGACCCATTGCTTCTCTGTGTGTGTGTGTGTGTGTGTGTGTGTGTGTGTGTGTGTGTGGCAGAGACAGAGAGAGGGACAGATAGGGACAGACAGGAAGGAAGAAATATGAGAAGCATCAATTCTTTGTTGCAACTCCTTAGTTGTTCATTGATTGCTTTCTCCTATGTTCCTTGACTTGGGGGGGCTACATTAGAACAAGTGACCCCTTGCTCAAGCCAGTGACCTTGGGCTCAAGCCAGTGAACTTGGGCTTCAAGCCAACAACCCTTGGGCTCAAGCTAGTGACCATGGAGCCTATGATTCCATGCTCAAGACATTGACCTCATGCTCAAGCTGATGAGCCTGCACTGAAGCTGGCAACTTCGGGGTTTTGAACTTGGGTTCTTTGCATCCCAGTCCAATGCTCTATCCATTGCGCCACCACCTGGTCAGGTGGCTCATTGCTTCATAAAACTGCCACCTAACAACTGGAGTGGTCTGCCTCCTTCTTGTTTTCTTCCTTCCCTCTATGTAAGGGGGCTAGTTCTGAATTTCCCCCCCCCCCCCGGGGAAACTCCTGAGATTTTGAACCAACAGAGTCCTACTGCTAGTGGACTCTAGGAAAATGGATAACTGGATAGACAACCACAGCTTCTATAACAGAGCTTCCTTGAAAAGCAGCTTGCCCCCACTGCCATTGTAAGTTTTAAAGAATAATGTGAATACTTATAACCAGTCCAAGACTTGCTCTTAGATCCCTAAAGTGAGGCAACTAAAGTAAAATGAGAGAATGCCAGAAAAAAGAAGTCCTGATTTGAAACAGAGTCATCTTCTTGTTTGTTAAAATCCTTTGGAATATAAAGATGATATTTATCCATATTTTATAGCTGTGTCGATAATAGTACATGGTGATTGAAAATTTTGTGTAAGAAGAAGTACAAGATTGTAGACATTAAGTTCAGTTTAGGAAGAGGAGTATTACCTGAAACCAGTCAATAGGCCAGAAGAATATTTTTAAAAAACATGTGAGTCTAGTTATAGTGTTCAACAGCCAAAAATAAAAAGAAATTTCTTTTCTATTCTGTTGAGATAGCACTAGAGACACAGAGCTTGGTGGTTATATTTGAAGTGAAAAAGGATTAGGGGTGTGCTGACATTTATCTTTATGGAACAAGAAAGGCATATGGGCCTGACCTGTGGTGGCGCAGTGGATAAAGCGTCGACCTGGAAATGCTGAGGTCGCCAGTTCGAAACCCTGGGCTTGCCTGGTCAAGGCACATATGGGAGTTGATGCTTCCAGCTCCTCCCCCCTGTCTCTCTCTCCTCTCTGTCTCTCTCTGTCTCTCTCTCTCTCTCTCCTCTCTAAAATGAATAAATAAAAATAAAAAAAAAACAAACTGCTGTTAAAAAAAAAAAAAAGAAAAAAAAAAGAAAGGTATATGTCTGGAAGATATGCCTTCCAGACGCGTGAAGATTATATCTTGACACTTGTGCTTCTCAATCTTTGTGTTGGAGGGTCTAGAGATGGGGGGAGGGTAATAGGGAGAGGTGAAGAGGTTTCTCTTCAATGCTTATCAGGCCCGAGGCACTGTTTCCATGATCCTCACTCCCCAACATCCGCATTTTCAGTGGACTGAATTCTGCTGAGAGTGTCTGTCCTTAACCATTTTTGGCTTGGGGTTTTCACATTCTTTTTTTCAAAATGGTGTTTTAGGTGATCAGTTAGATTTCTAATGAAAACTTTAAATGAAAGGTAAAATAGAAATTTAATTAATATCAGGTCATTTTTCTTGTTTCCCAAGATGAAAAAAAGCCACCATTTTTGTAACATAAATAAAGCAATATGAAAGCTTTTTTTCTTTTGTGTGTTAGAATTAAAAAAAAAAAAGCATTGTGCTATTAAGAAAGGGTTTAAATAAGAACCTCCAGGGAAGGAAAAGTATAGCTATTTCTCATGTGCCTGTGGTGATTTTAAGTTGTCTTCTTTTGAGTCTCTGCTTATTTCAGTGTTTTATTTGATAACAGATCTCACTGAGTCAGAACTAGGCAATTTCATCATGATGCATGTTCTTATTTAACATCTAAGATGCATCAACCTTATCTCTTATACTGATGTGAAGTGCAATGATAATAATGAGGAATTACATTTACTTCTTAGCTTAAATACTCTAAAAATATATTTCTTGGTTATGAACTGTACTGGGCAGGTGAACAAGTGACCAGGGTGACTTTTACCTTGTAGTAATTTAGGGACTCAGGCTAACAGATGCTCTGTCTTCTTCAGTTCATGCCTCCCAGGATCGCCATTGGAATCATCCTCATTTCAGACTGCCAGGTAGGGAAAGAGTATGTAGTAGCACACGTAGAGGGTTTGATGTGCCAAAAACCATTTAATGTAACCCAGGTTTAGAAATAATAAAGCTGGTTCTAGGCAATATTTTTCTATATCTCTCTGTAATTTCAATTTTTTAATTTATTGATTTGAGAGAGAGAGAGAGGAAGGAGATAGATAGATAGGCAGAGACAGAGACACAGAGAGATGATGATGTTCTAACCAACTGAGCTACCTGGCCAGGGCTCTTTCTGTTATTTCAGAAAGGATAGAGTTAAAGGAAGCCTAATGCCTAGATGCAAATTAGAACTAATTTATTTATAATAGAAAAGAGCTTATGAATTCTAGAAGTTTATAGATGAAAATGGGCATAATTAAAATTTATAGAATCAATGCAAGCAAATAAGTTGACTAAATCACAGACCACAGAATTAGGATACTGTCTTCAAATATTGTACATATAAACGTTATTCTAGGAGACATAAAGGTAGTAGAGTACAATATTAGAATAATTAACTACTACTGATTAGCACTATATGATATTGTCTTACATGATTTCATTTGATCTTTATATCTTGAATAATTCTTCAAGATAGTGTAGTGTGGTGACGGAATGTGCTAGCTCTAGGGCCAAACTGTTCAGGCTTGAATTCTGGTTCTTCTACTTATTAGCTAGAAACTCTTCGATAAGCTTTTAATCATTCCCTGACTCTGTTTCCTTCACTCTAAAATGGAGATGATGGCCCTGGCCGGTTGGCTCAGTGGTAGAGTGTTGGCCTGGCATGCAGGAGTCCCGGGTTCGATTCCTGGCCAGGGCACACAGGAGAAGCGCCCATCTGCTTCTCCACCCCTCCCCCTCTCTTTCCTCTCTGTCTCTCTCTTCCCCTCCCGCAGCCAAGGCTCCATTGGAGCAAAGTTGGCCCGGGTGCTGAGGATGGCTCTGTGGCCTCTGCCTCAGGCGCTAGAGTGGCTCTGGTCGCAATAAGCGACGCCCCGGATGGGCAGAGCGTCGCCCCCTGGTGGGCGTGCCGGGTGGATCCCGGTCGGGCGCATGCGGGAGTCTGTCTGACTGCCTCCCCGTTTCCAACTTCAGAAAAATACAAAAAATAAATAAATAAATAAATAAAATGGAGATGATAATAGTAACCCAGCTGATGAGGTTAATGTGAGGATTAATGCATTAAAAGTGTGAAACCCTTAGAACAGTGACTGGCACATAATAAGCTTTCATGATTATTATTATTTATCCATTAACACATTGGGCTATTATATTTCAGAATGGGTGATAGACTTTTCCAATGATGCATAGCTAGTAATTGGTAGAAATGGCTGTGGGAAAGTATATTTGCTCAAATCAGAACACCTGTCCTTCCCACTGTGGCTGGTCTGAAATGAGTCATGAACTGATAAGAGACCAGGCTACTTAGTACACACCAATCAACTTTCTAGGGGGAATTGGGAATATTTATATTGTGGTTAAAAAGGGTTGGTAATTACTATTATTATTTTGTTTTGTAAGTCAATCTAAATTATACCTTTTTTTGTCAGATTGCCAAAAATACAGAAATTAGTTTATGTGTGCCATGAGATAAAAAAAGGTTGAAAATCGCTGCAATGGACCAATCATAGTTCATTCCCTGGGAAGAGGGAGGAGCCACTTTCCTTATGCAACATTACCACCTGAACCAAATCAGGGTGTGCTTATAAGAAAAGGAGGGTGGGAAGGTGCTGTTGAATAGTAAGGGTTGTGCTATTGAGTGTCTAGGTCGAGGATGTACTTAGCTTAGTGCTCTGGTTTAGTGTACTCAGTAAAGGTTAGCTTTGCCAACTCCATGACGATGATATTCCAGGGGGCAATTCTGTGCTCTCACAAAAACCCCAAAACAAAACAGACCTTTCTATTGTTTGAAAAACAGAACAGGGTATTGAATTTCATGGATCACAGGCCTGGCTCACAAAATTTTGGACGTTCTTACAGGTCCCTTTGCATGGCAAAAATCCTCACACTTTAAAAATGTTTCTCTCTGGTCTCCTTAACCAGAGCTGTGGAAAATGAGGGAGTTGGACCAAGCTGCTTCAAGCCTCATCCTACTTCCTAAAAAAGATTTATCTCTCAATCCTCCTGGTTCAAACTGCACCCGTTTGCTGGGGAAAAAAAGCTCTCACAACCCCTCTCTGTCTTGAAAACAAACACTGTTCAGAATTATACAGTTTTAACCTCCTTCTTTCATTTATATTCACAACAACAGTTAGAAAGAGTCAAGAATACTAGATGAATGACTCAACTATCTATAGCCATAATAATGGTACATCAGAAATGACCCCACAGATCAGGGTCATTCAACAATGACCATTTATTGTCATGCTGATGAGTCTGCAGGTTGGCTGGGTTCTGGAAGGTCTAGGATGTATTCTGTTGGATTTGCCCACAAGCTGCAGATTGGGCCTAGGTCTTCCCCATATTTCCTCCTGAGATTTGTTTATTTCATGGCAGTGACAAGAAACCCAAAAAGGTAAGTTAATTCTCACAAGCATGTTTCAAGCCTTTGCTCATGATACATTTTGCAACATACCGTTAACCAGAGCAAGTCATATTGTCCACAGTTCGTTCCCTGGGAAGAAGGGGTATCATCAGCAGGGCAGAGAAATACACACAGTGTCTAGTTGAAAACTACAGGGTCACATGGAAAGATGTGTGGATATAGAGAAGGGAAAGGAATAGAGAACAATGATGCAATACACCCCCATGGAGAGGCTCAATCTACCTTCTCATTTAGCTAGAGCCCATTTCTAATCCTTCAACTTCCTCTTCCAGAGAGCCTGTCTCTTGTCGGTCTTGCCTTCCTAAGCTATTTTGGTGGGTAAAACCAATTTGACCAATTATCTTTCCAGTAGAGAACTGAGAGACTGTGGGGGAAGGAAAAGACAGAAAAGAGAAACACCTCTGTAGGATCAACCAAAAGGACAATTGAGGTTAAACCCTGCAAATAGAGTTTTGAGGCTGTCCTTAAAGTGATGTGAGAATGTGACTGGTGTCTTCTGTGAGGTAACTAGCAAGCCAAGCTGCTGGTTATGTGGATGGGCAGTGTACTCCATTTTTCGTTTAGGGACATGTGATGAAAATGAAACAAGTCAGTTCTTAAAGAGATTCTTTGTAGCTAGTGGCTTCCAAGGACCAGGGAAGAGGAGCAGGAGTCAGGGGTTGTGTTCACCAGGTTATCCCTGTAATTATCATACAGCTGGGGATCAACACGTTTCTTTCCTTCTTTCCTTTTTTTTTTTTTTTTTTTTTTTTTAGTGAGAGAAAGAGAGAGACAGAAAGGGAGAGAGATGAGAAGCACCAACTCAAAGTTTGACACCATAGTTGTTTATTGACTGCTTTATCATATGTGCCTTGAGCAGGGGGCTCCAGCCGAGCCAGTGACTCCTTACTCAAGCCAGCAACCTTGGGTTTCAAGCCAGCAACGTTGGGGCTCAAGCCAGTGACTCCTTACTCAAGCCAGCAACCTTGGGTTTCAAGCCAGCAACGTTGGGGCTCAAGCCAGTGACCATAGGGTCATATCTATGATCTCAGACGCAAGCTAGTAACCCTGCACTCAAGCTGGATGAGCCCACGCTCAAGATGGTGACCTTGAGTTTCAAACCTGGGTCCTCAGCATCCCAGGCTGATGTTCTATCCACTGTGCCAGTTCCTGGTCAGGCTGGACCTGATTTTTTCAACATAGACTAATCTGCCTATTTTAGAATTCCTCTAATGGAATCATGCAGTATTTAGTCTATTGTATCCAGCTTCTTTCTACTATGTGATTCATGCAGTAGCAGGTCCATTCCTTTTTATTACTGAGTAATACTCCATTGTTTGGGCATGCCACAATTTATTTATTCACCTGTTGATTGATATTTGTGGTTTCCTTTTTTGGTTATTATGAAGGCTATGAACATTGTTGCACAAGTCTGTGTAAACATATGTTTCCATTTCTCTAGGGCAAATATCTAGGAATGGAAGTGCTGGTTTTTCTCATAACTAAATGTTTAACTTTATAAGAAACTATTCTCCGAAGTGGTTTACCATTTTATGCTCTTTCCAGCTATGGATGAGATTTCCAGTTACTTCACGTCCTTTCAAAAACTGGTATTATCAGTCGCTTAATTTCTGATGAGGTTATCCCTTTCTTAAAAAAAAAAAAAAGACCTGTAGTCTAGAATTATGCACCTAAAATCTGTCTAATTTATTAACCAATGCCACCCCTATATGTTGTATAAAAAAATTAAAAAATGAGAAATGTTTGTTGAATGAGTGAAGACAAACATTCTTAGACCTATGTTTGTAAATGAGCAAGTGTCTATTGGTAAGACATCTCTCTCTCTCTCTCTCTCTCTCTCTCTCTCTCTCTCTCTCACACACACACACACACACCACACACACACACACACACTGGCCTCCTGTTTCTCTGGGAAATAAAACCGTCGTTTCTCCAAGGATGGGCTTTCTATCTCAAAGCACACTTAACAGCATACCGGGGCTTCAACACACACACACACACACACACACACACACACACACACACACGCCTCCTGTTTCTCTGGGAAATAAAACCGTCGTTTCTCCAAGGATGGGCTTTCTATCTCAAAGCACACTTAACACCGGGGCTTCAACACACACACACACACACACACACACACACACACACACACACACACACACACGCCTCCTGTTTCTCTGGGAAATAAAACCGTCGTTTCTCCAAGGATGGGCTTTCTATCTCAAAGCACACTTAACAGCATACCGGGGCTTCAACACACACACACACACACCACACCACACACACACACACACACGGGCCTCCTGTTTCTCTGGGAAATAAAACCGTCGTTTCTCCAAGGATGGGCTTTCTATCTCAAAGCACACTTAACAGCATACCGGGGCTTCAAAACCAGCACGCCGCACACTCTCAGGCGCAGAGAGGTTTCCCCAAAGAGCTCACACTCCAAACCTCTCAACTGCTCTGTTCTCTACTAATAAATAATAATCGTCTTTTCAAAAAGCGGGTTTGGGGCCGGTGTTTGAGAGCTCCAGCTAGAGAGGAATGCTGAGGGTTGTCTCCTTTGATCCCTTCCGAAGGATTTCCTTCCCACCCAATTTGGATCCAAAGACACTCCCAGGCTTTTGCTCAAGTTCCCCAGAAAATCCCAGGGACTGTAAGGCTCCCGGACACCCCCTGGCACCCCTGCATCCCGGGCACCGGGCATGCTCAGAGTGCATGCGGGAGGCACAGGCTTTGGCTGCAGTGGGGCCCAGGAGCCGAAAGGTGCCGCTGCGGGCCCGCTTCCCGGCGCCTGACCCAGCGCTCAAAGTTGTGCTGGAAGCCGCCGGGGGAAGGAGGGACCGAGCGCGCGCGGGTGGCGGGGAAGCGGGAGGGCGGGGGGAGGAGGCGGGAGGAGGGAAAGGAGCAGGGCGTTGGGGAGGGGGGGGGGGGTGCGCCGAGCGTGTGTCACTCGCTCTCTCCCCCTGTGTATATAGAGGATGTGCTGAATGGTGCGCTTGGAGGCGGCGGCGGCTGAGAAGCAGTATCCGGCGGCGGCTGGCAGCCTCGGTTGCCGGGCTCGGCTTCTCCTCGCCCTCCGAGGCTCCGCAGCCACCGTGGGCGCCCGCCCCGCGTCCCGCCCAGGGCATGGCCGGGCGCCTGGCCCCCGCGTGCCGCGCTTGCTGAGCGGTGCCGGAGGAGGTGTGGAGGCCGGGAGGCCGGAGAGGCCGGCGGGGGAACAGAGTTGAGAGCCTCCAGAGCAGAGAGAGGAGCCGGTGCCCAGCACTCCGTCCCTGCCGCGATCGCCCGGGCCGCCCGGAGCCCCGATGAGCCCAGATGGCCGGGGCTCAGCCCGGAGTGCACGCTTTACAACTCAAGCCCGTGTGTGTGTCCGACAGTCTCAAGAAGGGCACCAAATTTGTCAAGTGGGATGATGTAAGTATTGGGTGGACTGGGCTCGGGGCGCTGGCGGGGGCACTGGACGGGGGCACTGGGCGCCGGGGGCGGGGGGGCACCTTGGGGGTGGGGCGAGGGGCGCGTTATGCAATGGGCGCACAGTGAGCTGGCAGGGGCTGCCCGGGCGCAGGTTGGCTGCCGGGCCGGGGGCAAAGAGCAGGGGCTTTTCGCGCGCTCTTGTATTCTCCGGGCTTAGGAGTTGACATCCTTACTAGGTCTGGCAGGCACCCACTGAGAACCCAGGGCCAGGGAAGCGAGAGGGGCAAGGTTTGCCAGGTGGCAGGTCCGGAGAGTTTGGAAAGTGGGGAGTGTGAAGTTGGAACCAGCTGGAGAGCGCTGGTGTGTGAACAAGACGCGCCCCTCTCCGTCCGCGGATGCACCTCTTTTACCTTCTTGTTCTCTTTTAAGAAGAAACAGCTGCGAAGTCCAAAACTGTTCAGTGCCTGCGAACCCTCTTAGCGCTTTCACAGGAGCCCATGCGGCAGAGGACGCCGCGGTCCAGCCGACAGGTGGTCATAAATGCCAAACTTAAGCACCTGGCTCCTGAGTGAGGGGCTCCGAGAAGGGCTGGGAAGGACACACCTGAGAAGGAATAGAGAGCTGAAGGTGGGGCACTGAGGGGTCCAGGAGTTGTCAGCGGGCCTGCAGGCAAATGGGGAGGGCTAGTTTTTGAGAAGTGAACTGGCTGGAATCGTCAGCCTGAAATACATCTGTCGGGACATCCCCCCACAATTTACCTACATCTTTTGCTAGATGGAGCAGAGCTTAGCTCAGCCTCCCATCAGCAGTATTTCAAAGAAACCTGTCTCCCCCTCTCTTCAAACATTTGACTTAGTCTTGTTGAAAACACGAGAATCTTCAGATGGAGGACCTTACCCTATCAATTGTGTGTCCTGGATGTCATTCAAAAGGTTTGACAAAAACACAAACCGAGCTTCCAGAATCGAAGGAAATTTAGGTCTAAACGACTAAGACATCTCTTTAAACAGGAGGAATTGTAAGAGAATGAGGCTTACTTCTTGCTGAAAAGGTTTTCCACCTAGTAAATTACAGTCTATTATCCTCCAGGGTATTTTTCTTTAATCTTCTTAAGCCATTTTCTAGTGTCTGAAAACAATTTAAATATTCTAGGTAGTGAATCCAATTACTTAGCGGAGTGAGTCTGTGTGTCTATTTTGTGCACCTGAAAGTGCAAATGGAACTTGGAGTGGGAGCCCCAGCTCCCTTGAAAGCGATGTAAACATGCATCCTTTCACTGCAGAGTTGACACTTCTCTCATGTTCCAGTCTAATGACTCGATGCCTTTGTAAATGGAATAGAATCTGAACAGTAAATTCAGACACAGATTAAAGGCTTTGTTTGTGTCAGGGGAAAACAAACAAAAACAAAAAAAGAAAATACCATTCAACAACATGACAGTCTTAGACCACCTTGAGATCCTCAAATAGAGCGCTGATGTGATGATAGATTTAGTGAGAAAGAGAGTGAAGGCAGAAGGAAGAAAGTGACAGTGCAGAATACAAAAGGGTATTTCAGCATAAGTTCTGGATTTACTCATGGTGATGATTTTAAACTGTATTCAAATAATTCTCCAGAATGTCTTGTTTGAAAGAAGATACCCAGTGTCACTTCAAAGTTGAAGGTCTTCTATGAAAATATATTTTGATACATCCTAGTGGGTGATTTTTCTTATTTTCATTTTTGTCATATATATTTCTTCCTCACCTACCTGTGCTAGGCCCTGGAGTAGATCCCGGGGTAATGAGGAAAGTGGACAAAATCCCAACTAGTACAGACCTTACGTGCTAGGTAGAGAAGACAGAAACTTATCAAGAACATCAAAGATATAGAGATGCAATGTGAATGACGCCATGAGAGAAATGGAGAGGCCAATAGTCAGATACCGCGTGAAGTGAGAGGGACTCCCCTGAGCAGTAGAATCACTTTTTCTAGGAAAGAACCCAGACTGCACCCAGGAGTCCAGTTATCTGGAAAGTGATGATCCATCCTGCAGGTTCCTTGGCCCTCTTGGCCTCCACGGTGATCTGTGGACTAAGAGAGACCCAGGCTTTCCTAGGTTGCCTGTATTCTCCCAAGGTGTCGCCCCTCCATGCTTCTCAGTTTATATTTGCCTTTCTAGAATTAAGGCAGTGTAAGAGACCTGGCTAATTCTATTGTATCTTAGGGCAGCTATGCTGAACACAGAAGAGAACTAAATCTTGAGTCCATAGGCCTGGGTTAACCTGCTGGCTCTTTTGCCAGTCAGCTATGTGCCTTTAGGTTAATCAGTGAACCTCTCTGAACCTTTGCTGCTGCTTATGCAAGATTGTGCGAATGCCACATTTTCTGCCAATTTCATTGGATAGTCAGGTGTATCCAGTAGGATAAAGCAGTACTTCTAACACTTGAGCGCACACCAGGAACGTCTGGAGGGCTTGGTGACAGTCAGATTTCTGAGTCCCACCCTCAATTTCTGATTCAGAAGGTCCGAGGTGGGGGCCTGAGGATCTGCTTTTCTCAATGGGTCTTGAGTGAGGCTGGTGCTGTTGGTCTGAGGAGTCACACACTCTGAAACCACCGAGATTAGATTTGTGAGAGAACTTGAGACATGTGGTAGATAGCACAAGCGTGTTGGCCTGTGTAAGTTTACTCTGGTTTGGGAATTTTATTTTATCTCTCTGTTTGCATTTTGAGAAAGTCATCCAGTTGCTACTGAAGAGGTAGAGAGACCTCAATGACATAATCCTGGACAACCCTGTCTGGGATGCTCAGGCTGGCTTAACTCACAATGATACATTTTCTTCGAATTTTTTATATGCAATGAAAAAATTTCAGCATTTTTACCTGTTTCCCGTTTGGGGCGGGGTAAGAAAGGGAGAGGAGAGAAGATTTTTGAGAGGCTGTCTAGTCTGACTTTCTGTCTTTGAGCAGGCGAGGCCTTTTGACCCTGGCTTTGGAACAGATCTGCTGCCCTCTGCCTCGGGCGCCTCTCCACATCTGCTTGTCTGGAAGAAAAGTAAATGCTGGAAATGACTTTAAAATCTCTCAAATATCTCATCTCACTTAAAAATCGTAGAACCCTGCTCTCTGGTCTCTAACAGGAAGGCTGGGCAAACTCATAAAGAGATTCTCAATAGCCCATTAAAAAGCATAATGGTATGTACATTTGATAGTGATGAGTTTGGGGCTATTTAGTATTGTCAAGAGATGATTTCTTGTTCCTTGAGTGGTTCAAGCACTATAATTGCCAAATGCCATTTTCCTGATCACCCTGTGGAATGGAAGATGTCACCCAGAGGTTGCGGTGTCCTTCAGACTCCGTTGCCTACCTACTGATGCCCTGGTGAGGCTGCGGACTCTAGAAATGGTAGTCAAAAGCTTTGACATGGGCACTAACCCATCACATCGGACAGTAGGTTGGTAATGGAGCAAGAGCCGGGTTCTGGAGTCACCCTGTTGCACCAGGGCCAGGCAATATCCTTTCTTTTGCCTAATCATGGAGAGGTATGAGGGTTTCCAGGTTCTGTGAGGATATATGGAAGTATTTCAGTGTCTGGACCGCAAAGCTAAACCTTGTTCTCCAGAACTTGGTCAGCCGATGAGGGACTGACTAGCCGTGGCTATCTGTTTCACCGCTGATATCAAAGGATGCCACTTTATTCTTGCTTTTATTTTGCATTTGTATATTACACTCTGGTGCTGGGAGGTGATGGGAGGTGGGTGTTATGGTCATTGTGGGAGTTCTGGTGAGACGGTCAGTGGAAGGGGTTACTTTCTCCATCCCAGAGAGCCCTGAATCTCTGCCACAACCTCTGGGACATAGAAGACTCCTCATCTGATCTTTTCTCTTCTCTCACCCTCCAAATTCCGATCTCATTGTGGGTAAGTTACTAAATGTATCTCAACCTCGGTTTCCTCATCTGTAATGTGAGGTTTGTAATATTTCCTGCTGTATAGAACAGCTGTTAAGGTTAAGTGAGTGAAGGTAGATGCATTGCTTTGTGTAATGCCTGCTTCCAGAAAACCCTCAATAAAACGTTTTTAAAAGATACTTTCTCCCAAATAGGTAGAGGGCCATGAATTTTACCAAAGTGGTCAGTATGTGTTAGATGACTCTTTTATTTTGTAAGCAGGAAGAGCCAGACCTTCCATTTCCTTGAAGGTGTGCTTTGATTTTCATATTTTATTTTTAGAAAGAAAAAATTTAGTTGTTTTATTTTTTAAAAAAAAAATCTAGGTGTTTAAGAGAAAATGAATCCACATTAAAAAAAAACCCCACACAATTTACAAAGCATCCAAAAGTTTTATTTGTACTTAAATTTCTTTGAAATATAATTACATATAGATGTGTGTGTGTGTGTGCGTGCGCACACACACGCAGGTGCTCAGATATGATTCCTGGAAGAAATAGTTAAATAAAACTTATAATTTACCAAGACTGTATGAATATATAAAAAAATAATCTTACATTGGAAACAGTTCTGCACAACATAATCTAACACTCAACGTTTGGAATTGCTAGACTGGCTCAGGTGTGAGAAGGCTGAGCACACTCAGAGGTTCGGATTTGCATTATCGCAAAGAAGTAACTTCCTCCTCTCTCTGCACTTCCTCTACCCCAAAAAGCCTCATAGCTAAAACAGATAATAGTAATAATAATAATAATAATAATAATAATGTGCTTGACCAGTGGTAGTGCACTAGATGGTGTTGACCCGGGACACTGAGGTCCCAGGTTCAAAACCCCGAGGTTGCCAACTTGAGTGCGGGCTCACCAGCTTGAGCGTGGGATCATCAACATGACCCCATGGTCTCTGGCTTGAACCCAAAGGTCACTGGCTTGAAGCCCAAGGTTGCTAGCATAAGCTCAGGGTCTCTGGCTTGAGCAAGGGGACACTGGCTTGGCTGGAGCCCCCTGGTCAAGGCACATATGAGAAGCAATTGATGAACAACTAAGGTGCCACAACTATGAGTTGATGCTTCTCATCTCTCTCCCTTCCTATCTGTCCTTCTCTGTCTGTCTGTCTGTTTCTCTCTTTTGCTAGAAATAATAATAATAATAATAATAATAATAATAATAATAATAATAATAAACATGCTAGTATAGAGCACATTTCCCAAAATTCTACACAAAAGCTTGGTTAGAACTTTTGCATTGCATAGAATCTGCAGTTAGAGTTTCCAAAACAATGATGACGGATGACAGAGTGACATTGACAAGGTCAATAGGACAGAGTGACATTGACAAGGTCAATAGGTCAGAGTGACATTGACAAGGTGAGTAGGGGAGTGGAGGGGGAGGGTTTAGAGGGGTAGGGTCTCTGAAGCGGGCATTCCGCAGCATTCACAGTGGAAAGGTTGTGGGAAACTCTGGTTGGTAGCTGGTGGATTCACATGGGCCCACACAGGGTTTAGACTGGAAGGTGCCCTCTAAAATGCCACTCGAATATCCTGAGATATGTCCATTTTTTATTTCCAAAGAGTTGATGTGCATGTTTCATTGACAGGAATTACGTTACCTAAATGTGAGAATATTATTTTTCCAAATAAGCCCTTTTAAGCTTTTTATCAGGGTGTAACATGTGTTCAGTAAAAGACGCAAATTTTGTGTCCAGCTGAATCTATTTTCACAGAATGAACCCTCCCGGGGAAGCAGTCCCAGATCAAAACACAGAATGGCCGGTTCCTTATTCCCTGACTCTTCCCTTCCCATCTATTCTCACTCCCCCGCTGTGGGTAACAGTTTTCCCAATGTATGACTCCATACATTCGTTTCACCTGTTTTTGATCTAATAAAGCAATTTCTAGTTTCAGAGAAAACAGAACAAACCAAACCCTCTGTAGCCTAAAGCATTTTTATTATTGTTGAATGAACCCTCTTGAAAAATAGCAACAAGACTGACTTATCATCTGTTTAGTTGATACTTGATTTGTTCCTTATCTGTCCTAAAGTGAAGTCTTGGAAGTGAGGCAGGTGTAATGAATGCCCCCAAAGAGGAAAGAGTTAAACGAAGCTGTAGTAATTTTTAGCAAGGAAACGTGATGCCTGTCGGCTGTTATTGACATAGCAAAGCAGACCAGTGGAGTGTCGTTTCTGCAATATATTTTTCTCTCATAGGTTTTTTTCCGTTATCTTACCTGACTTTGCTGTCCCCGCCTGTGGTGCATTAGGATAACTCACTCTGGCTATTAGCATATCTTGAATACTTCCCTCGAGAGAGTATGCCTATTAATACATAGTTTAAAATGATGTTTACCTGCAGTGACATTTAAATGGGATAGGAACATTTTGCTTTTTTATGTTGAACTTAGTAACCTGTAGTTAAATATTTCTTTATTAGGATTGTTTCGTGTTATCATGAGCAAAGAGTGCCAGCAGAAAATGGAATGGGAGTGATTTTGAATTACTGGCTAACACCACGGCTCTCTCCTAAATAATAAACCCTTGGTAACCGAAAATGTTCGTTTCCTGTTGAGAGAGCTGATATTAGGTTCATGCAGCCTTTTCAGATCATCTCATAAATGTCATCTGCTCAGCGGGACTTCATAACGCTCCCTTTCCCCATCTCTGCCATGTCTGATCCCCCGATTAGGGCCATGTGTCCCTGCATCAGTAGGGGAAGGAACATAGATGAATCATATTGGTGAGATCCTAAGAAAGCCATCAATTTCTATAAAAAATGAACTGAAATACCATAAAAAGAAGGCTAGACTTTTTATTTTATTTATTGATTTTAGAGAAAGAGAAAGGGGGTAGAGAGAGAGAGAGAAAGAAACATCAATTTGTTGTTCTGCTTATTTATGCTTTTATTGGTTGATTCTTGTGTGTGCCCTGACTGGGGATTGAACCCACAACCTTGGCATATCTGGATGACAGTGCTTCACCCATTCCAGGGTGAAGGCTAGACTCTTTAGGAGTCTTTCTGATTCCCTTCTGATCTATTTAAGGTCAGTTACTTGACTTTATTTGCTTAATGTTTTTCTTTTTATTGCATTGCAGTTTCATGAGCACAGGGAAAATAGATTAATTAGCAAGAAAAATGCTTCTACCTGAACTGGTCACGGTAGCTATTAATAACATTGATACCTAGGAGATCATTTTTGTAAAAAAATTAGATTTTTGTAGGAACTTGTTTATGAATTAGATAAGGACAAGTTAATTTGTTTCATTTTATAGAAGAGTCCAGATGAGCTCAGGAAGGAGTTGGAAGACCACAGTCAGCAGGTGGTCTAGTAAATTTAAAAAGAAAAGTGAAGGATGTTCATTACGATGCTTTCTCAGGTGCGCCACCTTAGATATGGTTGAGTTTTACTTAGCGCTCATTCTCACATCCCCTTAGTTGAACTTTTATATAACACAGAGTCTGGAAATTCAAAGCTACAGTTACTAGACTCCCTTGAAGCATCTAATATTTTGGCTGTCAATTAAGTTTCACCAGCATGCACTCATATGTGATTTGGAGGGGAGAGATGTGAAAGACACCACCTTTCTGCGTTCTTTGGGCTGTTTCTAAAGATAAGTGGGAAGTTAAAGAAAGAATTGTTATCTTCTGTAATCTTCCAAGGGAAGAAAAAGCCAATGTTCGTAGTGGTGGGCCCCCTGTTCTCAGCTTACTCTTCCTTTGCCTTCAACTAAGCTGGTGGGTTTAAAAAAAATTTTTTTTTTAATTTTTAAATAAACATTTTTTTTTCATTTACAGTTGACATACATTATTATATTAGTTCAGATGTACACCCCAGTGATTAGACATTATATAACCTTTTAAGTGATCCTCCTGATAAATGTTGCACCCATCTGACACCGTGCATACTTATTAGACTATTATTGACTCTATTCCCTGTGCTGTACTTTGTATCCCCGTAACTATTTTGTAACAACTGATTTGTACTTTTTAATCTTTTTGCCTTTTTCACCCATGCCCTCCCACCCCCTCCCATCTGTCAACCATCAAAATGTTCTCTGTATCTTTGAGTCTGTTTCTGTTCTGCTTGTTCATTTATTTTATGTTTTTAGATTCAATTGTGGATAGATATGTATTTATTGTTCCAATTTTGAATCTTTCTTCTTTTTTTTTTTTTTTTTTTTTTTTTAATTTTTCTGAAGCTGGAAACAGGGAGAGACAGTCAGACAGACTCCCGCATGCACCCGACCGGGATCCACCCGGCACGCCCACCAGGGGCGACGCTCTGCCCACCAGGGGGCGATGCTCTGCCCATCCTGGGCGTCGCCATGTTGCAACCAGAGCCACTCTAGCGCCTGGGGCAGAGGCCATAGAGCCATTCCCAGCGCCCGGGCCATCTTTTGCTCCAATGGAGCCTTGGCTGCGGGAGGGGAAGAGAGAGACAGAGAGGGAAAGCGCGGCGGAGGGGTGGAGAAGCAAATGGGTGCTTCTCCTGTGTGCCCTGGCCGGGAATTGAACCCGGGTCCTCCGCACGCTAGGCCGATGCTCTACCGCTGAGCCAACCGGCCAGGGCTTCTTTCTTCTTCTTAAAGAAGACCCTTTAACATTTCATGAACTACTGGCTTGGTGGTGATAAACTCGAGTTTTTTCTTGTCTGGAAAGGTCTTTATCTGTCCTTTGCTTCTAAATGATAGCTTTGCTGGGTAGACTAACCTTGGTTGTAGGTCCTTGCTTTTTATCCCTTTGAATATTTCTTGCCATCCTTTCTGGCCTGCAAGATTTCTGTTGAGAAATCAGCTGACAGTCTTATAGGAGCTCCCTTGTAAGTAACTACTATTTATTTATTCGCTACCCTGCTGTCATCAAGACCAGCTGAGTGGTATGAAAATGTTATTCTCATTTTATACAGGAACAAACTGAGGCTGGTGACTCTTGACTTGCCCAAGGACTCACAACTAGTTACAGGCAAGAGGCACAATATAAAACTAGGTCTTCTGGTTAAATTCAGAGCCCTTTCCAGTCTACCATGGCATCCTCAAACGGGATCCTTATGGTAACAAAAGCCTTAATAGAATCTGAATTAGTATAAGTTGAAAGAAATTTCATTGACTTTCGAAAGAATCTCCTTGATATTAGGATTCATACAAATAAAGGTTTAGATTTTTACAAACACAACCCTTTTGGCTCATGTCTGGAAAGAAAAGCTGCTTTATGGTATATATACAAAGTTCATTTTGCCTAGATTATGTAGGATGTGGCAACGTTGGAAAACTTCATACTGCTTCGAAGCTCAGACACCAATGTACACTGTAGTCTATAAATGTTCTACATCTATCAGTGAATGTAAAACGTGCATAGAAAGATATTCAGGAGTGGTGTTAAAACAAAGGTCATTTTTTAAAAAAAATTGCCCAGTAAGTGGCATTCATTTATCTAGCAAGACTCATTATGTGTGTTTCTCCTCCTTTTTCTCTTCTCGAGATATGTGTAAATGTTGTTTTTTTGTTGGATTCCCATTAAGACTGTTCCTATGCCTTCTTATGGAAGTCTTTGATTTTGGAACATTAAGATTATGGTAGACATGAAGAAAGTGTGTAAGAAGTGTAGAGGATGTCACCTGCCCCCAAGCAAGATGCAGAATGACTTGAAATTCAAAGTCGTGTCTAGATCCAGTGCAGGAAGGGGCATACATGGAAGTGGACATGCCTTGTCTGTATTATAACGGGATCAGGGCTCTTAGAGGACTATAGATTTAATATTATTTATCTTCTTTCCCTAGGTTGGAGTGTAGATCTGGCACTCAGTAGGTTCTTGGGGACTGTCTGGAATGAAGGAAGAGTTTGGTGTGTGCCTGGCTCACAGTAGGTTCACAGAGGAGTGAGTACAGTCTTAAGGTAGACCCGAAGAGAGGTCATGCTCCCAAGAGCCCTTCACAACACATTGCATATGATGTTGGTTGGAAAGCCTTGCTCTGCATCTTTCTATTTCATCTGAAATCTCCCAGAGTCCAAGCATCTTCATGGCCTTCTTAACCAGGGTTTATAGAACATTTATGGACTACAGTGTACATTGGTGTCTGAACCTCAAACCAGTATGAAGTTTTCCTATATTGCCACAACAAATTTTTCAATACAGATTTGTTGTCAGTACAGAAGTGACTGCTGTCTCAGCACTTATTTCCTGTAAGGTCTAAATGCAGCTTGAGATTGAGTGTGGACTCAACTGTGATTCAGTACTGGTTGAAAATTATGATGCTTAATGTACTTGCCTCTCATATCCTGAATGTCACCAGTGGCTTGTTTTCTGAGAAAGATGCTCACACCTGTACCCAGATATTTCCCTTAAAGAAATTCAGAAGTGTTGCAAGTGACAACAAACGACTGATGGTTGTGAAAACATTCCCTGTATCATGGTGATGATTCACAAACAGAAAAAACTGAATATACAAGCTTTATTGCGAAATGAAAAAAAATCAAATAAAAGACATATAGTTTAAAAATAGTATTCATAATGAAACTTCCACCTACCTTATTCCCTCTGTGCAAGGGGAACGGTAGTCACTGGGATGATAAGATTGACCTCCTCCCTTCCCCACTCTTAGTTTAATGGATTGGGTCACCTACATTCTCCCACCTGCCCTCCTGTCCCTGGGGAAGCAGTGTGACTTCCCTATGTCCTGGATCACACAGGGGCCCATGCTTCCTGGTGCTTCTGGATCTTGGCTTCATTATTATCCCCACTTTGAAAGTTATTTGTGAAAATTTCCGTCTGTTGAAGCTCTTCTAAGAAGCTGTCAATATGCTTTTTTAGTCATAAAAATCCCAACACACGATCCACCACAATGTCCTCCAACCCTGCTTCCTCCTGTAACAAGTGCCCTGTCCCTCATCACCTTTTCTCCACAGTCAACGTGTAGTTTATACTCTCCGGCTCCCCTTCCTCACACCCACACCCTCCTCCTCTTCCCCAGAGCCTTACTGTACCTTGACCTTGGCTTTGAAGTTTTTCTTGCTAAGGCTACCAGCAACCTGCCAGGTACTAACTCCATCGGGTATTTTTCAAAATCAACTGACTTCTTGTCCTGAAGCATTTTTCCACTTTCCTATTTCGTATTCACACTGTAAAGATGTATGAATACAGGTACATGAATCCCTAGTACAGTGCCTGAAGTCCCCTGCATGGTATTTGAAGTAACATGCTTCCAACTTTCCCCTCTATTGTGTTTGATAATGGAATTTTTAGACCTGTATGTAAAAGGCAGATATCTTAACCATGCTTTCCTTCACTGTTTTGCATCCTCTATTCTGGGTCTTCTTACTTCCTCTGCTTTCCTTTATTTGGGGAGATTTCAGGCTAGACACATTCCTGGAAGAAAACTCTTGTCAATGCTGACGTTGCACATAGAAGTTTTGCTTAACTGATCCTAATCTTAACACGCTAGCATCTAAGATTACTTTATTGTGTGTGTGTTTATAGTCAGGGCTGCATCACTGACAATTGATGGGCATCACATCTGATTTTCAGTGACCCTTAGAATTTTTTCCCCTTACATAGCTCCCCCCCCCCCAATGTATATATTTGCCGTCTTTGCCTCTGCTGTTTCCTGATGCAGGTTATGGGTAATGCCTGTGGAATATCTCTCATTAGTTTTCCTCATTGTTCACTGTAATATTGAGTACAGGGCACATCCTGATGCATGTGCCCTGGCCTGTAATAACATAGGGACATAGAATCACTTTGGAGTCAGGATTGCGGTCAACCTTGGCCAATAGATTGACCTCAGTCCTAAGGAATATACTGCAAGTCTGTGGACCAGTCCTTGACATCAGCCTTAAGGTTCAGGGTGATAGCTTTGCTAGGACTGTCATGATCAAGTTCCACAGGCTGAGTGACGGAAATGGCAGAAAGTTATTTCCTCACAGTTGTGGGGGCTGGAAGTCTGAGATGAAGGGATGGCGGAGTTAGTTCCCTCTCAGGGCCGTGAGGAAAGGATCTGTTCCAAGCTGCTCTCCCTGGCTTGTGGGTGGCCATCGTTGCCCTGGGTCATCACATGGTCTTCCCTCTTTGTATCTCTGTCCACATTCCCAACCTTTATAAGGACACCAGTCAGATTGGGTTAAAATCCACACTTTTGACCCCTTTTAATCACCTCTCTGAAGACTCTCCAAGGACAGTCACATTTTGTGGTACTGGGTTTAGGACTTCACTGTATGAGTTTGGGGATGGGGCACAATTCAGCCCAGAGTATACCTCAGCCTGGTAAAATGTGGCTCAAGGGGTGGCAACATGGTGGCTTTGTTCAGATATTTGAAAATTGACACTTAGAGAGGCAATTAGATTAGTTTGCACTACTTAGGTATTAAAACTGGATGGTCGCTGCAGATACGGAAAACCCCAAAACTTTCTAACAAATTACCTGACCGACTTTGCTTTGTGGAAAAGATGCCCCCATGAATAAGAAACCTATTTCCCCACAAAAAGGTTTAGAGCTGCACTGCCCAATAGAAATGTAATGTGAGCCACACAGCAAATTTAAAATGTTCTAGTGGCCACATTAAAACAAAAGGAAACAGGTGGAACTGATTTTTTTTTAACAATATACAGTATTTAATCTTATATGTTGATTTCAAGATCAATATTAGAAAGGACCAATGAGCTATTTTATATGCCTGTTTTCAGTCTCAGCCTGAAATCGTTTTTATTTATTTATTTATTTATTTATTCATTTTTAGAGAGGAGAGAGAGGGGGAGAGAGAGGGAGAGAGAGGAGAAAGAGACAGAGAGAGAGAAGGGGGGAGGAGCTGGAAGCATCAACTCCCATATGTGCCTTGACCAAGCAAATCCAGGGTTTCGAACCGGTGACCTCAGCATTTCCAGGTCGATGCTTTATCCACTGCGCCACCACCGGTCAGGCTCAGCCTGAAATCTTGCAGCACATCTCAGTTGAACTAGCCATGTTCCCAGTGCTCACAGCCACGTGTGGTTTAGGGAACCCACACTGGACAGCATAGGCGTAGAGCACGCATTCTCAGATGGGCCAGACCGTCTGAAATGAAATAGAAAATGGTTCATGAGGAATGAAAAATCTTCTTACTCTTTACATTTATTTTGTATAAAGCACAGAAATACATACAGCATATAAATAGATAATCAGAATATCTGTGATATTAAAATTTCATGGAGGATGATTATGAAAATAAATGTTTAAAAAGGCTCTTTAGAAGGGCACTAATGAAAAAAATGTTGAAACAGGACTGGCATAGAGCAGGTGCTTGAAGAAGGTTTAACTCCCAATGCTCCCCTTACAAGCATAGGTGTGTTTCCTTGGGTACGTTATTTCACGTAAGCCTTAGTCTGTTTATCTGTAAAATGGGACTAGCAATGGCATCTGCATTTTAAATTACTATAAGTAATGAAAGAGAAAATTTATTACCAATGCACATTGCATTGACTAGCTCAGAAGAGGTATTCATTGCGTGTCCATTTTATACCATTAGGCATTTTTGTGAAGAAAATTGTGGTATTAGAAGGGAGTTGGGACTACTACTGCCTTTGTCGTTTCCTCTCAGTCTTTTAAGGATATATATATTCCAAATATATATACATATCCTAAACATATATATGTTTTTTCTGTCTTAAAATGATATATTTTACTTTTACATTTAATCTTTTGAGACATAATTATCATATAACCTTATATTAGATATATGATTGGTTTATAACAGCACACCGATGAGAAAACCATTGTAATAAAGAGTTTTAGGACTTCATAATGTTCATGTTGATTACAATGACTCCCTTGCCAAAATGTTTCTCTTTTTGGATGGTAAGGTTTTGTGGAGGACCTTTACTTTGTTCCTTCAATGTACTTCTTCTTCTTCTTCTTTTTCTTTTTCTTTTTTTTTCTTTCTTTTTTTTTTTTTTTTTTTTTTTTTTTTTTTTTTTTTTTTTGCTTAAAGATCTTTTGGGGATTCATGTAAGTTGCAAAACACCAAATTTTAAAACTTTTTATATCATTATATTAGTCTTCACTATTGATGAGATAGGATGAGAGTAAAATGGTTTCTATGAAACAAAAAGGAGTAGATGGAAAAGTGCTGTCCATCACCCACTATTACTAACTTAAAGTGGGTGTGTATATTGTTTTCTTTTTTATTTATTTATTTATATTTTTCTGAAGTTGGAAACAGGGAGGCAGTCAGACTCCCACATGCGCCCGATCAGGATCCACCCGGCACGCCCACCAGGGGGCTATGCTCTGCCCATCCGGGGTGTCACTCTGTTACAACCAGAGCCACTCTAGCGCCTGAGGCAGAGGCCATCCTCAGCACCCGGGCCAACTTTGCTTCTACTTTCCTGGAGCCCTGGATGCAGGAGGGGAAGAGAGAGACAGAGAGGAAGGAGAGGGGGAGGGGTGGAGAAGCAGATGGGCGCTTCTCCTGTGTGTCCTGGCTGGGAATCGAACCCGAACTCCTGCATGCCAGGCTGATGCTCTACCACTGAGCCAACCAGCCAGGGCGTTTTCTCTTTCAAGGTGGATGTTTATTGGAAAAAATGCCTTAAAACTTTCAATACACAGGTGGAAGTTGCATTTTTAGAGACAGTGTGTTTATAAGACATGGGTTTGCTTACATTTTAAGCTCACCGGTGCTCCCTGGGCTTCACCTCACTTTGTTCCTGATCCGAAGCGGCTCCCGTTGTAGGCTTTGGTTGTGGATCTCAAAGTGTGCTCCCCGGACCAGCAGGAGCAGCAGCAGCACTGAGAACATATTTGAAAATGCAGATCCTCAGGCTCCACCCCAGTCCTATTAAACGAGAAACCCTTGGGCAAAGGGCCCAGCCATCTGTGTTCTAACATGCCTTCCTGGTGAAATCTGATGCATTCAAAAGTTTCAAAGCCACCGGGTTATAAGATTACATGTCTCATAGATACTGATGCAGAGATTAAAAAAATACAACGTAGACTATCTGAAAGTTGTCTTGGTTTTTCTGCAGTAAAATGCGGTGAGAGTCAATATCCATCTGCAGTTGCTTTGGAAATGAAGGTTGACCGTGCATTTCAAACTTCAAACTAGAGCATGTGTCTGACAATTAGAAATACTTGATATCTGGACTGAGTGGCTACTTCGATATGGGAAGAATATAAACTTGTAGCTATGTGGGAGGTGGGGAAAAAGCAAGTGGAATTAAAAATGGATGTTTGTGTAATTCCGGGTCAGATCCTGCCTTGCCTGGTAAGAATGCCAAGTTCCAGCTGATCGTGGAATGCTAGAGGTGATTGTGGAGGAAGCAGGCAGGGAACCGAGATAAATGATCATTTAACAGAGGAACTGTGGCCGGAAGAGTGGGGTCAAGAAATAGTGAACAAAAGAGCTTTAATTTTGAAGGAGGAGAAGGAATAACCTAGAAATAGCAGTGTCTGAAACAATGAGGCAGTCTAAGCTGTTCCAAAAGATAAATTTTGGTCAGTTTTACTCTTCTAGTTTTAAGTATTTGGTTGTCTTGGATCTTTGCAGTGAATTGTCACCAAGATTTCGATTAGAATCTTGTCAGACACTCTAATAAGAAAAGAAACTGACCTGACAATCAGTTACAAGTACAGGTTATTTCCAGATTTACCTGGAAGTGGGGATGTGTGCTGTGTGCAGCCTCTGGGAAACTTAGATTTTGCCCAAATCTGGAAGAGAAGGTGATGAAACAGAAGTAAAAATATTGCTAGGATTGATTGGAAGTATTGCTCTGAGCTCTAATGTGCATAATTTCATGGAAGAAGCTGAAAATAAATTTTGTTTTCTTAAGTAAGAAGCAAGGAGGTAGAGAGACAGGCTTCCGCATGCACCCTAACTGGGATCCACCTGGCAAGCCCCCTGTGGGGTGATCCTTTGCCCATCTGGGACCATTGCTCTATTGCTTGGCAACAGAGAGCTTGAGGCAAGGCCATGGAGCCATCCTCAGCGACCAGGACCAACTTGCTCCAACTGAGCCATGGCTGTGGGAGAAGGAGAGAAAGATAGAGAGAAAGTAGGGAGAGGGAGAGGGGTGGAGAAGCAAATCAGCATTTTTCCTGTGTGCCCTGACTGGGAATTGAACCTGGACTAGTCATAGGCTGGGCTGATGCTCTGTGACTGAGCCAACCAGCCAGTGCCAAAGCTGACAAAATTTTAAAAGTTATTCTTTTATTATAGTATCAATTTCTTTCTAAATGTCTTTGAGGGTATTGAAAAGTAACTTTGAAAATTTTAAATTCCAGATGAAGTTCTATGCAACGGCACAATTCTTGTTTAAGATATATTTCCAATTGCATGTTGATAGTGAATCTTAAAAATATCAGGATAAAACAGAATGGCATTTCCTCAAAAAATTAAATAGATATGATCCAGCGATTTCACTTCTGGGTATGTACTGAAAACAATTGAATACAAGGACACACTGGTATTTGTAGACCCATGTTCATAGCAGCGTTAATCACAGTAGCCCAGAGGTGAAAAGAACCTGAATGTCCGTTGATGGAATGAATGGCTAAACAAAATACGATGAATAAATACAATAAAGCCTTAAATTATTCAGCCTTAAAAGGGAAGGTAATTCTGGCACATGCCACAACATGGGTGAACCTTGGACTCACTATTCTAAGTGCAATAAGCCAGCCACAAAAGGACAAATAGTGAATGATTCTACTCATCTGAGGTACCAACAGTAGTCAGATTCATAGAGACAGGCGGTAGAATGGTGATTGCCAGGGGCTGGGGGAGGAAGGGATGGGAAGTGAATGTTTAAGGAGTATGGAGTCTCAGTTTGGGAAGATGAAAGAACTTCTAGAGATGGATGGTGGTGATAAATATAGTTAATGCAACTAAGCTGGACACTTAAAAATGGTAAGTTTTATGTTATATATCTTTGTTCACAAGAACCTTCTGAGATAGGTATTATTATTTTCTTAATTTTTTTTCAGTTGTAGTTGTGTAGAATGAGGCACCAAGAGGAGACAGGCAGAAATTTGAAACCAAGAGGACGGCCTCTGTAACCTGTCTCCTTTTTTAAAAAAAAAATTTTATTAAGTGAGAGGCGAGGAGGCAGAGACAGACTCCCGCATGTGCCCATATCCACCCTGCAAGCCCCCTACCAGGCGATACTCTGCCTCTCTAGGCTGCTGCTCTGTTGATCTGCAATCAAGCTATTTTAGTGCCTGAGGCAAGGCCATGGAACCATCCTCAGTGCCTGGAGCCAACTTCATTGGAACCATTTGAGCCATGGCTGTGGGAGGGGAAGAGAGAGAGAGAGAGAGAGAAAGAGAAGGAAGACATAGGGGAAGGGGTAGAGAAACAGATGGTCGCTTCTCCTGTGTTCCCTGACCTTGAACAGAAACTGGAACTTCCATACACTGGACTGATGCTCTATTGCTGAGCCATATGGCCAGGGCTTGTAACCTGGCTCTTGAAGTCAAACTTACTGTGTATTCTAAAACCATCAACCTGCTCTATCCACCAGGACAAGAATCCCAAATTCCTAAATTATCTCAACATGTTCTAATTTTCATTGCAAGTCCTTTTGATCAAATGAAGGATATGGGATATCATAGTTATAATGCTATGAAAAAGTTGAAATAAACTGGCAATTTATGCCTCTTTTAAAAAGATGCAATTTCTGTGAAGGCCTGAGTATTTCAGTATGAAAATCCATATCTAATGACGTGTTTTCTTGTGCAGATGGTGTGCCTTTCTGAAAATTGCCAAAAGGAAGGAACACAGACTTTAGAAATGTTTAATATTATAATTACAGCAAATGCAGTTTTTGCTTTATAATATGCGTGTTTTAAATTTGTCTATGATGTTTTATTTTATCATGTGAAATTTAAACTTGTTAACTATTTTGTGGCTATCCTTCCGAATATACAGAAAATGGCTTTATTTACTGTTACCTTGGATACAGCAATGCCTAAATACTATGTTTGCTCTCTTTAGCACAATTAAAAATAGTTTCATAGAGCAAACATAATTTCAAATATTATTTCAAGCATGAATTTTAATTCAATTTAATCATAAAATATATAGTGATATTTAATGCTAAAATTATTTTAAAAAACAAAATAAAACTTTTTAATAGAAAACTTGCCAGTGCCTTTAAAGAACTTGTCTTGATCAGTAAACATAGGCATCACTGGACTTTTCCTTTACAAGTAATGTCCAAATATTCTACTTATTATTAAAGTACCTCAGTTATATAATTAATAATTCTATGACATTAACCATGCATTGTCTAATTTTTTTGAAATTTTTATTAAAAATTGATCACCTTGGACAAACTCTTAAAAGTTTATCACTTGTTAAGTAAGTCCTGGGTATGACTTTCTACAATGATATATATTGACATGCTTTTTTTTTTCCTTACAATTCTAGGACTCCACAATTGTCACTCCAATTATTTTGAGGTCTGACCCTCAGGGATTTTTCTTTTACTGGACAGATCAAAACAAGGTAAGAAGTGATATTTGTCTTTCTTACATTATCTGCTTGATTGCTGATTTGCAAGGTACTCTATTTCAGTGGTCCCCAAACTTTTTTGGGCCACGGACCGGTTTAATGTCAGAAAATATTTTCACGGACCGGCCTTTAGGGTGAGATGGATAAATGTATCACGTGACCAAGACAAGCGTCAAGAGGGAGTCTTAGACGGATGTAACAGAGGGAATCTGGTCATTTTTAAAAAATAAAACATCGTTCAGACTTAAATATAAATAAAACAGAAATAATGTAAGTTATTTATTCTTTCTCTGCGGACCAGTACCAAATGGCCCACGGACCGGTACCAGTCTGCGGCCCGGGGGTTGGGGACCACTGCTCTATTTTATCAACATAAATATATCCATTTCATAGGTGATTCTTTGTAAGTTATTTAAAGATTCTACTTAAAAAGTATCTCCAATATTGATATCTTTGGATTTTCCAAGGACTATTTTCTGAAATATTAGATGTACTAAATCCTAGAGCAATTGGTACTTTTCAGAAGAACATGGGAATGCGAATTACATTTGTTGTAGAAGAAAATTAGCCAGTATTAATGATTTAAGACCCCCTCCAACTCTACCTATAGAGAATGAAGAAAAATGATGAGAAAACAATCTTGATGTCTATAACTTTGGCTTTTTCTTTACTCTCCCCTTGCTGCGTATTAAAGGCTCTCCAAGCCTCAGCAGGAATTTGGACTTGATCGTTGGTTCAACTAGAAGATCAAAAATAGGATTCCTTTAGCTTACACTTTCCATTTTCCAGGAATTTCTCTCTCCATTAGCTTTCTATCCATCATACCATGAATTTAGTATCTCATTTGTTATGAAACCAATTGAGATGATTCCATATTGAATTATTAAAGCATAGACTGTCTGCAGATCATAAGATTTATTTGGAGTTTAATGGGCAGTTAGACCAGAATATTCATAGAAAGTGGTTATTATTTCAAGAGACAATGCTACGGTTCTGTACTTGAACCTATGAGGCCACAGAATGCAGAGTGTTTTGGCCCTGTGAGTTCTGATATTTGAAGATGAGATAGGCTTTATTGACAGTGCTAAATAAATTTAGAAGCCAATAAAACGCCTGGGAACCAAATTTTGAGGTGCTGTTCGCCTTTGCACATGCTCACGTTCTGTCCATATGCTGGAGTTTGTCTGTCTAGCCATCTGCTTTCTGGGCCACCTGGATTTCATTTGTGAGCAGTGGTGTGGAACTGGCCATGGGGAATGGTGTACTCGGGGCCAGGGTTGAGTCTGAGTGTGGCTCTTAGGGTGCTGTAAAGTAATATCTGGTCCCCGGGGCCAGTCGTGAATGGACCTTTTTACACATCATCAAAAGGCAAATTTTAGCCTTGTGGCTCTGAAGTTTCTTTCTGAATATCGGTCCCTTGGAGTCACTGCTGGCCGCAGAGTCATCTCTGGCCACAGATGTTAGGGGCTAAACCATAGACCCCAAGCTAATGTCAAAACATGTATTTGAGCAAGATTTCCTATTTAATGTTCATGTTTATTACTGGGTGTGTTAATCACTTTGGCTTTGACGTTCTGTTTGGTTTCCTGCTGTTATGTATAAAACAATGGCTTGAAAGAGGTTATGTTTTTTTTTTTCCCTCCTTAAGCCTATTTTTAGAACTGTTAAAGCTATATTCCTGAAAGATATATTTATAATGCCTACAGTATTTTAAAAGTTTGGGTATTTGGATGAGAGACTAAGCTGTCTGTTTGATTTTTTAACTGGTAAATCAAGCTTCCATAAAAGCAACTGAAGATATTTGGGTTTATTTTTAAATAATTCATAGCAACTCAATTAAGCTTCCCTCTAAGACCAATCATAAATATTTCTTTGCTTAAGAAAGAGAAAGGTTTTAGGGCCAAAGACCTTTTGATGCCTCTCTATTGTTCTGTGAACCCAGTATTTTTCACTCATGCTTATTTCAACATGTAGGGAAATTTCTTTCAGTTTTTTATACCAACTATTTTTTTTCCTTGGTTGTAATGCTGTTTATGACCAAGTAAAACAAACAATGAGGTAGCAGTTTCTTTTTGTCTTTTTATTACTTGTCTTTTCACAGAGATTAATCTTCCAAAGGATTAGATTTTAGCTTTTACTTTTTAAATCCTGATGTCATCTCTCAGTCATATATTAGAGGTTGGAGGTTTATTTTTCAGTCAGTGATCATAAATCTGTAATCAAAAGATGAGAGGAGTTAAGTAAAAAAAAAAAATTTAAACTTTCCATGCTTCCAGGGTTGTCATTTTCTCCTGGCTTTTAGCCCAGCCCTGGAACCAGAAGGAGGATGCATCTACGACGACAAGGAGACGGCCTCCTCTAAGTGCTGTATTAGAGGTTATGTACGCTAGAAGAAATAAATGGCACTCCCAAATGGGGCTGGCACGCTGAGCTTTTAGTCCAGGCTTTTGCATAAAATCATCTGAACGTACTGGCCAAAAGGTGCCATCATGATGTTATATAGAAACCCACTTTCTTTAAAATATGTTTTGCTGACTATTACTCAGTGATGTGAATCTATTACATGGAGTATAGAGATGCTATATCAGAGGGAAAAATATAGGCTACTTTTAAGTTTATCCCTTGATTTTATACAGCGTGTTCTCCGTTGGTTTGGTTTGGTTTGGTTTGATTTGGTTTGGAAGCCTGCATTGGTACTCAGTGCAATAAACCTCTCTTCTGCCTTCTGGCATCTGCGCAACACGTCTCCCTGTCCATGCAGCCTGTACTGAGAAGCTTTGATTAGTAAACACTGAATGCCTAGTCTGCTTGCAGGCGAGCTGAGTGGCTTTAAGAAGCTCTTGGTAAAGAATACTGTTACAAGATCTTTTCTTTTTATAGTAGTGGAAGAAAATCCTAACATTTTACACACTGTCTCACCCTTGTCCTCTCTCCCATTGTGGCTACATTATACGACAGACCAGAGCCACCTATTGCAAGCCACTGAATTTTACCCTCCGGGACAATGACACGCTCCTTTCCCAAATCCCTCCTTTGGTTTGTCAACATAGAAATGATATGTGGCCAGAAAAGGACAGGCAGCTCAGATGATAGATTTAAGAATTAAAAACCAGAGCTAGCAAGCGGATTTGAGGTAGTTTTGGTGAAACATCAAACGAAAGCATGTTTGGGATTGGATGCACCTTATATTATAGGATGCATATTTATCCTTTGTTCCCACAATGCACTTACTCTCTTTATTGTTGGCTCTGTAAACCTTATTGATTGTCATTAGCAAAAACGAGTTTCTGAATGTGACTATTTTCAGCCTGGTGTTTTTTTGTTTGTTTGTTTGTTTGTTTTTCTGGTGTCACTGTGTATTATTTGAAGAGGATCAGTTTATTTGTAACCATGGCTGAGAAGGGACTCCTGCACAGCCTGAGTATTTGCGAGGCTGCCCCTATTGGGCTGGGCTTTTTTTTTTTTTTTTTGAGCAGTACCATATTGGGTCCAGAAACCAACACAGGAAGGGTTACCATGATAGCCATGGGAGCTTCGAGAGGAATCTGAGGAATCTGCATCATGATTTTGGAAGAAAAGTGAAAGAAGAAGAAAAAAGGGGTCAATGTTAAAGAGCTAATAAAAACCTATCCTGCTCGAATAGGAAAGAAAGTAGACCTTTGCCTTGCAACTCGATGCCGTGCTTCTGTGCCAAGGTTGGTGTAAAAATAAAACCAGTCACTACTAGCTCAGATTCAGGAAGTTCAGTATCGCCCGGTAAACTCTTCCTCGTATCCCTAAAACAGGAGTTGGGGGAGGGGGCAGAACACATACTTAAATTAAAAAGAAATAGGAGGGAAAAGTACCCATTTCAAATGAAGGACTTCAACTACTTTCTCTCTTTTTTGGTTGTCACAGGTTTTATTTTGTATTTTCAGTTTTGCAGATAGTATCCAAGCACATCCTTTGTGTAAGCGAGTAACACACTATAAATGTCCTTCACCTCTCTCCACCATGGACACTAATCTTAGTCCTCTCTCCAGAGTCCGTACTGGTAGCAGCTTCCTAGTATTTTTCCAGGTGGCTTTTAAATGCAGCTGTCCGGGGAACTATCTCATTTTGTTTTGTTTATATCCATTTGTGTCCTAAATGACATCATATTGTTTTTACTGTTCCGCAAACTTGCTCTTCACTTTACAGATGTCTTAGAGAGAACTGTTCACGTGAGTACATATGTATCTACCGTGTTCTGTTAAATTGCTCGATCATATCCCATGGGATGGATTACTAAATTTTGTTTAACAGAAAAATTTCTCATTGTTGGACTGTTGGTTTTTGTCTGTTTCTCCTTTTAGGCTACAGATAACAATCCTATAAGAACACCCAGCCCTGAGTAGCCCTCAGTAGGTATATGGGTCAGGGTTTTCCAGAGGTGAATACTCAGAGTACAATTGCTGATTGAAGGCTATACATATCCTAAATTTTATTTAATAGTTGAGCCATTTTATAATCCTGCCAGTCTTGTGTGAGAGGAACTGTTTCCTGAAGCCCCACCAATGGTATTAAGAAACACTTTATTTTTGCCAATATGATGCAACCGTTGTACCTCTGTTTTAATTTGCTGCTGCCTGATTTGCCAGTAAGCCGTGTATATTTTCATCCATTTGTGGACCATTTCTGTCTTCTCTTACATGAATTATGTACTATATCCCTTGCCTTGTGTCGAGAATTCTGTATATATTCTTGAGGTTATTCCTTTAGCTGTTATGAATGTTGCAAATACTTTCTTCCTGTCTGTGGCTTGTCTTTGAATTTCTTAACTTTTAACTTAGGCATGACAAAAAAAATGACTTGACATTTTCAGCTTTGATATATTCACATTTCGACCTTTATTCCATTTGGCTTTATTTAGGCCTGTCTTCTCATGGTCTTTATTGCCATCATTATTACTAATTTAGGTTTTTGATCCATGTGTAATTAACTTAGTCCACATGGGCTGCTATAACAAAATACAACAGACTGGGTAGCTTATAGAAAACATCTGTGTCTTTCTCACAGTTCTGGAGGTTGGAAGTCCAAGATCTGGGTGCCAGGAGGGTCAAGTGAGGGTTCTTTTCTGGGTTGCAGACCTCTCGTTGTATCCTCACAGGGTGGAAGGGGCTGGGATCTCTCGGGAATCTTTTATAAAGGCACTAATCCCATTTGTGGAGGATTCTCCCCTCAGGATTTAATCACCACGCAAAGGCCCCACCTCCCAATACCATCATTGGGCATTAGGTTTTCAACCTATGAATGGGGCAGGGGGGCAGACATTCAGACTGTGGTAATCACATCATGTATTTTGAGGACTGGCGTGAGGTGAGGTTTGAAATCTGATTTTGTTAAACAAGTAGCCCTGTGTGTTGGTGGCTTCCTTCTTTCTGGTCGGACCCAGCTATGACAGCACTCTTCCGTGTGGCTTGCTCCTAGCTCAGGGTGTGGAGGGGACAGGAGGCAGAAGCTGAGATGGCAGTGGACTGCAGTTATGCTCCCATTTTGCCCCTAATACCGATACCTGGATCACCTGGTTTGATGGCTCAGAGATCGGCTCCTGTGTTTTAATGCCTGTGAGTGTGAATGCAATTCCTTACTTCATTTTTATTCCATTGACCTTCTGCCTTGTATATATACTTTTTGATTCAACAAGTGCACCCCTTTCTGGTTATCCGTGATTTAGATTGTGTGCCTGCATATTCAGTCATCCCTAGGAACTCTGGACAGCAGCCACAGGCTTTGCCATCTGCTTATCTGCCATCTTGTCCTGGCCTTTGGTTTCACACGAGACACCTCTTGGGGTCCTTGTACAGAGGGAGTGTTAAGTTTCTATGAATAGCACTAGTAACCTTAAATATTTTTTTACAGAGTTCAAAAGCAAAGTTTAAATTACAACTACTTACAGAAGCCATAGTGACATATTTCAGCATAGGAGTCCAGAGTTCATAAATATTTTGAATGATGCATCATACACTTCTACAAGAAAATCTAGAAATACCATATTAAAAGAATTAGTCTGGCTTCCATGAAGAATCACTGTCACCAACCATTTTATTCATCACTGTTTGGCAGTGCTGTTTCCCCTTTTGGACACTGTTCTCTAATATATCCCAGAAACATCAATATTGACCTTTTTTGTGTACAGTGAGTGGGGTAGGGCACTGAACAGTTCATTGAATGCAATGGGGAGGTTATAAATTAAGAAACTGAACTCTATTCATTTTTATTTGGTAGCTTCCCCCAAATCCTAAAACAATAAGTGAAATTACCTCTAAAAAAAAAAAAGCCAAACGTATGTAAGGATTGCTTTTGGAGGACTGGGGTTGTTGCTTGGTCTGGAACATACATCAGTCATTGCCAGCTAACCAGCAACACCTATGGTATGTCTTTTCCTTTCTCCTCCCTGAATTTTTTAAGAAATTAATACCTAGAGAAGACATAGCATGAAGTTCTTAGTACTGCAGAGGCCGGAAGTTGGAACCTAGTGGCCACCATTCGTTCCTTTGCTTTTTCTGGCCACTGGTTCTCAGTTTGCCACCCACACCACCACTGGGAAGTCCCTCGGAATTAACACCCAACCTGACCCAAGGAGTTTGATAGGTAAATACCATAGTTCCCTCATCTTTTGGGAGGAAAAGCTCAGGGTACCTGATTTATGTCTTTTTCCAGTGGGATTAAGTCCATTTACCTCCAACAGTAACTGCCTTGAAAATATATACCCTTTAGGGATTTCCTTCCCATTCTGTTTCAATTCCCCACTCCTGATGTGTCCTGGAACCCCTTTTAAAATAAACTAACTTCACCAGAATCTGTGCCTAGGAACTGCCTGATATAGTACTTAATGCTTGAGAACTTAAGAGTGTTGTTCCCAATTGAGTGTATTAAAAGGATTCCTTAGTCAGAGGCACTGGAACTTATTAGGTGAGCATTCTGTTTTAAGCCAGGGCAGTTTTCTTAAAACTCTTAATAAGGGAGGCAGGAAGATGGTTAAGAAAGCCAGGTTTTGAATCAGATGTGGGCCTGACCTGTGGTGGCGCAGTGGATAAAGCATCGACCTGGAAATGCTGAGGTTGCCGGTTCGAAACCCTGGGCTTGCCTGGTCAAGGCACATATGGGAGTTGATGCTTCCAGCTCCTCCTCCCTTCTCTCTCTCTGTCTCTCTCCTCTCTAAAAATGAATAAATAAAATAAAAAAAATTAAAACGAAAAAGTGACCTAGAGTCAGATGTGGGTTTGAGTTCTGGCTCTACCTTTTATTAAATGAGTCAACTCTGGTGAATCTCTTCAACCATCTTAAGCTTCAGTTTCATCATCTATAAGATGAGGTATTACTTTTTAGAGTAGTTGCTTAAGGTGAATAATGAGAGTCCAGCACAAAGCCTGGCAATTTGTAAATTCTCAGTCCTTTGTGCTGGCTTTAAAACAATTAATAATTTAATTTTTTTTAAGTTTCATTTTTATTGAGATATAACCAACAAATAAAATTGTGATATATTTAAAGTGTAAATGTTATGCTTTTGATATACATATACATTGTGAAAGGATTCTCTCCACTGAGAGAATACATCTATCACCTCTCATATTTATTATTATTTTTGTGTGAGGACATTTACACTCCACTCTCTTAGTGAATTTTAGTTATATGATACAGTGTTATCAATTCTAGACACCCTGTTATACACTAGATGCTCAGATCTTAATTCATCTTATAACTGAAAACTTGTAGCCTTCTAACAACCCCCTTCGCCCCTCCCCCAGGCCGTTTCTGATAACCACTTTCCTACTTCTCTACTTTCAGTTTCTATAAAGTAGATTTTGTTGCTATTTGGCTTATTTTACTTAGCATAATGCCCTCGAGGTCCATTGTGGTGGCTTTTATTATTGGTATATAATAAACAATTAGTCTTGGACTAAACAATTAGTCCCCAACTTGTTGGGGACCACAGATGTGCTGCTTTGAAAGCCAGCTGACCATCTGTTTACAGATATTTTTAAATCTATTTTCTTTTTCTTCTTAAGGTAATAGTGACTTGTTTTCTGTTTAACCTATGTTGTGATCTTTTGATTTAAAGAAGTGAAGCTTGAGTCTGTTTGGGCAAATATGATGTTTATGTATTCCATAATGTGTTGGGAACAGAGCCATGGAAGGCAAAAGAAAGGATTTATAGTTCAGAAGACTTTTCTTCCTAGATAATTTTCTATTAAATACTCCATCACAGGTGAAAGGTTTTTGGACCCTTGGGAATTTAAAGAATCTTATGGACTAAGCTGCAAGCTGATGTAAAGGTCCTGGAGATGACATTGTTTTATGTGTTGTGGCATAATTTGGATAGTCCGTAGTCTGTCAAATTTCCGAGGAACAAATTCTCTCCGTCACATTCACTTCCAGATTATGCTCCACTTATTTTATTTTTTATATTAAACTTGCCTCTTTATTTCACCAGGTGGTCAGGATGTAGAAGTAGCTACCGCTATCCGCAGTTTCCTCTGGGGACCTTGGCAGGATTGACTGCTGTGACCCGGCAGGGAGCCCAGGTGCTGGTCCATCCCGACAGGCTGAAATCTGCCTGAGGTCCAGGGTCCCCGGGTCAGGACAGGTCACCTAGTTGGAGGGCATCCGCTGTGAGGGGCATGTGCAAGGTCAAGGTTGGGGGGCGGTTCTGGGAAAGGGTCTCATAGTCATGTCCTCCTGCTCTTGGAATTGGTGCTTCCCAGCCGTGTAAACCAGCCCTGACCCATGCTGTGGCTCTCCCTGGGCAAGCGTGCCTGGCGGGTGTGCAGGTCCCCTGTGCAGTAAGTCACGCTCCCAGTCTGTGCTCACTGCAGCGCAGGCTGCTCCTGGAGGGCGGTGCTGTGCGTTCCTCAGGGTCCTCTGCTGGCTCTGAAACCCTCCTTGTCCGTACTCTCACCTCCTTTAGCCACCACCTGCTCCACCCTCGCCTCGCCCTGTCTGGGTTATTCTTTCTCATCTGCCAAACCTGCTGACTCTCTCTCTCCCATCTCCTTCCTCAGTTCTTTGTTTCTTCTTTCTTTATTCCTTAAAACTTGTGTTCTGATATCTTGAATACATCCTTAGCAAAATCTCACATATCTGGTTGCTGTTCTTATTCCTACTGATACAGTTTTCATTTTTATAAGCTCCTTTTCTAAGCTGGTCTCCGGGTGATGAGGGAACATCGCCCCGAGGAGGGAGACTGCGGAGTCCACCTTGCTCCATTTATTCTTAACCTGACCTTCTTTTCCCTGGCGGAAGCCCCAGAGTTTTTGCCTCCAGCCTGCGTAGGATAGCCAAATGTTTTGATTGCTTAGGCTACGTGAGTGTGACATAACAAGGCATGCTATTAAAATGAAATCTGTTACAAGTTCATCCTGGAGGTTGGGATTCAGGTGTTTTTTTTTTTTGTTGTTGTTGTTTGTTTGTTTGTTTTTTGGTAGAATTTTAAACCAACATGTAACCTTTTGAAGTGTACTATAAAATTAGGCTGGTTATAATGGCACGTGGCAGTTTCTTTGGAATCGTGTGTAGGATGTAAGTGCATTGATAGAATTTTCCTGTCATCATCACAGCACTTCATCCTGTGAAGGACAGCAGCAGTGCTCATTTGAGTACATCGTCAGCAGAGTTGAGAAATGTATGATACCCTGGCTTTATTTCCAAATTAGTTACTCTTTTTTTTTTTTTCTTTTTTTTTTTTCCATTTTTTCATTTTTCTGAAGCTGGAAACAGGGAGAGACAGTCAGACAGACTCCCGCATGCGCCCGACCGGGATCCACCCGGCACGCCCACCAGGGGCGACACACTGCCCACCAGGGGGCGGTGCTCTGCCCATCCTGGGCGTCGCCATGTTGCGACCAGAGCCACTCTAGCGCCTGAGGCAGAGGCCACAGAGCCATCCCCAGCGCCCGGGACATCTTTGCTCCAATGGAGCCTTGGCTGCGGGAGGGGAAGAGAGAGACAGAGAGGAAAGCGCGGCGGAGGGGTGGAGAAGCAAATGGGCGCCTCTCCTGTGTGCCCTGGCCGGGAATCGAACCCGGGTCCTCCGCATGCTAGGCCGATGCTCTACCGCTGAGCCAACCAGCCAGGGCCAAATTAGTTACTCTTGATATGGGGCTGGCAAAGGTAGGTTGACAGTTGTGAGCCCACAGAACACTACTGTAATAATCATAACCTGCATATCTTTTTCCATTGGAACAACTGTAAACCTCTGGCCCATCCCTGTATAATTTAATTGCAAAATGATGCCTCGGTTTTTTGAGTTGCTTATATTTAGCTGTTCCCAGTATTATGAGGGAAATTACATTAATGCTTTCCGTGATATGAAGCTATTATAATGGGATATTTGTACCTTTTGATACCAAAATTAGCTTGAAGCACTGGAATGGAGGAATGTCTGCCAGAAATATATTTTGTATATTGTTCATAATTTGATTTCCTGTTATGTGGAAAACCCGTTTGCTTTGTTGTGAAAAGAATTCCCAGATACTTGGTATTGACATAATGCCATGCTCCTTTGTTTGAATGACAGATGTTGTAGATAGAGTGAGCCTTTTTGGTTTTTCTCTAGTTTGTTTTTTTGCCTATCCAAGATTGTTTGACCCTACTGATGGGTTTCTTATCAAGCTGGGTTCTTTTATATTTAATCAGCAACAGAAGCCTCTTTCCTCCCATCTCGTTAGTATAAACTGCCAGTTATAAAAACAGTCACAGGGATATAGAGTACAGCATAGAGAATGTGGTCAATATTATTGTCATAACTGGGTATGGTGTCAGGTGGGTACTAGAGCTATTAGAGTGATCAGTTTATATAAATGTTCAACCACTGGGTTGTATATGTGAAGCTCATATAATATTGTATGTCAACTGTGATTGAAAAATAAAAATACTTAAACAAAAAAAAGAATGAAACTTTTATAAGCAAAAAATAATTGGACAGTTGAGTTATTTCAGCATATATCACAATAAAAATAAGCTAAAAACAAAACATAATATTCCATTTTCATATTTTATCATTGTTTCTTTTGTTTAAATGTAAAAAGGCAAAAACACAAACTTTGAACATGCTCTAATTTGATTTGCACATGCTTTTAAATAATTTTATTATCATTACCAATAATAGCAAACAAACATATGGTGTTTTCTGCATGCCAGGTACTGTTCTAATACATATGTACACACACACACACACACACACACAATCACTTGCATAAGCCTGTGAGGACAGAGTTGTGATTATACCTATTTACAGGTGAGTACAGTGACATAACACAGAGGTTAAGTAATGACCCCCGTCATCCCGCTGGTGAATAACAGAGGCAGGAGTAGAACCCAGGCAGTCTGGCTCGGTGTCCTGGTTCTTAACTTTTTGCTTTTTAAAGAACCTGTTTAATGTGGAAAGCTAAGTTTCCCTGTGAGATATTTTCTCTTAGCATTGTCTGAAAAGAAATCTCAATAGATATATTACCAGCCAGTAGGAAATGATCCTCAGTTTGGGCTGCACATTGAAGTCACCTGAAGAGCTTTGAAAAATGCTGATGTCTGGGCCTTGCCCCTCGGGAGAGCCTGATTTAATTGCTCTGCGCTGTGGTCAGGACATCAAACTTTTTTTTTTGAAAGCTTCTCTCATTTGGTTCTAATGTGCAGCCAAGGTGAACACTAATAGAAAGCAAGCTGACATCACAAATTAACTCAGGAAACTTCCGGAGAGGATGCACTCACTCAGCCTTTCCTGTTTGTGTCCTAATTTCTATCAGAAGTAACAGGCAGCCTGAGCACCCAGAGGCCCAGCAAGATGCTGAATTATTTGACTATGAATGAATAGTGTTCCTTATACTGGATTTAGGAAGGCAGGGAGTTGCTAGCGTATTTACAGGAAGATTCTCAAAATCTAAGATGGAATCAGAATAGTTATTTTTGTTAAATTCAGTTGGAAATTAATTTTCTATTCTCTGAATGTTCTGGGCATTAACTGTCTGTTTTATTCTCACTAAACATGCCCCTGGCATCCAAGGCCTATGTATGAACCTTTGTGTTTATGTTTTCCTAGATCCTCATTTAGACAAAGTTGCTGTCTGCATTCCAAATTTAATTAAATGAGCTGTCCTGTTGAATAAGCAAATGTGGTTTTAAAAATGATTTTATAGAATTATTTCATTTTGTATCTTAAGGTTGGTATTATGGATACAAAAGCAGATATCATCTTGTTAAATTACAGCCTCATGTCCTGTCTTATAAATTTGTAGCAATACTTCCTTTATTGACACATAAACCCATAGGGGAACCAGTAAGAGCCAGTTTCTATACAGGTGTGACAGGAAGTTTCTTATAAGCACCTCTGTACCATACATTTGAAAATGGTAAAATTCATGTTCCCCCCATTAGACTTTTGGGTTTTCAAATTCTGTCTCCTGTGGGGGAATGTGGATTGTGATGAGAATGCTTTTGCATGAGATTTCAGCATTTCGCAACCCCTTCCCCCCCACATTTAGATATCATGGTTTGGAAATTGCTGTGCAGCATGGCAAACAGTGCACCTGTTTGAAGCGAATGCCTCAATGAAAGCTTTATGGAGCAGAACTAGTTGCTATGCTAAAAAATTAACTGTTGTGCTGGTATAATAATGGAGTCTATTTTTAGATAAACATTTGTTTCTGTAGCATAGCTTCATTATTCAAGAGGGCAGCCGTCTCAGCACAATACTCTGAATACTGAGTTGCCAGAATACCAGAATAGATGGGACTTTAGATGATGTAAATTTTTCCTATATACAGTATTTCATTACTGGAGGGAAACAATTAAAATCAAAACAAAATACTGAAAGAGTTTCAGGTTGATGGTGTTTGTAGGGTGAGTTCTTCCTGCAGCTGACTCCAAGACAAGGATTCAAACTCAAGTAGTTTTATTGGGAAGGCAACTCCAGGAAGCTGGATGGGGCAGTGGGGAAGCTAGACAGGCAAGGGAAGGCAGCCAATAATGTGTGAATTATCAAATAGGTTACGCCCTGGGCAACTGAAGCGCCATCCTACTGGGAGCTGCAGGAGACCCGTGTGACACACACTTCAGAATTATCCCAATTGAGGGCGAGAGTATTTACCCACCAGTTCGCAGCTGTCAGTGTTTGAGGGCGGCTCTTCCCGAGGCTGTTATGTTCTCAGCACTGCCAGGCCCTCAGCAGTGGAGAGGGCTCCAGAGCAGTGCGATGAGAAGGAAGCTGTCAGTTGGCATGTAGGGGAACACGTGGCCACCAGCTCCAACGACCTCTTGGAGGCTTTAATTTTCAGGTCACATTTTATAGATCTATACCACAGGGTGCAAACTAGAGTCTCGACCCTTTCACAGAAAGATCTTGCTTAGCCTGCCTAGTGCATTAAAAGTGTAAGCTTGAGTGGCCAGCATTTAAAAATCTGGGAAGTTCATTTATAAATTGGGATTTCTCATAAAATCAGAGGGCATGACAACACTGGTGGACATACCTTTCTGGTCACATTCGGCTGCCTGCTTTAGGCAGGGCGTGTGGCATCCAATTGGCCACAGTCTCCACCAGGCCAGCCCACCTAATTTATATGACACTTTTGAGTGTAAAATATTGGGGCTCTATGGTAACTTTCCTTACTAGAAGCTTCAACAAGCTAATGATTATAAAGCTTTTCGTGGAATGAAATTAATTCTGTCACATTCGGCTTATTGAAGGCAATGGCAGAAAGACTGAATTTTAGAGTGGGAATGCGGCTGCACGTCGGTATGTCCCCGCCCTGCTCATAAAAGCCACAAGCAAAGCAATTGATGCTCCGAGCCCATTTCTTCTCCGTGAAATGTGCATCTGAAATGTGCGAGCCCTGAGGTTGCTCTCAGCTTTAAATGGCTCTTATTCCGAAGTGACTTTCATGTGGCATTGTGCTAGGTAATATTTAGAAATATGACTCCTTGACAAAAGACTTCGTGTTGAATTGGGCCATTAATCTACAGGGAATAAAAATGGTGGGCTCCAGGACACCAGGCAAACTGCCTTCCTTTGTAGAATGAATGGTATTAACTTTGTTCCCGTTCAAGTCGGTGGGCACTGACTGGTTTACCCAATCAGTATACAACACCCTTCCCTTACTATAGAGTTGCACTATCCAATAGAGTAGCTCTAGAAACATGTTGCTTTTTACAGGTAAATTTTAATTTAAATACAATTTAAAAAATAAATTTATTCCTCAGCTACATTAGCTGCATTTCAGGTGCTCAGTAGTCACCAGTGGACAGGTACAGTTAAAGGACATTTCTGCCACTGCAGGAAGTTTTAGTGGATGACATTGCATAGAGATTGGGTCAGGAATGGTCTATTCAGAGCCAATGTGAAATGAAGGAAAGTTTTCTTGAAAGCGTGGGCAAAGAACCTCTCTCTCTTTTGCTGGATCATGAGTTGCAAGGATGTGATAGGGTCCTGAATTTATTTATTTCTTCTATGAGTGCAAGTGTTGGGATAGTTCAGTACCACTTTGGGAGCCTAACGAATACGGTAACCCTGTGGAAGACACACCAGTGCGAACCAAGTCCTTGGTGACATTATTTCAGATGCGCTTCAGTTACGTGAGCCAGTCCGTTCCCCTCATTGTCTAAGCTGGTTTAAGGTGGGTGTGTTTTCCCTTTGCAATCAACATTACTAACAGACACTATGGACGATTATTTATTTAAAGGTATACAGGAGCTCAGATATCCGGGATCCTTCTGCGGTTGTCCCATAAACATGAAAAAGAAATACAAGAAAGGATAGAATTTACTCAGTCTTTATATATACAGTGGCTACAATTCTCTGTGCTCAACATTACTGTTAGTTGTTTTATATATTTCTCTAAGTTGTAATTTAGCTATCAGGGATAGTTTTAATGGTGTCTAGCCATTGTTGGAGGAGAATTTATCTTGAGAAACATGGGGAAAAGTGAAAATTTGTGCAGAAAATGTAAGTTTATGGCAACTTGATATATTAGCCTAGTAGTCTTAGTTGTACCAGGAGAATTTCTAGGGAAGAAAAATTGAACATACTGATAAACTTTTGTTTTGTAGACATCTTGCTAAGTTACCTTATGTGGAGTATCTTATTAGTTAATTAATTGGCTGATTTTTTTGCATTTTCCAATGGAGAAACTGAGGCTATCGCTAAGCTTATTTTCCTGAAAGGCTGTCTCTAACCTGGCCAGAACAGAATACCTCGTGCTCTCCTTCATCTTTGCACTTTTAATCCTCTGTTCATTTTGTCTGACTCATTCTACTGCCCAATGGATAATGAAGTGTTTGAGTTCGAGAACTTTATCCGACGTTTGTCCCCTAGTGCATTGCTAGTTCACACTAACTGCTCAGTCAGTGCTGGTCAAATGAATGAGACTTAGCAAAGCTGTGTCACTTACCGAAGGTTACAGGAGACTAAGTGGTGGAAAGCCAGGCCTATCTGGATACAGATCCATTGACTTTAATGACAATTACTCATTCCTTAACACCTTGTCCTTCTGCAACTCTCTAGCTGTCTCACTCTTAGCGGTTTGTGTGATCTCCTATTTCTAGAGGAAAGGGAAGGCACTGAAGGACAGGTACCCCATCTGCTTTCTGCCACCAGCCCCAGAAGCCCACCTTTGTCCTAGCTCCTCTCTCCTTCTGCTTTCCCAGGCCACCCCTACCTCTCTGGCCCTGGACACTGACTTGCCGTGATTTTACATTGATCTTTAGCTCATCTATTTATTGTGCTATCAGTATTTCCTCTTTAAGAAGAATTCATACAATAATATTAAAAATGACAAGCCTCTCCCTTCTTAAAAGAAAACCCTATAGCCCTGGCTGGTGGTGCAGTAAATAGAGCATTGGCCTGGAGCACTGAGGTCACTGGTAAGAGCTGGGGTCACAGGCTCAACCTCCAAGGTTACTGGTTCGAGCCCCAGTCAGAGCACATATGAGAAGCAATTAACAGCACAACTAAGTGAAATAACAAGTTGATGCTTCTCTCTCTCTCCCTTCCATTCAAAAAAAGAAAAAAGAAAAAAGGAAGAAAGAAGTAGAACACCCTATACTCTCCCTTAACCCAAATTGGCTGGTTTCCTTTCTTTTTTTTATTCACATCAGACATCCACATGAACCAAATTTCTGCACCCATCACTGCTCCAAACTGTTCTTTCTAAAGCCACCAAAGACCTTCATATTTCAAAACATATTGGCCATTTTTAGCTCTCTCTGTGCTTCATCTTTTATTAGAATTTTACATTGTCGATTGTCCCATTTTCCTTGAAACATTTTATTTTCTTGACTTCCTTGCTTTGATCATTTTTTCCTTCACCCTGACCACTCAATTCCCTTTGCTGATTCTGCGTCGCAGTCTCAGTCCACTCACAGGATCCCATCTTCACTTAGAGCTTCACTGACCATCTGGACACAATGCGTCCAGGTTTACGTTACCACCCATTGTCCATGAGATACCAGAAACCTAACATGTCTAAGATGGGAATCATTCTCATCCCCTCTGCACCTCTGACCTGGTCCTGCTGCCTTGTTAGTGGGTTGCCCTTCACAGAGTCACACAGTCGGCACCCCGGAAGTCTTCCTCCACATCTCCTCCTCCATTTTCCCTTCCAGCTCTTGGCCCCTTGGTTTTTGTGCTCCAGCCTTTATCCATCTCAGACATGGCGTATTCCTTTCTGCTTGAAGTCTTTATAGTACTCCCCCTGTGCCTGGAATATGTGTGGTCTCTCTGCACATTGTTCCCTTCCCTGCTTCACCACACTCCTCACAGTTGGAATCAACTATTTCTGTCCACAGTTACGTAATGTCATGTTCCCCTATTAGAATGTTGACTCTCAATGAGAGGAGTCCAGTATTGTCCCAGTAACTGTTTAATAACTGGCTCTCCAGGAGGGAAAATGACTTGTAGTGTTTGCTGATAACCATGGTGTAAATACTTCTGCTGTGTCTGATTTCAAACTATCAATTCGTTGCCACTTAACACAGACTTGGGAAGAGAAGGACCTGGTTGGATCTCATAATCTTAGAAAAAGCTTTAGCATGCCTCTAAGGTGTATCTGTCCTCTTCATGGCTCTATCTTTTTAACTTGGGACAGAGGTTGGCGCACTGAAGATAATGACAGTTAGAGGGATAAATGCAGTGATTTTAATTCCATTGTAGAACTACAAAGGTAAAAAAAAATGCTAAGTGTTTCAGACCAAAATGACATAAAAATCTTTCATTTTAGATTTTGATCAGGCCTGAAAGATTATCATATCCAGTGTCTTCATTTTTTTTTCTCTTTGAATGGAGGGTCAGGGCACGGGCCCTGCCACAGTCTCATAGCCACTGATGAAGGAGTCCAAGTTCAAGAGCTCATCTCTTAGTTACCAACCCACATTCCTTCCACTGCATCACAGTGACAATCCTTCCCCCCAAGAAAAGTAACACTAAAATTAAAAGTTATTTAATTCAGTTTGTATTATTTTATAGTGTGTGTAATTGAGCATATTACAAATCTACTTCACAAGACAACAAGTAATGTCTGACAACCCTTATTAAATTTTACATTGTCTATGGAGAGGCATTTTTCTTTTAGGAAAACCCTTAATTATCTGCTGTAGTTATTTATAGAATAAATATATTAGTCCGCTTTTGCTGTGAACGAACCACCTCAAAACTTAGTGCCTGGAAACAACCACCATTTGTTTAGATCACTCCTGTATGGATGGGTCGACAGTCTGGTGTGGGCTCAGGCGGGTCATTTTTCTGGCTTTCTCTGACATCAGCTGTTAGCTGTGGGATGAGTGCGTGGCTCTGCTGATCGGAGCTGGCCTCTCATATCTGAGACTGCAGTGGGGATGGCTGAGCTCACTTGGGTTTGGCCCCTGGGGTCTCTCATCCTCCAACAGGCCAGTCCAGCTTGTTCTTGTGGTGGATTGATAGAGTTTTGAGAGAAGATGGAAGTGGCAACTCCCTAGAATTGAAATCGCCGTATTGACACTTTGGCCGCATCTTATATGCCAAATCAAACCATTTGCAGGGTGGGGAAGTGGATGACAATTCTGATAACAAGGACTTCAAAGTGACATTGCAAAGAGGCATGACACCATAGAGAATGGTTAGTGGTTGACAGAGCAATCAAGTGCAGAAAAGGAGCCTTTTCCTCAAATCATAGATGAGTCTCCCCACAATAGTGAGATGTCTCAATGGGGAAGAACTGACTAGTGGTTTCCTCAGCTTCCTGAAGTATTGAGGCAATAGTCATTTCATACACCCAACATTCTAGCCCTTATGCGGATGTAAGGTCTCACTCCATACCCTAGACTTTGGAGTATTTGGTTGTTGTTCAAAGAGGAAACGATGCGCTGTGAGGTGTTGGAGCAGTAGTCATGTTCCAACCCAGGATACTCTCGGGCAACAGCTCTTTAAACCCAAGATTGTTTTCAAGAATGTGGCTAGGTGGGGGCGATTGCAACACGGGAGAAACTCAATCTTCAAGGCTACGAGTTTGCTGTTATCATTCTCTCATTTTCTCGTGCTATTTTTTTTCTTTTCCTAAATGACTTTGAAGTGATTTTTGTGTGTGTGTGTGTGTGTGTGCCAGATATAGTCTTTCTTATTTAAAAAAATAAAATATTTTTGTGTTGGGAACATGGAAATAATTCAAAATTGGTAACAACACTTGGAAAGTAGAAATCAAACCTCAGAATGCTTCACTGTTGGAGAAGGATCATGGGGAAATTTCCATCACAGAGAAGTGGAAATGATTGCCTATCTTTTCTCCTCGCCTGGGCCACAGCATGCATTATTTTCTGGGATGAGAAATACGTGAGTTTGATGGAGGGAAAGTTTGGTAGGTTTTGTCAGTGAGGCATGGGAAGGGATCAGTCCTTACTCTGAGCTCATCTGTTTTCTTTAAGCGGAGTGTGCTCTGGGAAGGTGCAAGCATCAGCGTGTTTATATCTGACCAAGGCAACAGAGCATGCTGGGCAAGGGAAAGAAGGCCAGTAGCTGGTGAATGGATCTGGGATGGTGAATGGATCTTGGATGGGGAATGTTTAACTAAGGTTAAAAATTCAATTTATTGCCATCTCTTTATCTGTGCTTTATAGAATTAGTTGGTGACCTCTGTAATTATGTTGCTAAGAGACCCTGTATAAGATCATGACCTCTAAAATCCAAGTCCCTGGATTCAAAATGTGGCTCAGATAGTGTAGGTGTCTCTGGAGAAGGCATTTCACCACTCTGAGCTCCATTGTCCTCTTTTGCAAAATGGGAATAAAACATCTACTTTATAGGAATCATGAGGATTAAATGAGATGACACATCTGAAGTACTTGGCACAGCACAGGGTAAATGCTCTCTCTCTCTTTCTCTCTCTCTCTCTATATATATATGTATATATATAATATATATATAGTGTTATATATACATATATATATATAGTGTATGTCTGTGTGTGTGTATTTGAATTTGAACTATGACAGGTGTTCAGGTATTTCTGGTTCATATTTTAAATCTTTTTATCCCTTGGGGTCCCCAAGGGATGCCAATATCTCAGGTTCCAAATGAGTGTAGATCGGAGGGGTCTATCAAAATTCAAAATTACTGTATCCATTAGACTCCCAGAGCTCTGGAGTGCTGATCCAGATGCCTCAACTCAGAAAGAACTTGGGGCACGGGACCTACATCAGTGGACCTCAGGGATGGAAGGCTGAATGGGACGAGACAGTTTGTCATCCTGCCCAAGGTTCTGGACAAGCCTGATGTCTGGCTTGGCATTGTAAAATGAGACTAAATTTTCTAGCTTTTTGAAAACAAGAGCCATGTGTGATTTCTCTCTGTGTCTCTGGCAGCTTTCAGCAAAGCTTCTGGTATTAAAAGGATGACATTAAGGTCTCAATCAAGATGGTCTGAGACAGTCAGTTGGAGGGACACCAGTTTAGTCCTTCTACTGGTCATTTTCAATTATGTCCCTCCCAGGTTCCCTGGAATCTCTATGTACCTTTTATATCTGAGCTATGGAAGCTTGGTTTGATCAATACATTATTCTATCTGCCTTAAGGGAAAATTAAAAAAAAAATCTACTGACTGGGGAAATGGCATATATATATTTTTTTGTCTTAAAAAAGAAGATCCCAAGGTCTAAAGTGGCTACACTTGGATATTTACAGAACACATGTAATAAACTCTTTAAAAATAGAGGTAAGAAAGGGGAAGCATGTGCAATTATAACTTTGGAGTACCTCATAGTTTTATTCAAATGCAAGTGGGAAAATTGAAATAGGAAATAATACCATTTGCAGATTTATTTTAAATCATTTAAAATTTTTAGTCTTGCAAGGTCTGGTTAGAAAAAAAGAGTGTAATCACTTAGAATTTCTTAGCAAAACAAGTTAATACATAAGTAGGAAATAGGCTTTTCTATGGGAATTATTGTGGTTTCTGCATTCTGACCTGGAAGAAGCATATTATATTAAAAGGATATGCTACCATGCATAAATCAAGGTGACCTTTGGTCTCTGACTTTCTAAAAACACAAGAACCATGATAGGAAAGACCAATTTTAAGAAGAATGTAAAAATTGAGCCTTGATTCTACCAGGCTGAGCCATTTGAAACCGGAGGTCAAAATGGTCAAACACACAGGCAACGTTCACATAGTTCAACAATATAGTCATTCTTAAACAGCATAGGCTACCTTTGCTAAGTTGGGCTTCTAATGATGATGGTGTAGCACTAATACTGATGTGACAAACATGATTTTGCTTCTATTGTTAGTGGATATGGCTTTATTGTAATACCTTAGTATATGATATGACACCTCATAAATAGCAGGAGAGAATGTGGTACTTTTAAGAATCTGTACGAGTTTCTCCTATTTAATTATATGCATTCAACTGAGTTCAAGTATAACTTTTTGCGTAAGAGGTTAGCTTCGAATTGAAATTTGAAGAAAATAAGTTGGAATCAATTTTTATTAGTATTTATTATTTTATTTGCTTGTGAGTTGTGTTCTTTTTGGTTGTGTAGAAGAGGAACTCGTTTAGGTCACTTTTTTTTTCACATTATAGGGTGATAGTTTAAAGTATAGACTCACAAAACCATCTGCATGGGTTTGAATCCTAGTTCTATAACTTTTGTGGTGTGTGACTGTGGGCAAGTGACTTAACCTCTCTGTACCTCAGTTTTTACATATATAAACAGGAGACAATAATATCAGCACTTACTCAAAAGGTTGTTGTGGGGATTACATGATTAATAAACATGGTGGGGTTTTTTTGGGGTTTTTTTTTGTATTTTTCTGAAGCTGGAAACGGGGAGAGACAGTCAGACAGACTCCCGCATGCGCCCCACCGGGATCCACCCGGCATGCCCACCAGGGGTGATGCTCTGCCCACTAGGGGGTGATGCTCTGCCCCTCCGGGGCGTCGCTCTGCCACAACCAGAGCCACTCTAGCGCCTGGGGCAGAGGCCAAGGAGCCATCCCCAGCGCCCGGGCCATCTTTGCTCCAATGGAGCCTTGGCTGCGGGAGGGGAAGAGAGAGACAGAAAGGAAGGAGGGGGGGCAGGGGTGGAGAAGAAAATGGGCGCTTCTCCTATGTGCCCTGGCCGGGAATCGAACCCGGGTCCCCCACACGCCAGGCCGACGCTCTGCCGCTGAGCCAACCGGCCAGGGCTATAAATATGTTTAAATCAGTGCTTATCATGTTGAAAGCATTGGGAAATATTTATTATTATTTTTCACTGTTTTCTTTCTGAACCTTGTGTACATGGTTTGCCTGGAGAGGGTCTGTTTGTCTTTCAAAGTGAGAAGCTGTACTAACTCCCTTGTTATAGACCAGAAACTCATCTATGGGGAGTGTCACTTTGTCAACATACAGTCCACACAAGCCAGGTGAACCTACGGGGTGGAGCTTCCTGAACAGTTTACATTTGGTGAGGATTGGTTGGTGGGGAAAAACTGCCTCTGAGTGTTCACTTGGCCGGGAACTGTCCCACCTGTTCTTGCCTTTTGTATCATCTCATGCAGTTTATTTTCAGGTGTGTTCTTTCCCACATAGGAGTTTGGTGTAACTATTCTAAACCACAGTACGTGATGTTTGCATCTATGTGGAGGAATGTGCATCCTGTTATTCATTTGTTTATTCAACCCAATTTTATTGAGCACCTACTAAGTGTCAGGCACGCTTCTAGACATACCTTCCAGATAATATACAATTACCGGCATGTTTAGTAAGTCAGATGGCCTGTTGGCAGGAGTGGGAAGAATGACGGGAAGAGCGGAGAGAGGGCATGCTAGTGACCGTGTCGGGGAAGGCATCTCTGAAAGCTGATTATTTAAATCAGAGATATAAAGGAGCTGGCGGGTGAGCCATTTGGCTGTTTGGAGCGAGAATATCCCAGGCAAAAGGATTAGTAAGTGGGAAGGCACATGATTTATGGGATAGTTCGGTGAACAGAAAACTAGCCATTGGCTGGAGCGGAGTAAATGGGACAATAATGGGAGTCAAGGTCAGAGAGGTCGCTGTATGGCAAGTGAAAGTTATGTTGGGTTTTTAGACCATTTTAAAGACGTTGGTTTATTTCTTAATGAAACCTGAAGCTGTCATCAAATTTTGAACCAAATTATGATATGAGTTGACCTGTATTTCAAGAAAGGATCACCCAGGCTTTCAGGCTAGATAAGATGGTGCAGATTCATTTCTCTTCATTCTTCTCCACAAACTGCTGCTATAAATCCTAGAGATAAGGCCAAGGGCCACCAGTGGACAACTCTGTGAGGTGCCAAGAGCGAGGCAAAGGGGCGTGTGACATCAGGACCGGAGGAACAGCACAGGGGCAGGGCATCGCATGCTCCTTCCAGTCAGCTGAAGAAGGTGACCCAGCCTAGCACGTACCCCTGCCCCAGAGACAGGAGGTGTCGTGTCTAACAGGAGTCCTTCCAATGTCCCTGGGTGAGCCCAGCACCACTGGTGAAGGAGATAAATTGGGATCTCAGCTAACAGTAAGTGGCCAGACTTGAATCTTCTCTCTCCACTAAGACACCCACCATGGGGGTAGGTGGGTGACATCAACAACAGGGACCTACCACAATAAGCTGGTTAGCCTGATAAACCTCTTGACCCCACAGGCCAGAGACTCCCCTCTCCTGCCCAGAAACAATGGGACTGCTGGTATTACCAGTAAGAGGGATTCCCCTGCAGCAAATACTTGGCCTGGGAAATCCATTTCCCCCCCACAGGCCTGAGACTCTCCTACCTCACCCAGAGACACTGGGGATTTCAACTGAAGAAACCCTTTCTTTCCCCTCAAGACCTGGGGGAGCCCTGACAATATCAGATCAGCCAAACAGACCAACTTACTTAGCAGAGGCTCTGAAAACTAACTGTCATGGGAACCACAGCCCACAAAAGTACACTAGGACCCATGTGATAAACTAAATAGAGAGATTGTCTGATAAAATGAAAGATTAAAATAGGATTCAGAATCTTCTAACTTTATATATGAAACACCCAGGATGCACTTGTATAAAGAGGCTTTTTGTTTGTTTTTGGTTTGTTTGTTTTTGTTTACAGAGACAGAGAGAGAGTCAGAGAGAGGGATAGATAGCAATAGACAGGAATGGAGAGAGGTGAGAAGCATCAATCATCAGTTTTTCATTGTGGCACCTTAGTTGTTCATTGATTGCTTTCTCATATGTGCCTTGACCATGGGCCTTCAGCAGATGGAGTAACCCCTTGCTCGAGCCAGAGACCTTGGGTCCAAGCTGGTGAGCTTTGCTCAAACCAGATGAGCCCGCACTCAAGCTGGAGAGGTCTCGAACCTGTGTCCTCCCCATCCCAGTCTGACACTCTATCCACTGCACCACCACCTGGTCAGGCTAAAGAGGATTTTAATGCCATGTCAGTCAGTGTAAAATTAATCCAGGCATGTTTTGATATCCCGATATCAAATTTGAAATTAGCCAGAGAAGAAAACTTTTCACGTTTTTATAAATATGGCTTGCAGAAGAGGTCTTTGAGTGAAATAAAGCAAAACCAGGTTTGGCTTATTCAAGGCAACTTTTTACTTTAGAGTGTCAAATACAACTGTCCATCTCCAGGCATGTCAAGGTGTGACCCTGATGCACCCTTGCAGTAAAATGGGCATGCTCTAATCGGGTAATAGCACATACAAAGAGATAATTAATTATAAATTGGCTCTATTTAAATATATTTCCACCTTTCTATTTCACAGCCCGTAGATCCCTGTAATGATTTTGAAATTTAAGGAAGGGATTTTTCAAATCAAATCTCATGAACATTGAGAGTTGTTTTATTTGTAGCCATAGAAATAGAAGTTGACTCTTGATATCTTTAACTAGTTTATTATTAGAATAACCAAAAATATTATTCTTTCATCCTTATCTTTCCAAGAAAAGAAAATGATTTTCTTGGTTTTGTTGTATATTGCATTCTTTGCATATATCATCTTGACAATTCTGAATATTACTATTTTTAAATAATAGCTTTTATTGTAATAGTGATAACCACTATAAAATTTGAAGTAAGGAAGAAATTATAAATGAGAGAAATAAACATTTCTTCTGGTACCTTTACTTAGAAACATGTATGGGCCTATGCATTTATACATATAGAAAGATAAAAGATAAATTGGAATGCTTTTAGAATAACTGGAACATAAGATGCATACTAATTCCCTTTTACATTTTATATTTAATTTTACTTAAAATTAAGTATAAAAAAAGAATCTGAATATAATCTGAAGAGCTGAACTCTGGATCTCAATTGCACTACAGGGTAAGTTGTTTCTAAAGGATCCCTCAAAAGTTAAGAAAAAAAATGATTATAAAGAACTTAATGGCCTGACCTGTGGTGGCGCAGTGGATAAAGCATCGACCTGGAAATGCTGAGGTCGCTGGTTCGAAACCCTGGGCTTGCCTCGTCAAGGCACATATGGGAGTTGATACTTCCAGCTCCTCCCCCCGTCTCTTTCTCTCCTCTCTCTCTCTCTCTCTCTCTCTCTCTCTCTCTCTCTCCTCTCTCTCTCTGTCTCTCTCTGTCTCTCCCTCTCCCTCTCTCTCTCCTCTCTAAAATGAATAAAAAAAAGAACTTAATGTTCAATGCCCTTTAACCATATCTAATTCTTACTGTAAAAGATGATGAAGTTAGAGTGTGTGTGTGCTTCTTTTCTACTTTACTTTCTCAGTCCTTGAAAGTACTAGTTATAATATTATTTTTATATTTTCAAGACTTCTGCCACTCTGCGATACTCTGTGGTAATGATTCCTAAGTTTGCTTCAAATTAATTCTGACAGAAAACCAGCAATTCAGTGAAAACGGGAAATGCAGAAAGTGCTTAAATATGAAAAAGGAAACCCAAACTCATTCATAATAGAAGGGCAAATCATAACCACACTGAATTTCTATTTGTTACTGATCAGATTTTCAACAATCGAAAACTCTGACAACGTTTTTCTAATGGTGAGGCTGTATGGAAATAGGCCTTATCAGGCATTGCTGGGAAAAGTGCAATTAACCACCACTCCTGTGGAGGGTAATTTAGTAACATCATCAGGACTATAAATGCATTTATCTTTTGACCTAGAAATTTCTCTCTGGGTGTTTATCTTACTATGCACATGTACAAATGGCATATGTACACGGTTATTCATCTTGGAGTTGCTTAGTAAAGCTATCTTAGAAACAACCTAACTGCCCATCAATAGGGGACCGGTTGAATAAAATAGAGAGCATTCATACAATGAAATTTTTGCGGCTAAGGAGGAACAGGGGAAAAGGAGGGGAAGCGATAAAGAAGAGCTCTTGTATTCATGTAGAAAGAACTCTAAGATATACTTATTAGTAATATATTCATATCCAGAAAATGTGTAATACAGGGCATGAAGAAGAATATACTTGTTTGTATTTGGATATAGACTAATATATACGCACTAATGAAAGTGTTATCTGGTGTGGGAGGGAAGAGGACAGAAGGGGGCACTGGTAGACTGGTCACTCTAGCTCTTTAAGTTATTTTGATTAATCAGTGGCCATTATTTATTACAAGAAGAAAATTAAACCATGAATGGAGTGGATTCAGTTCTCCACAGCACTTCTTTGTCTCAGGCTCTCTGTTCATGACTGCTTTAATTTGATTCATTTCTTGGTTAGCTGGATTTTGTCATCCAGCTAATTCAAAAGGAAGCTTCATGAGTGTTCTATGCCTTAAATTGCTGCATGAATGAGAAATCTGTCTGTCACGATTTTGTTTGTGAATCCTCCCTTGAAAACCCTTAAAATCCATTGGTCACATTACCTCAAAACTTTGTTCGCATCATTTCATTCTCTTCTAGTATGGGAAAATGTCAGTTCACCTGAGTGGAGTTTTTTGTTTTCCCTGATTGTTTCTTTTTGGGGGTTGTAGTTTTGGTGATTTCTTTAAAGGTGGAGCAGTTGACTAAGAATGTCTTGTACTCTTTCCTCTTACCCAGAAGTTTGCGTTCTTTTGAGATGATCTTTTAATGTATTATTTTGTGGATGTATTTTTTATCTCTAACATTCTATTTGGGAATAAATACAAGGAATAATTTTAGCTCTTGAGATATTTAATTCAAAAAAATTTTTTGAATTATTTACATATTCTCCATTAATGTCGGAATAAAATACAGTATAAGAATAATCTGCCCTGGCCAGTTGGCTCAGTGGTAGAGCGTCGGCCTAGCGTGTAGGAGTCCCAGGCTAGATTCCCAGCCAGGGCACACAGGAGAAGTGCCCATCTGCTTCTCCACCCCTCCCCCCTCTCCTTCCTCTCTGTCTCTCTCTTCCCCTCCCACAGCCAAGGCTCCATTGGAGCAAAGTTGGCCCGGCGCTGGGGGGTGGCTCTATGGCCTCTACCTCAGGCGCTAGAATGGCTCTGGTTGCAACAGAGTGACACCCCAGATGGGCAGAGCATCGCCCCCTAGTGTGCGTGCCGGGTGGATCCCGGTCGGGCGCATGCAGGAGTCTGTCTGACTGCCTCCCCGTTTCCAACTTCAGAAAAATACAAAAAAAAAAAAAGAATAATCTGAAGTCTTAAAAATGATTTTTTGAGGCCCTGGCCGGTTGGCTCAGTGGTAGAGCGTCGGCCTGGCATGCGGGGGACCCGGGTTCGATTCCCGGCCAGGGCACACAGGAGAAGCGCCCATTTGCTTCTCCACCCCCCCCCTCCTTCCTCTCTGTCTCTCTCTTCCCCTCCCGCAGCCAAGGCTCCATTGGAGCAAAGATGGCCCGGGTGCTGGGGATGGCTCCTTGGCCTCTGCCCCAGGCGCTAGAGTGGCTCTGGTCTCGGCAGAGCGACGCCCCGGAGGGGCAGAGCATCGCCCCCTAGTGGGCAGAGCATCGCCCCTGGTGGGCGTGCCAGGTGGATCCCGGTCGGGCACATGCGGGAGTCTGTCTGACTGTCTCTCCCCGTTTCCAGCTTCAGAAAAATACAAAAAAAAAAAAAGAAAAGAAAAAATGTTTTTTTGAATTGTATGTTTTATGAAACTGATGTCAGTTTTCTTCACTATCTTGTTTAGATTTTGAATTGTATGAGCTCTTTCTTTAACAGAGATAGGCCAGTTAGTAGCTTTATTCCATATTGATTGTGATGTAAGTGTTGTAGGATACATTTTCCTTTGTGCAGAAGGTACAAAATGTTTTGCCAAACTTCTGTGGGTTTTCCGCTATGATGCTCAAACAATCTGATTGAAACAATAAGAGGAGGAATATCTTGTTGTTACTGCTACAGGGCTGGGCAAAAGTAGGTTTACAGTTGCTCATATGGCTATTAATCCAATAATAAATAAATTATAATACAAGAATAAACTTTTGTGAACTCACAACTGTGAACCTACTTTTGCCTCACCCCGTGTATACTTGTGATTCTCTGAGAAGCATATTCAGAGATGGCATTTTATTAGGGGAAACACCTTATGTGAGTGAAAAGAGGAAGCTGAGAGAGACTGGGGGAGCCTTCTGACTGTGGTATAAGTGTGACCTTGAGTGACAGAGAGAGAGAGAGAGAATGAGAGAGAGAAAGAGAGGGGGCTGGTTGGAAGTGTCCTAGGCTGGCTTGTATTTTAAGGAAGGTACAACAAACTTGAAAGAGAATTCTTGAGTGAAAGTCAACAGTCAGAGGGGTCTCGTGTCTCTTAGGAATGGGTCTGCCTTAATCTCTCTGTTTGGATTAGTTATTGACTGGGAGCACCAGCAGGGGCCATGTCTTTAGCATAAACATAGTGATGACATATAGAGGTGGACAGGCTTAACCCCCAGTGTGTCTTTCCTAGGCTTACATTGAAAGTCTTACTCTATATTTGTTCTTGATTGATCTAATCCACTCCTAGCATGTAGACCAGGGGTCCCCAAACTACGGCCCATGGGCCACATGCGGCCCCCTGAGGCCATTTATCCGGCCCCCGCCACACTTCCGGAAGGGGCACCTCTTTCATTGGTGGTCAGTGAGAGCAGCACAGGATGCGGATGTGCTGCAAAGTTCCAGGTTGCTCACATACAGTACTACTTCCGGTGACACCGGACGCACGCATCATGGCTCCGGAAGCGCGTCATATGATGCATATCCGATCTGCGGCTGCAGCGCCTACATCACCAGAAGCAGTGTGAAATAACAGCAGAAGTAGGAAGAAAGGCAGAGCACTATAACCATTACTACACAGTACAATGGTCCCCATACTTTCCCAAATGTACAACAACATAATGGCCCCTACCCTTTGCCCAAATGTCTCCCCCCACATTACTACACACCATGTTTCCCCTATTATAAGACCCTGTCTTATATTAATTTTACCCTCAAAAGATGGGGGCTGTCTTATTTTTAGTTCCCATTGAAATACTGGTCAGTTTGTTGATTTAAATTTACTTGTTCTTTATTTTAAATACTATATTTGTTCTCGTTTTGTTTTTTTACTTTAAAATAAGATATGTGCAGTGTGCATAGGCATTTGTTCATAGTTGTTTCTTTTATAGTCCGGCCCTCCAACAATCTAAGGGACAGTGAACTGGCCCCCTGTGTAAAAAGTTTGGGGACAGTAGACTTTCACTTAGCCTCTGGCCATAGTCCTGATCATGCCAACCCTATTTCCCAGTTGCCTTTTGTCCATCTTTACTTTGCTGCTCTGCAGACTCCAAACTCAATACCTCACAGTGAGCTCATGATCCTTTACAGTTTATCCTTCCTTCACAATCCACAATGTTGTCTTCATTCTACCCTTGTCTTAGTTCACCATATCCTCTTCCTTCCTCTTCCCAAGTTAACTACCTTGGAGTCATCTGTACCTCCATTTCCACCTTCACCTCAACTATCTGATCAGCCACCATGTCCTTTGCTTGTATCTAAAATTCTAGATTCTGGTTCTTCCTCACATTTTGATTGTGACAGTCCTAATTTGGGCCACAGGTTCCTCTCCATAATTAAATACTTAATTTAATTTGATTTACTTTTTGTTTAGCTAGATTTTTGGCACCCACTTAATTTTAAAGGAAGATTCATGAGTTTTCCATTTTTCAAACTGCTGCCTGAAAGAATAGAATGGAATGGATGGGGCTTGCTGCTCGAAGTCCACCCTCTGTTTCTTAATGGTAGAGACTGTCAGGTGCCTCTCCCTTTCCTAGAATTTTCATTGCTGATTTCATTTTCTGTAGTTCTTTAGTACTTGTAATTGTAGAAATGGTCAAAATCTACAATGATGGATCCTGGCAGGGTACTGGCATTTTCTACCGCTATTTGTCACATAGGCACTGTGAATGTGTGTGTAAAATATGTATATGTGTGTGTGTATATACATATTCTACATATGCTAAAGCCTTACATAATTGATTACTGGATCAATCAGTTATTTATGTAATGAACATCCATATAATCTCTGTGGCATACCTCAGTGATTAATAGTTCTAGTTCTTTTGTCTGTGGTTTGCGTGGGGGTTGGCTGGTCTGGTCTGGCTCAGCTGAGCCTGACTTCAAGCTGTGTGCTAGACCTGGTCTGCTCCAGGCTGTGGCTATGGATTAGGCTCTGGTGGTCCCTATATGTGTTTATTGTGGGGCCCAGGCTTAAGAACCAATGGCCATTCTAAAGAAGCTCTTCTCATGGTGATGACAGAAGTGCTAGAAAGTAAGACCAACTGCACATGTACATTTGAAGTCTTTGCTTATATCTACTAACATTTTTTGGCTAAAGCCCAGCATAAAATGGTCTAGTGTGAAGAACTACAAAGGAAATAGACATGGGAAGGGGTGAAGCCCTGGGGACAGTAATGCAATCTAACACAATTACCATGATTGCTTTCCATAAAAAGAAAACAAATAGAAAAACAAAAACAAAACAGAAAACCTGGTCTCTGTTGTGTGTGTGTAGCCTTTCATGCTACCTGTTTAAACTTATTAGGGGGGGGGGATGTATTTTCCTGTTAAAATTGAAAGCTAAAAGAAGGTCAGTGTGGATTTTGAGATGAAAGGAGATTAATGGCATTTGATAAGAGTATCCATGAACTTATAAACAGCACTCATAATGGCTCCTTTGGAAGCTTCTTGGGAATTGTCCATTTTCATTTACATATGTAATTCCTGGCTCAAAGTATGGTGTGATTTTTTTTAACTTTTCAAAACTATTCTTATCTGTGTTATGATCTTATATAATGAGCTAAATAGCCAGACATTAACACATAAACATTGACTGTATCAGGAAATGGGTTCCCAGAAGGTGAATATATAACTCTTAAAAGTATTGTGTAGTTAAATGCTACAATTAGAAATAATTGCTGCTATTGGGACTCAATTGGTAATTAAAATATTTCAAATGTTTCAGAGGAGAATTCTATAAAGCAAATGATTTAGAAATTAAAATAAGGTGTCCAAGGAGGCAAGTAGTTATAATATCAAAGATAATGTTGTCTGAATGAATATGATATGTTTTTGTATTAGCAGTACAAAGACTTTTATTGTATAGATAAAAGACATTTCCATTTGAATTTTATAAGAATAGGTTTTTACTTCTTCATCAGAAATGTTGGCAAGTGTTTTATGCAGTCATAAGAAATACAAACAAACTTGTAGTTGAATGTGCTGGAATTTTCTATCGAATTGTAAAATTTGTGAAAACTACAATATGTTATCATCCATATCTTCTTAAGAAACGTGGGTATGATAATGTATTTAATTTTTAGTTGTACACATTTTCTATGTTCATATTATTCATGGTGAAATTTATTCAACAACTATCTGTTTCAACTAACAAAGGTTTAAGAACTGCCAGCTTCCCACCAGTGCTCTGATATTTGTCATCCTCAGACTTCCGTAGAAACCTCAACACCTAATCATTTACAATGCTTTTGCTGAATGTTTGGCTTGGGCAAAAAATTTTGCACAAGAAAGAAAAGAGAACTATAATTTTACAGAATATTCAAGAAAATACTGTGATGTAAAAGTAGACAACATGTTCCTAGCAGGTCCTGAATTGATAATGACCACGTGGCTTTACTAATTTTCTTCTACCCTTGGATGACATATTTGAGGAACACAGATTTCACACCATGCACTTATATGAGAGTTCTTATACAAGTTTCTCTTTGAAAAGTGAAATTCTACATGGAGCAGGTGACACCAATATTAGTGTGCTATTGAAGTATGGTCTGCACGCCCTGTTTTGTTCATAGTTTACATTCCTAATCCCCTTTTTGTGAAACCTGGTTAATAATTAATCAGGTCAGCACTTACGTACCACCTGAAATTTTCTGACAAGTACTTTCCTAATATCTCTTTTTGTATTCACTGTTTAAAAAATGGAGCATTATTTTGGCTTTATTATGTTAACTTGTTCACTTTTACAAGTTTATTTTCAAACTCATTGTTCCTAAGTACCAGTACTGTGATTTGGAAATGCGTTAACCTTCCCCCAACATGAGCAAGCTCTGTTTTGTAGTCAGTAAGGTCGATACCTGCATATTTGTCTGGGTTGAGGGCAGCACTTCAAAGTGAAGATTTTAGACAATCATTTTGATAGGCTGTCTTCCGGATTGGCTGGCTGCTGTGTTTACAGGTCTTGCAAATGAGATGTCCGATTGTCTACAGACAACCTGTTAGATACATCATGCTGCAATCACCTTCCATTCTCAGTGACTGTCCCTCGCTGGTGTTCAGTTGGGTATTTAAGAGCAAGCATTAACTCTTATGGGTCACCAGGGAGCCATTAATAAGTAACTAGTGGCCAGGAGATGTTCATGTATTTCTCTAAATGCCCTGGTTTTGTTACGGGTACAGTTCACTGAAGGTCACTCCACAGTTTCAAATATTTAATGTCCTTTCCCGGTGAGTGAGCCAGGTCTGGCTGATACATTATTTGTCGACAGCCGGTACATAGTAAACTAATCAAGTTCATGATTATTATACTCTGGCAAGGAAAAACTGATCAACAGATGTAATAGGAGTTCAGAGAGGCCAAATAAATCTGAGTTATAATAAAATAGCCTCATTAGACGAGTGTATATATGACAGGGATTTTGAGCTAAATACCTTTGTGGCTATTTTTCCGGTAATGTTTTATTTTGATATATTTTAAACTTACAGAACATTTTCAAGATGAAAATAAGGAACAGTTATCTGGCCTTCACACATAGTCATTAATTGTTTATACTTTTCCTTACTTTTTTCATCATTCTCTCTACCCTACCAAGCTGTCGATCCATGTAAATTTGATACTCTCTGAGCCAGGTTTGGGTAAGTTGCAGGCATGAAGCCACCTGACCTCAAAATAATTCAGTGTATATATTTCAAGAACAAGGATATTTTTAAAATAACTATAATGTATTAATTATCAAAATCAGGATATTTAATCATGGCACATGCAGTGATTTAATTGTAGGATTTCTTTTTTGATAATTTATATTACATAGATAGAAACAAGAAAATGAAAATGAATGATGTCAATTCCAAAAAACTATCACGCTGCCCTGGAGCAGATTGTTATGCTGTGTTCCTGTGAAATACAGCTGATGGAACTATTCAATGGTCATGTACCAGGCTAAACTTCAGTTATCAAATGCTAGATGATCTGGAACTGATTAAATGAGGGTCACTTGTTCAACAACTCTTTTGCATATTTTTTATATTTCGGGCACGTTGAAGATTTCTCTCTTCACTGTGTCACAAATGAGATGAATATTGGCACTTCTTCAAGTCCAATTTTCACCCTGCATTTGTAAAGCAGGTTTGAATTAAAGATGCATGGAAGGTTGACTTTGGCCTTAGTATTCACTCATAATGCACCTCTTTGGAGCTGAATAACAGATGAATGTCAAAGCTGGCATCCTTGAACTGAACACCATTATATTGGATTTCTGGATTCAAGTATAGAATTTGGTACAAATCTAATTAAGATGCAATAAAAAGCTGGCAGAATTTATCCAAAATAAAGAGAACTGTTAATTTAATAACACACCTTGCAGAAGAGTCAGAGTGATAATATAGGTAATACACATGAGGCACAGTATTTGGATATCAGATTTTTTTAAATGTCATCAATTATTTTAGACTTTCTAATGGAGCACTGTTGTAGCAATAATTAGAAAAGGTTAAGTCCTGTTTTCTCAAGACTTTAGGGAGCTGGCTGCCTTGTAGGATCACCTATTCCTACCTGGTTATCTCATGTTCATTTTAATAGCCTGTTTAAAAACAGAGTATTAAGCTGGGTGGAGGTCTTTTGTCTTAGAAGACAATATAAAAACATACGAATGAACTGTAGACCGCTAAGTTGGGTTAAGGTGAACACTGAAGAACTGCATGAAGGACAGGTGGGGCCAGTAGAATTACCCACCTGTGAGGGCGGCTTCGCTGTGCAGCAAGAGAGCCCTCTTTTAGCCAGACCCTCCAGAGTGTCTTCACTTCTAAGCCCCCAGGATGATATTGGGAGTCTAAGAAATGAGTGCAGCATCACCTGTCCCATCAAGGTCGTTATGGAGGCAGGCCTGCTTTCATATCATATCTGTTATTCTGCTAAGACATTTGCTCATCCACATCTCACTACAGAGAAGTCTATTCTGGGAATTTCAGAATTTATAACACACACATATATATATATATATATATATATATATATATATATATATATATATATATAATAGAATACAATAACAGGCTGACAGAGGACACCCAGAATAAAAAGGACTGTCAGCTTGACAAATATTTTGTAAGAGAGGCTATGGAAAAACAGGCACATTCATTGCTGGTGGAAGTGTAAAACATTACAGCACCGATGGAGAACAGCTTGGTGACATCTAACAAAATTGCAAATGTGCCCTTTGCTCTCAAAGTCCAGCTTCTATAATTTTTCTTACAGATTCACTTTTGTACAGTGCAAAATAACTTACGTGCATTGTTTGTAACAGAAAGAAATGGAAATCTGAACTAAATGTATAAAAATGAGGACTAGTCAAATAAACCCTGATAGATCCAGCCATGGAATATTATGCAGCTGTGAAAGAAAAATAAAAGAAGAAAAATTAAGACACGCTGTACATACTGATTTGGAAATAGCTCCTGGAGGGAAGACAAAAATAATCTCATTTGCATGTATTTGCATAAAGAGACTAGAAGGACATATAAAAATGAAAATAAGTGTTGTGTGGTGGGTGGAAACTGGCAGATGGATACAGGGGTGGATGTGAAAGTCTTCACTGTGCAAATTTTTTTGTACTTAAAAATTTTGAACTGTTTTTATGTACTAGTTAATGAAAAACATGAAAAAGGACTGTCACATTCTCATAGGAATGTCAGAATCTGTTTATTCTCACCCTACCATCTATTCCCCTAATTGTTTTGATTTTAAATCAGAACATTGTCCTCTAGGCTTAAAATAGTTTTTCAGCTTCTCTTGCAGCTTGGTGTGGCCCTGAGACTGATGAGATATGATGAGAAGTGTAGTGCATGACATCTTGGTACATTTTTAAAAAAGATTTTATTTATTCATTTTAGAGAGGAGAGAGAGGAAGATAAAGGAGGGAGGAGTGGGAAGCATCAACTCCCATATGTGCCTTGACCAGGCAAGCCCAGAGTTTTGGGCCAATGACCTCAACATTCCAGGTTGATGCTTTATCCACTGCACCATCACGGGTCAGGCACATCTTGGTACTTTTTACATGGACTTACTCATCCACGTGGGCCTTTCCATCTTCTTCCTAAATATAGATTTGATGTCTAGGGCCTCAGAAGCCATCTTGGACAAAGAACCTTGGTATTGGAAATTATGTGTTAAGACAACAAAGTAGAAGGATAGAAGAATAAGTCGCTCATGACACTGTGAAGCCAACATACAGGCTGCTTCCTGGTTTCTCTTATGCACAAATCAAACAAACCTACAAAAACCACAGCTCCTTTCTTGTGTATCCCACTCTTATTTTGATCTTTAGGTTTTTGGTTATACTTTGGACTCTAATCCAATATTTACATCCAGTGCAGGAGAAGTATGTTTTATTTAAGACCTTTTCTTTTGTGAATTTTGCCAGGGCATTCTAAACCTCTGCCTTTATTTAAAATCTAGTCTCTCTTTGGGTTGCTATAGTATGGCTCACGTTAAGTGTTTCCAGAGAATCTTGAGATAGGGCAACCAACTGTCTCTGTGTTTTGCAGTCCAAAGTACTGATGTTGAAAAAAAATTCCATAAGTCCATAAGTACATCATGTCATCTTTCTTTTTTTTTTTGGATTTCTCTGAAGCTGGAAATGGGGAGAGACAGTCAGACAGACTCCCGCATGCGCCCGACCGGGATCCACCCGGCACGCCCACCAGGGGGCGACGCTCTGCCCCTCTGGGGTGTCACTCTGTCGCCTGGGGCAGAGGCCAAGGAGCCATCCCCAGCGCCCGGGCCATCTTTGCTCCAATGGAGCCTTGGCTATGGGAGGGGAAGAGAGAGACAGAGAGGAAGGAGAGGGGGAGGGGTGGAGAAGCAGATGGGCACTTCTCCTGTGTGCCCTGGCCGGAAATCGAACCCTGGACTTCTGCACGCCAGGCCGCATGTCATCTTTCTTTATATGGCAGGTGTACAGCTGAATTTTTAATATTTCACATGCAGTTACAATAACTGTATTTGCTATGTTAAAATAAATCTGCAGATTCTCTATCATGGATGTGGAAGTGCATTGATTTTAGGAAAGGTACCTGTCTGTGTTATTGCCATTCTTATAATTCAGGCAAAAAATTATGATGAGTACTAAACAGACGTAGATAGAGACATGGATGAAATTTATTTTTTAGATTCAGAGGATATTTGCTAAAGTGATAGTGGGAAGGGCTGATGTATTTTCAGCAACAGCTCTGTTAATGTGACTATAATAAACTATATCTTTAAAAAGAATTTGAGAACAAAAAATATATTTTGCTGCTAGAAGACTCAGATTTTTTTTCATATTAGAAGGGGAAGGGAATTTCCTCAGGAGTCACAGAGTATCATCTGTCTAAAGTAACTTTTGCTCTCAAAAGAACAATCTTAGACTCAAGAAACAAACAAAATCAACTGGTTTTTCATAATATCTCATTTCTTTAGACCTGATATAACTTCTTCAGGGCCTCATTATATTCTAATTTACATAACTTATTTAGTAGTCATTTCTCCACCTTAAGTAGAAAAATATTCTAAAAGCACATTTTTACATACTTATTTTACATTATGGAGATGGGCTTCCCTACAGTATTAAGTAGAAAATTTTTAGGAGAGTAAAGGAAAACACTATGTAGAAAAACCTATTTAGAAAAAAGATATAGTAATAATTTGTCTTTATGGTATTCAAGACAAGGCTCTTTCTCCTCATCATAGCACAGTCATTTCCAGAGAGAAGTGAAAGGACCTTTATACTAAATATAGTCTTTGTTCATTCATATCTGTGTTCATTATTCTGAAGTTACTTATTGAGCATCTATTTTGTGCCAAAACCATGGAGCTGTAGAGAATGGCATTATTCCTTGTTGCCATAGAGCTCTGTAAAGAAGTCTTACAATGAATGAATCCCTCAGTAAATTCTGGTGATTCAGGGGCCAGAGAGGGAGGGTAGGCTGTTCTGCAAGAGTGCCTAAAGGAACCTGACTCAGGCTGTGGGCTCAGACAGCTCTGGGCAAGTGGAAGCTGAGGTCTAGGTAAAGAGTGGGTGCAGGTGGGGTGCACCACATCTTCTAGGTGGATGAATCCTATAGACCTTCATGATGTAGGGAGCTTTATCTGTGCCTCCTGTAGAGCTTTATAGTGTGAGGTGAACAGGTGAGCTTTATAGGTGAGTTTTATAGGTGAAGCTTAGAGAGCAAGGGGACAAACCAGGTGAGAAAAAAAGAGAGAGGTAGATGGGGCAAAACCATTTAAGACCTTAAGAATTTCCTATTTTATTCTGTGGTCATATATATTTCTTAATCATTTATTTTGCAATAATTTTAGATTTTGTAAAAGTTGCCATAGTAGAATTTTCTTTAATGCTGACATCTTACTTCACCATACTATAACTCATTGACTATGAGTACTAGCTCTGTTATGATTTTTCAAGGCTGAACAAGATCCACCTCTGTGGATAACCCATATTGACTTTAATTGCTCTCATATTGATGGAAATGTCACCATTGTCAACAGTGCTGCAGTATGTTGATTTTGCATTCTGCTCAGATGTTTTCCTTTGGATAAAAGTCTAGAATTGGAATTATTAAATCAGCTCTGTAAACATTTCAGTCTATAGTTAAATTTATTTCTAGAATAAGATTGTTTCAATTTTAACTCTCAACAATAATGTATGAAAGTGTCCATTTCAATGAATGTTTGCCATAGAAATGTTCAACAATAAGAAAATATCTCACTGTTTCTCCAGTTTTATTTCTTTGGTTATTTTGAAGCTGGAACCTCTTTGCATATGTTATTCCTTTATTTTATCATTTTTGGGGCAATTTGTATTATAGTTTAATTTTCAGTTAGGTCGTATCTCATGCTTATTTTTATAAATTAAGCATATTAATGATTTATCAGTTATATTGCAGATAATTATTTGGGCTTATAACTTATCTTTTACTTTAATAATTATTTAAATATTATTTATGAAATAATTAAAAACAATATAATGGATATATTTTTACCTATGAGTATATAGTAATGAAACAGATACTGTGAGTGCTGTGATAGGTACTGATCTAAGAATTTAGACATACTAGCTTGTTTGACCCTCATAAATATTATTTAAGGTACGTCCTGTTATTATCTCAATTCTACAAAAGATCATACTCAGGCACAGAGCAGTTACCACAGTATTTTCTTATTGATTACAAAAATCTGTATTCTGGATATGCATTCTTTGTGAAATTATTTGCATTGCAAATATCTCTTCCCGCTTAGAAGTCTCTCCTTTAATTTTGTTTACGCTATCTTTTGACATGCTGAAGTATGTCATAACCACTATATGACCATAATACCATAATAATCAGGTCGCTTTTATCAATCTTTTCCTTTGTGGGTTATGCTTTTTTTGTAACATGCTTAAGAAAATCAATTCAAGGCTTATGTTATAAAGATAGGCTATAGTACTTTCTTCCAAAACTGACAAATTTTTATTTTTAACATTTAGAGCTTTAATACACATGAAATTGATTTTTATGTTTGGTATGAGATAAGAACTTAATTATTATTTATGTTATTGTAGAAAGCTTATAGTCTAATGCATATTAATAGAATTTTCTTTACAAAGGCTTTGGACCTTGTGTTTATTTTTAGGTTCTTTTAATGTTTTACTGTTACAGAGAATGAAATAATTTTATTATTTTTTATTTATTAATTTAAGAGAGGCAGGGGGAGAGAGAAAGAGAGAGGGACAAAGAAGGGGGGAGGAGCAGGAAGCATCAACTCCCATATGTGCCTTGATCAAGCAAGCCCAGGGTTTCAAACCAGCAGCCTCAGTGTTCCAGGTTGACACTTTATCCACTGTGCCACCACAGGTCAGGCCTATGAAATAATTTTGTTTGCTACCTTTTCAAATTGGATAATCTAGTGTACAGGAATACTATTAAATCTTAGGATATTGATCTAGTAACCATTAACCTTGATCAACTATCTTTTGTATTTGAATAGGTTTTGTGAAGATTCTCTTGGATTTTCTATTGTAAGAAAGTCATAACTATATAATCAACATGTAGTCACATTTTTTTTTTCATAGCTTTTTACCATTTAATTTTTTCTTGTCACCATCAGCCTCTGGCACAATTTTGAATAAAGGCACAGCTGTTTGCTTCTGTATATTTTCTCTAATCTTAGAGGGAAAGCTTTTACTGTTTTACTATTAAACATGATATCTGCTTTAGATTTTTAAAAGATACTCCTGAACAAGTTACAGAAGTTTGCATCTATGCCTGATTGGCTAAAGACTTTAGAAAAATCATAAATAGGTAGTAAGATTTGTCAAACGAGGCCCTGGCTGGTTTGTTCAGTGGTAGAGAGTCAGCCCGGCGTGTGGAAGTCCTAGGTTTGATTTCTGGTCAGGGCACACAGGAGAGGAGACCATCTGCTTCTTCTCTCCTCCCCTCTCCTCAATCTTTCTCTCTCTCACTCCCTTCTTCTCCCACAGCCATGGCTTGATTGATTCGAATGCATCAGACCCGAGTGCTGAGGATGGCTCCATGGATCCTCTGCCTCAGGTGCTAAAGATAGCTCAGATGTGAGCATCGGCCCCAGATGAACAGAACATCAGCTCCATAAGGGGTTGCCATGTGGGTCTTGGTTGGAGTGCGCTGCAGGAGTCTGTCTCTCTATCTTCCCTCCTCTCAAACAAAAAAAAGATTTGTCAAACATCTTCTCTGCATATATTGAAATGAGCTTTTCTCTTCTCACATGATAGGATAACTCCTATTTGCTGTTTGCTAATATTTTATTTTGTTTTCATATTCACAAGTGAGACAGAACTAGATTTGATTTATTCTTTTTTTTTTTGTATTTTTCTGAAGTTGGAAATGGGGAGGCAGTCAGACAGACTCCCGCATGCACCCTACCGGGATCCACCCGGCATGCCCACCAGGGGGCGATGCTCTGCCCATCTGGAGCGTTGCTCTGTTGCAACCAGAGCCATTCTAGCGCCTGAGGCAGAGGCCATGGAGCCATCCTCAGCGCCCGGGCCAACTTTTTGCTCCAATGGAGCCTTGGCTGCAGGAGGGGAAGAGAGAGACAGAGAGGAAGGAAAGGGGGAGGGGTGGAGAAGCAGATGGGCACTTCTCCTGTGTGCCCTGTCCGAGAATCAAACCTGGGACTCCTGCACGCCAGGTTGACGCTAGATTTATTCTTTAAAAAAATTTTTTTAAATTCATTTTAGAGAGGAGAGAGGAAGTGAGAGAGAAAGAGAGAGAGAAAGGGGGGAGGAGCAGGATGCTTCAACTCCCATATGTGCCTTAGACCAGACAAGGGCAGGGTTTTGAACTGGCAACCTCAGTGTTCCAGGTCAATGCTTTGTCCACTGCACCACAACAGGTCAGGCTATTCTCTCTTGTTTTTCTTGTTAAATATCAAGATAATACAGCATCATAAAATAATTTGGAAAAGTTTTTCTCATTTCTTTCTTTTTTTATTTAATTTTAATATTCCCAAATCATCTCAGTTATGATTCTGGTCTTCCCAGTCTTGTCTATTATACTTATTAAGAAAAGGTTCCCCTGCCAACATTATAAAAATAGTCACCTCTCTTTTTCTTATGTTTTTGATATTGTATTTTAATGAGAACCAGATGGTTGCTTCTTCTGTGTGCTCTCATTGGGGATTGAACTCAGGATGTTCATACACCAGGCTGAGGTTGTATCCACTGAGCCAACCAGCCAGGACCCGTAGATATTGTTTTTATTCTGTTAGCCTTAAAATATTTTTTTTCATTTTTATTGAATTTATTGGGGTGACATTTGTTAATAAAATTCTTGTAGGTTTCAGGTATACAGTGCTATAATCCAGGGATCGGGAATCTTTTTGGCTGAGAGAGCCATGAACGCCACATATTTTAAAATGTAATTCTGTGAGAGCCATACAACGACCCGTGTACCTTACACATTATCCAATAAAAATTTGGTGTTGTCCTGGAAGACAGCTGTGATTGGCTCCAGCCACCCGCAACCATGAACATGAGCAGTAGGAAATGAATGGATTGTAATACATGAGAATGTTTTATATTTTTAACGTTATTATTATTTTTTATTAAAGATTTGTCTGCAAGCCAGATGCAGCTATCAAAAGAGCCACATCTGGCTTGTGATCCATAGGTTCCTGACACCTGCTTTAATCCATCGTCTGCTCACTGTACGGTGTGTTCACCACCCCGAGTCTAGTACCTTTCTGTTACCATTTGGCACCCCTTTACCCCTTCCACCTCCCCAATGCCCCTTTCACTCTTATATCTTAGGGTTTTCTCCTCCATATATATGACCAAGATAGGATTATACAATTCTTATTTTAATACCAGAGGGGAAAAAAATCCAAGTCCATTTTTGCAGAACCCTCAAATATATATATTCTTCAAGATACCAGCTGGTGTTCCCAAGAGAATTGCTATAGGTTTCAGGCTTAAAATAAATCCAAGTCTCTACCTAATTCAACAATATGATTTTGTGCTTAATGCAGAAGTAAGCCTTTGTCTCGAAATATAACTGGAAAAGAAAATTTAGTTTGGGAATCTTTTCAACTCATATAAACTATTACTTAGCCAGAGAAAAAGACTTATTTTAGCAAGCAGTTGGAATTCCCAAGGGTACAGAAGCAAGGTGAATAGCTTGGAGGGAAATGTGATATTTTGCACCTCTGAAGCAAAATTTTCTTTTTCGGATTTGCAAGTAACGGCACTATCAATGACATGACTTTGTATTAGTGTTGAATAAACTTAAAGGAAATGATAACTTTTTAAAACACAAGCAGAGGCATGAAGAATACAGTTTACCTACAGCATGAATGAAGACATATAGAGCTTTCATAGGTCCTTTTTAATTCTTGCCTTTATTCAACACATCTGTTAGAACGAAAGTTTCCAACATGATTATTGTAATATTAATTTTGTTCCTCAGCCAGTATATTCAGGAAGACAGCATGTTGTTCTTTTCTTCTTGGTATTTTTTTTTTACGTTTTACTCTTGTTAATGTCAATGTTACACTCTTTGGAACTTCAGCTATTGTATGTAATGTGTGTGCATGCATATGCTTACACTATATAGTTTGTTTCTACAATGTCTGTCTGTATACTTTTGACAGATATGAAGAAATTCATGTACAGTGGACATTCAAGGGTTTGTTGGATAGTTAATTCTGATATCAGACATGGGAGTCTGCTTGTTTGCTTAATTTAGTGATGTTTTTTGAAATTACATTGTGTACCAGGCAATGCATTGTGTTCTAGGGTTTCACACACAGGGGAAAAAAATACATATATATTAAAAAGTGGGAGAGTGTTTACAACAATCACATCACATAATAAGGTGATTGATATCCAGTATCGTGAATAATATGTTAAGGAACATGGAGAGCCAGGGATGGATAGCTTGGCTGGTTAGAGCATCGTCCCGAAGGGCAGAGGTTGCCGATTCAATCTCTGGTCAGGGCACATACAGGAATAAATTGATGTTCCTGTCTCTCTCTCTCTCTCTCTCTCTCTCTCCCTCTTCTCCTCTCTCTAAAGTCAACAGAATAAACATAAAAAATGAAGCACAAGGAAAGACTTTGTTTATTAAGAGGTCTGGGGGTAGATGTGGGAGCAAGATGAGGAAGGATGTGCAGAGAAAGTGGGTTTTGGTCCAGGCCGGGAAGGAAGGTCTAGTTTAGGCAGAGGGGCCCGCACACTGAATCCCGAGTACACTCTGACCCTCTGGGGAATGGTAAATAATATAGAGTGTGTGGTGAGCAGCGAATGGTGATTCTGGAGGAAGAAAGGTTGGGCTGGATGAGCTTCTCCATTTATTTCGTAGATTAACCTGGCAGTTGTATGGAGGGTGATTTGCCATCTGAAGCAAGTAAAGATCACTGCAGAGTTGAGAATGCAATTCAGCCACTGAAGAGTGTTAACGGTAATAGGAATGTGGGGAGACACAGAAGAGATGGATTGAATGGCAAATTTAATGGAGAATAAGGTCGAGAAAGAAGCAAAATGATGGAGAGGGGATTCGTTTATTAGACAGAGGGTGATGTCATTATTAGAATGGAGAATTAAGAAGAAGAAATATTTCATTTGTTTTATTTTATTTTTAAATTATTCCCATTGTGATGATAAAGGGAAAATACAGGGGATTTGGTTTGAACCTCCTGTGTTCGGGAGCCTGCCTGACTGTTTAGATGGAGATGTCAGGATACAGCAGGGAAAGTAAGTTGGGGGCTTTGGAAGAATGAGAAGCGTGTATTACCAGGACATGGGTGATGGTTGTAGATGGGAGAGGATGAGCTTGTTCGGAGAGAGAGACGAAGACAGAGACATGGAAAACCAGGTTCCTGATCAATAGGAACTTTGAAGGAGTCTGATAAGAAGGACTTGCCTCTGGCTGAAGAACGGTCGGTGTGGTGTCGGAGGAAAGCAGAATATTTGCTGGAAAATTGAAGGACAAGTGTCTTTAAAGGGAAGAGCCAACAAGCTTATAGATGGGAGTGGGTTAAGAGGTTTCCTAACTTCTTTGCTCTTCGGTTGCTACAAACCGGAAGTCAGTTTCTCACAGTCTTCGAGAATTCTCTTGCAGGATTCAGCCCACTAGGAGTAACTTGTGCAGTAGAGCATCCTTCATAGCCTTTACTCCCTTCCCTCCTCACACTCCCCTCCCCTCCAAAAGCTTCTGGGGGGCACCTTGGGATGACCTTCATGCAAGCAAATCTTTGAATTACGATATATTTCCAGGGGCTAACAAATCTAAAACAAACAAAATGGAAGTTTGCCTTTTTCTTCCTGAAAAGGAAAGGTTGGGATAGGTTAGAAGGAAGATAAATTGTGCAGGGACAGAACATGGATATGATGAAGTGAAAAACAATTAAGTAATAGTCAGAACTAGAGGAAGATGAGGACTCTTCATCTCCTGAACCAAAAATGAAGAGAGTGGAATGCATCATTTTGAGGGTGTGATCATTCTTCATCATTCATTCATCCTATCATTTCTTACAGATGGAGACAGTTGTTTATTGAGCATACCCCTGGGATAGTCCGTTCATTCTAGAAGTCTGTTGTCATTTTTCATTCAACAAGTATTTTTAAAGCACATACTGTATGTTTTGAATTTAAATGGAATTTCCACCTTGGGGTTGTCTTTAATTCTTTGTAGTGAAGTCCACTGATAAAAGTAATTGGGAAAGACAAAGTAAAAATATAAAATTATTTAAAATAATAGATTTAATAATGTTGCTGTTTAATATAGGAGGACTAAAAGAAAGTAATTAATGTTCTCAAACTTGCAGAAATAGAGCAAAATGACTTTTTTCTTATCTTACTCTCTTATCTAGTTCCTTTCTGGTTTCTAACTTTACTAGCATACATATTTTATTTTTATGTAATTAAAAGTCTTGTTAATACACCACCTATGAAGTAATCTTAAAAAACAAAAGAAAACCAAAAACCAAATCTGATATTATGAAACCTCTAAGTCCAATTACTGATTGGAAATACCGAGAAGAGAACGTGTGACTAGTCTATGGAGGATACAGTGGGCACAATATATATATATTATGAGAAACAGGAAATTCCTCAGAATAATCAACCTGGTTAAATCAACAAATTGAAGAAAAAAAAAGACACAAGGGAAAACTATAGTTTAAAATACCAGCTATTTAAACCAATTGTATAGTCTTTATTTAGATTTGGTTAAAAAAAATTCTGACATTTATGAAATAATTGAGCCTTGAGTATTTGATGATATTTAAAAATTAATGTATTGCTTATTTATAATGTGCTTTTATGTTAAAAGAAAGATGGATAAATACATGATTTTTCAGGGGTGAACACAGAGATGTGTTCTAGAACTGGACACTTGAAACCTGTATAATAATATTAACTAGAGTCACCCCATTAAATTTAATTTAAAAAACAACAATAACAACAAAAAGGGTCTCTTAAAATTTAAACACTGGGTAGATCAGAGAAAAGCCTTTTGTAGCATCTGTTCAGTAACTCCTGCTACTTCGGTGTTTGCCTGACTCCCTTAGGCCATTTTGGCTCCAGTACTGACTAAGAAATCAATCAATTTGTTCCCTATTCTCAGTTGCACATGGGGTGGAGGGGCCTCCTGTGTGGAAAAAAAAACAACTGGTTTTGAAAAAAAAGAAAAGAATTCACACCTTTAAATATGCATTCTGCATTGTTTATAGATACAGTGATATCTGGGATTTAATAGAAATGGATGTAGGAGGGAGGGAAGATGAGCTGTGAATGGAGTCGATGGGCCACGAGTGAATAAATTTATGGTGGTTTATGTCTCTGAGTGTTTGTTATGCTCTTCTGTTACTTTTGTGTATGTTGAAAATTATCCATGATAAAAACATGAAAATTAAATTAAGTTATAATATGTAGCTAGGCCACCTTCAGTGTATGAACAGAACATGATTTATGTTTCTGTTCAAATAACATCGTGAATTCTTAAAATTCATTTACTTGTTAGAAATAGGTTGAGCAAGTTCAAGGATCAGTTAAAATCATCCTACATTAAGTTTCTTTGCAAATCCAGCCTTGACCTTTGCTCACAGAAGAGAATAAGAAGAGAACACATTTCTGCATGTTCTTTCCCTTATCCGTGACTTGTATGATATTATAATATAGTACAGCGGATGGTTTTATTTTTCTTAGTTGCTGATTCTTCCAGTGTTTTCTGCCATTCTCTCATTATCTTCTAAACATTTATATATTGCCAATATTTTAATAAGATGTCTAAGGCTTATATTGTTCCTGCATTAAATTTGCTTAGTTTTAGAACTGCAGGATTCAATAAAATGAGGTAGGAATGACAGGTAATTTAATAATGGAGTATGAAGGTATTGTCATTGTTTTAAAAGCAATGTCCTCATTCTGACTTGGAAAGCTCTAGTCTCTTGTATAATACAGTAATTGGTAAAATTACTATAATTCATTTTCGGAGCTTTATCTGGGTTTTGCTTTTACTTATAATAATGTAAAATACTAAATAAATAATGCCTTGTACTGTGTTTTAGCTCACAGAGTTTTTCATTCTTTTTATTTCCCAAAATGGTATTAAAATGATCAAAATTGCTATGCTGAATCATGTAAATATATCCCAAGAAATTAATTCAAAAGAAGAAAAAGAGTAAATCTGCACAAAAATAGTCACTATAGTATCATCAGGACAAAAAAAATTAGACATTAGTTGAATGATAAGTTGCAAAAAGCCAAAGTAAATCAGCAAAATGAATCATTGAATTACCATGAGAAATACATTTTACAAATGAAGCAATGTGGAAACACTTAGATATAAAATCAGGGAAAATAAAAGCAGAAAAAAATTATGCTTACATTCTGATAGTATATATGTAACATATGTTAGTTTATAGATAAAGAGTAGAAGAGGATATTCAAAAATGGAGCCAGCTGTTGTAGTATAGTGGTGGTATTCAGGGTAATTTTTTTCTTTAAAATTTCCTTTAGTTGTTATAATGATATTTATAAAACATTTAAAAAGTGCAGAAAAGAAAAAAATTAACTTCATCTATCAAAAGCTCTAATTATAATGAAAACACAAGTGGAAAGGTAAGAAAATGGAAGATTAATTTTAAGTTAACCATAAGAAATATAATGAATAAAGTGCAATGAGCTTCCATATATTTTAAAATCTAGTTTGTATTATAATAAATGATACATGGTATCGCACAGTTCTGTCCTTTGCAAGGGAAAATGGCACCATAAGTCCTATACTTCATTGCATCACTGAGGAGATAAGTTTGATCTATTGAATTCTCATCGATGAACCAGTGTCCAGTGTGGAAGCTGGCCCCTGGTGGGAATTTCCTAGTAGAATGAATGTCTAAAGGGACACTGTGAAGTGCTTCTGTCCCCTACTCAGGCATCAGTATTTTCTTTACAGTGTCTCTTTAATACTGAATTCCTTCCTTTCTTCCCTCCCTCCCTCCCTCCCTTCCTCCCTTCCTTCCTTCCTTTTTTTTTTTTAATAATTGCCTTTTTTCTCCACCTGTATGACAATTTTGGAACTGCAGATACTGTAAATGTTTTCAAGTGTTAATGCTGAGTCCACTCTTTCTACATTCTTTCTTTTTTTATTTTTTTAAAATTTTTATAGATTTTAGTATGTATTGGTTTCAGGTGTGCAGCTTAGTGGTTAGACAATTATATAATTTACATAGTGTTCCCCTCAATATTTCTCGTGTCCAACTGACCCCATACATAGTTATCACAATATTATTGATTATATTTGCTATGCTGTACTTCACTTCCTGTGACTGTTTTGCCTCTACTAATTTGTGCTTCCTAACCCTTTCACCTTGTCCACCCAGTCTCCCACCACCCTCCACTCTGGCAACAGGCAGTTTATTTTCTGTATCTGTGAGTCTGTTTCAGTTTTGTTTGTTTATTTATTTTGTTCTTTAGAGTCCACATATAAGTGAAATCATATAGTGTTTGTCTGTCTCTGATTGGCATACGCTCAGTGAAATAAACCAGTTTTCCTACTCTTTACAATTTTTATTTATTGTCTGACCAGTTGGTGGCACAGTGGATAGAGCGTAGGACTGGGACGTGGAGGACTCAGGTTCGAGACCCTGAGGTTGCCAGCTTGAGTGCGGGCTCATCTGGTTTGAGCAAGACTCACCAGCTTGAGCCCAAAGTCGCTGGCTAGAGCAAAGGGTCACTTGGTCTACTGTAGCCCCCCGGTCAAGGCACATATGAGAAAGCAATCGATGAACAACTAAGTTGCCACAACGAAGAATTGATGCTTCTCATCTCTTTCGCTTCCTGTCTGTCCGTCTCTCTGACACACACACACACACACACACACACAATTTATTTATTGATTTTGGGGGAGGGGAGGGAGAGAGAGAGAAATGTTGATTTGTTATTCCACTTATATAAATATATGCATTCTTTAGTTGATCCTTGTATGTGCCCTGATGGGGAAATCAAACCCACAATGTTGGAGTAGGAAGGCCACTCTAACCAATTGAGCTACCTGGCCAGGGCAGTCTTTCTACATTCTTCATGGGAATTTACATGCTGGTGGAAGGAGGAGGTTGGGGAGGGAGTTGGTTCTTTATTATGGATTGTTGTCCTGGGAAGTATTTTCAGAACATCTGAATGTTTGTTCCCCATTGTCAGGGTCCCAAGGAGTAGACAGGTATTTGAACCAAACTATAGGTAACTGTTTTTCTTTCTCTCTCTCTCTCTCTTTCTCTTTTTTTACCCCCCTGAAGACACTGTGGGTCCTCTCCGAAGGTCCCAATGATTTGTTCCATAGACTTACAGAAATTCTTAGAACACAGTATCAAAAGGCAAAATCCTATAACTGAAGGAAGTGTTTCTCTAGCTAATTCCTTTTTATTCTACAATTAAGTGAAAACAGAAACTCTGAAAAGCTAGCTGGCTTTTTAAAAGGAGATTATAGATACAATCTTTGCTAAGGACTGGCAGTGGGAAGGGAAGTGAAGATTATTTTTCTATGTAAATCGTAGACATGCTCAGTTCATTCCATTAGTAGGACATTGCTGCTGGGAAACAAATATTACCTTGTCTCTTGTTTATATAGTGCATTTTTTCAAGTTAATTAAAGGGCTTAATGGGCATTATCTCACTAAACACACAGAAGTCCTAATAAAATGCAGACAGACCTATGCTTAGTATCATATTGCATTTGTTTAGATGTCATGCAGAGTGCTCTTGGAACATAAAAATATGGTCCCTGTCCCATAGAGTTTATATGTACCTTTTAATGGACATATTCTATAGCTATCAAATATGAGAAATTTGGTAGATCAAATTAGAAATGTGGGCTGAGCATTGTTTTTCGTTTATTTCATTAGATTATTGAAAATAACATGAACTGAGAATACCAATTTAGATAAACTAGTGTGCAAAATAAGCATTTTTATTGATGAATTTAAAAATTTTAACCAAAGTTATAGATCAGTTAGTTCAGTAAAATAGAGAATGGAAGAAATTTTGGTCTTGGACGATATTAAAATCTTCCTCAGTTTTTGTCTTAGGTTTTCAGTGAAGATTATGATCGGGTGTCAAGATTGAATTAGTGTCTTTGTTTCCGGAAATGCTTTGCTGGCATTTATCTTTGGGGATGATTAATAGTGGTAGAGATAACATTAACGAAGAACTGGGTGTATGGATTTTACAGATCTTCAAGGGGCAGCTGCCCTGACCATAGAAATTCAGATTACTATTTTAATTAAACTTGAGGGCGGAAGAGATGGGACTTTTTTTTTTTTTTTTTGAAATAAGTATTGAGGTTACACAGTGTGTTTAACCTTGAGGTTTGTCAACAGTTGTAGAATAAAATAAACACTTTACAGGAACAAACTGGTATGTAGTTTTCAGTTCAGCAACCAAATGACTTTTCCATTGTAAGTGAAAGTAGGAAATTGATTTTCTTGGCAAGAGTAGCGTTTGTTCTCAGAGGAGTAGGTCATTGTCTTCAAACAATGGGTATATGTTAAATATAATTTAGAAAAAGAAAAGGAATGTGTAATCTTATGGTAATTTTACTGTGGTGTATTATATTGTTTTACTTCTCTGGACTCAAAAACATGTTTTTGGTTATTTATATATATATATTTTTAAATGATAAAATGAGTACTTGCTTATTGAAAGTATTTGATGACTTTCAAACTCCAAGGTTGTAATCCCTGTTGGAAAAAAAAAAAAAACAAATGTATTTGCATCAGAAGGGTGTGAGAATAAGAAGTCTAGTTCTCTCTTCATTTCCTGACCCACCCAGAAGTCATCACTGGGATTCATTTCATGTGTTGCCTTGCTGAGTATTTTGACTCTGAGTGAGAATAGCATTCAGAGGAAACATATACACATGTAAAGATAATACTAGCATTCATCTGTGTGTATCCTAGCTCTGCCTCTACTTGAGTGCTTTCGCACATATTCACCATGGAAAATGTACAACTCTATAAATATTTAGGTGCTGTCACCAACCTCCATTTTAAAGATGGGGAAACAAGGCAGGGAGATATTAGGGTAACTTGTGCAAGGTGACAGAGGAAAAGGCTGAGTTGGGGTTTGCACCCAGGAGACCATAATCTAAGCCAAAATGTTTAATTAGCACACATAATCCTAAATAAATAACTGAATATCTCCATGTGTCCAGGTGTATAGAATCCCATGCATCTTGTGCATTTTCCTTTATTTAACAATAAATCAAAGCCATCTTTCTGTGTCTGTGTATATAGCTCCATCTTATTGCTACTAAAAGTTTTACTAAATGTCTTGTGATAATACCATAGTTTGTGCACATCCTTATTTGTTTTCGAGACCTTCTCTATGTTGAAGGCATTAAAAGTGTTCTTGGGGTTTTTTCAGTCCTATGAAACAGTGATGGGCATTCATTTTACAGACATCTTTGCACCCACACAGAGGCACTGCCACCAGCACAGGTTCTTAGAAGTAGAGTTGGATCAAAACTGTGTAGACTTGAAATTATGAAAGGTACTGCGAAATACCAGTTTACACTCCCACCCAAAGGACTGTTTGTAATAAAACAGGTCACCTGAAGATAAAATATAATCACTTATTCAATAAGTAATAGAGCTCAATATTATGGATTCAGGAGTTCTATCAAAAAAGACGAAACACCTACCTTTTTTCTGAAAGCTTCTCATTTGTTTATGTAGGCTAGAAATACACAAACTGACATAGGCAATTTCCACACTGAAGCAAGTCCGTAGTTAATGATACTTCATGGTTTCTTAACTTTGACCTACTTCTCCTCGGGGCACACATACGTCATGGGTAGCAGAGGCTTGATCTCTACTTAGCCTGATATTTTAGATCCAGGATAATCAAATGTTTAGCTAATATACCCCTGGAAATCATTTTGAAAATCTATGTGTTTCTTCACCGATGTTTACATTCACCTTTACATTTTTTCCCCATGTGATGTTTAGATAGCAACGAAGGATAAAAATTCTGGTTATATCATACATAAGAACATTAATAAAATCTATTTTATTGTCTTAATATATCCCGTGGAATCCATACACCAAAGCTATTTCATGCCAACATTTATCCAATTGGAAAAAACTTATAATACATTAAGTTCTCTTGTAATGAGAGATTTATGATAGTCTTTGTTTTAGCTAGGTATTCTATGCTATCTCTACCATAAATTTTAATCAAACAATATATTTGTGCTTAAAATTTTTGTACTAATTATTTTATCATGTTTCTGCAGTAAGACATATTGGTATATATATATGTCTTTATATGTGAATAAAAAAAATTTTTTGTGACCATAAGTTTCTAAGTATTAAAAACTTTATTCTGGGTGGCTTATTTCAATTATTAGTAGTTACAAGTGACCAAAACAGCTGGTTCTTGTAAATAATTATTAAATATACTATAATTTATGTATTATACTAATTTTTAATATAAAATTGAAACTTTATTGGATATATATCTCTTAAAGAGGCTAACAAGGCTATCTTAAAAAATTTATGTTGGGATAAAAATTATAATTACTAAAATGAAATAAGCTTATTCTTTTTATTAATATACATGCTGAGAAGTATGCTCAGATCAATAAGTGAGTGGTGATAGAAGTATTTTTTTTCTTGTAGTAATATTCTGTAAGTCCTTAAACTTCTAAGTTACACACCAAAAAAAAAAAAAAAATCATTACTGTTCTATCACCGAGTTATTTTATTAATTAGCTGACAACTTAATCAGATTTTTCTTCAAATTTGTTAAATTTAAAGAATTGGGAACTTCATGACTTGTAAAATGATTTATTTACCAGAATTGAAGTTTTTTACTTCCTCTGTTTCTGGGAATGTCATCAAGAGATCATTCTCTATCTATAGCAATTAATCTTTTACATGCAGCATGTGTCACTTAGAAAGGTTCAGAAAATCAAAATATTGATAATTTCAACACACTCTGGCCATCTAATATGTCCTTTTGAGGAAAACTTTTATCCTAATTTTAGGTCTATCCGGACCTTCCATTTCTGGGAAATGTTCATCACATATATGATCTAACTGGGAAACCCAAACTTCATTGTCTGAAAAAGGGCTGATCTCATTTCTTTAATTCAGATGAACATGTCAGTGCATGCCGCCATGATTTTCATCTCTTCCTGAATTCTGAAGGGAGGTCAGGAGAGGCAGGAGCTGCGCCATGCCCTTTGCCTCGGTGACCTAACACTCCGCTGCCCTCCAGATGTTGTCCCCCTCCGTTTGCGTTTGTTCTCAGGGGGCCCCTCCTGGGGATGGATGCATTCATTCTGAATCGTAAGGAATGGAAAGGCAAAAGCGTTAAATGAAAATTGTTTACCTTCCCACCCAGCACCTTATTCTACAATATATCTGAACTCAGAATATTTGTGTGATGGATTCAGGCAAGACCAAAGCCCCACTACAAGTTTATTGTGCCCCAGAGGATTATACTGGCTAGGATAATACCTGTAGTAAGATTCTGGTTGGGTGAGGGGCATGGCTTGGCTTTGCAACTAGTGAGAAGGGTGGCGTAAAAGGCTGGGCGAGAAGGGAATGGGCAGCATTACTGTGGGTGTTTTCTCGGGCAACTCAGATTTAAGGAAGTTGAAAACTTGGCTGGAATCTCCGTTGAAATACTCCTTGTCCACGTTCCTTTTGGAAAATGTTAGTATGTCATTATATCTCTGAGCAGCAGCATTCTACATAGATCATTCAAGTGTAAGAGTTAATTGATTAATATGAGAAAAATGCTAGTGATGAGCATTAAGAAATTTTACTGAATTTGAACTTTCAGATTCTCTACCTATAATTATATTCAAATAAAAAAAAAACTCTAGGTGGGTATGGATTGGTCTATAAAAGTCTTCAAAAAGAAAAAGATGCCAAACTATGGGCCTTAATGAAGAAGTAAAATAGAGAAATAACCATATTTTTTGATTGTTAAAATTATTTTCTTAATTTTGTATTTTATAGTGGAAGGCATATTTATTCTAATTTCTGTTAAAATCTATTGCAATTGTTCTATAATTTATAGATTGAAAAAGATTGGAAAAAATCTCTTGTTATATCAATTTTCCTAAAATAAATTATTCAAAGCAGTTCATTATCTATATTTCTATCCTGAGTTAAAATAAAAAATCTGCTTTCTAGGTCAATCTTCATTAAGCTATTAATATCCCTTTCATATAATAAGACTTCTTAATTTCTTTTATTAGCAATGTACGCAGCTGAAATATGAACTTCATTACTTTGGGTATTTATTGATGTTTGAATTCCATAGCAGTTTTGCTCTAATGTCAGCAACCTTCTTTTTAGTAAACAGAGGTGCACTATATATATTTATTGAAATGTATTTATGTTTTTATTTTACTTCTGCTGGTAGCTGTACCTCTTTTGTATAATTTCATGTCAGCAAATTCAAGAACTGTCACCATTGAAATTGAGAAAATGCTCCAGAGAATGACAGTTTTGCAGCTTACTATATATATTAGAATCAAAGGAAGATATGTAAGAAAGATTACATGGAATCTTTTGGTGGTATATTAAGGGGGGCGGGGAGAAAGCAAAGTGGGGAAGTCTCTGGATTGGCTAGAAAGGTAAAACAGACATATCTTTTAAGGTGGGTGGGTACAGGATAGTTAATTAACATTCACAGCACATACCAATGGGCTTTGGGTAGCAAGGTGACAATGAGAGGTTCTGTGGTCTGTGCTCTGGTGCACGCAGTTGTCTCTTGCGGCATCTGGAAGAAAAGATTACTGTGACATTTCAAAGGTATGTTATCTTAGATCCAAAAAGACAATAGACAGGTTCACATAAGGTAAGGACTGACCTTTGTCAAGGAAGCTACAGGCCTAGGACGTGACTACGGCCATAACCCACTTTTTCTTTCTTTCTTTTTTTTAGAAACTCTTATGTCCAGCCCTTCTACATGGTTCCCTCGGTCTCTGAGTTTGTAAGGCCTGCCATGCTGGCCTCCCCTGAGCTTGTCAGGGTTGACATGTGGCCCCCTTTTTATCCACATTGTCACATTGTCCTCTGGCAAGTAACATGCTTAAATTTGCATGAACATAGATTGTAATAAAATATGAAAAAGATGTTTGGATGTTCAAAAGTTAGGATCTTGCTGATCTGTTATTGGTTTCTCATGTACACAGATAGTTCAGAATTCTCTTTGAGGTAGTCGTCTTCAACAATCTTGTTATTTCCCAGAGCTCAGCCAGGGCACACTAATAATGTCATTTTCCTACTGGGCAGAATCCTCGTCCAATTTAGCAACCCCAACAACCAATGTCCATATAATTTGATCCGTTAACTACTCGACCAAAGAAAGGACAATAAATCGTACATGTATTTATATTTTTAAATCCTGATTCAGGCTGCTACAAAGCAAAAGTTAAACAAAGGCAGTTATAGCAAAGAACAGTTTTAGATGTAATGCTTCAGCTTTTGGGTGATGTACAAATAATGACTTAGTAGAAATGGGTCCAGTTTGTGCTGATGAAAGTAGCTGTGTCTTCATTCATTAAAAAGCTACTGAAATATGCCTCCTGCTACATTTTATAGCCTTGCTTTCCCCCCATTTACAGCTAGGCTAATGTCTTTTGTTTCAAGGACTTCTGTGGCCTCGTTCCTTTTTCATATGATAATATTCTTTGATGTGGCCTTTGAGTTGCCCATTAAGCAATCAGGGGGTTTGAGATGGTGGTTTTGTGGATAATGTGCTGTTTAATTTTCTCTTTCCTTTCAGATATATATACAGGGCACAGGCACCGCTCCTGAATTATTTGAAAGACTTTGTGCATTTTCTTGATTGAGGATTGTGTCTGTGGGCTTTGCTAAGACTATGGAAAAAACCAAGCTTACTTGGAAGTGTTGCAGTCATTGCTATCATGTCTCCCACCATCTAATCCAGGGGTCCCCAAACTATGGCCCGCAGGTTATTTATCTACCCCGCTGCACTTCTGGAAGGGGCACTTCTTTCATTGGTGGTCAGTGAGAGGAGCATAGCATTTCAATTCCCATTGAAATGCTAGTCAGTTTGTTGATTTAAATTTACTTGTTCTTTATTTTAAATATTGTATTTGTTCCCATTTTGTTATTTTACTTTAAAATAAGATATGTGCAATGTGCTTAGGGATTTGTTCATAGTTTTTTTTTTATAGTCCGGCCCTCCAACGGTCTGAGGGACAGTGAACTGGCCCCCTGTGTAAAAAGTTTGGGGACTCCTGATCTAATCCCTTTGTGTGTTACTAGCTAAGAAAGTCTTTGTTCCCTCGCAACTCCTCACCGGTTTAGGTCCCTGGGCCTGATGTGGAAGCTCTGTTACTCTGTGAGTTTGAGGCCATTTAAGGGTTGTTTCTTTGAGCTCTTAACCTCATGAAAGTTCCCATCACCCCTTTCGATCCCCACCTACCACCACATTGTAAATACAAAACTTCCCACTGACATCCACTAGGATGTATTCGCTTCTTACATTTCTGAATCAATGTGTTAGTCTCAAGTGGCCATAAAAACCTCAAAAGTAAAATAGCTGATGGAGGGAGAGGGGGAGGAAGGTAAACTGATTTCTGGATGACTTCGAAGCTCTGGATTTTGGGGAGCATCTTTGTTATTTGTTGAGGGATTAGACATACAAGAAAGTCTTGTCACAGAGCAGGACACGGGATAGCTTTTAAGTATAGCCGATAAGGAGCCATACTCTGTTTTGATAAAGTGGTGAAGGCCAGTTTTTCCTGATAGTTCACTGTCCCCACCCCCAACCCCTTGGAGCACTACAGTTTTGGATTATGCAATCTGTTTGGAATTCTCTGTTAAAAGTCTAGTTTGAGGCCAAACTGGGTTGTGAACATTAAGAGCTTTGGTTTCTTTGACAAACTTGAATCCATTGGCTGCTCTGTGACCAGTGGCATTGTTTTGGTTATAGAGACCAAGGGCTCTGGGCTCGGATCCAAAACTTGCACAGAATGATCAACCCTGGAGTATAGCCTGCATATCTTTGCAAAGTACTTAAATGGGAAAAATATTAGATAATCTACTATATTTAAATTTTATATGTATGTTAATATTCAATTCCCAGAAGGGAGCAATACACACACCATGAAATAAGAGAGATATCTAGTTTATGCAGAGTTAATTTGATGATATACTAACCACTCAATAACCCAGTGTTGGTCTTTCTTTACTTTTAAAATTCTTTTTTTATTTAAAAAGCTATTTATATGATGTTGAGGAGTTTATTAAAATTCGCTGATATTTTAAGATCCCTTTGACATTTTATGTGATTATAGGACATGGGGACATAAGTTCAGAAAAACTGGAAGGCTCTCACAGTTGAAGAGCTGCCGTATTTGGGAGTTCTTGGCAAAGTTTTATGTAAACTGTATGCTTTTCACTCAGGGAGTTTTTATAATGGAATGAAAAGCACCCACCATACTTTGTACATAGACTTCTGGTTACAGAATGAATATAGCAAAGCTATTGAACAAGGTGGAATTTGAAGTTAGAGAAAGCATCCAGAAAACAAATTCAGATTTGAAGGTGTTATGGATCTCAGAATGAGCACGAGGCTATAGGATTGTCTTCCAAAATGTGAAACAGACAGGAATCTGGGACCACAGCTAGAATTGTGAAGTTCCCTTCCAGGGAGCCAAAGCAGAGTTTGTTGTGTTCTGTTTTGGTCTCCAGAGTTTGAGGAAACTTGAAAAATGAGACAGAACTCAGCGATAGATTTAAGTATATAAATACAATTTTTATACTGAAAAATTACAGAACCACACACACACAAATGATAAAGCATAAGAAAAAAATTCAGGCTATTTCTCATACTATACATAGTACAGACATCTACTATGGCTATATATAAACCTAAGTTCTTATATCTCTAAGTGTACAATGGAACATTCAGGTGCCTGAACAATTGTATAAAAATACAATTCTGAGTAAAGTTGGAAAACTAGGTGTATTTAATAGAAATAGAAATCTGATGAAGGTTCATAAGGTCCAGCCAGCTCAAGGTAGTTTCCTGGGAAGTAGAAGATCCTTGCCCTGAATGGGGTCAGAGAAAGGGCCTCACAAATGCTCATGTTTAAACAGAAATTACAGAACCACACACACACAAATGATAAAGCATAAGAAAAAAATTCAGACTATTTCTCTTACTATACATAGTACAGACATCTACTATGGCTACATAGAAACCTAAGTTCTCATATCTCTAAGTGTACTAATGGAACATTCAGGTGCCTGAACAACAACAAAAAAGTGGTCATGTCAACCCATTTCCATAACATGACACAATTAGTAGCAGAGCTCATGTCCTCCTGCCTCCCCACATTCTCTCAAATGTATCCTCTACACACGCTTCTCCACTAAAGTACTTTGATTCATTCCCTTTTTCTATATAATTTCCAAATATCTGAGGGTAAGTGGCTACAGTGAAACCTTGGGGTACCTCTCCCAAACCTTGTTTTAAATCCACATTACTGAAGGTGACATTATTTCCATTTATTCCTAGAACACATCCTTTGTCCACACATATTATTTTTAAGCAGCTGGAACCTTGATGCAGAAGCCAAAGTGTGTTATGTAATTCCTAGCAAAGACCCCTTCAGATATGAGAAGTCAGGGATTAGTGGCTGGATAGGTTTTCCAAAGCCACTGGGGGTGAAGAGAAAGGGTCAGCGTATTAGAAGATGGTAGCGTTGAAGAAAAGATAAACTGATTGATAAGATGACCAGGGAGAAAGTTCAAAGGAGACAAAGAGATTGAGTCAAGAAGAAAGAAAAGTGACCGAAGGTAGAACATTTCATCTCTTCCTGAGGATGGAAGGAGAGCAGACAGGAGAACATTATAGATACTTCCAGATGGAGAGATGGATGGAGCTGTGCAATGATATGGTGGGAATAGGACAGAATTTGTAAGAATTTGATATCAATGACTTTAAACTTTTTACCAAAGTAAGAAGTGAAGTCATCTGCCAGTAGCAAGGTACAATACATAGAGCTGAAGGCCCTGAGGAAAGTTTGAAAAGGTTGGGCCAACCATGGAAGTGAATTTTAATTCACATGTATTCAGCCATCCATTTGACAATATTTAGATTGCTCTTCATTATATACCTGAGGTTCTCTTCAGGTAAGTGTGGTCCTTGTTTCTATCAGTAGGGAATGTATTGTGGTACCTTACTATTCCAGTCTAATGCATAGAGGAACAGCATATGCGTCCGCTGGGAGAATGTCAGAGATGAGCATCTCTCTGTTCGTTAAAAGTGGGAAGCATTGGTACAGGTAGAATGTTGATTCTAGAGCTATACTTTCAGGGTTCAAATCCTAGCTTCCACTTCTGTGTTCTTGAGAAAGTTTTTTTGCTTTGTTTTGTTTTTTAGTGAGAGAGAGAGAAAGCAAGAGGGAGAGGGACAGACAGACAAGAAGGGAGAGAGATGAGCAGCATCAGTTTTTCATTGCGGCACCTTAGTTGTTCATTGATTGCTTTCTCATGTGCCTTGACTGGGGCGACTTCAGATAAGCAGTGACCCCTTGCTCAAGCCAGTGACCTTGGTCTCAAGCCAGCGACCTTGGGCTTTAAGCCAGTAACATTTGGGCTCAAGCCAGTGACTATTGGGTCACATCTGTGATCCCATGCTCAAGTTGGTGACCTTGTGCTCAAGCTGGTGAGCCTGCATTCAAGCCAGATCAGCCCATGATCAGGGTGGTAACCTCGGGGTTTCAAACCTGGGTCCTCAGCATCCCAGGCCAATGCTCTATCCACTGCATCACCGCCTGGTCAGGCTTGGGCAAGTATTTAAATCTCTGTTCCCTCTTATGTAAATTGGAAAGAGTAAATGATTATACCCGCTTCATTAAGTAGTTTTGAAGATTAAATGAGTTAATATTATAAAATGTCTTGGCACATAGTAAACATTACATAAGTATTGGTAAATAAGGTAGGCAATTAGACAAAATCCAGAATATAATAGAAAAGAGAAAGCATAGACCAGTGAGTTTTAAAGGGGATAGTATGTACTACTTCATAGATTACAATAGTCACCCTTTACCCATGGTTTGGCTTTCTGCAGTTTGTTACCTATACTCAGCCATGGTGTGAAAATATTACGTGGAAAATTCCAGAAATAAACAATTAACGTTTTACATTGTGCACCATTCTGAGTAGCAACATGCAATCTCGCATGGCCCTGCCTGGGACATGACCCATCCCTGTGTCCAGCATCTCCACTCTGTGTATACTCCCGGCCCATTAGTCACTTAGTAGCTGTCTTGGCAATCAGATTGAATGTCTTAGTATTACAGTGATTGTGTTCAAGTAACCCTTATTTTACTTACTAATGACCCGAAGCACAAGAGTAGTGATGCTGGCAATTCAGATATGCCAAAGAGAAGCTGCACAGTGCCTCTTTATGTGAAATGGTGAGTAAATTACAATAAGAGAGAGATTTTGAGAAAGAGACCAATTCACATAACTTTTATTACAGAAAATAGCTATAATTATTCTATTTCATTAATAGTTATTGTTGTTAATCTCTTACTGTGCCTAATTTGTATAGGTAGCTTAAAGAATGTGAGGATTACACAGTGAGTTTTATCTTCTAGGTTGCAAGTTATTTGAAAACAGGGTATAAATTTCTTTTTTTTTTTGTATTTTTTCTGAAGCTGGAAACGAGGAGGCAGTCAGACAGACTCCTGCATGTGCCCGACCAGGATCCACCCGGCATGCCCACCAGGGGGCAATGCTCTGCCCATCTTGGGGCGTCGCTCTGCCGCAATCAGAGCCAATCTAGCGCCTGAGGCAGAGGCCACAGAGCCATCCTCAGCGCCCGGGCAAACTTTGCTCCATTGGAGCCCTGGCTGCGGGAGGGGAAGAGAGAGACAGAGAGGAAGGAGAGGGGGAGGGGTGGAGAAGCAGATGGGCGCTTCTCCTGTGTGCCCTGGCCGGGAATCGAACCCGGGACTCCTGCACGCCAGGCCGACGCTCTACCACTGAGCCAACCAGCCAGGGCCAGGGTATACATTTTGAATACTTTTGTGTCCTTGGTAACTGCAACAATGCCTGGCATAGGATAAGAACACAACAAATCTTTAATGGATGAACAAACCCCTGGGTGGTGGTGGGCTGCTGGGTTTGGGAAGATAAACTGAGTGGAAGTCATACATTCCAGGTTCTACTTCCAGATTTGACACAGTACTGAGTTTTTAATTTGCCTAGGTGACTTAAAATCTTGGTTTCATCATCCCAGTACTGAGGTTAATAATTCTTGCCCATATAATGTGTAACGTTGCTCTTGCGATCAAAAGAGAGAAGTCAGATAAAACCGTTAGAAAACCACAAAGCTCATGCCACATGCAAGCTTTAAGAGCTCCCACAAAATGCATAGCAGCAGATTTGGGTCTATTCAGAGTGCAATGGTGCCTTCAAGAGTGTATTATGGGCTGAGTAGCGTGTCCTCCAAAGTTCACGTCCACCCACAACCTCAGGACTTAGCATTCTGTAGAAATATCAGTTTAGAATATCAGTTGAGATGAGGTCCTACTGCATTCAGATAGGCCCTAACTCCAATGACCAGTGTTCTCATGAGATAGGAGAACATACATACACACACAGACAGGCCATGTGAAGATGGAGGCGGAGATTTGCCTAATACAACTACAAGCCAAAGACCTGGAGGATTGCTAGGGGCCAACAGAGGCTCAGAAGGGACAAACAGGATCTTCCCTGTACTTCCGAGGAACATGGCCCTGCTGGCACCTTTATTGTAGATCACTGGCTTCCAGAACTGTGAGAGAATGAGCACTTCTTGTTTAAAGTCACCCAGTGTGCAGGACTTTGTTATAGAAGCCCCAGGAAACTCACACAAAGGGTAATTGTTTGTTCCTCTTGTGGAGAAAGAGACAGGATCCGGGGTGAAATAATGTTTCTGAAAATTCACCTAGTATTCTGGTACCATTGCCATTGGCCGGACCTTCCTTATGGGAATAGAAGCAGGTAGCAAAGATTTAAAAGCATAGCTTTTGAGAAAGACAGAGGCAGGATCGTGGTCCCACCACTGGCAACACTCTGGGACAGGGGTCCCGAAACTACGGCCTGCAGCCACATGCGACCCCCTGAGGCCATTTATCCGGCCCCCGCTGTACTTCCAGAAGGGGCACCTCTTTCAGTGGTGGTCAGTCAGAGGTGGTCAGCACAGCATTGCTCACATACAGTACTACTTCTGGTGACGTGGGATGCACGCGTCATGGCTCCGGAAGCACGTCATATCACTTGTTACGGCTAGCAGTGACAAATATGGAACCGGACATTGACCATCTCATTAGCCAAAAGCAGGCCCATAGTTCCCATTGAAATACTGGTCAGTTTGTTGATTTAAATTTACTTGTTCTTTATTTTAAATATTGTATTTGTTTCCGTTTTGTTTTTTACTTTAAAATAAGATATGTGCAGTGTGCATAGGGATTTGTTCATAGTTTTTTTTATAGTCTGGCCCTCCAACGGTCTGAGGGATAGTGAACTGGCCTCCTGTGTAAAACGTTTGGGGACCCCTGGTCTGGGAGCTTGGACATACTCTGTGTCCCAGCTGTAAAGTCCAGGTGGTAATAGCTTCCTGCTCATTAATCTGAAGAGTAAATGAGGTAATATATGTACCTTGCAATTTATGAATACACGTAACTTGGAATAATAACTTCAAAAGGTTACTGGTTGTTACTGTGAACTCTATACAATAAGTAACTGGAAGCAACCATAGTTCACTTTCTATAAACATGAACATTAAAATGTGCCATTTTCCATTTTGATTCAGGATTCTTGATTACCCCTTCCGCAAAGCATCCAAACTCACCTTTGTCATGATGACAGACAGTAACCATTACCAGTCAATTAACTTCACTTGGCTGACTTTCACATTACAGTTGTGGATATCTTTACATATATATTCAAGTAACTGCAACTTTTTTGTTGTTGTTGTTGCCAGAATGGAAAGTTATGAAGGGTTTAAAAAAGTCCTTGAGCCTTGCAATTGCTTTGTAAACTTGGTTTATGTTTCAAAATAAAGGCAAAGTTTTAAACGTTGGTTATCATGGGAAGGTTCAGAGCTGGCTGTTGACCAGTGTTTGGTTGAGAGATGGGCAGGCCAGACCCCCTCACACAATGTCACTGCCCTTGGTGAGCTCAGGCTGGGCTCTCCTGTCCCTGATCAGTGAACATTTCTTCATGTGGTCTAAAATCTCAAAGCAATCCAAATGCATTAACAAAATAGGTATAATGAGAAAACTGTCAGAGAAATTTAAGGTCAAAGTTCAATTTTACAATGATTTTCAGTATTTAAACAGATCTGAAAATTTCATATTCGTAGGCTTGTATAGTTAACTGTGCTTCCCCCAAATCTGCTTGAATATTTTGTTAAATTGAATCGAAGTGAAAAAGATCAACTATCTGGACCTTTAGGCATAGCTTTTCATTATTTTCCCAGCAGTTTATTATGAAAATGTTCACGGCATTACTATCACAGCATGCCATCTAGAAACATGCAGATAGATAGGGCCCTTTATTTGCCTTGATCTTGGCTCCATAATAGTTGTATATTAATTACATTTACATACATTCTGAACCCCCATGACAGTGTCACAATTTTGCTTTTAACAGTTTTGTGTATTGTAAAATCAAGAGGTAAACCATATTTAAAATTTTTTTATTTACCGATAAATATTACTTACATGTGTTTACCCCATCTAGTGTTTTTTGTTTATTCCTGAAGAGTCAGTCCTCCATCTTGCATCATTGCCTTTCAGCCTGGAGAGTTTCCTTTAGGATTGCTGTGCTAAAGGTCTGCTAGAGAAAACTACTCTTAGTTTTATGCTTAGAAAATATCTGTATTTTACCTTTATTTTTAAATAAACTTTTTTTTTTCCTGGATATACAGTGTGTCTGTAAAGTCATGGTGCACTTTTGATCGGTCACAGGAAAACAACAAAAGACGATAGAAATGTGAAATCTGCAACCAATAAAAGGAAAACTCTCCCAGTTTCATACCTATTCAGTGCAGTTTGATGTGGGCTCACACACAGATTTTTTAGAGCTCCTTAGGTAGCTATCCCGTATAGCCTCTACAGATTCGTCACTGACTGATGGACTACCAGAATGGGGTTTCTCCACCAAATTGCCAGTTTCCTTCAACTGCTTATCCCACTGAGTAATGTTATTCCTATGTGGTGACGCTTCATTATAAGCATGCCCATATTCACGTTGGACTTTGGTCACGGATTTGAATTTAGCGAGCCACAGAACACACTGAACTTTCCTCTGTACCATCCACATCTGGACTGGCATGGCCGTGGGCTGCTCCACTGTATACATGGTGTTACGTCATCATCTGCACATGCACATGCTGCCACTCATCCTACAGAAACTGGGAGGGTTTTCCTTTTATTTGGTGCATATTTCACATTTCTATTGTCTTTTGTTGCTTTCCTGTGACCGGTCAAAAATGTACCATGACTTTATGGACACACTGTAGAATTCTAGGATGATATTTCTGTTTCCTTTCAACACTTTTCTTTTTCTTTTATTCTTCTTTCCAAGTGAGAGGAGAGGAGATAGAGAGACAGACTCCTGCACATGCCCGGACTGCGATCCACCTGGCAACCCCTGTGTGGGGCGGATGTTCTGCCTATCTGGGGCCATGCTCAGAACCGAACTATTTTTAGCACCTGAGGCTCCAGGGAGCCATCTTATGTTCCCTTGCCGATGCACGTGAATCAATTGAGCCATGGCTGCAGGAGGAGATGAAAGAGAGAAAGAGAGAGAGACGGTGGAGGGGGAAGGGTGCAGAAGCAGATGGGTGCTTCTCCTATGTGCCCTTGCAGGGAATTGAACATGGGACATCCACATACCAGGTGGCTGGTCTACCATGGAGCAAACTTGCCAGGGCCCCTTTCAGCACTTCCTGTCCCCATACTGGTCATTCAAATCATTGTTTATCTGTTGGTAATATCTTGTTTTACTCTACCAGCTTTCAAGATTTTTTCTTTATCTTTGTTTTTTAGCACTTAAGATGAATCAAGTTATATTTTTCTTTGTAGTTATTTTGCTTGGGTTTTACTGAACTTCTTCAATCTGTAAATTTATATCTCTCAACAACTTTGGCAACAATTTGGCCATTATTCTTTAAAGGTCTTTTGTTCCACTCTCTTTCTGTCTTCTAGGACTCCAATGACATAGTAGACTTTTTTTTTTATTGTTCCACTTTACATTATTTTCAATCTTTTTTTTTTTTTAATGAAGTGAGATATGGAGAGACAGAGAGATAGACTCCCACATGTACACTGACAGGGGTCCACCCAGCAAGCCTCTACTGGGCGATGCTTTACCTATCTGGGGCCATTGTTACCTTGCTCAGCAACCCACTATTTTAGTGCCTGAAATGAGGCCATGGAGCCATCCATCCTCAGCACCCAGGGTCAACATACTTTAACCAGTCAAGCCACTGACAGGGTGAGAAAGAGAGAGAAAAGTGAGAGGGGGCAGTGGTGGAGAAATAGATGGGCACTTCTCCTGTGTGCTCTGACCAGGAATTGAACCTGGGGCTTCCACATGCCAGGCCAATGCTCTACCACTGAGCCAACTGGCCAGGGCCATTTTTAATAATTTTATCCAACATGCATTTTTAATGTAATCAGTTACAAATAAATTCGCTTTCTCAGCCTGGGTTACTTTAGCGTTCTCTGGAAAGGAACCCAATCCTTTCAATATATTCTTTTCATATAGGTTATTTGTTTGTTTTATAAAAATACTGTTTAACTATCCAACAAGTTTGTGTGACCATATGTAAATCCACCATGGTTATTGTGTTTGATTATTCATAAGCAATGTACATATTTGAGTATTTATTGACTGTTCCGAGTAAAACAGCTTTGTCTGGTTACAATGATCTAGCTTCACTGATAGGTAAATAGTCCAGTCTTACTGTAGCTGTGAGCAGAGCTTCTTTCCAGTGGAATTCTCTTCTGTTCCTGCTTAATTAAGCTTTTTTTTTTATGTCCCTTAGAAAGACTTGGTTGCATTTCTTCTATGGAAACCATAATGCAGTTCTAAGGAGACTTGCCCTTTTAGGGAATTTGTTCTTCAAATAAATTGCCAAAACCCAGGCCTTCTTTGAACATTTAATTGTCTCACTGCTCTATTTAGAACGGGCTGTAAGATCTTGCTGTCCTGGGCAAGACATAAAGACTCATTCTTACCATCACATTGGCAAATACTCTGGAAGCCAGCCATTTGGAGGAACTCAAACTGAACAATAAAGACTGAAGGTTTGGTAGAGTCTCAACAGTGACCTCTTAGGCTCTCTTTCTTCCTTTCTTTCTTTTTTTCCTAAGAAAATAGAAGAGTGACTGCTTACTATCGATTGTAATGTGTATCAACTTTTGAAATTCAGCCGCTGAGCATCAAAGTTGTTTTACTCTGCACATTTGCTTTTGTTGAATTAAGTCCAGATCTCCTCATTTCCCAGGGCATAAGATCTTGCTTAAACTCCATGGGAAAGGATTATATTCTGGGTATATAAACATCCAGCCAAATACTTGTAGAATTCAGAGAGATCATAGATTCTTAACAGTGACTCAATTCAAACACATGCATGTAGCTGAAACCTCTTCTTTTCAAAGAGACATAGTGTGTTCATAGTTTTGAAAATGACTTTTCCCAGCCTGATTCAGAAAACTCCCATTCTTCAGAATAAAATATACCTTAAATTCAGGTGGGAGAATTATCATCATCTCCAGAGAACTTGCTTAGAGAAAGGCAATTAAGCTGTTAGAAATCATAAGAGGAATAGAAACAGGAGGTAAATTACAGTGGGATTTAGCATAGATGAGGTTAATGGAATTTTTTAAAGTAAACCATTGCTTACGATCTCAAATTGTTTTCATTTTGAGTTATTTTGATTTAAAACAGAAACTGAAATTTAAACAAACATTCTGCTTAATGTAGAATAAACATGTAACATAATTTGCACGTTTGTTGGATGCATGTTTTGAAAATCATTGTGGGGAAATCGAAATAGTCACATGGACTTCCGAGCCAGGCTGATGTGGGTTTGAATGCTGGTTAGCTCTGTGGTTATGGGCAAGTCACTTAACTCCTTGAGCCATAAGATTCTCTCCTATATATTAGAAATGATAGTATCTGTCTGTTAGGGTAAATTAGGGGTTAGAGATTCAACCAGCACCCAGTGTGTCTTTGATAAAAACTATTCTTATTGGGATTGGACAAGATCAGAAAATGAAAGCATTTTGTTTATGACTAATAATTTCTAGGCTGTGTTGTTTTCATGCTGCTGGATTGAGACAACTGAGACTATATTTTAAAATCCTTCTATTCATATATATGCACCACGATACAATAGATAAGCCATAAATGCATATGTTAATGAATTTAATAGTGACCATGACTCAATATAGCAACTTAAAATTTTTTAAAAAATTTTTATAGAATTATAACATGCATATAGAACATTATACAGACAATAAGTATACAACCAAAATAATTTTCACAAACTGCCAAAACTCTTGTAAACATTGTACAGATCAGATCAAGAAATAGGACATTCCTAAGTCATACAAGTGGCTAATCACTAGGTTGTACATCTGAAACTAATATAATATTGTACATAAACTGTAATTGAGAAATAAAAAAATTAGTAAAAAGAAATAGGATATTCTCAGCACTTCCCAGAATGCCCGTGTATTCCCTCCATTTATGATCTCTCCTCACTGTGGGTAGCCCCTCTTCTGACTTCTCTGTCATACCTCTGATTGGTTTTGCCCATTTTTTACACTTGATATACATGGAAACATACGATGTATTTCCTCTCTTGTGTCTTGCTTCTTCAGCTCAGTATTATGTTTGTGATATGCATCTTTAAGAACTTACGTATTATGGAAATTTTCAAATGTACACAAAGGGAGAGGAAGTATACTGAATCCTAATGTATCCTACACCTGTCCAAAACCATCCTAACTCATAAATACTTTCTTCCATCAAAATGCCTATTTAATTCCCTGCTGCCTAAAAGCACTGGATGATTTCCCCCAAAGTGCTGTTATTTCATCCATAAATATTCATTGTGTATCTTGACATGAAAAGGATTGTCTTTGTCACAAATAAAAATTTAACAGTAATTACATAATATCAATATCCTGTCAGGAATCATTGTCTCAGAAGTGATTTTTATCCAGTTAGATTGTTCACAAGACCGTCTGAATAAAGTATGCATAAACCTTTTTTTTTTTTTTATATATATATTTTTCTGAAGTTGGAAATGGAGAGGCAGTCAGACAGACTCCCGCATGCTCCCAACTGGGATCCACCCGACATGCCCACCAGGGGGCAATGCTCTGCCCATCTGGGGTGTCGCTCTGTTGTAACCAGAGCCATTCTAGCACCTGAGGCAGAGGCCACAGAGCCATCCTCAGCACCCGGGCCAACTTTGCTCCAATGGAGCCCTGGCTGTGGGAGGGGAAGAGAGAGACAGAGAGGAACGAGAGGGGGAGGGGTGGAGAAGCAGATGGGTGCTTCTCCTGTGTGCCCTGGCTGGGAATCGAACCCGGGACTCCTGCACTCCAGGCCAACATTCTATCACTGAGCCATCCAGCCAGGGCTGCATAAACCTTCTTTTAAATGCTAAGTTGGGGACTGTAATCTGTTTATATGTGGTGAATATTTGAGTGGGAGTGTGGTTCTTCAGGAAACACCTGAAGAGAGAAAAATTTGGCATATTTTCAAAATAGATGTTAGGTTTTAAAATACCTTAGAATCCTAAACATTGAGATGATCTTTTGATTTGCTGACATTTTGTGATTTGGTGTACTTCTAGTCCCTTTTTGCACGTTGGAGGTGAACTGTTAGCCTGATCTATCTTTTTGCTGTTTTACCCCTTTGATTTACCTGCAAAGTGACAAGGCCGATGTGCTAACTTAGCTCAGCTTGTCTGAAGAAATTCATCACTGAGGCCTACGAGTGTTTCTTATAAGGAGCTATGTAGAGAAAGCCAATTTCCTACAGATTCTCACTTCTGCCAGTGAGGCTGGAGGCTGGAGGCTGGAGAGAGTGACTTTAAGACTGTAACAGAAAAGCTTGACACAGTCGGGGGTTTATTCAAAGGATTTTTCTTTTCTGTTTTATCTTGTTTTTAACCTGTCCATATACCTGCTCACAGAAAACATTTAACTGATATTTCAATGAAATATCTCTCAGTCTTTTCCAGGTTAAAACCCCAGGTGACTATTGTTTTCTTTCGTTTCTCCTTCCTTTCCTGTCTTCACCTGCGCAGGAGTTTTGCTCTTTGTCCCTTCCATCACAAGATGGCGTCCGGGAGTATGGGGAGGGCCATCTTGTGCTTTCATGGCCACTGGTTGATGGTGGGCACTGATAGTGTGTGATGAATTGCCATGTCTTCTGTGGTCACTGAGAATTCAATGTCTTCTGAAAGTCACCCTCTTGGTGACCTTTAGCAGTACCTCAAGTCACAAGCTTACCTCCCACTAAGAACTCCTTGCCCCAACCTTATACCACCTCTGTCCAATTATCCTATAGCTTCCTTTGCAACCTGAGCACTCCTGGCTGCTTTCTCTGCACTCTCTGTACTGTGCTTCTCCATGAGTCCGTCCTTTCCCTTTGCCATTGTATTGTGCCTGGGTCATACTGAGCGCATTGTCATGGTGATGGCTGAGCTTAGCTTACACACATGCAGAGAAATGGGGGAATAGTAGCAATGGTTTTGGGATTCTTGAACCACACTTGAATCCTTTTCCAGTATCTTTTGGCTTTTCTTTTGCAGGGGGAGGAGGGGCAGTCACTAGGACCATGTGCTCTTTCTCCCTATTTTCTTTACATCATCACCTCCTACTTCTTTCTCCATGGCTTGTTGCAAAACTAATTTTCAGTGCATCAGAATTGATTCAGTGCCTTTCTTTAAATTAAATAGCTAATGTTTAATATTCTAGTTACCACCTTATGAATGACATCAAGAGATGGATGAGGCCAGAGTGACTCCAAATCTTCATCTAAAAATACGTCTATAATGGTATATAATCATGATATATGAAAGTGATCATTCTAATAAGATGTTTCTAATATTTTGAAGAAATCTAAGTCTGCTGCATTCCTTATGAGTGAGGTATTACTCTAATGACAGACTGTTGGAGACTTAAAAAGATGAAATAACAGGTGAATCACAGTTGGCCCATATTCTACCTCAGCAAGAGGCTGATGGGTTTAATAACCAGCATTGATTACTGATGCAAGCAGCTGTTTTCTCTACCCATACATATTCACTCAGTTCCCAGATCTTGTGGATTATGCCCCTTTGCTACATCGCCACTGACCACCTGGGTTGCTGGAACGGCTCCGAGCATGTCTCTTTGCCTTCTGTTTGCATCTGTACCTCCACAGTATTCCTCAAGGCTATGCTTCCCAAATTTTAGATGCAGAAGGCCAGTTTGTTCCCCCCTCAATCCATTATAGACTAATATTTTAAGAAAATATGTTACTAGAAAAATTAAATTAAAGAAACAGACATGAAAAACATGAGTCCATTTTTAAAAATGTGTTAGGTTAAATAGACCTGACCTTTTTCCTTGTTCTGAGAGTTTCTAAATGTTTACTCTTACTTCCTGTACGTACTTCCTTTGGACTGGTAAAACAGCTTGACATAATTTGGGTAGCAGTGCTCTAGATCAGCAGAGTGCAGTTCTATAACCACTACTCATGTGGCCTTTTCCTTCCTTCCTCCTTTCCTTTCTTTTCCTTTCCTTTCCTTTCCTTTCCTTTCCTTTCCTTTCCTTTCCTTTCCTTTCCTTTCCTTTCCTTTCCTTTCCTTTCCTTTCCTTTCCTTTCCTTTCCTTTCCTTTCCTTTCCTTTCCTTTCCTTCCCTTCCCTTCCCTTCCCTTCCCTTCCCTTTCCGTTCTTTCCTTCCTTCCTTTCTAGAGAGGGACAGATAGGGACAGAGGACAGGAAGGGAGAGACATGAGAAGCATCAAAAGTCTTCATTGCAGCACCTTAGCTGTTCACTGACTGCTTTTCATGTGTGCCTTGACTGGGGGGCTACAGCAGAGCGAGTGACCCCTTGCTCAAGCCAGCGACCTTGGGCTTCATGCCAGTGACGTTTGGGCTCAAGCCAGCAACCATGGGGTCATGTCTATGATCCCATGCTCAAGCAAGCAACCCATGCTCAAGCTGGTGACCTCGGGGTTTTGAACCTGAGTCCTCTGCATCCCAGTCCAATGCTCTATCCACTGCGCCACTGCCTGGTCAGGCTCTATGTGACTTTTTCAAATTCAATTTCAATTATTTGAAATTAAATTGGTTAAACATTTCTTTTAGGTGCTCACTAGCCACTTGAGACTAGTGGTCACTGCATTGACGTTGCAGATATGAAGTTTTTCCAGCACCGTGGAACGATTCATTTGCAATGCTGCCATGTACTCTTGCTACTCAAAGTGTGGTTCCTGGGCCAGGAGCACTGATTTCATGTGGGAATTCGCTAGAACTGTACAATCTTAGGCTCAAACTTATTGGAACAGAACCTGTATTTTAGTAAGTTTCCCAGATGGTCCAGATGCGCTTCAAACGTAGAAGCCCTACTCCAGCATACTTCCAGGGTCACCTAAAATGAGGTGACCAACTTTTTTATAATGAAAAAGTGGACAAAAATAAATTGAAGAAACCAATATCATAAATAAAAGAAACATTTTATTCATTGCAACAATAATACACTATAATATGCTAAATGCATAATAAAAACATTTGTAATATTTTATATTGTAATTATGCTTACATGCCTATTAATTTTTAATAATAATTGTAAGAAAAAGGTCCTCATTTAGATACAAATACATCACATCACACTCAGTGGATTGACTCTGCATCCGTCAAATATGGACACTTACAGATCAGTCTTCCAATATCAAAAAGAAGACATGTAGGAGGACACTTTTTGTGGGAGGACGGAACTTACAAGAGAAAGACTATCCTCCCTAAAGGAGGACGATTGGTCACCTTACCTAAAATTCAAATCTGCTGAGTCACCTCTCTAATCTCTCCATAGTTGTCCATACCAACTCTGTCCAAAATGGCTAAGCACTAGATACATGTGGCTATTTAAATTTAAACTTAATTAAAATGAAATAAAATAGAAATTGCATTGAATTTATAGATTGCTTTGGGTAGTATAGACATCTTAATGATGTTTATTCTTTCTGTAGATGAACATGGTATATACTTCCACTTTTTGTATCTCCTTGATTTCTTTTTTCAATGTCTTATAATTTTCCATGTACAAGTCTTTTACCTACTTGGTTAAATTTATCCTTTTTTTTGCAATAGTGAAGGGGATTGTTTCCTTAATTTCTCTTCAGACAGTTTATTGTTGGTGTATAAAAATGCCCCTGATTTCTGAATATTAATTTTACATTCTGCCACCTTGCCAAATTCATTATCAGATCTAGTAGTTTTTTGACTGAGACTTTAGGATTTTCTATGTACAGTACCATGTCATCAGCAAATAATGATAGTTTTACTTCTTCTTTTCCAATTTTTTAAATTTTTTTGTTTTTTTTATATTTTTTCAAAATTGGAAACAGGGAGGCACTCAGACAGACTCCTGCATGCGCCCGACTGGGATCCACCCGGCATGCCCACCAGGGGCGATGCTCCGCCCATCTGGGGCGCTGCTCTGTTGCAACCAGAGCCATTCTAGCGCCTGAGACAGAGGCCATAGAGCCATCCTCAGTGCCCGGGCCAACTTTGCTCCAATGGAGCCTTGGCTGCGGGAGGGGAAGAGAGAGACAGAGAGGAAGGAGAGGGGGAGGAGTGGAGAAGCAGATGGGCACCTCTCCTGTGTGCCCTGGCTGGGAATTGAACCCAGGACTCCTGCACACCAGGCCAATGCTCTACCACTGAGCCTAACGGCCAGGGCCTCTTCTTTTCCAATTTAACAGCATAGATTAGCTGTGCCGTTTTGTACTTTAAATCAATGGAGACATACAGCATGTATGTACTCTTTTGTACCCAGGTTCTTTCACTCAGCATGGTATTTGTAAGACTAATCCATGTTGTCATGTGCAATTGTAATTCTTATTGTTTTATAATATAGTTCATTGTAGGAATGTTCCAACATTCCTTTACCCATTTTACTGGTATAAGGCAGTCTTATGGCTAGTTTCCAGTTTTGATCTATTATCAATAGCTTGCTGTGGATTTTCTAGTGCATGTCTGTTATACGTATGAAAGCATGTACCTTATAGTGAAATTACTGAGCTATAAGTATTCACGTGTTTGAATGGTGGTGGGAGTAAAGACGCATGCAAACAGTGCATGAGCTGGTGGGAGCCAGCTGGGTACACCGCTGGTAACAGGCAGTGTCTATGGCCAACTTTGATAGATACTACCTATCCAGTTTTCCCAAAGTGGTTTCACTCAGTGCTGTGTTTCAAGGAGCAAATGGGAGTAATCACAGGGTTAACAAAGAAGAAAAAAAGAATAATCAGGAAAGACTGTTCCAGAAATGTGCAGTGTGTGATTATCAAAATTGGTTGTTACTGATTTAGCCATGTGCATGAATTTGAAGTCCTGCCATGGGTTCGCCTTGCTTGTTCTTGCCTGAAATTTCCAACCACTAATGGAATGTAACACTTTGACCTTTTTGAACTTCTTCCTTCTCAACGCAGTACCAAATTAAAGGTCAAGTGTAAAATTTCCACATCCTATTAAACACTGTTCTTAGAGCTGTATGCTTCCAAATGCTACTCTTGTTCAAAGACATACATGTACTTGTCACGGAAGGGTCTAGGGAACATAATTTTTTTGTTGTTTAAAAATCCAACTCATATATTTTTGGGCTCAGTCGACTTTGTTTTGACTTTGTTGAGCTGATGACAAATGATAAATGTTTTGGAGTAGAGGATTACTAGATAAAAAACAATATTTTACTAAAAATAGACCTCTTGGCTGATTACCATTGTCTCAAGAGACAATGTGAATGAGTGTCTGTTTCTATTTACAAGGATGTTAAATATCATCTAGAACATAATGCTGATGTATTAACACTTTTGTCTGTGATATTATGGTGCAAATTTATTTTTCCCTTTGTTTGAATCTACATTTCGAGGGCTTAGAACCACATAGGAGTGTGCTGGTTGAGTAGTAATTTCTGAGATAACCACTTAACAAGGTCATTTCCCCTAAAAGGTAGCACAACAGTGCCTTTGTGCCCAGTCCAATTTGTGTAATTTCCTTTTGGGTTAAAGGGGTTGTTCATTAGACATTTTTGAATATATGCTCTATATATGAGCATGTAGTATCACCTAAGGTAATTTTATAGCCTTTGTTCCACCATGTAGAAATATATATGGAATTTTGAGGAAATGAAAATATTATGTGCAGTATGTTAATTCATATGATGCATTTCACTTATAAACCATGCTGCTGAATTATTCTATTGTGTGAATAATATTGAAGGTATATATAGATAAAGTCTAGAAGTATAATAAAAATACAATGTAATAAAATAGAGGTTGATCCTGAAATGTAAGAATATTCTAAATATTAGAAAAGTTATTAATGTAATCACTACCAACAAATAAAAGGAAGAAAACCACATGATCATACTGATAAGTAATAAAAAGGCATGATAAAATTTAAAGTCTATTCCTAATAATATAAATTTTTTTTTCAAATTAAAAATAGTAAGATACTATCTTAAACCAACAACCAACATCATACATGGAGGTAATATTCTGGGGGATTTTCATTAAACTGAGAGGGAGCCAAAGTTGACCACCATCATTAGTGAACACTATTCAATAAAATGAAATAAGTACTGTAAATATTAGAAAATAGAAACTATTTTATAATTTTCATATGACATGATTACACTAAAAACACAAGATCAAAACAAATTAATCCTCTTATGAGTTCAATGAGAATAGTTTTTTAAAAATTTATGAAATAAGTTTTCTTATATCTAGTAATCAAATGTTTGCAAAAGTGACATGTCAAACAGCAACCCAAAATATAATATATATACCTGTATTTTAAAAATACCTTATGAAGTGGATAGTTTCATCTATCTTTAAAAATTTGAAATGTTTCCAAAGCTGGCAAAATAGTTATAAACAGAAATATCATACTTTTACATAAACATATATATATATGCTTCTCATACGTTACTTGACTGGACGGCTCCAGCTGAGCTAGTGACCCCTTGCTCAAGCCAGCGAACTTGGGCTTCAAGCCAGCAACCATGGGGTCATGTCTATGACCCCATGCTCAAGCCGGTGAGCCGGCGCTTAAATCGGTGACCTCAGGGTTTTGAACCTGGGTCATCAGCATCCCAGGTCACTCTATTCACTATGCCACTGAATACTACTTTCAAGATGCACTTTATTCCCAAATTAAAGTAATGCACATTCAAAGTTAGAAATTTATTTTCAAATGTCGGAAATAATTTAATTTAATCTGAAACTGTTGGAAAGAAGTACTTGAGAAACACTAAGAGCAGATTTTGGTAATCAAAATTTCAAGCATAGTATAAGACAACTAAGACAGCATTTTATCGGTGTGGAAAAGAGCACATCAGTATGATAGCACAAAATGTTCATAAGCACACCTACCTACTGTCAAACCATTGTATACTAAAGGTACTAAATTCATTCGGTAAGGATGAATTATTTGATAACAGGCACAATCTACGAAAGGAAAGTAAAAATAAACTTGATTACATTATTAAAATATACTTCCACATAAAAACAATGCACAGATTAGAAGACAAAATGCAAAGGCCAAACCAAACCAAGCCAACTAGGAATACACTTTTGCAAACATGGTGATATTTAGAAGCCTTAAATACTTATTCCCTAATTAGAATATAAGAAAAGCAGCAAAGTGGGCAAAGAATATGAATAGGCCATTAACAACAAAGAAAGAAAATGGAAAGAAATTCAAATATAAGTGTAAGAAAATTACTTCATTAGAAACCAAGAAAAGACAAATTAAAAAAATAATTATTTTCACCAATAAAGTTGACTTCATTCAAAAACTAAGAGATCCAGTAGTTGGCAATGGTGAGAGTTGATACCACTCTAAGCTATTTTACAGAGAATTTAAATTGGTTCAGCTTTTCAGGGTAGCTTTTGACATATTTATCAAAAGCATAAAAGTCCTCAAGTCCTTTGAGCCAACAGTTTCATTTTAATGCATTATTCTAAAGAATTTATGAAAGTGGGCAGAGACAAGTTCATGGTAGTTTACTGATCAGGAGCATAACAAATTTGAAAATAAACTGTAAATATATATTAAAGAAAGAAGAAAGTTCATGTTCTTCCATCAAGAGAAATATGCAGACTGCAAAAAAAAAAATAAACAAAAAGAACTTATTAATATTTTTTAAAAAGTTACTGCCTAGAAGCTGTATGGATAGGCACCAAAATAACAGTAGTTTTCTCTGGCTAGTGTGATTGTGAGTGATTTTATTTTATTTTATTTATTTTTGTGACAGAGACAGAGAGACAGAGAGAGGGACAGATAGGGACAAACAGATGGGAAGGGAGAGAGAGCAAGCTGGTGAGTCCTGCTCAAACCAGATGCGTCCTCGCTCAAGCTTGGGACCTTAGGGTTTTCAACCTGGGTCCTCTGTGTCCCAGTCCAATGCTGTATTCACTGCACCACCGCTTGGTCAGGCTTAATTTTCTTATTTGTACTTGTTTCATATTTGTAGTTTTTAATACAGTGGCCAAATACAACTATTATAGTTTATGAAAATAAAATCATATTATATTTTGCATGAGGTATTTTTGTTTTAAAAAACAAATCAGAAATTGTATGATTAGAACTGTTTATTAATTCAGAGTTTGAAAGAAGAATCTCTATTCCCTTGTTTCTCTATTACTATTAATGGGATAATCTAGGTTTTTCATCATCCCTTATGTAGACAAAAATACAATCCACAGTAGAATATAGGCACCAAGGATGGGATTAATTAGCTATCTATTTACATAATTGGATCTCAGTTTAAACAATCATACACATAAAATGTTTTCCTCTTTGCAAAACCAATGAAGTACCAACTTTTAAAATTAATTCTATTAACTTGTAAAATCTGTTGTAATGTCCCGAGGGAAGATTAGAATATACAAATTAAAGAAGACCTTGAAAGGTGGACTGATTTGAATTCAATATGTACCTCTTCCTGAAGGATTTATTCTCAAAAAAGAAAAAGAATAGTCTGAAGACTTGACAAAATCTCTTCCATATTATGACTCCATGTGACCCCTCTAGGATTTAAGTAGCAATTTTCAACCTTTTTAATCTCATGGCACACGAATTACTAAAATTCTGTGGCACACCAAAAAATATACTTTTTGTGATCTGACTGGAATATAGGTATAACCTTATTCTTTCATACAGCATGGCTATTGTGTTGACTATTGTCATTTTTAAATTTCACAATCTAAGAGAAAAGAGGTTAGTGCCCCTGAAAAAAATGTCCAATACTGCATGCTTTAAAAATGCTTGTGACACACCAGTTGAAAATGGCTGGGTTAGAGAGTTGTATTAGTGATGATTTGTACTCTCAGGAAACTTATTAAAAGGCAACATGCCTTAGAGAGTGTTGGTGGGAATAGACAAGGTCAGACTGGTTTTAGGTAGGATAATTGAAGAGCTGGCAGGTGAGCCAGGTGGAAATACCTGGCAGGTATTGGGAATATGGACTTGGTCCTTGAATTAGACATTTCAGTGGCAATGGCATTGATGTGGGAGTCCGTTGCCAAAAGGACAGCAGAAGCACTGTGAACACATGAATTCCAGGTGAGCTCAGAGCCCCCTTGTTGCACAACTTCCCAGGAATGCTCTTCTCTTTCTGTTCCTGGAGTTGTGCTTCAGGGCAAATCACTCACATAAATGACATTAAGAACAATGTTCTTTTCCACCTCTTCATCGTGCAAGATGGCTCATACTAGATGAGTTCACTAGCACAGCAAGGCAGGAGGTACAGGATTCACATTTATGTGTGTATAGTGAGCAACAAAACAGATGTACAAGGTCTCACATTTCCGTGTTAAAGGGGGCTGACTCAGTGAACTGGTGAAGAGGGAGAATGATATGGGGCAAAATTTGGGAGACTGTATGGCCCATGTTTGTCAAATGTTATAGATAATCCTAAGGCACTGAGAACGGAGACAGGCCACTGGGCCTAAAAGTATCAAGAAATGGTATGTCTTGCAGAGTGTGGAGTCCACCGACTTAAAGGGGACGGAGAAGACATCAAGACACCAGGAAACAGGAGGCAGGACCTGAAGAGCAGCAGGAAACTCTGGGTCCAGCTTGTGGTGTCGTTGATCAAAGGACTTCTATTTCTATTTAGAGAAACCTGGGCGTGTTTCTATGGGGAGCTAAGGGGACCAGAGGAAATGGAGAAATTGGAGGTACAAGAAAAAGAGAGAATAATTAATTAAACAGAGTCCTGAGGAAAACAGAATGGGATTGGATCAGAATAGCAAGTCCAGGATTGGCCTTGGAAGAGAGAAGACTGGCCCACTTCTCCGAGATAGGATAAGCTGAGTTGAACAAGGTGCTGACTCCTTCCAGAAGGGAAATGGGTTAAGTCATTGACTCCAACTTAAACTGGGTTGGAATGTGAAATAAAGGGAGAGGCCCAAAGTCATGAGCTTTTTCTCATTAACTTTTTTCTTTTTTTTTTTTTTTTTTTTTCATTTTTTTTTTTTTAATAAATTTTTATTAATGGTAATGGGATGACATTAATAAATCAGGGTACATATATTCAAAGAAAACATGTCTAGGTTATTTTGTCATTAAATTATGTTGCATACCCCTCACCCAAAGTCAGATTGTCCTCCGCCACCCTCTATCTAGTTCTCTGTGCCCCTCCCCCTCCCCCTAACTCTCTCCCTCCCTCCCTCCCATGTCCTCCCTCCCCCCACCCCTGGTAACCACCACAGTCTTGTCCATGTCTCTTAGTCTCGTTTTTATGTTCCACCAATGTATGGAATGATATAGTTCTTGTTTTTTTCTGATTTACTTATTTTACTCCGTATAATGTTATCAGGTTCCCACCATTTTGCTGTAAATGATCTGATGTCATCATTTCTTATGGCTGAGTAGTATTCCATAGTGTATATGTGCCACATCTTCTTTATCCAGTCTTCTATTGAAGGGCTTTTTGGTTGTTTCCATGTCTTGGCCACTGTGAACAGTGCTGCAATGAACATGGGGCTACATGTGTCTTCACGTATCAATGTTTCTGAGGTTTTGGGGTATATACCCAGTAGAGGGATTGCTGGGTCATAAGGTAGTTCTATTTGCAGTTTTTTGAGGAACCACCATACTTTCCTCCATAATGGTTGTACTACTTTACAGTCCCACCAACAGTGAATGAGGGTTCCTTTTTCTCCACAGCCTCTCCAACATTTGCTATTACCCGTCTTGTTGATAATAGCTAATCTAACAGGGGTGAGGTGGTATCTCATTGTAGTTTTGATTTGCATTTCTCTAATAACTAATGAATCTGAGCATCTTTTCATATATCTGTTGGCCATTTGTATCTCTTCCTTGGAGAAGTGTCTGTTCATGTCCTCTTCCCATTTTTTTATTGGATTGTTTGTTTGTTTGTTGTTGAGTTTTATGAGTTCTTTGTAAATTTTGGATATTAGGCCCTTATCTGAGCTGTTGTTTGAAAATATCATTTCCCATTTAGTTGGCTGTCTGTTTATTTTGATATCAGTTTCTCTTGCTGAGCAAAAACTTTTAATTCTGATGTAGTCCCATTCATTTATCTTTGCCTTCACTTCTCTTGCCATTGGAGTCAAGTTCATAAAATGTTCTTTAAAACCCAGGTCCATGATTTTAGTACCTATGTCTTCTTCTATGTATTTTATTGTTTCAGGTCTTATATTTAGGTCTTTGATCCATTTTGAATTAATTTTAGTACACGGGGACAGGCTGTAGTCGAGTTTCATTCTTTTGCATGTGGCTTTCCAGTTTTCCCAACACCATTTGTTGAAGAGGCTTTCTTTTCTCCATTGTGTGTTGTTAGTCCCTTTATCAAAGATTATTTGACCATATATATGTGGTTTTATTTCTGGGCTTTCTATTCTGTTCCATTGGTCTGAGTGTCTATTTTTCTGCCAATACCATGCTGTTTTGATTATCGTGGCCCTATAATATAGTTTAAAGTCAGGTATTGTAATGCCCCCAGCTTCATTCTTTTTCCTTAGGATTGTTTTGGCTATTCTGGGTTTTTTATAGTTTCATATAAATCTGATGATTTTTTGTTCCATTTCTTTAAAAAATCTCATAGGAATTTTAATTGGAATTGCATTAAATTTGTATATTGCTTTGGGTAATATGGCCATTTTGATTATATTTATTCTTCCTATCCAAGAACAAGGAATATTTTTCCATCTCATTGTATCTTTTTCGATTTCCCTTAACAATGCTTTGTAATTTTCATTATAAGGGTCCTTTACATTCTTTGTTATGTTTATTCGTAGGTATTTTATTTTTTTTGTTGCAATCGTGAAGGGGATTATTTTTTTGAGTTCGTTTTCTAATATTTCATTGTTGGCATATAGAAAGGCTATGGACTTTTGTATGTTAATTTTGTATCCTGCGACCTTACTGTATTGGTTTATTGTTTCTAATAATCTTTTTGTGGAGTCCTTCAGGTTTTCGATGTATAGGATCATATCATCAGCAAAAAGTGATACCTTTACTTCTTCTTTTCCGATATGGATGCCTTTTATTTCTTTGTCTTGTCTGATTGCTCTGGCCAGAACTTCTAGCACCATGTTAAATAAGAGTGGAGAGAGTGGACAACCCTGTCTTGTACCTGATTTAAGGTAGAAAGTCCTCAGTTTTATGCCGTTTAATATGATGTTGGCTGATGGTTTATCATATATGGCCTTTATCATGTTGAGATATTTTCCTTCTATACCCATTTTGTTGAGAGTCTTAAACATAAAATTGTGTTGTATTTTATCAAAAGCCTTTTCTGCATCTATTGATAAGATCATGTGGTTTTTGTTCTTTGTTTTGTTGATATGGTGTATTACGTTAACCATTTTGCGTATGTTGAACCATCCTTGAGATTCTGGGATGAATCCCACTTGATCATGATGTATTATTTTTTTAATATGTTGTTGTATTCGGTTTGCCAGTATTTTGTTTAGTATTTTAGCATCTGTATTCATTAGAGATATTGGTCTGTAGTTTTCTTTCTTTGTGCCATCCTTGCCAGGTTTTGGTATGAGGGTTATGTTGGCCTCATAAAATGTGTTTGGAAGTATTGCTTCTTCTTCAATTTTTTGGAAGACTTTGAGTAGAATAGGAACCAAGTCTTCTTTGAATGTTTGATAGAATTCACTTGTATAACCATCTGGGCCTGGACTTTTATTTTTGGGGAGGTTTTTAATAGCTATTTCCTCCCTGCTGATTAGTCTGTTTAGGCTTTCTGCTTCTTCATGACTCAGTCTAGGAAGGTTGTATTGTTCTAGGAATTTATCCATTTCTTCTAGATTGTTGTATTTGGTGGCATATAATTTTTCATAGTATTCTACAATAATTCTTTGTATATCTATGATGTCTGTGGTGATCTCTCCTCTTTCATTTTGGATTTTATTTATTTGAGTCCGGTGCCTTTTTTCCTTGGTGAGTCTTGCCAAGGGTTTGTCAATTTTGTTGATCTTTTCAAAGAACCAGCTCCTTATTTTATTGATTTTTTCTATAGTTTTTCTGTTCTCTATTTCATTTATTTCTGCTCTGATTTTTATTATCTCCTTTCTTCGGCTGGTTTTGGGTTGTCTTTGTTCTTCTTTTTCTAGTTCCTTAAGGTGTGAAGTTAAGTGGTTTACTTCGGCTCTCTCTTGTTTGTTCATATAGGCCTGAAGTGATATGAACTTTCCTCTTATTACTGCTTTTGCTGCATCCCAGAGATTCTGATATGTCTATGTCGTATTTTCATTTTCATTTGTCTGTATATATCTTTTGATCTCTGCGCTTATTTCTTCTTTGACCCATTCATTTTTTAGAAGTATGTTGTTTAGTTTCCACATTTTTGTGGGTTTTCCCCCCTCTTTTTTGCAGTTGGATTCTAGTTTCAAGGCTTTATGATCAGAAAATATGCTTGGTACAATTTAAATTTTTCTAAATTTGCTGATATTGTCTTTGTGGCCCAACATATGGTCAATTCTTGAGAATGTTCCATGTACACTAGAGAAAAATGTATACTCTGTCGCTTTGGGATGAAGTGTCCTGTAGATGTCTATCATATCCAGGTGTTCTAGTATTTTGTTTAAGGCCACTATATCTTTATTGATTCTCTGTTTGGATGACCGATCTAGAGCCATCAGCAGTGTATTGAGGTCTCCAAGTATGATTGTATTTTTGTTAGTTTTTGTTTTAAGGTCAATAAGTAGCTGTCTTATATATTTTGGTGCTCCTTGGTTTGGTGCATATATATTAAGGATTGTTATGTCTTCTTGATTCAACTTCCCCTTAATCATTATGAAATGACCATTTTTGTCTCTGAGTACTTTTTCTGTCTTGTAGTCAGCATTATCAGATATGAGTATTGCTACACCTGCTTTTTTTGGGGTGTTGTTTGCTTGGAGTATTGTTTTCCAGCCTTTCACTTTGAATTTGTTTTTATCCTTGTTGCTTAGATGTGTTTCTTGTAGGCAGCATATAGTTGGATTTTCTTTTTTAATCCATTCTGCTACTCTGTGTCTTTTTATTGGTAAGTTTAATCCATTTACATTTAGTGTAGTTATTGACACTTGTGGGTTCCCTACTGCCATTTTATAAATTGCTTTCTGTTAGTTTTATATCTTGTTTGATTCTTCTCTTTTGTTTTTCTATCATTTGTTTTTGTTTGTTTGCGTTCCATACTTCTTTCCTCTGTTGCTACCTTTTTTAAGTCAAATGTTTTTGTGGTGGTTTTTTCAAGGGTGGTTACCATTAAGTAATGAAAAGGGTACCTACCATATTCATTGTAGTACCCTATCTTATGAGTATTTCTGCATTTCATTGTCCTTTGCTACTGTTAATCTCCATCCTCTCCCCCCTTTTTTTCCTTTGTTGTCACAGTTTAAGTTTGGTTTTATTGTGTTCTTGGTAGAGCTGTTACTTGTGGTGTTGTTTTCTTTTGTTCTTTGAATCTGGTTGGAAAACCCCCTTTAGTATTTCCTGGAGTGGGGGCTTTCTGCTGATAAATTCTCTCATCTTTTCTGTATTTGTGAATGTTTTTATATCTCCTTCGTACTTGAAGGATAGCTTTGATGGGTATAGTATTCTTGGCTGAAAGTTCCTCTCTTTCAGGGCTTTAAATATTGGGGTTCACTCTCTTCTAGCTTGTAGAGTTTCTGCTGAGAAATCTGATGATAATCTAATAGGCCTTCCTTTATATGTTGTACTCTCCTTTTCCCTGGCTGCCTTGAGAATTTTTTCTTTGTCATTGGTTTGTGTCATCTTTATTATGATGTGCCTTGGAGTGGGTTTGTTGGGGTTAAGAAAACTCGGTGTTCTGTTTGCTTCTTGAATTTGAGGCTTTAGTTCTTTCCACAGGCTTGGGAAGTTCTCGTCTATTATTTGTTTGAGTATATTCTCCATTCCATTTTCTTTCTCTTCTCCCTCTGATATACCTATTATTCTTATGTTATTCTTTCTGATGGATTCAGACAATTCCTGTAGGGCTTTCTCATTTTTTATTATTTTTAAGTCTCTTTCTTCTTCTCTCTGTTGTGCCTCAAGTTGTTTGTCTTCTATTTCACTAATCCTATCTTCAATCTGGGCTGTTCTGTTAGCTAAGCTTGTTACCTTGTTTTTCAGCTCGTGAATTGAGTTTTTCATTTCTGTTTGATTTGTTTTTATAGTTTCAATTTCCTTGGTAATATATTCTTTGTGTTCATTGAGTTGTTTTCTGATCTCCCTAAATTGCCTTTCTGTGTTTTCTTGTATATCTCTGAGTATTTTTAAGATTTCTATTTTAAATTCTCTGTCATTTAGCTCCAAGGCTTCCAATATGTTAAGTCTTTTCTCCATAGATTTTTCCACATCTATTTGTGTTACCTCTCTTTCTTTTGTATCCATAATATTCGATTTCCTCTTTCTTATTGGCATCTGAGGGTGGTCTTGTTGATAGCACTAATTAGAATTAATAAAGAGTAAAAAGTAAAAAAAAAAAAAGGTAAAACACCCCACAAAAAAAAAAAAACAGTAATAATTTATTATTTCCCCCTTTTTTCTTTCTTCTCTTTCCCTCCTCTCCCCTCTTCAGGGAAATATCGTGATGACCTGTGAATTATATTATGCTAAATGGAACAAAAACTGCCTATAATGGAGGGCCTGATTTGGGTGAAGAGTTCAAGGGGCAAAAAAAGGGAGTAGGGACCTACTAAATGCAAAAAAAAAATTAAAAAAATAAAAAAAGGAAGAAAATCTTAGACAAGCATAAGATGATTTGCTTGTAAGTGATGGTCGACTAAGAGATATAATGAGAGGGATAAGAGGGAACCAGAAAAAAGGAGGAAAAAAAGGGAATAATAAAAAATAAAAAAATAAAAATAATAAGTAAAAATCTGTTGTATTAAGTGGAGCGAAGACTAAATACAATGGAGACCTTGGTTTGGGAGGAATGCTAGTGAGTTAAAAAGCAACGTAAAAAGTACCCAAAATGCCACAAAAATAAACAAACAAACAAGAAAAAAACAAAAACAAAAGCGAAAAAGAAAAATAAAGCCAAAAAAACCCCTTGAGTCCCAAATTAACTAATTTGTTCGTGATTGAGGATTAAATGGGAGGAAGGTAAAACGAGAAAAGAAAAAACGAATAGAAAGGAAAAAATAAGAAAAAGAGAAAAACGAAGGAAGAAAAAAAAAAAGAAGAGAAAAAAACAAAATAAAGCAAAACAAAAAAAAAAAACAAAAGAGGAGAGAGTGAGAGTTAAGTGTTTTGGAGTATAACCTTAAAGGAAGGTGAGGATGAAGAAGAGAAATAAAATGTAACACTCATGGGTAGTGTAGTTCAAGAAAAGGGAAGCATAAGATGGGCAGAGAATAGAAGGACCGAGGTGGAGGAAATAGAAATAATAATAATAAAGGCAATAAGATAGAAGAAACAAACAACAACAAAAAAATTAGTGGAACAAGTTGTAAAGTCTGTGGATTTTTCTTGATTTTGAGAGGTTAACTCTTCCTTTTTCTTTTCTCTCCCTTTTCCTGGTCGGTGACTCTGTACCCCAGGCTCTGCCCCTGTGTCACACTTAGGTAGGAATTTGCAGTTGATGGGATTCTATGGCAATGTCATATAATTGGCTTTAGTCTTGCTGGTAGTCAAGGCTTGTTGGCATTTGCAGGGTCCAACGATGAGAGAGTTTGCTTTCCTGGAGTCTCTCTCCTAGTCCCCCCTTCCTGAATTAGCAGCCTGGTGATCCAGCTATAAGGCTGCAACTGCTTCTGCCTGGGGAGTAAGAGGCTCAAAGAGCTGGGAAATCCCCACTCTATCCCCACTCAGCGCAAAGCTTTGGGAAAGGCTCTGGCAGTCAGAGCCTCCAGTGTAATCAGGCAGGCAGGAGTGGGAGTCAATTGTTGTCAAGGTGACTGTTTAGCACCTAGCATTCAGTTGGACCACTCAACCCAGGCTTTCCACACTTTGTAGCCTGTTTTGGCTGGGAAGAAGAGGCACTAGTCTCTGCTTGCGACTAGTGTAGTATAGATCTTATTATCTGCCAAGTCCCTCTTGTTAGCATTTATCCCTGAATATGGAGGCTCTATCAATCAGAAGTTGCCCCCGCCCCTTTAGCGAGAGGCACTAAAAAATATCACGCCTCTTGTCTTGGATCGCTGAACTGAGAGAGATCTTATCAATTAGAGCCCGTGGGTGCGCAGATTTCATGGGTTAAGCTAATTTCAGTGATTGGGTCTGCAGCTGTGCTCCTGAAGGTATTTCAGGCTGCCTGAGCGCCCCTCCCCCAACGCTTGATTGTTAGCTTGAATGGCTGGGTGAGGTGCCCCGCCCACGGAGAGAATCTCCCAAGTAGGGAAGACCACCTTGGCGCCTCTCCCGCTCCTCCCGCTGCTGGCGGCTGGGGCGCACCGGGCGCAGGATAATGGGGCACCCTGGGTGTGCGGGCCAGTGGGGCGCTCTGGGCGCGTGGATTGCCCAGGGCACGCGCGCGAATGGGGTGCTCCGGGCACCGGTGGCTGGGGTCTCTCACTCGCAGTGCGCGGGCCGCTGGGAACGTTAGCGGTGCTCGCTCTGCAACCGGACCGGGCGCGCGCCGGCGGCTGCTCGCCGCTCCCGAGTGTGGGCCGACTCACCGCAGGCGCACTCCCTCCACGGCTCCCGAGTGTGGGCGGTACTTGCTCTGCAATTGGACCGGGCGCGCGCCAGCGGCCGCTCGCCGCTCCCGAGTGTGGGCTGACTCACCACAGGCGCACTCCCTCCACGGCTTGAATGAACGTCCCTGCGGTAGCTTCCTCTACACCCTCCTTTCTCAGATTCAAGTGATAACAGTCCTTTCGCTTTCAGTTTGTGTGGAACTCCGGAATGCTCCGAGGATAAATTTTTCTGTTTCTAGTTGATAAATTTGTTGTGATTTTGGGGAGATCTGTCAGACGCGCTGCTCACGGCGCCATTTCCGTGACGTCACTCATTAACTTTTTTCTATGGTAGTTGTAGAAATAATTTTAAGCCGTCTTATGCAAGGCAGTACTAAAAATATGCCTTAATAATCAAGTCACCATGAGATGTAAGGAATAAGGGACCAACTTAGAGATTTTTGCAGATAGGCCAGTAGTGGATGTGGATAGAGTTAGTGCCAAATGAAGTTTTCAAAAGTGTTAAGTCTTGTCTCTTATAAATTTGTATTTAGTTTTACCAAGTGGTGCTCCAATGTTTTCTGTAACTGTGTTTTCTCTTTCTAATGCTTGGGGGAGGGAAAAATATTAAGTCAGACCATGTATATTCTGTGATAAAAAATTTTTAGGTCAAAAAAATTTCATTTCCAGTAAACTTCTATAATTGTCTATTTCATCTTAAGTTTTATCTTTTATCATTTTATTTTACATCCTGGCAAAAACAGACTTTCTTTTTTATACTTTAAAGCACATGACTTTTTTGCTCTTAAAACATTAATATAAACCAAAAACATATTCATTATTTTGCATATACATCTGTATTTCCTTGCCACCAATGTATTTGGTGAAGTTTCAACCACTCATGTTAATTACAACTCTTAACCAAAGTAATTGCTGTTGATTGAATGCTGTGTTTCTTCAAAATTCATGTATTTAAACCTAACCCCCAGTGTGGTTGTATTTGAAGGCTTTGGGAGGTGATTAGGTCACAAGGGTGGAACCTGTATAAATGGAATTAGTGCCATTATTAAACAGAGACCCCCAAAGAGATCTCTCACTCCTAGCTGGGGACCAACGCAGGAAGCAGGTTCTCACGACACACTGATATGTGGGCACCTTGATCTGGGGCTTCCTAGCCTCTAGAACAAGGGTCCCCAAACTACAGCCCCCGGGCCACATGCGGCCCCCTGAGGCCATTTATCTGGCCCTCGCAGCACTTCTGGAAGGGGCATCTCTTTCATTGGTGGTCAGTGAGAGGAGCATAGTTCCCATTGAAATACTGGTCAGTTTGTTGATTTAAATTTACTTGTTCTTTATTTTAAATATTGTATTTGTTCCCATTTTGTTTTTTACTTTAAAATAAGATATGTGCAGTGTGCATGGGGATTTGTTCATAGTTTTTTTTATAGTCCGGCCCTCCAACGGTCTGAGGGACAGTGAACTGGCCCCCTGTGTAAAAAGTTTGGGGACCCCTGCTCTAGAACTTTGGAAACTAAATGCCTGTTGTTCATATACTGTCCTATCTATGGTAATTTTGTAATAGCAGCTCAAACAAACTAACAGAGTAACTAACTTCATTTCCTCACCAGCATAGACAAAAATAGGAGTTGAGACTTGAAAATTTCTGTCACACACAAGCATCTCAGCAGATCAGCAATAAGCACACATTTTAGGAATGCCATTGTCACACACATTTCTTTTCATGTTTTGTAAAGAGAGAAAAATCAACATGTGCTTTAATGTGCTCTGAAGATAGCTAAACACTATCGAACTGTTATCTGTTAGCCATTCTATACTATATAAAAATAGGAAGCATATAACACTATGCCTGCTAATCAATGTATGTATTCTATTATGTTAAAAATTGTCTAGGTATCCAAAGACTTTGTTTTTTCATTAATTCTCAAATTAGTATTAGTCCAAGGTCATGAAGCTGACAAAGGATATCGGAAATTATGTATCAGATAACACATTAAAGACAAACACAATTACTGTTGATAACAAAAAACATGTATCAGAAATAAAATTCTATTTACTGAGCACATAATTTTACATTTTTAATAATGTTAGATATGCAAAAGTAATACTGGCTCATCTGACCAGTGAAAACAGTAGAAGAAGTTTATGAAGTTCAGATTAACCAGGTTTTCTATGTGAAAACCAAGTACTCTGTGATAGTTCTTGAGAAAAGACTATAGAATGGAACACTGAGTTTATTAGTCAACCCTTTAGAAAGATGTATGCCTTATGGCAGATTTTTTTTTAACACAAGGAATAGCATTTTTTCTATGCTTTTAGAGTTTGTGATAGAATTGGCAACAGCAGTATAGTATACTTTCAGCTCTTTTGGTTTCAAAGAGCCACAGTCCTGTAGCCACTAATGCACTGTAAAATGAGTTCTTTGTTGATGCTGACTTGGAAACTGTGATAAATATCCTGCCCACAGCTCTAAGGATTTGGCCACAAATCTATAAAGCTGTTGCACATTTTTTTACTTCCTTTTGAGATGATAGGTAATTCCCAATGATTTGCCTATAAATCAAATCTGGTTTTACAAAATAGTAGACTAAGGGACATTGTTGAGTTCAGATATGTTTTTAGATGTAAGTTAAGACTTGCTAGTAATAAATCATTCATACTTTCCCAATAAACATAAAGTTGGGAAAGGTCGTAGTGGTTATCTAGACAATGACTCTATTTTTTTTTTTTTTTTTTTGGTATTTTTCTTAAGTGAGAAGTGGGGAGGCAGAGAGACAGACTCCTACATGTGCCCAACGGGGGTCTACCTCACCAGGGTCCACCCAGCATACTCACTAGGCAGCAATACTCTACCCATCTGAGTTCATTGCTCCTTTGCAACTGGAGCCATTTTAGCGCCTGAGGCAAGGCCATGTTGCCATCCTCAGCAGCTGGGCCAACTTGCTCCAGTGGAGCATTGGTTGTGGGAGGGAAAGAGAGAGATAGAGAGAAAGAAGATGAGGAAGAGTGGAGAAGCAGATGGGCGCCTCTCCTGTGTGCCCTAACTGAAAATCAAACCCAGAAACTACATGTTGGGCTGATGCTTTACTACTGGGCCAACCAGCCAGGGCCATGACTCTAATTTTTAAAAAATAAATATAATTACAGTTGCAACATATCAATACCTTCTTTGTGTAAAACTGAAAACAATGCAAATGAGGTCAGTGTTCCCTTCAACACTTCTCAATCGCCCCAAAAGCACACAGGTTAATCCTGTTGTAAGTTTGCTGTGCAAACTTCCAAACACTTACACTTTATGAACATTAATATACAGATAAACATATTGGCAGAAAATATGTGATATTGTGTTTTTGGTTTTTTGTGTGTGACAGAAACAGAGAGTGGGACAGACAGACAAGAAGGGAGAGAGATGAGAAGCATCAAGTCTTTGTTATGGCTCCTTAGTTGTTCATTGATTTCTTTCTCATATGTGCCTTGACTGGTGCACTACAGCCGAGCCAGTGACCCCTTGCTCAAGCCAGCAACCTTGGGCTTCAAGCCAGCAACCTCTGGGCTCAAGCCAGTGACCATGGGGTCATGTCTATTATCCCACACTCAAGTCAGCGACCCCACACTCAAGCCAGGTGAGCCCACTCTCAAACTAGTGACCTTGAGACTTCAAACCTGGGTCCTCTGCATCCCAGTCTGACACTTTATCCACTGTACCACTGTCTGGTCAGGCTACAATATTGTTTAGTGTACATTCAATAACTAGCATCATGTATTTTGTAACCTGCTTTTTCTGTTAAAATATGTCTTAGAGATCTTTGCATATTTGTAGAGATAGAGCTACTTTACACTTTTTATCTGATGTGGAGTATTTCATCATATGAATGCCCCTTGGTTTGTTTCATGTCATTCTGCTTGTATGGATATTTGCCTAGTTTCAAAATTATCCCTGTTACAAACAATGCTGGAATGCACACACTTGCTTGTTTTTTTTAGAGGGAGAGAAAGAGAAAAGGAAAGAGAAAGGGATGAGAAACATTGATTCACAGTTGTGTCACTTTAGTTGTTCATTAATTATTTCTCATATGTGCCTTGACTGGGGGGCCTAAGCCAAGCCAGAGACCCCTTGCTCAAGCCCAGTGACCCTAGTGACCGTGGGCTCAAGCCAGCAACCTTTGGGCTTCAAGCCAGCAACCTTGGGATCATGTGGATGATCCCGTGCTCAAGCCAGTGACTCCACGCTCATGCTGGCAAGCCTATGCTCAAGCCAATGAGCCCTCACTCAAGCCAGTGACCTTGGGGTTTCAAACCAGGGATCTCAGCATCCCAGACCAATGCTCTGTCCACTGCACCACCAGCTGCCAGGCTTTGTGCTAGCTTTCTTTAAGATCCCTAGGAAAATAAAATGCTGGGCCAGAGGGTATATACAATTTACATTTTAATAGATATTGTCAAATTATCTTTCAAGAGGATTATACTAATTTTCTAAATTTTCTCTCTCACCAACAGTCTTTTAATTTTAGGAATAAAGAAAGTGAGGCACAGAGATTATATAGATTACCAGATAGCATAAAAATCTAAGGAAGAAAATCAGGTTTCCTATCTCCCTGATATATTTATTTTATTTTATTTCTAAATTAAATGAGAGGCAGGGAGACAGAGAGACAGACTCCTGCATTTGCCTTGGTAGGCCGCCTATGGGGTGATGCTTTGCCCATCTGGGGCTGCTGCCTTGTTGCTCAGCAACCGAGCTATTTTACCACTTGAGGTGAGGCCATGGTGCCACCCTTTAATGCCTAGGGGCCAACTTGCTTGAACCATTTGAGCCATGGCTGTGGGAGGAGAATAGAGAGAGAGAGAGAGAAGTAGGAGGGAAGGGGGTAGAGAGCAGGTGGTCACCTCCCTGGTGTGCTCTGACTGGAAATTGAACCAGGGGCTTCCACATGCCAGGCTGACACTCTACCACTGAGCCAATTGGCCAGGGCTCCCTGATAGATTTCAAATGCCTACACCAAATTTTCTCCAAATTTATAAAAGAAAACATTTATTAAACTGGTCTTCTTGAAACTTAACTTTATAATTTTTCTATTGTGTACTAACTTTGCAGAAGCCAGTTCTGATGGGTCATTTAAACCAATGAATTGAAGAACAACAGAAATGAAGTTATCAACTTAAGGGTTACGGGAAATGATTATAAACACAAGATTCTTAGATTGTCTGTTTTGTTATCAATTTAGGGGTTATGGGAAATGATTATAAACACAAAATTCTGCAATCCATCTGCTGAAATTTTTATGGTTGCGGTATTTTGTAATTGAAATTCTTCTGGTTTAGACATTTTATTTTCTTTAACTTATCAACAGAATCATCTTTATTTCTTCACTTGATGTATTTCCAAATGTAAAAAAAATATGCAGAGTGAGTTGATGAAGCAAAAACACAAGTAATATACTTGAAAGGTAGAGCCTTTACTTTCTAGAAAAAGAATTTTAGTGGAGCTTGGTTTCACTCTCTATGAATCCTTTTATATCCTGGGTTGAGTTGGGTCATAGATGTCTGGTGATCCAGCCTAGGTATTCAGTTAGCCTCACTTGGGTTCTCTTTGCCTCTTGATCTAGAAAAACACATCACTCGAGCTCTTCCATCTTTAAAGATATCTGGACCCACATCATACATATTTTTGAATAACTGATATATTTTTGTAGCCACCATGTGTCACTTTGATATTGAAGTCAAGTTCTGTAGTAATAAAAAAAATACAAGAAATGCAATGACATAGTCAATGGGCACAGACTAGAAGCGAGGAGCTGGGCTAGGTGTCTTTATGTATGCGATCTAATGTAGGCTCACAAGAAACTCATGTGGTAAATTTTATGTTGCTCAATGTCCATCTCAGGAACTGGAGGCAGAGAGAGGGAAGTAAATACAGAGGGTGCCAAGCCTTCCTTTCTTCTTTCCACCACTCTGCTTCCCTCCTTGGCAGAAATCAGTGAAAGTTGGAGCAAAAAAGAACCTTCTGGAAGAAGTGGAGTTTGAGCTAAGTCCAAAAAGTTGGCCAAGAGTTAGAGGAGGAGGGAAAAGGGGCAACATGTAAGGTTGGGGAATAGTCTGTACAGAGACACAGACGTGGAGACGGGCACGCTGCTCAAAGGCAGTTTACTCAGATTTACGTACAAGAAACGGAGTCCTGTTCAGTTGGCTTTGGCCACTATAATTTTGGAGGGAAAAAGCCCTTGGCAAGAAATTCACTGGACCCTCATGAAGAACAGCTCCAAATCAGAAATTTGGAGTCAGGAACTAAGCTGGCTCCTCCTGTCTCTAGAGAACTTAATATCTGTTCCCTGCCTCTCTTGATATTCTTGATAAATGCATTTTGATCTCTTTTTGTGGAATGAGCTTGTTTGCTTTGACCAGTGTGTGGCCACCCGCTACAGCAGAGATGCACTAGGGTCCCTGAGCCTCAATGCCAGATTCCAGGGGCCAGATGTCCATCCCTGTTGTAGTCAGCTGTGATGAGGAGAATGGTTTTGAGCATTCACTTACCTTCACCTGGAATCAGGGTCTTGGATAGTGTGGGACAAGCATCTTCTCTCAGAAAGGGATGATTGGCATTTGAGCCACAAGAACCAAGAGAAGTAGGAGGTTAGTGTGGTCAGACTTACGGTGGAATATCTCCCAGGCCAGTGGAAACTCGTGTACACGATTTCCTAATTGAGAGGGAAAGGTTTGCAAGGTGGGGTTTGGTGCAGGGAAATTTAAACGGGCGGAGAGGAATGACATTTGCGAAGGAGACAAGAGATACTTTGAAGGAAGGAAAAGCAGGATTTCTTGACTGGTTATAAAGCAAAGGCAGCTTTCAGCTCCAGGAAGAGGGGCCAGGTTGTGTGCCTTTGGGAGATAAAGGGGATGGAAAAGGAGCCTATTCAGGGGAATGTTGTGTCAGGTTCAGCTGTGGTATGTAAATACTGACAGTTAAAACAGGGCATGCACGGTGAACTGAGTTTGATGTGAAGGCGGGTTATTTGAAGTTAAGGAGATTAAATGGGGGATAGACTTTGAAGGAAAATGAGAAATCAATGGCCAATAGCCTTCCATCCAAATCTGAATCATCATAGAAATGCTATGTTGGTGTTTGTGACAAGGTTTCACTGAACTTCCTGGAGGACAGGTCAGGTGATGAGGTGTGATGCAAGATGGAAACACCTGAAAAATATCATGACCTAATATAGTGCTGAAACGCTGAAATAGACAGGGTTCTTCGTGTAGGGAAAACCCTAGATGCAGGGCCAGTGTTTACTGTGGATAACACTGTTGGTGGAATCTGCTTTAAAGTCTGTGCTAGGCTCATGGCCAGTGATTCCTAAAGCATGCCTTAGATCACAGATGCAACTGGAGAAAGGTTTAAATATTCAAACAGGGGATAAATATTTCTTCCTCTTGTACTAATGGAACCTAGCCATTCCCTAATGCAGACAACACTGGTCTGAAAGAATGGCTGTGCTTTAGCCAAGCCGTGGATTCCTTTTTGATTCTCTGCCAGTTCCTGGTGGAAGCCAGGAAATATATTTTTAGACCTCTATAACTCGGGCTGAGGGAACCATGTACCGCCTAATGGTTGTCATCCAATGGATATAAATAGAACCTTTAAGGAGACAAGCCATATGCTTTGTAGTGGTTACTTTATTTAACTCCAGATCTGATTTACAATCACTTTAATTTCTAAAAGCCACTTATTTTATTCATGAGGACTATGCATTACACATCGGAATGCTTTGTAACTTGACTGTGGAATCAGAAACCAAGAATACTTTCCTCCCCAAACTTGTAATAAGGTCAAATATGAAAGACTAATAATAATTGGTTTTAGCTGCTCTCTCAGAATTGAAAACAAATGGGATCTAGTACTCAAAAAGTAGTACACTGTTAGTAGTGTTTTCATATAGTATAATTTTAATTTCCTAATTATCTTATGCATTGCCTCAAAATCAAATGAGGCAAATGCTTTAATTCTCTAATGGTTAAAGAATTAAAAGAAGTGGTTTTTTTTTTACTAATTAATATCAAGTATATACTATTTTATGATAAAAATTAATATAGAAAATGAAAATGATATCTACTTAAAACAGTGTGAAGACATGCTGCATGCCCACCAGAATGAAAACAATTAAAAGACAGACAATACCAAGTTTTATATAGAGGTAGGTAACTGGAACTCTTGTGCATGGCTGGTGGGAATATAAATTTGGTTACAACCACTTTGGAAAACTGTTTATTAGTATTTGTTAGAACAATGCAAATGTCTACCATATAAGCCTAAGATAAAGAAGCCTATTTTTTTCTTCAGAATTGTTATTAATATTTTTATTTGTAATCCAAAGCAAACAACCTAATTGTCTATATACAAAAAATGGATAAACTTATTGTTAGATTGAACTAATAGATGCTACAACATGGGTGGAATTTCATAAACATCATACTGAATGAAAAAATCCAGGTACAAAAGATAAATATGATTCCTTTTAAATGAACTTCCAGAAAAGGCAAAACTAATCTGTGATGACAGAGATCAGAATAGTAATGTACCTTCCTGATGGGGAGGGGAGTGTTGGAAGGTGGCACGTGAGCCTTTTGGGGTGATATGGAAATGTTCTAGATCTCAGTCTGGATGGTAGATCCATGGATGTATACATAAAATACATTTACTCAACTGTGCGCTTCAAGTTAGAGTTCTTAACCATGTGTACGTTATACTTCAGTGAATAGATGCAGTAAGTGTGTATGCCTCAGAGTGATTCACAGAAAATGGTTTTCTTTTTTCAAATTCCACAGAGAGGGATAAGGCTAATTTTAGTGCACAAGGCTGAGCCTGAGCCAAACTGGGGAGGGGATGGAAGCAGTTTTATTGAAACAAATACAAAGGGGCTTTAACTTCCTTGTATTTATTGCAAAGGGGAAAATGAGTTAGTTCTACTGGGAAAATAATGAAAGGGCCTGGCTTCGGAGAGAGAGTTAGTACTTTTTTGGCCAGTAAAACAAGTAGCAAGCAATATTTTTATATTTTATATCAAATCATATCAGACACATTGAAAAAGAGAAAAAAATCTCAATTTTAAACAATTTTATTAAAATAAAATTATATTATTTTAAAATTTTAAATATGAAAACATAGATTTGACAGAATGGTGAGTACACAATACAATATGAAGGTGATGTATTGTAGAATTGTATACCTGAAACCTATATAATGTTACTAACTAAGGTCACCCCAATAAATTAAACAAAAATAACACAAAAAACTAATTCTAGAATAAGTAAGACAGGACATTATGGTAAAAATGCTGATGGAGTACAGTTGACCCTTGAACAATGTGAGTGGCAGTGCCATGCTCCCAAACACACACATAGTTGAAAATCCAGTCTAACTTTTTTGACGATACAATCCATGCTTCACACCATGGATACAGCCAACTGCAGATTGAATTGAAAAATTTTTATATCTATATTTCTATATAACCACTGCTGCAAATAGGATTATATGTGTGCTTGTAGGTTTTTTTAAAAATCATTGTTTATTTTTCAGGCATACAATAATACATTAGTTTCAGGTGCGTACCCTAGTGATTAGACATTACACAACTTACTGAGTGATCAACCTAATAAGTCTTGCACCCTTCTGACATCATGCATAGTTATTAGAATATTAGACTCTGTTCTCTATGATGTACTTTACATCCCCATGACTATTCTGTAACACACTTTTGTACTTCTTAATCCCTTCACCTTTTTCGCCCACCACAGAGTCAAACACATGCGTGGGTCAGGGATTCCCATGAAAGCCACTATGATGCAATGAGGGTGAAGGCCATGAGCAGTGGGCCAATCCTGAGTCTCATAGGGTTCTTTAGTGCAGTTTTCTGAGGGGATGCTGTCCCGGTTTCTTCTTTCTGTGTCACTTCTCTTATTGTTACAACCTACTGTGTTTTTTACATATATATATATATATATATATATATAATTTCTTTTTTTAAAACTCACACAATAAGGAACAATTACACATACATAGATATGTATATAGGTATGTAAGTATAATTATATATGTATACTCTCTCTCTCACACACACACTCATAGATAAGTACAGATTTCTTTGTCTTTGTGCAACAAAAATGGTATTATATCATACCCACTTTCCTGCATCTTGCTTTAATCCTCCCAATAAAACTCCATGAAAGTCCCTTTGAGTCAATTGGTATGTTATGATGGCCTAATAGTCCATTGGGTGGATATTCCATAGTTTACATAGCCAGGGCTTTGTGTGTGGTCTGTATTTGGGCAGGTCTTTAGTGTACTTGAGTGGGAGGGGTCTGTAGTTTGAAACAGCAACAAGGATTGTGTCACTTAAATTGTCTGAGCCTGTATCTCCTCATCTGTCAAAGGGGGATAAATATATACCTGCCCACCCACAATACAGAGAAGCTATGATCTATAGGAGTCTACATATTTGGTTTGATGGGAAGAGTTTTGCCATTGTTAACTATAACAGCTTGCATATGTTTAGCACTGGTTGTGTAGTATAGGAGTCACTTTTCTAAGGACTTTTAGTGTATTTACTTAATTTTCACAGTAATCAAATGAGGTATTGTGAGTTGCTATTTTTCCAGTTTTCCACATGAGGAAAGTGGAAGTTATCTTACCCAGGGTCAGCAGATCTGGTTCAAATCCTGCATGTCCTACTTGAGAGCCTATGATTTTATATACCATGCGACATTGCCTCTCAAATATGATGTTCAGCAGACATTTTATTTTACACAGGAGTATTCTTAGGTAATATATATATATAAAGAATGGTTCTCCAGAAAATGATGTTATTACATTGTCAACCATAAACAATATTAAAATCTAAAAACTAAAGAGGAGGCGTGCCTCAGATAGCTTTTCATATGGAAGAAACCATCCTGAGTGTAATGGCTTAAAGCAATGACCATGTATTTAGGTCATGATTCTGTAAGTCTGAATTTATGGTTGGGCTCAGCTGGGTGGTTTCTCTGGTTTTCTCTGGGCCAGTTCAAGCATCTGTGGTTAGCCTCTGGGTCGTCTTGGCTGTAGTGCTCTGGAGATTTCCTGACTGCATCCTAGAATAATAGCGGGGGCAGTTGGACCATGGCACGCTCATCCTTTAGCAGGTTTTGTCAGGCTTATACAAATAGTGGCTTTGTGGTTTCATGAAGGAGAATGGAAACATACAAGAATTCTTGAGGTCTATGCTTAGAACTGGCACACATGCTTAGAATATGGTTTCTACCACATTCTTTGAGTCCAACAAGTCACAAGCCTAACCCAGATTCAACCACTTGATGAAAATTATTGCCAACTCACATGGCAGAAAGACAAAAACCATATAGTGATGAATAAGAATTGCTATCTTATTCAGCCCATGCTGAATGAAAAGAAAAGAAAAAATATTACTACTCTCATCCCATAGAGCCCAGGCACTGATTTCTTTGTAGTATTGTACATGTGTGTGAAGATGTATGTGTTTTCTGCTGAGAATTCCTCCTAGATATCTATGCTTCAGTTTGTAAACAGCTAGTGTTCTTTTGGGGGGAAATTTCTTTCTGAGATAGTGGCTCGCTTGCTCTGAAGGTCTGAACTGAATCAAGTCTCTCTACACTTAAAGTTCTTGAAATCGCTTGGTCTTGAATAATTTTAACTTCTATTTCAGCCAGAGAACATGACATCATGTTATGATTTTCAGAGCAGCAGGACTATTTGGCTATGTACTCAATATATCCAAACCGAATTCTCTAGCTCAGATGGCTTATAATGTTGTACATGTCCAAAGGAGCATTGTCATACTTTCTTTCCAGAATGGGTACCCATCCTGAACCTTTAGCATCCTCTCTTAATACTCTCAACTCCCAGCATCCTTGCCCCATCATGCTAAAGGAAGACATATTTAGCAGATGAGTAAACTGAGACACAGGAAAATAGCTCTAGGCTTTATTCAGCATTCATGGGCTGAGATGCAAGGGTTTCTTATTTCTTGACTCTTGGCCATATGCATTGTCTAATATGATTTTTAGTTTGTTCCAGGTTTTATTAGGAACCATATCATTTTTTTCTTTTGAAGGCTTAAAATGATATATTTATTAACTCATTCTTTCAACAAATGTGATATTTCCTCTAGGAGGAGTAGGTGCAAAGAAATGATGTTGTCTTTGCATAAGGATAAGGAACCTTAGAAAACTCTGTTAAATTGCTTGTCTGGTGAATGTTCTTTTTTGTTTTTAGTCGTATGGCAGAGTAGAGAAAAGCATTGATTCAGAAATTGGCCAGGCTCGTATTCATACTGTTCACTACTTATGTATGACCTCAGGCAGTTCCTCTCTCTCTCTCTCTCTTTTGCTCTCTCAAACACACACACACACACACACACACACACACACACACACACACACACTCAACCTCTTGTTACTGCCAAGTCTTACTGTACAGCAGTGAGAGTATATATGCATACACCTATATACTAGGCTGTCACATTGTAGTAATAACTCAGTAAATATTTATTATTACTTCTTTTTACTAAAGTATAATGGACCTATAGAATTATATGAGTTTCTGATGTACAACATAGTGATTTGGTATTTGTATATATTGTGAAATGATTGCCATAACAAGGCTAGTTAACACCCATCACCATACATAGTTAACAAAATGTTTTTCTTGTGTTGAGAACTTTTAAGGTCTACTCTCAGCCACTTTCAATTATGCAGTACATTATTCTTAACTATATTCACCATGCTGTACATTACATCCCCATAAATTATTTATTATGTAACTGGAAATTTGTACCTTTTGACCTCCTTCATCAATTTCGTAATCACCCCATCCTTTGCTCTGACGACTTGCCTGTCTAATCTGTTCTATGTATCTATGAGCTTATGGGGTTTATTTTCCCGACATATAAATGAGATCATATGATATTTGTTTTCCTCTGTCTGACTTATTTCATTCAGCATAATGCCCTCGAGGTTCATCTGTTTGTTCTTTTTGTGGCTGAATAATATTCCATTGTATATATTAACACATTTTAAAAGTCCATTTATTCATCAGAGGACACTTTGATAGCGTACTTTCATATCTTGGCTAGTGTAAATAATGCTTCAATGAACCTGAGTTTGTGCATATATTTTTGAGTTAGTGTTTTGGGGTGTTTTTCTTTTTTTTTTTTAATTAATACCCAGAAATGGAATTGTTGAATCATATGGTAGCTGTATTTTTAAATTTTTTTGAGAACCCTCCTTGCACTTTTCCATAGTCTATAACAGTTTACATTCTCACCAGTGATTTGTAAAAATTCCCTTTTCTCCACATTCTTGCCAACAGTTATTTATCCTTTTAATCATAGTCAGTTCTAACAGGTGTGAGGTGATATCTCACTGGGGTTCTGATCAGCATTTCCCAGATGATGGGTGACGTTGAGCATCTTTTCCTGTACCTGTTGGCCATTTGTATGTCTTTATTTTTATTATTCTTCAAAATAAGGGGCAGAATAGGAAAATGCCCTCTCAGGTCAGAAGTGGCGATGACAGATCGGAGATTGTTGTGCATGCTTCCTTGTGTTTCTCCATCTGAGTTTAAGAGATTTCTTTGAATCGTCCAGATGATTCCTGCATTCCTTGAGTGAGATCCAATGAGGTAATACATGTAGTGTGCTTAGGGCAGGATCGGGAAGAGTGATTCTCTGGCAGTGTTAGCTTTCTTCCTTTTCCACCACTTCTCCGGTGACTGGCAGCTCCGTGCCAGCCGTCTGTCTCAGTTTGGGTTCTCCAGAAGCAGGTTGGGTGCATTAGGGAAGATTCCCAGCACAGATGGCCAAAAGTGTGGTGGGAGCAGGCCAGGGAAATAAGGTTTCAATTTGATGGGAAGTCTCAGCCCCAGTATGATCCCCTGGGGTGCTCTGGAGCATAGGTACACCTCAGAATATGCCCGCTCTGAGGCAAGGGAGCTGTCTACCTGCACCAGTCTGTCACTGATGATGGGCCATCCAGGTGTGATGTGATGTCCCAACCATTTCCAGTTCTCTGTACTAATAGGGCAGCTCCAGTGGCCCAGGACAACCCCCCAAAAAGGTTGTGTGTGCAAGCAGTGGGGGACAAGCATGTAGAAACTAGAATGGGAGTAATGCACAGACCTGCAGAAGGGATGGAGGTGGCAGATCTGGGTGGGCAACAATACCTGCTGCATCCTCTCTGAGTTTCTAGGGACCAGGTAAACAAGTCTTTGGGTATATGGTGGCCTGCTGGTGGGAATGGGAAAGCTAGCTTAGGTCAAAGTCACACATCATTTTTGTGAACAGCTGCTGAAGAAGTATAAACTCAAAGAAAGTCTAGTGTGAAGTTGAAACACCCAGGAAATCTGTGTCAAGCATCCATCTCCCCAGTTAATCTTCTGCCAAATGCGGTGTGAACGTGGTTACCTGTATCTGATTGGCGCACTGGTGCTGAAGGACGCGGTTCCAGAATCCGCTTGACTAAATCCTTTGTAAAATGAGCCACCTGGTGATGAATTTTCAGGCCATGTAGGGACTATTCCTCTTAAAGAATGGTTAACCCGAGAGATTTACTTCCAAAAGAGGAAAGTCTTTTTGTTTTAACAAGAGCTTTTAGGAATAAGCAGATTAGATAAAACAAAGCAAAGGAAGTTTCAGGATATTTTCAGAATCCAGAAAGAATTTTGAAATTACTCTTTTTGGAAATGTAAAATAAAGAGTTTCAGGGCTATTTGTCAAAATTCAAACAAAATATTCTGTTTGCATACATTTTTCAGTACAGCTTTTTAGTTGAGGAAGTGTAACAATGAAAATAATATCTGAGGTTTTGATTTAACAGGAAATAGTTATTAGAAATAGAACATTTCTAAAAAGCTGTTCATGGTCTTGACATACTGAAAAAGGCACTTAAATATTTATGAAAAAAATGAACTATTGTGAGATGTAATTATTTTTAATGTTTCTCTCCTTGGGGGTTTCATGAGAAATTAGGAAATACTTATAAATAATTTGGAGTATTTCAGAGGTAAGTTAATAAAACGCTTTATCTGTGATTTATGACTTTTCACTTTTATTTCCTTCGTGTTCGGGTTAAGGAAGTGTCCATCATTGGAAGCAATTGGACACAATTTTGCATGGTGCTGCATGAGAACTGGAACTAGAATTATAAATGGGGAAGGATGACAAGATTTCAGAATTAGGAAGGCTATTAAAATGATGGGGTATCTTGTAACCTCTTTCGATTGGCAGAAAGTATCAGACATGGACAGCTCATTCTCCCTTTGCTTCGTGCGTCTCTGTCATCTTAAGTGGCATCTGCTCTGAAACAGGAGCCTCCCTCAAAGCCACGGCTTCATCTTTTGTAAGTTTGAAAGCGGCAGAGATGAGACAGTCTCTACTTGTCCATGACCCCACTGGGTCCCATAACCAGAAGGCCTTAAGCTTCAATTTGTTTCTTTTGATTATTGGCAGATTGCTGTCTGTGCCATCTCTCTGATGTGCCTGTTGGAGCATATTCGCTATGCCCTGCCCTAATTACTCATGCTGCCAGGGCTACCCATTCAAAATTTATGACCATAAGGACGAGGGGGTTAGAAGTCTGAGGAATTGAGGCTTAAATCTGTGCCAGAGATTTACTGCCTTTGTTTTAGGTGCAGTGTGTTAATAGGCAGGTCAAGCCACTTCAGTTCTTGGCTTAGTACATGTAGTATAGAATGACCTGAGAACCAGTGTATTTCCCTGACACAACTAGAAAACCACGCACAGGGAGTTGCTGTGTAGACTGGGATTTATGTTTGAGGCTGTTGGTCCACATCTGCTGGGCATCACCTCGTATCTATAAACCTGGTGTTGGGATGTGCACTGCAGGCTTAGAGGATGCCTTCAGGATGTGTGTCAAAGACAGGCTTACTCACTTAGTGTTCCCGATTTAATACTCGGCAATTTTTCATTAGTAGATTAAAGAGAAATTCATGTACTAATCAGGTAGCATAGAAAACCAGTATAAATACCTCATCTTTGGTGCTAGAATATCTCATTTATTTTACTTCATTGTCTGTGAGCTGCTGGCTTTTGTGACCTGTGCTTCAAATTCATTTGCATCTGTAAGGTAGTTGGTAATTAGATACTCTTCATCCTTTTCCTTTGCCATCTTTGAATGGCCTTTTAAACCCTTTTAAAAAAAATCTCCCGAAGTACACAGTTAAATAAAGTAGATACAACTTCCAGTTATGCATTTTTACAGAAGTTCTGTTATAAACTTTTAGCAAACGGATGCATTGCATCGTCCTTTCTGTCTTAGTCAATAAGTATTTATTAAGCCCAACAGTGTACCAACCCATGGCTGGCTGTGGGGTCAGAGGCCAGGTGCACTGCTGAGGCTCATCTTAGTCTGAGGCTGTCGGTCCACACACATTTATTGAGTCCTGACCCTTTGCCAGGGACTTTGCTAGCAGCTAGGGATTCAGAATTGAAAAGGCACACAATTCCCTTTCTTCACATAATGTACAGAAGAGACACAACTAAGAGCAGTGGGGTGGACATCAGGAATGCACTCCGATGAAGGGCTGTGTCAGGTCCAGTGCAGTCCTCAGGGAGGAAGGCTTTACGTCTGCCCAGGAAGGCTTTACGTCTGCCCAGGAAGAGTAAGTAAGGCCGCCTTGGAGCATGGGGAGGAGTTGGCCAGGTGGATAAGAGCATGGAGAGGCATTCAAGACAGGAGAAATGGGTCAAGCACAAGCACAAAGATCTGCAGGAGCTCCCATGATCAACCAGGGACTCTGTTATTGAAGAACAAACTGTGAGGCAAGGAGCAGCTGCAGCTGAGAGGCATGGCTGGGTGGAGGCCAGATCCTAAAGAGATGTGTATACTGTTCGGTGTGGTTCATGTCTTGCTTGTCTGCCGTTGGCAGAGGTATATGTGACTTTTTAGCAGTCATCCGCTATGGTTAAGAGAACAGGAAAGAGAATTTTCTAACCACACAGATGACATGTTTGAAAGTGAGACTCGAACCCAGATCTACTTGCCCCCCAAATTTTTGGAGTTGTAGCAGATTTTATGATGATAAAGATTTTTATTTTTTGAGAGAGTGAGAAGAAAAGAGAGGAAGGGGGAGATAGACGGAATGAGAGAGTGTGTGTGTGTGTGAGAGAGAGAGGGATCAATGCGTTGCCCCACTTAGTTGTGCATCGATTGCTTCTTGTATGGGCTTTGACTGGGGGTTATACTGGCAACCTAGTGCTCAAGTTGGTGAGCTTGAGATCAATCTAGCAACCTTGGGATTCTTTTGGCTGCCCCAGGCTCATGCTGGCACCCCTGGGCTCAAGCTGGCAACCTCAGGTTTTGAACCAGTGACCTCATCATTCCAGGTAGACTCTGTCCACTGTGCCACCACTGGTCAGGCTATGATGGTAAAGTTTAAGGTCATTTGTTTGCTGTAGTAAAGATGATCGGAACTGAGAATAGCTATGAATGAGAGACGTTTATTGACCTAGACTTAGGAATCTAAGTGTAAGTATTTTCTCACTGGTGAGTCAACACTGACCGCTGCCCTCAGCGAGCTCTTTGGAAAGGCAGGCAGTTCTGAAGGGCTTGGCAGATGCTAATTGAGGGTTTAATCAGAGCTCCAGATAGTTAAGACTGCAAGGGCAGGTAGTAAGAAAATGTGGACAACGAGAGAGCGCAATTAGAGTGGCACATTTATCATAGGCTGGAAGGGGAAAAATGAGATCTCCCCCCTCACCCATACAGCTGCCCAAACAAACATGAATCGACTGTCTTCGCCAATCAGTGGTCGGCAAACTCATTAGTCAACAAAGCCAAATATCAACAATACAATGGTTGAAATTTCTTTTGAGAGCCAAATTTTTTAAACTTAAACTATATAGGTAGGTACATTCCTTATTGAGGTAGCACCCTCACATGGTATATTGTGGAAGAAAACTATGTCTAAATTTTTGTGACTCTCATGTTGGAGCTGCGCTGGACCACTTACACCAAGACTATTTTTTATGGGCGTTCTTTCTATTAAGCCTTCATGGTGTTGGGGTGGAGGAAAAAAAGGATGGAAAGCAGGTCGTATAACTTGGTAATAGTTCATTCTCGTCCAGAGAGATCATATAACATTAGAATCAATGTGAACTTCATTTTGGAGAAATTTTGATGTTATTAAATAGCTGTTTCATGTGTAAGCTGGAGCACAGTGTTGCTAAGATTGCTTTGAATAATACCTCATTAACACACCCAGGCAAACTGAATCCTCAGTTGATTGACCCTCCTCCTCCTTCTCCTCCTCCTCATTTATCTCTGCGGTATGGAGCACTGAGTATAAAATCCCGCTGGCCGGTCCGCCCACCATCTGATAGGAAAGTGCGTGGAAGAAGTAACCTTTATTTATGCCGTATCTTCCTCTCAAGGCTAAAATTAGTCTTAATTCAATAGACTTGGGATAAAACAGTTATCTATGGTGACATTATACTTTTGTTTTGCTTTGCTTATATTTAGATGACCTCATGTTCAGACTGATCTGGGACAGTGCCATTTAAGTGACTTTATATGTGTGGGTCTATCTATGGACTCCCTTGTGACCCATTTACCTATCCTTCCACCAACACCAGATGCCAGAATTATCTCCAGGGGACTGTCATTTGCCATCAGGATTGAGTATCACCCATTTAAACAAATCACGATTCATTGCCAGATGCTTATCTAAATGACATTGGAATCTTATTTACAAAGAAAAAGGGTTGAGGATTGAATTGGCCATGTGTGTCTGCTATAATGTACTGATAATATATTTTTTTATGAATAATCTTCTTGTCCTATTCATTTCATGGACCTTATTATTATTTTTATTTTTATCATTTACTAAAAATCTGCATGTGACTTTTGGACACATTGCCTTTGTTACTACTGGAAAATCTTTTGGAGTCATCTAATAGATTTCTAGAACAAATCTTATCCATTTGGCCTTAACATTGTTTGAAATTTTAGAAACACTGTATGATACAACCACTGGACATTTTAGACCAAACCATAAATATAATTTTCATAAATTGAGATTTTTTTTTGCCATTAATCCTGCATATATTAGGCATGATTCGTGAAATCAGTTATTGTATACATACAATGTTTGCAAAACCTGGGAGTAATCTTTAATCTGTGTTAATTTTTTTTTTTTTTACTTTCCGTTTATGCGATTTCTGTTAAACCTCTAAAAGTATCCAAACTAGGATTAGTTGAAGTGATTTTAGACCAAGATTTCTTCCCCAAATATTGTTCTGTTGTTCAAAATAAAGCAATCAAGAAGACACTGGTACCATTAGTGATTTCGTTAGAACTTGACTATAAATCAGGCTCTTCTTTTCTGTGGCATACTTATCAAGAAAAAAGGTTTCCACTTATATGCAAGCTTATATAATTGTTTTCTGCACACCTTTGGCTTTGTAACTTCTTTCGGCCTTGGTTCAAAGTGGTAAACTTTAAACAGCTTCACAACTGAAGTCTAACATGGCTGACATATTTTATACAGTATGAGAAGCTCTTGGGTTCACATAATGCATGCCTTTTCTAGAAGATCCCTGCATATCACACATTCAAAACAACTATATTACCAGGACACAGGAAAATGGTGTGATGTGTCTTCCTCGCTGAAGGTTCACTTTATCTTGAATAATAAAATTACGGGTCTACCTAGAATTGAACTTAATTGCACAATATTGTTTTGCCTTTGCCAATTAACCCAACAGAGGTTTGAGGCAGTATGTATGAAAAATGCTTTGTAATCACAGCAGCACCAAGCAGTTGTTAATCGTTGTCATTATTATATTGGAGAAACTACCTGTGGCCATGCAGAATGGAGAAAAAAGTCGTAACTGTGAGCAAAGAACAGCTCAACCCTTAGGCAAGTACTTTATCATCAAAACATTTTCCAATGACTGTGATTCATAGAAGATGAAAACTAATGCCTAAGCCAGTGATTTTCAAAGTAAAGATCTTGACCCATCAGTAGGTGATTAAATCAGTTTATTGGTTGGAGACCAGCATTAAAAAAAATGAACATTAGAATATAATGTAACAGAATATAATAGAAAATACTAGAGATAGTAAGGATAAATATTGTTTTGAGATTTCCAGTTACACACATACATTCACACACTAGATGGAAATGTGAAGTATTCTTATTAGTCATTGCTCAAAAACAAAACTAAACAAATCCAATGACAATAAATGCCACTGTCCTAATCCTCATTTAAACTTTTAAAGAACATTATAGTTGCTTTAATATTTAATAATTATATATTAAATTTAAATTCTGCATAATATATACTTGTTGTTCCTGAATCCAGACTGAGCCTTAAGGTTTTAAAATTAATATTCTTCTCATGAAACATTGAGTTATTGAAGGCAACCAGGTATCCAGTTCAATTCAACATATTTACTGAGAATTAGGAATATATGAAAAACAAATCAAGGAAAATAAATTAGGATTATATAACTGTACTTTATGTTAAATGGCAAAGTAGTTTCTTCTTGGGGTATCAATATTTCATAAATAGGTGATTTTTAAAAGGATGATACAAATTGTAAAATATTCTTTGAATTATTTTTACCTGTATTTCTCAAAAGAGAGATTGTATCAACTGTTGCTGCATTTAAAAAAAAAACCAAAATATAGTAACTTAAACAGCAGCCATTTATTTAGAGCCAATTCTGTGGGTCAGTAATTCAAGCTGGGCTGCCCTGGGTTCTCCTGGTCTTGTTTGACCTCCTTTTGTGAGCGGTCAGCCACAAATCTGCTAAGCTGATCTTGTTCTAAGCTTTGGTGGCTGTTGGCGGGGGTACTTCAGCTCTTCCCCACCCGAGTTATCTCTTATTTCCAACAGACTAACCTGTTGAGAGGGAAGAGAGGAGACTCTGAGTGACAAAGACACAGAGAGAGGGAGGGAGGGATGAAGAGAGAGAAAGAGAGAGAGTAGAAGGCTGGTGAGGCCTAAATTGGAACAAGCACAGTGTCACTTTGGCTGTATTCTGTTGGCTAAAGCAAATCACGTGTCAGCCTGGTTTAAGAAGAAGGGAAATAGACTCTACTACCTCTTTCTTCATAAGAAAAATGGCAAAGTAGTCACAGGGCAAAGGACAGATACAAGGAGGCCATTAATTGGGACTATCAATGCACTCAATCTAACAGTTACTTTTTACTTCCCTATATTCTTTTTTTGGTCAATATAGAGAAATCCTTCCAAAAAATGTCCTTAAAGACCTTATTTCCTGCTTCTAAGCTTCTAGTAAAAAGATTAACATGGAAATTAATCTAATCCATGCATTAATAAGTAGAACATTTACTTAAACTGGTTAGTTTCTTTCTTTCAATTTGATTATAACTAGTATTATGCTTTTAAAACTCTGATGTTGGCCTGACCTGTGGTGGTGCAGTGGGATAAAGCATCGACCTGGAAATGCTGAGGTCCCCGGTTCGAAACCCTGGCTTGCCTGGTCAAGGCACATATGGGAGTTGATGCTTCTAGCTCCTCCTCCCTTCTTTCTCCCTGTCTCTCCTCTCCTCTCTAAAATGAATTAATTAAAAAATATATATATTAAAAAAAAAACTCTGATGTTGCTAACAGAAGGATTGATATGAAGCATGACTTTACTGCATAAATGCTTTCCTAAAAGGGATGGGTAAAGAGAACTGTACCTCAAACCAGATTTGGTGTATTGAGCCTAAAATGTAAAGAGATCTTTCTACATTTATTCTTTTTCCATAGATGTCTCTAAAAGTCCTAGTTTTATATGGTGCATTCCCCAAAGTGACCTTCACCTGTAGAACATAATTGCTATATTTAGCCTAAAACTTGGGTCAGAAAGGCTAATATGTCATTTAAAACTTGCAGATGAAATGAATATAATCTGCTGAGAATAGTTTCATCAACTAAGTCTAGAAATAACCAGGTACTCGAGTGATTTTTACATAATCATTTGTTTCATTTTGAGCAAATTAGAAAGAAAATTTAAAAGGATAGTGCTAACTATCTCCTTGTATGTTATTACTTTTATAAGAAAAGTTGAGCAAAATATATGGCATTTGAGTCCTTGCTTATGAATGTTGTAGTCTAATATAAATAGTGAGATAATATTATGAAGTAGTTCGGATAACTGACTCCAAAGACAGACTGTTTGTGTTTGAATTTAAATTTCGTCATTGTTACCTGTGACCCACATTACTTAACCCAATAGCCAAGGAACGATCATGGTACCTACTTTGTAAGTTTTTGTGAGGAGTCAATAAGGCAGTATGTGTGGAAAATTCAGGATAGTGATTGTATATGGTTAACACCAATTCATGTTAACTGTCATTATCATTGCTTATAGCTGGTTTTTATTTTAACTTTCATGTATTCCCACTGATTCATTCTAGCTTGGTTTGAACTCATATGTTATGCACTTGTGTTTTCCAGGGGCCTGGAAGACAGAGAGACAAGGGATAAAATCATTGCCCCAAGTAGCTAGAAGGATTGTATAATTGCTGCCCCCCTGCTAGACACATGGACACACACAAGGTCATGTGACCCATAAAGGTGATCTCAGGCTTGAAGGTCATTCAGAATGTCTATGAATTATTTTGTAAAATAAACAAATAAAATAAATGATTTCACACATACAATTCTCTGAACCAAGATACAATACATACTGTTAGCCGTTAACTAAAGTGCATTGAATTAGCTGGATTCACACAATTTTAAACTCAGCTTCTGTATTTCTCCACAATATACAGAAATTATATTATTAAATATAATACATTATTATACAGAAACTTCCCGATATTATGTAAGGCATGCTTTTTACATAGAGTATATTAAACCTTAGAAAAATGGTACACTTTTTACTCTTGACAGTATTTAAGCATTTTGACCTTCATGTGGCTGTTTCAACTGTCCTCTGGTAAAGACCCTTTGTGCTAACCTTGATATTGACTGAACTTTGCTACAAGGCAAAGGAAGTGATTTTAATTCTCTTCATAGATCCATGAACCCCATGACAAGCATCAATCGGTGGTGGAGCTAGCCTGGAGAACTGGCTGTGTCAATAACAAAAAATCTTTACTGCTGACTTGCTTACTCTTGATTCAGTTCCCTTCCTTTCCCTGCCATTGATTACATTTGCCTTGAAAATGGTGAGCAATGTGGAAGGAAAAAGTGTGGTCTATGAATTTCATTGGCTCATTGAAGAAATGGCTCTTAAATTCAACCTTTTCCTGCCAAGTGCCAGGCCCTGTGTCAATCCCAGAAATTTAGTCTACAAAGATATTCCATAGCTGCATGTCTATAGAGAAATCAGAAAAGGTTTGCCCTAGTTTGACTTTTATTTGCTCCTAACACAGGTCCAACAGATGCATTGTTGGAGTGACTTCCTTTTAAGATTCAGAAGGACCTGTTGAAACAGGTCTTTAGTTAAGATTGTTTTTATTTTTGGAAGGCTACTTTAAATATGTTTTCAATAAATATCTACCAATCTGCTCTGCCTGGTTTGGAATTAATTAATTATGAAGAAGAACTCGTCAATGATTAACATTGTTTTGAAGAGAAAATATTTTGAAATTTCTCTTGGAATTAAAGACTTTTGAGATTATCAAATTAAAAATGGGCAATGGGCAGAGATGTCTTTAAAGTTATCAATAAATATCTTATTATATGTTTTTGACTTACCATTACTTTTGGCTTATGTAACAGTAGATTTATTACTAAGCCAGGCAAAATTGTTAAAAATTTAGAAATAATTTGCATAGAATAAAATTTACCTCTATAAATCTATAGATTTACGTATTTCTGTAAATTTTGTCAATACTACACTGTCTTGCAACTATCACCACAATATTAACAGTTCTGTCACCCACCCCCTCAAATACCTGTGTTCCTTTTATCATCAAACTCGGCACCAATTTGTTTTCTTTTCCTATAATTTTGCCTCATTCAAAATGGCGTTTAAATTGAATCATACCCAATGTAGCTTTAATGAATCTGGCTCCTTTCAGGTAATGACACATTTAAGATGCATTGCTGCTGTAGCATTTGTGAATAGTTCATTTGTTTCTATTGATGAGTAGTATTTTTTTATTTCAAATTTTTTTCTTTTTTTTATCTTATTTTTATTAATTTTAATGCAGTGACATTGATAAATCAGGGTACATATGTTCCGAGAAAACATCTCCAGATTATTTTGACATTTGATTATGCTGCATACCCCTCACCCAAAGTCAAATTGTCTTCTGTCACCTTCTATCTGGTTTTCTTTGTGCCCCTCCCCTCCCGCACCCCTCCCCCTCCTTCCTTACCCCCTCCCCACCCCTCCACCCCACCCCCTGTTACCATCACATTCTTGTCCATGTCTCTGAGATGAGTAGTATTTCATTGTGTGAGCACACCTCAGTTTGCCCACACCCCAGTCGAAAGACATTTGTTTCTAGTTTTTGGTAATTATAAGTATCATCACTGTGTTTTGGGGAAAGGTCCAATCTGATGGTGAAAGAAGTACTTTGTGAATGTGTGGGAGTGGAGGCAGGCGGGTTTCTGTCCAAAGGTGCTGCCAGAACAAGTTATCTGCTGTCAGCTGGCATAATCAGGGACATCAATAATTCTCAAACGATGTTCCCATTGATCACCACTGCTCTGTTATTGCTGAAACCCAAGATTTTCAAGGTCTTTTTTTTCTTTCTATCAAATTTTCACAATTAGGTTAACTTTCACTGCATTTTCCAAATCTTAAGTTTTCCTCTAATAAACTGTTTGAGATGTCTTGTTATTTCACAGAGCATAATATAGTACCTGGTGTGTCACAAAATCGTTACGTTGATTTTCCTGAAGTTGACACTAGTAATTTGGGATGCCCCACATAATCATGTAACTTCCAAGTACTCCATCCATCAAAAACAGGATGTCATCTGGAAATTATTCTACATTCATTCAAGAGGATGTTGAAATAGGACTCTTCTTGTGCCTGTTTTGGTCAATGCATAAAGACAAAGGGTGCTGTATTTCTTCATAAAGATCACCAAGCACAGCTGAGAAGTCTTGGAGAGGCAAAAGTGGAGAATAGAGTTTGAAGGACTTTGGGGGAGAGCTGACAAGGTTCTCTGATTCCCATCACATAAAATCTAGTGTAGCGAGACAGATCCAGTAGGGCCATTTTTAGGGTAGCCTGTAGCCAGCATGGGTGAGCAGAACCTAACAGAGAAAGGCTAGGCTAGGATGATCTGTGCTTCAAAATAAAAACGGAATACAAACCAAGCTACAGGGAAATGCATTGTGCCCATCAAAGGAACTGCAGGCAAGGGGCTCTAGTCCAGGGAGTAGGTTTAGCAATTGCTATTGGTGCTCTATCCACCTCTCCTTTGCCTATAAAGGTGCATCCATCCTCACCCTACTGTGGGTACCCGATGCTAGCAACTCCCAGCTGTCCCCATCCTCTGGAGGACTGGTCTCAGATGATAGGAACTCCCTTACCCAGTGATGCCTGATGGTTTATACCTCCCACCAGTCTGGAGGCTGCTCACGGCCAGCGACGGACAATTACGGAAGTGTAATGGCTCAGCCCCCTCACCTCAAGGCCCGATAGCCTTAGTGTTGCTATGCACGCTCCGTATGGGATCAGGTGGGCACTGAACTTCAGTTGAAATAACTTTGGCAAGTTCCTCTTCCTCCTGTCCCATCCTGCTTCTCTGAGTCCCCTAGAGGTTTTTCCAGGGAGTTCTGCCTTAGAAATCATTTGCACAAGAATCCCCTGTCATAGGCTCTAGCTAGGTAGGGCACCTGACCCCAAGATACTGGCCACTGAAGAATGCATAATATCATGAGAGAGAAGGGAGAAGAAGAGAGAAAGAGAGAGAGAGAGAGAGTCAGAGAGAGAGAGATCGCACATTTTAACCATCTGCCAAGCTTAGTGTAATGTCAGCTTACTACTATGGCAATCAGGTGAGAAGTTTAACACCTCCTCTTAGCTCTTCCCTTCCTTTCTCTAAGTGTTGCTGACCATGTGCACAGGGTAGGATGTCTAACCAAGTGATTCAGTAAAAGAGCTTAAGACAATCATACTCTTTTCCTGCTTGTAAGAGCCCAGGTCTGTTTTTGGCCTTATGCCTTATGAAGAGAAGGCTTTATACGAAACCAGCATGCTTTTTCCATGATGTGAAACATTAATTACTGACTCAGGGACCCAGGAGAGTATAGCCAGAAAATTCATTGAGCCTGCAGAAGTTTTCTTCAAGGAACCAGGGATTCACCGACATGCCCAATCCATTTAAGGGGACATTGGGAAAAGTGCTTGATGATTATATTACATGAGTCTTGCCTGTTTGGTTACTTGTTAACCTAAAATAAATGAAAGGACAAAAATTGAAAAGATTCTGACAAAGACAATAATCTTACGCCCCTTTCTTATGCAGAGGTCATAGGTCATAAACATTTTAATTAATATTGAGATTGATTCTTGGTGAGATATAACCTATCAAACACACAAGTCTCTATGCGTTGGTCATCCTGACAGCCCCGCAGATGTCTCTGACTGGGAACTCTGTAGTTTCTGTTCCTGATTTTGAGGAATAATTAACAGATACAATTGCATATATTTAAATGTACAACATGATGATTTGATTTACATAGACATTATGGAATGATTACCAAGATCAAGGTTATTAACACATTCACCACCTCACATTGTTAAATCTGTGTGTGTGTGTGTATGTGTGTGTGTGTGTGTGTGTGGTGTGTGTGTGATGAGAATGCGTAAGATCTGCTCAGCAACTTTCATGTACCCGATGCTGTGTTGTTAACTTAGTCCCTGATGGGGCGCACTGAGCTGCTTTCTTCTGGACCACAGCCAGATCTCTTCCCTTCTCTTCACAGCACAACAAATACCTGGATATGCTTGGAAAGGAAGAGCAGGGTATATATAATCCATAATGTCCTTGTTTTATGAAAACTCCAATGATGGGAGAGACAAGGAGACACAGGTTAGAGCATGGGACTAAATAGAACAGAATCAAATTTAGAATTGCCTTCAGTTACTGGAAAGACCTCAGCTTGACTCTTTTAAATACCTAAATACCCACTATCAGTTTTTTAATTTCTAACACCCCCAAAATGTGTAGTTCTAATGCAATATAGAGGTAATAAAGTAATTGTTGTGAACTGACTGCCTGGGTGATCTTGAAAAATTTACTTAGTCTCTCGGAGCCTCAAGTTCCCTCATCTGTTCAATGGAAAAGTACTAATTAATATCTATAACACCTAAAATGTGTCTGACACAGTAAATATTCAGTAACTGTTAATCATTAGGGTACGCTAAACTCTGGAAGAGTTGGTTGAGAAACCAAAATTACTTCATTAGTTAAGATAAGATGAACATCATAATGCCAGTAAAAATTTCAGTGGTCTAATATTTCAAATCCTGACATTAAATAATTATTGGTTTCAAGTGCTGAGGTTATGTTTTTATATATGACAACATCACTTAACTCAAATTAAATCAGTAAAAATTTGAGTTCCTAGGCTATGCAACACAAAAGTAAAAAATTCAATTCTCATTTTATAGACACACACACACACACACATGCACACACACAATAGATATATATGTTCTTTTCTTTCTCTTGCTTGATTAGGATTATTCATTAATGTGATATAGAAGGTCAGTGGTCACTATTTTTTGGCATCAAGGGGTGTTTTCACTTTAGCAAGGGACCAATATGAAGTTTCATTCTAAGGACTTTAGGTGGTTTTTTCCTGTTGCCCTGGGGACATGTAGCAATTCTGCCTAAGTCTCCAACATGTGTGATTGGGATGCATTATGGGAGGGAGGGGTGATAATGAAAAAGTCTTGAGAGCTGGACCAGATTCTCCAGCTCTTATCTCAGAGAGGAAATTCCTTATAAGTCAAGGACCTGGCTATGTTGAAAATAATTTGTTATTTGTCTGACACTGTACATAATCCTAAATGCTTAGGAGCAGAGGCTTTGGTGGTAGGCATACTTGGTTTCTCTTCTTTTTTTTTTTTTAAGATTTTATTTATTCATTATAGAGAGGGAAGAGAGAGAGAGAGAGAGAGAGAGAGAGAGAGAAGGGGGGAGGAGCAGGAAGCATCAACTCCCATATGTGCCTTGACCAGGCAAGCCCAGGGTTTTGAACCGGCAACCTTAGCATTTCCAGGTTGATGCTTTATCCACTGCGCCACCACAGGTCAGGCCATACTTGGTTTCAACTGTAGCTCTGTTAATCCTACCAGTGTGATTTTGGACAGTGTCAGTTTCCTCATCCATAAAATGGAAATAGTAGTATTTATCCCATAAGACAGTTATGAAGATTAAATGAGCGAATGCATATAACACATTTGGTCCTGGATTTGGCATATGATAGCACTAGGATAGTTAATGTTGGAATTTTCTGATTCAGAACCATTTCAATTTACCATGAATGACAAAGTATAATTTAAGGGTTGCCAAAGGGTTGGAGAGCTATTTAATATCCAAACAATGATATCACTGATAATTCCTAACTAAGTTGAGGTCAACAAACATGTTTTCCTAGAACAGAACTCTGATGGAATACAGAAGCCAGAACTTGCACAAAAATTTTCGTTTTTTTCATTTATGCTTTCAAAAAATATTTTTGGCCTTACCAGGCAGTGGCGCAGTGGAGACCCAGGTTTGAGACCCCGAGGTTGCCAGCTTGAGCACAGGCTCATCTGGTTTGAGCAAGGCTCACCAGCTTAAGCCCAAGGTCACTGACTTGAGCAAGGGGTCACTTGGTCTGCTGTAGCCCCTCAGTCAAGGCACATATTAGAAAACAATCAGTGAACAACTAAGGTGCCGCAACGAAGAATTGATGCTTCTCTCTCTCTCCCTTCCTGTCTGTCTGTCCCTATCTGTCTCTCTGTCTAACTCTGTCACACACTAAAAAATTATTTTTGGAGCATCTATTATTATGGGGAGCTAGGTATACCACCAGTTCATATCTTACTGTTTGTCTTGTACTTAACCATGATTTTGATTCAACACTTTAGGCACTTCAGTCATTTCTAAAATAGAGAATTGTGGAGCATAAATACATTTCTTCATTTCCAATCACATATGCTAAGTCATCACAACATTATTTTTAAAAACTCTAACTTTTTCACTGGAACAGTGACTTAATATTATGAGTCTGAACCAAGACAAGTACAGAATTTAGTGATTTTGAACCATTGTGCCATTATTTTTATTTTTCCACAGTCACCATTAAGAAGTCATTCAAATGTCATGGTAGAAATAAATCATTGGAGTAGGGTGGAGAATTATTTTTTTATTATAGAAATAACTGTATTGAACTGGATGTTTAGGCAGAGTCTAAGGCAGGTTGCCCAACTTCTTGAGTCTCTTATCTATCAAATGCTGTGTTACACATGCTGTCAAGCCTGTAGATTCTTCTAGACACAGATGTTCACATGTGTTACTGCATCTTCATTTAATGAGGAAAAAATATGTATTTCGATAGATTGCTTGATTGATCAAGTGACAGATTAATTAATAAATCTGGGGGGAAAAAAGGGATGGAATCTTACAAACAAAACCTAGTCATGAGATTTCTTAAAATAAAGATTCCTAAATCCCTCTTTCCTTGACATTTGCTTCTGGTGTGTGCTAATCCTGATGTCTATGATTAAAGCCCGTCTTCTTCTCTTTTCCTTTTTGGAAATGAAAACTGGTACAAGATTCCTGCTTCTCTGTCAATAATGTTTGGAATAAGTGCTCTGTCTCTTGATTAAATGCTTTCGTCAGATAGCAGCACTTAAAAATGATAGAGCTGGCTGTTATATAATTGGCCCCAATCCCATCTTGTGCCCCTTCTGCTGATGTAGCAAAACAAACCTACGCAAATATGGAAGAAATTACCCACAGTAGATACCAACCCCCATGCCACACAATAGAATGCACTGTTGTACCTCCACTCAAGATTTAAATACTGAACATTCTTTCATCAGGGCCTGTGTGTTAATTGCCATGCCATTGTGTTTTGTTTGCTATTTAAAAAAATGTTTTTGTAATAAGTTTCACTGTACGTGGTCGGCGTCATTCCCTTTGAAGCTTTTGGTTTTCCCTGCAGAAATGGAAGACGGGATGATGATTACACTTCAGCTTCTTTCCATTTTTCCTTCTGTGGTTTAGTCTAATCTCCTCACCTTTTTGTTGTTGTTGATTTTTTAAGACATTCAAATAGTAGGTTATATGATTGAAACTGTTGGCCATTTGACTGTGTAGTCTGCACTTTCATGAAGCTTTTGTCTACACCCCTCCCCGGTACAATCACAAAATCTCATTGTTTCTCTTTTGTCTTTGAAAGAATTAAAAGTACATGTTCTCAAATTAATGAAAACCTTAAAATCAGATTAAATGTATTTTAAGGAAAACAATTTGTATTGCTATAAATTTATGGTTATTCTGCCTTCTCTGCATTGTTATTACTTGCGGGCTCTCTTTCCCTCTAAGATAGAGGTATTTCTGCACAAGATCATCCAAAAAGTACAGCATGTCTAATCACTGGGACACAAAAGAGTTTAAGTTATGAAATGTTTGATTAATAGAGAAAAGAGGCAAGGCAAAGGGTCTTGTATTCAAAGAGAAAAATTGTCCCTAACAGTGTAAAATTAGAGCTTGAACATTTTGGAATCAAACAAAACAGAAATAAAATTAATATTTATGTAGGCTTAAGCATCCTACAACCCAATTACGTAACAGGGACAAAATAAGGTAACCCTGCTGTAACATCTTGTAAAAGAAGTGAAGTTATATAATTAGACTGCATTTATCAAGTGGCACATTCCTCCTACACGAGCTCTGAAGAAAGAGGAAGGAGGTGGGCAGGGAAGGATTTCTAAGGAATAATGACTAAGAGCAGTTTGATATGTGCATTAGTATCATCCTTTCAGTTATTTTTTTTTAAGTATCATGCATATCACTCAGATGCCTAATGGCCGACAGTTTTATTGTTTAAAGACTTGATCAAACCAGTCTTTGGGGCAAAAATAAAAGCTTATTGCTTTGGGTAATAGCTAATGCTCACCCTTTAAGAACTGAGTAAGAAAAGAAGGCAAGAACCACTAAAGAAGAACATATTTATTTGAATAGATTGTTTTCAGTAGTTCTAAGTAGAGTTGTTAGTAGGTATAGAGACAGCATGCCCCTTGTGCCTTGAGCTGTAGAAACCAAAAGACTGGCTTAATAGAATACTTTATTATTAGTGTTAGAGGTAATGCAGTATTTTTTGTTAGTTCATTGGTGTCATGGGAAGGTACAAAAGAGGAAGAAAAAGAAAGACAATAATAGGGGCTTTGTTATGATAATCAGTGGGTATGGTAGGGCCAGGCAAAACAGCAGAATCATTCCAACCACCATGATTAATTACAATTGTTTCTATTTCTCTTAATCAACAACAGACTTAAAACGTTTCTCACTTCTGTGCTATTAAATCTGAAATTACAGTAACTCCCGAGGAAAAACTGTATTTTTTGGTCCTTCAGTACACCCAGATTGGGAAATAAAACCATGAATTTCTTTTTCAGATTGTTTTCTACTATTTGCTTCAACATTGGAGTTTGTTGACTGTGGTGAATCAGCCAGGACTATGTGCGCAGGCCAATTCTATCAGACACCAGACGTTTGGTGCCTTTGGCTTGTTTTAAACTTGGGTGACAACTTTTAGTTAGAGAAATAAAAAAAAAAAGTAAAGTCCCCACTAAATTAAATGGCATCATTGAAACTGGTAAAATTGTCACCATGACATAGCTACTCAGCTACCATTAGCATTTGTGCTTCTTCCGAATGTCAAACATCTGGTGATGAAGAGAGAATGCTTGTGGTGAGTTCCCTGTTTTCAATTGAATTATTGAGTCAGCGGTAGAATTTTGAAACTAAAAGAACAAATAAGAGTTAAGCAGTGATCTTAAACATGTAACACCACATCCTGAAACATGGGCTGATCCCTGTTAAAGATGTAGCAATAAATTGAAAACAAAGATCATCAAACAGATGAGAAAAATTTCCATGAATTCCACCCTTTTGAAATGGCCATTATTAATATTGGGTGAACAAACTTTTAATAAGGCAGGCTGGCACATAACCAAACCCAAAGACATGTGGTGGCTCTTTGAATCATTTCATCGTGTTTATCTCACTTTATGATTTGGCTTTTTATTTCATTAATATTAGCTAACAACTTACTTTTGGGTCTAGTGGACTTAAATGTTCATGTCTCCAAAATTGAAATTTGTCAGAGTCAGTTGCTTTTTAAACTTATTTCTGGTTGTTAATTTTACTTGCTGTAAAATAGAGACTATATTTTATGCGTATGTCATTTGGCAGCATAATTTGCTTCTAAATATTTATGGTGGAAAATAAATCACTAATTTGGTGTAACCTCAGTAGGCACTAAATCAGTGAAATGCTACCACTTTGCTGCTTCAGAACATTCATTCTAAGAATGTTCATGAACAGGCAGCCTCTCATTGGCTGAAGTGAGTTGAAGAACTCCCTGCCGTGCGGTCCCTCGGATATGGATTATTCAAAGCTCCTTTAAAATATTGGATTGTAGAGTAGTAAGAATTTTCCTTTATTTCAAGAAGTTGATTCACACAGTATACTTCAAAGACATTACTTTTCTATATGGATTATTTTTTATTTTTATTTTTTGTACTTTTCTGAAGCTGGAAACGGGGAGAGACAGTCAGACTCCCGCATGCATCCAACCGGGATCCACCCCTCACGCCCACCAGGGGCGAAGCTCTGCCCACCAGGGGGCGATGCTCTGCCCCTCCGGGGCGTCGCTTTGCCACGACCAGAGCCACTCTAGCGCCTGGGGCAGAGGCCAAGGAGCCATCCCCAGCGCCCGGGCCATCCCCGCTCCAATGGAGCTTTTGCTGCGGGAGGGGAAGAGAGAGACAGAGAGGAAGGAGGGGGTGGGGGTGGAGAAGCAAATGGGCGCTTCTCCTATGTGCCCTGGCCGGGAATCGAACCCGGGTCCCCCACACACCAGGCCGACGCTCTACCGCTGAGCCACCCGGCCAGGGCCTATATGGATTATTTTTAAAAAATAAAGTAAGAAAATAAATTGTTTCTAAAATGGGGATATTGTAACTATGATGGGCACTAGCGTGAGACTGCTCTGGGTTCTGATATGAACTTGTCTGTTCAAGGTGTACTTGGGCAAAGCTGCTTCCTGATCTGTGATGTTCGGATGGCAATTGTTCATAGAGGTGACAATATAGAAGATGCAAATGTATCTCCATATAGAAACTGTTGAAAACAATAGAAAGGGAACTACAAGAGAAAAATCATGGTATTTGTTTAGGTGATGTAATGAATGAGGACAGGAAAAACTGATTGAAACTTTCAATATAAGAATTTATTTTAAAGGATGAATTTCCAGTGTTAACAACTTTCCATATTTGCTTTTTGTCTTTTTTTTTTTTAAGTCTCACATTGTTGTTTTTTTAGTGAGAGAGATAGAGACAGAGAGAGGGACAGACAGGCAGGAAGGGAGAAAAATGAGAAGCAGCAATTCTTCATGTGGCTCCTTAGTTGTTCATTGACTGCTTTCTCATATGTGCCTTGACGGAGGGGGGGGGGGGGGCTACAGCAGAGCAAGTGACCTCTTGCTCAAGCCAGCCACCATGGAGTCATGTCTGTGATCCCATGCTCAAGCTTAAGCCAGCAACCCCACAGTGAAGCTGCTGAACCCGTGCTCAAGCCAGTGACCTCGGAATTTCAAACCTGGGTCCTCCACGTCCCAGTCTAATGCTCTATCCACTGTGAAACCACCTGGTCAGGCAAGTCTCACATTGTTTTGTAATATACAGACATGTAGATATGTATGTTTATATGTATGTTTGCATGTTAACTAATAAAAAGCACAAGAATGAAAGTTTTATTTGAAAAATCACCTGAAATCCTACCACTCAGAAATAACTATCATTAACATTGGGTTCATGTCATCCCAAATATACTTCTAAGCACATATGCAAATATAAATGTAGATGAAAAGATTAAAATAGCTTTGTAAAAATAGGATCATTCTGTAGATACTATTTTAAAAATTTCAGTTTTGTATTGCTTGGCTCTCTATGAAGTAAATCTTTTTTTTTCCCCCACCTGCCTCTGTCTTAATTTTAGTTACTTGTATTATTATTTTTACATTGTGCCTGCTTAAAACATTCACATTATCCTAAAATCATATTTCCTTACTTGATTAGTACTAGCACTATATTTCAATGAAATCAGCCTTCTCCATCCACAATCCACCAAGGCTTTTTATTCCTAACATATCTTGTTTTCTCTTTATGTTAGCTGTTTCTACATCAGGGTCCATTTAAAAATATTTTTAGAAAGGGCTCATAGGTGTGTGTATTTCTTGAGGTCTTCAGTGTTTGCCAATGTTATCTGAGTAATGCTTTAGTGCAGTGCCCCATTCTTGGGTCACAATTGTAGCCATTTCTCCATGGTCTTATGGCGTTACGGCTAAGGAGCAGTAGAGACTGTTTGCCGTGGCGTCCTCCTGAACCCGTGTGTGTGTGTGTGTGTGTGTGTGTGTGTGTGTATCTTTAAGTCCCTGTCTATCATTTATTTCAATTCCATACCTTTTCCTGTTCGAGACCTGTTTCTGTGCAGTCTTAGGAGAATCTGATCTTACCCAGTGATGGGTTATTTCCCATTGTGCTTGGTTGGATGCTCTAAGAATTATTTTTTTTATTAATCTCTAGGCTGGGATATTTTGCATAGTTGCTTTGGCCTTTTTTTCATCTCTCTTGAATGGCCCTTTTCAAACATTCTGTTTTTTCCAGTAAAATATTGGTGACTTCTTGACTTTACTCCTTTATCTTAGAGCAGAGTGTTTTTCCTTTTCATCTATGGATTTGAGAGCTGAGTGTTTTGAGTTCTTTCTGTTTCTCTTTAGAGAGAAGGTTGAAGGGAGTTTGAATTTATATGCTTGAATATTTAGATTTTTTTCTAAAGATATCAGTGTTTATAAATATTTTGTACCTCTCTAAGATCCTTAACTTAGAGATACAACAAATATTTTAAGGTTATTAATAATTTCAGAAAGCTGGTATAAAGTTATGCTTCCATAGTTTATGTCTTAGAGTGACCATTCCATCAAACTTTTCCCATTACTAAAAAGTTTAAATTTTAAGATGATTTATCATTTGATAATTAAAAAGTGGTTTGCTATTATTGTTTTAATTTCAATTTCCTTGATAGTGAACATTGAAAATTAAAATTTTTTTCTTGGTGTATTTGCATTTAATTTAAATTTCCTTTATCTGACCTTTATCTCTTTTCCTCTTTTATTAATTTATGAAAGCTCTTTCTATGATAAGGATATTAACATTTTGTCTTTAAATATTTTCAAATATTTTCCCAGTTTGTAGCTAGTCTGTTTCAATAAATATTCATGTTCTTAGATATATTTGCTTTGTTACTGTATTTACAACAACTATTTCATTTGGATATAGTAAGCTGTCAATAAATGTTCAATTGACGAGAGATTGAAAGAGTGAACAATTAGATTTATTACCACATTTTACTGTGCTTAATGCTTATTGCTACTTTTTCTTCTTTTAATCAGGATCTGCCATTCAGAAGCTCTCATTTCGAGTTGTATCTTGATTGACTAGACGATACATTTTAGTGATGCTTTTGAGAAAGATTTTATACTAATTATTTTGCTTGATGTATATCAAAATCACCTTCTGTTGACCTTACTCAAGTACTTGCATGATTGCATACCAACCCCTTTTTACTGATACTTTACTTTAAGACTGTTTAGACCTTCCTTTACCTACTAGCATGTGAAAGGAGGGTGAGGGTAGCCTGATTGTTATTTCTCTGTAAGAGATTGTTGCTGTTTTTATCTTCATGAAAGCTCAAAGGACTTTTTTTCTCTCCTATTGAAATACTAAAAACAAATTCAGCTCATTATAACAGGTAGGCACATTGATAATGGTTTATTATAGTATTAGCCTGGAATCTCAGGACTTACGTTAGACAGATTTAGAAATATTTCCTTCTACTCTGGTCTTACTTCTTGTTGCTCCGGGGTCTGACTGACCTTATCCTCTGGGGCATCATTTTGCACTATTTAGATTTGCTTTTTATATAAATTATCTGCTCTTTCATTGCTTTTTTTCCCCTTTTTTCTTCATTTTGGGAATGTTTCAAAAGGTTTGTTCATGCACCAGTGGTTTGCTTTTTCTGTTCTGACAATCAGGTACCCTATTTCTAGTAAAGATTTTAACTTTACTGTGTTATTTTTCTGTCTTGACATTGTCTTCTTAGCCTGTCCAGCACTTGTTTTGTTCCTGCGCTGTCTTAGCTCCTGTTTTATCTCATTCTCTGGCCTTATCTTCTTCTTGTTTTTATAGTTCTTGTTCAAGAAATTTTATTGAACCTATAAAGGAGCTGCTTCACTTGTGTTTGCTCTAGTAAACATTTCCCCAAATGTGTGCTGCTCCTTGTTTTTTTTTTTAATATGGAGCAATAGCTTTAGGGCTCAAACTTTTAAACCCTTTAAATTCCTTTTTTTTTCATGTTTAGCATTTGGGTTTTATTTTATTTTATTGATTTCAAAATGGGTTCTTTCTCTTTTATTATTTTTAATTGAATTTATTGGGGTGACATTGGCTAAGAGTTATATAGGTTTCAGGTATAAAATTCTATAACACATCATTTGTCCATTTCATTGTGTGCTCACCACCTGAGTCAAGTCTCCTTCCATCACCATGTACCCCGCCTTTACCCTGTCTGCCTCCCCCACCCCCTTTCCTTCTGGTAATCACCATACTGCTGTCTGTGTCTGAGTTTTTTCCTGGGCTCATTCCCTTCACCTTTTTCACTCAGCCCCCAATCTCCTACCCCTCTGACAGCTGTCAGTCTATTCTTGATATCTATTTAATATTTGTTCATCCTTGAACAAAGAGTAATCTATGATGTAGAACTGATGTTTTCCCATAACCATGAAATGATGGTGGTTGGATTCTTGGATTCCTTCATTTCTCTGTATTTAAAAGACATTGTATTTTTAGGAATCCCTCTTTGGATATTATAGCAATATATTTATGTTGCTACTTCAATGATACAGGTGCATGGAAGGCATGGTGGTTTTCTGTACATAACTTTTTTGGGAGCCTGGCCACTTTATCAGATACACAGTGTGATTATGCATGACCAGCTGCATTATTGAAATGCACTCCAATTCAGAAAGATCAAAAGTTTGCAGCCCTGGCCGGTTGGCTCAGCGGTAGAGCGTCGGCCTAGCGTGCGGAGGACCCGGGTTCGATTCCCGGCCAGGGCACATAGGAGAAGCGCCCATTTGCTTCTCCACCCCTCCGCCGCGCTTTCCTCTCTGTCTCTCTCTTCCCCTCCCGCAGCCAAGGCTCCATTGGAGCAAAGATGGCCCGGGCGCTGGGGATGGCTCTGTGGCCTCCGCCTCAGGCGCTAGAGTGGCTCTGGTCGCAACATGGCGACACCCAGGATGGGCAGAGCATCGCCCCCTGGTGGGCAGAGCATCGCCCCTGGTGGGCGTGCCGGGTGGATCCCGGTCGGGCGCATGCGGGAGTCTGTCTGACTGTCTCTCCCCGTTTCCAGCTTCAGAAAAATGAAAAAAAAAAAAAAAAAAAAAAAAAAAAAAAAAAAAAAAAAGTTTGCTTGGGTAGCTGCTTCATACCACTGGGGCCTCTTCACTGGGGCAGCTACTGCCATGGCCTCCTTACCTCTACCTATCAACTGTGGAGCGGGGGTTCCTAGGATGCTGCAAAGATTGCATTCAGTCATTCTGTATTTCTCAAGATGGTGGTGTGCAAGGCAGCCCTTGGGATTTCCTGTTAATCGATTTCCCTTCTCATTAATGCATAGCAGAAGCTTGCTGTTGAATATTGCTGGTATTATAGGCCTGAGATATTATTCCCTGTATATTATAGTCTCTTAGTCATTTTAGAATGTATCTGAGAGGCATAGCATAAGATGGTTAGATACGTTTTTTTAGGCTGCTATCTTGTGTGTAAGAGCCAAGGTTTTATTAATGCCATGAACTTAGACTATCTATGCTATTCTGATCCCCATAATAGTATATAATGGTCATATTTTTATATTATTAGGTATTCTGGCAAAATGACTTTAAGATGTCCTCCTAGTCCATAGAAATAATCATACATTATTTTTCTACTTCCTCTTGTTGTTTGGCCCCTCCTACTCATGACAGTCAGTTTGTTGAGGTTGGCCCCAAAATAGACCTATAGTTTTCCAGGTGAGGTGGCTCACTTGGGTAAAGGCAATGTTCAGAAAGGGCCGCTCTGAGCTGTTAGCAGCCAATACCCTCAGGAGCTGGTGGGGATTGGCCAGGGTGCCCACAGCAGCTAATGCAGGAATCTGGTGCATTCTCCTCCATATGTGTTGGGTGTGTCTGCCCTTTGCCCATTTTCCCCTTTGGTATTTAATTGTAAATTATTGAATAAATAGCTCTTCAGTGTTTATTTTATGTCAGAGCTCTGGACTATTTCTAAGAGATTTCCTTCAATGAAACCCAAGAGATTGACATGTATGTCAGAACTCTTTATATTCAGGAAAGCTATTCTTTACAATAAGACCATTATCTTTTTATCTGTTATGTTTGTAAGAAAATAACTCCCTAGTGTTTTCCTTTTTCCATGTAACTATCTATTTTGGATAGTTTGACCTGAAGAAGTTGAAAATACTTTAAATGTTGAAATAATCAGTGGGTTTTAATATTCCATTTGTTTTATGTCTTAAAAAAAAACCACCCACATCATCTGTAAAGCTGATACTTAGAGCCATATTTTTATCTTTTATTTCAATATTTAACTTTTTTATTCTAATAGGAATTTACAATATTTTGAATTTTCATAATAGGTGAAATTCAAATTCTTTTTCCAGAAAACAGCTATTATAATACTACTTAAAAAATATTTCTTACCTGTTCACATGTGGCTTTCTTCAGCCTATACCCCAAGAGATCACACTTCAATTTTAAATATATATATATATGCACACATACATAATATAAATATATATTTATGTATGCATGTATTTGTATGATACTACATAAAATACTGTTAAATAATATAAATGATATATTGTTTTGTTATATATGATATAATATTTGATAGGCTATGTAAATATAAATCAATATACTTCTATATATATATATTTGGCACAGTGTTATTGGTATTAGGGATATTTAATAATTTAAACTTTGTGATTAGAATGAAGAAGGAGACAAGATGTCACCATCTTATTGATGAGAACTGCCACCCAAAATACTTCCTTCTTTTTCCAGGAACCTTGCTGGGCAAATGGGGGAGGGACAGAGCACCAGATGGTGCCTGTGGTTTCATGTTGATGATTCCTACAGGGACGGAAAGCAATTACTCAGTACCGATCCCCTGGGAGGCTGTCGACAAGACAAGCATGTTCTCTGCATTCATCTCTACAAGGTGTAATAATTAAGCCAACACAATCATAGCATCTGCCTGATGGATGTACAAAGACTCAGTATGGACCCACTTGGCTTGTTCATCACCTCATCATTTACACAGACTAGTAATTGGTCAAGGAATTTATGGCATTTACATGGTATGATGATCTTTGTTTCCATACTGCCTCAATAACCAGTGAAGCTTAAGCATCGAGGGTTCAGGCTGTTTTTACTCATGCACCCCTTTAGGAAAAGACTTTAGATGTTTTCATCGAGAAGAGGTACATGCTGCATTTGGTCACTTTAAAGCTTCTAGTTGGCAGTGGCTTATTAAGTGCACTATAAACGACAGGATTTCTCTTTTCGAGATGTAACTGTCGGTTGTGTGTGACTCAGTCTAGTGGCCAGTAAGCTGGACAGCGCCTCCCGACCAGAGCACTGGAAATCCATGGCAGATCTTGCAGTCTGTGTCTTAGGATGGTCCTCCCACCTCCAGCACTGTCTTCCCATGAGGAGGCAATGACAAATGGAAATGGGGTTCTGCTGCCCTGCTTCCTGTCCTGGAGGGGTCTGGAGGCTCCTGGGCAATGAGAAGAGGCTGGCAGGGAAAGAATTCTGGAGAGAAAAGTGATTGTCTTATGCCGGATTGCTCAGAAGCAGAGATGGGGATTCTGGCGCAAGTGGTTTATTGAGGGAATGCTCTCAGGATAAAGTGAGTGAAGACATCATTAGACTAGACTAGGCCTGGAAGGAAAGCAAAGGCAGAGTGTGAGACCTCACCCTCAGGCTGGTCCCATGGGACACTGTGGAGTAGGAACTGTACCACAGGCACTCCTGTGTGTTGTTGCCTGCCAGGGGCTTCCCCCACCCCGGCTGGGTGCATGACCTCTCAGCCACCTCCAGCCATGGCTGTGCTCTTCCACCCAGGACAGGTGTCCTGAGATGAGTGCAGGTGGGAGCTGTTAACCAATCAACACCCGCAGCGTTGGTGTGATGGAGAACCAGCCCAGGGAAGAGGACCTGAGTGGGCACCAAAAGCATCAGCTCCAGTTACCGACTGTACCTCCCTCTCCCTGCCTCCAGCAGCTATTCTATTACCCTCTTACTCTCTGTTATTCCCACTATTATTACTCTTATCGCTAGCTGGAAATATCTGATATATTTATATATTTATTGCTTATTATCTGTCCCTTCTCCACTGGATTGCATAAGTCCTGTATCTCATCAATACTGTATCACTGGCTTTTAAAATAGTGCCTGGCATGTAGTAGGTACTCAGGACATCAATTTTGGAATGCATGAATGAATGACCATGGGCAGGGTGAGGTCAGAAGGCGAAGAGGCCCTTTTGGGACATCGGGTATCTGAGTAGTACCAATGTCCTGTTCAGGTTTTCTCAGTGTGGCTGTTTAGTCCTGGGTTCCCCTCCCCCAAATCCAGCATGCTTCACTCCTAATCTGTCCCCACCTTCAGAAGATAGTCCTTGGGTTACTTTTCCAAGGAACAGGAGTGTCCAGAAGTTTTCTCATGGGGAGGTCTTCCACCAGTGGTTGACTGGGGTGTGATTGTGAATGTCTAACCCCCGTGCCCCGAGGCTAGAAACACTGATATGATTGGTGCTTGCATTCCCTATGGCAGTGGTCCCCAACCCCCAGGCCACAGACTGGTATTAGTCCATGGACCATTTGGTACTGGTCCGCAGAGAAAGAATAAATAACTTACATTATTTCTGTTTTATTTATATTTAAGTCTGAATGATGTTTTGTTTTTAAAAAATGACCAGATTCTCTCTGTTACATCCGTCTAAGACTTACTCTTGATACTTGTCTCGGTCACGTGATACATTTATCCATCCCACCCTACAGGCCGGTCCATGAAAATATTTTCTGACATTAAACTGGTCCGTGGCCCCAAAAAGGTTGGGGACCACTGCCCTACGGCACCAGGCTGAGACCAGGGCTCTGCCTGAGAGCTTTGGCCTCTTTCTCTTCCCTGTTCACTTTGTTCCCCCCTCTCCACTGTCTGCTCTTCCTCTAGCCCCTCGCTCATCAATCACATGCTCATGCACCTTCCCCTCCAGGGCCTGCTTCTGGGAAATCGGATCTGTGACACCATCTAGGACCTTAACAAAGACAGGAATCAAACAACTACCAAATCACATATAAGAGTCTGACTGTGGTCGATGCCATGGAAAAATGAGGGATTTCCTGGGGAAGTGTCACATTAGCTGAGATAATAATAGCTACACTTGACAGGGCATTTCCAGCCTAGGTGCTCTGCTTTGAGCACTTGACAGGTGTGAAGTCAGCGCTCCCCGGGCTTTCATGTATACACAGAGCCCCTGAGCATCTTCTTAAAGGCAGACTGGCTCAGGGAGTCTGGTGTCGGCCCGAGGAACACTTCCCCTCGGCTCCCCTCAAGCCCCTACATCGCACCAGGAATGCTGAGTAGCAAGAGGTTAACGCATTATTTCCCATAACAGCTCTACAATGTCAATTCTATTGTTACTTGCATTGTACAGGTGAGGAAACTGAAGTACATAGAAGTTAAGTACTTCACTTAAAATTACACAGCTGGTTATAGCTGGAACCAGGATTTGAACCCAGAAGCCTACCTCCCAAATATGCCATCTTTTTTCTTTTTCTTTTTTAAGAGAGAGAGAGAGGACAAACAGGAACAGAGAGAGAGATGAGAAGCAACAACTTATAGTTGTGACACCTTAGTTGTTTATTGATTGCTTTCTCATACGTGCCTTGACTGGGGGGTGGAGGGGGCGGCTCCAGCCAAGGCAGTGACCCTTTTCTCAAGCCAGCAACCTTGGACTCAAGCCAGTGACCTTTGGGCTCAAGACAGCAACTGTGAGGTCAGGTCTATGATCCCTTGCTCAAGCTGGTAACCTGCACACTCAAGCTGTTGAGCCTGCGCTCAAGGTGATGACCTTGGGGTTTTGGACCTGGGTCCACTGTATTCAAGGCTGATGCTCCATCCTCTGTGCCACCACCTGGTCAGGCCCAAATGTACCATCTTAAATGCTATGAAGGAAGGTCTCTGTAGGAAGGTGAAGTTACAAACGGGGTTGATCACGCCCGTCAGCAGCAACAGCATGCCACTGTGGTTGACTTCAAGGTGGTAAGTCCTCAGTGCTGCCCCAGAGCCGCTGAGGATGTGCTCCCTAGTTCTCAGGGACTGTTCTGCCATCAGTGTCTTTATTCCGGGCTCCCTCGACTTCCAGCCACGCGGCTGCTGTGTCCTGACAGTGTTTCCCAACTGCTTGGAAATATCTAATGAGTTAGTACTGGTGCCTAAGAGAAGAGAGTGACAGCAGTTATAATTTTTCAGAGATCATTTGATTTTTCTTTTGTGACTTTGTAACATGTGAAACAACAGGGAACCAGAGATTTATAACCTGATTCATTCTAATTGATTTTTTGGCTTCCCCGAGTCTAATTAATTTTTCCTGTGAACCCTAAAAGAGTGTAGTAGGCTTTCTGAAAGCTGTTAGAAAGCAGTTTCATCACAGTTTATGAAAAATTGAGGCCTGGCTTATTTTTGGTAGGTAAATAGAAATTGATTTTGCTGTTGAGGTCTTGACAGGTGGGAGTAAAATTGACTCTCAATCTCAGCAGAGCATCTGAATGGCTCCGTCTTTGTGTCAGTCTCCACAGGAGTAGGCAGGCTCTGAGAGAAGGATTTCTGTGCAAGTAGTGCTTTGGAAGGTGCTGCCAGGAAGCCCAGCAAGGAATGAGGTGTGAGACAAGAAAGGGAGTCAGTCACATGAATGGAGCATTATTAAACCAGTTACGGCTTCTCTGGGAGGCAGTCTTGCATGTCAGAGTAATTCTACCCAAGGACCCAGTCAACTGGGGTGTTTATTTACTACTCTTTTCCCATCCATCTTGGTCAGTGAGCTGCCCCTTGTATGGGCTGTCAACTCCCCACCACTTCTGGGAATAGGCCGTGACAACCAGAGAAAACCCTCAGTCAAAGAAGTGCTTGTATTGGAGCTCCAGGCCTGGGCCTCCAGGGGAATGGTCAATGCCAAGGGGATTTGGACAGGTCCCCTGTAGCACCTGTTACAATGTCCATATGTAGTTGTGTGGCTTTGATCTTCTCTGTGAACCAGCAACTTTCCACCCCCTCCCAGCATCTTGCACCTAACCTTGCATAGAGCTTGTAAATAGACTACCTCTTCCGCCAACTTGGGGACATTTGACTAAGGCAATTGTCCATCTTACATTTTATGATATAGCACTGTGCCCAATTTAGAAGAATATAAACGAAATGAAAAATATTGATGCATTATGAAGACTATAAAGTGCTTTGGGATTTTGTTCATGATTTCATTTGGAATGCCCATCACGGGGACATAGCTTGGCATGAACCCTCAAGAGCAATTAAAAGCAAATGTCCGGCCAAACCGAAGATTGACTATAGAAGCCTCTGTGTTACAGTAATTTTTAATGGGCTGAAAAGTTAATCTTGAAAATGCAACCTTCATGTTTAGCATGGTCAGGATGGAAGGAGGAATGACAAGTTGTATTCCAGGCCAGCCAGAAGCGCCTTCAGCTCCTTCCCGGGATCTGCTGCCTCTATGTTGTCATTGCCTAGTTCTTCTGAGGACAGCACCCACGCTGTCCTCCCACCTACTGGCCAGGCTGCTCTTGCTCACCTGTGCGCCTGCTTCCAGCCTGTGGGAAGGAGAGCAGAGCAGAAACAAGGTGGTCACCGACTCCAGGCTCCAGGTTCAAGTAAGGCTTTCCCACCTGGGTCTGTTGTCCCAACTACAAAGCTACTTCCTCACTGAGGCCCGAGAGCAGCTAGCTAGTAACCTGTACTCCTCGACCATTGCCTTAGGAGTCACATGATTTTATAGACAGTGTGAACAGGAGAACGATTTCAAGACCTCTTCTAATTCACTCTTTGATATTATGAAATGTATATGTATGTTTGGGCACTTCATTACATAACTCACAGACACATTTTCATTTTCACTGTATTTTAATTAACAAAGCGTCATACTGACCATATGCCAGACACTGACCAATATCCTAAGCACTTGGCAAATTAACCTCCAACTTCACCATGCAGTACATGCTGTTTTATCCCATTTTATAGGTGTGCAGGTTGAAGCACTGGGAATTTAGCATGATGATGTTCTTATGAAAATATTAAGAGTGAGAAAATATATATGTGAATTAAAACTGACTCCTAGGTTAATCTTCTCCTCCTCCCTGTTCCTACCCCATATAGCTTTTAAGAATGAGGCCCTGGCCGGTTGGCTCAGCGGTAGAGCGTCAGCCTGGCGTGCGGGGGACCCGGGTTCGATTCCCGACCAGGGCACATAGGAGAAGCGTCCATTTGCTTCTCCACCCCCCCCCCTCCTCTCTGTCTCTCTCTTCCCCTCCTGCAGCCGAGGCTCCATTGGAGCAAAGATGGCCCGGGCACTGGGGATGGCTCCTTGGCCTCTGCCCCAGGCGCTAGAGTGGCTCTGGTCACGGCAGAGCGATCCCCCAGAGGGGCAGAGCATTGCCCCCTGGTGGGCAGAGCTTCGCCCCTGGTGGGCGTGCCAGGTGGATCCCGGTCGGGCGCATGCGGGAGTCTGTCTGACTGTCTCTCCCCGTTTCCAGCTTCAGAAAAATGAAAAAAAAAAAAAAAAAAAAAAAAAAAAAAAAAAAAAAAAAGTTTGCTTGGGTAGCTGCTTCATACCACTGGGGCCTCTTCACTGGGGCAGCTACTGCCATGGCCTCCTTACCTCTACCTATCAACTGTGGAGCGGGGGTTCCTAGGATGCTGCAAAGATTGCATTCAGTCATTCTGTATTTCTCAAGATGGTGGTGTGCAAGGCAGCCCTTGGGATTTCCTGTTAATCGATTTCCCTTCTCATTAATGCATAGCAGAAGCTTGCTGTTGAATATTGCTGGTATTATAGGCCTGAGATATTATTCCCTGTATATTATAGTCTCTTAGTCATTTTAGAATGTATCTGAGAGGCATAGCATAAGATGGTTAGATACGTTTTTTTAGGCTGCTATCTTGTGTGTAAGAGCCAAGGTTTTATTAATGCCATGAACTTAGACTATCTATGCTATTCTGATCCCCATAATAGTATATAATGGTCATATTTTTATATTATTAGGTATTCTGGCAAAATGACTTTAAGATGTCCTCCTAGTCCATAGAAATAATCATACATTATTTTTCTACTTCCTCTTGTTGTTTGGCCCCTCCTACTCATGACAGTCAGTTTGTTGAGGTTGGCCCCAAAATAGACCTATAGTTTTCCAGGTGAGGTGGCTCACTTGGGTAAAGGCAATGTTCAGAAAGGGCCGCTCTGAGCTGTTAGCAGCCAATACCCTCAGGAGCTGGTGGGGATTGGCCAGGGTGCCCACAGCAGCTAATGCAGGAATCTGGTGCATTCTCCTCCATATGTGTTGGGTGTGTCTGCCCTTTGCCCATTTTCCCCTTTGGTATTTAATTGTAAATTATTGAATAAATAGCTCTTCAGTGTTTATTTTATGTCAGAGCTCTGGACTATTTCTAAGAGATTTCCTTCAATGAAACCCAAGAGATTGACATGTATGTCAGAACTCTTTATATTCAGGAAAGCTATTCTTTACAATAAGACCATTATCTTTTTATCTGTTATGTTTGTAAGAAAATAACTCCCTAGTGTTTTCCTTTTTCCATGTAACTATCTATTTTGGATAGTTTGACCTGAAGAAGTTGAAAATACTTTAAATGTTGAAATAATCAGTGGGTTTTAATATTCCATTTGTTTTATGTCTTAAAAAAAAACCACCCACATCATCTGTAAAGCTGATACTTAGAGCCATATTTTTATCTTTTATTTCAATATTTAACTTTTTTATTCTAATAGGAATTTACAATATTTTGAATTTTCATAATAGGTGAAATTCAAATTCTTTTTCCAGAAAACAGCTATTATAATACTACTTAAAAAATATTTCTTACCTGTTCACATGTGGCTTTCTTCAGCCTATACCCCAAGAGATCACACTTCAATTTTAAATATATATATATATGCACACATACATAATATAAATATATATTTATGTATGCATGTATTTGTATGATACTACATAAAATACTGTTAAATAATATAAATGATATATTGTTTTGTTATATATGATATAATATTTGATAGGCTATGTAAATATAAATCAATATACTTCTATATATATATATTTGGCACAGTGTTATTGGTATTAGGGATATTTAATAATTTAAACTTTGTGATTAGAATGAAGAAGGAGACAAGATGTCACCATCTTATTGATGAGAACTGCCACCCAAAATACTTCCTTCTTTTTCCAGGAACCTTGCTGGGCAAATGGGGGAGGGACAGAGCACCAGATGGTGCCTGTGGTTTCATGTTGATGATTCCTACAGGGACGGAAAGCAATTACTCAGTACCGATCCCCTGGGAGGCTGTCGACAAGACAAGCATGTTCTCTGCATTCATCTCTACAAGGTGTAATAATTAAGCCAACACAATCATAGCATCTGCCTGATGGATGTACAAAGACTCAGTATGGACCCACTTGGCTTGTTCATCACCTCATCATTTACACAGACTAGTAATTGGTCAAGGAATTTATGGCATTTACATGGTATGATGATCTTTGTTTCCATACTGCCTCAATAACCAGTGAAGCTTAAGCATCGAGGGTTCAGGCTGTTTTTACTCATGCACCCCTTTAGGAAAAGACTTTAGATGTTTTCATCGAGAAGAGGTACATGCTGCATTTGGTCACTTTAAAGCTTCTAGTTGGCAGTGGCTTATTAAGTGCACTATAAACGACAGGATTTCTCTTTTCGAGATGTAACTGTCGGTTGTGTGTGACTCAGTCTAGTGGCCAGTAAGCTGGACAGCGCCTCCCGACCAGAGCACTGGAAATCCATGGCAGATCTTGCAGTCTGTGTCTTAGGATGGTCCTCCCACCTCCAGCACTGTCTTCCCATGAGGAGGCAATGACAAATGGAAATGGGGTTCTGCTGCCCTGCTTCCTGTCCTGGAGGGGTCTGGAGGCTCCTGGGCAATGAGAAGAGGCTGGCAGGGAAAGAATTCTGGAGAGAAAAGTGATTGTCTTATGCCGGATTGCTCAGAAGCAGAGATGGGGATTCTGGCGCAAGTGGTTTATTGAGGGAATGCTCTCAGGATAAAGTGAGTGAAGACATCATTAGACTAGACTAGGCCTGGAAGGAAAGCAAAGGCAGAGTGTGAGACCTCACCCTCAGGCTGGTCCCATGGGACACTGTGGAGTAGGAACTGTACCACAGGCACTCCTGTGTGTTGTTGCCTGCCAGGGGCTTCCCCCACCCCGGCTGGGTGCATGACCTCTCAGCCACCTCCAGCCATGGCTGTGCTCTTCCACCCAGGACAGGTGTCCTGAGATGAGTGCAGGTGGGAGCTGTTAACCAATCAACACCCGCAGCGTTGGTGTGATGGAGAACCAGCCCAGGGAAGAGGACCTGAGTGGGCACCAAAAGCATCAGCTCCAGTTACCGACTGTACCTCCCTCTCCCTGCCTCCAGCAGCTATTCTATTACCCTCTTACTCTCTGTTATTCCCACTATTATTACTCTTATCGCTAGCTGGAAATATCTGATATATTTATATATTTATTGCTTATTATCTGTCCCTTCTCCACTGGATTGCATAAGTCCTGTATCTCATCAATACTGTATCACTGGCTTTTAAAATAGTGCCTGGCATGTAGTAGGTACTCAGGACATCAATTTTGGAATGCATGAATGAATGACCATGGGCAGGGTGAGGTCAGAAGGCGAAGAGGCCCTTTTGGGACATCGGGTATCTGAGTAGTACCAATGTCCTGTTCAGGTTTTCTCAGTGTGGCTGTTTAGTCCTGGGTTCCCCTCCCCCAAATCCAGCATGCTTCACTCCTAATCTGTCCCCACCTTCAGAAGATAGTCCTTGGGTTACTTTTCCAAGGAACAGGAGTGTCCAGAAGTTTTCTCATGGGGAGGTCTTCCACCAGTGGTTGACTGGGGTGTGATTGTGAATGTCTAACCCCCGTGCCCCGAGGCTAGAAACACTGATATGATTGGTGCTTGCATTCCCTATGGCAGTGGTCCCCAACCCCCGGGCCACAGACTGGTATTAGTCCATGGACCATTTGGTACTGGTCCGCAGAGAAAGAATAAATAACTTACATTATTTCTGTTTTATTTATATTTAAGTCTGAATGATGTTTTGTTTTTAAAAAATGACCAGATTCTCTCTGTTACATCCGTCTAAGACTTACTCTTGATACTTGTCTCGGTCACGTGATACATTTATCCATCCCACCCTACAGGCCGGTCCATGAAAATATTTTCTGACATTAAACTGGTCCGTGGCCCCAAAAAGGTTGGGGACCACTGCCCTACGGCACCAGGCTGAGACCAGGGCTCTGCCTGAGAGCTTTGGCCTCTTTCTCTTCCCTGTTCACTTTGTTCCCCCCTCTCCACTGTCTGCTCTTCCTCTAGCCCCTCGCTCATCAATCACATGCTCATGCACCTTCCCCTCCAGGGCCTGCTTCTGGGAAATCGGATCTGTGACACCATCTAGGACCTTAACAAAGACAGGAATCAAACAACTACCAAATCACATATAAGAGTCTGACTGTGGTCGATGCCATGGAAAAATGAGGGATTTCCTGGGGAAGTGTCACATTAGCTGAGATAATAATAGCTACACTTGACAGGGCATTTCCAGCCTAGGTGCTCTGCTTTGAGCACTTGACAGGTGTGAAGTCAGCGCTCCCCGGGCTTTCATGTATACACAGAGCCCCTGAGCATCTTCTTAAAGGCAGACTGGCTCAGGGAGTCTGGTGTCGGCCCGAGGAACACTTCCCCTCGGCTCCCCTCAAGCCCCTACATCGCACCAGGAATGCTGAGTAGCAAGAGGTTAACGCATTATTTCCCATAACAGCTCTACAATGTCAATTCTATTGTTACTTGCATTGTACAGGTGAGGAAACTGAAGTACATAGAAGTTAAGTACTTCACTTAAAATTACACAGCTGGTTATAGCTGGAACCAGGATTTGAACCCAGAAGCCTACCTCCCAAATATGCCATCTTTTTTCTTTTTCTTTTTTAAGAGAGAGAGAGAGGACAAACAGGAACAGAGAGAGAGATGAGAAGCAACAACTTATAGTTGTGACACCTTAGTTGTTTATTGATTGCTTTCTCATACGTGCCTTGACTGGGGGGTGGAGGGGGCAGCTCCAGCCAAGGCAGTGACCCTTTTCTCAAGCCAGCAACCTTGGACTCAAGCCAGTGACCTTTGGGCTCAAGACAGCAACTGTGAGGTCAGGTCTATGATCCCTTGCTCAAGCTGGTAACCTGCACACTCAAGCTGTTGAGCCTGTGCTCAAGGTGATGACCTTGGGGTTTTGGACCTGGGTCCACTGTATTCAAGGCTGATGCTCCATCCTCTGTGCCACCACCTGGTCAGGCCCAAATGTACCATCTTAAATGCTATGAAGGAAGGTCTCTGTAGGAAGGTGAAGTTACAAACGGGGTTGATCACGCCCGTCAGCAGCAACAGCATGCCACTGTGGTTGACTTCAAGGTGGTAAGTCCTCAGTGCTGCCCCAGAGCCGCTGAGGATGTGCTCCCTAGTTCTCAGGGACTGTTCTGCATCAGTGTCTTTATTCCGGGCTCCCTCGACTTCCAGCCACGCGGCTGCTGTGTCCTGACAGTGTTTCCCAACTGCTTGGAAATATCTAATGAGTTAGTACTGGTGCCTAAGAGAAGAGAGTGACAGCAGTTATAATTTTTCAGAGATCATTTGATTTTTCTTTTGTGACTTTGTAACATGTGAAACAACAGGGAACCAGAGATTTATAACCTGATTCATTCTAATTGATTTTTTGGCTTCCCCGAGTCTAATTAATTTTTCCTGTGAACCCTAAAAGAGTGTAGTAGGCTTTCTGAAAGCTGTTAGAAAGCAGTTTCATCACAGTTTATGAAAAATTGAGGCCTGGCTTATTTTTGGTAGGTAAATAGAAATTGATTTTGCTGTTGAGGTCTTGACAGGTGGGAGTAAAATTGACTCTCAATCTCAGCAGAGCATCTGAATGGCTCCGTCTTTGTGTCAGTCTCCACAGGAGTAGGCAGGCTCTGAGAGAAGGATTTCTGTGCAAGTAGTGCTTTGGAAGGTGCTGCCAGGAAGCCCAGCAAGGAATGAGGTGTGAGACAAGAAAGGGAGTCAGTCACATGAATGGAGCATTATTAAACCAGTTACGGCTTCTCTGGGAGGCAGTCTTGCATGTCAGAGTAATTCTACCCAAGGACCCAGTCAACTGGGGTGTTTATTTACTACTCTTTTCCCATCCATCTTGGTCAGTGAGCTGCCCCTTGTATGGGCTGTCAACTCCCCACCACTTCTGGGAATAGGCCGTGACAACCAGAGAAAACCCTCAGTCAAAGAAGTGCTTGTATTGGAGCTCCAGGCCTGGGCCTCCAGGGGAATGGTCAATGCCAAGGGGATTTGGACAGGTCCCCTGTAGCACCTGTTACAATGTCCATATGTAGTTGTGTGGCTTTGATCTTCTCTGTGAACCAGCAACTTTCCACCCCCTCCCAGCATCTTGCACCTAACCTTGCATAGAGCTTGTAAATAGACTACCTCTTCCGCCAACTTGGGGACATTTGACTAAGGCAATTGTCCATCTTACATTTTATGATATAGCACTGTGCCCAATTTAGAAGAATATAAACGAAATGAAAAATATTGATGCATTATGAAGACTATAAAGTGCTTTGGGATTTTGTTCATGATTTCATTTGGAATGCCCATCACGGGGACATAGCTTGGCATGAACCCTCAAGAGCAATTAAAAGCAAATGTCCGGCCAAACCGAAGATTGACTATAGAAGCCTCTGTGTTACAGTAATTTTTAATGGGCTGAAAAGTTAATCTTGAAAATGCAACCTTCATGTTTAGCATGGTCAGGATGGAAGGAGGAATGACAAGTTGTATTCCAGGCCAGCCAGAAGCGCCTTCAGCTCCTTCCCGGGATCTGCTGCCTCTATGTTGTCATTGCCTAGTTCTTCTGAGGACAGCACCCACGCTGTCCTCCCACCTACTGGCCAGGCTGCTCTTGCTCACCTGTGCGCCTGCTTCCAGCCTGTGGGAAGGAGAGCAGAGCAGAAACAAGGTGGTCACCGACTCCAGGCTCCAGGTTCAAGTAAGGCTTTCCCACCTGGGTCTGTTGTCCCAACTACAAAGCTACTTCCTCACTGAGGCCCGAGAGCAGCTAGCTAGTAACCTGTACTCCTCGACCATTGCCTTAGGAGTCACATGATTTTATAGACAGTGTGAACAGGAGAACGATTTCAAGACCTCTTCTAATTCACTCTTTGATATTATGAAATGTATATGTATGTTTGGGCACTTCATTACATAACTCACAGACACATTTTCATTTTCACTGTATTTTAATTAACAAAGCGTCATACTGACCATATGCCAGACACTGACCAATATCCTAAGCACTTGGCAAATTAACCTCCAACTTCACCATGCAGTACATGCTGTTTTATCCCATTTTATAGGTGTGCAGGTTGAAGCACTGGGAATTTAGCATGATGATGTTCTTATGAAAATATTAAGAGTGAGAAAATATATATGTGAATTAAAACTGACTCCTAGGTTAATCTTCTCCTCCTCCCTGTTCCTACCCCATATAGCTTTTAAGAATGAGGCCCTGGCCGGTTGGCTCAGCGGTAGAGCGTCAGCCTGGCGTGCGGGGGACCCGGGTTCGATTCCCGACCAGGGCACATAGGAGAAGCGTCCATTTGCTTCTCCACCCCCCCCCCTCCTCTCTGTCTCTCTCTTCCCCTCCTGCAGCCGAGGCTCCATTGGAGCAAAGATGGCCCGGGCACTGGGGATGGCTCCTTGGCCTCTGCCCCAGGCGCTAGAGTGGCTCTGGTCACGGCAGAGCGATCCCCCAGAGGGGCAGAGCATTGCCCCCTGGTGGGCAGAGCTTCGCCCCTGGTGGGCGTGCCAGGTGGATCCCGGTCGGGCGCATGCGGGAGTCTGTCTGACTGTCTATCCCCGTTTCCAGCTTCAGAAAAATACAAAAAAAAAAAACAAAAACAAAAACAAAAAAAAGAATGGTATATAGTGCATATTAGAAGGTTTTTCTGTGTTCTCTCTGAATTATTAAAAGCAAAGCATCGTCCTGGTTTCATTATAGTGAAGGATAGTTTGTAAACTCAGCTCATAAGGGAGAAAATGCCACAGAGTCAGGATTATCCTTGGAAACGTTTTTAAGTGCCTCACTGTACTGCCGCACGGTTTTATATGTACAGCCCTCTGTGGTCATTCTAAGGATGCTGAGATTCTAGAACAATAGAGCTTGACTGAAGAAAGGAATAAAAAATGAGTCTAGACAGATGTTTGGGCTTTCAAATCAGCAGCTTTGAAGTTAGCTATCAAATTCTTAAGGGGAAGTGGGAGCTGGGCAAATGCATTCAGATGTTTTTGTTTGCCTGCAGAGTTGATTCTTTTCTATTTTCACATCAAGCTTCTCTAATCTTAATACCTGGTAGTTTATTAGTTACCTTGAGAATGCGAACGAGGAATTTAGAAAAGGATCTCGAGATGTGGAAGGCCTCAGTTTGACTCCCAGACTCTTAGATACCTGACACTGACAATTTACATAAAGTATTTGAACCTCAGTTTTCTCATCCGCAAAATAAGCACATAATCTGTATCTATCTTATAGGGTCAGTGTGAGAATTAATTTCTCTGTTGTTGTTTGCGAGGGTGCCTGGCACCAAGGAAGGGTGCTCTGAATGTCAGATATTCTTATTGTTCCAGAGAAAAAGGATAATTTAAAGCATGTGTGATCAGATTGAACTATATCATATTGTCCCTGCACTGTGAACTGTGATGAATGGGCTTAATAAGGGCTTGATTTCATTACTTACAAGTTTGTAACCTGACCAAGTTACTCAACCTCCTTATGGCTCAATTTCCTCAACTGCAAAACAAGGTTATTATACTACATTTCTCATAACATTATTATAAACATTTTATCAATATGTGAAAACCTTAACACAGTGTCTGGGATTTTTTTTCTATGTGTTATCACTATTCTATCCCAGCACCTAATACTAAGTAGGTGTTCAATAAATATTTGATGGTAAAAGGACTATCAATACCCACAGTGGGGAAGAACTTCTCATACTAAACTGTCATCTTTTGGTTGATAATCTAGTTCCAAAGATTTTATTTGATCTTAGCGTGAACTGGTCTCATATGTGGTCACACTTGTTAATGTTATCCCTGATCTCATCAGAAAAGTTTATAAGTGTTGAGAGGCTGTCAAGCTCTTGATGGTGGTTATAAATTTTTCAAAATCCTGTTTTGCTTGGAAGCATAAATTTTATCATTGGCAACAAGTACTGTCAGTTATTTACCTTGAAGTGACCCAGTCACTTCATTCATTTTTGAGAAGATATCTACCATGTACCCAAATCTGCATAACCCTAGTTTGCCTGTCAGTCATTTTCTTCAAGTAAAAATGATGTTATATGGGCAGAATGAGTACTTTAATTCAAAACTCAAATAATCCTGTAAGTGCTTCTGTATATCACAGAAGAAATACTTCTGCATGCCTCTCATTTTACCATACAGACTATATATATAAAAAAATGCTAAGTGTCATGGTTTATTAAAATTGGTATATTTTACTGTTTTAAGAAGGGCATTCTTAAGTGAGTGTGTGAGAATGATGAATCCAGTGCCTTTCATTACATTAGAAGTTTGACGTTATCATCTTGATGTGTGTGAAGGTACCAGCAGTTTTATCCACCATTCTTTGGCACAAAAGTGCAGATGTCAACATAGTGAAAAAAGGAATAACCTTGTAGTATTATTATGAGATAATTTTGACTCTGGGGAAACTCTGAAAGGGTCTTAGAGAGACCCAGTGATGTGAGGACCACACTTTGAGAATCATTGAGCTGTACAAACATTCAGTAGGCAAAACTGGCGGACTCTGTTGTTAGTGAATGAAGGTATGAAAGGTATAGCCCAGTCAAGGAGGACTTAGTTTTCCACTGAGCAGCAGGGGGAGACTAGAGCAGGAGTAAGCTGGGGTAAGAAACAGTATTTCCATTTGGGGGCATGAAGTAGCTGGAAAATATTCTACTTGAGCTGCTCATCTACTTGAGCTGCAGGATGTCTTCTGCAATTGTTTGTTCAAGAAAGATCTGTAAAGCACCCACTGTGTACCTTGCACAATAAGAACATGTTTCATTCCAAACTTTTTTTTTCATGTGGAAGTCTCTTTTCTTGGTGAAACTGTAAGCTTCCTTACACGGTAACCTAAATAATATAATTAGGAAAAGGTTTTTATGAACCCATCATAGTAAAAGGCAATGGCAAGGTATCCTAGTTTACCACAGATGACATCTCCTTCTTGCCTCTTCAAAATGACATACAGTTTTTATTCCACCCCTCAGCCCTGGTCAGATGAATAAACACACACGTTCTAACTAACGTTCATCATCAATTCAGGAAATACAAATATTACCTTTAAATGTTGTATACCCAATAGATTTATGAAAATTAAAAAGTCAGACAATGCCAAGGGTTGAATATAGTGTGCCTTATCAAAAGTGCATGTAGTTTGCTAGTTGGGAGACTAAATTGGTACTGCCATTTAGAAAACAATTTAATGCTATTTTATGTTATTTGAGCATTACATTTGTTACAATTCAGAGACTTCTCTTCTAGGGATATACTCTATGGAAAATCTAGCATTGATACACCAAAACAACTCTACAAGAAATTGGACAGTAGTGCATATTCATATGGAAAGAAAAGGTAGGGGTGAGAATCTAAATGGCCATCGATTGGAGAATAAATGATAAATATGATTTCTACCTTGCAGTGTAGGTCACTGAGATGATATTGGTAAACTTCTGTTTTCAATTGGAGATATGCATAAATGGGTGTTTATCTGGTGATATAGCATATACAGTACACAAATGTATAAATGTATTATTATATTTGAAATAAAATAACATTAAAATATAATAGAAGGAAAAGTTTCCTTGTTTAGCTTTTACATAAATGTTCAGTCATTTTTGTGTTTTTCTCATGGTATTGCAAATATGAGTTTATCTGCATGCTTCCTGATACTTATGAGAGCTATCAGGGTAAAGACCTTATTTTAGTTATGTTTATATCCTGCTGTTTTAAAAAAGTATTTCTAGGATGTGTTATGTGCCAAATAAATATATGTTTGTTGACCAAAATTATGAATTTAAGTAATTAAATAAATCTAGTTATTCCCTGATTTTTAAATTATGGTTTTGAACTAAGATATTAGCTGTCATTTGGCTAAAAATAAATAAAATCATCAATTGCTTTTCATATATATATTAGTTCTTACATACATATTCTGAGGATTTCATTTTGCCCACATAGTCATAAAATAAGGACAATTGTGCTTTTATATTTGGTTTAGTACAGTGCTCAAACTAGTAAGACTATGAATAAACTTAACTTTTTTTAATAGGAGAAAGATTAATGAGACTTTTTTACTAAGTTTATTGAATCAATTTGCCTCAACCAAATAATACAAAAATTGACTAAAAATTACAATTATTTTCATGCTAAGGCCAGCAGTCAGAACAGTACTACATTTTAAAGACAGATAGGTGGTGTTTTGTCAGTAACTAGCCATTGTTAATTTAATTACATCAGTTGAGCCTTGCTGTAGTTATACATGAGAACATCTTATACATTTGTAAGTTTATTTAGTGTAATGATGTGTGTGTGTGTGTGTGTGTGTGTGTGTGTGTGTGTGTGTTTGTGTGTGTAGAGTGTATTCATCTATCCTGAAAAAATATCTGAAGCCATTCCCCATAGTCCATCAGTGTTGTGCAGGGAATCATCCAGATTATCCGTGTCCTCATTCCCATGTGTCCTGCCCCCATTCAGCCTTCATAAAGTCATGAGAGTGGGGAATAGGGCCCAGTGTGTGCCACTGAGAACTGAGAGTTCTCTCTATAACTTGTCTAGCTGAAGTAATAACACAAGTTTATTGGCCTGGAAAACTTATTTTAGGCCCCTTTTCCCATTAACTGTGTGGTTGTAAAAAAAATGTCTTGAGGTTAGGAGGGAAGATTATATGAGAAAAACAAGGGAGGCCAGGGAGCGGACATATGCATAAACATTTTCTTCTGCAAGATGTCTTCTTGTTTCGTGTTCCTTCCTCTGAGTGTTTTGGAAAGTTAGCCAAGGTGTGTGCAGCCTTTACTCATCTTATCCTCTCACCAGCAAAGCAGGGTGCCGCTGGAAGTTTCTGGAGCAACTGAGGAATCTCCATAAGGTGGGGGTCGGGTACAGAGAAACATTATAGATATGCACATAGCTTTACACATTTTTTAGCTTCATCCAGACATTATTTGTATGTGATGAAGCAATTAGGTAGCCATTTATATGGAAGATGGGAGAGTTGAAAGTTTATCTTTTGACATAAAATAATTTCTACGCATACATAGGGATTGGCAAAAGTAAGTTTACAGTTCTGACTACATAAAACAGTTTATTCTTGTATTATAATCTATTTTTATTATTGTATTATTTATTATTAGTAGTATTAACCTACTCTTGCTCACCCCTGTGAAGCCTGCGTTATAGTTTTTTTATTATTTATTTATTCATTTTAGAGAGGAGAGGGAGAGACAGAGAGAGAGAGAGGAGAGACAGAGAGAGAGAAGGGGGGAGGAGGGGGAAGCATCAACTCCCATATGTGCCTTGATCAGACAAGCCCAGGGTTTTGAACCGGCGACCTCAGCATTTCCAGGTTGACGCTTTATCCACTGCGCCACCACAGGTCAGGCGAAACCCGCGTTATATCAGTGTGTAGTGCGTAAGATTATTCCTTGTTGTACAAGGACTTGTGTAATGTGGGGTTATATACACACACATTTATGTATATATATATATATCACATTTATATATGTATATATACAGTTGTATGTACATATACCAATAGGTACATATAGCAATGCATAGAAGATCAAGGATTAGATAGATGACCCTAATATGGAACTCTATCACTTGAGATTTTTCCCCTCTGTTGAAAACTATGCACCTTTCCCCTTATCTGCAGGAAAGACGAATTTACATGCAGGAAAGGTGACTGTCACGCTTGTGGCAATAATGTTCAATGTCTAGAGATTAGCTCTGAGTGCATTGATGTCCAAAACAGTCAACACCAAAGCGGTATAGGAAAAAGCCACTAAATAACATGTTCTCTTAAATTGTTTATTGATGAAAATTACTAAGGGAAATGGGAGAAAGTGGGAAAGGGCAGTTTAATGCCAGGTAAAAACAGTCATAACCGCTGAGGGATGGCTGAGAGTGGATGCTATTGATTGACAAGAGTAAGGCTTTCTTGGGAGTCTGAGGATGCTGGTTATCATTAATTCACAGCCATTGTGAAGGATTTTCAAGGGTGAGGTCTAGACACTACTGTTAGAAAAAAAATTCAAGGCATTTTTAAGGAAGGGTCTGGGTCTTGGCAGCCTGTTTAGTCAAGACTATTAATTTCTGTGCATCCCTGCCCATGTGACAGGAGCAGCACCCAGAAAGGCCACCGCCAATCCTAAAGCATCCTTCATTTGCTCTCTGACCGGCTGAGTAGCTTTTTCTTCCATGTTGTGACCAGAAGCATCCCTGCATGTGTTTACAGTGCCACATGCTTCTCATTTCCATTTCCAGTCACGGCCCCACCAAATACCTGTTCTCTCTAATAAGATGAAGCAAGAATAAGAATCAAGGTCGTAAAGCTCAACACCCAGAAGAACCATTGATAAAATTTACGCCCTCTTTTCAAGAGCCCTGTGATTCACAGGTGCTCAGAGAAAATCCAACACATATTGTGTTCCTGTATTCATTAGTGTAAGAAATATGACCTTGGCTGTGTTTCTAATATTTATTTTTAAACTGATATACTCTAAAGTAAATGTATAGAAAAAGGTTCGGTTCACTGACCAAACCAAGGGTTCTGTTGAGAAGTGTGGGTTGGACCTTTTATTTTTTTCTCACCATGGAATCAGCTCGTGTGAAATGCTATTCATCTGAGTATTTGAATCTTGTTTTGCTTTTGTGTTTTGTTTGTACATGTGTGTTTTTTGTTTTTGTTTTTTTTGCTCAGAAAAATAATTGCATGCAAAAAAACAACTATTTTTTCACTTCAGAAGTATTTATTCATCACTCTTTTTATTCAAAGCTCTGCTGTTACTACACAACACACAGGGATTTAAATGCAGTGGAGCATTCCAAACAATCAAACAGATGAACGGGGCATATGTTATGCTAATAGAAAGAAATATCTGACGTACCACTCTAACTATAAACATGCTTCATTAGAGAGAGGGAGAGAAATAATATTTGTTTATTTATTTACTTTTTTACTAAGGAAGTCACAAAAGGGAGACTGTCCAACTTTAGAAAGCCCTCTTCTGGTTCTGCCCCACTGGGAAGCCGGCCGTTTCCCGTTCTTCATCTTGCCCCCGCCGCTTCCTAGAGTTCTTCTTTCAGAAGTGTCTCCATGTCCTCCTGATGGAAATCAATTAAGACTCTTTTCATTGACTGTTCACCTTTTTAGACTATTCTACCCATTACCCGGACCGACATGTAAAAACTTCAGACCCAAGCAACCCAATAACAATGTCCTGAAACAGTAAAAGGAGGAGTGTCTTTTTGTTTGTTTCTGATGAAGTCACAGTAAAGCCTTATTTTGTTATGAACCTCAGCATATCAATAACCACCCCCCCCACACACACACACAATGTTTTTCTCTAGGCCCTTTTCCAATCTCAGTTAGCATTCTTGCTTAAGGTTATGCCATTCAGTTTCATGGATGGAGATATAGCTATTGTCCACTCCCAAATTCATGTCACCCTTCCTCCACATTCTACTCTTACTTTCCAGGCCGTCTTGTCTGATATTGTGACTTAACATCTCTACGCACCCTGAATCCTCATCTGCAACTGAATTCTCCATTTCATTCACTGCCCAAACTGCTCCTCCTCCATTACAATGGCCTGTTGACTTTATTTTCAATGTACATCTAGAATCCACTCATTCTCTCTATTTTCACTTTCTCTTTTGGCTCAAGGGCCTTCCTGGATTTACTTGGATGCTTCCTCATCAGGGCTCACTTTAATGTCACCTTATGTATCAGTTATCTCTTGCCCCAGTAATGCTGTGTAACAACCACAAAACCTCATTTCCATATAATACAACAGTCAGCATTTGGTTTCCACACATTAGGGGGTTGGGTTCATCTTGATAACTCTGTGGGACTTGGCTGAACCCACTCACCTGTCTGGTGCTCAGCAGTCAGCTGGCTGATCTAGGGCAGCTTCAGCTAGGAAGGCAGGAATGGCTTGGTTCTGCCCCTTGGCTCATCCTATAGCAGGTGAGCTGGAGAATCGCCTTATGGTGGATGGCAGAGGTACAACACCACAGGTAGAGATACCAAGTGTTGTTTCAATATCTGGCATGTCACGTCTCCTAATATCCTACTTGGGATCAAGGGATAGTGTATTGAAACTTGGCTTTTTGAGTGGAGATCCGCAAATTCCATGGTGGGGGGTATAGACAGAGGAAGGATGCTGAATGCGGCCATTCAAGCGATCAGTCTAGCGCACTAAGTCAGAGAGGCCCTTCCCCCTAAATTAAAGTCTGACCTTCCCCATTTATCCTCTCTCACAGTGCCATTTTCTATGACTTTAGAGCCGTTTAGAAGTGGTTATTTTTAATACATATTTGCTACCCGAATCTGTTATTTCTGTTATAGTAGAGAGAAAGGAGCTTTCTGCTGTTCCTCTGGAAACTCAGATAATACCTGGTTCATTGTAAGTATTTGATAAGTGTGGAATGTATGACAGGAAACAATCAGTAGTAGGGGTCTCAAGATGCTGTCGACACCTGCAGGTGGAGATAAGGACTTCAGGTCAACAAATTGGTCCTTCCACCTCAAGACTCCTGACATTGTGAACCATTTGAATGATGCCCAGTTCCTAAGGCTGAGGCTGTGTGTGCCTCTCTCCCTCCGCCAGAGTGAGGACAGGCGTTACTACCACATCATTTTCAGAAGAGCCTCCCCTGCTGGTCTCCTGTCTCTGCTTATTCAACTGCTGTCTGGAATCACAGGAACCAGTCAAAGCAGCTGGAGTAAGCCTACTCACTTCCTGGAAATTCAACTCTCCTTCTAGGAATGTAACCTAATGCAATGTATACTCTGCTCATGGTGTATTAGGCAGTATCAACTTCCATTCTAACAGTACTATTGTTAGTAAAATCTTCCTGCACCTCAAAGAAAACAATCCCTTTTCAAGCTGCTGAGTTTCATAGTCAAGTCATTCTCTCTGTCTATGGTAAAAGGTTTGCAGGGCAATGCACTGAGCACAGGGACGCCCTGAAAGATCCGTAACATGTTTTTCTACCAAATAACACATGCAAGTCCCATTAGTACAACTGAATACAACTACATGGATTCAGGAGGACTCTAAGTCCTTTGACAAAAATGGAGCCAGAACACTGGTTACCGAGCCCCCACTCACTGCTCTACCAAGACCTGCCATAATGCATCTCTCCACACACCGGACCAATGAAGTTTCCACTGCTGCTGGATCACGAGCCCCATCGTCCTGCTGCTCATGCTGTTTCCACCATCTGAAATGTCCTCTCCTACCATTCATGCCAGTCCAGAGTCTAGTCAACCTCCAGGCACTGGGTATTATCAAAATTGGAAATTTTTTTTTCTTTTTTTTTGCATTTTTCTGAAGCTGGAAACAGGGAGAGACAGTCAGACAGACTCCCGCATGCGCCCGACTGGGATCCACCCAGCACGCCCACCAGGGGGCGATGCTCTGCCCATCCTGGGCGTCGCCATGTTGCGACCAGAGCCACTCTAGCGCCTGGGGCAGAGGCCAAGGAGCCATCCCCAGCGCCCGGGCCATCTTTGCTCCAATGGAGCCTCGGCTGCGGGAGGGGAAGAGAGAGACAGAGAGGAAGGCGCGGCGGAGGGGTGGAGAAGCAAATGGGCGCTTCTCCTGTGTGCCCTGGCCGGGAATCGAACCCGAGTCCTCTGCACGCTAGGCCGACGCTCTACCGTTGAGCCAACCGGCCAGGGCTCAAAATTGGAAATTTGCATACACCTTGACTCAGTAAGTTTGACTTGAAGGATTCATTAAAGCAGGGGTCCTCAAACTTTTTACACAGGGGGCCAGTTCACTGTCCCTCAGACTGTTGGAGGGCCGGACTATAAAAAAAAAACTATGAACAAATCCCTATGCACACTGCACATATCTTATTTTAAAGTAAAAAAACAAAACAGGAAGAAATACAGTATTTAAAATAACAAACAAGTAAATTTAAATCAACAAACTGACCAGTATTTCAATGGGAACTATGCTCCTCCACTGACCACCTATGAAAGAGGTGTCCCTTCCAGAAGTGCGGCGGGGGCCAGATAAATGGCCTCAGGGGGCCGCATGTGGCCCGCGGGCCGTAGTTTGGGGACCCCTGCATTAAAGCGTATAAGTTGGAGCTATGCTTTTAGATTGCATGGCGATAGATACACCAGAACACCAGCCATATTTATGTCATCACCAGGAGTTGAGATTTGATGGTCAAGAACATGGCTTTGGCATCAGAATGCTTGGATCAAATAATTTTCTGGCTGAATGACTTTGGCTAAATCACTTAACTGTTATTGCCCTGATTGTCTCATACATAAAAGGAAGTTAGTATTAGCAACTACGCCTGGAAAGATTAAGAGTGTCAGTAAACTTGATGTACATGGAGCAGGGCTTACTTAGCACCCAATCAGAACTCAGTACATGTAAACACTTATTGTTCTCATTGTTTGTGGATTTTTCTTCTTTGTCTTGTTGCTGTTGCTTCTAATAGCAGAGTTAGACCTTTCTTTTTGTATTCTGTGCAACATTTTACCTGATGCTTTAGCTAGCATAGATCTCAATGGTCAGTTGTTAACCTGTCAGGAGAAATAATGAGGGTTCTTAAACTACACTAATTTCTTTTAGAGGAGTACATGCCAACTCTCTAATTTGGGGAGCTCTCCTCTTTTATGAGTGCATCTGCAGATGTCATGACAGTCATTCAAGACCCTGGCAACTTGATAATATGGCCCAGATATGTGGCCAATTTAAATTGGCCATGGATCCAATTAAAACAGCCTCAATTGGGTCAGAATTAGCCTTTTAATTATACTTTATACTTTATTTAACGTCAGGAGTCAGTGTGCTATAGCTGTTTACAACTTTGGCTTTTGATTAGAAATTGAATTGCAATGCACCGCATCTTTGCATAGTGTGCTTAGAATGTAACTACCTTCTTCTTTTTTTTTTTTTTAATTGATGTTAGAGAGAGAGGAAGGGGAGAAAGAGTGAGACAGGAACATCTGTTTCTGCATGTGCTCTGGCTGGGGATAGAACTGGCAACCTCTGTGATTTGGGATGATGCTCTAACCCATGGAGCTATCTGTCCAGGGCACTAGCTACCATTTTCCTCCTTCAATTAAAGAGAATTCTAATCACTGCTGCTGATAGAAGTTGCTGGTTCCATGCTCCAATCCACTTTCAGTTTTTAACTTTTATTTATTAACATGCCTATTTATCCATAGACAAAGCATATTAGAAGGCAAATTATTTTCTTTTTCAAGTAAAAACGAAGGACCTCTTTACCTTCCGAGGGACAATTTCATTTATCAACAGTATTGTATCATTAATACAACATCTGGATGTTGGAATGCAGACCTAAAGATGATGAGAGACAGTCCTGGTATAATAAGATGTAAAAGGCATACAGGTAACTAGAATGATAACAGGTTCCACTGGTTGTCATGCTGTATTGTGAGGTAGGGAATTGGTTTCGGAGCTTGGTGCACTGGGAAAGAGTTGGTGCTCTCTGCTGGGAGAACAGATAGAGAGGTGAGGAATAGCCTTTCTTATAAACCCAGGATTGACTTCCCCTTTCATTTTTTTTTAAATTTATTAATATTAGGGAGATAGGGAAGGAGAGAAAGAGACAGGAACATCAGTCTGTTCTTGTATGTGTCCTGACCAGGGATTGAACCGGCAACCCCTGTGCTTTGGGACAGTGCTTTAACCAACTGAGCTGTCTGGTCAGAGTGACTGACTTCCTCTTAAGCCCTATGTGTGTCTATGAGATAGAGAATCAGCTCTCTTGAGCAGGAAAACGTGGGAAGGCATCTGGGCTGAACGGAGGTTTCTTTTTTGCCTTTTGGTATGTTACTCTTTATATAGAGCTGGGGTTTCAGAAGAAAGGTCCAGCGTTTATCTCCCCAGGTGTTTTGTCTGTGGGCCACGTTTGCTCTCTGGCAAAGGGCAGTGTGAGTTCTTGACACTGCCAGACGAGCTATACTTACCTTCCTGAGCAGGTAGCAGCTAGAGAATGCCACAACAGTGGGGACAGATTTAAAAACCGATTCGGGCTTGAAACAAGGGAAGTTCATGGGTAATAAATCATTAGCTCTTGACCGTTCTTATCCATGGTCCGTTACTTCCTTCATAAAGGACTAGGGAAGGAGCTGAGGAGGGTAATTTTTAAATCTTCATACAGTGAAAATATGATTTTTTTCTTCAAATTAGACTTTTATGTCCAGTCCAAGGTGGACTTTTTTTTTTTTTTTTTTTCCTGGCAAAATCAGCAGGAACTTCCAGATGGCTGAAATACACCCTGCGCATTGTGGCCGGGAACATTTATAGCACATTGTTCAGAAAAAAGAACAGCAGAGGCCGACGGGGGGCTCTTCAAGTGGGTCTCATTGAGCCCCACACTGGAGGCGTGTTTCTGTCATTTCAAAAGACTCAACAGTAGGGTATGAGATTCAAAGCAAATACCAGCTCCTGCCGAACACAAGCCTTAATTAATTTCCAGCAGATGAGCGATTGCCAATACGCCACGAATTAAAATGGAAGAAGGAACCACAGGCCAGGTTCTCATCTCACATGAATAGCATTTCTGATCTTCACAGATCAGACTGAGAGGTGAGTGAGCCTCACTCCTCTTCTCGGACTGTGAGGGGTGACTGGGCAAACAAAGCGGCGAGTCCTGGCCCGTCAGGAAGTGGAGACGCAAACGATGGACTCAAAGATGTTCTTCAGTGTCCCCAATACCGCTGGCTGTAATAGTTATGGAGCCTTTCTTTACCTGGCCCCATTGTGTCCCGTGTCAGCATCAATCCTTGGTCTCTGTGGGTAGATCAAGGCTAGCTGTTCCCCTCAGTCTATTCACGGAGGGGCCAGTTCTGCCGCAGCAGTGTCCCGGTGACGCTTGAACTCCTCCTGTGACCAGATGCTCCCTCCCTCCAGGAGCAGCCTGTTTCATCTCTGAGCAGCTCAGCCAGTTCTGTATTTGCTTAGAATCGAGCCAAAACGGATCCCCTGTGGCTGTGACCCATTGAGGTGGATTTATCCCTGAGGACCAAACACAGTGAATCAAAAGCCTTTTTGGGCTTGATAACTCTTTAATAAAAGAGGAAGGTAGGACTCACAATATTCCTGAGGGGCCTCTCCTATGGACAAAACATCTCTGGGTCTTTCAAATATACTTAATTAGGTATGATTTAGATGTGTGCGTGTTCCCTAGTCTCGTGAAAATGATACTACTAATAATTATTATAATCATAATAGGCACTACTTATGGCGTGCTTACAGTGGGTCAGGCAGAGTTATAACCCCCATAACAACTGTATGAGCTGGTTACTAGGATTATCCCGTGTTCCAGATGAGGAAAAAAATTAGGCCTAGAGAAGTTAAGTAACTTGCCTGCCAGAAATTGAATTCAAAATCCGCACTCCTAATCATGACATTTTAATGCTTCTCATGTCCTTATTTATCTGTTTAAACCATCCCGTCTGGAAGAGAGGAGCCATTTCCAGTTTCCTGGGGGAAACTGACATTTCTATAATTTACTCCATGTTGGATATGTGCTACCAACTTTAGATGTGTTATCCTGATTGAGCCTCTTAACATTCAGTAAACACTCTCAGCCCTGTTGTCAGTGAGGACTTTACCAGGCACTTCTGAGTCAAAACCATGGAGTTTCCATTCTGCCAACACTCCTTAGGTTGAGGAGTGTTGAGGTCTCAATGAATGAAAAGCCAACTTCCTGCAAAGCAGAGCCCTGCTCTCTACCGCTGGAGCCCTCTAGTGGTAAGAGAGAAGGGGTAAGGTGAGTTCCGGTTTATGGTTTGACATTAGCCATTCAGAGGCAAAATCAACAGAAAGTTTGTTCCCTGAACCCCCTCCCCCATAAGCTTATCTATTTACCTCTTCCTCAGTTCTGAGATGCTCATCTCATATCTGCTGCAATACAGATGCAGCCTTTAGCGACTGTTAGAATTACGTACTGAGAGACTCATTTCTGGGCCGATGCAGTGATTAGTTTTGATTTTTACAGAGCTTCATGCAGAGGAGAGAGTCTGAGAAAAGAAAGCTTGATTTGTGAGCTGCCAAAGTAAATTGTGTCCACGCATGGGGCACCCTAATGATCGGGGTAGGGTGCAGAAGTGGAGAGTGAACTTACAGGGGAGCTTGTTCTTTTACATCCACCACCCCAGGGATTTAAGGATTTGTTGAGATTAATTCATTCATTCTGCCTTTGAAGTTTAAACAGTCTCATAGGATGCAAAGCCAGTAGACAGCTCTCATTGTAGGATGAATTACTTCACGAGGTGGCAGTTTGCAGAGATTGGCTTCAGGGAGTAAGTGATTTGTTGGAAAAGGAGGACCAGAAGCTCAATGTCTCAGACGTGTCTTCTCTCAGCTTCCTCCAACTCTTTCTCTCCATTTTAGCTATGAATTCATTATGACTGGGCAGTCCCGGCTGGGTTCCTGGAGACATTTAGAAGGAGTGGCCCAGAAATACCACCAGCAGTTCACTGTTCATGTCAAATTGTGACATCTTCTATACAAGTCAAGTAAAAGAAAGAAATTTGTTACTTTTGATCAAATTCTCTCAAGGTTTGGATTGTATTCTAGGTCAGCTTCTCACTTTGGACAGATTCCTTAATGTCTGCAGTCCTCAGTGGTTTTCTCTACAAGTGGGGCTCATACTACGTTTTGAGTCTGTCTTAGAGACTGAGTGTGATGATGCCTCAAAATGTCAGGCAACGGACTAATGCTGACACACAATAGATGCTCAGTAAAATATGATGCTATTGAAATGATTGTTGCTTTTATTATTAGGTTGTGGATTTACTGAAAGGCAAATGAAGATCTGCCTTATACAATTTTATTTTTATTTTGTATGGGAATTAAAAAAAAATACTTGATTTGGAATCAGCGAATCATTAAAAGTGTAACCATGAAATGTTACCATCGGGGAAGGACTAATACCGTGATTTATAAGCATTAACCAAATTCCCAAAAATTAAACAAGAACTGAAGGCACAGTTAGCAAGGCACTTTGGAGTTTTCAGACCCATCTTTTTTCCTTCAGCTCATTTGCAAATACTTATCTCTCATTTAAGTCTTTTGAATAACTTCAGGAGAATACAGTGGAAGCAGAGCAGAACTAAGTGTTTCCAAGTGTCAGGTCTGCTGAAGGATGGTATAACATGGGACATTTAGCTGGTATCCTGCACGGTCTCTAAATAGAATTAACAAGAGCATCCTCATTTTAGTGGCTAAAAATAGTGTTTCTTGTAAAGGCAGCATGCCTGGAGACCTCAGGGTGGGGGTGGGCACTGGTGGGGGTGGGTGAAGGTGCCTGCAGGCCTGGATACTCGGAGGGGTGGAGGAAAAGGTTCTTAGTCTCTTCGGTCAACCTTAATTGAATCCATAAAAATGAAGCAAAAATGGCCTTCCTTCTCTCTCTGGTGTCATCTTGAAATGAATTATAGACTGGTGAATCTGCGGAGGTAAAACTAGTTGAAGAATTGAACACTCCATTGATTTATTACAGGCTGTCCATGGGGATAGCAGCCCAAGACCTGACTGTTCTCCTTTAGCCTTTAGACAGTATTTTGATGTTAATGAGGATTTTTTTTTTTTTGGTACAGCAGTTTCCCTACCCTGGCCTGTTAATCATTAATTATGCTGTTAGTTAAGAACACGTGTACATGACTCATGGTGGTTTATTTCTTTTCTACAAATTATATAGTAGAACTATTTATTGTCTGTATTATAGGGAACTCTGACTATCAAAGTGGTTAATCCAGAAACTTTTTTACTTGGGTTGAAAAGCCAAATGCATTACTGCTTTGTGCCCAGCACCTTCTTTCTGTAAGGGGACTGTTTTCATAGCCAACAATTAAAAAATCGTATGAAATAGAAAGACTATACCAAATTCTTTCTAAGCAGACCACTTGCTCTTAGTCAATCACTCAGCACATGCATATATAGTACTAACCATTTATCAGGTAATCTAGACTATTTGTAAATATTAACCTAACCCTCTGACTCTATGAATGAAGCACTATGAATGTTCTCATTTTACAGATGACAAAACTCAACTAAAACACAGTGAAGTTGAGTAACTTGACCAAGCTTGCGTAGCTAGTAAGTAGAAACGAGGGGGTTTGAAGCCAGGCAGTGTCTGTGAACTTAATCAATGTTCTATCAGTGCTTTTGTACTTTTGTTCATTCTTCTTAATTAAGTATAGTAAAATCTAATAGCATTAATAAAGCCTGCCAATATCAGTATTGTACCTCTTTTGCTGTTATAGTTCATTTTGACTCCCAGATAAGAATTTTATAGGTTCTTTTAATTATTAAAAATAGTCTCAATTGGATTTAAAATTAAAATCAAAATATAAATTTTTTTTTTAAATGTGGCTCTAGAACTGGGTATTGGAAGACAACATTGTGTTCAAATAAGTAATATGGTGCATGGGATTATCAACTATCAGGACTGGGAGACTCAGTATTTTCCTACCCTTTTAATTTGGAGATAAAAACCTGAGGTAGGCAAGGGAGAATACCCTGGAACAGGGTCACAGGCCCTATTAGTGACAATCTTCTACCAGGACACATGGCGCATGCTCCTAGTCCCGTCTTTCTCCTGAGCCATTGTCCCGAGATACCATCACACATCACAGCGCTGAAGACCAGCCAAGGACAGGCTGTAGCCTGAAGCCTACAGATGCCCTTGGTCTTATCTGAATCTCCCAATCAGCTTGCTTTTCCATAGGACCTAGATCAACATGGGCCGTCCGATATTTTGGCAGGAAAGAAGCAGCTGTCTTTTTAAAAGATGGATGGTTGGTGGGTATCACCTAAGCTAGTGTCCTGTAACTGATGGTTAGTTTTTTAAGGTGGTGCAATCTCGCTTTCCTTACCTATAACTGATGGTGTTGGGGGACCCTCTAGATAGAATAAGCCTGACTGGTGCTTGATTACAAGGCTCACGAGCCAAGGACAAGATCATTCCTAAGTCCACATAATGCCTAACATAGAAAAGCATTTATTTGATTGTTTGAATAAAAAAAAATATAATGTTTTGAAAATACCTGCAAATATATTTTTTAACAGGAAATAGTAACTAAAATAATGTCACACTTTAATGTCTGTATTCTACATGGTTGAGTTTTATTAGTTGGGCCTACAGATGAGAAATAGAGGCCCCATGATGATCTAGACCAGGGGTCTCAAACTCGCGGCCCACGGGCCGCATGCGGCCCGCCCACCAATTTTGTGCAGCCCGCAGACTAATCAAACTTCATGGATTAGTCTGCGGGCCAGTCTGCGGGCTGCACAAAATTGGTGGGCGGGCTGCATGCGGCCCGCGGCCGAGTTTGAGACCCCTGATCTAGACCAGTGTTTTTCAACCAGTGTGCCATGAGACATGGTCAGGTGTGCTGTGGGGAAATTAAACATGGGTCCCCAAACTACGGCCCACTTAGGCTATTTATCCAGCCTGCCGCCAGCCACCTCCATCCGAACATAAACATTCCCCTCACAATCCTTCCAGCTATCAGCGACAGGAAGAGTGGAGGCACAGGGAACGCTCACTGACCAATCACCTTCTAGGATTCATCCCAACCACTAGTGATGAACCAATAGTAGGCTGCCTCTCATCCACACCCAGGAAGGTCCCCGCGAGTAGTTGAAGCTGCTACTCCTCTCCATGGTCCCGATTTCTAATCCTGGTCAGGACTGGAGGTAAATGTTGCCACCACTAGATGAAGCCTCAGCCTCAGCTGGTTATGTCTATCCTGATGGTGTATATAGATATTTGACCTTTTTCTTTTTAAAAGAGGCCCCCGCAGAGGGTGATATACAATGCATCACAATGTTATCTAACTTTAAAGCTAAAGTTTGCTGATCTTCCTTTGGACAGTTTTTGGTTATCTGTTGCCAAGGATTTCCCCATCCTGGCCAACAAAGCTATTTTGACATTGCTCCCGTTTTCAACCACATATCTATGTGAGCTGAGCTTCTCAAGCTTGACTGCAATAAAAACTAAAAACAGAGAGAGTCTGAGAACTGTTGAGGAAGAGCTTCGTGTGTGTCTTTATACCATTCCTGCCAGGATATCCCTTTTGTGTTCATCAAAACAGGTTTCACACTAAGTGAGTATAAATACATTTAGAAACTATATTATTAACTATATGTATAATATGTACTGTGTTAGAGTGTCATTTTGTGTCATTTTGATAGGTGGTATGCCCCAGTATTTTGTAAATGTAAAAAATATGCCAAAAAAAGGTTGAAAACAGTTCAAAAAGGTTGAAAATCACTGATCTAGACCATTGAAGTGGCAACTTCAAGTCTCCTTGTGCAGAATTCAAGGGAAACCATAGGGGAGAAGCAGTCTGTGTTCATAACCTTGTTGATAGCACTGTTCTTCAGCCTTTGATTCATAACTCACCTGCCCCCTGAGCTCAGCGAAGCCATGCCAGTTTCCATGGTGCTGATTTGCATACCAAACTAGGACTTATGTTTTTGTTTGCCTCACACATTTCCAGTGCTAAGTGTTCTTCTAAGAAAGGGATTAGCTTGTAGCCAATTAAGAGATTTTGCCAGAAATAAAGCAGCCAGGGAATTATTCTTCAGGTTATATTGCTGCTGCTGTGCCTAAGAACAGACAGCATAGTTCATTGGCTTCCTTGGGCCGGCACCGAGTCTTAGAGATAAAATGTCTACAGTGAGATCTGTAGTGGTTTCTCCTTACTGTGTCTTTTAGGCAGTTTGCAAATAATTAATTTTTTTTTTTTTTGCGCGTGTGGTTTTATTGTGGAACATAAATGGATGTCTGTGAATTCAGCGTTGGAGATTTCATTTCTGTGTCTGTGGCTCTCTTGAGTGGAAAAGTGTTTGCCACATTCACGTAATTTTTTTAAATACATCATGTTTCATAGAAAATGCTCAAATGGTCTAAGTCAGCATTTTTCTGTCAGCTTGGATCATCAGAATGAAAGCTAGTAAATGTTCTGGTTCTAAAACTTTCCCACTGACTACTAGTGAGCAACACAAAGAAGTGAGGGACCAACACAATCCTGTGGATGAGCCTCAAAAACATGACACTGAGTGAAAGGATCTATGAAAGTATATACTATCTGGTTCCCTTTAGATGGATTACTAGAAAATTACTCTATGGCTAAAAGAAAGGGGGAATTGTGATTGCCTCTGGGTAGGGGTTTAGGATCGCAGTGATGAAAATATTTTTTATCTTGATGGTGTTTGGGTTATGTGTATGTATTCCAAACCCATGAATTTGTACATTTCACCTTATGTAAATTTTACCTCCAAAGACTAAAAAGAAAGTTCTTTATTGCAAAATCCAGTGTTGCTGAGTCAGATATTTAGAAAAACAGGACATTGAGAAAAAGTGGTATGATTAGTGGTAGTTTAACCAGCAGTATTTAGAAATTATGTGTTAAATTATCCAAATGGATATGTTCGTTCTGTTACTTCAAATATTTACCTGAAACTCTAGATCCCCGGGGAAAGGTGTCTACTTACTGAAAGCACTGCCTTGATTTTTATGTGGTTGGCCGTGATTGATTGGATTGGAAAGTAATTCAGTGTCTGATGATTCAGAAAGTCTTGGCTCTTGGACACACTACCACACTCTGGAGTAATCTTTTGCCTTTCCCAAATGCTTTGACTTTTCTAAGTTGCCACTTGAACTTGGCTACGAATCTGAGGAGGTGGTACCTGAAGCAGTTGAAACTTCTGAAAGCTGGCTCTGAGTTTCTGCCCTGAGGTGATGGCTGGTCCATATTACACAGTTGGCAGAATCACACATGCACAGATGTGGCTTAGAATATGTGTGATGGCGTAAATGTGAACTCATCTACAGGAGGAGAGTGAGTTCTTGATCTCCACCTGCTTGTGGATTTTCTTCTCTGTTGATGCCTCCCCTCTCTCCTCTTGCCACTCAATCTTGGAGTTCATGCTGCTGTATCTATGGCACAGTGAGTCATAGAAGACGTGGTGGGCGGCCCACCCAGATTCCCATCACCCAGCTCTGCAGCGAGCTCCCAGCTGTTGTGAGAAATGGTTTCTAAGGCTCACAGCTGTCCCCATTCTCAGAGAACTACCTACCCTCAGAGGATAAAAGCTGTTTAGTCCAGTAGGTTACAGATCCAACCCCTCAACACACACACACACACACACACACACACACACACACACACACACACACACATCTCCTCCTCTCTGCCCCCAGACAATAGGCCTGTCCTGTTGCCACAAGCAGGTTCAATTCTGTGTTGTGATTCATGCTGCGGAGCTCCTGTGGGGTCAGGCCAAAGACAGCAATCAGAGACCAGTCTTCCTGTTGATCTTCTCCAGGAAAATGGGGAGGATCCTCAGCAGAACTTCAGAGGGTCTGAGGTGCCCACCTTCAGACAGGATCAATCAGTGCATCAAAGATGACTTTTCATGTGGGGTTTGGGGTCCATGTCATTAGGAATTGGCTATCTTCCTGTTTTTCTTGCTTTAATGCCAGCTGCATGTTGTGCTTGGGGAATGCAACCCTTCTTGTATGAAAACAGAACCAAGGGTAATTACCCTCCCACATATTAATATGGGAGGGAAAAACAGGAAAAGCATGTTTTTCCCTTTTTACTCTTCATGCTCCCTTACCCCAACTGGAAAAGCACAATTTATACTCCTCCAATCACCTGTAGAACTTTCAACAGAGGAGCACATACAGATGAAATAGAAACCCTACTCAGGAGTCATTTGAATATGCCAGAGACTGTAGCTTCTGGCAGCCAAGAGCCCCCAAGTTTCTCTCGGGGAGAGCAGGGGTGGAGATGGCTTTAACCTTTGCGTGGCTTTCCTGTGTTTGAAAGTGTCACTATTTGGTGCAGAGTGACTGTTTTCTTCAAAATAATGGGAAATATAGAGTCCTGGAGAAGGTATGACTGTGTACTCTGCTTGTCTTCTTACATTGAAAATGATGTATGCCTGACCAGGCGGTGGCGCAGTGGATAGAGCACTGGTCTGGGAATCGGAGGACCCAGGTTCGAGACCTCAAGGTCGCCGGCTTGAGTGTGGCCTCATCTGGTTTGAGCAAGACTCATCAGCTTGAGCCCAAGGTCTCTGGCTTGAGCAAGGGGTCACTCAGTCTGCTGTAGCCCCCCAGTCAAAGCACATATGAAAAAGCAATCAATGAACAACTAAGGAGCCACAACGAAGAATTGATGCTTCTCATCTCTCTCCCTTCCTGTCTGTCTGTCCCTACCTATCCCTCTCTCTGTCTTTCTCTCTGTTGCACAGACACAAAAAATAAAAATGAGGTTTATGTATATTTGTACTTTAATGAAATGTAAAGAGAAGGGAAAACCATTTGTTTCCTCTTTAAAATTTTGGTTGCTCTGGACGGCTCCTCAGCCTGCCTGCAGCATGACTTTTATTTAAAGCAGAAAACACCAGCAGTCTTCTTTTTTTCTTTTTTTAAATAAGGGGAAGAAACAAAAAAGAACTGTTATCAAATACCTGCTTACAATAGAGTGCTGTGTGACAAACGTCCTCAAATGAAATGAGTTGATATAGCTCAGGAGTCTGGGTGGTCAGTAGAGACAGGCTCACCTGGTGGTCCCTCCGGTCCTGACTGGGTTCACTAAGGCTGCCGTTTGGGGGCAACGGGAACAACCGAGCTGGCTTCTGCGCTCGTTCTCTAGCAGCCTAGCCTGAGCATGTTCTCACAATGGCAGCAGGAAGCAAGACTGGGAGCCAGAAACTTCTCTTTCCCCAAACTTCAAGCCTCTGCTTGCTTCGCATGTGCTGAGACCCCACTGGCATGTCCTATAAAAGGTCTAGGGTCAATGCAGGAGAATGCTACAAGACTCGTGGTTAAAGGTGTGAAAACCGGGAGGGACAAAGAGTTGGAGATGTTGAGGTAGTAACTTTGACACAATTAAGTGTTAAATCTTCTAAACTCTGGAGGAAAGTAGATTTATAGGAGGGAATCTGTGGTAATGCCAGAATACTACAAACCATGTGAGAAACCAAATATTCAAGCAAAATCTTTTCATACGGGGCAGTCTAGTGCTAACAGTGGAGCCTTCAGTCAACTGACCTGACTTTAAATGCTGGTGCTGCTGATCTCGAGCTCTGTGCCTTTGGGAAAGCTTATCGCCTTTGTTTGCCTGACTTTCTCCACCTGCTAAAAAATGGCACCCTATGTCAAAAACTGCTCAGTGTTATTCCTGGCCTCTAGGAAGCACTCAAGAAAAACCAGCTGCTACTTTGTTCTTAACCTTTTGAGGAGTGAATTTTTTCATGCTTGCTGACTCCAGGAGTGAAGTGTTTTTTGTTTTTCAAAAAATGAAATTAATTCCAATTACAGTTTTATTAACTTAAAATCATGTCTGTTTGATAACCAATTTATGGAAACAAGAAGAACATACATTTACTGCTCCAGCTTTCACTGCTCCAGCTCAAAGTTTAAAGATGTCCATGTACGACTGTACTCTGGATGGTCAGGAGACATGAGAACGTACATGAACATCCGTGCTACTCAAAGGGTTAAGCAGTAGGAAAAATTACAAAAAAAAAAAAAAAAACACCTACTTTTAAAATGAAGAGAAAATGTAACTCCTGAATGTGGAAATCTTACATGGTGGCCATTGGTGAGAGGATGGAAGGTTAGTGACCCTGGGTCTGACAGTGGGGTGGACCATTCCCAAGATGCCAGGAGCCATTGTGAGCAATGCTTCTATCAGCTGCAGGCGCCTAGCTTCAGTCAAGTTCAATTCCAGATGGAGAACCATTAATGAGGATTTGTGACAGGGCTTTGACCTTACCAATCGTGGGAGCTATTCAATAGTCTCTGTAAATCTGCTGTTCTCACATCTGAGCATGACGCCTGCAGGGAAGGGAGGATGGGCGTAGAGTGGTGGAGGGAGAGCAAGGCAAGCTGAAACTCAGGAGCATGCATTGGACTCGTGTCAGATCTCACCTCCTCTGAGCTTGACCAAGCAGGTCCGTGTCCTGCGGGAGAAGCTTCATCTTGGAGCTGAACATATGACTGACCAAGGACAAGCAGAACATAAGAAAGCAGGAAAAGGTGGGGCAATTGTGTGCCCAATAAGTGAGCCAGCAAATAAGTGACAATGTGCATGGACTATAGAGCACCATGTGGCCTGAGTGTGACGGACAATATGACAGCTGCTTTACTTCCTTCCTCCATCTTCTCTATAAAATGTCTCTCATGAGCCACCCTAGTCAGTAACATACGGGGAAGGAAACTGACATTTTGTCCATCCCAGTGAAGTTGTCACAGTACAGCGTCACCGCACACTTCTAGTGACCATGTGCTACAACAGAATGAGAACTGGCTTTCAGATCTGGAGATCTGGCTGTGGGACTTTGGGTCAAACCCTTTCATCTTTCTGTTTGGGTTTCCGTCTGGTGTTAATAGTCTCAGGTATGAAAGGGAGTATGGGGTGGGCTTTTTCAACCTTACGGTCCTTTCTTGTTCTAAGTCTATATACTTTTGCCATCTTACATTCTACCTCCATGAAGTTTCTTGTGTCTGCCAGTCTTGCTGATGCATTTCCTGCGATTCTATCCCAAGGCAGTCAGCTAAGTCCATAAGAGCATGAGGTAAGTAAAAGGGGCCCCGCATGTTTGTCTAAGTTCTCAAAGCTGCCGAAGTAAATGCTGGGTGCAAAGGGCAATTGTAAGTGATGGAATTAAATATTTACCGTGTTAACCATGACCACTCATGGATTGCAGAGAAAGCTGACCGTACTGACCAAAATGTTTCCCTCCCGTTTTCCTAATGATATGCTATCTTGACTAAATTTGCCAGCTCTCTGGGGGCTGAACACTATTCAGCAACATCAGTTTCTTTGCCTCCTTCCAGTTACGAGCAATTATAATCTTGGCAGTGTCCTCTCTTTGAATAAGCACGGCACACTTTATTGATACCTGGCAGGGCTCAGCCCCTTCATGCAGAGACTCAATTGTGGTTTTGATGCTAACTCGACAAAGTGCTTGAACCACAAATCCAACATGGCCGGGGGTTCTGGGCGAAGCTCTTATCATGGAACTTTCTGAAACAGAAGATTCCAAAAAAGCCGAAGTGATTGTGTCTCTGTGTGTTCTTACCCACATCTCTTCCCCTCCCCAGCTGGTGAATTAACAGCCCTGGTGAGGCACTAGCTATAAATTCATAATCCCTTATCGACGATTTCCTTTCTGGCAATTGATGTTGCCTGGAGAGAGCTCTCCTGCCTATAGTCATGCCCCTTTCTTGCAGCACACCTCCAGTGATCCAGTGAATGTCGATTCCAGTATATAAGGCCCGGTCCCTTACCCCGATTTAGGATGACTCTGTAGGGCCATCGCCATTTAGAGCTTAAGTAGTGTTGGCTGAGACTTCTTTAGCAACTGCATGACAGCCTAACTTCTCCTTCTGCCCTGAACTACTCCCTCTTATTCCCTCCCCTCCCCTCCCCTCTCCTCCCCTCCCCTCCCCTCCCCTCCTCTCCCTTCCCCTCCCCTCCCCTCCCCTCCCCTCCCCTCCCCCTCCCTCCCCTCCTCTCCCCTCCCCTCCCTTCCCCCTCCCCTCCTCTCCCCTCCCCTCCCCTTCCCTAACTTGCCTTGCTCTTAGTTAGCCAGCTACTAAATGACAATGGTGAGATTTGCTGTCGGGCAGGATCATTCCAGGCTCAGAGCCCCAAACCAGTGATTTTCAACCTTTTTCATCTCATGGCACACATAAACTAATTACTAAAATTCCGCAGCACAACAAAAAATATACTTTTTATCACCCTGACAAAAAAGAGGTATACTTTTGATTTATTCACATCAGACGGCTAGGGTTGTATTGGCTGTTATCATTTTTTTATTTGACAGTCTAAGGGAAAAGAGATCCGTGCCCCTGACTAAATAGTCAGGTGTCGTGTGTTGTAAAGATTCTCGGGGTACCCCGTTGGAAATCGCTGCCCTAATCCATTGTCCTAGACCTCCACCTGTGGCCATTGTGTTAGTGCATCTGCCTTCTTTGAGCCCACTATCAGGAAGGCCAAAGCATGACATACGTATCATCCCATGGCTGTTTTTTTAATCCCACCCTGGCTTTGTCCTGACACCCACTTAGTGCATAGCTAATACAAGTTTCCTTTGCCATCCATTCACCAAGCGATCAAGGAATAAAAAACAGTTTTAATAAAAAATAGTTTTTTCCAGCTTTTTTGACATACACTTGACAAATAAAAATTGAATATATTTACAGTGTACACATAATGCTTTGATATGCATATACATTGTGCAGTGGTGACCACATTCAAGGTAATTAGCAAATTTATCACCTCACATAGTTACCTTTTTTTTTATGGTGAAAAAATTTGAAATCCACTCTAGCAAGTTTCATGTAGAGATACATTGTTATTGGCTAGAGTCACCATGCTGTACATTAGGTCTACTGGAACTTACTCATCTTATCACCAACAACGTGTACCTTTTGATCAATATTTCCCCTTGCTCCTACCTGCTAGCCTCTGGTAACCACCACTTTACAGAAAGAATGAAACGGGGGCAGGGGAGAAGGGACAAAGAAAAGACAAAGGAAAGGAAGTCAGTATAAGGGATTGCAACATTCTTCTAGCATCCTCAAGCCAGGTCTCCTGCGCCTTCGTTCGCACTTCTCAGTGAGCATCATTGAAATGAATGATTTGGGGAGCAAGCCAATTCTGTAAGGCCCCAAAGAAGATGGTGCCCAATACCAGAAACTCGCAACAGTGTTCTCCTTGGTGGTTTTTATTTGTATGGGTATGTTCTTGATCTCTCTTAGAGCAAAATGTAAATATGTCTGAGAAAAAGTCTGATTCAAAACAGATTTTAAACCTGGTGGCCCTCTGGCTGCTCCGAATTGTTATTCATCAGACCTCTTATTGCCGCCCTCCAAGTACTTCCTAAATTTGTTTTCCAGCCCTCTGGTTTCTCTTATAAACGTCCCTGTTCTGCTGCCTGTGTGTTTGGCCGTATGCTAATGAAAATCGACTTTTTAAATAAACATTCTTGCTGCCCTGGAGGTTAGGAGAGACTTTGAAGAAAAGTGAAGGAGTGATTTGGATCCTGGGAGGGACGGGAACAGTCAGCTTCTGATAACAAGCCAAAGAGGGTGAGAGTTCCTTTCAATATTTTATCAGGACTCTGTAGTTCTCAAAAATCTGCTATTAAACAATGGCCACTGGTATAAGAAGAACAACAAAGTTAGACGGGCTTTGATAATAGGACAGGGTCTAGAACTTGGTGTTAACAAGTCACCAAGATGTTTCCCAATAAGTAAAGATTCCCAGTTGAAGACCACTCCCAGGTACTACCCCCTACCTGCTCTACCGGAAGTGTGGTGGGCGGCAGGCCCTCTGCTGCATTAGAAAATATGCCAGTGCCCTCCGTGCTCCCTTGACATCCAGTCTTGGCCGCTAGGCTTCTTGTTACATGTACTCGTGACATCCTGCCTAAGATCTTGGGAATGTTCTCAGCTGTGTGCAAGGCAGGCTGGAAGTATCAGGGAATTGAAGTCCAGGAAGCAGCAGTCTACCAGTAACAGATGAGATTTGGTATAAAAAATACCCCAAGTCCCTCACCTTTCAGTTGGGACAGATCTGAGGTATTTTTCCCCTAGCAGGGATGAGTCCCATTGCCAGCAAATGTTATCTGCTTATTTCTATACCTTCATCTGGCAATTTTTTTAGTGTTTCTTTTTAATCTGGGGTCATTTTTTTCCCAGATAAACTCTTTACACACTATTCCTGATCTTAGAGTATGTTTTGGGGGGTACCATACAAAATCATCTACTGTATATTCCAAAATTTAGATTACTGAAGTCATTTAATTGTATTAACATTTTTTCTGTCTTTTCCTTTCATTTGTCAACCCTGCTTCCTTTCTCTTTTCTTCCTGCATTCTCAAGTCACATCTTCCCATCCTACAAGGGAAAGTTTTCTTCAATAATATATAAAGAATACCACCAGCTAAGGACTAGTGTGTAAAATAAGAAAGTAGATAGATAGATTACAACAGTGGAATCTTAATAATTCTTTAGATGGTGCCCTTAAGAAAAAAAAAACAAACTCATTGAACTTCAAGATAGGATATATTTATAAAAATAGAATAAAAAGATAGGAATTATTCTACAAGCATTTCTTAGTTTTTTAAAAAGACTTGGAGCAAAAGACATAAAGTAGAAAAATACTTATTCAAAGCAAGACAAGGCATTTCTCAGAAAATCAGAAAAGCCCCAAAAATCTACATCCAAAGTTTTGAATAAAAAATGACAGACAGAGGCATAAATTTCGAAAACCTTTCTTCATATACTTTTTTACTTGCTTGAGTGGGCAGCCTAAATTGTTTGTCAGAAGAAAAGGAAGTCGATGTTACTGACCAGACATGCGTTGAATTGTTTGGGGCTGTACAGCATGTCAAGGTTTGGCAGAACTGACATAGAAAATATACCTCACATTGTGTTAGAATTGAAAGGAACGGCTCGTGTTCATTAGAGAGGCGAAGCTTTTCAAAAAACGCTGCCTGCTGCCGTCAGATCTCCATCCCACAGAGTGGAAAGGGTTTCATTCAAACCAGGTGACTGATTGCTTTGGAAGCAGTCCCAAGAGGGATTTGACGCCAGAATGAACTTTGTTACGTACACATTTGCAGAATTGAGCTATTCTTTTCTTTCTGATATGTTTTATATTCCTTCTAAAATATAGTCACAGGTACTTTAAATTAAGTGTTAGGTCTGTAGGAAAATATATTTAGAATGTAAGTATATAATGTTCCAGTTCTCGGTTGCTGGGTAACATGCCACCCCAATCTCAATGGTGTCAGACAGTAGCAATCACTTGTTATTACTGCCTATTGTGATTCTGAGGGTCCACTGGTTCCAGCTAAGGGTGACCACTTGGAGTATCTCATGAATCCACATTCAGAGGGTCCCTGGGACTACAGTCATCTCAGAGGCTTCCGTCTGCACTCACACACCTGTTGTCTGGCTGAGGAGACACGAACAGCTGGAGTCTGGAACAGCTGGGGCTCCTTGGCTTTGGTCTCTATCTCTACTTTCCCCGTGTGGTCTCCCCAGTAGGGTGCATTCAGGATAGCTGGGCTTCTTACTTGGCGGCTCAAGGCTTCAAAGAGGAATGGAGAGAGAGAGAGAGAGAGAGAGAGAAGAGAGAGAGAGAGAGAGAGAGAGAGAGAGAGAGAGAGAGAAGAGTGAGAGAAAAGAGAGAGAGAGAGAGAGAACCAGGCAACAGTTGTGCTGCCCTTTATGACCAAGGTGTCTGTAAATTAGAAATAAGTCCCGTAGGCAGCCAATATTCAAGGAAGGGTGTAGACTTCTCCCCTTGATGGGTGCATTGCCAAGGAACTTGCTGACTTCTTCCCTTAAACCACTACCTTAACTAATAATCCCTTTCATCATTCCAGAGCCTTATCAACATTGGTAAGTCCACTGCATCTAGCCTGACACCATGCTCAGTCACTGCTGCAAAAAAATGACTAACTGAATATATCAACCTTATAATACAACGATACTTTTGCTAATTTTTATGTGCTATACAGCTGTGCCTTTAAATTTATCTGTTGGGAAGGGGTGAGAAAACTGTGGATTCAAAGGTAAGATGACAACTTCTAAATTAAAAAAAATCTATTATTGCTTTTGGCACAGTCAACTGATATCTACAGTAACAGCTACAAGTATAACACTGTGCGTGGCTGCCGGGATTCATACCGCTAAGATTCGAACCTTGCCTGGCTTGAAGAGTCCATGGTTTTGAACATATGTGAGGATCCATCTATGGCTGTTCTCAGGAATTCCTAGTCAAGTGGGGGGCAGGGAGGGCAAACAGATTATTATGGGATTCAGTGGTGTAGCACAATGTTCAGAAAGTGCTGCAGAGCACACGGGGTAAAAGGCCTGACTCTCCCCGGGGGATTTGGAAGCTGCACAGAGGACCGCTTTCTTGACCTGAATTGGAAAGGGCATAGCCCGTTGAAAAGCAGTGGTTTTAAGGGAACAAGATATTTTAGATTATTTTGAAAATCTGTATGAAACTACAAGTATTTCTTACCTCCTTACTAATTTAATTGAGAGTAATTGAAGTTTATTCTTTTAAAAGAGACTCATTCTTTAGGGTTGCCTAAGTAAATATTTTGCTCTCTGTTAAGTGTTCCTACTTGGAAGAAGTATAAATATGGGCTGATGGGTTTACATGGGCCTCTCTAACTTCATAGAAATTCCCCAACCTATCTTTTCTCAACACTTGACATTAAGTATTAACTCTCTGGGAAATTATAGAGTGATATATTGACCTCTACAGAATAAGATCTTAATGCAAAGTAAATTATGTGGTTTTAGTTTTGTATTGTTGCTCATTTTCTAGCTTTTAAATGTTCACCCCTGCCATGAGTCTAAGCTCCTACAGCATAGCCGAATGGTGCTAAAGGCCAGAGCAGGCGATTCTCAATTGTTTTAAAGCTTTCTGGGAGTGATAGACGATGATTTCCTGTGGCTCATGATTTCACCAGTTTTAAAACATACATTTCTTTCTCATGACTCAGAAAATTGTTCTTGGTATAAGTTATCTACTTCCTTGAAGTTTTGTTGATAACTTAGCTCAACTATGAACTCATGAAATTTTGAAGCCATTAAATAAAAGTACCTATTACTAATTGTATCTTCTGCCCAAGTAACCCTCACTGTCTTTTCCTTTAAAGAATTAAAAAAAAAAATCAGAGCCAGGTTGTACCTTGTTTTTATTTTACTTCTATGGCCTTCCATAAGTTTTCCCCAAATATACCTAGTTATCGAGACAGGAATACAACACCGAAACAAAAGCTGATATTTGACACAGTTGGAATGACTACTTTCACCAAACAAAAGACCTAAACAAGATGGAAGATTTATTCTTTTTCATGCTAAATTCTGAACCACTGGGCAGTTTAAGGTGACTCTACTACATGCTGTTGTTCAAGTATCCTGGATTTCACTGAATGCTAGGATATTCATATGGCTGAACATGGGTCACAGCGTGGTTCTCATTCCAGCTGTGGGAGGGAAGAAGAAAGCAGATTGCAAGCTGTTTCCTTTTAAAGACATGATGCAGAATGCTAATACATCATTGATGTTCATATCCTGTTGGTCAGAGCTGAGTCAGATGACCATGCTTAGCTGCAAGGGAAGATGGGAAATGTAGTCTCTAGCCCAGTGACCAGAGAGTTCCACCAACACGTAGAGCAGGGGTCCCCAAACTTTTTACACAGGGGGCCAGTTCACTGTCCCTCAGACCGTTGGAGGGCCAGACTATAAAAAAAACTATGAACAAATCCCTATGCACACTGCACATATCTTATTTTAAAGTAAAAAAACAAAATGAGAACAAATACAATATTTAAAATAAAGAACAAGTAAATTTAAATCAACAAACTGACCAGTATTTCAATGGAAACTATGCTCCTCTCACCGACCACCAATGAAAGAGGTGCCCCTTCTGGAAGTGCGGTGGGGGCCGGATAAATGGCCTCAGGGGGCCGCATGCGGCCCGTGGGCCGTAGTTTGGGGACCCCTGACGTAGAGGTTGCTCTTATCAAATGGAAGAGAGGTAGCATGGATATTAGACAACAGTTAGCAGTCTCTACCATAGAAGACCTGCTTATTATAGATCAGTTCAAGGTCTTCTTAATTCTAGTTTATGCGTAATTCTTTATTCCAATTTTTAAATTAACTTGTGGTTCACTTAGACCCTCAGATATTCTCTGAGACTTTTATGGATGTAATATGTATGCATACACACACACATGAAAACATGACTAGGGGTAATTTTGTTGTGTTCACCAAATCTTTTTCTCCCCCTTCTTATTTCTTTTGCTAAACTCCTTTATCACAGTTTAAGTTTAAATCCTGCTGCTTCTGCAGGGTGCTTAAAATGGAAAGAAGAGGCAGAGACAGGAATTGCTGATGTCTGTACCAGCTTCTTTTGTCATTGTGTTGGCTTTTCCAATCTTAATTTTTAAGCATATGACTAGTGAGTTTTTTGGTGCATTGACTAATGGTGGTCCTAAACACTGCATTTTAATATTAATTCTGCATTATTTCTATTGATACACTTTATTTGTTATTACTTTATTCTTGGAGGGTTTATAAATATATATTTTATGTATTGTTATGTAGGGATTATATAATTTAATGAATGAAATAATTATATATGTATATAAAACAATGACTTACTATCCCTCTATATGCTACTATGGGCATATTAAAGTTAGTGCTATTTTGATATGCTCTGCAACAGATTTTCCAAAATAAAATATATTAGAAATTTTTGCTGCTGCAGGGTTTCTAGAAGACTGCTTGGTGCAGGGAGAAATGCTCAGAAAGGAAAATGAACCCTAAGCATAATTTTTGTTATGGCCAACTAATCATGTACCTCTAGTCAGTTGATGAGCCAGACACATATAAGACACAGAGCTGGGTGCAAAATCAAGAAACAGCTGTCAATCTTGAGCCCCAGTATTTTCCCAAGCCAATGTCAAATCAGAATACAGTATTCAAGCAATGATCCTAACTTATTACCGTTACTCAACTGGTTAGCTTTGACAGGTCTTAAAAAGCCTAATATTATTCGGTATTCCTGTATTTCATATCCATAGCCTCTAGAAAAAAAATTTGGTGAAACAGTTTTACACATGTCCATAAGAATACCAGCTCGTATCAGAGAAGACTTTGAAAATGGCCACTGAACTTGTCTACCAGATCTGTTTGGAAATCATTGAAAGTCTCTCAACCTGAGTAGCCAGGTCTCCAAGTGTAGGCAGTGTTTTTTGTCTTATCAGCCTAAAAGAAAGACTCGTTTTTATTCACCACACTTAGAGCCATTGTTGTGTTTTTACCCTTGCGTGCAGACAAGTGGGACATTTCCTTCCTTCTGCTGCCAGACATGTCAGTGATCAGGATCCTTCCGGAAGCTACCGTATTTTGTCCCATGTGCAATGAATGATCAGGCTGCCAATGGCCATGGCATTTCCTGCTAGTGAGGCCCAAAGGCAGGTTTCCAGCGAGACTATTAAGCACTGTTCCCTTATTAAAATCATTGATTTGGGCTGTGGTTCCCTTAGAGCGTTAGCTCCCAAGTCCACCTATGTGATACTGAGCTATGTCCCAGTGTGTGCTGAATTAGAGTCGGGGCTCCTTACCTCTAGTGTGGCTCACCACAATGCAGTGTCATGAGGACCCTGACTTATGAATTTTATGAAATCTCCTACACAGCAGAAATGTGCCCTAACACAAGCATCACTTAAATATTTGAAAAGGCATTATATATATTTGTTTCCCTCTTGTTAGGAAACAGGTAGGTGACAAGCAGGTATTCAGGAATAATTATTTTCTTGGGCACAAAATGCTTAGTTAAAGATGCCCTACCTCCCCACCCTTCTTTTGCTATATAAATGTAGGATACAACTATGGGAACTTATAATGAATGAATGGAAACAATGACATTAAATCAGTAGTAATAGATGCTATTTATTAATTGTTTATCAGGTAATCGGCCTTAAACTTAGATGTTTGCCTTGTGTTAACTCAATTATTACAGCAACCAAAGGGATCAGATATTACTCTCATTGTCAGTTTAACTTGGGAAGCTGAAGCACAGAGAGGTTAAGTAATCTGTACCAAGTCTCACAGCTGTAACTATAAAGCTAAGATCTGAATCCGGGGCCTTCTGACTCCAGAGCCAGTGTGCTTAACTATTGTAACGGAGATACAGTTCTTCCAAGTTTGTATGCAAATGCTTAAGAGATGCATTTTGTAACCATAGAAGAGCCATGCTACTTTAATGGAATATTCCTTAGAAGGCTCTTAAATGTTGCTCTAGCTTACAGGGTTAGATGACTATGCAGTTGAATCAGACCGGCGCTCATATCTCATATCCAGTGAACAGTTCTGTAATTCTGATGAACATTTGCCACTGTATAGAGCTTTCTTCTTTCTGTAGGAGAGACTGTTTTAGCATTTCTATTTTCTTTATAGACTTCACAGTTTCCTGCAAAGCCAGCAGAGTGTTCTGCAAGTCTATTTTGAGGACCAACTCGTTGGCATATGACAGATTCTGAAAGACCATTCTGGGCATTTTGATGGTATCTGTTATTGGTTGAGTTAAGGAATATTGTCTGTATCTATAATAAAAGCATCTTGGTCCTTTGCTGTGTAATAGAGGGTAGAGATATAATAAAATAAAGTGTGAGGGAGAGAAGTAAGAAGTGTGATGTCATCTTCCCTCAGGGCATAAAGCAGGTTTTTAGTGTACATTGCTTATTTAATATATATTAGACACTTCTTAAATATTTGAGGTTGAACCCTATGAAACAGCCCTTTTTGTAGGTCAAAACAGTCAACTAGCAGAAATTGTCTCCCTACACGTATACAGAAGATTTATGCAGATTCACATAGGCATACCTATTGAAGATATTGATACTGCCAACTCAATCAATACACCAAACAAACAAAGCTCAAAATTATCCAGTAGGATTTTGCTGGACCTCAAGATGATGCCGAATCTTGCATTTCTGAAATTAGGAGGTGGTTCGAGAGCCCATTCCTAGGGCTCTGTCAGAGAAGAATGTTCCCAAGACAAACACTTGCTTTTGAAATATTACGACCACCACGATATTCTCAAGGCAGTGTGTATGTCCTGAAAGAATGAGACTAAATCCATACGAATTTTCTTGTTCATATTAAAATCTGAAGATTAAAAGCTGACCCTCTGAGCTGTTTTAAAAACCAGTCTGCAGAGGGGGAAGCCTCTCCGTTTGGCAGGCTGATGCTTTCCCCAGGCCTTGGTGTCGGGCTGTCTGCTGCAGGGATGGGAGCGGGTTCTCCCGCCCCATCTTTCTGATGGAAATTACTGAGGTGTAGTGCCCACTTCCATCAAACTATTACCTCTTCAGTTATCATACACCCAACTGGAGGAGGGGCTTTAGAATATTTTGATCCTAAACAAAGACCTTATTGGTGGAATAAAGAGGTCATTTGTTTTTCTTTATTCCTTCTTTTTTTTTTTTTTTTTAAGAAATAAGCCCAAGCGCTTACTCAGGGTGAGGCGCACCCTCTGTTGGAGGGAATTATCTCCTAAAGTTGAAGAGATGTTTGTGTGTGGGAAACATTGGCAGCTTCCTGAAAGATACTCTGTAGACTTTATGTTTGCCTCATGTGGCTTAATATCACTTTTCCTAGAATTATGTGCTATAAACTAACACACATATGAAAACAGCACAGATAAAACCGTTGGCCCAAGAATGAACAAACGTGGGTTTGGGACTTATGTATTTCATTTAACCATCAACCTTGCTGGGCCTTTATCTCCTCTTCTATAAAACAAAATGATTTGAAACCATGAACTGGATGGCGAGGTTGGGTGCTGGGCTTCTATTCTTGGCCCTAAAGTTTCTGGCCGCTGAACTGGCAGAAGAACATACAAAGCCTTTGACCTGGACTCCATTTTTCATAGTGCTCCATGCTGCCCTTGGTATTTAAATGAACGTGATTTTACTGACTTGCTGTCAGTGGGGCTCACACTCTGGGCTACTTTCCAGCGGTGGGGATGGATTTATGCTGATTCACTGACACTTGCTTTCTCAGATGCCGCTTTGCCCAGTTTCTACTGTAGAACTGAGCAAATCTGCTGACGTCAATGGGAGTTTATTTGTTCTTAGTAAACAGTCTGACCTGCGAAAAACCTAAATAGACCTCAAAACAGATCAAACTTAAGTGGCATGTATATTAGCCAGGAAATTCTGTGTGGTTCTTGATCACGTGTCAGTTATCTCTTGTGGCATACGATTAGTGACCAAAATTTTTTGAACATTGCTTTAAGTAGTTTCCATGTGTCATTTCACTTAAGCTTTATCACCACCCGATGGTAGAACAACGATGGTTACCTACAGATGTGAAAATGGAGGCTCTGAGAGATTAAAGTTCTTGTTGGATGTCACACGCCACCCCTCAGTGGTAAAACCATGACTTGGCCCCGTCTGATCTCAGAGACAGTGCTTAGAGCATTGTCCCTCCCCTTAGCTAGGTAGGGGCACTCCCTGTGCTTCTAAATGCTTGGAACCACAGGTATGAGCACTGTTACGGTTCTCTTGTGGCATGTGGCTCACGTGACTCGGTGGAGATACTGCTGAGCCCCTACTCTGTCAGGGTCCTGTTCACCAGGCACACCACTCAGGGCACGTGCTCTTGACAAGAAGACTCTTTCAGTGCTCAGGTAGCATGTTGTGGTAGAATAAAATCAGGTCCAGTAGAAAAATGTTGGCTTTAAATCGAGATCTTTCTGTCAATAGTTTGTGATCATGGGCAACTTAATAAACCTCGCAAAGCTTCACTTCCTTCTTCTGTAAAATGAATTTTATCTACCGCGTAGGTTTATAAGCATTAAATGGAAGAATATACAGTAATCTCTGATATATAGCCAGCATTCAATATAAATATTCTTTTCCATCCCAAGACTTCATAAATGTGATAAAAATAACTTGTTAAGAAGATTGGAAAGCATACAGTGCAGTAAGTCAGAAATAATTTACTGTGTGGCATGAGGTACTGACTCATGTATTTATATATTGTTGGTTTGTTGGTTGAATCAATAACTGGTTAAAAATACTGGACTATAGTTAATATTTATCACTAATTCCTATAGATCCAATTTTAATTCCAGTCTCTTCAGGACAAAGAACTGGTAAACCCTCTGCCAGCAGGGCTTAGAGAAATGTTAGTATCTTGATTTAGGTCCAAGTTCTTCCTTGTGTGGTCATTCTGGTTCTCTGTGGTCTCTTTTTCTTTTCTTCCTCTTTCACATCCTAAGCTCATTTGTGTCTCATCCCTACCTCTGCTCGCTGCTTTTCTATGCATGGCTGCGTATGTCCTTGTACCAAGGTTGATATGCCATTGCAGAACATTCTCAGGTACTCTTTGCAATGGCTCAGAGCTCAGACATTGAATTACAAAGACTTCATCAACTATTTCTGTACCAAATGGTGTCAGTGTAGATTAATGCAGAGCTAAGCCTTACTGAATGGTGGTCTCCCCATCATTGCTTGCCCTATAAATGTCTCTTTTTGTTGCCTGGGGGATGTTTTCTTTGCTCCATTGCTGTAACGTATGTTTTTAATATAGCCCTGGAAGTTGACAGAAAAACACCGGTGTTTCTAAATATCTTACAGATATACAGGGTGGGGCAAAAGTAGGTTTACAGTTGTTTGTTTAGAAAATAATGCAACAATTAATAAATAATAAAAGTAAACTCTGTGTTTCGCATACTCCCAACTATAAACCTACTTTTGCCCCACCCTGTACATCCATGTGTGGTGGGTGGGGCAAGAGGGTGGGGCACAGTGTACATAGGACAAATATAAAGTATTTGCAGTCCCTTGGTGCTGAGATGACTAGCTGAGGACTTGCACTGATCAGGTCTTGCCCAGCTGTGCCAAAAGGCAGACCTGCCACCACCCTTTCATGATAGGCTGACCTGTTGGGGAACTCTGTTCTAGATTACCCGGGCACCAACCATAAAGAAAGATAACTTTTAGCATGAATTTCTAACCCCTTGTAACCCTTATCTCCCAATAATTCCCACTAAAGTCTTGTTCTTTATTTTTATTTTTCTGGGTTATTCTATCAGTTGTCACCTTATCTGTGGGAGCTCAATTCACAGGTCACAGTTGTCCCTGTTGGCTACACTCAAGTGTCTCTGCGTGCACACGGACAGGGCTTTCCACATCAAGCATCAAGCCCGTCTCTGTCCTGTCTTGAGAATCGCTTGGTGTCTCTGAATTGTCTTCCTTAAAGCACTAGACACATGATGGTTATTCTCTTTTGCTTCAGGCGTGAATATTGAGTTCTGTGAAATTAATGCCATTATAAGGATCTTCCTAGCATCTCCAGTAATTCAGATCATCACAGATAAAAGCATTAGTATAATTTATGTAACTTAAGAACTGATTTTTTTCAGTGACTTTTAAAATGACCTTTAAAATGACGTCAGTAAAAAAAAAAGCCCTCCTAGAGATGAACTGATTGCTTGTAATAGTGCTGGTCAGGCAGGACGGGTTCTGCTGTTGCTTCTAAGAGACCTGTTGATAACATGGGGGAAGCTGAAGGCTGGTCCGACAACAGGGAGCTGATTGGAACGTTTGAAGCCTTCAGCCTGCAGAAGTCTAAGGAGGGGCAGGACATTATTTTCAGCCCCTTTAATTTAAGGAAAAATTAATAAAACTCATCCTGAATTTTTCCAGCTGACAGAACTAAGACTAAAGGGTAAATAAAAAGTCACAGTAAGAAATTTAAACCATATGTTTTAAAATTCCTCGCTAGTGTCAACAATTGGGTGTTATCCAGTGGTGGGATTCAGTTGGTTCTCTCTGGTTTGGCAGAACTTATACCTAATTTTTTGTTGAGTTCGGTGAACCAGGTGTTAAAACAGCATTTTGTAATCAAGATTTTCTCTAAGGTGGGTGCCTGGGCAGCAGCCCCATGTGTAAATGACAAATTTATATTCTTTACTCTATTTATTTATTTATTTATTTATTTATTTATTTATTTATTTATTTATTTATTTATTTCTGTGACAGAAACAGAGAGAGAGAGGGACAGATAGGGACAGACAGACAGGAAGGAGAGAGATAAGAAGTATCAATTCTTCATTGCATCAATTCTTGGTTGTTCCTTGATTTCTTTCTCATATGTGCCTTGACCAGCAGGCTACAGCAGACCCAGTGACCCCTTGCTCAAGCCGGTGACCTTGGGCTCAAGCTGGTAAGCTTTACTTAAACCAGATGAACCCGCGCTCAAGCCTGCGACCTCGGGGTTTCGAACCTGGGTCCTCCGCATCCCAATCCGATGTTCTATCCACTACGCCACTGCCTGGTCAGGCTCCTTACTCTTTTTTAATATTCATCTGAGCAACAGCATATTCTTAGCACCCGTAGTAATGTTCATTTCATCCACAGGTGAAAAAAATTTAATGGAACTATGCTTATAATATTTATTTATTCATTCATAAACTCATTATACCTTTGATGAAATACTACATTTTAATTCCCTCACATTTGTTTCTTCAGTAAACAAACATATAACATAAAGAGAAAAAGTGCCAAACGATCAGGGAATGACAACTTATATTATTATAGTTTTTGGTCAGGTATTATTTAATATTTTTTATTAACATTTTAAAACTCTTTCTTATAACAATATAATTTTATATACCTCTTTTATTGTTCTTATTTAAGTATTAAATGCATGAAATAATAAACTATCTTTTGGTATATATTTTTTTGTAATTAAAATGGTCATTAGGACAAAGAACTGGTTGTTAAATTATTTGAATCCCATCACTGGTGTTATCCTTCCAAAAGTTTTTCTATGTACATGTAAACTTATGTATACATATATAAACATATATCATGTGTGTGTGCCTATATCATGCATTTTTTTAAATGGGACCATGGTGTATATATTTTTCTTACACTGGGGGGCCAATTAGAACTCCATATAATAAAGAGATGCTAAGAATTGGGAATTTCTAGTAGTGGAACTGCTGCCTCATGAGCAGTGAGCTTGCCAAGAGTATAAATAGTTAGAAATAGTATGGACCAGCCTGTCTCCAAATTTAGTGTGCATGCAAGTCCCCTGGAGATCTTGTTAAAATGTACATTATGATTCAACAGGTGTGAGACGGGGTGTGAGATTCTGAATTTTTAATAGGCTCCTAGGTGATGGTAGTCCCAAGATGCTTTGAAAGGTTGCCTATGTTGGGTTGGGATAAAATACTTTAAAGTTCCCCTATGACTAGAAGGTTTCATTTTATCTTTGATTACAGATACAACTATGGGAAAGAATGTTGATTATTTATAGGTGTTTCATTTACTTTTTCACCATTATTCATCAGTTATATTTTTTCTCTTTTTTTTTATTTTTATTTTTTACTTTTATTAATTTTTAGAGAGGAGAGAGAGAGAGAAAGAGAGAGAGAGAGAGAGAGAGAGAAGGGGGAGGGAGGAGCAGGAAGCATCAACTCCCATATGTGCCTTGACCAGGCAAGCCCAGGGTTTTGAACCGGCGACCTCAGCATTCCAGGTTGAGGCTTTATCCACTGCGCCACCACAGGTCAGGCTTTTTTTTTTTTTTCTCTCTTTATCTCTGTTCTCTTACACAGTCTGCAACACTGTGATGAAAACTATGAAACTGTGATTATAACTTTTTTTTTTTAAGTGAGCGAGAAAGAGACAGAGGGATAGACAGGAAGGGAGAGGGATAGAAATGAGAAGCATCGACTCATAGTTGTGACACCTTAGTTGTTCATTGATTGCTTTCTCATACGTGCCTTAGCCAGGGGGCTCCAGCTGAGCCAGTGACCCCTTGCTCAAGCCAGCGATCCTGGAGTCATAGCTATGATCCCACACTCAAGCCAGCGACCCTGCACTCAAGCTGGTGAGTGTGGGATCAAGCCAGATGAGCCCATGCTCTAGCCATCGACTTTGGGGTTTCAAACCTGTGTGCTCAACATCCCAGGTTGATGCTCTATCCATTGTGCCACCACCTGATCAGGCTAACCTTTCTTTCTTTTTATTTATTTTATTTTATTTTTTATTTTTCTGAAGTGAGAAGCAGGGGTGAGGCGATAGACTCCCACATACACCAGACGGGGATCCACCCGGCATGCCGACCAGGGGGGATGCTCGGCCCCTCTGGGACGTTGCTCCGTTGCAATCAGCCATTCTAGCACCTGATGCGGAGGCCATGGAGCCAACCTCAATGCCTGGGCCAACTCTTCTCCATTGTAGCCTTGGCTGTGGGAGGGGAAGAGAGAGATAGAAAGAAAGAAGAGGAGAAAGGGTGGAGAAGCAGATGGGCGCTTCTCCTGTGTGCCCTGGCCGGGAATCGAACCTGGGACTTCCACATGCCAGACCAACGCTCTACCGCTGAGCCAACTGGCCAGTGCCTAACCTTTCTTATTTGAACATTCAAAGCCAACATTATAATTCTTCTACTGGTTTTATATCTTTATTTAGAAAATATATGTATATAGGGATCATAAAATATAAATTATAGGATCGTTTCTATGTGTCTAAGTTTCCATAATAATAAAGGCATTATATTTAAATGATGTCCCTCATAATTCTAATAGAAGGAACCATAATAAAAATAATAGTAAATAACAATGGCTAAGAACAATTTAAGCACAGCTTACATGCTAAGGACTACTTGATGGGTTTTATATACATTAAATGACTTAATCTAAAATATAGACCTATGAAATAGTCGTTATCCAATTTTATAGAAAAAGAATATAAATTACAGGAAAATGAAGTAATTGGACTAAGGTCACCCAGTCAAAAAGTGGCAGAGATGGGATTTGAACCAGTCAGTCTGGCTCCCTAGTTGACAATCTGAACTACTGTAACCACACTGGGAAAATTTATTGGGATAACGCTGGATAAGATAGTAACTTAAACTTATATTAAAGTGTGAGCTTTCATTTTGTTATCATTTAGAGTACCCTTTTCCTGATTAGTGATGATTTAGTCTTGAAAATATTCATTTCTTAGCCTTTGAGACCATTCATGTGCATTTTGTAAATTCTAAATTATCTGTGGAATTGTTTTGGAAACATGGAATCTATTGGACTCTACAGTTTCATGAAATAAAATAAGTATCATTTGTAAGATGCATTGGAGATTTTTAAAAGCTTATAGCTATAATTTTATGACATTTGCTAAATCTACAGGATACATGAATTTCAATATTGGTTTGAGCAATTTAATTTTTGTTGTTGTTGCAAAATTACACCTAATGCCTGGAGTAATCCTTATCATCCTTAAAAGGAAAGTTAATTCACATATGTAATTTCTTTTCAAAGGGGCTTATTTTCTTAGTCAGTAAACTATGCTTAAGAGTTAGCATATATTCAAGTTTTTTTTCTGTAAGTGAGATGAAAAAGAGCAATTAAATGAGTAAGAGTGACTTTCTGATATTTCAAATGACACAATTGTTCATAACAAGTGGTTCTGTCCATTTTGGAACATGGTGGCCCTTTTTAGATGGTGGACAGAAGGTTAGCCATGATATCATGGCTGCCAATGCCTAATCAGGTGCCTGCAAACCAAGATTCTGGTGCCCAAGAAGCTAGGGACACGAGTGTCAGTGATGTGCTGGTCCCTCTGGAGTGATTTGCGGTTCTAAAAAATAACAGAGGCTGTTTGCTTCTGTTTTCAAATACTTATATTTATTTAATTTTAATAACAGATAATGCCTTGACATGATTCAAAAAATGTACAAGGCAGGATTTTAACAATGAGAGGCGTGTTAATTATTCAGGGAGCTCAGCACATCCTAAGGAAGGCTCAAGTACTGTCCTGTTTCTCTGTGGGGGTGTATCCTGCCCGTGGAGCTCCAGGTTATAATTATTTTGTTAAGGTTAATGACATGTACACCTTTTTATTAATAAGCTCTTTCAGGGAGAAGGCAATAAAGTGGCACAGTACTGGGATAATGGTTGAGTAGGAAGTGTAGCTCTGGTGTGAGTTCTCTGGTTTGCTGATTCTCTCCGCATCTTGTGATGGGTGATGATGGCCATGAACCTAACTAGCAGAGCTGAGACAAAACATAAACTTAAAAGTCATCGGGCAAGAGATTTAATTTACCCAGATATCAGAACAAGGACCATTTGAAATTTTTTTAATCTTAAATGTTCATGGTTTTTCTTTGAGATATAATTTATCCACAGTAAAATGCACAAACCTCAAAGATATCACTGAGTGAATTTTGACTAATGTATACACCTGTGTAACCATAGCGTAGATCAAAATAGTGTATTATGGTCTAGAAAGTTCTCTTTTGCCCTCTTCTTGGTGACACTTCTCCCTGCTACCTCTGCACACACATGAGTACCCAGAGATGGCTTGTATCCTGTCACTCAGCTTAATTTTACCTATTCTTGCCCTTCAGCAAAATGAAATCACACGGCATATTTTTGTGTGTCTGGCTTCTTTCACTCAACAAAGTTTTTGCAATTCACCCACATTGCTGCATGTTGTGTCGGTTTTGTGATTGCTATGAAATATTCTTTCGTGTGAGTTGACCACCAATAGTTTGTCCATTCGCCAATAGCTGGATGTGTGGTTCATTTCTGGTTTTGAGCTATTATTATGAGGAAAGCTTCTATGGACAATACTGAGCAGGGTGGTTTGTGGGCCTAGGTTTTTATTTCTCTCCGGTAATTATTTAGGACTGGATTTAGGTCATAGGTGGATATCTATTTAACTTTATTAGAAACTCCAAAGCTGTTTCCCAAAGTCTCTGTGACACTTCACACTGTCCTTAGCAGTGTATGAGGGGAAAAAAAAGGTGGCCTTGATCACATTGAGAAGCTGTCACCTGCTTCTTAATGTGGATTGTTCCTCAATCTTGTTTATCATCGTGCTGGAGGAAGCAGGAGAGAGCGTTAGTCTAGGACGGGCGGCAGTGCAGTTATAGAGCCGGTGTGCTGGGGAGGCTATTCATCCTCCCTTCAAGCAGGACAAGCTCATTTGCTCCCAGATCCCCACCTCAGCCCAGTGATGCCTGCCAACCTTCCATTAAGAGTTACACCATTGGCAGACTGGCTGTGTTACAGAATTAATTCTGGGGCTGGCTTTCAGCCCACCTGCACCTTGACCTCATCTCTGCTTGTTCTGTCTCCACACCCACGCCACATTCATCCAGCTTCACAAAAATCTCTGTCCTCCCGTTTTTGGTGACTTATTGGGTTGGTCTCTTATCACTGAAGTTTGTTGTCATGGCATCTCTCAATAACAAGTGCCTGAGTACCTTTGGGCAAGTTACTGAACATCTCCTGGCTTCTGTTTCCTTTCCTGTGAAATGATAAGAATGCTTGGAGCATTAAAAAGTTAAGGCAGCTGTTAATGCCTAAAAAGGGCTCTACATGGGGCCTGGCACACGTAGTATATACTCAGTAAATTCTGGGTGCTCAATTTTCTGGCCCCTCCTGTCAAACTTTTTACATATCATCTCTCCATGCTCTGCCTCTGTGTCTACTTAATTAATAATTCTGGTTAAAGACTCTTTGAAACTGCCTTAAGAATTCTTGTCCAAGTCCCTTTCCTTTCCAAGCCTCAGCCACAAGCTCACTCTGGTGAATAGTTGAGATGACAATGGACGCGTTTCTATTGCAGACTGTCAAGTTTCTGCCAGGTTGTTCTCAGCCCTTTGGGTTTCCTAGTCCATATTTCCCAGAAGAAGAGTTAAGTTTTAAGGATGATTTGTGAGCTATAAATCTCCATTATGCATTTTCAAGGATTTTAATATATTGTTAAACCATAGTTTTGACACGTAAACGAGTATCTCCCCTTTAAGAATGAATTGTCAGCACATGCCAAGCACCCAAACACTATTATTCTTCATTCTGGATGTTCCTATGATCTCATAGCTGTTTAGGGTGTCTTTCCCATTCACAGCCCTGAGTCCTGGAAACAGAAAGGTCATTGTTCTTATCTGAAGCGATGTCATCTAATAGCTGCTCACTTTCTGTCAAGCACTTCATCTTGCGGCGTTCAGGCAGGGCGCCAGGGAAGCTGCCTGGCCCCTCCCACTCACCCCTGCTGCCTCTGGCGTTATCCTCGGGTCTCCTGTCCTGTATGTGTAGGTGTCTGCCCCTCCTTGCCCCATCCCACTGCGTTCGCTGCCCGGGCACACATAGCTGGATGCTTCTCCTCTCCACACCTTTCCTCAGGGTACTTCCCTGTTCACTAACATGAAATCACCATCAGCTACACATTACCAAAGTTTGCTGCTCCCTTTCCCAGCAACACTCTTCTAGAGAATCATCTTCACTTAGAGTCTCTACCTGACCCCCTCCCAGTCTCACCTTAACACACTGCCAAAAATGTTCTTGTCACAGGTACTTGCTATTAGTACCTTGCTATTACCAACATCTTGCTATTAGTTTCCATCTCTCTTGGTCCCTTTGCATTGCTTGACATGGCTCATGGGCTTCTTCTTCCTTGAATCTTGGTCTTCTTGTAGCGTCTGGAGCACCAGGTTTGCTGCTCTTTTGTTCCTGAGTTTCCTCCCCCAGATCACCGTGGGGATGCCCCTGCTTATTCATTGAAGCAGGCTTGCACAGGCCTTCCCATCCCAGACGGTCCCAGCCCAAGCCACTTCCTTTACCCCCTTGCCTCACTTTCTACCTTTTCTTTTAAATAGTACTTATCCATCCCCGACATTATCATTTATCATTTCACAGGGCGGTTTGTAATTATCAAATTGCACCTTTGGCAATAATGATTTTGGCATTTATCAGTGACCTGCTATGTCCTAGTTACTGCACTAAGTTCTTTGCATACATTAGCTCATTTAATATTTCTGATAACTTTTTAAAGTAGAAACTATTATCTTTATTTTACATAGGTACAAACTGAAGTACAGTGAAGTTGAATGACTTGCATTTGGTCCCAAAGCTGTAGGGTAAAGAGTGAGGATTCAGACCTGGCCATTCAGACTCCAGGACATGTGATAGCAATCACTGAGACAATGACCACTGCATTTAGCTGCTTCCCCATGCTTCCAGAGAGAATGCTGAAAGATTTGGTGGGATGGGACATCTTCAGTGTAACCACTGGAGAGAGAGTTATTTTATGTTTCTTCTGGCGCACTGAGAATGCCAAAGGTTTGGCTTTGTGGTGACTTGAACAAGCAATAGATTGTACACAGTAAAGTATTCATCTTGTTTACATTGAGGCTTTATTAAATAACGAAGTGTATTATAAGGCTTGCAGAAGTCTTAAAGTAAGATTATACATTTTTTTTTTGTATTTTTCTGAAGCTGGAAACAGGGAGAGACAGACTCCCGCATGCGCCCGACCGGGATCCACCCGGCATGCCCACCAGGGGGCGACGCTCTGCTCACCAGGGGGCGATGCTCTGCCCCTCTGGGGCGTTGCTCTGTTGTGACCAGAGCCACTCCAGCGCCTGGGGCAGAGGCCATGGAGCCATCCCCAGTGCCCGGGCCATCTTTGCTCCAATGGAGTCTCGCTGCGGGAGGGGAAGAGAGAGACAGAGAGGAAGGAGAGGGGGAGGGGTGGAGAAGCAGATGGGCGCTTCTCCTGTGTGCCCTGGCCGGGAATCGAACCCGGGACTTCTGCACGCCAGGCTGACGCTCTACCACTGAGCCAACCGGCCAGGGCCAAGATTATACATTTCTAACCTGTGTTTAAACATTCAAGACATAATGTTAGTTTACTTGCTAATGAATCGGTGATCTGGGATGAACTGGAAACAGTTCCTAATGAAAACAAAATAAGGAAGCAGATGAGCTGGTCTGTATTTTCTTACCTTTGACTCTCTGCTTAATCTACAAAGCTAAAGTCTGCGTGGATGATTGGCTAGGGACATCAAGAGGGAACGCTTTTGCGGCGGGAAAGAGCAGGTGTTTCCCACCTGCTGGATTCAGTCTCCCCAGCTGAACTTTGCCTTCTTGACAGGAATCCGCAGCACACCCGCCCAGCCTGTCAGTGCTCCTGTAAACTGTTGATCAGTCGCTGGCAAGCCTGCATAGCCTGAGCTAGAACCACCGTTCCCAGAAACCCTGTACTGTGTCTAGCCTGCTCCCGGTAAATCCCACCTCTGTCTCTTAGCTGGCTCCCACGGCACCCTCTGCTCCAGCCTGCTGCTTCCCAGAAAAGAGACCCAAAACTCATCAGAAGTGTTATATCACTGACTTCATATATAACCTCTCCACAAAACCTTGCATTTGGAAGAAGACAATTAGGCTGATGTGGAATCCCACAGGATGAAAGCCTTTTATTATTCAGTGAGCATTGACCTTAGGAACCCTTAAATCCCAACAAGCCAGGAAACCCAGTCCACATGGTATGCTAAGGGTAGCTTTTTGTATTTTTTTATTTATCTTTTATTCAGTGAGAGGCGGGGAGGCAGAGAGACAGACTCCCACATGTGCCCCTACCCAGATCGACCTGGTAAGCCCACTAGGGGGCAATGCTCTGCCCATCAGGGATGTTGCTCTGTTGCTTAGCAAATTAAGCTCTTCTTAGCGCCTGAGGCAGAGGCCATGGAGCCATTTTCAGCACCTGAGGCCAACTTGCTCTAATCGAGCCATAGCTGCATGAGGGTAAGGGAGAGAGTGAGAGAAGGGTGTAGGCGTGGAGAAGCAGATGGCCGCTTCTCCTGTGTGCCCTGACTGGAAAATCAAACCTGAGACATCCATATACCAGGCCAATGCTCAACCAATGAGCCTACTGGCTAGGGTCCCTAGGGGTAGTTTTATACTACTGATAATTAGCTGTATCAGAGCTGTTCATTGCCTTCCCAAAATTTTCCTCACGTCTGCACGCCCTTCCCATTCCCACAGAGACTCCCTCTTGTAGGATCTAATTATTCATCTCCCAGTCCAGCCTTTCTCTGTTCCAAGTACCTGCGCCCTGGATAACACAGAGATTCTGATTCAACACGTCTGGGGTGGGGCCTGAGATTCTGCATTTCTAACATGCTCCTGAGGGACGGGGGATGCCTCTGGTCCACCAGATCACACTCAGCAGAGCAAGATCAGGCCAGCAGTTCCCAAACCGGAGTTTGCATCAGAATCCCCCTTGGGCTTGTTGAAACACAGATGTTTGGGCTTTATTGCAAGACATTCTGACTCAGCAGGTCTCAAAAGGGATCCAAGAGCCTGCCTTTCTCCCAGGTTCCAGGTGCTGCTGCTGGCCTGGGCCCCCACGTTGAGAGCCACTCTGCTGGATGACTGGATGAGCCCTGATGGTCTCTCTACTCCCTCTACTTTACTTCCCTCCCATTTGAATTATTCTTAAAATTCTCAAAATGATAATTTTGTGTCCTTTCTCACCTTATTTATAAAACTAATGTTTCCAAATGGGCCACTTAACATCCTATAGACTCTTTGGTATGCTGTAACAGTTAGAAACAAGCATCCCTAAGACAGAATTTTGTCAAAGGCCTTTGTCTCCGGTTATCTAATGGCAAATAAGAGCTATGGTCCTCCCAGGGCACACCTTGAATTATTTGTCAGTGCTTGAAGTGACTCTTTTATTTGGGAATTTAGGTAGACAGCAAAAGCATTTGTTCGGAATGGGTCAACATACACTGTAGAATGACATCTACAAACTCTTCAGTAATCCATAGCTAAGACTTCATACCAACTACAAACTATTGTGCAGTACAACAGAATTCTTTTGTCACTCACCCGCTCCCAGTGTCTTGAGAAACTGGCCAGTGACAGCAAGAGAAGTTGCCCCGTTCTCTTCGGACCGAACTTCTCATTGCTCTGCCATAGTTTTGCTAATTCCCTTCTTTGAGACTTAGGCCATTTCTTTTCCAGGCTGCTGGATGCAAGGGTTCTTTGTTGCTGCGATGTTTGTTTTGTTGTGGGGCTCTTGGTCCTAATTCTTTCCCTTTGAATCTGTAAATACTCCAAGTGCAGCCCATAAAGAGGCCTGACTCGGCTCCAGGACTCACTGCCAGATGCCGGCTTCAGCTGGACGAACCAACCCAAGAGAGGGGCGGATTTTGTGGGTTTGTTTGGTCGCCTCGTTTGCTCCATCTGGGCACCCTGTCCTGAGTCTATGCTCCTCAATACCAAAGGGGACATTTTATTCCCCTCTACATGGTGGGAGCCTGCACTTTATACTTATGGGGCCTGAGCTGAAATTTGATTCCCTCATTGCGTGATGGTCTGGCTTTATCTATATAAGTTCACCTCCTTTACTATTTTGTCCTTTCACTCCTAAGTTCTAGTTCTGGTGGCATTTGGACCCTTCGTGGTGTCGGCCATCCTTTCCAGCTGCAGCTTCTGGCATTGTGGTGTCTCTGCTCCAGCCAACCCCCAGGAAGCCATTTATAAGCTCTTATACCTCCCTGTCTCGTATACACATCATGGAGTTCCCTCTTCCCGAAATCTCCTCTGCAGCGCCTCCTCCCCTGGTTCCCACCCCAACAAAATGAATCTTGTTAAACCTGATGAAAATCAGGTGGTGAGTCCTTAAAAGGCATTGTCTCTAAGTGGCCTCCTTTTGTGTGGTTTTGGTAGGAATGTGTTTGAGGGAGGGAGGAGGTATTTGCTGCAGGCGAATGTTTGAAGTTCAGGGCGCGGGATTGGGGAGGCAGGAGTGCTGGTGATCGTGGGCACAGTTGATGCAGATTTGGTCTGCCGGAAGAAAGGAATTTTTGTCCCTTGCAGATCTCTGCTTTCTTTCTGTGAGACCTAAGGCAATTCAATGTGGAAAACTACTGCAAGCACACTGACGTTTATATTTTAGTATCCTTGGTACGCCGTATGCTCACTCTCCATATTGTGAGAGTTTGCGGAAAGTAAAGAAGCTTTGAAACGGTCAAAGTCAACTCCCTCCTCACTCTTCTGTATGCCTCGGTTGGAAGAAAGGAATGAGCTGGGTGCTTCGCTCCGGGGATTTTGTGCCTTGACACATGTATTTGAAGGATTGGAAATGGATTGCAGCTTGAAACTTCAGTTCTTTTCACTCTATTTTCCTTTGTGTTTTCACCCATTGGTACCCTAGGTTTGTCAGGGGACAAACCACAGGTTTAGAATTTTAGTGTTCTTGGTGAATATTGTGGGATGTTCCTGCACCTAACAGGGAGCTTCAGATGCATCAGGCTTGGTGTTTCCAGATAGCTTATTTTTAATTATGAACATAGTGATGAGCAGCAATTTCCTTCTCCGGCCTGTGAGACGGGAAGTCTTGAGCAGCAGATGTTGTCGGCTGTCTGACCAGTCTCCCTCTGGGGTCAGTGAGCCTGTCCTCCCCGCTGTCACAGGTGCTGTTCTGGGCATTGGAAGATATTCAGCAGCACCCCTGTCTCTACCCACGAAATGCCAGTGGCACTCCACCAGACTGACCACCAGAGTGTCTCCAGACAGCCAAATGCCCAAGATTGGAGAGGGGAGCAGTGGGCAGCATCATCGCTCCCTGTGGAGAAACGTTGATCTTTTGAGAATCTGAAAGTGAGCTGAGCAAAAGCCAGCTTTCTCCCTAAGACTTTTTCAAGCACAGGGGAGAGGAAAGGTATTCTGCTAAACAAAGACTAGATTCTTTTTATGATGTCACCGTTCCATTCCACCCATGCCATTCTAGTGAAACTTTTACAATGAAGTCTTCTTCCTCAAGCGTCTAAAATAGCAGAAGAGATAACAAGACAAGGTTTCTACTTTGAAGAGTTCAGTGAAGTTAAGAATGGTCCTGGTTTAAAACTTGGGAGGCCAAGGACATTTGTGTTTGACATTAGATCGTGGCAGGATGCAACATTTTAAAAGAGGTTTGAAAGTGTCCCTGACTTCTATTACATTTTAAAAAAGAAAATAACAATGAATCTCACCGCCTGACATTGTAAAGACGGGAACAGTGAAGCTATTCAAAATGTTACCCCGAATCCGAGGAGCTGACTGATTTTAACCTTTTTCTGATGACACATTTCAGTCTTCCATGTACAGCCTCAGTTTTGCCTGCCCCTGCAACTCAATCCTTCACATTTACCCATAATAGAAGGCCTCCACTTGATATAGGTAATTAAGCCAATCTTGTTTTCAGGTCTTGAATAATTAATAGCTATGACTTTGACATTTTAAGAATGTTATGTTGACCTTGTTCTCTGCTCATTGATGAGAATGAAATGTAAGAAATGTGCATCAGAGCCGGGCCCTTGGTGTAATAATAAAGATTTAATTTATAATGTTTCCTATTGTTCTCTTCTTTTTCATGTATACAACCCACATTGCCCCTTTTCCCAAAGTCATCATTGGTTATTATTTGAACAGTTAAACGCACACCTCCTTATTCTCGTATTATGTTGTTACATTAATCATGGCAGTGACAAGCAAAATTTCCTCCCAGAACTCTTAACCTGCTTTAAAATAAAACTAATGTTCACTTTTAATTGAGTCGTTAAATAAAGCCCATGGCCTTTTGAGGCAGAAAGCATGATCCTGTCCCAGGAGCTCAAAGTGCACTCGATGGTCGCCTGTGTAAGGTAACAACTAGGTGTGTGTTCCTTCCCTCAGTAAGAGGAGCAGCAGTGGCAGTTGTGTCCCTGGAAGACATCTTCAAGTTCCGAAGTACAGTTTCCTTCCTCTCCAGAAAGAATGCAAGGAGATAGGACAGGAATCCTATGGAAGAGAACTCAAGAAGAAAATGCAGAGCTAGGTCAAAATTGAGCTCCCTGGAGAGAGAGATGGAGGAGGATACAAAACCACACAAGAAAAGGGAATTTTAAAGCATTTGGAGGCAGGGTGGGGGGAGATGACTGTAAACAAAGCAAGTGCTAAATATAGAAACTATGGAAATAAATAGCCCATTCTCCTTGGGTAGCCTCAGCTTTGACGGTAAGTGGCAATGCAGCTCCAAAAGGCTTCTCTAAAGCTATGAACAGGAAGGGATTCAGAATATGCTGCTTAAGAGAAACAAACCTGGTTTACCTCTGGCTTTTGCCCTTTGGGGGGGGGGAAAGGCAAGAATGTTAGAGCAAGCGCTCTGTATAATTAAAATTCTAGAGCAGTGATTTTCAACCTTTTTCACCTCACAGCACATATAAACTCATTACTAAAACTCTGTAGCACACCAAAAAATACATCTTTGGGGGATCTGACAAAAAGAATAGGTATAATTTTGATTCATTCACCCCAAATGGCTATTGTTGTGTTGGCTGTTGTCATTTTCTTACTTGACAATCTAAGAGAAAAAAGGTCAGTGCTCCTGACTGAATAGTCAGGTTATACACATTTTAAAAATTCTTGTGGCACACCGGTTGAGAATTGCTGTCCTAGAATGCATAGAGGGAAACAGGCAGACAGTCCATTGTCCAATAATACTTTGAAATATGTTGCAAGGGAGTTTTGAAAGGATAGGTGCCTTATTCTAATTATACTTGCTACCTAGTGAGGCAATCATGAGAAACTGTTCACAGGAGTTCTGTGCGCAGAACTGAAACCGAACCAGAAGGCGGAAGAGGGAATGAGGAAAGAATCCGATTGGCTTTAGATGATGCGGGTCAGGTACACTCTGTTTGCTTTCCTTTTTCACATCTTGGATTGGTTTTTACAAAAATTTCTGTTAGCTGGGTCACACTGGTATACAATGGACAGAGGTACTTAGTGTATTTGCTATTAAGTTGAGATCAAGATTACATTAGGGGAGTGGGAGTGGTCAAAAATATAAGTGGAGGCCCTGGCCGGTTGGCTCAGTGGTAGAGTGTCGGCCTGGCGTGCAGGAGTCCCGGGTTTGATTCCCGGCCAGGGCACACAGGAGAAGCGCCCATCTGCTTCTCCACCCCTCCCCCTCTCCTTCCTCTTTGTCTCTCTCTTCCCCTCCCATAGCCAAGGCTCCATTGGAGCAAAGTTGGCCCAGGCGCTGAAGATGGCTCCATGGCCTCTGACTCAGGCACTAGAATGGCCCTGGTTGCAACAGAGCAACGCCCCAGATGGGCGGAGCATCGCCCCCTGGTGAGCAAGCCAGGTGGATCCTGGTCAGGCGCATGCAGGAGTCTGTCTGACTGCCTCCCCGTTTCCAACTTAAGAAAAATACAAAAAAAAAAAAAAAAAAAAAAAAAAAATATATATATATATATATATATATATATATATATATATATATATATATGGAGTAATCCATCAGAATAGTGCTGTCTCTTTTAGAGCTGTATACAATGTTACTGTTAGAATGGATGGACTTAGACCTTGAAGTTAAAACAAAAGATAAGGGGGATAAATTTTTAAAGTTAAATTTCTTTTTTTTAATATTTTTGCATTTTTAAAAATTTTTATTAATTTTGTTGTGTGTGCATAATCTGTATATGTTGTGATGTTCATCAACTATTTTGATCACCAACTAAGCCCTGGATCTTTTAGAGTTTTTCTGACTTTCAGCCAAATAAAATTAATTAATAATCATTAAGAAAACTAAAAGAAAGTAGAAACTAAAAACCTAGTATCTGTGGCTATCAGCAGAGGTCAGCCTTTTCCCTCCAGATTTATTGGGCATTCTTTTTTTTTTATAAAAGAATGCCCAATTTAATTTAATAAATTAAATATTTTTTAATTTATTGTGTTAACATGGATTCACATGTCCCACTACATATAACTCCCTCACCCCTACCCTGTGTCCCTTTTTATACCCCCTTTGACCCCCTCCTCTTAACTTCCTCCCCTCTTCCTTCTAGGATTTGCTGTCCTGTTATCTATATCTCTGTGTTATGTATATATAGTTTAACCAATCCCTTTACCTTCTCTGATCCCATCCCCTCATCCCTCTTCCCTCTGACTGCTGTTCTTCTGGTCCCCGTGATCCCGTCTCTGCCTATATTCTGTTCCTCAGTCCACTTTGTTCATTCGATTCCACATGTATGTGAGATCATAGGATATTTTTCTTTCTCTGCCTGGCTTATTTTTCTTAGCATAATAATCTCCAGATCCATCCATGCTGTCACAAAAGGTAAGATTCCCTTTCTTTTTCACAGCTGCATAGTATTCCATTGTGTATATATACCACTGCTTTTTAATCCACTCATCCACTGACAGTTTCAGTTCAATTTTATTAAGAGCTATCTATGAAACTTCAAGTTTATTTTAGTTTCAAGTAGTGAGAAGACAAAAAAGACCTGGTTAGTTAAGAAGCCAGGGTGTAAGATGGTAGACTATTCCATGGGGGAAAGAGATTGAGAATACTTTGGGGGAACGTGTGGTTGTAGACACATTGCAAGTTTCTGTTGAAGAAAAGGTGTTTACGGTCATGACGGAGAGAGGATATTTTCTGGAAAGTCACAAGGAAATCCCAAAGAGAAGGAAACCTCTTCATGAAGTAGCTCCATTTTCTTTCAGCAAATGCTTGTGTGATTATGACTGAGCACACGCTTTGTGCTGATACATAGATATGCAGAAGGAAGAGGAAGCCTGTGAAGAGTCGACCTAGTAACCATTCTCCCCCCTTATGCTCCCCGGCATCCCTTGTACCTAGGTGAGCCTGTGAGAGTAAATTCTGGCCAAAAACGGTGAACAGAAGGCTGTGAAACTTCTGGAATATTTTCTTGGGAGAAAGAGCATGTGTTTCTTCAACTTTCTGTCTTTGATTCAGGCAGATATGTTGCCAATATGAATTGTGTTTGAGCAACCAGCTCTGCCAGGAGGTGGATGCCACATGCTGAAGCCCGAGAAACTGTCTGATAGGAAGAGAAAACTGAACCCAAACAATCTTGGGATGCACCCTGCCCAGCCTGCACTCCGAAATCTAGATTTCCTTATGTGAGAGAGAAATGAGCCTCTGTCCTGTCTAAGCTACTGTTACTTTGGCCTTCTAAAAAATTACATATTAATTTTTTTATTTTTTTATTTTTTTAAAGAGAGAGGAAGGGAGAGAGAGAGAGAGAAAAAAAAGCCACATTGATTTGTTCCACTTATTTCTTCATTCGTTCATTGATTCTTTTATGTGCCCTGACCAGGGATTAAACTGACAACGGTGGCATATTGGGACAATGCTCTAACCAACTGAGCTGCTTGGCCAGGGCCTGCCACCTCCTTTTTTAACTGAACATAAACTTAACAACTTAACTGATTCAGATTCACTATGCTTATAAGTAGGATTTAAAGATTTAATTCATATTTAGAAATTTATATCATTCTTTCCAGTTTATGCTAAAACTAGGGCAATTAAAAAAAAGGTATCAATCAATCAAATGTAATTGATTGTATATTTAGTGCAAAGAAATGTATAATGGAATTTTGGCCATCAAAGCAACTTTAACGTGAAAAACAAAAAATTTAAAATGTGCATATGTGCATATAGATACACACACAAATGCCTGTATATTTGCACATACATACACACATACATACATACATACATATAAACACACAAAACATTCCATTGTGTAAGAGATCAATCCAATAGAACCTGTAGTATAAGGAGAGAAAGATTAGCACAGAATAAAATCCTCACTAGTTAAGATGAAACAGCTGGAAAAGACTGGGAAGTTAGGACAGAGAACTCAGTTTTGAAGGTTAGACAGAAATATTAGACCAGTGATAAGAAGGGGGAATGGGATACAATGAATACATTATCAAGGACATGAAAGAATATTAGGTTGTGATCTTTTATGATACGTGTGCAGTCAAAGTTCTGGTTCTGGTTGAAGGATCTTTTGCCAACGCTCGGTTCTTTCAGCTGGTCCTGACGGAGTGAAGAAGCCGCCCTGACAGACCACACAGTTCCACTGGTGGCATTTTCAGGAAGACTGTGTCTGGATTTTTTCTATGAAGAACTCTTACTGTTTACATTTCAATTTGCCATTCTGTGGTCAAAGAGCTGAGTGAATGATTGCAGTGTGGTAATCGTGTCTGGAAAGGAGAAAAGTACAACAGAACACTTTGGTTATTGCTGGCAGCGTTGCCAGTGGAAATTGGAAAATCGGGGCATTCGAAAAGGTGAAATGAGAGGAGCTAAGTACAATGGAGGAATGTGACAATGAGGTTGGAGAGAACCAGGTGGAAAGTCAGAACTGAAAAGGAAAAATATGGGGGCTGAATTAGGCTGCAGAAAAAGTACCAATTATGATTCAGTTGGGGAGGAAGAGAATCAGTGAATTAAAAAGAAAAAATATATAGTCCCTGGTTGGTTGGCTCAGTGGTAGAGTATCGGCCCAGCATGTGGATGTCCCAGGTTTGATTTCGGGTCAGGGCACACAGAAGAAGCGACCATCTGCTTCTCTACACTTCTCCCTTCTCTCTCTTTCCCCTATAGTCATGCCTTGATTGGTTCAAGTGCGTGGCCCCAGATGGAGGATGGCTCTGTGGAGCCTCTGCCTCAGGTGCTAAAAATAGCTCAGTTGCGAGCATGGCCCCAGATAGGCAGAGCATTGGCCCCAGTCATGGGCTGCTGGCTGTATCCTGTCAGGATGCATGTGGGAGTCTGTCTGTCTATCTCTTGTCCTCTCACTTGGAAAATAAAAATAAACAAACAAACAGACAAAGAAATTAACAAATGAAGAAGTAAAACTGTCTTGACTCACAGATGATATATTTTATGTAGGAAATCCTAAAAAGTCTACAAAACAAATCCTCCTGGAACATTAAATAAGGGATTCCAGCGAAATCACAGGATACAAGGTTAATGTATAAAAGTCAACTGCCTTTCTGTATTCCAGCAACGAATAATTAGAATTTGAGACTTTAAAAAAATACCATTCATAATCACACCAATAACTGAAATACTTAAGGTTAAGTCTAACACAGTCAGGATCTACATGTGAAACACTACAAAACACTGATGAAAGTAGTCAAAGAAGCCCTAAATAAATTGGGTGATACTTCTTGCTCATGATGGAAATTTCAATTTGGGAAAGATCTTAGTACTTCCCAACTGAACTTTAGAATCAGTGCAGTTCCAATTAAATTTCAGAAAACAACGTTTTTAAAGATACCAATTCAGAACAACTAAGGTGCTGCAATGAAGAACTGATGCTTCTCATCTCTCTCCCTTCCTATCTGTCTGTCTCTCTTGCCAAAAAGAAAAAAAAAATTAACACACTTAAAAAAATCATATAGAAATGCAAACAACTGAGATTAGGCAACATACTATTAAATAGGAAGAACATGATATTAAAAAGGAAGAACTGTTTGCTTTCATGACTATGAAGCTATAGTAATGAAGACACTTATTAGAGAATTCTTGCTGTAACTCCAATGAGATTTTGTCTGCCAAGTAAAAGAAATGGGTTAAGTCAGGTGTGTTGAGGTATCTGGGATGTTTGCATCCACAATCACCCAGGGGTCTCAGTTTGACCATCATAAAAACATTCCTTTACTTACAATATTTTTCCCCATTGTTAACATTCCATGTATGTGTTAGAACTCTTCAGAGAGAGAAAGATAGACACATATATTTATTATAAATACTTCGCTCATTCAGTCATGGAAGCTGAGAAGTCCCACAATCTGCTGTCCAAGCCCAGAGGCCTGAGAACCAAGATGGTGTTCTGGTTCTGATGAGAGCAGGAGGAGTCTGATGTCCCAGCTCAAACAGTCAGACAGAGAAATAATTCCTTCTTCCTCCCGGTTCTTGTTCTATTCAGATCCTCACTCGATTGGCTGATGCCCACTCATACTGGGGAGGGCAGTCTGCTTTATCTCAGTCTATAGATTCAAGTACTAATCTCATCCAGAAACACCTCTATACACACACACAGAAAATACGTTTGGCTAGTTATCTGGGCACAGTGTGGCCGGTCAAGTTGACACATAACTTACCATCACCATGTGCCTGCGATGTTTGGTGATATGAGTGAGTGAAAATTGTCCTGTAAAGAAAAAGTCATGTAAGCCCTATATTAGCTAAAGTGTCCTATTATAAAAATAAACTCTATAGTTTCAATGACTTAACATGATTATTTCTCATTCACTTAATGGTCCAATGTGGGTGTATCTGGTCTGAAGATGGCTTTCTTTTCCCTGGTGATTCAGAGACCTAGGCTCTTTCCAATCTAGTGGTTCTAATGTCTTTTATAGTCTCCTTGGCTACTGTGAAAAAGAAGAAGGGGAAAGAAAAACATGGGGAAATGACCCTCATTTCTGCCATTCACATTCCATTTGTGAGAACTAGTTATGTGACCATCTGCAAATAAAAGGAGCACTGTGAAATGTGTCTCATGATTAGGCAGCGATTTTCTAGCAGTTCTCTGTACTGTGTAAGGCAAAATGCAAATTCTGCTAAAGAATTAGCCACCTCTGCCTTAAGCCCATTACTGCTGCACTGCACACACTCACTCAGTTGACAGAGAGAGGAGTGGACCATTACAATATAGTAATTCCTGAGTGTAACAGCGATAGTTAATGCCTTAAAAGTTTCTATGCCCTTGACATGGGTTAGCAATAATTCCATCAGGAAGTGTTTGGAAAAGTACTTGGGAATGCTTGTATATAACAAAGAGCCTCTTCATACTGTATTTTCTTCTTAACTTTAAAAATAGACTTGCAGAATGAATAGGACATCAAGTGAGACTACATTGTGTCTGGGATTTATTTACTTATTTTATATCTTCCCTGATATTCTCATTCATTCTTCTCTTTCTCTCCCTTCTGGCATCTCAGTTTTTAGTCCCACATGTATTTTGTTTAAAAATAGCATCTGTTCTGACCAGGTGGTGGCCCAGTGGATAGAGTGTCGGATTAGGGCACAGAGAATCCAGGTTTAAAACTCCGAGGTTGCAGGCTTAAGTGTGGGGTTGCTAGCTTGAGCGTGGGATCATAGACATGATCTCACGAACACCAGCTTGAGCCCAAAGGTCACTGGCTTGAGCAAGGGGTCACTGACTCAGCTGGAACCCTGGTCAAGGCACACATGAAAAAGCAATCAATGAACAGTTAAGGTGCTGCAAGTAAGAACTGATGTTTCTCATCTTTCTCCCTTCCTGTCTGTCTGTCTCTATTGGTCCCTCTCTCTCTCACTAAAATAAACAAATAAACAAACAAACAAACAAACAAACAAAAAAAGCATCTGAACATCAACATCAAGCATTTTCTTTAAATGAGAAGACATACTTTATTCTATTTGCTTTAAAACAAATATGAGTGTTTATAAGTAAGGGAGTTATGAAGAATAAGTATCAACATGCTATTTGTTACCGATCAGTAAGAGTCTATTCCAGTGGTTCTGAAAATTGAGAGTGTATCCGAATCACCTGGAGGGTTTGTTATAACACAGACTGCTGGGCCCTACCCCTCAGAGCTTCCAATTCAGTAGGTCTGGTTTGAGCCCAGGAATTTGTTTCCAACAAGTTCCCAGGAAATGCTGATCCCAGAATGATACTTTGAGAACCACTGATCATTCTATCAAATAATACCAAAACAGGTAAAGAGAAATGTATTAAATCTATGCAATTTCTCAAAGATTGCTTTGGTACTAAAAAAAATAATGCCAAAAGACATACAGTGCTTAAGACTCAGGTTAATTTAATTCCATAATCATAAGGCAGAACAGTACCAATTTTGGTACATAGAGACTTCGGTACTTAATTTTGACTGACCCACATAGAACAAATGTGATTCATCTGATTTAAAATTGAAAACCGAAAAAGCCTAGGTTGTGGAACACATAGGTTTTTATGGTGGGGCCTAAAAGGAGTCAAACGGGTTATTCAAGTGATAGGACTGATTAGGGAACAAGCTGCTCAGACATTAAGGAAAACAACAAGAAATTCGCACAACTTTATGGACAATCAAAGTACATAGAATGTTTTCTCTAAATAAGTCCAGGGTCTGAACTGTACAGATACTGAAATTTTTTGTGCAGGGTACTTACTATTTTTAATACTACAGGAGGAGTAATTCTGAGGAAGATTTATTTTTCGCATTTACTTTCATTCTAAGCAAGAAGAAATACACTGTGCAGTAATGAAAAAGTGATCTGTCCCCTGGGTGTTCAATGCCTATGTTCAGGACTCATGAGTTATTTACTTAGAAAAATTATATACCCAGGGATAGTGACCTTAGTCAAAATGTAGTCTTCCTAAAAGATGAAATTCAGTTATTCTAGACTCTAGAGAATAAAGTAATTTATCACAATATGAAAAATTGTGAAATGGAAAAACAGAAGTTACAGTGGGTCCCTTTTGGAAAAGTTTGTGGCCTTCCTGGAATCGGGGTATAGGACTCACTTCAAAAAGGCGAACAATGATATTGATTAAAAAATGTTATTCTCTCAAATGATCTGGAATGATCAGCTGTCTCACGCACCAGGAAGGTAATATTTAAGCAGCCATGGAAACTCATGACTATTTCTTATGACTATTTTGCCCTTGATGAAAAATTCTGATACAGTTACTTCTTTTTTCTAACTATGTTTACCAATTGAAAATGTCCTGATTTGAAGGAAGGAGAGAATGCAAACTATTATAATTGTGTCCGGCATTCAGTAAATGACAGTTTTATCTGTGAGTAATTTAAAAAATTTTGTTAATGAAGCAAAGCCGGAGAAGGTGGTTGAAAATGAAATAAATTATCACTGAAAAGAAAGTGACCTAAAATATAATGGATATGAATATATTTCTTTTTTTTAGCTCTAAATATGAACAAACATAAACTCTGGTTTGGGAATTAGGTAAGCTGATGATTTTTTTAACTTTCAATTTCTTTTCAGTAAGTTAAAATCAGGCGCCCTCTCTTAGATTATGACTTGGCAAAGCTTTGAAGCAACAATTGGCATGTCAGAGTAAATTATATATATATACTCATGTCTATTTCCCAGGTATGGGGCAGCTGCGTTAGGCTTGCTCGCTGGTTTATGGGCTGCAAGCCCTTAGCCTGATTGGTGCGTGAGTGCCTGGCAGCACCACGCATGTATGGCCTATATAAGGCTATGGGTGGTTGCATTCAGGGGACTATAGATGCTGGGATTGCCTGTCCACCACTGTGAGGGGCCATTCTGCTGTTTGTTTGCCTGAGAGGCAGTTTCCCCTGCCTGAGTGCTTGTCCGCCATTGTGAGACTTTATTAAACGAAATGGCCCAACTCTTTCCGGCTCCGCAGTGTCTCTACCGTCTGCCCAAATCCAATGTGGACATGCCTGGCCTCAGCCACCGGCATTCCACCAGGAAATGGTAAAAATATTTTAAAATCTGATTAAGGATGATACTAGACAAGATACTGGGTACTGTGACTGAGAACTCACAGCCCCAAAGCATGTTCATTTATTGGCTATATTGTAATGTTTAAAGCTGCTTTTGAAGAAAATTTAAAAAGCATTCCATAAGTATACAAAGGCAAAATTAATAATTGATATAAAAATGTGATTTTTAAAAGTAGTATGTGTGTGGTTCAGGATACTTTTAAGTTTAACATTACTTTCTATGTTGATTATTTGCAAATGATAGCTGTTTTAAATCACGGTCTCTAAACAGATCCAAATGCAAATGGTTGTATGCCAGCGATTCATTAAAGAAGAGAGTTCTAGGAGACAGGAGTAAGAGAGTGGGGGTAGGGGAGAACGGGACAGTGCAGGGGCAGAAGCCAACTACCGGTGAGCTTTCAGGTGGAATCCTAGCCTCACCTGGAGACTTTGTTCTGCCCCAAGGCAAGGTTGCTGGGCTTTCTGGCCCCTGCACCTGTCACTTATGAGCTATGAGCTGCTTGGGGGGACTAGTTCCCCAGCTACTTCTTATTCTGTGCACATTTGGGAGAAGTGGTTCCAGGTCGTCAAAGGCCACAGATTTCAGTCGTTAGGAGGGAAGTTAAGCACACTGGTAGAAGGGTGTCTGGACAGGAAAGGGCACCAGCAGGGGATCTAAGGTGGACACCAGTAGAGTTTCTTACAGGAGCTCTGTGATAATTTTCTGGGTCATGGAAAAATGGTCCTGAATTCAGTGAATGTTTTGGATCATTTATAGTTTTGGACATAAACAGCTAGCCTCATTTTGTGTACTTGTATCACATGTGGAGGTTGATCAACAGTTGAATGGAAAGTTTACTTCTGGTGACTTTCTAGCACCATAGGTGGGACATTGGGGATCATTTACCGAGTGATTCAGTGAATGTTCTCGGGAAAATTCATTAAGTACCATACTACCTGTAGGTATAGCCAGTCCTTATCCTTACAAATTAACATTGTGAAGCGCACAATTAGATTCCTGTTGTCTCACCAGAAAACCAAAAAATGATCTTATAGAGCAAATTTCTTGGCCCTGGCTGGGTTGTTCAGTGGATTGAGTGTCATCCTGGCATACTGAAGTCATGGATTCAATTCCTGGTCAGGGCGTGTACAAAAAACAATCAATGAGCACATAATTAAATGGAACAACTAAGTGGAACAATGAGTTTTTGCTTCTCTCTCTCTCCCTTTCCCCCTTCATTTCTCTCTCTTTCTATTCATCTTGCTCTCTCTCAAATAAATGAAAAAATTATAAAAAAATAAAAAGTAAGTCTTCTTTGCAAAGAAAAGAAAAAGACATTCATGCATTTTTTTTTTTTTTTTTTTTTTTTTTGCCACTTAAAGTATCTCATTTTGGCAGATAGGTGAATTATTTGCATATTCAGGATTTCAAGTGAGAGTAAAAGGACATCAAAATCCTGGGGTTGCTTCACCTCATAAGTTCTAGCATAGTGTTTTATTTTTCTTTTGTCTCAAGATATTTTCTTTTTTCCTTTCCAAGTAAGAAGAGGGGAGATGGATAGACTCCTACATGCACCCTGATCAGGATCTTCCCGGTAACCCTCTGGGGCTGATTCTCTGCCCATTTGTGTCCACAGTTGCAACCATGCTATTTTTAGCACCTGAGGCTGAGACTCCATGAAGTGATCCTCAGCGCCCAGGGCTGATGAGCTCAAACCAGGAGAGCCATGGCTGTGGGAGGGAAAGAGAGAGAGAGAGTAAAGAGAGAGAGAGAAAGGGGGAGGGATGGAGAAGCTTCTCCTGTGTGCCCTGAACCAGGAATCGAACCCAGGACATCCACATGCCAGGCTGACACTCTACCACTGAGCCAACAGGTCAGGGCTCAAAATATTTTCTAATTTTATTTTTGATGTCTTTTTGACACATTGGTTGTTCAATAACTGTGTTATTTCATTCCCATGAATCACAGGTTAACAACAACAACACCATAAGCCTTACCATGTCCTCGATGAAGCAGTAAGACTTTATTAAATCTTTTTAAAATCTTATCTGCTAGAACACAGGGAGTGGCTTGGCAGAATAAAATGCAAACGTTTAGGCAAAAAATTTTGCTGTGCATGTTGTAGTAAATAGATGAAGGGGAAACATGAGACTATCTGAATTACAGAGTGGCTATTAGGGAAGGAAAGTATAAATGCCATTTTTGTATACCTCTAAAAAGTCTGAAGTCACCAGACATGCCATGATTGTGTGATCAAAGAGAAAAGGAAATACATCAGTTGCCAGCCCAGATACTCCTCCACAGGGTTGAATCAGAACATGTGGAAGAAGGCCAAGAATGTTTAGACCTTCTCCTTGACTTGGTCTATCCTCTGGGGCCCCATGTGAAAATAGCTGCTTCAGTTTATAGTAATACTGCTGCTACTGACAAACACAGAAGTCCGAAGAAGACTTTTGTCTAACGGTCATATTATCAGTTTTCGCACTGCTTTAAGGACTCTGATTCAGTTATTTCTTAAATGGATGTAGGCGGCTTAGCCAATGCTCTGTAGAATGTCCTACAACAATTCGAGCCCTGGTGAATTAGCCTTCTTCATGGGCAGCTGTTGTCTCCAATTAATATCTAGGACACAGGTTCTCAAACTTCAGATTACATTTGAATCATGCCGAGTCTTAATTGAAATAGATTCCTGAGTCCTACCAGAGATTCTGATTTAGTAGGTCGAGGGTAGGACCTGAGAACTTGCATTTTTCACATGTTCCTATGTGATGTTGATGCTGATACTACTGGTTCAGGGACTCCATTTTGAGAACCACTGGTCTAGAGAAATGAATTAATTTTAGTCATGTAAGCAGATAAAGGGTTTGCTCAAATATCACAGTAAGGTTTAGGTTAAGGAACTAGAAGCAGCTTGCACTACCAGGTATAGAAGCTTGGCTGGCTGGTCAGCCATAGTGAAGTCAGTACAGGCCAGAGATAATATTTTAGATGATTTATTTAAAGGAAAAATCTGGCTAAGTTTAAATCATCTGGTTTTCTCAAGTAGGAACAGCTTGTTTGCCTGATTAATCTGTATAATTTCCATATTTCTTTCAAGAGACCTTTTATAGAGATCGGATTCTGTGTTCATCCAAAGACTGTTTTTAGCATTTATGAAATTATTTGCCAGATGATGGATGCTGTTTCTAGTTAATCTGATTAACCTGAAGTGAGGATTTTGCTGAGTACAGACATAATAGAAAGCCATGACAATGCAATCTTTACATCATAGTTACAATTAAAAAAAAAAACCCAAAACCTCTGAAACTTTAACAAATGCAATGTCATAATTTGTTTGTTAAAATGCAGTAAATCTTTCCATAAGATGTCTGTTAATAAATAAAAAACTAAGAACTAGGAAAATAAAACATTGGTTTTCTGTATCCAATATATTACTGATATTATTTCCTTTTAGTGTGTGAGTATATATGTTTTTTTTTAATTTATTTTTTCCCCACTGTTAACTATGGAGACTTTTTCTCTCATTTTTTTTTTATGTCAACCATGGGGTTAAAGTAGAGCCAATTACTATTGTTTAAAATTCCACCTGTTCGCAAACATCATTTTAAATAGTTGCAAGATGATATCCCCCACCTTCATAGATACATCAGGTTATAAATACATCAGATTATAAACATAAATACTATTGCAGTTAACTTGTATTAATCTTATGTCTTCATAAAGCTTTGGTGCTATGCACATAGTTTTATGCTTAGCTGCATTAACTTTCAAACAAAGCACTTTTATTCTTAGATGAATGTATGAAAAGTTTCTCAGGGATCTGGAGAAGGAAGTAAGAAGAAGGAAATTTGGCTATTGCATAACCAGAGGCTGAACTATCTTTCTGATTATCTACAAAGCAAAAAAGAAAAAAAAATTAACTATGTATTTGCCAATATAATTCACATTGCCTTGAGGAGACACAGCCTTTTACACCTAGTGTTATATTCTATTTATTCCAATAGCATTTCTTGTACATGAGCAAAGACATAAGTGTTCCTTCCATTTGTATTATTACTCAAGTTAATACTGCTATTTTATCAATACTCAAAAATAATTTTTGTGGGGCAGGTCAGGGGGTCAGTGGATCTTTTTCTATCCTGTACTCTGTCTCAGTGATCTTGGGCAATTGATATATTTTCTCTGGGACTGAGTTTCCTTATCTAAAATATTTTCTGGTTCCAAAATTCTGTGATTCAGTTACAATGATTATTTCCCGCTGGATATGTTTAAGAAAGATAACAGAATTGCAGTCATTTTTATGCTAGGTTAGGGTGCCAAGATATGTAAATTCGCTCACATTTCTTTCTAATTAAATGAATTAGCACTTGGAAACAGTGAGGGTGGTGTGTAATTTATCTATTGCTCTATAGCAAGTAGTAGCTTAAAACAACAAGCATTTATCATCTCCCAGTTGGAATGGATCAGGCCTCACCTGTTCAGGGCCTCCCAGGGCTGCGTTACAGGTGCCTGCTGGCTGCTTTTCATTTAGAGCTAGTGTTCCCCTTGCAAGCTCATTCAGGCTGTGGCTATAATTCAGTACTGTGTCACTGTAGGACTAAAGCCTTAGCTCAGGGCTCGGGAACCTATGGCTCGCGCGCCAGGTGTGGCTCTTTTGATGGCTGCATCTGGCTCACAGACAAATCTTTAATAAGAAAAAATAATAACGTTAAAAATATAAAACAGGCCCTGGCCGGTTGGCTCAGTGGTGGAGCGTCGGCCTGGAGTGCAGGAGTCCCGGGTTCAATTCCTAGCCAGGGCACACAGGAGAGGTGCCCATCTGCTTCTCCACCCCTCCCCCTCTCCTTCCTCTATCTCTCTCTCTCTTCCCCTCCTGCAGCCAAGGCTCCATTGGAGCAAAGTTGGCCCAAGTGCTGAGGATGGCTCTATGGCCTCTGCCTCAGGTGCTAGAATGGCTCTGGTTGCAGCAGAGCAATGCCCCAGATGGGCAGAGCATCGTCCCCTGGTGGGCATGCCGGGTGGATCCCGGTAGGGCGCATGCAGGCGTCTGTCTGACTGCCTCCCCGTTTCCAACTTCAGAAAAATACAAAAAATATATACATATATAAAACATTCTCATGTATTACAATCCATTCATTTCCTACCGCTCATGTTTCTGGTTGCGGGTGGCTGGAGCCAATCACAGCTGTCCTCCGGGACAACACCAAATTTTTATTGGATAAGTGTAACATACATGGATCGTTGTATGGCTCTCACGGAATTACATTTTAAAATATGTGGCATTCATGGCTCTCTCAGCCAGAAAGGTTCCCGACCCCTGCCTTAGCTCATAGAGGGCTTCCATTTCCATGTGCAACAAACTGTATAGCCAGCAGGGTAGCACCTCTCCTGCTCATATTCTCTCACTTCTGGATCCTCTTTTAAAACTCACATCTCTCTTGTGGTGAAAGTTAGGTCATCTGATTGGATGGACACTTGACACCTGCAACATCCCTTCACATTTGCCATTAAGGGTAACATAATGAGGGGAGTGATAACCCCTCACCTCAGCCATGTTCAGTTGGTCAGATTCTCTAACCTAACCATTTTTGGCTTTTTCATTAGAATCTTTGCCCTCTCACTCAGAATGGGAAATGTTGCAAGCCTAAAATGTCTCTCTGTGTGCAGCTCTCCCTGCTGGCTGAGTGCAGATTTTAGTTTAATAGCTTAGGGGATTTAACAGCAGGCCAGTGAGGATGGGGTTGTTGGCATCTGCATCTGTTTGACAGACGAGCTCCCAAGGCACAGACATCTGTAGTAACTTGCTTCATGGTGCATAGATTCAAAATCTCTACCTCCTTGTGTGTGAAATGTGCATTGCACTTACCCTAGGTTTGCTTAAAGAAATCCAATTGTGTCGCTTTTTGTTTTTCCCTGCTGTGGTGGGTGCTGATGACCCGTGCCTCTCATTCCTCTCGGTGCTTCCTGCACTGAGACTCTAGTGCAGATTGGTAGGGGGAGACAAGACCCAGGTGAGGAAATGAGAGACCAGGTGAGGGACACGGCAGGTTTTTTTCTTTCTCTCTTTGGAAAGTACCCTACACAGGCTTCTTTACTTCCTCAGAGGTGGAATAAAGTTAAGGGACAAAAAGTTGAGTCTATTTCATCTCTGCTTTAAATTAAAACCCTTCATTTAAAAGTCTATTAGATGGTGTTTTTCAATGCTGGACGATTTAGGGAGGTTTAGCAGTCAATAAGACATATTAATGCCTTGTACTTTTTGGTAAATGGAGATTGAATAACTTAATGAACACACCACATGGGGAGGTATACATAATCACCCCCCACCCACACCCAGCCATTAATATCTTCCCTGTGAAATGTTTATGACTGTAATTGCTGCTCTGATTATATATTGTATGAACTTGAAGCACATTATTCTACTGGGTAGCTAATGGAATTCCGGGACAAAGCACAGAAATTGGTATTCTGGAAAAGATGAGAGTTTTCAATTGTATTCTTCCCTGGGTTTGCAGTGCATTTCAAGGCTCATCTCCCTCACAGTGTGTTGTGGCTGAGGGGTTAGAATCCTCCTGCTGAATAGTAAACATCAGAGACGATGTAGTCATTCCTTAGCTTGCTTATCTCAGTTGTCTTGTCATTTATTCAAAATATCGAAAACAGCCTCTTGATTACTGTTGACTCACCTTGACCAGTACTGACACAGGGAGAGATCACATCAGTCAACACTCCAGTGGACGTGTTGGGGAGGAGTCCTAGGGGTGTGATCGCCTGAGGGGGCTATAGTGTACCTTGAAAATAAAGGGGGTCTGTCAGTTCATTGTTCTTTCACTGGTCCAGGTAGCCTGCAGGCCTTTGGGGATCCCACTACCTTTTCCGCTGTTGGATGCACTTAGAAGTGAGAGAGAACCAAAATCTTCCTTCTTTTGCTTTTCTAAAAGTGTTATAAGAGTATGAAAGGTTATATGGGATATTATTTTCAGCAAACGTAAAATTATTTCAATGGCTGCTTAAATTTCTGAAAACTTGGAGGCCTTTACTTGTATAGGATAAAATTTTGTGCTAAGGACACTTATTAGGTGTTAATGGCTAATAGTCAATAGTTTTTCTTCAGTTAAATCAAATTAAACTTGGATTATTTACCATGAGGCACACTTTTGCATTCAGTAGGTATAATATTTTTACTTGACAGTTCCATATATAAAGAAATGGGCCCTGGCTGGTTGGCTCAGCGGTAGAGCGTCAGCCTGGCGTGCAGGAGTCCCGGGTTTGATTCCCGGCCAGGGCACACAGGAGAAGTGCCCATCTGCTTCTCCACCCCTCCCCCTCTCCTTCCTCTCTGTCTCTCTCTTCCCCTCCTGCAGCCGAGGCTCCATTGGAGCAAAGATTGCTGAAGATGGCTCTGTGGTATCTGCCTCAGGTGCTAGAATGGCTCTGGATGCAACAGAGGAACGCCCCAGATGGGCAGAGCATCGCCCCCTGGTGGGCATGCTGGGTGGATCCCAGTCGGGCACATGCGGGAGTCTGTCTGACTGCCTCCCTGTTTCCAGCTTCGGAAAAATACAAAAAAAAAAAAAAAGAAATGACAGTAATATATTCTTCATATGACACACTGTAACATATAAGTAATATATAGTTTTATCAATCATAATCACCTAAAGAGCCTTATAATAATGATGCTATGAATAAGTATATATCAGTGCTTGTCAAAGTATCTTCCATGGACCAACAGCATCAGCATCACCTGGGAACTTATTAGCGATGCGGATTTTCAGGGCTGTCTCAGTTCCACTGAACCAGAAACTGATAGTAGTGTCCAGCCAATGTGTTGTTCTTTTCTTTCTTCTTTTCCAAGTTAGAGCAGAAGAGACAGAGAGATAGACTCCCACATGTGCCCGGACCAGGATCCACTTGGCAACCCCTGTCTGGGGCCAAAGCTCTGCCCATCTATGGCCATGCTCACAACTGAGGTGGAGCTCTGCCCATCTATGGCCATGCTCACAATTGGCTGGTGTGTTCCAGCCAATTGAGTCATGGCTACAGGAGGGGAGGAGAGAGGGAGAGAGAAAGAGAGAAAGAGAGATGGAGGGGGGAGAGGAGGAGAAGCTAATGGTTGTTTTGCCTGTGTGCCCTGATTGGGAGTTGAATCCAGAACACACACACAGAGCCGATGCTCTACCACAGAGCCAAGTGGCTAGGGCCTCCAATGTGTGTTTTAAAAAGTCCTGTAGGTGACTATAATTCAGGCTCAGGTTTGAGAGTTACTGGTATAGAAAGTGTGGTCATACTCATTTTATAGATAATAAAACATGCTAGGTGCAGCACAATGATTGGCTGAATACATGACTGGTTAATTTAAGAGACCTTTATCACATCCCAGTTTTCCCTTAAAAACTACATGACCTTCCTCTCTTAAAGCTGGGAAACAGGAATTCTTAAATGAATTGAGAAAGGGACTGTTGCACTGCTTTCTAATAATGAGAGTGGTTTGTGAAAACTGTGAGCCCAAGAAAATTAACCTAGAAAACATTTTAATGACATAAGTAACATTTCTGTTGCCCCGTGCATTGAGTTTCTCATTTTCTTTTTAGTAGAGGATAGACTAGGATACAGTTAAACCCTAGAGGAGTGGCCTTGCATATTAAATGAAGTGGGAGGCACTATTTTAACCATCGCTTCCTAGCCCAACGAGTCCATGTGCAGATTTTCCACCTGGGTCTTTCCCATGCCACATTACCCACGTTGATAGTGCCCCGTGGTGGTTTCCCTGCGTGCACAATTTTACACACTGGCGAGAGTTTCTTAGTTGCTGTGGTATCAAAATGAATCCCTTGGGCAGCTGACATTAACTACCCTTCTGTGACTTGGGGAATGAACGTTTCCTCTTGAGCTGCAAGTAGAAAACAATGTTCATTATCTGTAATATGAAACTCTACATAAGGATGCCTGCTACGAGCTAGTTCTAGATGAACTCAATTTGGGCTTTGTGTCGATAAGCAAACAAGTAAGCGTTTAAGTCCTATTGTTTGTTCAAATGGGAAAAATTTTCTTGATTAGAAAATGTTTCTATAAAATTAGGAAAATGCGTTGTGTGTGTGTGTGTGTGTGTGTGTGTGTGTGATTTTATTTTGCAGACTTGCAAAACATCATGTAACACGTATGAAAAGTACATTAAAAAGAAAATTCAGCATTTTATGAATAATTATAAAGAGAACACGCACTTTACAACTGCCAAGTCCAGGAATGATTGTGCTTAATCTCCAGGCACTTCTACTGTGTGTATCCTGAGTGATTTGCAGCTTTCTGCACACAATTCCTGCCTCTGCATTTGCACCTGCTGTTTTCTCTTTCTGGACCCTCCCAACCCCTGAATTAAAAGGCTGCAAAACTTCTAATTCTTGTGATGGATGGGCTGAAAAGATGCCATTGCCCTTCGTAGCCCATGTCTGCAGTGCACTTAGAGACGTCTCTTTTAGAGTGTAATTGGTTTTCGGCATGCACTCCTCAAAACAGGTGTGAGATCTTTGATTTTTTGTTGTCATTTCTCAGTACCTAGCCTATACCTGACACACTGCCACATTCAATAAATAATGCTCGAGTTGATTAATAAGTGGTGCCTCCCCTTGGAGAAGCCTCTCAAACTGACATTTCCATAATGCACTATCATTCTGCCCAAACTTCTGAGTCCCTGAGAGGAAGATGGAAATCCCAGTTGTTTATAATTCCTCCGTTTCCGTTTGTTAGTTCTACCTCCATCTTAGCATTTTCATCTTTCTTCCTTATAACCCTGCCTTCACTCACTCTCTCATATTTCTGCTCAGTGTACTCAAGCTGCTTCAAGCTTGGTTCTCTTCCTGTTTCTCCTCTTCCAACAAGTGTTTTGGTTGCCGTGACTGCGGAGGTCAAGGACCATGGCCAGAAGCCCCGCCTCTTCATATCTGAGGACTTCATTACGTATTTGCTTATGGAAAGCATTGAACCCTGTGATTGATACAGTTCTTTTCTCATGGATGTTTAGGTCTTAGGGGAATGATGTGGTACTGGTTGCATTGTCCTATAGATTCCTTGCTGGCTTGCTGCCTGTCACATCCAGGGTGTGGGAGGATTTCCAAGTCATACACAATATAGAATGGTTAAGGAACCCGCTAAAATGGGGGAAAGCAGACCAGCAAGGTCAGGGTGAGCAAAGGAAGAGAAGACACTGGTTCTGGTCCTCCCTTCAGCCCACCGAGAGGTGTGCTGTGGCCATGACTCTGGTGGGTTTGCATCCCTGTGGGGGAACACCACCTATTTGACCCTCATTGTGCAGCATTCATGAGATCAGCCTTAGGCACAGGAAAATAACGAGAGCATTTTGCACTGAACATTTGGACCTGGTGGCAGTCGTTTGAGGTTTTCTGGGAAGCTTAGCTGCCAGTACTTAGGGACATTGGGACCTATGAGAAGTTACAGCCACTCCTGCCCAGAGAGTCTGTGAGTGGATGGATTATGATGCAGTGACTCCACTGGGAGGAGAGGACTTCATGCCTTCATCCACTGGCTCATTGTCTAGAAAACAGGTTGGATGGCTGAAGTCACTTTAACATGCCTCTGATCATTGTCCCACAGACCCATCTGGCAGGTGATAGAGTCTACTGTATAACTTGTTGACGTATCTGTCTCAAACTTCATGGCTCAGTGTCTTTAACTAGACTTTTAGGGTTTCCATCCTTTTGATCATATCCATTTCTTTTGTCACTCCCGTGACTTTTCTTCATATGCTCTGTGCCCCAGCAGTGCGAGGCTGAGTGTTGCCCGTGTCGGTCCCCTTTTGTACTGCCATCATGCTTTCCCTTCTGTTGTTTTTTACTCCTGGATGCCTCTCTAGTTTTCTCCTTCTCCCTACCCCTTTCCTCTGAATGTTCTCTTTCTTTAAATGTCTAAAGGCCATGAGTACCTCAAGGTGCCACCCAAAGCCCTGGTCCATCTTTGCTGGATATTTGCTGATGTTGTACCCTCCAACTGGAATAAACACTCCCTCCTCACCTCTTCTCCATGTTCAACAGCTCTTCTGTGGGCTTTGCTTTGAGTCCCTAGGAGAAAAACTCTTCCCACTGCTGACCTCGATAGCAGTTAACTTTAAATTTTTTTATTTATTTATTGAGTTTTTTAGAGAGGAGAGAGAGAGAGAGAGAGAGAGAGAAAAGAAAGGGGGGAGGAGCAGGAAGCATCAACTCCCATATGTGCCTTGACCAGACATGTGCAGGGTTTTGAACAGGCGACCTCAGTATTCCAGGTTGATTCTTTATCCACTGCGCCACCACAGGTCAGACAATAGCAGTTAACTTTAAATTCGGCATTGACACTTCCTCCTCGGTCTTAAACATATATACTTCTTAGTCTTTTACTAGATGACAAATCCATCCAGAGAACCAATCATATCTTATAAATCTTGTACCCTAGAGTAACATTCATTTTATAGGTGTTCAAAAATATACAATAAATAAATGAAAAGCTCAGGGAATAAGGCACATGTGCAAAAGGCTTGGGTGGGATGGGTAGGGGTGGCAGACCTATTTTTTGCTTTGGCCAGGTGAGCTGGGTAGTCTGTGAGCTGGGGGAGGGGCATCACCTTTCTCCCTCTCCCCCTAATCTCTCATCCCTCTCAGATAGCCTCCCTTCCACCTGGACTGACTCTGAGGATTATTTTTCAACAGGACAATAGGAAGGACTAATTCATCATGACTTAGCGATGGCTTGAAGGATACACTGGGGACCCAAACCACACATATTACACTTACAAACTGTATTAGAATATATATTAAACTGAGTAGTTAGTAGTTTGTTGTCTTTCTGTTTGCATTCCAATTCAATTAATTATTGGCATAAGAGGAAAAATATCTCAATTGCAGAGAAATCTTCAGGCAAGTCTCACGATATATATATATATATATATATATTTTAAGTGATGTCAGTGACATAAAACAAATAAAAGAGATCTCTGTGTATGTTTAACACTTTCACATGTTTGCCTTCCAGGAGACGGAGCTGTTAGATCTCAGCCTCGTCAAGGACGCCAGATGTGGGAAACACGCCAAGGCTCCCAAGGTAGGAAACACAGCATTGTGCGCACACCAGATGCTGCCATCATTCGTTAGCTGCATCGTGGTATCGATTCATTGCCTCAATTAAAAGTTTCTCTGTTGTAAATGTTGTAAAACACAGTGACACAGCCAGTCCTTCCAGAAGCCAGTATGCGCTGAACACTTCCGCTTTTGTTTTAAAAGACGGAAACAATGAGCAAATAGATAGGCAGTTGGATTTAGGAGCTTGCTTTATTTTGGGGTAATTCTAAATAGTCAAAATGTATTTGAAATTACTTGAAAAATGACTTGAGCCTCATAAGCATCAGCCCAGTAACTTTCTACACACGCTAAACAAGACCTGATAGTTCGAATGCTTTGCGATTGAAATCATTCCATCCATGAAGCCAAAAGGGTTCTTTCTGCACATGTTACTAGTGAAGACGGCAGACTTGGGGGGTCAGCTGTTTGGCATGTCAGTTTGTTTTGGGTTGGAAACGCTTCAAAGCAGCGTTGACACTTGATTTTTTCGAAGATTGATTAAACATGCTGAATGGGGCACCTACCTGTACATACATTTTTTTAACGTGGATTATCTGGTAGGGTATAACAGGATATGTTGACTCGCTATCATTGTGGGAAGCTACTCTTTACTGTACTGAAATTTTTGTACTTTCGGCACCTCCTTTCTAGCACAGAGAGTATTGGCAAACAGGGAAGGACAGGTGCCAGTCAGCAGCTCTCTCCTCTTTCCAAAATTGACATCAAACTAGCAATTTTCTATTGGAGTATCTGCCTGCGACTTTTGTTTCATTCTTTAAAAGTCAAAACAGTTCCTTTGACATCAAAGATTATCGTTATTTTATCTGTGGAGGTGCAAGAAGATAAAAAAAAATCACCTGGAGTTATTATTCTTCGGATATGTAACAGTGCAGCCATTACTGGCAGATGTTGTCATACAGCAAACACCCACATACTGCTTTTTATTACTGAAGGGGTTAAAAATTATCTACAGGAAAATGTGAGAAAGAAAGTGAAAGAAAAATCCAAGTTATTTTCAAGAAGGTTGCTGTCGAAGTTTCATGTGAAAACCGTATGTTATTTACAGTCATCTCAGTCATATGGAATGTCAAAGAGTTTGGCTTTCCGGTTTTGTATCACTAATGGATGATTCAACATCGTTCGCAGTTTTTAGGGTAGGAAAGAGTATTTTTTTCTTTTTCTCCCATCAATAGTTCAGCCAAGTTTCGTGTCATCCTGTTAGAACTATCTTGATGACATAGTAATAAAAGTTTGCCTTTTAATTCAAGTTTATTGGCCTAACTTGAAATTTCATTATCAGTATTTATTAAACTATTGTGTACACTCTATCAGACCCACCCCCTTTATCCCTGGGCATTGTGATTCAAAGTCAGTTCCTTGGCCACGCGGAGAGTTTTCTTTCAGGCTTGAATCATTTTATTGCAGTACACAGCCTGCTTATCAGTTGTGCTTCCCTTATGGGTGTGGTTTGATAAATGTCTATGCAATGATGACAAGTGAGCAGAACTGAGGTCGGTACTGTGCTCAGCTGTTCATCCACTATTAGATCCTAAAAAGCTTCTTTCGAGGACAGACTTAGGCACTCAGAATACGCTGGCTTTTGCTGTTTTTCCAGCGAAGATTGCTTTCTCTGTGGGTTATCCCATGTTCTTGGCTTTTTCCCCCTTGCCCTTCTTTCCTGCTTTTCAAGAACCTCAATCTATAATATGTTCAAAGCTGGGTTCTGTTGCATATTATCTGTGACCTTCCTGAGACTCCGATTTCTTCCTCATTGCTTAGGTCGTGCTAATAATAATAGTTATAATAATGCTCATGAATGAGTATGTCACTGCTGTAAGGATTAAATGAAATAAATTCACTACCAAACCTTTAGCTGAGGAGTTCTCAAGTTTAACTGCTCCTGGAATAACCTGGAAAAGTTTAAAAAATGCTGATGCCTGTTTCCTACTCCCAGACATTCTGGTGTTGAGAGAATCTAATTGGTATCAGTGTGGCATGGACATCAGAGTTTTGAAAAGTAAATTTGCAGCAAAATTTGAGCACCACTGCCTTAACTTATCATTGCTATATAATAAGTTCTCATTAAATATGTATTAGCTACTATTGGTATTATCATTTTTTTTGCAGTTTTTATTAAAAATTTCATGTCAGATTTGCAGAAAGTTGGTTTTCATTTTGCTCACTTCATTTACAAAAGTTTATAAAGGGAAATTGGATGTGTGGCTCGGCTGTAAGGGGCTTCATGGATTGCTAGGGAGGAAGAAAGAAGCTGATAATCCGATCAGTTTAAAAAGCTATATGTTGTGAAAAAACAAAACAAAAAACAAAACCCCAACTCAACTGGATAGATGAAAACATAGGTGAAAACAGAATTTATTAAAAGTGACTGGAATGTACTGAAAATTTCAATAGAAGGGCAGCTTCAGGTGGCATTTCATACAGCCGCTCAAAAAGTGTCACGAAGGTCTGGGTGTCTCTTTTTTCTCACAAACCTGGTTTCCAAGGTGCTGGAGGGGATCCCTTCCATCCTTGGGGTCCCTGGAGGGGCTGTCCTCTGGATGCCACCCTGGCAGATCGTGGCTCCCCCAGCCGCAGTGCCACGATCTGCAGGGACCAAAGGGACACGAGCTTCCTCTGGAGTATTCCCGAATGATTGCAGAATACCCACCTTGAGGAAGGAGGCGTATGGCTCGGAGGGGAAATCTAAGGAAGAGGAGACCAACCAGCCGTCTAGAAGGGAAGCTGCAGAACTAAGGGTGGAAGATTAAAAAGCATAAGGATATCAGCAGGGAGCAAAGGGAGCTTAGAAGTTTAGGGCAGAAAGGCGATGTAACAGAAGACAGACCAAGGGGAAGGCTTTCTGTGGGGGTTTTATAGACTATAAAGGAAGAACATTGGCAGAGCAGATAATTTATCAAAACAGGCACCCCGCAAATATTTATCTGCGTATCCGTATGTATTGCTTCTGTTTGTCACAGCGTCTCATTACATAAAAATCGAAGATGAACTGTTTTCTGTGCCTGCTGTGATCTGAAATAAAATTTGTAGGAAATGGAAAAGCTTCTACACGTTGTCCAGTTAATGAATTTTAAATGTTGACACCCAACACAATTCGTCCAATTCCAGATACGATTTTTCTGTATACAGCTTTTGTTTGAGTTACTGGTTTTGCAATTTCTCGAATTATAACAAAACAAAACAAAAAACATACAGCAATTGGGAGATTTCTATCCAAATATGAAAGCCAGAAGTTAAAGACATCTGTCTTATCCTTGGAAATCTGAAATGTATTTGTTTCCTTCTGTGCTCCTCCCTCTCCCCTGCCTCGGCCAGGCTTAAGAAGCCCTTGTAACGGTCAAAGTCTATGTAATACATCTTGTGTATGCTATAGATGCTACTCTCTGGGTCTTCATGTCAAAAGGATCTTTGCTTTAAAAAGTGTTTATCACTGTAGTTTCTGACCTGCTGGTAGTTCCTGACCCCACAGATCAGTTTCATGACTCCTGAGCAGCATTGATAAGACGGAGCAGGCCTGAGGAGAATGAGAAATACCAGTGTCTTATGCAGAGCGGGTTGTTCTGTGAAACCTTTTTCACACATGTGAGTGTGTGTGTTCTGGGTCACAACAAAAAGCGTGTTTGTTTTTTCTAACTATGAGCTATATGTCAGGGAGGTGACAGAAATGCTGCTGGAAAAGATAGTTCCTTTATCCTCTGGATTCTTAGAAAGTAATTCATCGCCAGGTGTGTGGATAAGTGGATGGAATCGGGAAAGGCGAGATGCAGGTTTGTTGTCAGCTCTGCCATTGATGAAGTTAAAGAAGTTCTTTTGTTCTGTGCCCGTTCTTCATCCGCGAAATTGGGGGTGGGGTCTCTGATGTGAGTTTGTCAGTTTTTGTTCATCCCTGATTCAAACTGAAATGGAAAGTTGACCAAGCTAGGACGCTCCATCTTACAGATTATAAAATTGATACCCAGCAGGTTTGCATAACATACTACTCCTTACCTTGGTCATAGCAAATCAGGTAAACTTAAAAAAAAATCAGATCAAACTCTAAACAAGATAAGGAGACAATGCAAACAAAAAGAAAAGAGAAGTCCTGGCTGGATAGCTTGGTTGGTTAGATCGTCATCCAGAAGCATAGAGGTTGCTGGTTCAATCCCTGGTCCGGGCACATATGGGAACAGAGCGATGTTCCTGTCTCTCTTTCTCTCTCTTTCCCTCTCACGCTAAAATCAATAAATAAAAAAAAAGAAAGAAAAAAAGAAAAGACAAAAGATGTCTTGAAAGCAGTTCTAGGATCTCTTTGGACGGTGGAGGGAGTGGCTGGTGAGAGTCTCTCCCAGGTTTTGGTCCGTGAAACAGGGCTGCGGACACTCGCTCTCAATGCAGCATTCTCACTTTGTTATGGCAAAGAAAACTGCTTCATGTGCTTAGCTGACAATTAACCAGTTCATTCTATTGGTAAAAGACGGCTGGTTTCAGATGCGTGATGTTAATTTGAATACGGATTCCTTGTAAATATCCAGGTCACAGTGAAATTTTCAATAGTATACAGTATCACCAGACTCACATGAGGCAGGTCAGAGTACAATTAAATCTCAAAAATTGTCCACGTTCTGTTTTCACTGAGTCCTATCTGAAAAGGATGGCTTTTAAGTCCATTCTTTATTGATCTGACAGACAGTCATCGGGTGCTTGTTTTTTGCCAGGCACTGTTCTGGGCACTGGGAACAGCAATGCACAAAAGAGACAAACGATTCTGCTCTCGTATATAACATTCTGTTTTGGAGTGGGGAATTGGTGTTCCTGGTGACCTGGTGGTCCTGGTAAGCTGGCTTTCAAAGAAGGAAAGAGAGAAAGAGGAGGGAGGGAGATAAATCACTGGTTTGTCTTGCTCTCTATTTTCCTTTGGGCAAACACTCTTAACCTGCTAGGATTAACCACAACCTGACAATACTGAACAGAGTTGGAAAGCAGTGGATGCCCCAACCTCTGCCCCTATGAATAGGCTCCAGCACACTCTGGGTGGGGGAACAGGTAACCGATAAGGCCCTCTGAGAGGAATAAAGCAGGACAGATGCCGCTGACCATGAGTTGTTTGCTATTTTGTAGAGCCATAATGGAGTAAGTTCTCTTGATGAAGCGAGGTCATATTAGCAGTGATCTAAATTAAGGGAGGTAGGAGCAGTCCAGGCTGAGGGCACTGCAATAGCAAAAGCCCTGAGGTAGGAACATGCTTGGCATGTTTGAGGAATAGCAAGGAGGTCAGTGTGGCTACAGTGGGGCGCAAGAGGAAAGGATGATGAAGTCAGAAAGGTGGCAGGGGCCACATTATTTTGGATTTCATAAGACATGCTAGTGATTTTGGCATTTCCTGTGTAGGGAAATGAGAAGGAAATGAAAGGTTCTGAGCAGAGAAGAAACAAGGGCTGACTTTAGGTTTTGATGGCTACAGTGGTGAGGGTAGATCACAGGAAAGAAAGGAAGTACCATAGAGACCAACTAAATGGCTACTGCAAATACCCTGGGCAGTGCTGATGACAACCGCAAGGTGTAGAAAAAATGTCAGAGTCTGAATATGTGTTGAGGTTTGAACCACAGGGTTTGTTAATGCATTGGATGAAAAGCATGACGGGGTTTAAGGACAGCTCTTAGTGTTTGGACCTGGGAAAGTGGGAGAACTGAATTGCTATGTCCTGAAATGGGAAGGCAGAAGCAACGTAAACAGAAGAGCCCGGTTCGCTTTTCGGATATTTAAAGTTTGAGATGCCTATTAGATTGCTACTTGATGATGTCACATTGGGATATACAAAGCTGAGTTCAGGGGAAATGTTGGTCAGGAAGTTATAACTTTGATTATTTATAGCTCAAAGCCAAATGAGGTCTCCTAAGGAATGTAGGTATGGAAGAAAGGGGTCTGATGTCTGAACCTTGAGACCTCGGACATTGAGGAGTTGAGAAGGAACCAGTAAAGGAGACTGATAATGGAATCTTCCCAAAGAATTGAAAGTGGAGACCTCAAAGGGATCCTTGTCATTCACTTGTATTCATAGCAGCATTACTCACAATACCCAAAAGGTAGAAGGAAACAATCCAAACGCCCATCAGATGAATGGATATACAAGATGTGCTACATGTATAGAATGAGATATCCAGCCTTAACAAAGAATAAAATTTTGATACAAGCTACAGCATGAATAAACCTTGAAGACAACATGCCAAGTGAAATAAACTAGACACTCAATGACAAATATTTATGATTTCACTTATATTAGGTGCCTTGAACAGTAAACTGATGGAGCCAGAAAGTAGAATGGTAGATTCCAGGGGCTGGGGAGAGGGAATGGTACCCATGTTTGATGGGTACAGAATTTCAGTTAGAGAAGATGAAAACGTTCCGGAGCTGAAAGGTAGTGGTAGTTACACAGGACACAAAAATGTAAATTTATTAATGTCACTAAACTGTACATTTGAGAAGCCTCAAAATGGTAAATTTGATGGTATGTATATTTTACCATAATTAAAGAGAAGGAAATGAATGATAATGAGCAGCCAGTGAGAGAGGAGAAGTAGGAGACGGTATATCCTGGCACCTAAAAAAGTATTTCAAAAAGAAGGGCACAGTTATTTTGGTTAAAAGGCGGTCTTCCCTTCCAGCTTCTTTGTTGTTGTTGCTCACTTTTGTGTGCTTACAATTTTACTCACAATAACATTTTATGTATGCTTGAAATCCCCCCCTATTTCCTCAGCATTTCTTGATCATAATCAAAATAGGTTATTTATTTAAGGGCTGTCGAATCTCAAATAGATCCTCATAGAATCTGGAGGCCAATATATCATATAAATCTCATAATGAGGTGTTGTTTGGATGTTATTCAACAGTGGTTTCAATGAATCATCCACAAAGCATAGAGTTGAAATGAGTGCTTTATTTATTTTCCTCTTTTCTGATCATAAGCTATTTCCCTGACTTTGAACAGATCTCAACATCGTGTGAAACTGCGGTCATACAATTGGATGTAGATATTTGAGGTACAGGGAAGAAGAAAACCTTTTATACAGATAAATAATGGTTTCTGTCTTTTTTCACTCAGTTGCTAAGATATTCTACCTTTGGCCTATATTCTTGGTTCCAAACTATTTCTTCACTTACCTGACATGAAGCAATGGTTGTCTTTTGGGTCTTTTAATTTTGTCATTTTGTTTCCATAAATGTGCATTTACTTACATTTGTACTAAATGGAGGAAAATGGGACTAAAAATCCACAGAATTATCTGAGTTTATGTAATGTTTTTGACAGCTAGCTATTCATATTTTATCTCCAGATGTAAATTATATGGTATAGTTCCTTTTTTTGTTCATTAAATTCCATAGATGTCAGTGGTTTCCTTGGAAACAAAAACCCTTATACAACTAGTCAGAGATTTGGTAGCAGAAATATCGGGATGTGGAGGGGGGCAAGGATTGGTTGTCTTTGTAGATATTTGCCTTTAACATTCTTCTGCCTTACCTACCTGCCCCTAACCCTGTTGATCATTCAGTAGTGGACAAGAGGAGATTTTTAAACCTACCATTGAAATATAGAATATCTTCTCTAATGGTTCAAAGTTTTTACTTTTTTTTAAAGCAATCCTAGATATGCTAAGTCTTCTTTGGGATGCTGGTGTAAATTTGAAAATTTGAGAAGAGATTGATATGTCTCTAACCAACGATTAAATTTGAGCATTTGAGCAATTGCTCAGTATATATTCGTGCCTGTCTGTAAAATACATTGAACTGAATGTGTGTAGCTGAATAAAAGATTCTATGTTTTGTATAATAGCAAACATCTGTCTTAGTACACTACTTGCCAAAGAGTTCTAAAGGCCCCTGAGGGGTTGTGGAGAGGGAAGGGGCGGGGGGGAGGCTACAGTTCTGTTTAAGGTAACCGTAGGCAGAAGACAGGGCACCCAAGAGCATTCTCATTGTTGGCCAGGTGGACCCCTTGTTGAAGGCAGGATTGATAACATGAGTTAACTAAATCTCAGGTGTTTTCAGAAAGTTGTGGCTCATTTTATCAGTGCTTCTATCTAGTATAATTTCAATTTAAATCCAGTTCTACACACAATGGTACAGAATTGCATTTTGAAAACATTTCTTAATTTTAATTCTTTGAAACGCAATAAAACGCCATCTTGTGGATATATCTGATATTAGTTTCTTTCATTCTTCCTAGTGAACTGCACTCTAAGCCAGGTTTTTCGATCTTGGGTTCTATGTAATGTAAAGATATGAGAAGCCCTTGGGGAGCTTTTAAAATTTTGATGCCCAAGCCACACCAAGATCCATTAAATCAATATATCTTTGGTGGGACTTGAGCACCAATATTTTCTTTAAAGCTCCCCAGAGATTTCCTGTGTTCAGCCAAGTTTGAGACCCATTATTCTCAGTAAAAAAGTACCAATTAAATGGAGGCTGGAAGTCTGAGATCAGGGTATCAGCAGGGTTCTTCTGAAGCGCCTCTCCTTGTAGATGACTGTCTTCTCTCCTTGTCTCCGCATGCTTCTTCTCTGTACCTGTCAGTGTTCTTGTTTCCTGTTTCTGTAAGAGTGTCTGTCACATTGGGTTAGAGCCCACCCTAATGACTGCATTTAAAGTTAATTACCACTTTGAAAACCTTACCCTCAGATACTATCACATTTTAAAGTACCCAGCCTGACCTGTGGTGGCGCAGCAGATAAAGCCTCAACCTGGAACACTGAGTTTGCCGGTTCAAAACCCTGGGCTTGCCTGGTCAAGGCACATATGGGAGTTGATGCTTGCTGCTCCTCCCCCCTTCTCTCTCTCTCTCTTTCTTTGTCTGTCTGTCTTCTCTAAAATGAATAAATAAAAATAATTAAAGTACCAAAATTTGGGTTTCAACATATAAATTTAGGGTGGACACAATTGAGTCCATAACAGTATTTCTTCATTAATGATTTACTTTTTTATATGGAGTAACATTATAGGATTCTTTCACAATTGATGTAATATAGGTAAGTAGTTTTTTTTTTTTTCTTTATAAGCACTCTGGTTGTCAAAATGGATAGAAATGTGTAGTGGGAATCATTTCTGAAGTATAAGTTTTCTTTTTCAGAGTGCCTTTAGTGCAAATTATGTTGTTTTCTTATTATCAGCACATTCACACTTATTTTTATATTCCAGAGCACCCAACATGTGTCTTTATACATTGTAAATGCCTAATGGAGTATAGGCATTAATTACACAAGTTCTTGGGTCCAATGGCCAAGCCTCAAAGTTCTTTGAAACATAGATTCCCCATCTGCATAATGGAAATAATGTTTATGTTTATTTTATCTGGTTACTATAAGGACTCAATGATAAAACACATGTAGCTCTGATATTTAAACCTACGTATGGAATCTGTTTTTTTCTTTAACGTATTAACTGTAGATAAATGAACTTGAAGTAGGTAGATTTATCTTGGCAGCCAAACACTTGCCCTCAGAGGACCATCATGGCAGCCCATTCTATTAATACTTGCAGTTCTTATTTAGAAAACTGTCCAGATTTGCAGTTAAGTGGATTATCCAAACAGTCAAAATAATTTTAGAGCAATTTACTTTTAGTTAAGAACAGCTTGGCATCTTTTCTGCTGCACTATGAAGCCGTTGAAGCAAAGTCTGAAGCACTATTTTGAAATGGAAGAGCAGGTTTGGGGGTCAAAGAGACTCAGATCAAATCCCAGTGAACCAATTAAGTGAGAGATCACAGGGAGGTCGCTCAGTTTCTCAGTGGGAATGATACTGGCTGGACAGGGTGGTTTGCTTAGTTGGATGATGGTTGAGAATAAGACACAAATCATAATGTTGACCATACTTTAGGAGCTCATTCATTGCTACTTAACTCCCTGCCTGCCTTGGGTTCACTTTCTGTTTATTCTTCTTAGCATTCAGTGAGTGTGAAAATTACGAATGTATATTACTCGAACCGCCTTCTTGTTGGAGATTAGGTTTTAAAGTAATTTGGCATATAATTTGACACATGATCCAATTGGAACGTCATTTGACATATAATGTGTAAGAGGAGAAAAAAGTCTAGGGACTGAAGGTAATATTCATGTCTACCATGGAATTACTGTGGAAAGTAAATAATGTATCTACTTGATATGGGTTAGCTAGCCATAGTATTTATATTAGGTGATGTAGTAATATTAATTTGTGAGGCCACTTGATATAGTGGAAGGAGTTTAAGAGTAAGTACTAGTTTGTTCTGAGAAGTTAATTTTTATCATTTTAGAATCTAAAAGAACTTAAAATTTTTAGATCCCTACCATTTACCATAAAAACATGAAATAGAAAATTGTAAACTTTGGATGTGGTACCTGATAGACACTAGATATTTTCAAGGATGGAAGAATACTTTCACCATCATTTTTTCTCTTTTCTGAATGTATATACTGTTAACATTCTTAGCTATCTAAATGTGAGCTCTAAAGTACTCAAAGAGATAGCATTGCTCTTCTGTAAAAAGTAGCAATTAAAAGTCATAATAATGTAGTATAATATTTGCTACTTGACAGACCTTTGTTAATGGCAGAAAGAAAGTATTCTAAGAATACTGAAGTTCATGTCCATCAAGATTTCTAGCAGATGGAATAATTGTGCTAATTAAACAGGATGTTTGTTGATGTTTAACTGTGAAACAGGATTTTGGATCTAACAGGTCAGAAAATTTACTTTTCAGCCTCACACAGCAAAATGCTTTCTCTGTGCATTTTGGTACTTCATTATTCAGATGTTTCTTGATATTTTAATTTTATCCAAAAATTACTGATTTCAGCTAAGACCAGTGAGGCTGAAAGAAGTGGCCCTTATTAACCATAACTCTGTGAAGAATCACATTGCTTTCTCTTAAGGGCAGGGAATACTTTTTAAAAACAATTAATTTATTATTTCCAAGGGAGTTTTTGGAATACTAACAGGGCTATCGGACAGAAAGTGTTGTCTGAATAAATTTAGGAGACACTGGAGTTCTTTATTACAGGAATTCTCTGGCCTTTGATATGTTGGACAAGGACTAGGGTCATTTTTCACTCTTTGTTGATGATAGGCCTCTTTGTCAAGTGCATCTTCAAGGGTTAATGTTCTGCCGAATTCATTTTGCTAAATGTTTCTATAGTCTGTTCTTATGAAATTAATTTTAAGATTAAGAATGAGGCTTATTAGCCCTGGCCAATTGACTCATCCGTCGAGCGTCACCCTGGTGTGTGGAAGTCCAGGGTTCAATTCCCCACCAAGGCACATAGGAGAAGCACCTGTCTGCTTTTCCACCCCCCCCTCCTCTGTCTCTGTCTCTCTCTCTTCCCCTCCCACAGCCAGGGCTCCATTGGAGCAAAGTTGGCCCAGGTGCTGAGGATGGCTCCATGGCCTCTCCCTCAGGTGCTAGAATGGCTCTGGTTGCAACAGAGCAATGCCCCAGATGGGCAGAGCATCGCCGCCTAGTGGGCTTGTGTCTGGAGCATGCAGGAGTCTGCCTCTGCCTCCCCACTTCTCACTTCGGGGGGGGGGGGGGAAGAAAGGCTTATTGCCATGACAGTGCAGATACCTAATTAAAGGTTTTTAAAGACCAAGTTCTATGATGATCTGAGCCAGAAAAGCCTTTCCTTAGTTAAAAATCCCTTCATAGCCCGATCTGCAGTGGCCCAGTGGATACACCACTGACCTGGAATACTGAGGTCGTGGGTTCTAAACCCTGGGTTTTCCAAGACCTGGGAGTTGATGCTTCCTGTTCCTCCTCCCATTCTTTTTCTCTCTCTCTCCTTTCAAAAATTAAGAAAAAAATAAAATAAAAAGATGTTGAAAAAAAATCCCTTGATAATATAGTTGAATTTGTATCTTATATTATTTTTTATTTTAAACTCTATTAGCATTAGTGCTTTTACCGTCCTCCAAGTTTAGCCCTTCACTTATAATAGAAAGCCATCATCCGCATTGCCAATATATCATTCAAAAATGGAAGTTTTTTAATTACCACGGTAGCTGGAATGATGTTGGCTGGTTGTTTAGGCCAGTATTAGGAATGGTGTGTGTGCGCCCATGAGACTTTATGCCCTGAAATTGAGGCTTTAACTCTGTGACCTCATGTAGAGCGAAGAGCAGTGGTGAAGAGGCCACATTAGTGTCATCTGTGTGGCCAGACTCAGTCACTTGGCTTCTCTAAATCTTGGTGTCCTCATCCATAAAATGAAGCATATAAAACAGTTCCTCCAGGTTGTTAGGAGGATTAAAGGCTATAAGATATGTTTTGTAGTCAGTAATTCTTAACTGGTAGCTATTGTCATCCTTAAAACTAAAAGTCGTTAGTGCAGCTATTTAACAGACTTGAAGTTGAGATCATTATTTGACAAATGAGACTTTTTGCTGCATCAGCCGTAGTCTCAATATTTTTCCCTTTAAATATTTCCATTAGGTAGGCATTTTATTATCTGACAGAGTTTGCACTTTTCATGATATCTTGACCATTTTTTTAAAGCTTGCTTATTGTTTCTATTTTGAAAATAGTAATATTTACATTTTTACACTGAAAATTTCCTTAATAGGGGTTTGCAGGACTGGTAATGTCTGGTTAAAAATTGTTTGCCAACATAATTTTTCTTTTTACAAGTGTTAATTAAAAATTACATTTCACTGTCCTCAGTTGAAATTAAATGTCATTTTTTTGTCTGTACATGAATTACGTTTGTTGTTATCCTTGCAGTACCTTAATATAAATTTAATGAGTTAAAAAAGAAGTCTCGTGGGTTGGGACATATACAAATAATCTAGGAAATTAATTGTAGACTTGAATTTTTTACCATTAGATAAATATCTACTGTATGAAATAGAAATTAGAGATATATTTTATCTGGAGAACTTGAAAGCTTCTTTCTATATTAATCAGTTTCCATTCATACAGTTCTGTTTGAATATTTAAAGATTATTTTGAAGGCATTGTTTATATATTTCTACTTACATATATGGCTACCACATGAAACTCTAAATAAAATTAATTTAAGATCTAATATTTGTACTGTCTCACAAATATACCTAAGAATTTGGACTACCGGAGTCATGGTAATAAAATTTTATGTTTATAAATTTTTAAAGTCCATATTTCTGTCAAATAAATTACCAATGCATAATATTGAAAAGAGAGTAACTGTTACATACCTAAAATAAAAATAGATGGTTGAGTGAGATATTTCATGAGTTAGTATTTGGTAGAACTTTTGGAAACTGTTAAAGAATAAATTATGTAGGCTACTAGACCCAATATTTAATTTTATGGCTAACTGTTCAAATTTTTATGGTTATAGCTGATAGTTCTTAAGTCAAATAATTTATTTAAAGGATGCTATAGAGCATTTGAAATACTGTGGAAATGTACGGTTCTTATTTTTCCATTAAAAAAAGTAAATTATTATTCTTGTGTGTAAGATACAAAAAGTCATACTATATTCTTAGCTCTGTAAAGAAATTCTCCCTGATTCTTGACTGTTCTATGTTATTCTGAATTATTATTATTATTTTTAATTTTTCTGAAGTTAAAAGCAGGGAGGAAGTCAGACTCCTGCATGCGCCCGACCAGGATCCACCTGGCATGCCCACCAGGGAGCGATACTCTGCCCATCTGGGGCGTTGCTCCGTTGTGGCCAGAGCCATTCTAGTGCCCAAGGCGAGGCTTTGCTCCAATGGAGCATTGGCTGCAGGAGGGGAAGAGAGGACTAGAGAGGAACGAGAGGCGGAAGGGTGGAGAAGCAGATGGGCGCTTCTCCTGTGTGCCCTGGCTAGGAATCCAACCAGGGACTTCCACATGCTGGGCTGATGTTCTACCACTGAGCCAACCTGCCAGGGCCTGTTATTCTGAGTCAATTCTTAGAAATATTTTAAGTAACTCAAAAATCATCACGCTTATTCTAACATTCTTAAATGTTCTGCTTTTAATTTATTAATACTTATGCCCAATTCAAGATTATGAATTGAGAAACTATGAAACTGTAACAGAAAAATAATACGTTGAGCTGAATAATTCCTTGCCTTTGTAAATTGAGCTAGCCTCTCTGGCAACAAGATGTTAGACAATAAATCATGTAATGAAAACCATAGAGTTACAGAGGCAGTGGGGAGCAGGAAGTTCAGGAGTGTCATCTGACTGTGTTGATAGCATCTTTGCTGCAATAGGTGTGACTTTGTTAACTCAAGGCAGAAGATCAAGCTGTGGTGAATCCAAGTGCATTTAAAATATTTTTTAATATTAACAAACATATTGCTTTAACGGCATTAGTTGGTATTAGCAGCATGTGGCAGAAATTTCATGCACTATTAATTCTACATTGAAACACTAGAATTATGCTTCCTTGGCTCTAAACAAATTTGTTTGGTTGTATGACCAAGGACAGAAAAGCAAGTCCTGAATAAAGGCTCAGTTACCAAAACTGGGAGCTTGCATAAAGAATCATTTAAGAACAAGGTGAGAGTGATAGATTGGGTGTCTGTCTTTAATTTTGTCAACCTCTAAAAATGCTACCGAAAACTTTTTATATATGGAGTCTGAGAAAGCACAACAACCTAACAAACAAAAACAAAAGAAACCTAGAATCAAAGGGGAGGAGGTTGGGGTAGTTGAAAAGGTGAAGGGGAATATAGTCAATAATATTGCAATAAGGCCTGACCAGGTGGTGGCGCAGTGAATAGAGCGTAGGACTAAGATGCGGAAGGACCTAGGTTCGAGACCCCAAGGTTGCCAGCTTGTGCGCGGACTCATCTGGCTTGAGCCAAAAAAAGCTCACCAGCTTGGACCCAAGGTCGCTGGCTCGAGCAAGAGGTTACTCGGTCTGCTGAAGGCCTGCGGTCAAGGCACATATGAGAAAGCAATCAATGAACAACTAAGGAGTCCCAATGAAAAACTGATGATTGATGCTTCTCATTTCTCTCCGTTCCTGTCTGTCTGTCCCTATCTATCCCTCTCTCTGACTCTCTCTCTGTCCCTGTAAAAAAAATAATAAATAAAAATTAAAAAAATTATTGCAATAAGTTTGCACAGTGACAGATGATTACTACAATTAGTTGGGTGATCTCATTGTAAGGTATAAAAATGTCAAATTGTATATTGTCCACCTGAAATTAATATAACTTATATAATGTGTACCAACTATATTTAAAAAATGGTTTAATGGTAAACTTTATATCAGCTATATTTACAATAAAAATCAAAACAATTGAGAAATATCTAAATTGCCTTAGAGCTTGAATTATTTTAAATATACAAAAAAGGCATGAGTTTATCTCCCAAAAGATCAAACTGTATTTATTTATGCATTTGCATAAATGGCATATTAAGCTCATTCATTTAACATGATGCCTTAAGCATGGCCATGATGCTAATTATTTTTTATATTTATCAGTTTATGACTCAGTAATAACCCATTGATTTGAAATTATATTAATTATTTGCCATTCATTTACTTTTGAGTAGTTATACAATTTCCATTTTATTTTTGTTATTAAAAGTAAGCCGAAGCAAATATCTGTCTTCACTTGGTATTTTTATTCTGTGTTGCTGTTTCCTTAAATTGTAGTCTGAACAGTGCTCAGCTGTCCAAACCAACCTGATTGTAATATGTTATCATGGAGTTCTTCCTCATTTTCTCTCCTTCCACGTCTATATTTCTTTTATCTCACAGTTGCCATCCTGATGCATTATTATGGTTACCTTTGTTGCAGTCTCCACAAAATAATTCCAGAATAAAAGTACTACTGCTGCAAATAAAAAATCTACTAGAGGAAATTCAACATTTCCTTGACGTTGTCTTTATTTCTTTGGATATAATACAGGTTCCAAATTTATTAAAATTAATTAATTTCTGTAGAGTTTTAAATTTCTATATACTAAGATTATTTACTTATAGTTATTCAACTATAGAGAATACTAAGTTTTATCCTCTTAATTAAATTTTTAAAATATAAAATATTTTTGTAGTTCAATATTCAAGATGATATATATATGATCATATCATACATCATATTCCCCCACATCATACATATATATATATATATATATATATATATATATATATATATATATATATGTGAATACTCAGAGAAGGCTCACTTCTATCCTTATCCCTTCATCCTTTACATCCCACTCCTTCTCATCTTCTAGTATTCCCTTCCCATGTTTCTGTTTGCAAAAATAATGAAAAACACACACACACAGCTAGTCAGTCCCCGCCTGTTATTTAATAAAAAGCTCATCTTTTCTCAGTGATTTGAGAGGCTACTCTTTCAAAATATATATAAAATGTCCCTATCTATCTTTTTTTTTAACAGAGACAGAGAGAGAGAGTGTGTGTGTGTGTGTGTGTGTGAGAGAGAGAGAGAGAGAGAGAGAGAGAGAGAGAGAGATACACAGGGACAGACAGACAGGAACGGAGAAAGATGAGAAGCATCAATCATCAGTTTTTCATTGCGACACCTTAGTTGTTCATTGATTGCTTTCTCATATGTGCCTTGACCACGGGCCTTCAGCAGACCGATTAACCCCTTGCTCAAGCCAGTGACCTTTGGTTTAAGCTGTGAGCTTTGCTCAAGCCAGATGAGCCCGTGCTCAAGCTGGCGACCTCGGGGTCTCGAACCTGGGTCCTCCGCATTCCAGTCCAACCCTCTATCCACTGCGCCACCATCTGGTCAGGCCCTATCTATCTTACACGAAATGTATGGTCACCTCCTACTACTTCATGTTGCTCCTGTGACTCTTTCTCCTTCTCTCATGCAGTGGCGTAGCACTCCACTGCATAGTGGGCTGCACTTTATTCATCCAGTCTCCTGTGAATGAGCATTTAGGTTGTTTCCAGTATTTTGCTCTGTATATGAGGCCACAAGCAATAAAATAAAGTGAAACAAAAGAAAACAAAATGACTTTATGTACGGCCTTGCCTTCCATATGCAGAGGGTCATATTTGATAACTTCTTATGCATAGATTTTTTTTTGCTTTATTTTGTTTTTATCATTTTCTATCTTCCTGCAATGTATTAGGAGGATCTTTGTTCCCTTACCCCCAGGACTAACACCAATTATATTGTCATGTTTTTAAAGAAAATGTGTCAATTTGGTAAGAAATGATATTAATATAGTTATAATGTGCGTTGCTCTTGGTATGCAGGAGATTAAGCATCCTTTCATATATTTAAGAGCTATGTGTATATATATTTTATGTAAATTTCTCTGCATACATTTTGTTCATTTGTCTGTCTAGTATTTGGCCTTACTTTTTCCTTAATCTTTTTGAACTCTAGAATTAGTCCTTTATCACAGAGCTACAAAAATTCTTAATCCCATTTTGTCTTTTAAATTTGCCACGTAACTTTTTATTTGTATTTTTATGTAATCAATTTATTAATAATTTCTTTTATTTCTTTTTGTTTTGAATCACAGAACACTTTTTTCATATCTAGTTAAAAAGAAATTTTCTCATAGTTTTTTTTCCTAGTATGGTTTCTAATATGGTCTTTGATCATCTAGAAGTTTTTATGTTGTATCTTTTAAGATATTGATCGAATTGTCTTTTTTTAACTTGATTTTTTTTTTTGCCACAACACTTTTTTTTTAAGTCCATCTTTTGCCCTAATCTGGTATCTAGGTACCTGATATCATTTATTTAAAAACACAATTGTATCTTTAGTTTCAACTTGCTATCCAGTTGTGTGCTAACACCAATTTATTAAAAAGTACATTTTTTATAACATTTATTTAAAAGTCCAACTTTTGTCCTAGTGAGTTGAGATACAATCTTTTTCATATACAGTATTAACAAATGTGCCTGGGTCTATTGCTGGGCTATGCATTCCGTTCCGCTGTTCAGTCTGACTATTAATGCATACTAGAATACTGTAAACTCAAGTTCTAGGAGGGAAAAGTGGGTTCTTCAGAATAACAATGTAAACAGGAAGCTATCATTTTTTTTTAAATTTTTTTTATTTATTCATTTTAGAGAGGAGAGGGAGAGACAGAGAGAGAGAGAGAGAGAGAGAAAGAGAGAGGAGAGGAGAGACAGAGAGAGAGAAGGGCGGGAGGAGCTGGAAGCATCAGCTCCCACATGTGCCTTGACCAGGCAAGCCCAGGGTTTCAAACCGGCAACCTCAGGATTTCCAGGACCTCAGCATTTCCAGGTCTACGATTTATCCACTGGGCCACCACAGGTCAGGCAGGAAGCTATCATTTTTTATCAACCCATTATATCTACTAAATTTTGCTCTCTTTCCTCTTATCAGCTACCCCTCATGGGGAAAAAAAAAATTATTTTCTCTAAGGCAATTTTTGTTTATTTCACAGATTCTATGTAGCTACAGCATACCATTTTCTAATTTTAAAACGTTATTTTTAATATTTATTTTTAAATACCCCTAGAAAATAAGAAACAACATCATTATCCGTTAAGCAGTTGGCATTATCATGTAAATTTAACTACAAGGTCTAGGAAATAAAAATAAGAAAAGAACATTTGTGGTTAACTCTGTCTTATAAATTTGACTTTTAGAAACCTATGCCATTGAGTTATTCATTCTATAATTTTTGAGCACATTTATGCAAAAATAACTCCTGTGCGGTATTCATGTTGACAGGCCCTCTTAATAGCTGTAGAACACGTGGGAGCCTATTATTGCTTCATTTGCTTATGCTTTTAAAGTCTATCAGTTTTATGGAATAGAAATCTTGCATAATGTCAGAAGTTTTCTTCCATTCTTGGCTGCTGGTGGTGGCACAGGGAACTTCCTTAGCTGCATTAAGTGGGTAAAAATGTCACATTTTCTGGTTTTGCTTTTATCTAAGGAAGGTGAGAACTGTCAGTTTTACTTCCTGTTAGAGATGTTCCAAGTTGAGTAGGTTTTCTTTTAAATGAATGTCAGGACTAGCAACTGTCTGAGACTTGTCTGTACGCCTCGTTGAGCCAGAATTTTCTTGACAGTGATTACCAGGAACATAACCATTCTTGCCATTTATGACCCTTAGCCAGGCAAATTGTAATGATATTAGCCAGTTGGGTAGCAGAGAAATAGGCCTGGTTTAATGTATTTAAATTATTTTTATTTTGATAAAGTAACTCATGCATTTACTAAAATATAAATTCTAAGTGTTAAAGGTTATCATTAAGAAAGTATACTCTCCCATCCTCATTTCTTCTGTTTCCTTCCCAAGTGCAACAATTTGTGGTCATTTTCTGTTTTGTTTTGTTTTGTTTTATAAATATATTTTTATTATAATGGGGTGACATCAATAAATCAGGGTACATATATTCAAAGAAAACATGTCCAGGTTATCTTGTCATTCAATTCTGTTGCATACCCATCACCCAAAGTCAGATTGTCCTCCGTCACCTTCTATCTAGTTTTCTTTGTGCCCCTCCCTCACCCCCTCACCCTCTCCCTCCTTCCCTCCCCCCGCCCCCTGTAACCACCACACTCTTGTCCATGTCTCTTAGTCTCATTTTTATGTCCCACCAATTTATGGAGTCCTGCAGTTCTTGTTTTTTTCTGATTTACTTATTTCACTCCATATAATGTTATCAAGATCCCACCATTTTGTTGTAAATGATCCAATGTCATCATTTCTTATGGCTGAATAGTATACCATGATGTATATCTGCCACATCTTCTTTATCCAGTCTTCTATTTTTTTTTTTTTTACAGTGATTAAAGCCTTTAAGCAAACTCTTGGTCAATACAGCAAGAATCCATAAAAGAGTAGTGTCCTTAACATGTTCACCAAGTCCAAGTTGGCTCCAACACCATTCCAGATCCCTGAAAAATGCAACCCAACCCCAGTTCAGTCTGTTATGAGCTGTCACAAGGAGCAGGAGTCCAGGAAAAGTCCACATCCAGGAAAAGTCCACATGGCACTGGAATTATTGTCACAATTCTATACTTTGCAGCTCACATCCAAGTCCCAATGACCGCTGCTTCTAGCTGGTAATGATTCAGGTTTTTATTTACCAAGACTCTATGCATATATCAACCTATTTCAAATTTTTAAATAAATGATAGTATACTATCCAATCTATTTAAATTTAATCTGTCTCAGTAAGTTTACTGTTTATATATATATATATTTCATTAATTTTTTTAGAGGCTGTAGTGTATTTTATTTTATAGATGCACCAAAACTTATTTGTTCAGTTGCCTTTCAATAGTATTTTATTGTTTCCAATTTTGGGAGGTTGCCCCAAACAATGTCTCTCTATATATATTAAACATATCTTGGGGTATAATATGGATATATTTGAATTTTCTATGACTGGAATTTCTATATCTAAATACATGTACATTTTTAAATTTTATTATTTTTTTGTAACAGAGACAGAGAGAGAACAGAGAGGGACAGATAGGGACAAACAGAAAAGAAGGGAGAGAGATGAGAAGCTTCAATTCTTCATTGCAGCATCTTAGTTGTTCATTGATTGCTTTCTCATATGTGCCTTGTGGGGGGCTGGGCTACAGCAGAGCCAGTGATCCCTTGCTCAGACCAACAACCTTGGGTTTCAAGCCAGTGACCTTTGGGCTCAAGCCAGCAACCATGGGGTCATGTCTATGATCCCATGCTCAAGCCAGTAACCCTGTGCTCAAGATGCTGAGCCTGCGATCAAGCTGGTGACCTTGAGGTTTTGAACCCGACTCTGCTGCATCCCAGGCCAAAGCTCTATCCACTGTGCCACTGCCTGGTCAGGATACATGTACATTTTAAATTCTGATGTGTATAATATATATTGCCAAATTGCTCTGCAAAATTTGTATCAATTTACACTTCCACCAGTAGCATTCAAAATTACCTATTTATTCACACTCTTACGAACGTGTTTCATTAACATTTAATTGATTTCTTAAAATATTTTTATTCATTTTTTAGAGAGGAGAGAGATAAAGAGAGAGAGAGAGAGAGAGAGAGAGAGAGAGAAGGGTCTGGAGGAGCAGGAAGCATCAACTCCCATTTATGCCTCGACCAGGCAAACCGTAGGTTTAAACCAATGATCTCAGCGTTCCAAGTCAATGCTTTTTATCCACCACAGGCCAGGCTGATTTTTGTAATCAATGTGACAGATGAAAAATTAGTAGCTTTTTATTATAAGTTTGTATTTCATCAATCATGAGTGGAGAGGAACCTTTTATCCTGTGCAATGTATTTCTTTGTCTCCTTATATCTTTTGCCCATTTACCAGTGAATTGATATACTTTTCTTGGTACTGTATTTCCCCATGTATAAGACGATCCCATGCATAAGAAGCACCTTAATTTCAGGGCCCAAAATTTGGAAAAAAGTGTATTACATAAAGTTTTTTTATCTAGAATATTATATTAGAAATTTATTAAATTCCTTCAAATCAATTTTTTCATGGATTTTAATTTGTTGTGTTTACATAGTTACAAGTGTACCCCCGAATATATCTCCCTCCCTCGTCCCCCCTTTGTTCTCCTTGATACTCCCTTTGCCCCCTCCCCTCACCGCCTTCCCCCTTTTCTTCTATGATTTACTATCCTGCCCTCTATCTCTCATTGTTATGTTTATATACTTTCACTACTGTCTTTCCTTTCTGTGATCCTCTCCTGTCATCCTCTTTCCCTCTGGATTCTTTGACCCTTTCTCTGCCTCTCTTCCATTCCTCAGTTCTCATTGTTCATTGGACTCCTTATATGAGTGAAGTCATGATGTTTTTCTTTCTCTGCCTGGCTTATTTCAGTTAACATAATAGACTCCAGGTCCATCTATGTTGCTGCAAAAGGTAAGATTTCCTTCTTTTTCATGGCCACATAGTATTCCCTTGTGTATATGTACCACAGCTTTTTAATCCATTCATCTGCTGATGGACACTTGGGCTGTTTCCAGATCTTGGCTATTGTAAACAGTGCTACAATAAACATGGGGGTGCATATTTTCTTTTGAATCATTGATTTGTTATTCTTAGGATATATTCCAAGAAGTGGGATAGCTGGCTCAAAGGGCAGTTCCATTTTTAATTTTTTGAGGAATCTCCATACTGTTTTCCACAGTGGCTGCACCAGTCTGCATTCCCACCAGCAGTGCAGGAGGGTTCCCTTTTCTCCACACCCTCATCAGCACTTGTTATGTGTTGTTTTGTTAGTGAGCACCATTCTGACAGGTGTGATGTGATATCTCATTGTGGTTTTAATTTGCATTTCTCGTAGGGGTCCCCAAACTTTTTATACAGGAGGCCAGTACACTGTCCCTCAGACCATTGGAGGGCCGCCACATACAGTGCTCCTCTCACTGACCACCAATGAAAGAGGTTCCCCTTCTGGAAGTGTGTCTGGTGGGCCGGATAAATGGCCTCAATGGGCTGCATGCGGCCCACGGGCCGTAGTTTGGGGATGCCTGTGTGATGACGGATGTTAAACATTTTTTCATATGCCCATTGGTCATCTGTATGTCTTCTTTAGAGAAGTGTCTATTCATTTCTTTTGCCGAATTTTTGATTGGATAGTTTACTTTCCGGTGTTGAGTTTTACATGTTCTTTGTAGATTTTGGTTATTAACCCCTATTGGATGTGTTGGCGAATATGTTCTCCCATTGTGTGAGCTGTCTTTTTATTTTTTTCATATTGTCTTTAGCTGTGCAAAAGCTTTTTAATTTGATATAGTCCCATTTGTTCATCTTGTCCTTTATTTCACTTGCTCGTGGAGTTAAATAAGAAATATATTGCTGCAAGAGATGTTGGAGAGCTTACTTCCTATGTTTTCTTCCAAGATGATCATGGCTTCTCAATTTACATTCAAGTATTTTATCCATTTTGAGTTTATTTTTGTGAATGGTGTAAGTTGGTGGTCTAGTTTCATTTTTTTGCAGGTAGTTGTTTAATTTTCCCAACACCATTTGTTAAAGAGACTGTCTTTACTCCATTGTATGTTCTTAGCTCCTTTGTCAAATATCAGTTTTCCATAAAGGAGTGGGTTTATTTCTGGGTTCTCTGTTCTGTTCCATTGATCTATATACCTGTTCTTATGCCAGTACCAAGCTTTTTTGAGTACAGTGGACTTGTAGTATAACTTGATATCAGGAAGTGTGATACTCCCCGCTTTATTTTTCTTTTTCAAGATTGCTGAGGCTATTCGTGTTCTTTTTTGGTTCCATATAAATTTTTGGAATATTTGTTCTACATCTTTGAAATATGACATTGGTATTTTAATAGGAACTACATTGAATTTATAGATTGCTTTGGGTAGTATAGACATTTTAATGATATTTATTCTTCCTATCCATGAACACAGTTTATGCTTCCACTTGTTTGTATCTTCCTTGATTTCTTTTATCAATGTTTTATAATTTTCTGAGTACAGGTCTTTAACCTTCTTGGTTAAATTTACTCCTAGGTACTTTATTTATTTTTGTTGTTGTTGTTGCAACAGTGAAGGGGATTGTTTTAATTTCTGTTTCAGACAGTTTATTGTTGGTGTATATAAATCCCACTGATTTCTGAATATTGATTTTATAACCTGCCACCTTGCTGAATTCATTTATCAGATCCAGTAGTTTTTTGACTGAGACTTTAGAGTTTTCTATGTACAGTTTCAAGTCATCAGCAAATAATGGAAGTTTTACTTTTTTTTTTTCCAATTTGATGCCTTTTATTTCTTCTTTTTGTCTGATTGCTGACTTCCAGAACTATGTTGAATAAGAGTGGTGAAAGGGGGCACCCTTACCTTGTTCCAGTTCTTAAGGGGATTGCTTTTAGTTTTTGCCCATTGAATATGATGTTGGCTGTGGGTTTGTCATACATGCCCTTTATCATGTTGAGGTATGTTCCCTGTATTCCCACTTTGCTGAGAGCTTTTTTTATCATAAATGGGTCCTGGATTTTATCAAATGCTTTTTCTGCATCTCTTGATATTATCATGTGGTTTTTATCCTTCCTTTTGTTTATGTGATGAATCACATTGATTGATTTGCAAATATTGTACCAGCTTTGCCTCCCTAGAATAAATCCCACTTGATCATGATGTATGATTTTTTTCATGTATTGCTGGATCAGATTTGCTAATATTTTGTTGAGAATATTAGCATCTAAGTTCATCAGGGATATTGGCCTATAGTTTTCTTTCTTTGTAGTGTCTTTACCTGGTTTTGGAATGAGGATTATATTTGCTTCATTAAAGGAGTTTGGAAGTTTTCCTTCCTCTTGAATTTTTTGAAATAGCTTGAGAAGGATAGGAGTTAGTTCTTTTTTGAATATTTGATAAAATTCACCTGTGAAGTCATCAGGCCCAGGACTTTTGTTGGGAGTTTTTTTTATAACTGTTTCAATCTCTTTTGGTGTAATTGGTCTGTTTAGGTTTTTGATTCTTCCAGATTGATTTTTGAATGATTATATTTTTCAAGGAATTTATTCATTTTATTGAGGTTTTTTCATTTGGGGGCATACAGTTCTTCATTGTATTTTATTACAATTCTTTGTATTTTTCTCTGTCAGTTGTTACTTCTCTCTCATTTCTAATTTTATTTATTTGAGTCCTCTATTTTTCTTGGTGAATCTGGTAAAGGTTCATTAATTTTTTTTTACCTTTTCAAAGAACCAGCTCTTGGTTTTATTGATCTTCTGTATTTTTTTTTTTTTTTTTTTGCCTCTATGTCATTTATTTCCACTCTGATCTTGATTATTTCCTTCCTTCTACTTCCTCTAGGCTTTACTTGCTGTTCTTTTTCTAGTTCTTTTAGATACAGGGTTAAGTTGTTTACTTGAGCTTTTTCTTGCCTGTTAAGGTAAGCTTGTAGTGCTATGAACTTCCCTCTCAGGACTGCTTTTGCTGTGTCCCATAAATTTTGAGTTGTTGTATGTTAATTTTCATTAGTTTCAAAGATTTTTTTAATTTCTTCCTTGATCTCATTGTTAACTCATTCTTTACTTAATAGCATGCTATTTAGTCTCCAAATGTTTGAATATTTTTCAGTTTTTCTATTGTAGTTGATTTCTAATTTCATGCCATTGTGATCAGAGAAAATGCTTGATATGATTTCATTCTTCTTAAATTTGTTGAGACCACTTTTGTTCCCTAACATGTGGTCTATCCTAGAGAATGTACCATGAGCACTTAAAAAGAATATACTGTATATTCTGCTGCTTTGGGGTGAAAGGTTCTAAAGATATCTATTAAATCCAGTTGATCCAGTGTGTCATCTAGGGCCACTGTTTCTTTGTTAATTATCTGTCTGGAAGTTCTATCCATTGATGTTAGTGGGGTATTAAAATTCCCTACTATTATAGTATTGCTGTTGATCTCACCCTTTTTGTCCATCAACATCTGTTTTATATATTTAGGTGCTCCTATATTAGGTGCATATATATTTATAATAGTTATATCTTCCTGTTGTAATGCTCCTTTTATCATTATGTAGTGACTTTCTTTATCTCTTACTATAGCCTTTGTTTTAAAGTTTATTTTGTCAGATATAATATTGCTACCCCAGCTTTTTTTTTCTTTCCATTTGCATGAAATATTTTTTCCATCCCTTACTCTCAGTCTATGTGTATCTTTTGTCCTGAGGTGGGTTTCTTATAGGCAGCATATGTATGGGTCTTGTTTTCTTATCCATGCAGTTACCCTATGTCTTTTGACTGGAGCATTTAATTCATTTACATTTAAGGTTATTATTGATATGTTGTTGTTTATTGCCATTTTATTCTTTAGATCTATAATCTTCTTTTTCTTGATTTTTTTCCCTTTAATCTTTCTACAATAAGCCCCTTAGCATTTTCTGCAGTACTGGTTTGGGTGTAATGAATTCCTTGTTTTTTGTTTTTTGGTGTTTTTTTTTGGTCTGGAAAGCTTTTTATTTCTCCTTCAATTCTAAATGATAATCTTGCTGGATAAAGAAGTCTTTGTTGTAGACTCTCGTTTTGCATTACTTTAAATATTTCTTGCCATTCCCTTCTGGCCTCAAGTGTTTCTGTTGAAAACTCAGATGTCATCCTTATGGGGTCTCTTTTATAGGTGATTGACTTCTTTACTCTTGCTGCTTTTAGTATTTTTTCTTTATTTCTTAACTTTGGTATTTTCATTATGATGTTTCTTGATGTAGACTTCATTTGTTTTTCTTTTTATCGAGACTCTCTGTGTTTCTTTAACTTGTGTGACTTTTTCCTTCATCAATTTAGGAAAGTTTTTGCTATGATTTCTTCAAACAGGTTCTCTATCCTTTCTTCTTTCTCTTCTCTTTCAGGAACCCCTATGATGCAGATGTTATTTCTCTTCATATTGCCACTGAGTTCTCTTATAGTTTCCTCAGACTTTTTGAGCCTCTTTTTCTTTTTGCTGCACTGTTTTTGTGTTTTTATTTATCTTGTCCTCTAATTTGCTGATTTGATCCTCTGCTTCATCCAGCCTGCTATTGATTCCTTATAGTGTAGTCTTCATTTCTGGTATTGTAATTGCCATTTCTGACTGATTCTTTTTTATGATTTCAGTGTCCTTTTTGATGCTTGCAATTTCTTTATTTAATTGCTCATTAAGTCCATCCATTGTAGCTTTGAGATCTTTAAGCATTCTAACAATCATTGTTTTAAGTTCTGCATCTGGTAATTTGATTTCTTCCATCTCATGTAGTTTGTTTTTGGGGGATTTTTCTTGTTGATTCATATGGTTTACATTCCTCTGTCTTCCCATTCTTTCTGGTGTGATTTGCAAGCTTGTTGCAGTTGTGGGTCTGAGGTTGGTTTATGGAATGTGGCTTCTCCTCCAAGACTTTATTCCTCAGCCTCTGCTTGTTCTTTGGATTTAAATTCTTAGCTAGTAGAGCTGCTTAAAAGTCTTAATTTCCCTGCTGTTTGTTTGCTCATCCCAGCAGGGAGCTTCTATTTTTGCTGATCCCAGCAGGGGGCTTCTGTCTTTAGGAGGGGGGAAGTGAGCATACCTTTTTTTTTTTTTTTTTTTTTTTTTTTAGTTGAAACTGTATCCAGGAATGCGGTGGGTGGACCTCTGAGATTCTGAAGATGTGTGTTGTCCACTGCTCTACGGGGGCATGGTATGTTCTCAGTATGAAGAGGGAGGTGTAGCTAGGGTCTCCCTGGAAACCTGAGTCACTGCCCCTCCCATTTACTTCCTCCTTTCTGAACTAACTTTCATGTTGTTTGGAGCTGGAGAGCTTTTTGGAGGTGGGTCAACTGGTTCTACATTTGGTTTGTGCAGGGCAGAGGGAGCAACCCCTTCCCCAGCTGTGGCCACCTCAGCACTGTAGAATTACTCAGGTCAGCTCAGGCTCTCATCTCCCTGTCATCCTTTTTTGTCTCCGTGTCTCGATCTCCTCACCTCCTCATGAAACACCAGTCCTATCAGCCTTCCTCACCCCCCAGAGCCCCAGGCAAGTGGCTGTGAGCAATATTTTCTGTGCTGGCCCTTTAAGGCTGCACTTTCTTTCACCAGCTGCTTCCCACAGACAGAACTCTCTTTTTTCCCCACTCAATGCTGTCAGGCTGTCTCCTCCAGTCCCTCAGTTTCTAGGCTGGGGCTCCGGTGCTGGGACTGAGGACCCCAGCCTCTCAGGGTTTCCCTCCTTGCAATGGGAGCCCTTCAGGACCCTCACCCTCAGCTTCCTTCATTTTTGGGAGCATGCCCCCACAGTCCCTACCAGGATCGATGTGGATTCTTCTGTGCTCCTTGGTTTTCGAGTCCTATTCTTTTAGTCCAAAGTTGGTTTTTCATGATGATTGTTCTTAAATTTGTAATCCAATTTGGTCATGGGAGGTGGCAGTCTGTGTGCCTGCCTACACTGCTGCCATCTTGGAGTCTCCTGAACTCAACTTGTATTCATCATAAAATTCATACAACTCCTCATCACTGTCAGAACTCCCATCCATTATGTTGTCCTCATCTGCGTCTGATGATGAATCACTGTCTTCAACAATGAGTGCAAAAACAACCATGAAAAAGCAGGAAGTGCAAGAAATAAAATCTACAACCACTGTATAAGATGCACCAGTTTTTAGACCCCAAATTTTTCAGAAAAAGGTGCATCTTATACTTGGGGAAATACTGTACTTTATAAGATATTTTGATATAGTAAGAGCTATCTGTTATCTTCAGATTTTTACTTTAATTTCACTTTGTGGGGTTTTTATTTTCCAGAAATATTTTTATACTCAAGTTTATTAATCCTTTTCTGTATGAGTTTTTAATTTGGAGTGCTGCTTAAAATGCCTATCCAATCTAATATAATGAAGATAGTTTTGTGATTTCTGGTGTTTTTAATGTATTTTTATTATCCTATCTTTGAAATATCTGGACCTTATTTTATGACAGCGACAACAGGATCTTTACTAGTGAGAGTAGACTAAGTTTATCCATAATAACAAACCACCTCTCAGTGTCATTGAATAATACAGCAAAAGTTTGTCTCTTGTTCATTTTGCTAAAGGTCTGAAAAACACTGTGCTGCCTTCAGCAACGTCGGCTATTTCTGTCTTGGGCTATGCCATCTTACAGGAGGCATTCTGTATTTTCTGTGGCATGAGAAAATAGCAGCTGAAGAACCAAGAGGGAGTTCTTAATGTGTGAGCCAGGAAATGGGTGTGACATACCCCTCTGCTCACATTTCATTGGCCATATCTAGTCACATGGCCCAGCCCAATTGTTTAGGGGCTGGGAGATATAGTCTCTAATAATTTCTGGGGAGAAAGGAGATCCAAATATTAGTAAACTGATAATGTCTATTTCAATATCACTTTTATTTGACTCTAGATAGCTGCACAGTTGTCTAACAATTATTGCATTATCTATTTTTTCTCACTGATTTGAAAGGCAATCTTCATTATATAGTAAAAGTCTATTCGTATTTCCAATTATTCTTCTGGTATCACTGACCTTATACAATATATTTTAGACTAATAATAAACTGTTTTAATTATTTAGCTTTTTATTATATTATTATTTAGTAGGGATAATTCTACTGTATTAGTTTTTGTTTTCTTATTTTCATATGACTTTTAGAAGCAATTCATAATTTTAAAAATCTTGATTTTTTTATTCATATTATTTTAAATGTTTAGATTAATTTAGTAATAGGTCATATGTTTAACATACTGAATGTTTTCATCTAAATTGAGAGTATGTGTTTATTTTTATTTAGATTGTTTTATATTCATTCTTAATGTTATATATGTATTAACTATATAGTAGACATTATAATATATATAATTTATTTATCATGTAGATCTTACACATTGAAAGTTAAGTTTTCCCTCACTTTGATATTATTCTAAGTAGGATTTTCATTTATATTTCCAAGTTTTTTTATTTAATAAAGGAATAGAATTGGTATACCATTGTATCATTTTCTGAATATTTTTGTAATATTTTCAGTTGCTTTTCTTTATTCTAATGAGTTTACAACTATATCCTATCTAAAAATAATAATGTCCCCTCATTGCTTAATTTTATATCTATTTTATTTTTATGTATTTTTCTGAAGTGAGAAGTGGGGAGGCAGAGAGACAGACTCCCACATGTGCCCAACCAGAATCCACCCAGCATGGCCACCAGGGGGCGATGCTCTGCCCATCTGGGCCATTGCTCCGTTGCAGCTGGAGCCATTCTGGTGCTTGAGGCAGAGGCCATGGAGCCATTCTCAGCGCCCAGATCAGCTTTGCTCCAATGGAGCCTTGGCTGCAGGAAGTAAAGAGAGAGAGACAGAGAAGAAGGAGAGGGGGAAGGAGGAGAAGCAGAGGGGCACTTTGCTGTGTATCCTGGCCAGGAACCAAACCTGGGGCTTCCACATGCTGGGCCAATGCTCTATCGCTGAGCCAATTGGCCAGGATTTAAGTTTAAGTATTTTGATGATTTCATAAGAGTCTCATTCCTTGGTGGTTGGGAAAAAATTAATGTAGTATATGATATTAGTTTATTAAATTCTGAACTCTTTATGAATTAGACAACAGGAAAAATACCTGTATTTTGTCCCAAGTGACATAAAAAGGGAGATAAAACAAAGTCCTTGCTCTCTTACTTTTTATACTTGAAACAAGAAAGCAACAGAAAGTATTTAAATGTCTATAATTTACAGTCAGATGTGGTCAATTATACAATCAGGATGCAAAGGGAGTGTATAGGGGATAATGAGAGTTTAATTTTGCCCAGTGGACTAAGAGCTGGGATAGCAGGAATAGGGGAAGATGGCAAGGGCTTCACCGTGAGAGAAGCATTTAAATATAATTAGAGTTTTTTTTAGATGTGCAGAAATGAGACAGGAAATACATTGCTGTCAGTGCCATTCCAGACCCTAATCTAGGCTTATTTTTGAAGCTTAATTTAGCACCTAGAATAAGTATCCCTATGAACATTAAATATTGGTTGTAGACTGTACCTATGCAGGAATGGGGTGCTAATAACTTCATCTGTACATGTTTTAATTTGAAATTTGAGTGTCTGTAATATTGGAAATTTAGACCATTTCTTTTCTCATTGAGAACTGTGGGTTGTCTGTAATTTTATTATTCAGAATTTATTCTAGACTTTATGTCATAAATTAGTCCTTTTGATGGGCTCTTAAGTGTATATATATGGACAGAAATTGCTTACTTCTTATCTGTTTTTAATAAGTGAAAATGTGACATTGATTTTCTTGCAAGAATAAAACTTTGCAGACAAGCTTTAATTTGAGGAATATTGCTAGTCAACTTTCATTATAATGAGTGAGTATTGTTGATAGAAATAATACTCTGTGCTAAAAGTTAATAGCCTTAAGTTTTTGTTTCAGGGTTTTGGCCAAATATCTGTGTATCTGGGCACAAATCCAGTTGTCTTAGTTTCTTATAGTGTACACTCAAGAACAAAATTCATAGGTTCTTTCTCTCCTGAGACTGGTTTTAACCAATCCCAGTGTTTCCCTGTATGTCAAAGGGTTTGCATCGATCTGTGTAAAGCATGTCTCCTGGTGCTGACTTAAAAATAAGAGATTAAAATGTACATAGCACAGAGGATAAAATGTAGAATGAACAATTTCCAAGCTGATAGAGCATTTTCTATCTTTCTTTTCTTCTTCTTCTTCTTCTTTTTTTTTTTTTTTTTTTCGTGTGTGTGTGTGTGAGAGAGAGAGAGACAGACAGGAAGGGAGAGAGATGAGAAGCACCAATTCTTTGGTGTAGCACCTTAGTTATTCATTGATTGCTTTCTCATGTGTGCCTTGATTGGGGGGCTCCAGCCAAGCCAGTGACCCCTTGCTCAAGCCAGCAACCTTGGACTTCAAGCCAGTAACCTTTGGGCTCAAGCCAGTGACCCCACGCTCAAGCAGGTGAGCTTGGGGTTTCAAACGTGGGTCCTCTGCATTCCAGGATGATGATGCTCTATCCACTGTGCCACTGCCTGGTCAGGCTGCATTTTCTTTCTTCTTTCCTTTTCCCCTTACTCTCTGGAAAGGCCGGATGTCAAGTTCCTTGGGAAATTCTAAAGTTCTGTGACAGTTCTTATACCTCAGGTTTATTATATGCATCTGAGCCTTCTCCACAACACCTGTTTCTCTTGTGACAAGTCTACATATTTTGTTCCAGCTGGAGATGTACTTAGTGTTTCCCCAGAAAGATGCCTGAACAAGACTGTGGGTTAGAATTTCCAAAGATCCAATCATGGAAGGGCCCCTGAGCATTCCTGGATTTTTTCTTTAAATGTTTGAATTTCTTTTCTATCACACTCTATTTCAAAACTTAAACCTTCCCTAATATTCCTTGTGATATATTAAAATTCCCTATCACTTATTTCACTGTCCTTTTGAATACACCAAAGAATAAGGAAGTGTGGATTATACGAATAAGGTTATATGAGTCACATTCTTCAAAATACTTATTGTGTTAAAAAGGAATGAATGAAATATTTGAAATGAATACTTCTGAGCTGTTTTATCATTTTTATATCTAATTAGGGAAATAGTTTATTTTGAGACAGTGAAGCCATTTGATTCTGTACTTTGGTGGCAGACTGATATGCTGGTTAGGGTAACATTCTGTGATTTGAAGAGTCTAAATTTAAAACTATAGAGATCTTTTTCATTATCCTTCTCCAGATATATTAGTTTTTACCAGTGGTGTTTTTTAAAAAGCAAGTCTTAATTCTTCACAAGATATAATCAGTATTGAATCCATAAAACATAGTAAGAATATTTTGGAAATATGATTCTAACATTTAAAAATAAGAAAATTCTTGCTGTTTATGACTAGAGTTTGGGATCTAAATGAAATACCAAACTGCAGTTCTTGGATGTCGCTTATGTCCGGATTAGCAACGGGAACAGTATCTCTGTCAATCTCTAATTCTTCCCTGCTGGACTGGTTTCCTCTGATAATTTAAGAAGTCCTCTACTTTATTCCAGAAGATATTAACATGGTGATTCTTTTTCGCTTAGTTCTCAATACACAGTACAGAAATCAGTCTTACTCTCAAATTTTTCATAATTCCAGGTCATAAAATAATAAACATGTATTATTGCTAATGAGTCTGCTGGTCAGATGTGTGTGTGGTCTTAGACTGGATTCACTTAGGTGCCTGTGGTCAGTTATGGGTTGGTGAAGTGGCTGTGGTAATTTTGGCTGGACTCTCTCACATGTTTTGGAGTCACCTGACTCTTGGCTGATCTGGACTGGCCCTACCCTTCTGTGTGTCTTACATACCACTCCCTCAAAGTCAGTCTGTCCTGAGCTTGTTCTCCTGGTGGAGCCGTGGCCACATGAGCAGACTAGTATGAGCGGGGGTATTCTCAAGGTTAAAGCAGAGAAGTAAGAGAGAAACTGCTCATGAACAAGGCCTCTTGACGTCTACACTCCCAAGAGACATCCCAACAATTATTCAACATTACTTAGCTCAAAGCAAGTCTCAAGGTCAGCAGACATTTAGGTTAGGGAAATAGAGTACCTTATAGCACAAGGAACTGCAGACACATTGCAAAATGGTTTGGATATGGGAGGGCAGAGAATTTTGGCCATTTTTGCAATCTATCCCCACTTTATTTCCCAGAAGCTTATTGCTCAGTGACATCATTTTGGTTGTTTGAAATTGGGCATGGGAGTATTTATATCCCTGGTAAATCAGGGCTTCTTCTTTTTTTCTGATAGCTGCTTGCTAACATTTATCAGTACATCACTGCCTAGAAGTGCGATGGAGAATTTGGAGGATCAAATTAAATCATTCTTGCAATTTGTTGCACGCATTACAGATTCACCTTATTTATTATTTTTAAATAATATATAATTGACATACAACATTATGTTACTTTCAGGTACACAATGTAATGACTTATATTTGTATATATAGCAAAATGATCACAACAATGTCTCCTTGACATCCATCACCATACAGGTTACAGAATTTTTTTTTCTCGTGATAAGAACTTTTAAAATTCAATCTCTTAATCACTGTCAAATATTGCAACACAGAATTATTAACTATAGTCACCAGGCTATACATTACATCCCCGTGGCTAAATTATTCTATAACTGGAAGTTTGTACATTTTAACTTTCTTCACCCATTTCACTCACCCCTTATCTCCTGCCTCTGGCGACTCCTAATCTCTTCTCTATATCTTTGACCTCAGGGTTGTTTTTTTTTGAGGGGGGTTATTTGATATATAAGTGAGATCATGTAGTATTTGTCTTTCTCTGTTCAACTTATTTCACTTAGCATAATGCCCTCAAGGACCATTCATATGAATGGAAATTCACTTTATTTGTACTTATTTTTCTATTGCTTTGGTTTAAAGAAGGAAAAGATATGGAATATGTCAAGCAGAGGGCCTTTTCACAAAGAAAATCACTGTTATTTATTTTTAAACTTTATTTATTAGAGGTGTTTTGTTGAATTGTTGGAATATGGTGTTGCATGGTGGAGGCAAGATAAATGATGAGATGTTTTAGAGTGGGAAAAATTAGACTGATAATAAATCAGGATTCTATTTCTAAACCTCTGATAACTCTAAAAAAAGTAATGTTCTTAACTTTCAATCCATAGCTTCCTGATAATTAAATTGTTACAGATAACAGAGGGGCAAAAGCTAGAATGAATCATATGATGCTAGAACATGATACCCATGTTTAGCTTAATATAGGTACAGTGGATTAATAGAGGAATAATTATGCTATGTATACATACACAGGCTAGCATGCACATATGTATCCTCTAGCTCCGCCCACTAACAACCTAGAAGCAACAACACAACCAGCGCCCAAACCTTGGTTTCCAATATCATTTTCCGGTAAAAGGAACCAGGGATTCTTAGAGAAATGGCTGTTTCTAGGGTTGAGGCAGGGAATTTACAAGATGAACCTGAACTGACCATCTTGTAGTTCGAGAAAGTAAGAAAGTGTGGTTGACCCTTGAACCACATGAAGTTTGATCTGTGTGGATCCGCTTATATGTGAATTTTTTCCAAAGAATATTTTCTCTTTCTTTTGATTTACTTAATAACATTTTCTTTTCTCTGGATAACTCTATTGTGAGAATACAGTGTATAAAACATATAGCACAGCCCTGGCTGGTTGGCTTAGTGGTAGAGAATCGGCCTGGCATGCAGAAGTCCCAGGTTCGATTCCTGGCCAGGGCACACAGGAGAAGCGCCCATCTGCTTCTCCCCCCCACCTCCTTCCTCTCTATCTCTCTCTTCCCCTCCCACAGCCAAGGCTCCATTGGAGCAAAAAGATGGCCCGGGCGCTGGGGATGGCTCCTTGGCCTCTGCCCCAGGCACTAGAGTGTCTCTGGTCGCGACAGAGCGACACCCCTGATGGGCAGAGCATTGCCCCCTGGTGAGTGTGCCGGGTGGATCCCGGTCGGGCACATGCAGGAGTCTGTCTGACTGCCTCCCCGTTTCCAGCTTCAGAAAAAAAAAAATTAAAAATAAATAAATAAATAAATAAATAACATATAACATACAAAACATGCTAATAATATGTTCGTGTTATAAGTAAAGCTTCAGTTCAACAGTAGGCTATTAGTATAAAATTTTGGGAGAGTCAAATATTATATGTTGATTTTGAACATGCCCCCTCAATAAAGTGGAACATAACTCCAGTTTTTAAGTGTGGGCTTCTCATAGTGAGCATAGTGAGTGCCATCCAAAGACAGCCGTATGCAAAGGGTGAGAAAGATGAACTCTCAGTGGAAAACCTGACAAACAAGACCTCAGTAGGTCAAACTTTCATTATTAAGTCATGTGGATGGTATGTAACCTTTATAATGTCATGACAGTGATGCATTAGTTTATGGTCTCCCTTCACATAACTGTTATTTCTAGTCTAGTTATGAGAAAAAACAACAACAAAACAAAACCAAGTTAAGGTATTTTTTAAATAAATGCCCACATAGTACTTCTCAAAACTAAGTTCATGTAAAACAATCAAGATAGAAGAAATACTCAGAGTATACAGAACCATACAGAGGCCTAAAAAAGATTACAATGGCATAAATATTAGACTTCCCTTCCTAAATTTCCTTATAATTTAAAGAAGGTGCTAGGATATATTACAGTTTTTGGTTTTAAAGTCAAGTGTATATAGTGTAAATTTGTTGGTAGTAGATTTCAACACATGCCAAGAACAATAATTCTTAATTTTGGAAAGCTTTATACCTTTAAACATATTAGCATTTTTATTAAGTAGGTGAAATCACACTATAAAAAACCCCCCTATTCTGCTTAAGGTCTATTTCTAGCTATACCACTACCTACAGTGGCAACGGAGACAAATTACTTCATCTCATACTCATTGTACTTTCTGTCCATGTCACACACATATGCCTACTTGTTTAAGACATTTTGGAGCCATTTATATACAATAATAGTAGTAATTATTTTTCTATTGCTGGTAATATTGTAATTTCATTACTAATATTAATCCTTCATGTTTGGGTTTTAGAATCTAAAGTACAGTTTTGTTTTTTATCAAATAAATCTAATTTTCAGTACTTTTTACAATGCAAAACTATGAAATTAAAATTTTTTTAAATTAAGTAGCTTTTAGTTGCATTGACCCATGCACAGTCCACTTTAATTTTAATAGTTCATTTCTTATATTTTTGTTGTAGTTGGTTGAACAGTAACTACAAAAATGATTTGTCCATGTCTTAATTTTCAGGAACTGTGATTGTTCCTTTATTTGGAAAAAGGGTCCTTGTAGTTGCCATTAATTATGTTAAGATGAAACAATCATTCTGGGTTATCCAGGTGGGTTCCAAATTCAATGACAAGTGTCTTTGTAAGAGTCACCCAGGGGAGGCCCTGGCCGGTTGGCTCAGCGGTAGAGCGTCGGCCTGGCGTGCGGGGGACCCGGTTCGATTCCCGGCCAGGGCACATAGGAGAAGCGCCCATTTGCTTCTCCACCCCCCCTCCTTCCTCTCTGTCTCTCTCTTCCCCTCCCGCAGCCAAGGCTCCATTGGAGCAAAGATGGCCCGGGCGCTGGGGATGGCTCCTTGGCCTCTGCCCCAGGCGCTAGAGTGGCTCTGGTCGTGGCAGAGTGACGCCCGGGATGGGCAGAGCATCGCCCCTGGTGGGCGTGCCGGGTGGATCCCGGTCGGGCGCATGCGGGAGTCTATCTGACTGTCTCTCCCCGTTTGCAGCTTCAGAAGAAATAATAAAAAAAAAAAGAGTCACCCAGGGGAAATTTGAGACAGATAAAAGAGGATGAGGCACTATGAAAACTGAGGTAGAGATTAGAGTAATGCAGCCACAAGTCAAGGAATGCTGACAACCACCGGAAGCTGGAAGAGGCAAGGAACAGAATGTGCCCTGGAGCCTTAGGAAGAAGTATGACCCAGCTGAAATCTTTATTTTAAGAGACTAAACTTCTATTGCTCTAAGCCACCAAGTGTGTGCCAATTTGTTACTTCAGCCTCAAGACAAGAATACATTAAAATAGACAATTCGTAACATCATCTAAAACTGCACCATCTTACATGGTAACCAGTAGCCGTATTTTAAATGTGGCTAGTTCAAACTGGGTGAACTGGTAGTAAAAACAATATAAAATGAGTTTTGAAAACTTACTATGAAAAAAGTATGTGAAGTATTTTATTAGTAGCTTATGTTAAACATACATTAAAATATATTTTAGATATACTGGGTTAAAATAAAATATATTATTAAAATCAATTTCATGTTGTAGTTTGTATGTTTTTTAAAAAGGTGGTTACCAGAATATTTAAGAGACCACATACGGCTCCCATTATAGTTTTATTGGATAGAGCTGGTCAAAAACAACACTGAAAACATTTAGAGGTCTGTCTCTAGATTTATACCCTAATTCTCCCTTTACTCTTTATTCACTCTATAAAAGAATGAAGACTCAGTGTGTTGCTATTTTCAATTCCTGTTGCAAAGATTATTTAGGGTGCAATTCAGATATCTTGTTTTCCATTTTTGTAGTTAAAGTGAGTCTATACACAGTTGATCTTTTTAACAAATGAACACGTGGATTTGTTATCTGACAAACAGGCATTTTCCTTCATAACCTTGTCAAGTAGGAAATCAATTTTCTCATTAAAATTTTGACAAATTTAATATGGAAAGTATGGCTTAGCTTACCCTAATTATTACATGCTAATGAATGTATTACAAAGTATATTAGGTATTTCTGCAATGAACTGCATTTACACCAGTAGCACAATGGTTTTGAAAACACGCATCTATTTCTTACTCAGGAATGTAGGGTCAGCTGTGCTATGCTATGGGATGGCTCAGTTGGGCTCTGATCTCAAATGGGTTTGGAGTTTCTCTTTGGTCTTTATAGTTTCCTTGAAGGAGCACCTACCAGAGGCTGTTCTTCCATGGTAGCGCCAGGAAGTCAAGACGATGAGCAAAGTCCTTTCTGCCTCTTGTGGCCTTAAGTCTCTGACCCACTCCTACTTCTGCCCCCTTCTGTTGGTGGCGATCAATCACAGGGTCAAACCCAAAGTCAGTGGGGCAGGGATGTACCGAGACCCCCTGCCTACTGAAAGCCATTGAGGGGTCCCAGTAGTGAAGGAGTGAAGGAGTGAAGAACTGAGAGCAACAGTCCCATCTACCACACAAGAAAACACTGGTTTTCATTTCAGTAGCAAGTTCATATTCATTGACTATCTAATGTGTGATCACATTCAGCAGTAAAAGTGGGGAGTCCGAGATGAATAAAGAGCCAGGCTTTGTCTTATAGGATTTTATAGTCTACTAGGGGATGCAGGCCCACATTTAACACCCTGTGCTTGCTCAGCTGACCAGCGGACACAGCAGCGTGGCCTTCCTTCACCTTATCACAGAGATCCCTGCAGGAGATCACGTCCAGAAAGGGCGAGCCCAGCACCTGAGCAGCGAGATCATAGAGATTGTAGCTGTTGTCTGTATTTTCCTATCTGGGTGCCATTTTTACCTTAATTTTTAAAAATGAAGTACATCTAAATTTATATATACCTTGCAAAAAACAATAAGAACAACAAACATGGAGAAGAGACACCTTAGCATATTACAGCCTACATTCGGGTTTTGGCATAATGAAGATTTTTTTTTTCTTTTCTCCGCATTTTGGTACTTTAACAAATTTCTGCAGTGGTCATCTGTGACTTAAAAAATTAATATACACTTTAAAAGGCAATTTACCCAATCTAATGGATTAAATTTGGAAATTTCTGGCTCCAACATGTTTGTTTTTTAAAGACTTAAACCAAATAATCTATATAATTATGCAAACATTAAAGTTTATTTTGTGTTCATAGATATTGACTGGACTTTTTTAGAAATGTTTTATTTGCATATATTTATGAATTTGATTTCTAATAATTGGTATAAATTTAACACTATATATGGTTAAATTCTGTAACCAGTATAACCATCCACTTGTTTCTTGCCTTTATCGTTGTTTAAAATTGTCAAGTATTACTTAATTTCTTCTCATGGACAAAGATTGAGTGTTTTGCCATAATAAATCCTCTTTAAATAGAGGGATTCCTAGGTATTTTTTTTTAATTTCTAAAACTTGGAAAAGTGAGAAATCTCGGTTTTTGTTTTTTTCAAGCTGTCAATATAAATAACAGCATTTTAAAATATGAGGATCTGTTTCTACTAGCAGTCTTGATTCGAAATACACTGAGTATTCTGGTGAATTTGTTACAGATCTTGGAGTGGAGTCTAGAACTAATTGCTACTTTTGAATACCCTTTTGAAGTACTTTAGTTAACTATAAAAGGACTAACATCAGAAGGCTCCCATCACTGCTGGTTGACCACGAAGAAAAGAACACCCAGTGGACAGTCCAATCCCAGCTCCTTCTCTATTTGTAGTATCTAAAGCATTTTAACATGTTGTGAAACTTTTAATTTTTGTAACTTTCCCTGTCTCAAATTAGATTTTAAAACCCAATAGCTAGAGAGATTGAACTGGTCCCATCTCTAAGTATCTTCCATGGAGGTGTTGCCTACCCTGAGTTCTGTCATCCACTGTCCTTTTCTCACCTGAATTAAATTGAATTACAATCAAGCAATTCATGTTGCATCTGAACACTGGATGCATATTTTTTCCCCAGAAAAGTTTTATGAAGTAGCCAATCCTGACTTCCTGAGATTCTAACAGATTAACTGAGAAATAAACAATACATTTCTGAGGCATTTTTAGCTTTCAGGAAGGTAAATTACTATGTAAGTAAATAAAAAGTAGCATTTTTATGGAAAGGTGGATTGGAAAAGTGCTGTCAGGATAAAAACAGAAATCTGATTTTTGGTGTTTTTTTTAATCAGAAGTGCCCAGTTTTCTCAATCTTGACACTAAGAGGTTAGTATATATATATATATATATATATATATATATATATATATGTATGTATATGTATGTATATGTGTGTGTATATGTATATATTGATATATACATATATATATTAATTTTGGTTAAGAAAGTTGAGAAAGGGCCCTGGCTGGTTGGCTCAGTGGTAGAGCGTCAGCCTGGAGTACAGGAGTCCTGGGTTTGATTCCCGGCCAGGGCACACAGGAGAAGCACCCATCTGCTTCTTCACCCCTCCCCCTCTCCTTCCTCTCTGTCTCTCTTCCCCTCCCAAAGCTGAGGCTCCATTGGAGCAAGGTTGGCCCGGGCGCTGAGGATGGCTCCATGGCCTTGGTCTCAGGCGCTAGAATGCTCTGGTTGCAGCAGAGCAACGGGCCCAGATGGGCAGAGCATGGCCCCCTGGTGGGTATACCGGGTGGATCCCGGTCGGGTGCATGCAGGAGTCTGTCTGACTGCCTCCCCGTTTCCAATTTCAGAAAGAAAAAAAAATTGAGAAAGAGTATTGCTATAGCTAGTATTCTAAGAGGATGTTTAAGCTATATCAAATTGTTATATTTTCCCTAAACTATCTATCTGACCAAATATTTATTCAACAAATCTACTAATTACAGACTAGAATTAAGGATGGTTGTGGAGGGCACAGTATCTTGATGGCCTATGGAGTTTCAATCAACTTTTTTAGAAGAAACCTATCTGTAAGTTGCCTAAGAGCCCCCTCCCCCATTTCAGAATCCTTATGAAACTATGAGAGAGGTAAACACTCCACATCGTGCATGGGATTAGGGAAAGCAGAAAGAAAAGATCAAAAGAGTGAAAAATCAAAGAAAATATCTGAGAACAAATGTTCAATGGTTAAAGCAATTTTATCCAATAGAACTTTTTGCGTGGCTGGAAATGGTCCATATGTGCCCCAGCCAATATGGTAGCCAACAGCCACAGGTGGCTACAGAGCACTTGAAATTTGACTAGTATGAGTAAGGAAATGGAATTTTTAATTTTATTCTCTTTTAAACTTGAACCACCTCTCGCTAGTGGTTGCCTAGTGGGACAGCAGAGGTTTGCAGCTTTACCTTTAGAAGTATGGTCATACACCAGCAGAATCAGGGTCATCTGGGAGTTGTTAGAAATGTGGAATCTTGGTTCCCTCCCAGACCTACTGACTCAGAGAGTGCATTTTAAACAACATCCCCAGGCAATGGTATGAAAGTTTGAGAGGCATTGACCTCGAGCAATTTTCACTTGCTAATTAATCACCCATTCACAAAAGCTGGGAACTTTCTACTCTTATCATGGGCTCTGAACAAGACCAACATATTCATTTTATCTGCAGAACAGTATCTGATGAGGTAGGAGGAGTTGTAATAGTGCTTGAACTGCTTGCTTTAAATCTTTCCCAGTGTGAACAAAACAGCCTGTTGATTGATCCGCTGATTCATCTGTTCATGAAAGAAACAAGAGTCCTTATCTGGCAGGTTCCGCCTGAGGTTTATCGAGCATCTCTAGTTAAATTTGGCTGTTTTTTTTTTTTTTTTTTTTTTAACTGGATTACAAAAACATTTAAAGCAAGGGAATATTATAAGAATTAGAATCAGAAAATGATGTTGATAAAAGTTTATTGCATTTGGCCTTTCACCATATACCTTAATTTGGATTTTACCCAAATCTTAACTCTGAGACAAAACTTTGAGTACAAGAAGTCTATTCCACAGTGATCCTAAGAACCACAGTGAGTGGAGTCAGGATAGTAGAGAAGGGAGGAGAGGAGGCCATTTTAAAGACTGTGGATGTTTGAGGGAGGAAGATGTCAGCATGGTACCGGAACTGTTCACCTGAGGAGCTTCAGGTGGCCTCCTTAAGTGGTGGATGTGATTGGGACACCTGCAGGGTTTCTACATGATAATAGAAGTTGCTTATGTAACAGGTTACTACCAAGCAGAAAGATATCAAGGACTGTTGGAGAGTAAGAACTGAGAACCAGGACATCTGAATCTGACCTAGGTTTCTTCTTGTTTAATTATTTGGCTAAGGTAAGATGGCTCTGGCAACAGAGTACAGTGCTAGCATGGGCTTTATAATCAGAGAGATTATTCCGGCTCTCATGTCAGTATTCCTCCATATCCTTTCTCACCATATCTTTATTTTCTGAAATTGGCCCTTTCCAGTTCTTTTTCTATTCCTTGAGAGAACAGTAAGGATGCTATAGACCAAGTAATCTCTAAAACACAGGTATAATTTGCTTGACATTTCATTTGGCCCATGTATGTTTAGCTACTTCTAAGTTCAAGTTATTATGTGTATCTGAATGACATTTTCAGAACCAAGCGAATGAGAATGCGTGGTTTGACAAAGGTGATTTTTTGTGCTTTACATCCCTGTATGTTTATCTCAAAAATGATTTTAAATAGCTTACATTGGTATGGAGTAAAATATATTTTTTTCTTTTCTTTTTTTTTTTCTTCTTTTGTTTGCAAAGCAGAATTGATCATGGCCATAGGGCTTTTTTGCCCCAAGAGTTCCTTTTTTGTTTCATATAAAAACAGTATTTTGAGCTTATCCATTAATGAATTCATAGATTTATTTACTTTTGTTGTGTGCCTTATACTGGAGCTCCAGCACTGAAAAGCACATGTTCTCTTTTTGAGAAGAGCCTACCCTGCAGGTAGACAAATGGTTACAATTCAATGCAATACATTTTAATAAAAGTGCCTGTGTAATTACGTACAGTCTAATCAGATCCTTTCATCGATTTGTTATGTAATTCTTATTTTCAGTGGAGTCGCGTATATATTGTAAGAAGACAGAATGTCTGAGCAGAAAATCTCGAGAGAGAAAATCCCATTTGTAAAATACTAGAAGCCCATTTTTATTCCCGAATACCATTTCAGTCTGGCGGGGTGTTCTGATGCAAACTGGAATGGGGCCTACAGGCCCGTCTCCAGGAGAGCCCAGCCAAGGGCACTCACAAGCTTTATACACAGGGTGTCATGGAGCTGCAGTCACCTAGCTGGAACAGGGCAGCGACCTGCCGTTCTTGAGCTCCCACTGGATCTCTTTCATAAGGTCTAAGGCCAAGGTTGGTGGGCGGTTCTTGGGTGACCACGCCAGAGTCTTCTGCTGGCCAACTGAATTGTTGTGGTTGGTAAGAGTCAAACATAGGTGCTGGTGTGCCCTCACTTTCTCCCCTCCTTGGCCAGCTTCCTTTTCCATTGCCAGCCTGACCTATACCTGTGTCCCGCTAGTAGATGTTGGCACCGACCTTCCCAAGATTTCTTCACCAGCGCTCCTACAGTTTTATAAGAAGGAATTACTCTTAACAAAACCGGATTCCATGTCACTCTGAACAGCTCTGCCTTCCTGATCCTATGCCAGCTGCATCAGTGTCAGTTAGCTCTGCCTCGCCCACCAGGCCACCTTTGAGTGTCAACATGACATTTGTACACCTGTGTTTGAATATCATCCGAACATGCAGATCATGGCTTTTTGTTCACCTGCCCTAAAAAGGCCTCATAAATAAGCGCACCATTATATGTCAACTTGTATTTTGTTGAAATCAGCAGTGAGTAATGAATGTTAGGTGGTCCCTATTGACTAGTAGAGCACTTTCTAATGGCTTTGTTTTCTCTTTTCTTTCTTTCTTTTTTAATTCAGTGGGAGGAGGAGAGACAGAGAGATAGACTTTTGCATGTGCGCTGACCAGAATCCACCCAGCAAGCCCCCTATGGGGCGATGCTCTGCCCATCTGGGGCATTGCTCCTTTGCTTAACAACCAAGCTCTCCTTAGTGTCTGAGACAGAAGCCTTGGAGCCATCCTCAGCGCCTGGGCCAACTCGCTCCAATTGAGCAATGGCTGCAGGAGGGGGAGAGAGAGACAGAGAGGAAGGAGATGGGGAGGGATGGAGAAGCAGATGGGTGCTTCTCCTGTGTGCTCTAACGGGGAATTGAACCTGGGACATCCACACACCTAGCCAATGCTCTACCACTGAGCCAGCCATCCAGGGCCTGTTTTCTCTTCTTGTTTAGTTTTTCGAAGGTGATCTTAGGGTTATGAAAATGTATGTTATAAGGAAAATTAAAAATCTTTATATTTTTAGAAAAAGGATAGCTACCTAGTATAGGAATGTCTCATTTAATAATAGTCTAATTTCATGCAGTTTTTAAGTACTCTAGATGAGTGGGTTGGTTCAGACACACCCGTGACTTTGTTTATCCTAACCCAGCCTGCCTGGAGGAAGAGACTGGTCCTTCTGGGTGAAGTGGGGGCCTCTCCCCTGCCTCTGGGGCCCTCTGCTTGTGCAGAAGGAAGGGGGCAACATGGAGATCTCTCAGAGCCCTGAGAGAATCATTTTTATACTCAGTCTGCATAAAATACTTCTTGTGTGTTTCCACCAAAACTCATTAGTGCAGTTCTCACATGATTATTGCAGCTAATGATTATCTAAGCATCTCTGATCATGTGGAAAATTAAGAATGCTAAATTAAAATATTGACTCTGATGTTTTTAAGTAATGGTTGCTTATAAAATGTCAGATGTTTGAAAGAACTTTTTTATTTAATCTTTGAAAAATCAAACTTGACATATCTTTGGTGTATAAAATGAAACAACATTTATTTTGAATTTCACGCAGTGCTTAACAGCTTCTGTAATAACCTTTCTGTGGCTTCTGCAGTTGTTATGGGGAAGGTCTTTTACTGAATCAGCTTACATTTTCAGAAATGTGACCTTAACTACAGGCCTGGGATAGTGCTCACCAATAAAAAGCATCCAAAAATGTTAGCAAGTATTAGGATAATTTTACATGGCGGCAGTAGGAGAAAATGGGGCCATTTGTTCAAAAACATCATTTGTGTGTAACTCAGGTATTTATGTGTCTAATTTGGTTATAATGTTTGATATGTGTAAAGTAATATGTCAGTTATAACGTGTGGTAGATTTGTCATTGTCCTTGATTTGTAGGCTTCAAATATCTGTATAGACAGCAGTTGCTACCTGAAATTATTATAATTGGATTTCCATATAAGAAATGAGTGTCAAAGTTCCATTATTAATTAAGGTCACAGTAGTAATTGTGATTAGTGGAGCTGAATCTTGACAGTTCTGAGGATATTTCCAAGGCATTAATAAATACATACTTTCATAAGAGAGAATGCCATCAATTTCCTTACCTGTAAAGTATGGGTAATAATATCTGCCCTGCGGGTTGTAATGAGTATGAGAGAATTTCCTGACTTAGCTACATGAGAGTGGCCAATCAGGGCTCAGACATGCATGCTGGGTGGTAAGCTAGTCACTTTCACTTGTCTCAGCTAACTGCACCTGCCCGTGATCCTGGAAAGGACCTGATAAATTAGTGATTTAAAAATATTTTTTGAACCCTCTAGGCTTGTTTGAGATTACTTCAAACCATAAATACTAAATTTAAGAGTGACAGAATTCTGTTGAATAGCTTTTGTGGTATTTTTTTTAATGTTATTTTTTTCAATGAATGCAATTTTGAAAATTGCAGGCTTGTCCATTAGATTCATGTGCTTAAGTAGGTGAAACAAGAATGTCATACCATGATGCAAGGCTGTACTTTAAAAACTCCAAGTGTGTTTGCGAAAGTAAGAGAAAGATCCAAATTAGAAAGAAAAAACTGCAATTGTCATTCAGAATTTTTGAAGCTTACTGGCATTCAGAGTTTTTTTCAGCTTACTGGAAGCACATATTTATAAAGTTTGGTTTTGCTTTAAATACCCTGCTGGAATGGACCAGTTTGACAATCTGAAAACTAAATGTAAAAACTCATAGCTGTCAGGCAAATAACATGTCCCTCGCAAGTGACATAATGAGGGAATGATGTACCTTAGAGCAGTGGTCCCCAAGCCCCGGGCCACGGACTGGTACCGGTCCGTGGGCCATTTGGTACCGGTCCACAGAGAAAGAAAAAATAACATGAAATGTTGTCAGAAGAACAAATTTAAATACAGCCTGAATAATGAGGACATGCTCGTTCCTTCTTTAACTTAGCCCAATAACTATCGTAAGTTTGACAATTATATTTAAATATACCACAGTTTTTACGCCAGTCACATAATTTTATTTTGTGCATTTATCCGTCCCACCCTAAAGGCTGGTCCGTGAAAATATTTTCTGACATTAAACTGGTCCGTGGCCCATAAAAGGTTGGGGACCACTGACTTAGAGTAGTAAGACAAAGGACTCAGCTTTCCCAGGTAAGCTAGTGAGAGGAATGACAACCCTGTTCCGGTGTGGAAGAAAAGAATCCTATAGCCTCATCACTACTTGTGAATCTCGTGGACGCAGTGAATTTGCTTACATAGTTTATAGGGTACACAATTCTTGTCCTTTTGTGATACATGGTCAATTATGTACCAACTGGGCTTCTTTGCTATGAAGTTTGTGGAGCCTGTCATTTCAGAAAGAAGCAAAAACAAGGAGTACAAAACAAAGGTAAGCTTTTTGTTTTATTTATTTACGTATTATATTTCAAGACAAGCTCTGGAGAAAGCTCCCTTGGAAATAACAGAAGTTTAGGTTCAAGAAGAATATCCAAAGCCCTCTCGCCCTATTAGATGGGCCCATCAGTGCTCTGCCGAAGAGGGATTCATGATCTAATTAACTTGGGAAGCCTCTTGTACCATATTGCTCTCTGGAGCATGGCAATTGACATTAGCATGTTAAAGGTTCTGCTGAGGCCCGTATTAAGGAAACCATTTTAATTTTAACCAAGTGACTCCCAAATTACTTGACAAGACACCCCTTTTAGGCCTTAACACCTTTGCACACTGGTAAATGTCTATTTACTCCAAACTTGAATTCTGTCTCCAGAATGGCAGTCCATGGACTGGCAGTGTCAGCATCACCCAGGGCTTCTGGGAAATGCAGAGTCTCAGGCCCAGCCTCAGACCTGCTGAATCTGAACCTGCATTTAACAAGTGCTGCATAGGCAAGCTCAAGTTTGAGAAGCACACCTCTCATCTTTATACTAATTTACCACCTTTACTTCTATGAAGTTGGGGGGGAGGTGGTCAAGAAATGATCTCTTGTACAGAATTTAAATAACTTGGGAACTGCGGGGAAGTCCTAGAACCCAAGCTGTATGTGCATGTGCCTGCTCTCTAGTGTCTACGATGATGGGAGACACATTCAGAGAACTGAGTGAACCTTGACGACCTGCTCTGTTTACTTAGTGGCTTTTGAGTGGCGAACCTCTAGTCAGCAGACACCCAGCAGACAAAGGAGCCGGTGTCACAGCCCAGGCACAGAGTCAGCTGGTGGAGCTTATAAAACCAGAGGCATTTAACAGAAATCAGAGCATGACTAAAGCTTCAAGAAAGGGATTTGCATAGGCACACACACACACACACACACACACACACACACACACACACACGGCAGGGAAGTACAGAATTGCAGCTTGCTCCTGGAAATTGTGATTGATTTTTACCGCTTTCAAATATGATTATTGGTGTGTTCTGACAGGTGAGAGAAGTTCATGAGAAACCAAAACCCTGCTCATATGTGAAATATCCACAGATGTACCTCTGTCAGCCACAACTAAAATGTATCCAATTGACTGAGAGAGGTTACATGGGTGTATGCACTTGTCAGATTCAGTGAATTGTTTGCTTAAGATCTATATATTTAACTATATATTAATCATACCTCATTAAGAAAGTGAAATATTGTACTTTGTCTTATAAAGATTGAATACAGTTGATGTTAGATGCAGCAATGGAAGCTGTCAGGGACACCTCGATAGAAAGATGTATTAGGAAATGCCCTTCACTCAGTATATGGAGAGTATTTTTTTTCTTTTTTTTTTTTAATAATTTTATTTTTTTAATGGGACGACATCAATAAATCAGGATACATATATTAAAAGATAACAAGTCCAGGTTATCTTGTCGTTCAAATATGTTGCATACCCATCACCCAAAGTCAGATTGTCCTCTGTCACCTTCTATCTAGTTTTCTTTGTGCCCCTCCCCCTCCCCCTTTCCCTCTCCCTTTCACCCTTCCCCCCGTAACCACCACACTCTTATCAATGTCTCTTAGTTTCACTTTTATGGAGAGTATTTTATTGGAGGGCATAGCCATGTGCCTTGTTTCAGCTGATTAACGTTGACCTCAGAGGCAGGCCAGTCAGCGATGCCAGTTCTCTAAGTTACCACGTGCACTCTGTGTGTGTTCAAATCTGGCTCTAGTCCTCTGCAATCCAGGCATGTGACTTGACCTTTCTTACTTTCTTTATCTGCAGAATAGCAATGACAATATATTTTCTTTATGGAGACAATTTGAAGACTAATTTAATATATATTTGTAAAGAGCTTAGAATAGCTCCAGCACATAGCAAACACTTTATATGTGTTTATTAGATAAGAAAATTTCTCCAATAAAGTATAGACAACCATTATTACTATCATCTTAGCCAGTTTGATTTCCTTAACAGCACTTACCACACTATTTAAAATGATCCTATTGTGATTTTTTTTTTCTGCATGTTTCTTGTCAGTTACCCACCTACCTACCTCCTGAGCCCCAGGCTATAAGGAAATGTTCTGTTCCCTTCCTCCTTATTCCCCGCCCCCATGAGAGCACTGCCTGACACAGAGCAAACCATCAGTACCATACTGACTGAATGAGTAAATGGATCAAGTTTAAAGACAAGCAGTTCTTAAAGAAGTGAACCCTGAGATATAATCTCATTTTCTCAAACATGAATAAACAAATGTGCACCTATCATGCGCACTTAGAGATAACTAAGCATTTTGGGCTAAGGTGTCTGGGTTGCTAGAATCTAGGAAGTCTCTTGAATAATGAGAAAGGGCCAGTAATTGGAAGAACCAAGACATGAGCATTGCCAGGAAGAGGGAACTGCTGGTACCAGGCCCTGAGAATCAAGTCGTTTGTAGCCTGTCCCAGAACTCAAAAGAGGGTGCATATGTCAATATTTACACTAAGATGTTGTCTCCAGAGAAACAAAAACTTAAGTTTGTAAGAATACTTAAAAGCTTAGCTAAGACATTTATTATGCCATCCTATTATGCTAGATTTGCCGGTTTTCCCTTTAGGATAGTACATCAGCTAAGATTAAGCAATTTATATTATGATTGGGAGTCAAGCCAAGTTAACAACAGAAAAGTTTTGACCTTCAAATTTGGCAAATATTCTATTTCCATTAATCCCTGCACCTGGCTGCAAACGCCATGAGGTAGGAACCTAATCACGTTCATCTATGTATCACTTAGAAGCTTCCCAGAGTACTTTGCATTTAATGAGCACAATTAAAGTATAATCCAGTTAAATGAATTGAATTTGAACTGTAGATAGAGCACATTTATAGGATCTGGAGACGCAGGATTTAAAGAAAGGCTGAGTGTTTTATGAAGACTGACGGCTGGAAGGACAGAGAGATTACCTGCCCTGTCCTGCAGTTGGGCAGATGTCTTGTATCTTGCAATCTTTTTTTTTGTATTTTTCTGAAGTTGGAAACGGGGAGGCAGACAGACTCCCCGGCACCCAACCGGGATCCACCCAGCACCAGGGGGCGGTGCTCTGCCCATCTGGGCCATTGCTCCATTGCAACCAGAGCCATTCTAGCGCCTGAGGCAGAGGCCACAGAGCCATCCTCAGCACCCAGGCCAACTTTGCTCCAATGGAGCCTCAGCTGTGGGAGGGGAAGAGAGAGACAGAGAGGAAGGAGAGGGGGAGGGGTGGAGAAGCAAATGGGTGCTTCTCCTGTGTGCCCTGGCCGGGAATCGAACCCAGGACTCCTGCACGCCAGGCCAACACTGTACTACTGAGCCAACCGGCCAGGGTGCAATTTTCTTATTGACCTTGCTGGATCAGCTGTTTTTCAACCCCCCACCCGACCCCCCAAAACCACCAAAACGTTTTAATGAACAATGGATTCACTTCCAGTATCATGAGTTACAAGAGAAGTTGACTTGGATGAGAATTGACAACACGGCAAAATGTGCATGCTTGAGTCATAGGACAGGAATCAAGTGTTTATTTCTAAGAGGCTCAGATAACATGCATTTACGTTTGAGTGGCGACAAGGTATCCGTTCAATAACGCATCAAGTCTTTGTTATTTTGTTGAGACTGACTTCCTCTGATTCCCACCAGGCAGCACTGTTTTAATACAGAGGGGCTCATTTTAGCATTTGCAAAACTTTTTAGTGGGAAAATAATCGACACGAGACCAAATGAGTGTCACTTTCTTTCAGCTATCTCCCATGACCTGTGTGTCTGAATTTTTTCTAGCCTAAGGATACATTAGGCCTCTGGGCTGTCCTCCACCTCCCCCAGCATAATTTCCATAGCTTGCATTGAGCGAAGATGGTCTAGCATTTAGCAGAACCCGTTCCGTGTGAACTCTGTACCTCTGCTTAGGGTCCCAGGCAAGTCACCTAGCATAGTGCTTCTCAAACTGCACTGAGCATCTAGATCCCCTGGAGAACATCTAAAAAGGCCAGTTCTGGTTCAGCAGGTCTGGGTGGGGCTTGAAATTTCTTTCTTTAACAAGGCACCAGGTGATGCCATGAACCATACTTTGGAGTAGCAAAAGTCCAGGGAGAAATATATTTGTCTTCTGGAAATGCATCCCTGTTTGTCTTTTTCTGTCTTCTTTCTTTTAAAAGAAATTTCCTTCTCATCCTCAAAACCGAAGTGCTTCTCCTTTGCCTCGGAAATGGGTGGCTATAAACCTGCTAGGCTATGCATGTGCAGGAGGATAGTATTAGACACAGTCACAGAGGATAGTATTGTCCATTACAGCCGAGGCCTCGGGTTCTGGACTTTCCCTTGCAGGGAGTGGCCTGTTATGCCTACACTGCATTTAATTATAGGGGGGAAGAATTTTTGGAACTTTCTTCATGAGAGTGCTTCTGTGCTGTTTTCAAAAGTCCCTTCTCATTTTTCTCGTATCTTACAGCAAGCACTGGGGAAACATATTTGAGCTCAGCCCTCTTGCACTTTGAGCTTCATGGTGATGCTTCTTCGGTCCCACCATCAGCGGATACTGCTTTCGTGCGGTGTTGAAAGGACCATGGGAAGTGCTGCTCCATTGCTGTCTGGAAAAGCCAGGGACACGCTGGCAATGTGTTTTCTTTCCCCACAACATGGAAGGGTAATTGGCAAAAATGAAACCTAGCCCAGTGACCATTCTTCATGGGGGGGGGGGGCAAGGCCAAGGGCAATGTGGTTCTTTAACATTCAGTAGTTTCTGGACAAGGTCTCAAATAAATCATAATCCTAAGGGAAGAAAAGTTCTCTTTCTTTCGAGGGAGATTTGAGAAAATAGGAAATTTGTTACAATGTAATTTTCCCTTCATTCATGGAAAACTAGTTTTGCCGATTCGCTTGCACACACTTGTGCATGCATAGGCACACACACAGACATTTGAAGATGGAAGTAAAAAAATTGACCAGATGAGCCTTGGCTGGTTGGCTCAGCGGTAGAGCGTTGGCTAGCGTGTGGAAGTCCTGGGTTCGATTCCTGGGCAGGGCACACAGGAGAAGTACTCATCTGCTTCTCCACCCTTCCCCCTCTCCTTTAACTCTCTTTCTTCCCCTTCGACAACCAAGGCTCCATTGGAGCAAAAGTTTGCCTGGGCGCTGAGGATGGCTCCATGGTCTCCACCTCAGGTGCTAGAATGGCTCTGGCTGAAACGAAACTACGCCCCAGATGGGCAGAGCATTGCCCCCTGGTGGGCATGCCAGGTGGATCCCAGTCTGCTGCATGTGGGAGTCTGTCAGACTGCCTCCCCGCTTCTAACTTCAGAAGAATACCCCCCCAAAAAAAAAAAATTGGACCAGACAAACTGAATTTAAATTAAAGCATTCTTTTTCAGTGTAAAATCCAGACCCTTATATGGGTTAAGAAGTTCAGAACACAGAGGTAAAAAATGACCTAGATGAGAATGAGAAAGAGCCCCAAAGTAGAAGATTATTAGAACAAGATGATTTTAGAGAAATGAACAACTAGCTTGGATTTAAAAAAAAAAAGTCTTTAACTCTTTTATACATAAATGATATAACACATGGGAGGAAGACAAGAGAATTATCTGGTAGATCTTTTGAACGTGAGCTCATAGATTTTAGTAATGTCGTTGTGGCTAAGTGATACAATGACATTATCAATGCTCTTTAGGTCAGGATCCATTTGTGGGTGATGAATTCAGTCTTGTGGATTGAGATTTACAATTAGAAAAATGAAATAGAATGTAATAGAGCCAAGAGCAATAGAAAATTGTGCTGTGTATGTCGCCGCTAATAGAGCTACATGCTAGTATGCAAAACAGATGTTTCCGTTACACTTACACACATATATACTAGTGTTCTGAGTGAGGATCTACAGTGCATTTGGACTGAGGGGTGTGATCAGAAAAATGTAAAACCACTGATCAACATCAATGGATTTCTGTTAAGTATCTTAAGTGGTAAAAGGAAGGAAGAACACGAGAACAGTTGGAGGATTTACTCAGCACGGGCATTCTAACCCTTTCAACCTCCAATTGAAATAGGCATCGTGTTTCGATGACGGAAAAAGGTGAATTCACTCATGGTGGCTTAAAAACATGAATTAACTTGCTTTCCCAGTGACTTGTAAGTGTCAGAGCCTGAATTTGACCACGGACCTGTTTCAGTCCTTCTAGGTATGTACCTGTGTCAGAATTCAAGGTCCGGCAACAGAAGGGCAGGTAATCAGCAAAGACCCAGGGGACCAGGGAGAGGCTGCAGGCGGAGAAAGTAGAAATTTAAATAATGCTTTCTCATTGTTTATCTTTATTGATGTGAACTACTGAAAAAGTTTATATTACATTATTATCAAACATTATGTATTAATATATAATTATATTGAAGTAATATGCATTCATATCATATTATACATTAATAAATTTGTACAGCTATCTCTTCAGTTAATTCTAAGCTCCACATGAAATAGAAAAGAAAACCAAACAAGGAAAAAACTACTCAACCTCAAGCATTATTCCAGATGTGGAAGTTCTATATGAATTAAGAAAACCTCTAAGATTAACATCAAGAGGCTGTTTTCACTGTTGCCTGGTAGAAAAGGCTTAGAATGCTGGCATAATCGGAATAGTGAAGTTATAATAGATGATGGTAACCTGAATGGACTCATCACCCTTTGTATTTTTTGGAAAAAGAAATAGGAGTAGCAGAGGGAGAGGATGGAGAAGAGAAGAAGATTCATTTCCAGTAAAATGCAACAAATGTGAATCTTCACACGTGATTTCTGGGTTTAATAAATTATTTCTTGATAAGTTTTGACACAAAATGAGATTGCTGCACAGTCATGGCCAGATGCATGGTTTTTAGAGGTTTTAGGGTGTCTCTAGTTATGGGCTCGTAGACCAGTATTTGGTGTGTTCAGTATTGGGAGACTTGAGCATTCATTCTGAGAATCCATGTTCTGGGTTTCTATCTGTGTCGGCACATTCTACATACCGGTGTAAAGTTCTCCAGATAATTAGTAATGTCAACAGAGATTACATTGAAATCTGAGTTTTCATGTGAGGGTGTTGGAGAGAACAAGATACTAGCTGAAATTTCATATAAAAATTAGTGTTGAAACTGCTTGGATGCTATACTAATCTGCTTGGGCTGCCATAGCAAAATATCATAGTCTGAGTGGCTTAAACAACAGAAATTTATTTCCCACAGTTCTGGAGGCTGGAAGTCCATGATCAAGGTGCTAACAAGGTAGGTTTCTTTTCAAGGCCTTTTCTCTTGGCTTGTCAACAGCAGCCATCTTCCTCTCTGCACATATGACATCTTCCTCTCTGCACATATGACATCTTCCTCATTGCCAGAGAGAGAGAGAAAGGCAGAGACAGACAAAACTCTCTGGTGTCCCTTCCATCAAGGTCATTAATTTTATCATATCAGGACCTCACCCTTATAACTTCATTTGATTTTAATTACCTTCTTATAGGCCCAATCTCCAAGTAAAGTCACATTGGGAGTTAGGGCTTCAACACATGAATTTGGAGGCAGGAGGCACAACTCAGTTCACAGCAGATGCTAAAATTCAGAACTGACTTTCACTCTTGTACCAGATGCTATTAGTTGCTATGGTTTGTGGCAGTGTCTTTATAAAAAACGCTATTTTCTTTAAATTTGATGTTTGTTTCTTCTCTAAGAAATTCATCCCCTCCATGATCAAAGAGACAGGAATCTAGCAGTGGCATTTGAAGTTGCCACCATTGCGTCTTTGATCTGTTGAGCCTAGATGCCGGCAAAACAAGGAAGAGAGCTATCGCTCATCCATGTAAATTCACAGCTCAGAGGCACAGACATTCAGCTGGCATGGAAAATGTTTCCTGTCCTGAGCTAAATTTAACGCTGAACCCACCATGCCTGGGTGATTTCTCCCGGCAGTGCCTGTGGGGACAGGAAGGTGTGATGGCTTTGTTATGGGTGGATTTCCCCTTTACACATGGGCTCCATTCTGCAGCCCTGGCTGGGACCAGTTTCATAGAGTGAACTGATCCAAGATTGTGAGCACAATCAGGCGAGGTTAACCACACTTCAGTTAGACCCAGAAAGGTTTATTAGTACGGTTAGCTGTAGGGAGGATGGTTACAACAGGAAATGTGGACAAGATGGGGACAAGGAATTATTTTTTCTTTTTCGCACATGTTAGTTGGTCAACACGGAAAGTTTCAGACCTCAGGAGTGAAGAGTATAATTGTAAATAACTGGAGAGTGAACTTCCTAGTAACTGGAGAACAAAAATGGATTACAGAAAAAATCGCTGAGAAATTGTTAATGAAGTGCTGAAGGTTTTAATATGGTTATTTTGATTTGTAACATTGAAGCCATTTTGCCATGTTTTCTGAGGATCTCCTGTAAAGAGGGGACCTGTGCATTGCTAGGTTAAGTGCTGGCCGTGAAGTGACATGGCTGGTGTCAACTTTTAAAAAAAGTTCCCTAATTGCCTGTGCCTGAGCTATAAATGGAAGTAATAAAAGCAATTTGTCTAGCAGTATTGTTGCCAGGACTAAATGAAAAAATATATGAAGAATGTAACAGGGAAGGGGGTACCAAGTGAGTGTTTAGTGATGGGTACCATGATCACCACCACCACCACCATCATCTTCTTCTTCTTCTTCTTCTTCTTCATCATCATCATCATCATCATCATCATCATCATCGTGACCAGTTAGTTGTATGAGATGGTAAAGGTTGTTTCCATCTGATAATGTTCTTGATCATTGCCCTGGGAGAGACATGAATGAAATCTGTTTGTAAGTGGATGCTGGAAGTTTTTAATTCTAACAGTATGACATCTATAATAGTGTGGGTAGTGCCAAGGGTTACTTGTTTTCTCCAGAAAAATGGTGCAGTTCTTTCTATTGAAAAACATGAATTAGTCAACCCATCAATCTATTTCTTTTGCCCTTATTACTGGAAAATTACAAGATGATTTTCAATCACAGTGACTATTAGTTTCCGTGACTAGCATATTCATTTCTTGCCCATTCTTATGAGCACAACTTTCTATTCTTAAGCTGAGAAAGCACGATAGGTATGTTTGTGCATACCACTTTTTAGAGTGAGGCAGGAAGTTCATTGACAATTGTTTAATACATGGAGCCATTCCAGTTAGTGTCTACACTGCCTTCTGGAATTTAAACATTTTTCAAAGCATGGTCTATATCATGTTATATTTCATCTTTTCATTCATATAAAATTTTATTGAATGCCTAAACGTTTTCAACTCAGTGGACACTAAGGTCTCACATACAGATAAGACTTGGTCTCTATCTTGAATGGTCTGAGCGTATAGCAGAGACACAACTATAAAATAATAATAATCTAATATGTATATGCTCATATAATAGCAGGAAGATGGAAATTTCTGTCTTCTCTGCTTTAGTGCTTGGAAAAGAGTAAATGCTTAGTTAATATTTCTTCAATAGATTATTGTTATTGGCACTTTATATTTATTAAAAATATACTGCTCACAAATATTAGGGGATATTTTATCACTTCATATTCATGTAGAAATATCCCCTAATTTTGGGGAGCAGTATATTAAAACTTATATTTACTGAGCAACTCATCAGTATGCCCAGCACTATACTGAGATATTCAACAATACTATAAACTTGAAACAATTATTAATGCTATAAGCAAAAGGGAGCACTGAAATATAGAAAGTTATATAATTTCCCCAAGGCTTCACAGCTAGTAAGAGCCAGGCAGAGACCATGAGCCAGTATCTCAATCCATTACACTGTCTTCCCCTAATATTGCAAGGGGAGCAGGAATAGTTCCTCCACTTCATGGATACTGGAGCTGAAATTTCCTAGGGCAGGACCTGCTTAGTGGAAGGCATATGCAAACTAACACTCTCAGGACTTGAAAGTGTACACTCTTTTCACTATACCCTTCAGCCTCTCATGCACATAGACAACTAGGCATGTAGAAGTTCTCTAAAAGTTTGTACAAATTGTACAAACCTTACCATACAACCACAGTCCGTGGTTCCGTGACATATAACATGCCTCATCGTAAGTAATAAATAATATAATAACAAATAAATATACATCAGTATATTTTATATACTTTATATATTTATAAATATATATGACTATATAAATATATGGATGTATTTAATATTTGTAATATATTTATAACTTTATTTTATATATTTATATAATTTTATTTTATATAGTATATTTTCTATCTTTATGTTACATCTTTTATTTCTATTTTGTATACCTATACATAATGTTTATTTTATATACTTATACATAATTTCACATAGTTTCTTTTTGGTAATTATGTGTCAGCTGTACATGACATTTCTAATTAATTGGCAAATGGTGTGTAATTGATAAGGGGCATGGATGCAAGGGGCATCCTTGCATCGGGGCATGGATATCCGTATATCATGTAAGTAATTTTGGCATCCTGTCTTACATCATACAAACAAATAAACTCCAGATGGAAAAAATATCTAAAATGCAGAGGAAAATCCAGAGTTACTAGACTATGTGAAAAGTACTTTGTATAGCTGGGGTTGGGAGAAGACATTCCTGGACATGACATAAAACCCTGGAGCCAGAAAGGAGACCATGGGCAGATTGTCTGCCTCCCCCTGTTAAGTGGCTGATTGGCAAAAGACACCGTAGACAAGTTCAAGGAGATGTTACAGGTCAGAAGCAAATATGAGATAATCAGAAAGGAACTAAATCTAATGTCATCCCTACCACACAAATGGCTCTTAGAAATCAGTAAGAAAACGAAGTTCTCGGTCATTTCTAGATGCCACGTCATGGGTTTCTTAGTCACAGATCTTGAGTGCTTAAGGAATGAAATGACTCAGCCCCTGGCTAGGGGCTCTGGCGTCGCTGGATGAAGTACCTCTCTCTACGGCTTCTCTATAGCAATCAGACAGGTGCAGTCCCCTTCCTGGAGGATCCTTGGGACCTCGCTTATTGACCCCTTTTTGGCACAGCCAAGAATCCTAGGTGCTCACCCCACACTGCAAGGAGGGTATCTCCTTAGTGTCTGGCTATCTCACCTGCATCCATGATGAAGGACACCGTGCGTGCTGCTCTTCCTTGGTGATCTGGAGCGCACCTGGCCTTCCCGTACCCTCCAGGCACTGCCTATTTGCTCTTGATTGTTGGATTGGGAAGGAGACAGGGTCAGGAGCATGCTCTCAGAAGACTATCTTCTCTGCTGTTATTTGTGACTATGCCTTGAGAGCCTTCTTACACCATCAGGTTCTACCTTTGTATCCCCAGTGCTTTGCACAGAGTGGGCATTTAGTAAATATTTCACCAAGGGTAAGCAAATAATCCAATAGTTAACAGAGCAGATTGTGGATTCCCTCTATCTTCTCTGCTCACAGGGTTAAGGACCACTGGCTGAAGTAGTTGTAGTCAAGGCACCAACCTTTGACGCATCTAGTGGGCATTAGCCCCCTGAAGCTTTTCTTGTGACTCCATAATTCTTTCATTGGCCCTTTCAAACAATACCTAAAATAGAACTCTCTTCTTTTAAAGGCTTCAAAAAATGACAGGATGTATTTTTTCCTAAAATCCATCGATGCAAACAGAGTAAAGTGTTACTGTTTCATAAGAAAAACTAAGCTACAGAAATACTCAAGACACTTAACCAAGGGAGCTAGATTTTCCATCAAAGTTTTTGAAGACTTATATGGCTCACACTCTTCAGACTTCATCCCAAATGGGCATTTATAATTCTTTAAAATTGTGTGATATTTGGATATTTAGATTTGTGATATTTAGATAGATAATATTAGGATATTTAGATGGTATGTGGATAGCAGATATGTAAATAAAACTTGCATATTTTTTAATATCACACTTCTTAAATCATTCCTTATCATCTTTTGTAGTTATTATGACCTATACTTTCTATTTTATTTAAAGTAACAATATTTTGGAAGTTGGCAGACTTACTTGTTGTTATATATGTATTATCTTTTTTTTTTTCAATGAGAGAGACAGATGGGAAGGGAGAGAGAGAGATGAGAGGCATCAATTCTTCATTGTGGCACCTTAGTTGTTCATTGATTGCTTTCTCATATGTGCCTTGACTGGGGAGCTCCAGCTGAGCCATTGACCCCTTGCTCAAACCAGTGACCTTGGGCTCAAGCCAATAACATTAGGCTTCAAACCAGTGATTTTGGGGCTCAAGCCTGAGACACTTGGGTTCAAGCCAGCAACCATGGGGTTGTATCTATGATCCCATGCTCAAACCAGTGAGCCTGTCCTCAAGCTGGTGAGCCCACACTAATGCTGGCAACTTTGGGGTTTCATACCTGCATCCTCTGCACCCCAGCCCGATGCTCCAGCCACTGTGCCACCGCCTGGTCAGGCTATATGTATATCTTAAGTATGTAGAAGTGAGTCGTTCAAAAGATTGTTAGTTACAAAGAATGTTGAACTTTAGAATAAGAAGAATTCTAGATATGGGAATTTCACATATTCAGAGCTTCTTGTATGAGAGCATTTGAAATGTAAGCTGATCACATTGGGGTCACTGTGAAATGGAATGATATAAACTTCCCTGCAGTTTGAAAACCAGCAATTAATCAGTGGCTGGAAAACATATCTAAGTTTGGAAATTCATTTTAATGGTCTCTAGTATTCTGATGGTAAAAATAAGGTTTATTTATGAATTTCATAGCTAATATTGATACAGGTGAAGGGAAATAAGTATTATTTTCGTTGTTCATCAAGCACCTATGATTAGCTGTATAGAACTTGAAAATTTATGCATGAGATTCTCTTTATTAAAAAAAATCAGAAATTTCATGGTTGTAGTTGAAACCTACGTGAAAGTTTCAATTTTCCAACTTACAAAATTTATAGGATTCTTACAGAAGAGCATGATAACAAAGGACCATCAGCAAAAAGCTTCCTGAATATGATAAGAATTTTTGAGAGGCTGAATGATATGGTACAGAGAGAATTGCTTTGCATGCATTTTGCAGTCAAGGTTTTTGACACCTTGAAATGTACTAATTATAAGATAAGCTGATCACAAAGTAAGAAATTTCATTATTGTAATTCTAACTCATGTTAAGAGGAAATAGTAAATGCTATTTATTCTGGAGGTTTGCTGAGTGACTAAATATAAATATTTATCTAAATACAGTTGGTCCTGCATCAACACTGGGTACTGAATGAAATGCCGTTTGCTTACTAATGAACCAGGCAGATATGAAACAACAATGACTGGCCGGAACAGAAGATATTTCTAAACCGTTCATCCTTCCAGTAGAAATAAGAATTTCTGTGAGGAAATGGGGTGGCCAAGGGGAAAGGATATTTTCAAATCTTCTTTAGGAAAGTTAAGCCTCCAGCCTGGCTTGTTCAACTAGGAAGCTGTTTGTATTGGAATATTTCCTTGAACCATTTTAAATATCAATCCAGGGGGATTACCTGAGCAGTGACAAAAAGACACCTTATCATAACACTGTTACATAATTAATATAAAGGTGCATTGTATTAAGATAAATGAATATGGAAAACAAGGATTTGGTTTTCAAGAAGCACACTTTTTTTTCTAGTTCTGATTTCAGATAAAAGCTGAAACACTAAATATAATCGAATCCAGAATATTTGTAGAAATAAAATAGCTAAATACATTTCATTTGTGTGTGCGTGTATTTGCATGTCTTTGTGTGTGTGTGAGTATACAAGCTATGGTTTCATGATCCTGTAGTCTTATTTTGAGAATTTTCTAGGGAAATCTGTATATGTCTTATGTTTTTAATTTTTTACTTCTTTATCTTTTACAGAATTTTTCTGATTTTTTAAAGACTTTACAGCCCAGTTCAATGACTGTCTATGTTAAAAGTTTAGCAAAAACCCTCAACCAAAATTATCTTCCTTTGCAAGTAATTCAAATGGATCTTTCTTAAATTATCAACATTTTCACCACTATCTATTCAATTCTTTTTTTTTTTTTCTTGATGAAACCCAGGAGATTAAAGTACCTTTGCCATGCTGTAGAAATCAGTAAAACAGCCATATATGGAAACCAAGCATGCTTGGATAATACTACATTGCTCACAAAATTTAGGGGATATTTTATCGCTTCATATTCATTTTGAAATATCCCCTAATTTTTGTGAGCAGTATATTTAATTATGAAATAGTTAGTGAGTCACCTTTATTCTCCTAAACACTAACTATACATCTCAGAAAAACTAAGCTAACCCTGTTTCCTAGAGAGTAAAAAAAAAATGCATTTGACATTTTGATTATAAGAGCATAATGTGAAGTTTACCGCATATGGCACTTGATTATGGGTCCGGCATTTGGGCTATATTTTTCTCAAAACTAAAATTATTGCCTGGGGTGGAAGAGGTCAGTTCTTCCATCTTGATGGGATGAGACCTCTGAGTTTTCTATGGTTATGAAAGAGTGGACTATTCAATACCAAATTTTTTTTTTTTTTGTATTTTTCTGAAGATGGAAACGGGGGGAGACAGTCAGACAGACTCCCACATGCGTCCGACCAGGATCCACCTGGCACGCCCACCAGGGGCGACACTCTGCCCACCAGGGGCAATGCTCTGCCCCTCCGGGGTGTCGCTCTGCCGCGACCAGAGCCACTCTAGCGCCTGGGGCAGAGGCCAAGGAGCCATCCCCAGTGCCCGGGCCTTCTTTGCTCCAATGGAGCCTCAGCTGCGGAAGGGGAAGAGAGAGACAGAGAGGAAGGAGAGGGGGAGGGGTGGAGAAGCAGATGGGCGCTTCTCCTGTGTGCCCTGGCCAGGAATCGAACCCAGGACTTCCGCACGCCAGGCCGACGCTCTACCACTGAGCCAACCGGCCAGGGCCTCAATACCAATTTAAGAGCAATGTTTACCAAAGTGGGAAAAAAATTAGCAGGGACCCTGTTGACCATTAGCCAAACTGGAAAAGTGATATATGCTTATTTTTTTTTTCTATTTGCTATCTCTCTCTAAATCCCACCCTCATCCAGTCTCTACCATTGTCTTATCTGCTCCGTATCGTTGGAAGGTGATTCTCAGGGACATTTTCGGTTCAGCCGATGGGAGGCATGGTCAGGCTATTGGAGGGCAGGGCGAGGGAGATGTGGTTGTGTATCTCCTACTTCCCCCACTCTGCTTTAGCACCGTATTTCTGGTAGAGGCTGCATATCTCCCGACCTACAGCTCCCCAACAGGTAACCCCTCTTTTATATTACAGCTCTCACCAGTCACAGTAGTTCTATTTTCATCACACCGCTACTTCCCATCTCTTCAGGTCCAGACGTAATAATAATAGCTCCTTGCAATGGCTGATCCCGGCTGCACCAGCTTCCCTTGTTGATTCTCCAAAACTGCCTATTTCTCTAAGTTCTCTCTTCATTGAAGTTTCTTCACCTGGTTTATCTAATTTACTTTGAGTGATACAGGATTTTTAAGTCCTAGGTTGGGGAGCACTTGAGACAGAAAAAGATGAGCATTCGAAGTCAGCCTGAGTAGGTTGTTTAGAAAAGCGCATCAGTATCCCTCTGCACAGTCATCCCCATTGAAGGGCTGTTTGTAGTGGATTGTGTCCCATTCTTACTGTCTTCCTCTCAAAGAAATTCTAGGAAGTCATCATGGAAGATGTTTTCCAATTTTATTTGTTGTGCAATTTAGAGATATTGTTCATTTATTGAATAATAGCATCAAGATTCAAAGAGGGGGCCCTGGCTGGTTGGCTCAGCGGTAGAGCGTTGGCCTGGCGTGCGGGGGACCTGGGTTCGATTCCCGGCCAGGGCACACAGGAGAGGCGCCCATTTGCTTCTCCAACCTCCCCCCCCCTTCCTCTCTGTCTCTCTCTTCCCCTCCCGTAGCCAAGGCTCCATTGGAACAGAGATGGCCCGGGCGCTGGGGATGGCTCCTTGGCCTCTGCCCAAGTTGCTAGAGTGGCTCTGGTCGCAGCAGAGTGATGCCTCGGAGGGGCAGAGCATCGCCCCTGGTGAGCAGAGTGTCGCCCCTGGTGGGCGTGCCAGGTGGATCCCGGTCGGGCGCATGCGGGAGTCTGTCTGACTGTCTCTCCCCGTTTCCAGCTTCGGAAAAAATACAAAAAAAAAAAAAAAAAAAAAAAGATTCAAAGAGGGCTCAAGGATCTGGAACCCTGGAAACAGAAGCGGAGTTTTTATTGACATTACACATGAATTGCAATTATGCATGTATACATGTGCAGATACTGAGTGATTTGCTTTGATCGTAATTTCAGTGTGAGGAAACCTTGTGATTTGATGGCTTTGAAATATTACATTTTAGGCATCATGAAAAGAAATCAAAAGCCAATAATATTCTACAAACAATGCCTAGAATACTACTAATAATAATTATGAGGGTGTGACTGGTCTGTAAGCCACGTTACATGAGCAGCAAGCAGTTCAGGGAACCAGGGACGATTTAGTTTGTGCAAGAGAAGACATGATAAGGAATAGCAGAGGCTTCTTTAGAAATGTGGGAGGTGGTCCAGTAGGAAAAGGAATTGCCCTAGGAAGGCAGAAGAAGACACTCAGTGAAAATGACAGGGGAATATAATTTGGCTCAATCTCAGAAATACTTGTTTATAGTTTCTCAATCTGTCCAAGAAGGGAATAGGCTAATGAGCAACGTCTTTTTGAGTCATTTGTCAGCTCAAGCAAGGTAATCACTATGTGGGATGTGGTTTGGAGTGGCGGAGAGGCGGGGCAGAGGGAAAAGGGGACAGAATGACCTTTCATTTCCCTTTGGGACTCGACAATTTTGGCTCTTTATGTATGTTGGACAGAATATCAGGAAAACGGCTGCAACCTTTGTTTGTGTTCATGCCGCCCTCCTGCCAATCAGCATTTTGGCCGCAGCCCTGAGACGTGGTGTCCCAGTTTGATGTTAGCAATCCCACCTATATTTTCCTGTTCAGATGGCTTTGCCTGCCAGAAACTCTGGGTGGCACACAATGGTTTCTGTGTCGCTGGCCTTGTAGAAGTCTTCAAGACACTGTTTTTCTGGGTAGGTCATCACTCACTGGACCACATCCTTTTAAAAGCTGTACCTTCCTTTTGCTTTTTTTTTTTTTTTTCCAGAATGAAAAAAATATATTGAGCAGGGGGAGAAACCTCATAGTATTAGTGTAGTTTTTCTTTCTTTCTTTTTAAAATTTTTTCTCCCTGAAAGGTATTTTATTCTGATTGAGCAGGCTCTGTAGACCTATGGAGCACCTCAGTCTTGCGCCCGTTTCTGTTGGTCCCATTAATAGTTGACAATTACAGCTTTTTAAAGGTACTTGGCACATGCCATGTTTTCGGTGGGAGGAGAGCCTTTGTGTAGAAAGGTGGCTGATAGACTTGTAAGTAAATTGTAGGAGCGTTATGTTTGGAAGGCAGCAGAAGGAGCCTGAGCAAGCAGAGTAATTGCTGTGTTCGGGCGCCAATGAAGCCAAACAGAGTGCCCAAGACTGTGAACACTCTGTCTTATAAAAGCTTGTTTCAACACCACGGCTCCTACTGGGACGGAAATAGCAATGTCTACCATTTCTGAGCTAATCTGGAGAAAATGTCAATGTAATATCTCAGGGATAATTCATTTCTGAAAAATGAGCATCCTTTCTACCGACTGCGTTTTCTGGAGAGATGTTGTTCACTTTTTGAACTGTGATGTCCTCCCATCTGGATTTCAGCTGTTGGTATGAGCAGCGACAATGTGAAAGTGGAGAAATTTATCTCACACAAATCACTCTCAATTGTGTGAGGTCAACAAGTAGCTTCCCGGTAAGAGCCAAAATTGCATCTGCTGAAAGATATGCCAGAGGTGATTGAATAGGATGAACCTGGAGGTCCCTTCCAGTGCTGAGGTTTATGATTCCATAGGCACAGCCACTATCAGTGCAGGTGGCACTTCATCGCTCATCATCCGGCCATTTCAAATACCAGCTCAGGTGAAAAGGGATTGGACTATTTTTCAATGCATAGGCAGTGTAACGGCTACCACATTTCTCCATGTATAAGATGCACCTTAATTTGGGGGCCTGAAATTAGAAAAAAAAATGTATTACATAGTTATTGAATTCAAGTTTTATTCATCATGAAATTCGTACAGCTCATCACTGTCAAAACTCTCATCCAGTGGCTTGTCCTCAACTGTGTCTGATGACAAAGCACTGTCTTCAACAATGAGTGCCGAAACAAGTACAAAAAAGTGGGAAATGCAAGTAAAAAAAAAAACTACAACCACTGTATAAGATGCACCCAATTTTAGACCCCAAATTTTTTGAAAAGTGTGTCTTATACATGGGGAAATACGGTAATAAAAATTGGATATATTTTTGTATGGTGAGCATTTCTGCTGATTAAAAAAAAGAGAGAGATGTTTAGAAGTATTTATTTAAAAAGTAAAAACAATTTATTTTTATTGAATGCTTATTAAATGCCAGACCCTCTCTCAGGCTATTTGTATGCATTATGGATTCCGTTATTATCACTGTTTTATGAATGCGAAAACTGAGGCTGGTAGACCATTTTCTTAGCTGCTATATCATTCTGCTTCTCTATAGCAGATACTAGTGATTCACTATGCGGGGAATGTCCTTGGCCTACTAAATAGCAAATCAACTGCCACAGACAGTTAGTTCCTTGTGTCTTACCAACACTTCACTTCATGTGCATGTTGGAGAAATTCTCAGGGATGCAGGTGAGACATAGAATGTAGGGGAATTAACATCCTTGAGGGACAGCCCTCAACCAACAGAATGATAGGGAGTAGTATTTCACTAAACATACAGCCTCTCTGTCCCCCAAGAAAATAGTTCTGAGCCATAGTTCTACAGAGTTCCCCCACCAGAACTGAACCCCCGCTCTATGCAAAGTAGTGACAACCTAATTTGTGTATTCCTTATTAATAACTTTTCCTTCCCGATCTCATTGTCCACATTCTTCTACTTTGGGGATCTCCTTCCAAATAAATGTCCTATACTCCCATCCTCATCTAAGGTGCTATTTTGGGAGGAGGCAGAACTGAGACACTCCCTGAGAATATGTAATTACTATATTTGGAACAGGCATCATTCCACTAATGAACTACAATGTTCCTCACACCATGGGGAGATCTATCCCCAAAACCCAAGTTTATTGAGGAATATTTCTGTGACATCCAATCTCCAATTATGTAATGGAAGTTAATGATAATATGTTGAAGTTTGTTCTTTGGAATTTAATTATTCAATAAAAAAGAATCTCACCACACATTAGCATGACTCCTTTGAAGTCTTCAAAAAGCCTAATGCTTTAGCATGAATATTTCAAGATCTTTTTTCTTAGGCTTCCTCCCAGACCACTCCCGGAAGTGTCTGCTATTAATTTCCTTTGTGGTCTTAGATGAGTCAGAGATTATAGATGAAATGGTTGTGTCCTCATTCCTTTTGAAAAAAATTCACGTCAAATCTCTTTCCATTTACACCAAACCTAATATTCAGCTCAAATGAATTAAAAGAGCTATACTAATTTAGGGAAGAGTTTTATTAAATGTTAAATGCTGTGGAAAACTCATCACATACATTTTTGTTTCTGTTTGTCAGTCTCTGCAATTAAGGGACTGGTAGAAGCATCCATTAGTTGGGACCAGTTCTTAGGTGTGTTCTACATGTGAGAACTGCAATTCTAGACTGAGTGCCTTGCTCATAGTTTGCACATCAGAATTCTACCCATGTTCTACTGTTTTCTTCTCATCTCTGCTTTTTTCACTTTCTGCTCCACAAATATCTGGTGGCTTTGCTTTCTGCTTCAAGCAGAGTTCTTGATTATGTATATCTTTGTTCTTTATCCTTAGAGAAAACAAGATCACTTTGAACGGACGCTGTTCTTAGTGGAGCATTCCCAGAGATTCCATTCTTTGTACCAACAACCAGCCTGGCTGGAGGATTTTATCTGAGCAGTTCTACCAGCCACCATTCATGACATATGACCAACTCAATAAAATTGGGCTAAAAATAAGAACTGGTTTCTGGACACTAATGCTACTTTGGACTGTTAGTAAGAGTTTTGGACTGTTAGTAAGAGTTTTGTGAAAGGACTGTGGAGCTATAACAAATACCAGCTAATAGATAGATGTCTCCACACTCAACCTCACTACTCTGCTGCTGAATTGTAAAGAGTGGGCTTGTACATGATGAAAACATTTGGCATTTTTGAATTCAGTGCCCATGGGAGAAACACACCAAATGGCCACGTAAGATTCTGATGGCTACCATGCTCAAGAATTATACCAGCAGTTAGATGAATGCTAAATCTTTTTATTATTATTATTATTATTATTATTATTATTGAGAGATGGGGAAGCATAGAGACAGATTCCTGCATATGCCCCAACCGGGGTCTACCCAGCAAGGCCCCAGTGGGGGGATGCTCTGCCCATCTGGGACCATTGCTCTGTTGCTCAGCAACCAAGCTATTTTAGTGCCTTAGGTGAGGCCACGAAGCTATCCTCAGCACCAGAGGCCAACTTGCTCAAACCATTTGAGCCATGGCTGTGGGAGGAGAGAAGAGGAGAGAGAGAGAGAGAGAGAGAAGGGGGAGGGGTGAAGCAGCAGATGTTTGCTTCTTCTGTGTTCCCTGACCAGGAATAGAACCTGGGACATCCACACACCAGGCTGACACTCTACCACTGAGCCAACAGACTAGGAGTTGAATGCTAAATCTTTACAATAATATGGAAGTTCTAGGCTTGTTTTTCATAGGTCATGACACATCTTTTGTTTGTGAGACAAATTTTGAATACCACTTGATGAATGATATCCATTCATTCTATATTCAGCTACACCATTATGTCCAAGTCACAATTATTTTCCTATTAAAAATTCACTCTATCATTATGATAAGAAATACAATTATTAGTTCAAAGAAAAAAAATTGACAATCTGCATAGAATTTTTAAATGGAGTTATTTCTCACTTTTCCTGTGAACCCTTTTAGCTAGCTTTCCTTAAGAAAAGCACTTTTAAATTACTTTTTATGAGTTATTCTTTCCTTCCTTTCTTTCTTCCTCCATTTCCTTTCCTCTCCTCTCTCTCCCTTTCATTCACTTGTATTTCCTTCTCCTTCCCTCTTTCTATACCCCCATCCTCCCTCATTTTTTTTTTATTTTATTCTTTTACTCATCTACAAATCTTGTAATATAGATGTTTTTGAGGGAATTATTTCAGTTTTGATGTTCACTACAAGGTTCCCTGGAAAATCTAGTCCTGGAATTCCATCCTATTTTTAAAATTGCTACCAACTATAATAAGAGATGTACTGGGAAAATTTGAAACAATTTCAATCGCGCTTTGTTAAATGGTGATATTTATGAAACAACTGTACTTCAGATGGCTTTCAATTTGCAAAATGTCATCTTATTTTAATTTTTAAATCTGTTCTGGTGTCTCTGCTATGAAATACATGTTGTTGTTGTTGTTGTTTTTGATATAGAGATGTTATTCCTTCTTTTCTGTCTTCATTTCTTTTTCTTCTTTTCCAAGTGAGAGGAGGGGAGATAGAGAGACAGACTTCCACCTGTGCGCCTGATGTGGATCCACCCAGCAACCCCATTTGGGGCCATGCTTGCCACCGAGCTACTTTTAGTGCTTGAGGTGAAGGCTCCACAGAGCCATCTACAGTACCTGGGGCTGATGTGCTTGAACCAATCAAGCCATGGCTGTGGGAGGGGAAGAGAGAGAGACAGAAAGAGAGAGAGGGTGAGGGGGAGGGGTGAAGAAGAGGAATGGTCACTTCTCCTGTGTGCTCTGACTGGGAATTGAACCCAGGACTTCCACACGCTGGGTCAATACTCTACCACTGAGCCAAATGGCCGTGGTTTCTATCTTCATTTTTATTTTATCTCATAGCCTCTTTGCCAAAGCCAGAAATTCAAGAGAAGGGTGAGAAGTTCAAGAGAAGCAGTTCAAGGCACTGCTGGGAGTTTGTTAGCCATGTGAGAATATGTGCTAAAATGACTTAAAGAGACACAACATGGTGTATTGGAAAGACATTGAGATTTTAAGGAGAAGATTTAATTGATTTTTCTGGCTCTGCCATTAGTTAATTGTCTTGTGCAAGCATCAAGATCTTCATCTGAGATTAGAAGTACACTTTCTAAACATTTATTGTGTTCCTTCAAAGTGTTAAGCATATGCTGGCTTGCTGGAGACATAAGACGAATAACATAGAGGCAGTGTCTTTGAGGAATATTTTAGAAGAGAAGGTGAACTATAACACATAATGATTTGTATGCTTGACGAGAGCCAGGTTCTACAGTGGGAGGCTTGATTAATATTGCTCAGTGAACTCTGGAAAAGAAGCATTGGTTCCTGTCCAAAGAGATCAGGAGCAGAAAACAGCCAAAGAGAAGAAATAATAATTTGATTTGAATTTTGAAGGATGAATAGGACCTCACCTGATGAATGCATTGGAGGAAAGCATCCCAGTAGGAATAGTGCATATTAGGTAACTGTAGGACTTAAGGAGAGCCTGTCAGTAGAGTGTCTGAGATGGAAAGTTTGTTGCCATAATGATGATCTGTGGTCAACAATGCTGCAATTGCTTACACTCATTAAATGTCCTTGAGTACACCAGCTGTCATGGACACCAGAATTCTAGCTATGAGAATTTTTCTCCATTCATTTCTAACCTAGATACAAACCTGCCCCACTTGAACCCTGACTGACTTTCCATCTTGGTTTTCTCTATTGTGAGTGTGATAACCCAGAATGTAATGGTTACTCTGTTTCTAGCATTGCATCCTTCCTATGGTGCTTCTCTCCGCAGCTACCCATCAGCTCCAGTATTGGGCCTTAGGAACCCAGATCTGAGTCTTTATATTTTTAATCCAGCACAGTGCCCTGCCCATGTAGAAGCTAAGCAGAAACTATAACTCCTTCAGCCCTGTAATGAAACTGTTGAGAAGAATAGCAATGATAAGATATGGACTATCTTTTTCTTCACTTTGGAGGTAAACAGACTTGGGGAAAAAATTGTGTTCTGACTAAGTGAACCAAGGCAAATTCTTTAACTGCTCTGCTCAGTTTTCTTATCTAAATGGTGGGGCTAACCAGTACCTCCTTGGTAGAAGAGAGCTGAGAATTTTCACTCAGGAAATGTGGATTGAGCACTTCCTACGTAAACGTTCCTCTTTTAGAGACTAGGGTCACGGCAGAGAACAAAGGCCCGAGGCCCTCCTGGGATTTAGACATGAATCGCAATGAACTACATAATGTTCTGTCAGGGATTGGAAGTAAAAAGAATAACAAAGGGGATGGGAGAGAGAGAGAGAGAGAGAGAGAGAGAGAGAGAGAGAAAAGCAGAGTGAGGGTAGAGATATTGCAAAAGGTGGTCAGTGAAGGCTTCATTCCCTCAGGAAGTGAAGGAGCAAGCCATGCAGAAATCTGAAAGAAGAGCATTTTAGGAATAAAGATCAGCAAGTTCAAAGGCTTTGTGGACTGAATTATGCCTCCCCCACTTCAAACGTTGAAGCCCTAACTTCCAATGTGGCTATATTTAGAGACAGGGCCTTTAAGGAGGTAATTAATATTAAATGATGTCATAAGGATGGGACTCTGATTTGATGGTATGGTGTTCTTATGAGAAGACAGAGAAGTACCAGAAATCTCTCTCTCCCCCTCTGCACACTGACAAAGGGAAGGTCATGTGAAGATATAGTGAGAAGGTGGCCTTCTACAAACCAGGTAGAGACTTGTCACCAGAAACAGTCTGGCGATACTATGTCTTGGACTTCCAGCCCGCAGAACTGTGCAGATGTAAGATTCTGTTGTTTATAGCACCCAACTGATGATATTATATCTGAGTAGATGAGTGCAGGCTCAGAGGCTGGAGAAACAGTCAGAATCCCGGACACCTTTGCTATGACGAGGAGACAGGATTTTATGCAAAAGTTGATAGATGATCTTGAAAGATATGCTTTAAGAAATGAAAGGGTTTGATAAATGCTTTTAAAAGATGAATCTGAAAAATGAGACTCAGAAACATGGACAAGAATGTGATGGTAACATGGATGGGGTGGGGGGGAGGGGGGGAGGAAGGAGAGAGGGGGTGGGGGAGGGGAGGGGCACAAAGAAAACCAGATAGAAGATGACGGAAGACAATTTGACTTTGGGTGAGGGGTATGCAACATAATCAAATGTCAAAATAATCTGGAGATGTTTTCTCTGAACATATGTACCCTGATTTATCAATGTCACTGCATTAAAATTAATAATAATAAAAAAAGATGAATCTGGCAAAGGGGAATTGACTCGGATGGAGGAAGCTTGGCCTTGCGGAGTGCAGTGAGGTAGACTGGGTGTGAGTCTAGAGTAGAGATGGTAAGAAGCGGTTGGAATACATTTATGAGATGGAGATGAAAAGATTTGTTGATGGGTTGGATGTGAAGTGGGACAAAACAAGTCAGGGTGACTCAAGGTGATTGGTCTGAGCAACTGGGTGAGTGATGGTGATCGTATGGAGCTTGCTGGTCTCATGTCTGTTACACTCCTTTAGATGTCAGCATGGCTCCCTTCCCTCCGACATGTCTTTACTTGTTGGTCACCTTTACATTAGACCTTCCCTGACCAGCTTATTTAACATCATACTATCTCTCCATTTCTTTTTCGTGCTTTACTTTTCTCTGTAGCATTTATCCCTATCTAACATATGATATGTTTAACTTCCAAATTTTGTGGGTTTTTTTTTGCATGTATATTTTATGAGAGCATGCATGTATTTTTTGTTGATTTTGTTCATTGATGCTTAGAACACTGTTTGGCTCATAATAGGCAATCAATAAATATTGTTGGGTATATGGTATAAAAATGAGTGAATGAATGAATGAATGAGTGACTGAATGGGTGAAGCCTGGGAAAGGATAATCAAGAATTCTATTAATGTGTCTTCTCAACAGCCTTTTGGAAATAATCTATTGGCTATATAATTAAATGAGAGAAAGCATGTACAATGATTGGTGTCTTGCCTACTATGTAGTAATGATTACTATCACAAGTATTATTATTCTATTTTTAAGCCCACTACATCTACCTCTTTAATATACTTTTATTGAAGCTGTCAGACCTGTCGTTCTTAATCCTGTGGCTCTGATTGGGAGAAAGTAAGAGAGGAAGTGGCTGCAGCCCAGTGTTTTCCATTCGTAGCCACTCGCTCACCACGCCCACACAAATGGATGCTTACACAAATTCCTGCTTCCTTCATAGGCTGTCCTCTCTGTGCTCAGTATTCATACCCATCTTTGTGTAAGGACAGTAATCAAGCAGGGGCAGTAATCAAAATGGTGTGTTTAGCAAAATCAAAGCTTTTTACATTAATGTCAAACCCACACAGTAAATTCTAGGAGTACGTGGCATGGCTCAGTCAGTGGCTCTAACCTTGCTTACATGATTGATGCAGAAAGAATCAGAGATTTGGTTTAAAAGTGGTCAAGAGGAACATGTAAATTTATCTCATAAAACCTAGCATGTTATGACTTACTTTTTAAGTAATAAGGCTTTGCTATATGTCTCATCATACTACTGTTTATCTTTTAAGGGATGCATGTTCTACTTTTAACAAGCCTATAGATTACATAAGAAGAAGCAACTAAATTTTAATATAAAAGATTTAACAGGTATAGAAGAAAAAATTCCTTTTATTTTATTCAGTTAAAGTGCATTTTATCCAAATTACCCTCTTTACACTTCTGTAGAGGTAGTTAGATTTTTTTAACCTATCATGTTTTTTAAAACAAAAATATATTTTCATGTGCACCTACTATCTACATACAAAATGGCCTTCTAGTGAGGTCACACTTCTTTGCAAATGCACTAAGATAGTTGAAAAAGAGGGACAGTTCAAGTGTGGAGCACTGTCCACTGTTATTCAGGGTTTCTGTCTACCTGGGGACCTGCCATGTTCAGTGGGAACAACATGGGATTTCTAGGTGTCATTTTGACCTTGAATCTCACTTCTGTCACTTACCAGCTGTTGTTAGTTGTTGTGATTTACTTTCTAACCTGTTCTTTTCCATGAACATGCCACCCAGAAACCTGGTGAGATTTTCAGTTCTTTTTCTTTTGTTTTAACCTCACATCATGTCAGTTGTGTGTTCTTAATATCATCTTTCTTATTGGTCTTCACCTCTATTTTCAATACGAATATCTAGGTCTTCAGCATCTATCAGCTGGACCACAAGGATGAATTCTTAAGTATATTCACCTCACAGATTACCTACCATCCAGACATCTTTCATCCTGTTGCTGCAGTAGCATTTCAAAAATCCAAGTTAAATTCCATTAGTTCCCCCACTTAATTTTTTTTTACTATGGTCCATAAGTAGAGGTTAAACTTATAGATTTGCAACTTTGTCATTTAATATTCTTCGTAATCTTCCTGACCTCTTTGTTCAAAGGCACCAAGTACACACCCACACACATACACACACACACACACATACACACACACACACACACAACCCTGGTACATGAATCCACTGGTACTACCTTTGGCATGACAATCTACGCATAACTCTTCATGAACTTGCTCTTTGTAAAATTTGTAAAATCTCCCTCTCCATCCTCTTACTTGATTACTTTATAATTTTTTTTGATATGAGTTGCTTGTGAAAATAAAGAATATGCAATGAGAAAAAAATAGAGGCTATTTACTTAGAGACTGCAAGGGAGTCAGCCACCGTCACTTGCATTTTGCAGAAACTCAAGGCAGGCAAAGGAGTAGGAAACTTTGTAGTAAAATAAGAGAAATCTTAAGGTGTGCTCTGATTGGAGGTGGATGTCATGCGAAAGCCAGAATTGGGCTAACTAGAAATGGGCATCTGATGTGGTTAGATGGAGAACGTATTTGTCTTTCTCTGGTTGGTCCTGACTTGGAGGCAGGATGGGAGACAGTATAGGAAAGGTGGAAATCATTGACCAGCAATGACTGTTTGGGACAAGTTGCTATTCTGGTTATTGGATACTTGTGGTTTGGCTTCTGACTGGTTACCACAGAGGTTGTGGTCAGAGTTCTTATTGTTGTTGTTGTTACATATGGTCTGGCCGTTGACTATTTGTATATTCAGTCTCATGACCAATCACTGTTTTTTGAATGAATAAATGAATATTTCAACCTACTAATTGTCCATTCTCTGCTCTTTCCCCCTCAGTGATACAATGCTTCTATCCTAGCTGCTTTACACTCAAGAAATTATGTGTTCCTTTCTTAATATATGGAAAAGGGAGATTCCACACAGGTCTAGATGTGCTAATTTCAAGAGAAAGCAAATTTCCTCGGCGCAAGCAATTTTCCTTAAATGCTGTGTTATACCACCAACCTTAGCTGGAACAGAAACTGAAGCAGGTGTACTCCCATTTTCCACAGACCATTCTTATTATGCACCCAGTTTGGCCTGCTTACCTTATTTACATCACATGTCTGGGATGAAAAACAGTTGAAGCTATAATTCTGGACTCTCTGAAAAGTTCTTCCTTTATAGATAAGCTGACCTTTCAAACTAACTTTTTCCACTTAAAAGCAACAACAACATACCATCCACTCTAGAAAGGTCATGCAGATGCATGAAATAATGTTTCTACAGAGCTTGACACTCTACCCAAAATTCTGAAGTAATGTGGTATATACTCTGTAAAATATTTAGATTCTATCTCAACAGAATTAAAAATCAATGTTGAATACAATGTGACTTTCTTGTCATGGTCTGACGTGAAAGCATAAGGCTACGGTGATGTCATTAGACAATTGAAAAGTTGGGTTCTAGCAAAGTTTATGAAGAATGTGATGGGTTTGGAGGGGAGAAAGTGATGGTGATATTCATTCATATTCATCTTTATAGAAAAACAGTGGGGCACAGTGTATCTCAGGAAACATTATACACCTAAATCAAAGAAATCTGTGTATCTCTCATGGAAAGTTTTGGCTAAGCAAGCTAATTTTGTTTTTAGTCTTTTGCATAGTAATCATATTGGGTCTAAATGAATATCTGCATGGAAATCATTCTTTGTTTTTAATCATATATTTTGGACAGGGATTAATATAGCTTATGGTGAGTCATTAAACAATAAATTATTGATGTTGAATGCTTAAATCCTTTTTAGGTTGGGCCTTTTATAACTTGATACTTGAGTCCATACTTTGCGATGCATTGCTGCTGCCTTTCTTGTTCCTTGAGTTTTCTTTATGGGCTTTGTTTTCAGGTACTAATGAGTGCTCTCATGTAGTATAGAGTTTTTCAAATATACTTACTAGCAAGAGGCATATATTGTTGCTTAAACTAACATTTTTAATGTGACTATTATGATGCTCATGAAAAATAGGACCATGTAAATTATCTCTTGGGATGGTTCCAGGAACCTCAAATGACCTCACATCATTGCAACTATTGCATGTCATGGTTAGCCATGGAAGCTACAACATTTTTCATTTCCCCACTGTATACAAGGTCATTTCACAAATCATTGCTTTACATGGCACAACCATCAGGGTTTCTAGAAATCACCTGGGAGTGATGAATGAGGTATATGTTAACCAATAGGATTTCCCCAAATTATTGGATGAAGTGTAGTCAAGTTAGTGTATAATATAAAACTATGACTGTCAATATGAGACAACTGAATATGAGCTCACATTATGCCAATTTCAGTGGCAATATTTAGCTCTGAAATTGTGAACTAATGTTTGTCTTTCTGAATCATTTTTGTCTCTGTGGATAGAGCAGTCCTATGTGTGCATATCTGAAAACTTGTTATTCTTCTTTGTTAATTGAAAAATGTTAGAGGTGATCTACTATGGTGAAAATTGGAATGAAAGCAGCAGCGTTGGAGACATTAACGGGTGATTTCTGTCTTCTGATACTTTCCTGAAGCCTTTTTAGTAATTCATAACACTTCTCTAGACTTATTGGCTACAGTTACATATTGACATCATTTAGTATCAATCAAAAGGGACTTTGGGACTATTTTCCTGGTATTGGTCTAAGATCTGGGAAGTCATCCTCTTAACGCATGGCTAAAAATATCATTTTTAAATATATGACCATGTGCGTGCCAACATTCAGTGAATCTGCCTTATTAAGTGTACCATACTCAGAACTTTGTAAATTCTTGTAGTTCTGCCTGCCCAAGATTTACTAGAAACACTCTCCCTTCCCAAACATTTATCAAGACTGGAGGTGAATGCATTATCAGCACTTATCACTTGTTCAGAATTTTCTACCAAAAGATGTGTTCCTTTAACATAGGCAAAGTCTTTGTGGCATATAGGTCATAGGTCATTCATACTTGATGACCATTAACTTTATTATTGACCCTTTAGTGTTCATTCTGAATGTAAAGCTTTCTGCATTCCGTTCACTGTTCCTCACTATTGCCCTCACCATGCACCAGCCCACATATTTTATTAATTGTGAGCGTTGGGGAAAGCTCTTGAACCTTTACTCTAAAGCACCCCATTTAAGATTTTTAACAGCCATACGGATCACCAGGGGCTCTTGTTATTGTTCTGACTCAATAGGTCTAGGCTGGGGCCTGAAATTCTTCATTTCGAACTAGCTTTCAGGTGCTGAAAACACACTTTGAATAGCAAAGCTCAAGATCAGTGCTTCCTATTAGAACTTCCTTTGATGGTGTGACTGTTCCACATCTGCGTCTTCCAAAGCAATGGCTGCTTGCCACGCATGGCCCTAAAAATGTGGCTCATGTAAATGAAGAACAGAGATTTAATTTTATCAAATTTTAATTCATTTAAATTTAGATAACTACCTTCTGCATTTACCTATGCTAGAGGACTTAATAGAAGTCTTTATAGTTCATTGGCTTTCCACAGTCTCAAGAAGGGCCATCTCAAGGTCAAGGCCTCTTACTTACCTCTGAGTTTACAGAATCTATATAAGGCCAAGAACATTATGTGTGCACAGTAAATAGCATTTTTATTAAGAGATATAGTCTAAAGTTAGAGGAGCAGATTTATAGAATATTCATATGATAAAAAGACTTGACACTAAGATACAGGACATGATGTTTGGGTAGTTCTGCCACCACCAAATTACAGGGTAATTTCTGACAACTCACTTAATCTTTCTAAGCATCAATTTCTTTGTCTCAAAATTGCAATCATGATTTTGGTGATACCTACCACAGAGGGTTGCTGAGTTTTTCACATGACATTTTTGCCAAATCATTTTTTCAAGTGGTATTTGATATGCAAATGGCTAATTTTGTTCTTATGTCAGCATAAGAACGAAAGAATTACCCTCCCCTAAATAGTTATATTTTGGGTACAACAATGTAGGAAGATGTCTGATGTGGACACAATTACTGTCTAATTGGGAGGCTAAACAATAACAAAAAACCATGCACAGTATTGTATCTTTCCTCATAAGGAGAAAAATGTTCGAATGGCCAAGGAGGAAGGCTTTAGCAAGTTTCTTTTATTTCATTGCATTGCATTTTATTTTATGTAGAAATAAACATAATATTTTTGGTCTGGGATTTTGTGTTTGATTTAATTCCCCTCATAAAAATGTGTCACAAATATTTTGCTAAGTCTGATTGGAATTGTATAAATCTCATCTCATCTTAAAATACCACATTCCATCTTGCCAAAAACCTATTTTCCCCCTTTGTTTATAGTGATAAAACAAAGAAAGGGCATATATATTTTTTTTAGTCTCTTGCCAGGTTTACTTGGGTATAATCTTTTCTTTTGTTTTTCACATCATACATATATCACAAATATTGTCTACTTCAAGAACATAACAAAAACCACAATAGCTAATATTTCATGTGTGCGAAGCACTGTTCTAACGGAGTTGTCACTGAAACTCAATAAACCTTTAAGCTCTTTTACAATCTGCTGATGTGCTGAGTTCTGAAAATATTGATAGTTTTCTCATTACTGGTGATGGCATGGAGCAGCCATCTAATGACCTTTGCACGGTCATGATTTATAAATGGATTGAACTGGGAGCTTCCCTGGAATGATTTAGGAATGATTGATTAAGACAAATCAAGGCATTTTTGAAAGCAGACAGATTGATTTCATGTTTCTTAGTTGAAAGTGTTTATAGCTTGCAATGCCATCTGTTTGCTTTTTTTATATTCTTAAACAAGCTCCCTAGATTTATTAAATAATTTCAAGGCTTTGTTTAAAACTTGATATTGCAGTGAACTTAACTTTGTAGTTGCATTTATCAATGTTTCTTTATAGACATTGCCTCTTCGTTCTAGATTACGTTTTAAAGTATATCAACCAGTTGGGGTAAATTTAAAAGTCAACAGGACGTGCTAACGATCTCATGAAACTGAGTCAATGCTGTGTTAGTTCTGAGTGTCTATGGCAGGAACATAGATCAGAGTTTAGACGAACTATCTGGCCATCACTGTGGCGTGAGTTCTCCCCAGCCTCCCTCTGCAGTTTGGCTTAGACACAAAACACTTGACTTTCCTAATCACCCCTCAGGCTGGCCAGTAAGCAGAAAACTACTAAGGAAAAACACTTTTTCATGAATAACAATGCAAAACATTGTGGAGCATGATTTTGCATTATTTTAACCTTGAATACACTAGAACTAGAGGTGTAGCCACCATCTTGTGACCAAGGAGACAAAACCTACGGGCTAAAAGTATAAGGGCACCAAGACAAAAAAGAGCCCAAACTCTAACAGCTGTGAGGGCCCTACAAATGGCAGACATTTTGTTATGTGAGCAAAAGAAAACCCTCTATGTTGTTAGTTGGGTTTTCTGTTGTTTGACACCAACATCCATAACTAGTTGTTTTACAATTGAAGAAGAAACCAGATAGTTGGAGGCAAATATAGAAATATGGCCTACATAATGACTATATTGATATAAAAAATGACCAGGATACAGCTCGAGAGGGCTTCTGAAAACTTCGTCTCTCTAAAGCAAGAGACCATGAAGCAGAAAGTGACCCAGATGTAATTTTTTAATAATATTTGAGGACCTGTTTCAAAAGTTATCTAACACTGGAACCCTCATAAGAAGCCTAAATAGGTCCTGGGGCAAAGATTTCACTCCCTTCTCATATGCCAAATTTTATCTTTGGACTGTGGCCGAGAAAGAAAGCTACAAATGTGTTCCATTTAATGCAGCTGAATCTGTTTCCTTAAATCTCCATGGGTTGGGAGTAAATTTTCCCTGGGATCTATCTAAGCAGTTAGTTGGCCATATGCAAGGCACTCAAATATTTGAAGACTATTATCCTGTAGCCCTTTAACTTCTCCATTCTCTGGAGAAAAAACAACGCTAGTTATTTGTTTATTTCCTGTGCATTTGGGTTTTTTAGGTGCCTCCCTATCCTGATGGGTTTCTTTTCAGTGGATATTTTTTTGTCTCTTTAAAGTAGGGTTTCTGCAAATGAATACTTTCCCCCAGGAGCAATCTGACCTGGTGCAGATGTGTGTGTGTGTGTGTGTGTGTGTGTGTTCATGCACACTTTTGTGTATTGAAGACATCTATGCTATGTGTAAAAAATACAAGGCATAACAATAAAATGAGCATGCGCACAACTCCCCACAGCTCACCCCACCCAAGCTAAACTCTGTGTACCCCTTCCTGACCCCCTTCATTTCTTCCCGACCAAAGTAACCACTGTTCTGAATTTTGTGTTTATTTTTCTCCCGTCTCTCTTTATACTTGTATTACATAGCAAAGCGTTCTGAAAATATTGTTTAACTTGACACATTTTAGAATATTTAAGAAAAAGACTCATACTTAGTATAAATGGAATCGTACTGTACATACTATGGAATTTGGTGAATGCTACTTGAAGTTCACGTATGTTGAAGCCCTGAGCGCAGTCACTGGTTTCTCACTGCTCTATATTTGTCTCAATTTTGACAGGTTTAATGTTTTCTCCTTTCCTTTTTGAACCATGTCATTTGAAATTATATACTATGCTCTCTTTTTTTCTAATCTCTTGGTTTTCCCAGAAAGCTTAAAATGGATACTTATTTAATGAAAATCTTACACTTCTATTGAGTAATAAAAGTACGTTAAGTGTTTAGGCTTCAGCTCTTGTCCAGTATTTAATTTTGTCTTCTTTAACCACAGAGAGTCAACGTTTTTAATATCACTGCTTATTTAAATTCACTCACTCAGGAGAGGGTCAGAGTGACCTTCCTATTCCTGCACATTTCCTCCGACTCCTTCAGCTTAAAATATTCACTGTGCCCAGGTGTAATATTGCCAGTAGCGTGACCTGAACTCCATCACTGGTTAGGATATCACGTGCAACCTCCATATTGGTTTTAGTATTGTAGTAAAATCATATCATCTATGCCATATTTAATATAAACATTTCTTCAGTTGTTCCATGGGACATCATTTGGTGTTACACCAGAAGAGGTTCTGTGGCATAATACTCCTGGGCAACCTTAAATTTTATCAAAGGAAGGCAGTGTCATAACTAAAGGGCTTCCTTGAGCATTTAATATGTAAATGTGTCCCCAAGGTGGCCTGACTTAAATGTGAAGGAAACCCTTTTACTTTCCCCCATAATCTTCTTTTGAGAGTTGTGTTCTACAGAACACACTGGAGAAGTATTATTTTATTTTTTTATGACAGAGACAGAGGGACAGATAGGAACAGACATACAGGAAGGGAGAGAGATGAGAAGCATCAGTTCTTCATTACGGCACCTTAGCTGTTCATTGATTGCTTTCTCATGTGTGCCTGGACTTGGGGGCTACAGCAGAGCGAGTAACCCCTTGTTCAAGCCAGCGACCTTGGGCTCAAGCTGGTGAGCCTTGCTCAAACCAGATGAGCCTGCATTGCATTCAAGCCTGTGACCTCAGGGTTTCGAACCGCAGTCCTCCGCATCCCAGTCCGATGCCCTATCCACTGCGCCACCGCCTGGTCAGGCAAAGAAGCATTACTTTAAAATATGAATTTCCCTAAAAGAAAGTGTTGACCCAGAGAGATCTGACTGTGGCCATAGGACAGGAATGGTGGCCTGATGGGGAAGCAGCAACTGGTGAGTTGCCTGTTGCCACATCAGAATTAATATTAGAAGGGGCCTGACATTTTACCAAATGAAAATGTTAATTAAATAGAAAGAGGAAGAAACCTCGGAAGATTTGAGATGGATAGTTTGTGATTCCTCTCAGGTAGCTGTGAGGCATGTTTATTTTTCACTACAGTTCATAATGGACCTCCTGCTGAGTGAGTGGGATTTTGCAGGCTTGCTTTGTTATATATTAAGCTCTAAATTTAACATGTACTGCTCTTCAAGGTGCAAGTTTTGAACAGCCTTCCATTTAAGGGCTGCTTTCTAGCTAGGTAAATTTCTCTAACTCTATTGAATTAGAACAATAACATCTTTGATGCAGCATTTTAATTCTGGAACCTACTCATTTGTGCAATATGTTGGTGAATCTGATGTTTTCTCATAAATTTGTATGCAATTGAGCTATTTCTGGAACTAGAAATTGAAAGTTTATGGCTCCCTCAATGCCCTCTCCCCAATTACAAAGAATAGTGTTTTCCAGTTCTTTTTGCTTCAAATTGGAGATATAAGATATTTTTTATTATTTTATGTTCATAATAAATACAAAAATGACCATTTAAAAATTTTTTCTTAGGATACTAGTAAGACATTCATTAAGAAATTTAACTCTCATTTTAAAAATTTTGGCAAAGTAATTGAATTTTATTTCAAGGCAAATTAAGAATAGATTACTTGATCGGATTGTTTGCAAACCTTTGTGGAATTTATTTTAGACCAAATTAAACCACATATAACTCAGAAGAATGCTCCTTTTTTTCACTGCTATTTTCTTTCACTTCTTTTATATATTTTATTATTTTAACTATAGTACCAGTGATGGCATTCTGGTCATTATTTAGTTTTATTGTTAAGTAGAAGGCAGATGATGAGATGATGATGCATAAGCCAACCCCTGATGTAATAGTTAAAGTCATCTCAAGCAGCTAAACTGATGTGGTTAGACGTAGTCTGACCCCAGATAGACCATCAACATAGAATGATTCTGGAATAGACAAGTTCTCTTCATCATTGAGACCTTTTAGTATTTTGGAGAATTGGAGAATGATGGATTAAAGTACTAGATTATAAAAAACATGTTATAAGAGGAAGGGAAGGAGCAGACCCTGTCTGGTGCTGGAGGCTACAATAAAGTTAATCTTCAAATCTCAATAGATGAACACTGTATAGGGGCTTGTTTTTGTTTTTGACAAAATGCTGCTATGGTGGCCTATTCCCTTCAAGCCATGATTCATAGACCCAGGATCTGTCAATGTTGTGGGCCCATCATCTTCAAATGGGGACTTCAAATCAACCCTGCTTGTCTGCATCAGGCTAGAAGGTGAAAGAGCAAAGAGCATTACTGATCACCGAGGAAACAGCTCTTACTGAGCTTGCTAGAAGCCAGTCCCGTGGCTGCATCTTACCATTGGGGCATGGAGTCCTACCATGTGCCGAAAATAGGAAATGGGTTGTTCTGAACATGCAGCTCTCTCTGCTGCATAAATCTGGATAGTTGCTTTTTTATGTTTATGTCAGTAGAGTTAATCTGAGTAATGAAATGGATTTAGGGATTGCCAAAGGAAACAAAACTACATATCTACATTAATTGTACATTTGAATACCAACTTAATAATTAATATATCAACATTTTAAGTAGTTTGCTTAAAAAGTTCTCTTAAAATTAGTTTAAAGATGTTTGGGCATTCCTGGAAGGCAGATTTTATTGGGCAAAGGATCTGTTCTTAATTTTCAAAACAAATAACCAGCTCATATTTGTCTCTCCTAAATTTCCTTGTGAAATCAGACTGAATAGCTAAGCATCACACATGGCTAGAAAATAGATTTTGACAGCCTGGCTTTGTTAGTTATCATTTCAACAGGTACCATTAGCCTGAAGATAGAACTGCCCACCCCAGCTCCAGTATGCTAATAGGAAGTAAATAGTCATCCAAGTGTCTGTCCGACCTCCTTTTCAAAATAGAAAATGACATCATGCAATTGGTTTTGTTTTAACTGCTTAGTGGCTGAAAATGTGATTCACATGAGAAGGCATGATGTCGTTATTCACAGAGCAGATCCTCTGGGATGTTGGGGGCCCCGTGGCCCCATTCTTGGAGCCAGCAGCAGCGGTGCATGGACCTGATGCCTGACTTTAATCTCATTTATGCAATATAGTGACTTTCTTCTCAAATGGAAATGTGGCAGGTTGTTTTTAAAAGCAGGAAATGACCAAGTGGTCCAGAACACCACTGATGCCTCTGAGGGAACTTTCTGAAGTAAAAAATTGTCTGCTATGGTCTTTTTTGTTTTGTTTCTTTTGTTTGTTTTTTGGGTTTTTTTTTAGCGAAAGAGAGACAGACAGGAAGGGAGAGAGATGAGAAGCATCAACTCATACTTGCAGCATTTTAGTTGTTCACCTTAGTTGTTCATTGATTGCTTTCTCATATGTGCCTTGACTGGAGACCTCCAACTGAGCCAGTGACTCCTTGCTCAAGCCAGCGACCTTGGGCTTCAAGCCAGTGACATTTGGGCTCAAATCAGTGACCATGGGATCATGTCTATGACCCCATGCTCAAGCCAGATGCATCTGCGCTCAAGCTGGAGAACTCGGGTTTCAAACAAGGGTCCTCAGCATCCCAAGCTGACACACCATCCACTATGCCACTGCCTGGTCAGGTGATAAGAGCAAGTCTTTATCACAAAAATAGTACTTTATATTAATAATTCTGTGCTTGCTATCATGCACATGGCTGTTTCTCCACACCTCTACGGGGCAATACCTAACACAATGTCATATACCATTGCTTTTCAAATTTTAAGATGCATATGAATCTCTTGAGGATCTTGTTAAAATGAAGATGCTGATTCACAGGTGTAGGGTGGGACTTGACACTCTGCATTTAACAAGCTCCCAGGTGATGCAAATACTACTGATATCTGGGACACTTTGAGTTTAAGATTGCTACAGCCAATTTTGGTACCAACATATTGGTTACTTTGCATCAGTGTTTTCTGGACAGAGCTTCCAGCAGAGAGTTTACTGGATTTGCAAGGGATCAAAGTGAAAAAAATACAAGTGTTACAATGTATTTTGTACCTCATTCCTGGAGAAACCACAAACCAATCCTTTATTGCTTGTTCAAGTGCATCACGCTGCTCATTTGAAGACAGGTGTCCTCATGCAGCAAAGCTGTTGACCACCTTGAGGAGTGAGCATTTTGCTCTTTGGAGTGACCTCAGTTTTACTTTGCTTAAACAAAACAAAAGGAATCCAACAGCATGTCTCCTCATAGTATTCATTCTGGCTGGATGCTAACATTAATTTTCTTAAGTGCTTTTGGCCACTGTATTAAAATTATCCCTTTGATCAAATATTTCAATGTATTTGGAAAAACACAAGAGAATTTCTTCTTTGGATCATGCTTCTGAAATTTTAATAAGCACATATATTACCTTAGAATCTTATTGCGGATATAAATTTTGATTCAGTGAGTCTTGGATGGGGAATGAAATTTCGCAATTCTTGAAAGCATCTAGGTGAGAAGATTTGTGGATTACTTCAAGTAGAGAGGCCCTTCCTTTGAATATTTTATCTTACCTTTGATTAAGATGGCATTGTGTGTGCTCCCACATGTATGTGTCTGTATTATTCAAAGGGGTGAGGAAGTTATATGGTGACAAATAGCTTGAAATGATGGAAAGGAGGTATTTGCCTCTGTTTTATAGGCCAGTGATCAAAGATTCCACAATCATATTATTTTCTTACTGCGAAGGAATAACCAAGCATAGTCTATATAAAAAGAATTTTTGTCAGGATGATGATGGTCCATTCCAGTTTTTCTGAACTCAGGCTCTATTTTCGATCACTCCACAGGTTCTAAGCGCATGGATGTTCAGGGCCCACCCCAGGCTGACCTAATCAGTTCCTCTGGGAATGGGTCATGAGTGATGAGTAACCTCTAGACTAGCAGCATCGGCGGCACCTGCAAGTTTATTAGACACATACATATAAGGGGCCCACCCAAAGCTTGGTACATTGAACCTGAGGCATCTGGATGGTGTAACAAGACAGGAAGACACGTGTAACTGGAACTTGACCTCAGCAGTGCCATCTCTCTTTCGCTCCTCTCTATTACAGTTTTCCTTCTACTTTCTCCCTCACCACTTGCTTCCAGCTTGAAATCTTCTTGAGTAAAAGTTTATGTGAAAGAAACGGAACTGATCATTTAAGCCCGAAATTGCTTGACCATAGAGATGGCTGGGCTCATATTCTTGCTACTTCTCACTAATGCATTTCTTATCATTGGTTTTAAACTCAAAGGAGCAAAGGATCAAGTATTTATTGAGGAATTATTTTGTGCCTGCCCTCTTGCTAAAGATTACAGTGGGAAATGTGAAGGGTTAGTTGCTTGAAATTTGTTGAAAACCCATGCATATAACTCAATTGATATGCAACTACTATGTTAAATTCTGAAGTAGTAAAAAAATAAATAAATAAAAGAAGGCTTAAATGGTTTAGAGAAGGGAGATGTCAGTTTGAGGTGGACCTTCCCAGAGCCATTTGAACTTGAGTAGATATTAGATGTGGAACAATTCCATTTAGAGCCAACAACTTTAACAAAGGTAGACCAATTAAATATTACAAAGATGACAGGGAACAAGTAATAAGGGAGCTTGTTATTAGACAGGCAATGCTATTACATAGCTTACATTTAAAATTGGGAGCATAAAACTTTACATATGTTGGGGAAATTGTAGCAGTTTTTCTAATTCTTATTAAGGAAGGTAGTTAGTTTTGAAAATAAGCTTATTTTAAATAGTTATAATTTTCATTATTTTTTTCCTCAAGGGTACAGATAAATATGTTTTCTGTTAATTTTTGCTAACTTCAGAATGCAAAACATAAAGGTTTTAGGAAATATTAATTCTAAAGAAAGCCTTCCTGCTAGAAGTGTTGTAAAAATGACAAAGTGTTCATTTGGGCAAGTTCTTTTTATAACCTAAAGCTGGTCAAAATCGCTTAGACGTTATATGACCTTCATCCTACTATATTTGTAAAATCTTCACTATGTGGTTTATAGAGCCAATTTTGCCATCTAGCATCCTTGCTTAATTCTTTAGATACATGCTATTTGGAATGTCTGTTGTCATTAACTCTTCAATATGGGAAATAGGATTTACAACTCCAATTTAAAGAAGTATTCTCTATTTTTAGATAATATTAGTTTGTTAATAAGTACATGTATTCAAAATAATGTAGAATGATATGCATGATAAATTTATGATAAATTAACATTTGTTTAATATCTTTTTACTATTATCTTAAGCGTATGATGGTGGTGCTGAATTATCTAGACATTGGATTCTAGAGGTTCTTTAAGTAGTGGCACAGTAGCCAAGATATAGAGGGGGAAGCACATAGGCCAACAGCCTTCGCCATTGCTGGGGACTTCGAGTAGTAGTGCAGAAAGTCCAGAGTTAGAAAGGTGCAGGGTTAGGACATGGCTCCCAGGCCAGCCAGGCCAGGTGCTACCGAATGATTCTAGAAGCTTGACTAGGTTGCTGTGTGGGTAGCAAGCCAGGGTCTCTTACCCAGGCTGGGTGGGGGGGGAGGGGTAAAATTGGGGGTGTGATTAAGCTCACATCCAACAGTACAAAATGAACAGGAACACCCCATCACAAGTTTGGTTGGCAGTGGTAGTTCTAGGAATGAAAAAAGGGATAGAAAACACACTTGAAAATGGCAGTCCCGAAACTAGGGGTGGAGGAGGGGTTGCGAGGAGCTGTTCCAAAGGAGATCACTGAAAAAGAATGTTTATCCTCGAATAGGTGTTCTGGGATCTGATTGAAATTTTTAGGTAGTGGAAAGGTTATAGCCTTTAGGTGTGGCCTGTGTCACACGGGGAGAGTTCTAGATCTAATGGTAACTGCTCTGGAAGGGTGCGTTTCCTATTAAATCTTCCAAGTTCTAACTGAACCTGACAGTGCCTAAATTGAGGGAACCCTTTGAAAACTAAGTAGAGCACAGTTTGAGAAGTATGGTACTGTCTGAGCATTGATTCAGCTTACCCCAAACTAAAACAGGAGACTTAGAAAACCGCCTCTCTGTTTTGTAACTAGGAACTGAAAAAGTTTATACCAGGGGTCCCCAAACTTTTTACACAGAGGGCCAGTTTACTGTCCCTCACACCGTTGGAAGGCCGGATTATAAAAAAAAAAACTATGAACAAATCCCTACGCACACTGTACATATCTTATTTTAAAGTAAAAAAAAACAAAACGGGAACAAATACAATATTTAAAAAAAAGAACAAGTAAATTTAAATCAACAAACTGACCAGTATTCCAATGGGAACTATGGGCCTACTTTTGGCTGATGAGATGGTCAATGTCCAGTTCCATATTTGTCACTGCTAGCTGTAACAAGTGATATGATGCGCTTCCAGAGCCCTGATGCGTGCATCCTGTGTCACTGGAAGTAGTACTGTACCTGAGCGACGCCTCCACATACAGTACTCCAGTTAGTAGTGGTCTCACTGACCACCAATGAAAGAGGTGCCCCTTCTGGAAGTGCGGTGGGGGCTGGATAAATGGCCTCAGTGGGCCGCATGTGGCCTGGGCCGTAGTTTGGGGACCCCTGGTTTTTACTATGCATGGAAAAAATGTAAATGCATTTGTTATTAAGAAGTTATTTAAGCTGTAGCCTGACCTGTGGTGGCACAGTGGATCAAGCGTCGGCCTGGAACGCGGAGGTCACTGATTCAAAACCCTGGGCTTGCCTGGTCAAGGCACATATGGGAGTTGATGCTTCCTGCTCCTCCTCCCCCTCCCTTTCTCTCTCACTCTCTCTTTCTCTCTCTCTCCTCTAAAAAATATGAATAAATAAAAATAATTAGAAAAATGTTCAGCTGTAGTGTATTATCCTTTGGTTATAAGTTTTTACACTATGTTATCACCAGACAACAATATCCACAGTTATCACTTTCAGAGTGTCCTGAGGTTATCTTCTGATATAATTGCTAACAAGCTCTTAGTTAAATAGCATTAATTTGAAAATACAAATTTTTGTGAATTTTTGGATGACTTCTGATACAGTTATTTTATTCTGAAAATATTGGCTTTATTTTTTCTTTAACAATAACAACATTCACTATCTACTTTATATTTTCTTTGTACAACGTTATTGTTTGCTGTCTATCTTGTACTTAGAAGGTAGTGCATTAGGGAGCCCAGTGGCTACCAGTTGGTGGTTGTATTTAGCTTTACCAGACTGAATGCTTAATAAACATTTCATATTTGTTCTTTTCTGGCGGGACATTTAATTTAGTTCTTTTCAGTTAATTTTCTCAAAACTAATCATAGACTAGTTATATAACAGTCCTTAATTACTATTTTGGAGGGAGCTATTTTTATATACTAGTTGTTTTTTCTACCACGAGATTATATGTACTTCTGTATCTGTCACCTCACTGATATCACATTGAACATTATGTAGTAGGCACTAAACAAATATATAATTTGGATTGCATATTTTATCTGAAATTCGCAGATAATGAAAGCAACTGAAAGTCGGTGCTTTTGTGAATAATGGTTTTGTTTCTTACAAAGTGTTGGAAGTGTTGTCTACTTAAATACCCCTTTTATTGAAAGACAAAAGAATTATATATCAGGAAAACTTTCAGACTTATAATAATAATAATAATAATAATAATAATAATAAAAAAAACAATAGTGGTATGACACTTCATGGACATCCACAGCTTAAATAATTATTTTAGTATGTCATTATTCATAGTTTAATAAATTCTGTGTTTTTCTACAGCTCAATATATTTTGTGCTTGAAGGAAATCATTTTAAAACTGATTCTGTAAGCCCAAGGTAAAATTTGTGCCTTCTGTGTAGCTTCAGAAAGTGGCATACCCATTAACCTATAGCAGTGAATAAAAAGGATATTTCTCAAAAATATATATATATGTATTTGTATAACATCCTATTATAGATCCCCCTTCTTAAAAGTAATAAAAGCACTATTTTCAATATTATTTAACTGTCAAGAGAACAACATACAATCTCAATTATAGGAAAAACATGTTCCCTTTTTGAAAATGCTGCTTGTAGACCTTATTTTTACTCAGCAAAATAAAAGGCAATGTAATTACAAAGAACTAGATTTTATATATTGGGAAAAAAATATATCAACGCAGACAGCTTGCCAAGTGGGGCTGTGTATAATAAAGTGAACTTTGAAAACTTATGCTAAAAAACATCATCAGCAAGTGACAGAGTAGGAGGCTGTTATTAAGGGAAAGAAATATTTGGCAGATGTAAACAGAGCAGGAAGTCCTACTTTCTTTCTTACCTCCTCTAAAGGTTCTTTACTGAATTGGGGGGAATTATTTGAGGGTAAGGAAATGGAGGTGAAAAAAATGTGGGAGAATTTTTCTCTCATGTATCTGAAACCTTTAATATCACTTCGTTCATCTATGGAAACAGTAATACATGCATCAGGCTAAATAAAACTTAGTTGATTATCCAAACCAGAGTTGAGAGCACAGTACTCTACACTAGCCCTCTTTTTCTATCTATAAGTATTTAATTCAACTAAAACATTTATTCTTTCTCTAATTCTATTGTAAGCTCTTTGAGACAAAAACTAGCCCTCTTTTTCTATCTATAAGTATTTAATTCAACTAAAACATTTATTCTTTCTCTAATTCTATTGTAAGCTCCTTGGGACAAAAACTGAAGTCTTCTATTTTTCGCTCCTAACAACTGATGCAATATTCTCTCCATAGAAGATCCTCCATAAATGTTTCCTGCTAATTCGACTGATGTAATTCTTTCAAAATGGGTGACCCTTGGCATTTAACTAGCCTTGTACCTCAGGCTACCTCAGGCTATTCAACCATACAATGAGGATAATAATCCCACCTGCAGTTAGTATTGCAGCTAATGGGTACAAAGTACCTAGCATAGGTAGGGTTCCATAACTGATGGATCCTCTGTCTTCCACATATAACTTCCTGATTGTCTGGTTGCACCCTTTCCCACTGTTTCATTTATTTCACGCTGTGATGAGGATGTCACATATACCTTATACATGCACATATGTTTTCATAGTTACATTACTCACATGCCACATACTAACATACCAGCTTTGTGGGGGGGTTTGTTGTTGTTTTGTTTTGTTTTTTTTTAGGGAGAGAGAGAGAGACAGAGAGAGGGACAGATAGGGACAGACAGACAGGAAGGGACCAAGAAGAGAAACATCAGTTCTTCCTTACATCACCTTAATTGTTCATTGATTGTTTTCTCATATGTGCCTTGACCCAGGGGGCTACAGCTGAGCCAGTGACCCCTTGCTTAAGCCAATGAGTGACCCTGGGCTCAAGCCAGCAACCTTGGGCTTCAAGCCAGTGACCTTTGGGCTCAAGCCAGCAATCATGGGATCATGCCTATAATCCCACACTCAAGCCAGCAACCCCACGCTCAAGCTGGTGAGCCCACGCTCACGCCAGATGAGCCTACACTTAAGCAGGCAACCTTGGGGTTTTGAATCTGGGTTCTCCATGTCCCAGTCCAATGTTCTATATACTGAGCCATGGTCAGGCTCAACTTTGTTTTATGAAATGCTGTTTTCATTAGTGGATATGAAGTTGATTCTCAAAAGTCAATGTATGAAACGTATATTTTTAAAGTGACTTATTGTTCAAGAATATGCTCCTTAATGTAAGCCAGGAGCCTTGTCTGATTAGCCCCTCTCTGGCTCATATAGTACTGTATTTGAAGAAATAATTCTTCCTTGGGGCTCTTCTAATTAAAAGTATTGAGTTGATGCCTTAAAATTGTAAGCATATTTGAGGCTTTGATTTGGGTTTAGGTTAGAACAATAAGGTTCAATAAAAATATAATGTTAACCCCATATGTAATTTAAAATTATCTAATTAAACAATGTTTCAAAATGCTATAACACTGCAAAAATAATAGTATCTTCTTTAAAACATTTTATTCTTTTGACTGTCTTGTTTCATTTCATAAATGATCAAAGACAACTGAGACAAAGCATATGCAATAAAATAATGGTAAAATAAGAACTAGAACCAAAATAATAGAAGTAAATTAAAAAAAACCAAAAGCAAGGTAATCAAAACACAAATCACAGACCTAACAGCCAAGATGGCCTGCCTCTTGGGGCCTTTGCAAGTATATTCCCCAATCTTGGACCAGTTTCCTGAATCTTTTGATATCTTCTTCTCTCTGGTCATGTGTGCTTTTTGTTTGTTTGTTTGTTTGTTTGTTTTTTGGTGGGAGGAGTGGAGACAGTGAGGCAGACTCCCATATGCAGCCCAAACAAGATCCAACTGGCAACCCCATCTGGGGCTGATAGCTGACTACTGAGCTATTTTTAGCACCTGAGGCTGATGCACTTTAACAAAGCTATCCTCAGTGCCTGGGGCCACAATAGAACCAATTGAGCCACTGGCTGCAGGAGGGAGAGTATGGGGAGAGGTTGGGGGGGGGGGAGCAGATGGTTACTTCTCCTGTGTGCCATGATTGGGAATCAAACCTGAGATATCCATATGCCTGACTGACATTCTATCCACTGAGCCACTGGTCAGGGCCATGTGTGCTTTTTCTTGAGATGTCACTTTATCAGAGATCCTATGACTGACCACCTTATTTGAACTAGCTTTCCAATTTCTCTTGCTGCCTTCTTTGGTTTTATTTTCTCGGAGCATTTGTCAAAATCAAGTCGTTTCTTGTTCACTTCAGTGTCTATGTTTTGTTATCCCTCTTGTTCAATTCAAATACCGACTCCAGGAGAGCAAGGGTTTTGTTGAACTTGATCACTGCTGCATCCTCCTGTTATGAAAACGGTGCTCAGTACAAGGGGACTCTCTATTAAAGAGTTTTAAGTGAATGCACGTTCTTCTGATTTCCTGTGACCCTCAGCTTTGTGAAGTCAAAATGAAGAAAGAGAAATTAGAAAGGCGAAGGCTTCCCATGGAAGAGAGCTTCTGAAACCCCCACACTTAATTATAACGGACTTGTACTGCACGGACCTCTTTCGGGGGTACTGATTGGAAAAGCGAGCAAGACCTCATATAATCTTGTTGCAAACTTGGAAGCACAAGTCTTCCAGTTGTTTTTGAAGATGTATTTCAATTAAAAAAAGAAAGTAAAAGGCATAATTATCAAATAAAACTTTGTATAGGTGGCAAACTTACAGGGTCCACATCTGGATCTTCCTGTTAGTGAGGATACATCCAAACAGAGAACCTGTATCAGAGTGGATTATTGTGTCTTCTTCAGGCAATCCTCCACAAATCTCATTTTTTAAAATATTGGAGTTTGATAAGAACTGGGGTGGGACTGGAGAACAGCATGTCTCAAAGCATTTACTTATTTATTTAAAGTTTCCCTTTCTTTTCGCATCTCTGGTTAGTTTTAACTCCTCAAATACATGGTAAGCTGCTTAAGGGCAGAAATGATAGCATACTTAGTGATTTTTAAAAAATATTCCTAGGGCATAATATGACCCCTTTGCAAGGCAGATGTTCACTAGGAATCAGGGTTTGGTGATGATAACGCTATTTTACGGATTCATTAGTCACATGAAAATCCGTCAGGTGCATAAACAATGTGTATTATCCCGAAGCCTTTTAAGACAGGTTCTGAGTAGAAAGAGGCACAGTGGCTTACATCAAAGCTTAAAACACACTCTTAGTACTGTTATCTTCACAGCCTGGACTTAACACTGCAAAAGGTGAAGACTTGCCTTAGTCCCACAATGTCTGTTCCCTACTGAGCCAGGGATGGGGAAGAGCCAGGGAGTGGTCAAGATCTCTCTGTTTCCCTGTAGCCTTAGCTCTCCCTAGGAGTCTTGCATATGACCTGTCTAGCATGGTGGCCTCAGGCGGTCCGGGTGTTCTGGGAGACTGGAGGAAGGAAATCTCAGAAACAAGCACAACATTGCTCCTACTGCATTCCACTGATCAAAGCACTCACAGCTCTACCCAGAATTGAGGGGAGGAGAAAGAAATCCCTCCCCTTCAATGAAGTGTGGCAAGGAACTTGTGATCATCTTCAGCCCACACAGGGATAGTACACAAATGCAGCCTTAGGAAATCGTGGTTGACTTCACAACTTTAGCAGTACTTTTTCCCCAGCTAACCGACTCAAGAGTTGAAAAGTTTTCTAACGATACAAAATATTGATTCTACGCCATAAATCTTAGAATATGTACAAGTGTTTGGAAACACTTTTAAAACTAGTCTCAGTAAAGTTTGTATAAAATAACTTTTTTGGTAAAATGTATATGATATAGGATGGACTGAATAATTAGTCTTAGGTTCATTTATTATAGGTTTTTTTCTATTTTGATTCATAACGGGAAAAAATTTTAAATGACCAATAAAATGATGTTTTTCATGCTGTGTTAGGACATGACAATTTCATTCAAGTAGCTATTTTAGGAGGTGTTCTTTTTATTATTATAGCCAAGAAAGTGTTATATTGTTATGAGGAAAGAAAATATAAAAATTTAACTCCACTGAACTGAATGCAGCTGTCAACATGTTCAATGTTTATAATGTAAGTGTCAAGTAGAAAAATAAACTGGGTGGGGTTAGAAATATTAATTTCAGTGTAGGCATACCCATTTCTGGAACATTTTATCCTGCAAACAAAATACCTAAAAGCATTTCCAGGCCAATGAGAATGTTACTGTTGTGGGCATTTTCTCTCTCTCCTCCCAGTTCCCTAAGGGGGCCTTCATCCTATACTTTCAGTTTTCACAGACTTGAATAATCACCTATTGTAATCTGGCGGGATCCTTGAACTCAGCCAAGGGTTCTATTAGAGATTGTTTTCCCCAATGTCATTGCATTTAGCTAATTGAAAATTAGTCCACTTTTCTCACGCTTTAATCTCTTATTAGATTTGTCATCTATAATGGGGAGGGATTTTGTTTTGATTTTTGTTGTTGACATTTTAGTTCTTTTATTAAGGACGGAATTTAGAGCACTCTTGACTTCCCAATGAAGTACCTGACTCAGAACTTTTATACCTCTCCTGTCTTTACCTGTATGTGACTCGGATGGTATGTTATTGTTTTATTTTGAATGGGAATGGTTTTGTAACTGGCAGGGGTTCACTGTGTGGTTTTGAGATGAAAAACCAGATAGGAAGCACTGAAGTGGACTATTTATGTGGATAAAACCAAGAAAGTCATTCTTTCTCTGGAAAGGCAATTAGTTGTAGACTTTTACAAGAAGTTTTCACGTACTGTTATTTATTTTTTAAAAGTGGCTTTTGTAAGTGCTATTTCCAAATGTCCACCAGTTGGAAATAAATGACATTGTACTATTTTGAAACGCAGCTGGCTTTTTAAATGAGAACATATGACTTGACTTAAGAAATGTCAGAATGAACTGACTCACCATGAAGTAGGTGCCAAGTACAGTAAGATCTTGAGTGTTCAAGGTTTATATTACCGTTATCTGTGACAAGTCCATTCTCTCTAACAGGCTTCCTCATATTATCCAAACCTTTGATGTCACCTACTTCTCCATCAGATACTTTGCAATAAGCAAGGAGACTAATGTATTGTTCACTTGAACAGCATGAACTAATCATATTATTGATGGATGAACAATTTTCTCCCAAGCAGATGGTAACAGACTGGGATCATATCTAATTGGCTGATCAAACCCAGTGCCATGAGTGCTTGCAAGGCAATTTGATTATGTTTATTATAGTCCTATCAAAGACCTTCCATCTGAAGTATTAAAGGAACCATGGGTTTTTAATCCTGAAGTTTGTCAATAACAGGGTTTTTTGAAGGACCTTCTTTTGATGAATGATAAAAGTGAAACTTTGTCATGGGAATAAATAAAAGAGAAGTAGCTTGGTGTTTATATATCCATTGTTTAGAGCTTCTGAATGGTTTTCTAGGCCCAAAGGAAGTTTGTAATGAGATTAAATAATATATTCTAACCTGTTTTGAACAAAGCACTGTAATGTCTACTCTTTAAGGGCAGGGTTTTTATTTTGTTCCCTGTGGTAACTCCAGAACCTAAACTGATTCCTGACACTTAAAACATTTCAGTACTATAGCTGCGGCAAACTTGGGGCATTCTGTTCTCACTATATAATTTATCTACTGCATGACGAAGCATGCTATGTTGAGCAAATTGTGCTGGCCTGTTAATTTAAAAGAATCCTAATGTATTCAGGACAGATAAAGCCAAAGAAAAGGCAAACCCCAACCAATGGAGTATCTCAGATCGCTCACCCATTCAGATGTATAAATTTGTCAAATGCCACAGTTACCTCCTCAATTTGGACTTTCAAGTAGTAAAAAGAAAGTGAGACTCAGAGAGATAATATAATCAGCCAGGTAGTGAATACATTTCATTTTTTTTTTCTCATGTGCTTTTATTCCAAAATTATCTAAGAGTTGCTGACACTTCTGCAGGTATGGAATAGAGAACCCAGCTTGTTCATTGGCGTTCTCTGTCCAAGCGTCTTCTAAGCATTTTTGTATTTTTGATGTGAACAAGTAGAAAGGTGTCATTGCCTTCTAGTCATGAGGGGATCCGGGTGATATATGTTATTTCACGAGGCCCTAGCTCTTTCAACTCCACTGTGGAAATGAACCTTGTTAGATGTGCAGTAGCCAAGAACTTGACAGAATGTGAACATTTCAGCTGTTTTATGTTCACAAATTATTCCTAATATTTCTTTCTTTTTCACATTACAAATATGAGCCATAAGACTGTGTGCACATGGGTGTGTGTTTGTGTGTGTGGTATCAGAGAGGGTTCTAAGTTATGTCTACTTATAAGATAGAATCAGAAACTTGAGTCCTTCCTAGTCATTCTCAGGTTATTCTTTCTTGGTTAATTTTTTTTTTTTTACATTTAAATAAAAACACTTTTGCAAGACATGTTGGAGATATTTTGTGAATAAATCCTAGACTTTGAAAAATAGGTCATGCACACCATCCCCCTTCCCCCCCCCCAACTTTGGGTCCTGGTTTGGCCATCCGTGGTTGGATTTCTGGAAGTTTCCCAGCCGCACCTGTGTCAATGTTTCCAGAGGACATAGAAATGACTCTGAGCACTGTAGCACTGGACCTCACCCAGGAGATCAGCCCTTGCCTTGTGATAGTCATCTGTGATGGTTACTCAGGTTAGAAGGGTTTGTAAGGACTGTTCTATAATGTGGGATTGGCCGTCCTCTGCCTCCCCTGGATTAAAGGTGATGATATACCAGGTAAAGTACCACAGCTTCCTTAATTGGCTTGAATCCTATGGGGAATGAACAGAGGAACAATTGGGTTTTCTGGGTCTGACCTGTTCTTAAGCTCCTCAGAGAACTTCCACAGAGACCCCAAGTCTAACTGATTAGCTAACAGAGGTGCTTCAGTGAAATTATCCATTATATAACCCACTTGAGAAGTTGGCCTGAAGAAGGTGGAGCATTTCTTTTTATAAACAATAACCATTTATTTTTTTAACAGCTTTAGTAATGTAGAATTTATATATATTTTTGTGAGGACATTTGAGGGCTGAATATGAAATACATATTCATTGTAGAAAATTTGAAAATAAAAACAAATTTAAACACAATTCTCAGTTTTTTCCCTCTTAAATTTTGATCTATTAACACCGATTTTCTTCCTCTTCAGATCTGTGTGTATACACTAAATGTAACTGGGATAAAATATTTTACATAGGTTTTTGTTATTTGAATTTTATATTTCATTATAACATGAAAAATTTTATCTTTCATCATAAGTTCTTCAAAAACCTTATAATAATTTTTGATAAAAACTATATGATGTTTGATATTTACTTTAAAATATTAAAGGGGGGGTGATACCATGCATGAGGTGCAGTTAGAACAAGCTGGCACTTAGTGGATATTTGTTCAAGTTGAGTAATGAGTACTTACGAGACCTTTGAGTTTTGTCTGTATACTTTCATGTGTTTGATATTTTCTATAACTAATTTAAAGCCTTATTTTTAGAAGTTACACTATATTTCAATTTAGATGTTTATTAGAGATTTGGATTGTTAATAGGTCTTACTATCGTAAACAGTTTACAATTCCTTACAATTTTCATCTATGATAAGGAGAGGGTGGGTAGCAGATGTGTTGGGGCTGCACCCATATCCCTTTCCCGAGGCTGGAGTACCAAGCCCTTAATTTCTATGGATACTGGCTTCTAATGATTTACCTTTGAGATGCCTGGTAGCTTGTTACAACCCACCCAGGGAAGGCACCACAGGCAATAGCTGACTTACATAAGGATGTACCTGTGCAATTCTCTTGCCTCTAGGTGGGACTTTTGTCCCAGATCTCCCCAAGGATTAGACTGATCTAGGTTCCAGATCTTTGCCTGGCTTGTTCCCCTAACCTATCCTGCTTTACTCACTTCCTTACAGATTTCTCCCAAGGGCCCTCCCTCAATAAGTCATAGGCACAAGAATCTCTATCTCTGCTTCTAATACTAGGGAGCCCAACCAAGGAAAAATTACTAAGATGGAAGTATCAGACATCTGAAGACAACCAGGGCTGCCTCTCAACTCAAAGGCTTATGATCAAATTGACCTGAATATGCTAGAATAATCTACCTTACCTTCTTTGTCTAATTGAAATTTCTCAAAGGAAGCTTTAATTCACTTTAGGAATGTATTAACATTCCTAGACTCACCCTGATCATTTGAAACTTAATTGGTCAATAAGTGACAAATGGGCATTTTCAGAATTTTTGTCTTCTCATGATAACATAGTGTCAGTATTTATTGAGCTGCATTTGGTAGCTATATTTTTTGCTATAAACACAGTAAAACTCCAAATAGAGGAAAATTCAATGAGCCTATGTAAATTTCCTAGATTTAATGACTCTGTCCTGGACAGTGTTGTCATAGAGATCAACATTTACTTGCTAGCTTATATTATGAAAAATATAACATGGTGAAGCTTCATAGCCCTGTTTAATCTTAGCAGTGGCATGTTAAGAAGACAAATGGAGATTAGGAAACATTTTTTCTAAATAAAATACCTTATTTTATGTGGTACTGATAAGCAGTGTTTACAACATTAAATAATTTAGTCCTCCTACATTTATTGAATACCTTAAAAATATTTGCAGCTCTGCTAGCAACTAGAGACCTACAGTGGAGGAATATAGGTCCTCATCCCAAGAGGATACCACCATCTATTATGGAGAGGGAACAGGGGTGTTTGGGAGCATAGTCCTGTAAATAACCTATAGGGAAAAATTGGTACACGAGGCTTATCTACAGCCTGGTTGGACACAGCACACAGCTTTAACAATGCAATGAGCAAGGTGAACACAGGAGAAAACTGCTGGGAGCTGAGTATTATTTTTCACATTAAAGGTGAGTATTACGTAACTAAAATATTTCAGCCGAATGACCTTGACAGATAAACAATCATGAGAAATGAAAATGTCTTTGTATCTTTGTATAATGGCTCATTTTGTAAAAAAAACATAATTTGGCTGCATACCTTTTCTTTTTTTCTCCTTCCTGCACTAAATTCTTGAAGTCTGAAAGGTAGTTTTGATGTAGTAGGGGTTTCAACATGTTTATGTTGTAGCAGGTTCTGGTTTGGGTCAAGCAGGTGATGAAAATCATAACTGCCACCAGAAATCAAGTGGGTCCAAGCCATGGAAGCAGCGCAAGGCTTGGCAGAGCCCTGGTGACCTAAGGTCGGCCAGAGTGCAGAAACAACGCAGCCAATCATTTGTACCAGGATAGCTTTAAAAGCTCTCACTTTTTCCAAGTACTGTTTTGAAAGATTTTTTAGCTTGATTATGTTCATTATGTTCCCATGTTCACTCATCCCTGGAGGCAGGAAAGAAGGAATCTAAGAAGAACACTAGATAAAATGTCTTGAACCAAGCAAGGGAGGAAACTAGTACTGCGGTAGGTTGTTGTGTTGCCAAAATATCACTGCCTGTTCTTGTCTGCCCTTCCTCATGGAGCCCGTCTCTTCTAAAGGATTATCCTTCCTGCCCCATTGCTCTAAAGCTGGAACATGGGTCTTGCTTTGAACAATGAAATGTAAGAAAGAAATAGAATCTATTTCCCAGCAAAACTTTTCAGAGATGTTAGGTGACTTGCCATTCAGCCAGAGTTTTAGAATCAGTTTGTTAATTTCTACAAAGAATTTGATATTGGGATTGGGATTGTATAGACTATATGAATAAATTTGGAGAATATTTACAGTTTAAAACATATGAAGTAATCTGACCCATGAACATGGTTTATCTGCTCACTTATTTAGTTCTTCAATTTTTCAGCCATGTTTTATAGGCTTCAGGGTACAAGTCTTTCACATCTGATTTTTTGATTTACCTCTAATACTCCATATTTTATGCTATTACTTTTTTATTTCACTTATTTATTGCTAGTATATATTAAAGAAAATCGATTTTTATATTAATTTTGACTGAAAATTTTGCTAAGCTCAATTAATAGATTTTTATAGGTTGCACAGAATTTTCAACAAGGCAAACATGCCTTCCCTCTGCCCCGCCCCCCCAATCTAGTTGCCTTGCCTTTTTGCACTGGCTAGAACTTCCAGGGCAAAAGTAAATGGTGATGACATTTAAGTAGTGGTAAGTGTGGATGCGTTTGTCTCTTTCCTGATCTTGAAGGCAAAGCATTTAATTTTCTATTGCTAAATATGATATTAGCCATAGGCTTTTTTTTTTTTTTGACTCCTCCTTTTTCTGAACTTTTATTTTATTTTTTTATAATTATTTTTTTATAATTATTAATTTTAATGGGGTGACATTGATAAATCAGGGTACATATGTTCAGAGAAAACATCTCCAGGTTATTTTGACATTTGATTATGCTGCAATCCCATCACCCAAAGTCCAATTGTCTTCCGTCACCTTCTAATTGGTTTTTTTTATGCCTCTCCCCTTTCTCAACCCCCTTCCTCTCCCCCCCCAACCACCATGCTCTTGTCCATGTCCCTGAGTCTCATTTTTATGTCCCATCTATGTATGGAATCATATAGTTCTTAGTTTTCTCTGATTTACTTATTTCGCTTCGTATAATGTTATCAAGGTTCATCCATGTTGTTGTAATTTCATAAATGCCCTTTATCTACTTGAGAAAATTTCTCTACTTTGCTGAAAGTTTTTGTCAGGAATATATATTAAATTTTGTTGATTTTTATTTTGAATGAGATGATGTTATGAATTTTCTTTTTAGTTTGTCACTATGATGAATTTCACTGGTTGATTTCAAAAGCTAAAACCACCCTTGCCTTCTTGGGCTAAAAATCCTCCCTTGGTCATGCTGCAGTATGATTCTGTGCATATAGATGGCTCACAAAAATTAGGGGATATTTTATAGCTTCATACTCATTTTCATATATCCTCTCATTTTTGTGAGCACTGTATTATTGGAGTCAGTTTGCTAAAATTTTGTTTTCAAATTAGCATCTATATTGATGAACTATATTGATCATGTGTGATTTTGCTTGTGAGTTTTTCCAACTTTGGTATTGGGGTAAAGCTGGCTTCATGAAATGAGTTGGAGCATTCAGTTTTCTGTCACTTTTCTGTAAGAGTTTGTAAGTAACTGACATTCTGTCTTCTCTGACTTTTTGGTAGAATCATTCAGGGAAGCCATCTGTGCTTGGAGTGTTTTTTGTGGGGAGATTTTTCATCTCACATATTGTAAATTTTACTTCTAGAAGTCTGATTGGTTTTTTTGGTATCCTTTTTGTCTCTACTAAACTTTTAACACTAATTCAGTTGTACAAACTCTTTTAATGTCTTTGTATGCTAATTCTGACCTCTGTGTCAGTTCTGGGTCAGTTTCCATTGATTTCTTATTCTCTTCTATGTGTTATATTTTCTTATTCATAAAACTAGATACCAGACATTGTGAATTTTACATTGTTTTGTACTATATACTTTCTATTTTAATATTTTTGGCTTTGTTCTGAACACAGATTACTAAGAAAATGTTTAGTCCTTCTGGATCTTGCCTTGAATTTTTTTGTTTGTTTGTTTGTTTGGTTTTAGAACACAGCATTGTTTAGCTACTGTTAATTATTTCCCATCGCTGAGACAAAGCATATTTTATTTTTTCTACCCAGTATCCTGTGAATGACCTTTTCCAGTCTGGCTAGTGGGTTGGCCATCACCACATCTAATTTTCATGGGTTGTTCTTTCTCCAGCCTTGGCTAGTCTGCTTACATGCATGATCTGAATAGTACTCAGGTGAATTCTCTGGAGAGGCCCTGTACATATCTCAAGTTCTTTATCTCTGAAGCTTTATCTCCTTCAGGACTCGAATTAGTCTACATGAGTTCACAGGTCCATCCCCTCAACTCTCAACTCAGGGAATCGCTGGGACCTGCCGGGGCTCCGTCTCCCTGTACTATGGACTGCCAGTTCTCTCTAAAGTTGGGTTATATATGGGACTCATCTCACTATCCTTTGTTATTTGATGTTCTGTATCTTGGAAACAGTTGTTTCATATAGTTTGGCTGCTATTGTTTTAGGTAGGAGGGAAATTCTGATTTCTGTTACTCCATTTTGACTACAAATAGAAGTAACTAAATTGATTTAGAAATCAGTGTATAGTCTTGGTTCAAGGTATGGTATGTTAAAGAAGTTGTCCCCAAATTGTGTTATATATCTCTGCCACATAATTTACTAGCAAACCTGTTCATTTTTAATGAATGGTTGCTTTGCCAATCATTTCTTCCAACCAGCCTCATTGTTTTTATTTTTTATTTTGATGTATTGAATTTATTGGGGTGATGTTGGTTTATAAAGTTATATAAGTTTCTGATGTACAATTCTATAATACAACATCTATGTATTGCATTGTGTGTTCACGACCCCAACTCGTCCTCTTTGTTTGAAAAAAATATTCACTCCTTCCTATTAACTTATGCAGACTTGTATTATTTAGGCTTCTGAAAATAGCCTTTCTGACATGTACAGAAATTATTTGACTGTGTGTGTGAGTCATTCACTTTTATGTAGATTGAATTGGTTGCTGCATCTTCCAAATGGAATTCTGGTGACGTTGATAAACCTTTCAAATAGGTCTTTGTAAGTTTGCATCAAAGAAAGTTTCATGGAAATGTGTGGCATAATTAAATATCTTTTTTCTTCTTCGCTCTGTGAAAAATAACATTGTATTATGCAAAATGATTTAAGCAGGAAATGTTTTTGTTGAGTCAGATTTCCTCCTGTACCTATGTTGGGAAGTAATTTAATGGCTTATAGTTTCAATGTGATAAAATAGAAAAAAAATAATATATTTCCTCTGTGCCCAAATGACACTGTAGACAAGTCAAGAACTGAGAATTTGTGTATTGTACATGATAAGATTAAACTTAACACAAATATTCCCAGAAATAGATTTTTCGTATATTAACTTAGTCTTGAACTTGGAAATTTGTTTTCATGCTTCCATGTCTATAATGCAAAGAGTACTTTGTTTGTGTTTATTTTTATTTGTTTGTTTCTTGAGTTACCTTTTAATCACATAGGTGCACAGGTAATAACAGCATGATTATTGTAAAGGAGTCAAAGAATTCAGATAAAATGTAATGCCCCTGGTATCACCTTTTTATAGTTATCTTCCTCCCTCCCTCCCTTCCTTCCTTCCTTCCTTCCCTCCTCCCTTCCTTCCTTCCTTCCTTCCTTCCTTCCTTCCTTCCTTCCTTCCTTCCTCCCTCCCTCCCTCCCTCCCTCCCTTTCTCCCTGTCTCCCTCCCTCTCTCCCTCTCTCCCTCCCTCCTTTCCTTTCTTTCTTCCTTCCTCTTTTTTTTTGGCTAATCTTTTTCTGTACAAAGAGGGAATCATTGAAATGAGTTCCCCCAGTGGCCCTGTGATCTCTGGTGCACCCAGACATGCCACCTTTGAGGTTTGAATGACCAGGGGCAGATCTCCCCTTCTGGAAAACTTGACCTCTGCACTATAATTTTCTGTTTCAATCATTTCTATGTGTTAGCCATCTTTCATTGATTTCTCAAAGTTTCTGATCATCAAGGGCACTGCTTAGTCTATCATTTGGATGAGAAAGTGGTATACAATGAACACTGACTTTTAAAAAATCCTTTATTCCAAACACAGTTTCTGAAGCAAGAACGAAAGCAAGTATATCATTGGTTAAATTTTCTCATTTGGGTTGTACAATGAATTAATTTTCTTCTAATTCCAAGACAGTGATTATACATCATTAGATTTTAACTGGTAGTTTGATTTTTATGGAGGTTCCAGAGGTAGTATTATTTACGGTAGATGAAGGGCTCTAGTTAGCTTTGGGTCTCTGGAAAAGATATTAAATCTCCATATTCATTTCTCATAAATAGTGATATTTCAGTTCTCATAGTTGTCAGAGTTTGCATGCTTTAGCAACGTTAAGTGGTAAACCTTAGGTAGTCCTTCCCTTGCATTTCAGAGTCTATATTTCCATCTTAGAAGATTTTTAAAAGAAATTAATAAGTTATGTCTTGAGCATTTGATCAACTAAAAGAGTTTAGGAAAACATTTTGGAATATAATTTTCCTTCTGCTTTTTAAAAGTATCTTTTAATCTAAATTGTTTTTGTAGATGTTCAGAGGTATTTTAGGTTGAATTATAATGAGTATAAGGAATTCTAAGACAATAATTAGCAGGAAATTAACTCAAATTACATAAGAATATGTTCTAGACACGCTAGGTCTGTATTGTTGCAGTGGGGAAAATACAATGACCCATCACAATTTTTAAAATTTAGTGATGTGCTTTAAATACTTGAACATTCTCTTTCATTTTAGAAGCTAACTTGCTCTTAAATCAAAAAAACAAAAGCCAGCTGCCAGGGTGAATAAAGTTCTTCAGGAATGAAAAGAGGAGAGAAAATGGGTTTTTTCTCTGCCTATAATTCTGGGTGTTCTTTAAATCTGTCAAAATGCTCCCATTGTCAATTTTTTTAAAAAACAATTTTTTTCATCTTTTCTTATTGCTCAAAAAGTTCTATAATTCTTTTCCTTCCAAGCAGTTAAGTCATTTTCTCCTCCTCTCCTCCCTCCCTCCCTTGCTGTTTTTTTTTCCTTTTTTCTTTTCTTCTTCCCTCTCTCCCTCCTCTCATCCCTCCTTCCCTCCCTTCCTTCTTTTCTTCCTTTCTTCCTTTCCTCCCTCCCTTCTTTCTTCCATCTTTCTTTTCCCATCACCTGTGATTTACATACTAGCTCTAATACTGGAATATTTGGGACCTTGGGTGGTCACTTTTACTTTCAGTCTAATAATCTGTAAAATACAGATGATGCTTATCTATTTCACAGAGTGGTTATGATAATGACTGAGTCACAATATACTGTGAGAAGGCCAAACATACTGCCAAGTACTATAATACTCAATAATTTTTTTTCCATCCTCTTTTTTATTTGTTTGTTTTGTTTTACCAGGAGATTTTTTTTTCACTACTCTGAGATTTTGTTAAATCTTTTTTAAAAATCTTGAAGAGAGATAAATCCATGAGCAGGAAGATATTAACATCAACGATAACAATAATGAACTGATATTATAAATATTTATTGAGAACATACTATGGCTGGTAGTCATTTTAAGCCCTTCACTTGTATAAGTTCATTTAATTCTATTACAATTCTAAGAAAAAAGTACTATCACTTGTATATTTTATACTAAATGAAGCATGTTCACAGATTGTCAAGATGGTCCAGCCAGTACATAATGGAATCAAAGCATACACTTCGATGCTATGTCTTCAGACCCTGCACTCTTAGATCAGCCAGTATTGGAGCAGGTCTGATCTACATAAAATGTGAACCTGGCTCTACTTGATTTATCCTTACCTGCTTAATTTTTTTAAACACTCATGGTATTGATCATCATTGGCCTCAACACCAGACCTCTTTCCTACCTCAGGGTCCTTGTCTAGGTTATTTCATTCTCTCTGCAATTTCCCTGATTATCCCACTGGCACAAAATGTCATTTCCTCAAAATGGCTTCTGTGATCACTCTATTCAAAGTAATAGAGTCCCTTACCACACAGCATCCTTATATTTCCATGGTTTGCTTTATTTAGTATGCTTAACGTAATAGGATATTATTATACATAGTTATTGGGTTTTCTTCCTTGTTTTCTGTTTGTCCCCTGAAGGCTATAAGTGGTAGCAGAGTGTAGTCATTGCCTTTGTATTTGCTCTTTCATCATCGACGCCTAGTATTGCTCCTGGCACATAATAAACATTCAGTGTGAATGTCTGCTTGAGAGGCTTGTGTTGGCTACTGTGTTGAAGGTAGATTTGAAAACATCTAAAGAGAATTTACTCTCCAAAAATGTGGGGCAATTTATATATATCCCAACTTTGTAGTGATTACTAACTAGAGAGTTTCTCAGTTCTCTCTTTCTGGTGGGCCTCTTAAGGAAATGATGATGAACATAGTCTACAGACCACAACTTAAAGCCACTTATGGAGGTAGATTTTCTTCCCAGGCTACTTTCTCATACAGAGTTGACTAAGGGCCTTCATTAAAATATATATATATATATATATATTGATTTTTGACAGAAAGAGAGAGAGAGAGAGAGATCTACCTGTTATTCTACTCATCCGTATATTCATAGGTCAATTCTTGCATGTGCTCTGACTGGGGATTGAACCTGCAACACCAGCATATCCTGATGATGTTCTAACTGAGTTACCTGGCCAGGGTGGCTAAGGGCCTTCTTAAATGCTAACTACCATTGGTATAACTTGTAAACCAGTTAGGGACACTGTGTGACAGGTGGACCCTACATCAATGCATGAATCAAGTTGACCTGTATCCCATAAAAGATAGTTTTTTGTTCAGTGGTATATCTATTACCAAACCTTTATATTCCTAATGATGCTTTAAAAATAAGCCTTTGTGCCGCCTAACTAGCCAGGTGATGGCTCAGTGGATAAACTGTCAGACTGGGGTCAGAGGGCCCAGGTTCAAAACCCCGAGGTCACTGGCTTGAGCATGGCACATCCAACTTGAACATGGGGTCACTAGCGTGAGTGTGGGATCATAGACATGACCCATGGTTGCTGGCTTGAGCCCAAGGTCATTAGCTTGATCCCAAGGTCGCTGGCTTGAGCAAGGGGTCACTAGCTCTGCTGGCACGCCCCCCTCCCCCATCAAGGCACATATGAGAAAGCAATCAATGAACCACTAAGGTGCCACAATGAAGAGCTGATGCTTCTCATCTCTCTCTCTTCCTGCCTGTCTCGATCTGTCCCTCTGTCTGTTTCTCTCTCTGTTTCTGTTACTCTTGCTAAAAAAATAAAATAATTAGCTTTCATGCTTATTTTTAGAATAATGCTGAAAGTTGGGTGAGAGATAACATTCTCCTTTTATAGGTGGAAGAACTGAGTCAAAGAAGTAAGTAACTTACATATATAAAAACTAGCCTATGTACTAGATCTGAACTACTTTGAAGATATTAGAAGCTTACTTGACACAAAATTTAAAGGACTATTATGATTGCAGTGAATATTATATGCATTTATGTCTGAGGAATCTGATAAATAATTATACCGTAGATATGCTAATGAATTTAATTGCTTAGAAATAAATTTTAGAAATCTACAAAATTTTTATTTAGGCTCATTTATTTTATGTAGAAAAAACATTGAAATTTTGAAGTAAACAACTAATCTGCATCTTATTTTGTGTATAATATATGTAAAATGTATACTATATCTACCATATTTCCACATGTTTAAAATGATCCCATGTATAAGATGCGCGTTAAATTTATGGCCCCAAATTTGAAAAAAAAATGTATTACATAAAGTTATTGAATTCAAGCTTTATTCATCATAAAATTCATACAACTCCTTATCACTGTCAAACTCCTATCCATTAGCTTGTCTTCATCTGTGTCTGATGACAAGTCACTGTCTTCATATATTGCCTTGTCCTCAGATTCCATCTATGGAAATGCATACAAAAAATAATGTACAACCACTGTATAAGACACATCCAGTTTTTAGACCCAAAATTTTTCCAATAATAGTGCGTCTTATACATGGGGAAATATGGTTCATATACATACTAATAGCAAATTTTTAAGTATTTTTAATTTATTAAATGCATTGTTGAATATTTGAAATACCCATTTGATATTTATTATCGAACTTTAAAATGATATATGAGAATTTAGGTAAATATCATCTGTCTAAAAGTAATTTTGGAAAGAAATGCAGAAGACAATATTTTTTATTAGATTCTTCCAACAATTATTAAATATGTTTTATGGAGAAAATTACCCATCTTATCCTTGCCATTTTCTGAAAAGCAAGACCATTTTTTTGTATATATATATATTTTTAGTTTTGAAGGCTGCTCAAAACAGTTACAAGATAATTAATTATAAAAAATTTTATCATACACTTGACCATAGAATGGATTGCTTTTGACTGTTGAATTATAGTTTTAAATGATTTTATATAGATCCAAACATTACTTTGCCTTACTGATGGTTACACTGATTATCTTACTGAATAATCAAAAAAAGTAATAAATTTTTTTGATAAATGTATAGACTATGTTTTGGATAAATAAAATATGGAAAATATCTGAACTCCTCATAGATTAAAAAAAAACAATTGAGCAATAGTAAACAGGCAAGAAGCTCATTAACTAAAGAAATTTAGTATTAGTTATTAAGAAGTTTTTTAAAGTCACTGCATTTATTTGCTACTGTAGTGCATAATATTTTTCACAAGTACTTAAGATCCACATTTGCCTTTTATATGATAATGCCTTTCTGAATATACATATTTGGGTCATTATTTTCTTTTAGGATGGTACTACAGCCAATAACAAAAATCTATTTCTATGGCAAACTAAATGCCAAGTATTGAAATATTCATTTTATTGCTTACTTTTTTTAACTTTCAAATAATTCTATGAAAGAGTTGTTTAGTCACTCTACAAATATTTATCGAGCAACAAGTACATACACTTATGAACTCTCAAAAAGGGCTTGGGATACTTGTCCAAATAAGTTTGTCAAACGTCTCTGCCGTCCAAAAAATTACATCCTTTGGGGGGGGAGAAACATCCAATAAATAAGACCATTTGTGATGTATTATAAAGGACATATGATATTGTACTAGTGACTAACACATAGGCAGTAGGTTAGCTCTTGCTACATCACAAATTGTCTCAAAAGTTAGTTATCTAAAATAATACTTTACTTAGGCTTATGTTTCAGCTGGTTGCAATTTGGCTAGGCTCAGCTGGGTGGTTCTGCTGATCTGGGTCAGACTAAAGCTGATTTCAGTTGGAGAAATGTATGGGAGTAGCCTCAGTTTTCAGGTCAGTGGGAGGCTGGCTGAAGGTGTCCTCACCTGAGATGACCTGTGCTACTTCACAGGCTCTCTCCAGTTGTAGCACTTGAGCCAGATTCTTCATGTGGGGTCATTCCCTTGGGCGGAGGTTGCCAAGTACAGTAGGAGTCAGTGAGAAAGCAAACTCTTTGGCCTTTGCTTTGTTCTTCTGAGTGTATGACTTATAAAAATTGACCAGGTTATCCACCAGTCTTCCTCTACCACGTGTCAGGGTTGAAAACCCCCTGAGAAAACTAAAACTCACTCTGCTGATGGAGTGATGTTAATGAGCTAGTCAAAGTCTACTTTTATGCCAAGATGGATGTGTGTCTGATTTTGATCCAGTAGGTGATTTTCATTCTGAAAATAAGTATATATTTTACTCCGATCTCCCTAACTAGTAAGAACAACAGTACCTTAGGAACTTATGGGATAGTTCAGGTTAAAAAAAAAAGGATTCTGAGAAAAAAATAAAAGCATTGCCTATTTCATAAAATTCTACCACTTCTTTCTGTGGTACATGCCACATAGAAATGTTTTCTCATCTAGTCAGCGGGTCTGTCAAACACCAGTGCAGTGTTAAAGCAAATCACTGAGCAGGAGTTAAGTTGGAGAAGTCAAATGACTGCACGTTGTTCTCTGTTGTTGTCAATAGGAAGTGAGAAAGAGACACAGAATCTGTGCCCAGAGCTTTGGAGCAGGCATTCAGTGAAGGGAAGATAAAGAAGGTCATACAGCAGAGGATCTTATTTCTAAACCCTAGTCCACAAAGGTTAGGGTATTTTGTTGTTATTTAATTCCCATAATCTTATATTCTTGGTATGTGTGTCAATATTTTCCCTTTGAAGTGTATTATTGCATTAAAATATTTAAAAGGATGTAATTAATCAATTCGCCTACATTTGTAGAGAGGAAATAGGTATGCTAATTTGCTGCAGTATAATAAATGCAGGAACTCACATAAAGGTAAATATTTGTGGTGGTTTCTATGTGATTTACTATGTTTTTCTCTTTGCTGACATTTTTTTTCATTCATTCATTCACTCGACAAATCTATTTTCAATGCTTAATGTGTGCTGGGCTCTGGTTTAGGTGGTAGGGATTCATTGATGTCCTTGCTACCCTGAACTTACAGTCAGTTAGCTATCAGGTGGACAATTAGTTTTCTACTTTTTACAAACAACCTGCTGATGAAAATTTTAACAAAAATAATAATCCTAATATAAGAAATTCAGTAAAGAAATTCAGAAAAATTTACATGACATAATTGGGCTGGATACAGTATTCCAGTGATTATATTTTTAGCAGTTTATTCATTTAGGGAAAGGTCATTTATTGGAAACAACTCTACTGCTCACAAAAATTAGGGGATATTTCAAAATGAATATGAAGCTATAAAATATCCCTAATATTTGTGAGTTTATATTATTGGTCTATGAGGTATAAAGAAGCTAAAGAAAAAGATGTCCAGTCTAAAGAAGTCCACAGAATCTTTGAATACTTTTCAACTCTGATTCTTACTATACAAATTGGTTCCCGTGTTTGAGAAATCAGTTATTGTACAACCAATACAACTAATGTTTTGGTGCGGGTTCCATATACTATTCTAGTCTCTCTGATTGTAAAAATATTTAAGATATACGAGAAACCAGTCCTGCCCAAAGTGCTGACCTCTTTGCTGACAATCTGGATCTTAGCATGACTTATTGGGATATGAGCTATAACATTAAGAATCATAAATTATAAGGATCACAGAAGTTGTACCTTAGCATTCCCTATGTGCACAAATAGTTCACAGTCAAGACATATCTTTTTCTGTGATTTAGTAAACTTTTACTAAATCTTTGTTTCTCATCTATAATGTACATCTACCATGAGTGCTTATGAAACCGTGCTCAGACGTCTTCTTGCCTGAATCCAAGTCCTGGAGTCACTCTTAATATGTGGCCTTGAGCACGTGGCGTCACTTCCAGTGTCTTCCTCCTTCACGTGGACTTTTTGGCATAGCCCCGACTTCCTGGTCAGGTGATCATGAGGGTTAAATGAGGTCGTGCCTGAAACAGTTTACAATGGTACCTGGAACGTCACAAGTGCTCCCGGAATCTTGGCTATTGGTACTTCTATTCATATTTATATTCATGTCTGCATTAGTTCTCTTGAATATGCATAAAATGTGTCAGTGTACCCTCATGTAGCATGGAAGAATAGTAAAGAAGGGTTTTCTCTCTATTTCTTGCCCTTAGTTTGGGTCCCAGCTATTTACTCATGCTGTGTGCCCTCTTTGTAAGGTTTATGTGATACACTAGCAAGTCACACCCAGACGTCATCGGTACACCTGTGAGTGATCACAGTTGCCTCCTTCCTTATCTGCCGGCTGCACTAGAGAATTGCTGTGGTTGCATGGGCCTGCCCAACAGAGGCCTGCGCCATCATGGCCCGGGACAGAGAGTGCCTTTTCCATAACAAAGACCAGCCTTGCCAAACCAAATCACTTCACACAATTTCTAACCCCAAAAGCATTTGTCTAGTAACTTCCCTCCTCAGGAGTGTTGCCAGCATGGGAGAGACTTTTAGATGGTACCCTGGTGGCAGCATTCCCCAGGTGGCCAGCATGATGCCTGAGGCACAACAGGTACTCTTTGAAAAAGAGAAGACCATGATGTGGATGTGTCCTTTGCATTGGCAGGCGTGGGTTCGGTCATGGTCACCATCACGATGCCTCCTATGGAGGGCTCGCTGGACCCTGACCCACCTCCCGAGGCTGCCTCTGGGGAGAAGCCCCTGGCAGGGGCTGCACCCTCCAGCTGAGATGCTGGATGGCAGCCCTGGCCACACTGTATTTCCAGGCTGGGAGAGCAATTGGTGAGAAACTCCATGACATGGACCATAGGAAACATCCCTACACCGTGGTCTCACCTGCTCCGTAACCCTTCTGTAGAGTCAAGCTCCCCAAATTAGTGGCTCTTGCTGGGTAATGTTCAGTCTTAAGGTCTTAACATCTAGTCTTTTTAAAAAAAAGATATTAAAAAGCTCAGCAGTGCCTTTCATGGGCTACCGCTTTGGAGAAAACCTGCAGACTTCGGGGCTTTTCTTGTTTCTATTATGCCTATTTTATTCTATTTCTTCTAAGGTTGGTAGTTTCTTTTAAGGTCGGGGGAATGTGATTTCAAAAATAATAATCAAACCAATAAGGAAAGTTTATATTTAATGGCTTTACTTCATTTTTTGCATGTATTTAACTTTAATTTATTTTATCACTAAGATAATTTTCCATATATAATATATGACTACTGCATTGAACAATTCTGTTCTGTAAACTTAAAATTAAAATTAACAGTGTTCCATAGGTAGGCTCTAAAGATAGTCTATTAAAAATAGATATTCTTAAAGCATCCCATAAAGGAAAAGTACTTGACATGAACTATTCTGACATTTAAATCTTTTCTTATTCTTGTCAGCACTGTGACAGGAAATGATAAATGTGGTATTAATAGCCATACATTTTTCTGAAAATTTATTTTTTTTGCATCTTTCAATTGACATAGCAGATGGACATGTTTACAGTTTGAAATCTTTTGTTATATTATTTGCTGTTATTAATATACATCTATCCTTATTTGAGGAAATGGAATGCCTGTTTCTTTTCTGGCACATTGATTTGCATTTAATAGAGTACAGTTTTTTTATTCCTAAGTGCATGAATCCATTGAACATCTTCAACTTCTAGCTATTCTTTGAGCAAGTGCATTCGTATAGATAAGAAAATTTCCAGAGTTTTGCTTATTGGTCAATTACTACTAACTCCATCATTGTTGGTTCTAAGCAGTTTTCCAAGTGCTAGTTACCAAAGTTTGTAGAAAATAGTTTGGTTTTTTGTGCATCTTTGCAGAATTCTTACTTAGACTATTTGCTGGTAAAAGAATTGCACAAAAAAACCTCAATCCCAGATATTTTTGCCATTGTTCTGATAATTCCTAGAGGGAATACATTTGCAAAATTAGTATAATTTTATTCTATTCCTTTGTCTTCTGTTTTCCCATATCTTTTTCCCGAATTATAGAAAAATCCATAACCTTGGGCAGATTTAATCTTCTGCTGTATTCTACTCTAGCTAATCTCCTTTCTTCAACAATCCTGGGTTCAGCTGGCAAGGAAAGAGTGTGTGATCCTTCCTCCGACCATCTATGTGCTGTGCAATCTTGGCACCTGAATTTACCATTTTCTGGACATTGACAATATGAGACCCAACTTAGAGGTTAATAGGAAGGTCAAGTTAGTTTATAGCAGGGAAGGCATTTTGAATAGTCAACCACAAAAACCACCAGTCGTAGTAGAATACTAGGAAGTAATCTTTCTAACCACCAATCTGATCAGGTGTTTCCTCCAGCATACCTCCAACAGTACATTTTGTCCAAACTCATTAAAATGACATTCAGGTCTCTAACTAAGGCTGGTGCTGCTTAGACTGGCTATTTATTTTAAGAAACACTGCACATGGTTTTTTGTTTCTTTCCTTGGGATTTTTGGTGAGATGCTTCTGTCCTCTTCCTACACAGAATCCAACATCATCTCCTCCTTGACATTGCCTCTTCCCTCCAACTCTTTCCACTATTTTCTTACCCGAATGTTTAGCAGACACCCTCCTGTCTGCTACATGAGTGGACATGAGCCGTACAGAGTAAATCTTCAAAAAAGATCAGTTTTTGACTTTTTTTTTCCTTTCTGAACCCTATACACTCACATGCACAATTTATTGCATGAGTACAGAGAGAAAAGAAAGTTACTTTATTTTTCAAACTATGAGAGAAAGTTTATGTAGAAAGTCACAGAGGTAGAGGTGACTGGTAGAAGAAATGGGCTCAGTAAACAAGTTACAGAAATGCAAGAAGGGCCCCTGGAGCTCAGGAGAGAGGAGGGTAGCGCCCTGGGGACCAGAAAGGCCTGAGCATGCTCCCTAGAGGGCGAGGGGAGAGTGCAAGGAGAGCAAGTTACTTTATTTCTGATCTCACAAACTTTTCATCAACTTCTGTCCATTTATTTTTCCCTTTCCCTGGAAAATCGCAATGATTTAGATATATTTACAAATAGTGTCTTTTTAAAAAGATATTTAACAGTAAGACGGTAAACATAGTACGCTACCATTAAAGTCGAATATAAAAGTTTTATTTACTCCACTAATTTGTAAATTACCTCACTTATTAGCTTGCAGGGGAGAAAATGAGGTGGCCAGCTGGGTCACTATTTGCACTCTGTCTTTCCGTTTTTCCTCTATCACCCTGGACGATGCTCTTGCCATCTCTAGGGTTGGACTAGGGATATAGAAGGGTCAAGGGGCATAGAGACTTTACATGAAAGGCGTAGCTTTAATTGGGTATTGACAAAATTGTTTAATACAAAATGTATATTTCTCACCCCAGCTCCATTGCAGTCCCCTTTCATTCACTACGGATATGTTTGCAAGACCCAGTGGATGCCCGAAACTGGAGATAGTACCCAACCCTATATATACTCTGATATTTTCTATACATATGTACCTGTGATACAGTTTAATTTAAACATTAGGGACAGTAAGAGATTAACAACAACAACAAATAATGAAATAGAATAATTATAACAATATACTGTAATACAAGTTATATGCATGTGGTCTCTCTTCCTCTCCTCCCTCCCTCCCTCCCATCCTTCCCGTTCTCTTAACTGAACTGATTACCAACACAGCTATGAAGTGACTAATGGCTGATAACATATAAAGTGTGGATATGCTGGATAAAGGGATGATTCATGTCCCTGGAGGGACAGAGCACGTGTGCCCTGTATTCTCTTCTGTGAGGTCCATGAGATTGAGTCACCACCATTTGTTGTGTTGCCAATTGCTGTGGCAGAATTAAAGGGCAAGTGACAAATCATGTCCTGATTCTTAATGTGTCCTCTTGGAAGTGACACAGTCCACTTCAGCTGACATTTCCTTGGTCAAAGCGAGCCACACCTGACTCCTAAGTAGGCAGACACATGCAATGTCCCCACGTGTCTAGAAATACCAAAATATCATATAATAGCAAATGGCACTGATAAGTGTTTTCTGAGAACTACAATTCAAAAGTGGAATTCCTTTTAAGTTTTAATTTAGTTGTAACTTGGGCCACAAGGTGGTTTTTGGGCTACCTCTGAAAACCACATAATTAAAAAACAATAGGTGCATATGTCTCAGCCCCCACCCTCTTTCCAAATTTGTCTGTTCTTGTTCCTTCCTCTTTATATCTTTTCTTTCCACAAGGAGAACATTGAGTAGTTCTTACCGTGATAAAGAAAGAAGCTTTATCTCAAGGAGGACCAGTGGCAATCTTTTTCTGTAGGCTTCCAACAATTGTTCCCGGTCCATCGCACCTTCTGCTGTTGCCTCCAATCTGAGTGAGTAGACAGCACGTTGGAGAGTGAGCTGCTTGCTCATGTCAACCCCCCACCCCCACCCCCAGGCTTAGGCAAAGAGGCCCGGATGTAGGGAATGCATATTGGTTTTAATGCTTCTCCAGAGACAGTTTGAATTAATGCAGTCAGTGAATAAAACATCAATCAAATGTTTATGTTCTTCCCTTATTAGTACTGGAAAGGAATAGAAAGAATCAGAGGAATGTAGCTAACTAGTCTTGTTTGCTGTTTGTTTCTAATATAAATTTAAAAACCTCTGAAGTCTTTGCATGGACAAATATCTTATTACTATGAAAGCAAGTGAAATGCTTCCTATAATATATCCTGTTTTGCTAGATGTGATGGGGACAATTTTCTGAAATTGTCAAGTTGGTCAATGTGATTGACTCTTCTCCAGGAGACCACTGCAAATTTTAGCATCTAAGAGAGAGGAGGGAAGACACAGTTGGCTCAGTTGAAAGGAATCCTTTGGAGCTGGTAATTATGTCACATCTGTTTGGAGAAACTAGTTGGTCTTTAAGGAAGTGAATGGGGTAACAATTTAATTAAAGACGGCTTAGATTACATGCAAATTACTTGCCATTATTATTGAAGGAATCTCAAATGGACAACTGGGAAGGCACTATTTTCCATTTTTCTCGGGAAAATAACTCTAGGCACTGCTGGAGAATTTTACTTGCTGTTTTGCATGTTCAGTTTTTGCTCTGGTATTTGGACAGATGTCCTTGCACTGGGTCTGTGTGTTTTCCTGGTTTCTCTTTCCTTGTTCCTTTCTCGCTCAGATACTGGTCATTCATACTTGATTTAATGTAACACTAGAGCCAGTATGTCATTATCTGATTTTTTATTGCTTTCTTTGGTTTGTAAGAATTTTAGGAAAAAAAAAATGTTTACTTTTAAAATATTGAAAGATTTATTTTTTTAAAAAAATATTATTATTATTTTTAGCATCTGGTCAGTATTTCGAACCTAGTATTTTTAGCTCTATGGACTTTAACCTAACTCCACTGAACTTCCTTATCTAATGATAAATTGCTTTCTATCTCCAAAATTATCTTTGATGCACTAGCTAGAAGTTTTTACTGAAGCAATTCATTCATTCTCACTGTAAAATGATCAATATCAATCTTTTTATTGTGTTCTCTAGGTTGGACATGGAGAGTCCATATTTTAACATGCTAAACAAGCAGCAAAGAACTTCTCCATGAATAATAAACTTGAAAAAATTATACATTTTAATAAGCCAAAGCACATATTAGGAAAAATCAGAGGTTAAATGAAGCTACAATTATAGATGTATTTAAAAGGCTAGGAGGACTATTGTTCATGAACTTGCATGCGTTGGCTGGCCATTAATAAGGTGAATTGCCAATGAAGATAGAGTTCAAATAATCAATTCATCTAACTAACCACAACTAATCAAAAAGACACATAAGCCAAAAGAAAGTTATGAAAAGAGCAACCCTTTACCCCATTATAGTTGTCGTAACCTCAGATGACATCTGTTGTCCAATTTTTTATTGGTTCCAGATACTTCATTTTTACTAGAATATTATTGAAATTTTATTTTAAAAATAGTTTTAATAGAACTACTGTATAGATATAGTTATATATTAAAACCAGTCTCTTAATCAAAAACCTTTAGTCTCACAAGTGTTGGGATTTCAAAAAGAAATTGTAACAATGGTCACACTGGGTAGAAATTTGTTCAAGTTACCTCATGACTGTTGGGATCTGAGAAAGGAGCAGTGACTGAGGAAGTGACTGGGAACTAGCGGTCACCAAAGATAGGAGTAAGTAATAAGTGACAACCCTGTAGGATAGTGAAGGTTTTAAGGAGGAAGATTTCCCAGGTGCCACAATCAGCAGTAAGTATTAAAATCAAGGTAGGAAGGGAATAACAGAGGTCAATATCCATCATTAGCTGAGAATCCATCAATTTAACCTTCAAGCCAAGATGCAGGATTTAGTACAGGGGTCGGGAACCTATGGCTTGTGAGCCAGATGTGGCTCTTTTGATGGCTGCATCTGGCTAGCAGACAAATCTTTAATAAAAAAAAATAACGTTAAAAATATAAAACATTCTCATGTATTACAATCCATTCATTTCCTACCCCTTATGTTCATGGTTGCGGGTGGCTGGAGCCAATCACAGCTGTCCTCCGGGGCAACACCAAATTTTTATTGGATAATGTGTAACGTACACGGGTTATTGTATGCTCTCATGGAATTACATTTTAAAATATGTAGCATTCATGGCTCTCTCAGCCAAAAAGGTTCCTGACCCCTGATTTAATGGGTAGACATGAGGGTATTTATATAATGCCTACCAATGAAGGGATTGGAGAGATTGGTGCCAGCAGTTTTATATACAGGTAAAAAAACATATAAATATATATTAAAATATATAGAAATAAATATTTAAAAATATATATGTATATATTAATGCATTTTATATGTAATATAGTATATCAAAATACACAATAAATTATATATGAATAATATAAATATATACTTATTTATAAATACATTATATGTATATATAATTTAAATATATTCTTATATATAAACACATTACATATATATTTAAAATAAAAACTCAACAGTAACCCAGCAATTATTTAAAAGTAAAATCAACAATTTTTTTTTTGGGGGGGTTGGTATTTTATGGCTGACTTTTTTTATATGATAGAGACAGAGAGACAGAGAGAGGGACAGATATGGACAGACAGATAGGAAGGGAGAGAGATGAGAAGCATTGATTCTTCATTATGGCACCTTAGTTGTTCATGATTGCTTTCTCATATGTGACTTGACTGGGGCGATATAGCAGAGCAAGCGACCCCTTGCTCAAGCCAGCAACCTTTGGGCTCAAGCCAGCGACCATGGGGACATGTCTATGATCTCACGCTCAAGCCAGTGACCTCACACTCAAGCCGGCGACCTCGGGATTTCACACTCAGTCCTCAGCATCCCAGTCTGATCCTCTACCCACTGCGCTACCGCCTGGTTAGATTACTACTGACATTATTAAGAATTGCCGGCCCTGGCCGGTTGGCTCAGCGGTAGAGCGTCGGCCTAGCGTGCGGAGGACCCGGGTTCGATTCCCGGCCAGGGCACACAGGAGAAGCGCCCATTTGCTTCTCCACCCCTCCGCCGCGCCTTCCTCTCTGTCTCTCTCTTCCCCTCCCGCAGCCAAGGCTCCATTGGAGCAAAGATGGCCCGGGCGCTGGGGATGGCTCCTTGGCCTCTGCCCCAGGCGCTAGAGTGGCTCTGGTCGCAACATGGCGACCCCCAGGATGGGCAGAGCATCGCCCCCTGGTGGGCAGAGCGTCGCCCCTGGTGGGCGTGCCGGGTGGATCCCGGTCGGGCGCATGCGGGAGTCTGTCTGACTGTCTCTCCCCATTTCCAGCTTCAGAAAAATGCAAAAAAAAAAAAAACAAAACAAAACAAAAAAAAAAACAAAAAAAACAAAACAAGAATTGCCAGAAAAGGATGATAAAAAATAAAAAGCAACCAATTTTTAGTTATAATTATTTTAAAAAAATCTTTTTTTTTTATTATCTGTTCTTTTGTCACCTGCACTGGGACAGACAGCTACCCCTGCCCCACTGTTGTGTACAGTACTGCTAAACAGTCTCATATTTGAAATACATTTTTTCCTTAATGTCAATAGAAAACTATAGTCCATTGGCAATCAAAGCCTAATCTTTTTGCAGTAGTAGCATTTTGATGCTAAAACTTGACTGGTATCCAATGATATTTTGGGTCTGTGAATTGTACTGCGGCAGAGAGAAATCACATGTCCCCTGCCTGCGTTTGGCTAGACAATGGAGATGGTCCCTTGTTTTCCAATTCTTCCATAACACATTTCACACAAGAGAGCACTAATCCTTGTAAGACAACCTGGGAATGAAGTCATCTTTTTGAACTGAAGTAGAAGAGATTATTGAACCTATTTTTCAGGTGCATTGGAAATAAACACACATTCACATGAAAAATCGTGAGATCCAATCAATCTGACATAGAAAGCAAAGGCAGTCTATGTTTACCATTCTGTTTATATTCTAAAAGAAATCTAGTTAATGGTGTTCTTCAAACTGCATTATTCTTTGTTTATAAAGACTCAAGTGAAAGGAATTAAAGAGAGAGTAAATATATCAATTAATTCACCTAACGCTGTTTTAGTGTTTAGATAGTGGCACCCTCTAGTAAAGACATTAGCATGAGAAAAGCCATTAAAGATAAGGGAGAGTTCAAAATATATATAGTGACAATATTAACACTGTGAAATTAACTTCAATTTAGGCTGGGTTTTTTTTATTTTTTATTTTTAATGAAGACTCAGGAATAATTGTTATTTTTCAAGAGACTGCTTCATCTGATATCGCCCCATTTAAAAATTTAAGGACTGATTTAGACACACAAAGAAACATGATTTCTTGTGTCGTTGCTGATGTTTCTTCTTTCTTTGGAGGGACTACATTATGGAACATTTTTTTTACCATTATTTCTGGTAATGATTATAATTTATGACCCACAGTAGAAGATTGCATAATACCTTGTCTGATTAATGCAGATTTGTGGATAACCAGGGGCAAAGAGTTTGAGAAGATTTTTCTAGGGATGTATAAGTTATTATTTTGTCTACTAGAGTTGAGACCCAAAGATCATTATACTGACATTAGAGTGAACAGGTGTCAGATATAATGAGGAGCTTGTTTATTCTTTCAACCAAATGATTTCAGAAGAGAGAACAGGTTACTTCCACATTGGAAATTTTCCTCCAGCCAAATCTAATTCTCTATATTCACAACAAAATTAATTGAGTTATTTCTTGAAAGATAGAAAGGTTCTTTTTTAAACTATAATTTAAGAGTTTACTGTTCTCACAGAAGTGAATTCATTTTTAATTACAGTTCTACAGAAGTTAATGAAACTTGAACTGGACTCCTTCTAAAGCAGAGGGTTTTTACCATGTATTCACCTAAACTTTTCTAGATAGGATAACCATTATTTTAAATGGAAGCAGAAAAAAGCATGTATTCCAAAATATCAGTCCATATGGTTAAAATGTTGGAATTAAATGATCAGTTCTTTTGGAATTAAAACAATGATGAAGTTTTAAGTACAAATCTATGAAGCTAAGTCTGCAGTCATCCTGTTTAGTACATTTCTGACTCACTGAGATAGTGCGAGAATTTATGAGCAACCTATGTAAATAAGCTGTAAATAATTCAATATTTCAATATCAAAAGTCAAGACTTAGATATAGGTGTTATATTTACAATTCTTAGGTTCTTTTAATATATTATAAATATATATGTCTTTAACTATAGTTGAAAATATTTATTTTTCCTAAATATTTAATTCTCTTTTTCTCTGTAGTTTGTTTTAAGGAGGTATTGAAGCTTTGTACATATAAACCTACTAAAACTTCTCCAAAATATATATTTTTAAAGAAACTATTTTTAGATTCTCAGAGAACTTATGTCAACTTTTATCTCCTTTTTTTCTTTTTAACTGTGTGGTATTTTTTTTTTTTTTTTTTAGTGTTAGACAAAAGGATTCACTATATAATCTAGACACAGACAAGTGCATGCTGTTTTATTCCATGTACGTGACATCCGAGAATAAGAACTATTAATCAAAGAGAAGAGACATGAGGAAACTTTCGGAGACAGTGGTCATATTCTTTTATCAAGAGGGAGGTCACACAGGGGAGTAGCTGTGAACAAGTTCATTAAACTATACACTCTAGTACTACAACCCCTGACTGGTAGATGTATATGTAGCAATGCAGGGCACACATACACACTCATTTACACAAGAAAGGTAATCTATTAAGTGGCAGCAGGGCACAAAATGAACACTCTTCATAGTAAGCTGCAGGAAGACAAACCACGTTTTCTAGCGGTGTAAATAGTTGTCTTCATTTAACTGCAGCATGTGTGTTGGAATTCATTGGATAGTTAAACTGAGGACATACAGAAAATATAAAGCAGGTGCTGAAATCAGGAGTTATGTTCCCATGAAAGTCTTGTAAGAATTCAATTTCCTTTCTGCCAGTTGCTATCATCAAATATCCCTTGAAATAAGGTAGCTTCCCCTAAAACCTCCTAGATGAGGAAGGGGCCAAAATGTTTTCAAAGGAAGTAATAAAGCACTACCAGGGCTGAAGAAACAAAAGCCTCTTAAACTTTATCATTAAGAAGAAAGATTATCAATCATACTAAAAAAAATTCTACTCCCAAACAATATTGTGTCCCATAGAGTATTGTTTCTGCCCTAACAGCGAAAACACAGGCTAAAAGATAAAGCAATATGTTTCATTTAGCCTCACGGTGTATCTTATGTAGTGTTACAAATGGATATTTTTATATTAGTATTGTTTGCCCCATATGTAAAATAATTCCTTAGAAAGGATATTTTAGAGCACTGTGTCTTAATCTTTAATATTCCTGCAAATAACCTGAGAATCTTGTGAAAACATACTCTTCCACAGTACTGCGGGGGTGTGGGCTGCAATCCTGGGTTAGTAACAAGTACTCAGGTAAGGCTAACACTGCTGATTTATCGACTAGGTTGTATAAGTAATAGCACTTCAGTTATGTAGAAATGCTTCCAGGGTTGTACATAGAATTTGGATATTAGATTATAAAACATATTTTTAAAAAATTCTTATTGGATTTATTGCAATGACATTGTTAATAAAGTTATGTAGGTTTCAGGTATATGATTCTATAACACATCATCTGTATATAGTATTGTATGTTCACCAGCCTAAGTCAAATCTCCTTCTATCACCATTTATTCCCCTTTTACCCTCTTCTACCTGCCCCACCCTCTTTCCCTCTGGTATCCCCATACTGTGGTCTGAATTTTTGTTTTTCCTTAATCCCTTCACCTGTTGCACCCAGCCTTCGAGCCCCTTCCCCTCTGACACCTGTCAGTCTGTTCTCTGTTTCTATTTGGTTAGTTTATTTTGTTCATTAGATTCCACATCTTCTTTGTCATATGGAGAGATCTGCTTATGTTAATGTCATACGCAAGTATCATAGGAAGAGCAGTGTTCTGCATACATTAATGTGCATATGAATTATCTGTGGACCTGGCTGAAGTCGGATTCTGACTCTGATTCTGCAGTCCCGATTGGTGCCTGAGGTTTGACATTTCTAGCAAATTCCCAGGGTTGCTGCTGCTGCTGCTGTTCTACAGGCCACACTTTAAATAACAAGCTCAGAGGCTAAAAGACATTTACGTTCACTGACAGTGACAGCTCATAAAAGTCAAGGGTGGGGAGGGGGAGAGACTGGAAGACAAAATATTAGTCAAGGCACAAAATATTACCATCTAGAAAACAATAGAGGTTTCAATAGACAGTATTTTGTCCTGGGAAAACAGCCCCACACTTTTAACGTTTCTACCACTTATTGACTATTTCTATTTTAAAGTGACTAGAATAATGGCCCTTCAATTAGAGAGCTGTTTCAGGAATAACAACTGCTTTATGAGAACAGTGGTTTCATTAAACAAATGACTGTTAGCGTGAAGGCACCATTACGGTAAATTGCATTTGTAATTATGACACTAAATATACTCAGGTTGTATACAAATGTTAGAAATTTGACCCTGGTCGTTTACCTCTCCCTCAGCTCTCTCCCTATCACATAACTCTGTGGAGTTTGTGTCAGGGTATCCGAGCTTTCCTATGTAGCTGTTTTCCTACATCTCATACAGTTACTCAAACTGGTGCATGGTCTGTCTAGAACAGGGGTCAGGAACCTTTTTGGCTGAGAAAGCCATGAGCGCCACATATTTTAAAATGTAATTTCGTGAGAGCCATACAATGACCTGTATACCTTACGCATTAGCCAATAAAAATTTGGTGTTGTCCTGGAGGACAGCTGTGATTGGCTCCAGCCACCTGCAACCATGAACATGAACGGTAGGAAGTGAATGGATTGTAATACATAAGAATATTTTATATTTTTAACATTATTATTTTTTATTAAAGATTTGTCTGCTAGCCAGATGCAGCCATCAAAAGAGCCACATCTGGCTTGTGAGCCATAGGTTCCCGACCCCTGGTCTAGAAACTTGTGTCATCAGCTTAGAAAGTAGTTAATTGGAACTTTTTTCTCAATATCTGCTTCCTACCATCTGGGTCAGTTCAACGTTTAGTGCCTCAATCAGAAATAATTTGCAGAAATAATGGCTTTGAGGGAAGCACAATATAAAGTTTATATAAGAAATGCACACATTAAAACACACACACACACACACACACACACACACACACACACAATGGCCCTAGCCAGGTAGCTCAGTTGGTTAGAGCATCGTCTTGGTACACCCAGGTTGCAGGTTCTATCCCTGGTCAGGGCACACACAAGAATCAACCAGTGAACACATCATAAATAAGTGAAACAACAAATCCAATGTTTCTCTCTCTCTATCTCCCTTTCTTCTCTAAAAAGCCCCCACAAATGTACACATTCAATATGGTTGCATAATAAACACCCCAAAGTGCAATGACTTAAACCAAAAACCACTTATTATCACTTCTGTTGCATCAGCTGGGGGTGCTTATCTAGACTCAGCCAGGCTGGTGGACTAGGTGAGCTGACTGCTCCGTATGGATCTCATGTGCTTCCTCTGAGACATGCTGTCCTCCAATCGATGGTCCACACCAGGGGTCCCCAAACTTTTTACACAGAGGACCAGTTCACTGTCCCTCAGACCGTTGGAGGGCCGGACTATAAAATAAACTATGAACAAATCCCTATGCACACTGCATATAGCTTATTTTAAAGTAAAAAAACAAAACGAGAACAAATACAATATTTAAAATAAAGAACAAGTAAATTTAAATCAACAAACTGACCAGTATTTCAATGGGAACTATGGGCCTGCTTTTGGCTAAGGAGATGGTCAATGTGCTCCTCTCACTGACCACAAATGGAAGAGGTGTCCCTTCCCGAAGTGCAGCGGGGGTGGATAAATGGCCTCAGGGGGCTGCATGCGGCCTGTGGGCCGTAGTTTGGGGATCCCTGGTCCACACCTATGAGAGTACATTCTACCATGGAAACACGTGTTAAGCCTTGGCTGCATCAATAACATTGTTAATGTTAACCTAGTCAAAGCTCATCACACACTTGAACCTGATGTCCAATCACTCTGCTCACGATGAAGCCACGGCAAGTCACTTGAGCAAGCCTAATTTAAATGGAGCACAGAGAGGCTGTCTTCCCAGGAAAGTGAAGGGGAAAGAGTGATCCTTCCAGGCTAACCATCTAACCTACCTACCACAGGCAGTTTTTATTCTATATGTATAAGTACAAATAATATCTAAAGTCTGTGAGTCAGTTATTTTCCTAACATACAAAATTGCTGTAGCTGTATTTAGCCGACGTAGAAACCAGAACACTGGGATTGCTTTGGATCTTTAAAATCTCAGGTTAAAAAAACAACAACAGCAAAAAAACAAAACTCAGGTTTTTATAGAAAGTGAGAAATTATGGCCCTGATATTTATGTGTGTGTCATTATTTAAGTTCACTTCTATATGCCACCAGTCCCATATAAGGATTTTAAATTCCAAAAATATCTGGTGACTAAAGTCTTAGGCAAGATAGATGCAATAGTTGAGTCACGATCAAGGTGTCTGGTCATTCATTCAACCAAAACCTATTCATCAAAGATTTTCCATGTGCTCTTCACTATGGCTCTGGAGAACAATACAGTACAGTTCCAGACTTGACAGTTTTTATATTGTTTGCAGACAAATGAGTAGGACATTCAGTGCAAGGTGGCAGTTCCAATATACTATATGTATGCCACTTCTCAGAGGGAGCAAGGTTAGCCACCAGACAGAAGAGGGGGGGCTAGGTCTGAATCTCCAAGATGAGAAAAAGTCAGGAGCTCACAGGAGTCTGGCACTGTCTAGAGCAGGGGTCCCCAAACTTTTTACACAGGGGGCCAGTTTACTGTCCCTCAGACCGTTGGAGGGCCGGACTATAAAAAAAACTATGAACAAATCCCTATGCACACTGCACATATCTTATTTTAAAGTAAAAAAACCAAATGGGAACAAATACAATATTTAAAATAACAAGTAAATTTAAATCAACAAACTGACCAATATTTTAATGGGAACTATGCTCCTCTCACTGACCACCAATGAAAGAGGTGCCCCTTCCGGAAGTGCGACGGGGGCCGGATAAATGGCCTCAGGGGGCCGCATGTGGCCCGCGGGCCGTAGTTTGGGGACCCCTGGTCTAGAGAGATATAACATCATGCTCCATTGAGGGAACTGCAAGTGATGGTGTAGGGTTATTGTTTGTATCTGATACCGTCTTCAGATGCTAGACTCTGTAGGGGCCTTTGTAGTGAACCTAGAGCCCCGTCAGAATACAGGAACAAGGTAGGGTTCACCAGAACACAGAAAGATATGACACAGAGGTAGATGCTTTGGGAGGCATGATTGTGCTTGAAACTGGAACCAATGCCAGGTTGATGACACAACAGGGTCATCAGTCAGAGCATGACAACCAGTGAAAGTTTGCCTTTCTATCAATACAAGTGGTATTAGTCTGAATTGTCTAATTGAGAGTAAAGGAAATGAAGAAAGAGGATCCAGTGGTTTCTGTGCAGCAGAAACAGCTCCAACAGCTCCAGCTGTTCATTCCTCTTCTTCCTGGACACACAATGGTCTGCATCTCCCAGCCTGCCTTGTAATTAAGGGGGTGTATGACTGAGCTCTGGCCAATGGAATGTGAGTGAAAGTGTGGTCCCCCAAACTTTAGTCTCAGCCTATCTGCTCAGCAAATGCAGAAGATTCAAGACCTTGAGAGGAACAGAGAGTCCAGATGGAAGGAGCCCACATTCCTGGGGGACTGTGTAAAGAAGAGATCCACACTTTTATCAACCCATTGGGACTGTAATATGAGCTTAGAAATGAGCATTTGTGCCACTTGGATTTGGGAGTTGTTTCTTAGCATTATTAGACTACACTGAATAATAAAATCAGAAATACTGCATTTGATTATTATCTCATCTCTCCCTGCTCCGGGAATACTGTATGTTTATGGATAAAGAATTTGTCACAGATCACAAAGGGTCCTCTCAGAGGTGAGAAGCAGGATAGGACTGAACAAATAAACTCAAATGGGGAGAAATGGAAATTGGAGACCGCATATCAGGAGACGGCTTCTCTACTCTTCGCTAAGGGACCAGTTAATGTCCTCGCAGTTTAAGTTCAGAACCTTGTCAGTTTCATAGGGTGATTTTTATTAATTCATTGATTTATTCATACATTTATTCATCCCTAGATATTTGCTGAGCATTTAATCCAGCCAGACAATATAGCTGGAGCTGAAGCTGCAAAGTGAGCAAAAACAAATGCAATCCTTGTCTTCTCCGTAGCTTGTAGTTAACAGAGTAAGAAACAGGTTACAGCTGTGCTCAGTACTACAAAGGAGACACGGACAACATGTGAGTGCATTTCATTTGAAGGAGGGAGAAACCTACAGGGGGAAAAGGTAAGGAACATTTCTGTGGTGAAGGAGCTTTGAGTTGAGATCTGAAAGAAGAGTAAAATCAAACTAGATGAACCAGAAAGGGAAATGGGGAGTATGAGGTACAAAATATAAAACAAAACAAAACAAACAAGCAAAAATATACATTAATATCATCAATAACAACAAAGCCCTCTTTATCCTTTGGTACTCCAGTGATGATTAAAATTTTAGGTTAAGAGAGCTGCTCTTAAGGCTCTGAATATTTTTGTGTAATTTCTTCCATTTTGTATAATTGCCTAGTTTTACCAGAGCAAATAAAGGGAGACAATACCCTAGGGGCCAGTATAGATCTCTGCTACCCCAGAAACCTACTGAAATGATATACAAATATTATTATGTCTCCTTGCTTTATTCCATTAAAAGGCCCATATAAAAATTATTTTTTATATCTGTCCTCTCATTTGCTCAATAATGTTAAGGCCCTATTAAGACAGCATTCATTAAATCACCAAGAACATTTAGCTCTCAAATTTCTCGTTGGATATGTCCTAATCCATAAGGTGAAAAGGATGTGATCTTTGGTCAGAGGAACCCCTTTATACCTCTGTTTCATAAGACACCTTGACTCAGTTATTTAATATCTAGTTTCCTTTTTAAATCTTAAGTGCTTTTGCAGTTCATGCCTTAGTCAAGAGGGAATTCAGGTTTTCTCAAACCCGGAAGGCACAGTGAAAAGCTGCTTAGAAAATCACACATTGGCAACAGAGTGGTAAGTCCAGTCCCTGTAGTTGTTATTAGCACTTTGCCTGAAGAAAAACTGTTCCTGGATCTTCTCAACATTGTAACTTACAGAGGCAATGCTGTTGAAAAGCTCTTGAGATCAGGACTTAGTGAAGGTTGGAGTTTACTTTCAAATCTCATTTTAGGAATTTCAGGCTATCCCATTGGTTAATATAAAATTAGCATCCAGTTTGTAAAGATAGCAGATTGTTACTGAAATTATCACCACAATCAATAACTAAAGTTTGTAGCTGATGATGGGGCAAAGATTGGAGTTTGGGTAAATCATATGAACATGTAATATTTTTATCTAATTGCTTGTCAGTGTTTCATAGTCAATATTTTTTCTGTGTTAACCTCTTCTCTAAAGTTGGAACCATTGGAACCAAAATCCAAGTAACAACCCATGCATTATTTTTGCTAATAATACTTTATTAAGGTATAATTTACTTTCAGAAAAATGCACAAGTGTTCATTTTACAGCTCCAAGAACTTTGGCATATGTACAAACTTATTTAAAAATCACTGAGATCAAGATATGGAACATCACCCCATAAATTACATCTTGACCCATCTAGCTAATACCCTTACCTTCAAAGGCAACTACAATTCATTTTGCATAACCATAAATTACTTTTGTTTGCTTTAAAACATCATATCAATAGAATATACATAAGTTTTTTGGGTCTGGTTTCTTTTATTTAAAATCTGAAATTTGAGGATTTCTGAAAGTGTTAAGAATAGCCTAGAACTTCTGTAAACATTGGATGGATACAAAATTTTATCTGTTTAAACCTGTCAGATTTAAGCTAATACAGTTGACTCTTGAACAACATGGGGTTTAACAGTACCAATCTCCACTCCAGCACAATCAAAAATCTGCATATAATACCCTGGCAAGGTACTCAGTTGGTTAGAGCAGCATCCCAATATGCCTACAATTTTGGGTTTGATCCCTTTTCAGGGTGCATACAAGAATCAACTAATGAATGCATAAGTAAGTGGGACAACATATCTATGTCTCTCTCTCAAATCAAGCAATCAATAAAAAATTTTGAAAATACACAAATAACTTTTGACTCCCCCAAAACTTAATTACAGTTGTCCTTTGCTATCTGCAGGTGATAAAATGTGCAGATGCTCAAGTTCCTTACATAAAATGGCATACGACAGTGTATATAGCCAGCTCTCTGCATCTGCAGATTCCAAGCTACAAAATAAAAATACTGTATATTTGATCCTCAGTTGGTTAAATCTGCGGATGTGAAATCTAGGCGTACAGAGGACTGACTGTGTATTTATTGAAAAAATTCAAGTGTTAGTGGACCCATGCAGTTAACACCTATGTTATTCAAGGATCAAGTATACTTCTTAACATGAAAGTTATGTATGCTGATGAAGTGTTACTCCAGTCAGGGACTATGGTAACTTAGCTACACACTGTTGAAGAAAACTCTCCTGAAACAAATTAAAAGTAGAGATAAAACTGTAGGCAATTGAAGATATGTCTAACCTTCTTATAGATATGCTCATCCTAAGTACTTTCTAAATGCAAAAAAATAAAAAGGCTATAAATTATTCTTACCCATTTATTACTATGTAATAACCAATATATATATAATATTTATGTAATATATAATAGCCAAGCAAAATTCAGGATCTCAAAACATAACTTTTTTTCTTCTTAATACAGGACTTCTCCATTGTAACAAAAATGGTTGGTACCCAATCTAAAGCACTTGGCTTCCAGTAGGTGCTAGTGCTAAAGCTCAAACTTGCAAATGCCTTGAATAGATTGTCCTTGAGCAATTGGATTCACTTTCTGCAGGCTAGGTGGGGAGTCCCCTACTCTCCCCACACCTCTTAAATCTTATCAGCAAAGAATATCTGATCCTGTGGTATAAAAACCCAGGCCCTCGCATCAGAGCTGGGCAGTTTCTAAGATGCAGTTCATCCTCCAGGGTTTTCTAGTTTTCCTTACTCTCCTACAGACTCTGCCTGCTAGCCCCGCCCTTACAGTAAGTCACTCTATAAGCATCCCTATCTCAGGCTTCTGGGGAACGGAACCTAAGACACCAGGTCCTCTGTGCTGTGTTCCTCATGCTGTCCTGCTGCCATACCAACAGTCGTCTTCTCCCAGATTCCTACCGAGGACAAAGCCACTCGGCACGGACCCATCAAATCTAAAGCTTTTCTTACTCCCCTCTCCCATTTTCCACACTTCCTCCTCTCCTGGATACACATACTCATAGCAGAATGCAACGACTATTTCTCAGGACCGGGAGAAGGCAACGTGAAGAAAATGATTTGCTATAGTGAAACTGACATTTGCTGTGCATGAAAGGAGACCCTGCCCTTTCACATGCAAGTAATTTAAAAATAAGGAATTAAATATTCTTTACTGTCATAAATATAAGGATAAGAATAAGTTTAAAAGAAAGTGTTCTAAACCACAAAAAAAGGTTAAAAGAAATTGTGCCTGTACATTATTCTAAATGTAGGTGGATAATTAAGATAAGAATATTAATTGAAGGCTTGTACAGAGGTGGGCAAACATAGGTTTACAGTCGTGAGTACATGAAACAGTGTATTCTTTTATTATTACCTATTAATTATTGTATTATTTTCCAGAAACACAACTGTGAACCTACTTTTGCCCACCCCTGTATTTGTTTGACACAAATCTACTGAGGCAGGCAAGACGGGGGGATGCCCTGCTTCTCAATGAGAAAGTCTCACACTAACGCAGGGCCAAATCCAGCTGGCATTATAGCCAAAGTGGCTGAAAAGAAGGCCCAGGATGCTCCTGATTTTTGTGAGTATTTAGGGAAAAGATAAGTGTGTCCATGGAACAACAATTAGAGTCAAGAGGAAGCTCTGTACATGATCTTAATCCAACTAAAATATACGTATGGATACCGCCCCAAAGATCTCCCCTCCCCCCCCAAAAAAAAAAAGAAAGGAAAAGCTCATAGTCATCAATAAACAGACTGGAACAGTGTGAGAATTTCACTGAAAGTCTCAGGAAGGTGTGAGTGGCAGCAAAAGCTTGGTACAATGATAGTATCAGTGAACATCACTGGAGTTATTTTATTTTATTTTATTTTTTATTTTTTTGTATTTTTCTGAAGCTGGAAACGGGGAGAGACAGTCAGACAGACTCCCGCATGCGCCCGACCGGGATCCACCCGGCACGCCCACCAGGGGCAACGCTCTGCCCACCAGGAGGCGATGCTCTGCCCCTCCGGGGTGTCGCTCTGCCGAGACCAGAGCCACTCTAGCGCCTGAGGCAGAGGCCAAGGAGCCATCCCCAGCGCCTGGGCCATCTTTGCTCCAATGGAGCCTTGGCTGCGGGAGGGGAAGAGAGAGACAGAGAGGAAGGAGGGGGGGAGTGGAGAAGCAAATGGGCGCTTCTCCTATGTGCCCTGGCTGGGAATCGAACCGGGGTCCCCCGCACGCCAGGTCGACGCTCTACCGCTGAGCCAACCGGCCAGGGCGACTGGAGTTATTTAACCAGTTTTAGGTGCCCTGAAAGGGGCAAATAAAAATTATTCAGCATCTAGTGGATCAAGATGGCTTTCAGATTAAAGTGGACTGAGAGGGAAGGAGATGCTTGTACATCATGGGAGTTTCTAATGGGACCAGGGAACTGAGTGCCTGACAGAAGCCCAGGGAGACGCAGGGGAGGCGATGCTGAGGGGTCTGAAACTATGCTCGTGGTTCCTTCTGCCCAGAGGGCAGCATGCGGAACAAGGATTATACATAAATAAGGCAAGTAATAAGGCAGGGCAGTGTTAATGCTCAAGATTTTGCAATAGTTAATTTTTTAAGATGTTTATTTTATTAAATTTTTTAGAGGAGAGGAAGGGAGCAAGAGAGAGAAAGGAACATTGATCTGTTCCTGTATGTCCCCTGACTGCAGATCGAACCGGCAACCTCTTCTGTGCTTTGGGACGATGCTCTAACCAACCGAGCTAAAACGCCAACAAACAAGCAAACAAACAAACCAAAACCCTTCCAACATACATTTTAATGTTTGGTTAGAGTTGAAAAATAAACATGACAACAACAGCAACAAAACAAAAATATAAGAGCCAAAAAGGAAATCTCCATTTCAATGTCATTTAGTAAAATCTTTCACATCCCTGATGTGGAAAGATTATTGTATTCAAATGCTCTAGTCTCAAATATAATACTCTATAATCGAATATATATTAGAGAAGACATTTAAAGAAAAACAAATATTTAAATATGACTTGGTGACTGTGGCAATTTGGAAAATTCAATAAGTCATGAGAAAAAGTAATCTCTCTGGGGTTTTATGGAAGGGATAGGAATAGTGCTTTTTTGGTTTGTTTGTTTTTAAGTTTCCCCAAGCTACCTAAACCGAGTCAACTTTTTTTAACAACTGAATTTTGCTAATCAATTACAACACTTGACACTTTTTCCTTTCCGACATGCAAATCAGGATGAGAGTAACATGGTGTGTTTTGGTCTTTTCAAGGTCGTGTTTGGCCAAGAGTAGCAGCCAAGGTTTCTTTTTGCCTTTTCTTTTTTTAAAGCAGGCAGCAGTGATCTGATTAAATATTTATAAATCCGGTTGGGTAAAGTTAAATGGAGCAGAAGAGGAAATTAAGAAGTAAGACCTAGTGTCACATTGCAGGGTCTACTTAAATGCTACAAAACGTTGAACTCATAAAACTTTTGAGGGGCTCTATTCATAAGCCAAGGTTGGGTGCTTGGTATAAGGCAGGGGTCGGGAACCTTTTTGGCTGAGAGAGCCATAAACGCCAAATATTTTAAAATGTAATTCTGTGAGAGCCATACAACAACCTGTGTACGTTAGGCGTTATCCAATAAAATTTTATTATTGCAGAGGACAGCTGTGATTGGCTCCAGCCTCCCGCAACCATGAACATGAGCGGTAGGAAATGAATGGATTGTAATACATGAGAGTGTTTTATGTTTTTAACGTTATTATTATTTTTTTTATTAAAGATTTGTCTGTGAGCTCAGATGCAGCCATCAAAAGAGCCACATCTGGCTCGCGAGCCATAGGTTCCCGACCCCTGGTATAAGTGAACAGCTCTTTTTAAGATTTGTGAAATGTTCAGAAAGCCTCTAAAAGTACTATTCGAGTAATTCATTCCCTCCTCATTTTCTCCACAAATAGCTTTACTCTTCCCCGGTAGGGGTGGGTCGTAGAAGGAGGCGGTGTCTGGCATGTTTTACTGCCAGAGCTGTGAACTTCGTAGAACCGCCCTCCAGAGCACCATCACAGGTGCCTTTGGGCTTGCTGAGAGTATTTGGAGAGATATAAGCAAAGATCAAATGTTCAGCTACTTGTTTTCAGAAAAATAAGTAAATAAAAACTTCGAAAACAAAAACATAGTTAGCAATCTACACCCCTTAAGTTGCTTTAACAAAGCAACTGGATCCAGGGTCCAAAAGAAACCTGCTGACAAAAAAGGAAAAAAAAAATCACTTATGTAAAGGAAAAACAATAATTCAAAGATTGGGAGATGGAGAGGTGAACATAAATTTATTATAAAGTATCCTCTTAACCATATGTAGATAAGAAAAAAAGGAGCCCGCTACGGACCAATTATGGAGAAAGCTGAATCTTGGCAGAAATGCATGCTATTCAATTATAATCAGTATTATGTATTCGTAAGCATTTTCAAGGTTTTTTGTTTATTTTGGGTTGAAATGTCATACATATTTGCATGATAATTCTCTAGTTAATTTGATTATAATTTTGATAAGACCAAATTCAGTTAATCAATCTCAATTAGGCTGATTAATTTCACACTAAAAAAAACAACCACAGGACACAATTCATTCCCACTCTGATTGTGTGATGCCTTTGGGCACTGGGGGATGTTGAAAGCAGACCTCAGGGAAATCACTCTAGCAAGACTCTGGGAAAACTGACTCAATTTTCATATCTTACCAACATTCAGCTGTGTTGCTGTCATACAATAAAAAACCTCAAAAAAAATCATCTCTGTGTTAGCCATTAATGACATCTGAATTAATGAAGTAAAATTTATGAAAATCAATAAAAAATGAGGGTTGGAGGAGCACGTCAAATTTTCTTGCAGTTACTCTAAATCTTTATGACACTTGTTCAACTCCTCAAATGCTAATTGGGATGAGATAACAATTTTCATTATTTATTTTCTAAAGGATCAGTCTGTTTGCTGATGTTTTACATGTACTAGGAATGGTTACCCTTAAGGTAAATGGTAGCATAGTGGTTACTTTTGGAGGGGGGTAGCAATAAGGATGGGACAATGTGGGTGGCTCCTGGGACACAGTATATGTTCTGTATCATAATGTGGATGGAGGTTACTTGATATGTTACCTTTGTGAAACTTTATTGACTTGTGTATTTATGATTTATACACATATAATGTTACCTCTCTTATATTCCACAAGTTTTTAAAAAGACTTGATAAAATAATCCAGTTAGGTTCTTATATTCATTCAGTAAAATCAAGTGTCACAAAGACCTTGATTCTATTTTATTTAAATACTGGCCCCATCATTTTCTTTGATGACGTTTCTTGGATGCACCCATTTTAATCAAATGCATCCTAAAATCTTTCTTTGATTTATTTTTAAAGCTGGGACCTGGTTTCTGTAATGCGAAAACCAATTTGCAATATTCAATCCATTATAGAAATTAATATCTTTTTGCCAGTTAAGATGAGAAAATCACTGGGATGAAATGGTGCCTTGTGCCTCCAGCTGCCTTTGGATACATGCCGTGGCTCTGACTTCTCTTTCTATTATTCTTTCCTGGGCAGTGAACAGTCTTGTTGCCCTCCCAACATAGTGAAATACTCAGTGTAAGAGTTGTCTTTACTCACAGTGGACTTTTGAAACCCATGCTGGTTTGCTAGCATTGGCTACTTGGTTCACTATCTTCTATATAATTTTGTATACTGATGTCTTGGGGGTAATATTTGCTTTTTATTTATTTATTTTTATTTTATTTATTCATTTTAGAAAGGAGAGAGAGAGGGAGAGAGAGAGAGACAGAGAGAGACAGAGAGAGAGAGAGAAGAGAGAGACAGAGAGAGAGAAGGGGGAGGAGCAGGAAGCATGAACACCTTATGTGCCTTGACCAGGCAAGCCCAGGGTTTTGAATTGGCAACCTCAGCATTTCCAGGTCGACGCTTTATCCACTGCACCACCACAGGTCAGGCCTATATTTGCTTTTTAATAAAAAAAGAATGACCTTAATTAGTGGTACTAGGGCCAGCTATGGACTGCAGTGTTATTGTACACCTACTGTTTCTCTTTTCTACTAAAGCTGACAATGACTGAAGAACATGGCTGATTCAGAAAATCATGCCTGGGAACTGCATCTGTTATCAAGTTGGCTTTTTGGTTCTTCATCTCTGCCAACTTGCCTTGAATATTTATTAGAATGTAGAGAAAAACAGGACCAGTACAAATATCCTCTCATGCTTGTTTAGATACTTTTTCTGGTGACTGAGGATTTGTAATTCTAAAACACTAGTGTCTAGTAATAGTAAAGCATGGGCTGTGATGTCAAACAGACATACCCAGATATGCATTCATGCATTCTTGCTGAGTCACATATTAGCCTTGTATGATTAGGCAAGCTAATTTCAACTCTTAGTCTCTGGTTTATTATCCAGAAAATGGACACAATTATCTCTTTCTTACTGGGTTACTAAAAAATTAAATGAGATTATAGATGTAAATTCTTTAGGTAGTACCTGGTATGCATTCCTAAACTCAACAAATGGTAACTATTGTTTTTGTTTGTTTGTTTGTTTTTAGCAAGAGGGGTGGGGGCAGACAGACAGACAGACAGGAAGGGAGAGAGATGAGAAGCATCAACTCATAGTTACGGCTCCTTAGTTGTTCATTGATTTCTTTCTCATATGTGCTTTGACCAGGGGCTCTAGACAAGTCATTGACCCCTTGCTCAAGCCAGCGACCTTGGGCTTAAGCCAGTGACCATGGGGTCATATCTATGATCACATACTCAAGCTGGCAACCCTGCGCTCAAGCTGGTGAGCCCATGCAGCAGCCAGTGACCTTGGAGTTTTGAAACTGGGTCCCCAGTATCCCAACCTGATACTCTATTCACTGAACCACTGCCTGGTCAGGCTTGTGACCATCGTTTTTATTAAATGTTCCACCAATATGGAAAATTAAGATTGGACTTGAATTAAGGCTATGTTTTGTCTTTTAAACCTGGCATATGAGAATAAGTATGAACTGTGTGATTCAGTTTATATGATATGTAAATATATACAAGCACAAGCAGTTTGGGATCAATGTCAGAATAGTAGGCCCCTCTGTGAGGTGTGGTAAGGTCTGGGAGAGGCATGAGGGTTTATAAGGTGCTGAAAATGTCCTATTTCTTGATCTAGGTTATAGCTATTCAATTTTACAAATGTAAAAATTCACTGAGTTGCACACCCAATATCTATGTACACTAAAACTTCATAAAAATACATCAGGGGCTTTAAAATAAAATTATTTCAAATTTACTGAGAAAGTATAAACTACTACAGACTTTTGGAAAATTAAGAAGTCATGACAATACTCAGTGACGCCATCTGTATTATCTCAAGCCACTATTCCCACAGCAAAAATATTTCAGTCACAGATAAAAAAAATATGTGCATGGGGCCCTGGCCGGTTGGCTCAGTGGTAGAGCGTCAGCCTGGCATGCAGGTGTCCCAGGTTCGATTCCCAGCCAGGGCACATAGGAGAAGCGCCCATCTGCTTCTCCACCCCTCCCCCTCTCCTTCCTCTCTGTCTCTCTCTTCCCCTCCCGCAGCCAAGGCTCCACTGGAGCAAAGTTTGCCCAGGCGCTGAGGATGGCTCTGTGGCCTCTGCCTCAGGAGCTAGAATGGCTCTGATTGCGGCAGAGGGATGCCCCAGATGGGCAGAGCATCGCCCCCTGGTGGGCATGCCGGGTGGATCCCGGTCGGGTGCATGCGGGAGTCTGTCTGACTGCCTCCCCATTTCCAGCTTCGGAAAAATACAAAAAAAAAAAATATGTGCATGGTGTTCACTGCAGCATTTCCTATTTTAAAAGCAACATTAAAACAATAGAAAATGAATGTCCTATAATCTGCAAAAACTACATAATTAATGATGCATCAATTTCAGAATTATGTGGTCATCAAAAAATAACTATGCAAAATGGTGTAACCATTTTAGAGTTCTCCTTAGCAGTGTTTTATAAAGTTAAACGTATATTAGCTATAAGACCCAGCAATTCAACTTCTGGGTTTTTATCCAATAAAATGAAGACATATGGGTTCACCCAAAGACTTGTACATAAATGTTCATAGCAGACTTATGTATAATGGCTCCAAACTGGAAGCAATCCAAACATACATCAGTAAGTAGGAGAATAAAGAAATCTTGGTATGTTCATATAATGCAATACTAAGAGAATCTAAAAAAAAAGTGAATGAATGAAGCGTGACATAAAAGATTACATTCTGTGTGATTCCATTTATATGGGGTTCAAGAAAGAATAAAATTAGTCTATGGTGATACATATTGGAGGAGGGGTTGCCTCTAATAGAAAGGTGGGGAATTGTCTGGTGAAGGAAATTTATTTTGTATGCTAGCATCTGCAACAGCCATCATGTGACCTTAAAGTCTGCCCAGTAGAACTGTAAATATTCAGTCCTAAGTTTGTTGAGCTGGTCTACCAATGCCAGGACCTATATACTTCATATTACTTATATTAAAAAATATATAAAAGGGTAACATTCTATTTGTTTAACCATTGTAGCAAATAGCATCCTGTAAGAAAAGATTCAAAGAAATGCTCTTCTAATTTGTGTCAGTGTAGACAGGAGTTATTAATGAGGGCTGCAGGAATTCCAGATGCCTTCTGGCATTCTAGAATGGTAAGTTTGGAAGGGACGACAGCATCTTTGCAAAATGACATGAAAGCCCAGAGAGGTTATATGTCTTGCCCAAGGACACACGCAGCCAAGATTAGATCACAACTATCGAATTCTCAGTCTCCTTATTGAGAGAAAAGAGGTTGAAAGAGCTGTGACTATTCCCAGAGAAATTGAAAAGGTATTTCGTCCTGCACAATGCTGAAAGAGCACTTCTGAGATAAGAAAGCCGAAGGAGAAACTGCTTAAGAGAAATGCTTCGAAAGTGAAAATACAGCTCTACCCAGACTGATTTCTCACTGTGGGTGATCCGTGGTTCACTCTTCCAGTCTCTTCAGTATCGGATATTTATTATATCTCACGCTCACATATTTGATGTTTTCCCTGAATTCTTTTCTTGTTCATTCTCATTCTATTTCAAGAAGTGCTGGTGATAAATTTTGAATTGTGTTGTTTTCGAGAAATTGATTAAAAACCTGTAGGAATTTCATGACTATATTTAACCATGTATCCATGCATCCTTTTCCAAAAAATCAAAGTATGTGCAAAAATGCCCCTCTGTGTCCTTTATGGCAGTGGTCCCCAACCTTTTTTGGGCCACGGACTGGTTTAATGTCAGAAAATATTTTCACGGACTGGCCTTTAGGGTGGGACGGATAAATATATCACGTGACCGAGACAAGCATCAAGAGTGAGCCTTAGACGGATGTAACAGAGTGAATCTGGTCACTTTTTAAAAATAAAACATCGTTCAGACTTAAATATAAATAAAACGGAAATAATGTAAGTTATTTATGTTTTGGTCCGCAGCCCGGGGGTTGGGGACTACTGCTTTATGGCATTGTTAACAGTTTCATATACCTATGAGAAAAAGAAAATGTTCATTTTCTCCCGTGTTATTGTAAATGTATGTTATTCCTGCTCCTTCAAGAGTTTATGCTTGGCAGGGTTACCCGAGGACTTCCAAAATACGCCCAAGGCACATCTGCAGGGGTTTGAAATAGCCCTGCCACTTAGATATGTTTTAACAAATAAAGAAAAGTTCCATTTTTTTTTTAAAGAAACTGCCTTTCTGTGGCATTTCACCAGTCACTAGCAGATACTCGGTTCAACCTCTGGACAGAATCCTAGTGAATGGAAACTTGATGGTTAGGTTATTGATTGTTCTAATGCCATTGTGTTTACTTCATCAATCATTAATATAAACATTGTGTTGCAGTGACAAGATTCAAAACGAACAAATAAATGATGAATGACAAAACCATTTACTCTCATACCCTTCTCCAAATATCCAGTTCCCTTCCCTAGAAGTAATACTGTATTTTCATATAATTCAACAAAGAAAATGTATAAAATGCTAAATAGTGAAAATCCCCTCTTATCTGTCTCCCTTTCACCTTGTTTGCTTCTCCTCTAACAGTAATCTTAATTTTACATATACTTTTTTTTTTTTTTGCATTTTTCTGAAGTTGGAAACGGGGAGGCAATCAGACAGACTCCCACATGCACCCGACCGGGATCCACCCAGCATGCCCACCAGGGGGCGATGCTCTGCCCATCTGGGGCATCGCTCTGTTTGCAACCAGAGCCATTCTAGTGCCTGAGGCAGAGACCATGGAGCCATCCTCAGCACCCGGGCCAACTTTGCTCCAATGGAGCCTTGGCTGCAGGAGGGGAAGAGAGAGACAGAGAAGAAGGAGAGGGGGAGGGGTGGAGAAGCAGATGGGCGCTTCTCCTGTGTGCCCTGGCCGGGAATCGAACCCGGGACTCCTGCACACCAAGTTGATGTTCTACCACTGTGGTAACCAGCCAGGGTCGATTTTACATATACTTTTAAAATATATTTTGAACGTACATACATATTTAAATATATATTCTTCATCTTGTCTTTATTCAAGTGTTGATATACAATACACAGTTTTAACTTCTTTTTCACTTAACACTGTCTTTGAGGTCTTTATGTATATGATATTAACTAATAAAGATCTTCAGCAATTTTTTATATAGCTCCACTGAAATTAATTGCATGAATGAGTTATAATTTATTCTACTAATCCCTTAGAGATAGAATTTAGAATATTTCCAGTATTTATTATTATAAACAGTTCTGCAGTGACTATCCCTGGTTACATATTATTATGCATATGTGCGGTTATCTTTACAGTATTCATTCTTATAAGGGTATGTACTTTGGCAATTTTAGTAGACATTGTCAACTTGCTCTCTGTAGAACAAGTCTATGGTAACAATGGATGTCGACAAAGGTTGTGTCCTAAATAACACAAATATAAATATATATAAATGTATAGATTTCTTTTTTTTCTTATTCTTAGAGAAAGACAGGAAGGGAGAGAGATAAGAAGCATCAACTTGTAGTTGCAGCACTTTAGTTGTTCATCAATTGATTCCTCCTCATATGTGCCTTGATCAGGGGGCTCGCTGAGCCAGTGACCTCTTGCTCAAGCTAGCAACCTTGAGTTCAAGACAGTGACCATGGGGTCATGTCTATGATCCTATGCTCAAGCCTGATGAGCCGACGCTGAAGCAGTGACCTCGAGGTCATACCTGGGTCTTCAGCATCCCAGGTTGATGCTCTGTCAACTGTGCCACCACCTGGTAGGCTAGCATATTATTTATATATACGTTAATAGAACCATGCAGTATACATTTTTCTGGAATGTTCTTCTTCCTCAGAACATTATACTTTTGAGAGCATCCATGTTGATAACATAGACCAGCAGGCCTTTCACTTTCTTCATGTGATATGCCATTGTAGGATCACACTGTAATTCATTTATCCATTCTAGTGATAGATGTTGGTGTGCCAATCAATATTTTATGATTTCAAACCATGTTGCTATGAATATTCTTGTCAGTGTCTTTCAATGTATTTATTTTCAAAAGGTCTGTTAACTATTACAGTATAGATAGGAGTCAAATTTCTGCATTGTATGATTTGGGTATTTTCAACCTAACTACATAATTATTAACTTTCCAAACAGGTAGTCTAATTGATCTTACCATTAGGAGTGGGTAAGAGTTGTTGCTCTATATCCTTGCTAATACCTAGAGTCAAACTTTCTAACTGAGTGAGTAAAAAATCATATCTCACTGTGGTTAAATATGCATGTTCTGTATACTATTAAATTTGATCATCTTTTGACATGTTTATTCAAATTTCACTTTTGTGAGCTATCTCTTCAGTATTCTCTTCATTTTCTGTCTTTTTATTGTGTTGTCATTTTTTCTAATTGACTCATAAAATGTCCCTTTTTTATAGTTTTTCAAGATCTAAATTGAATTGCAGCACACTTTAATTTTAAACCTATCTTATTCTCTAATGTAAATATTTAGACTATTTAATTTCTTCTAAGGTATTATTTTAATGTCATCTTGCAAATTTTGCTGTACAGCATGTGTGCTATAATTCTTTTCATACTATAGTTTTTATTTCCATTACAATTTTGACCCATGAATTATTTAGAAGTGTGTTTTTCTATTTGTAAAAAAGATGGGATATTTTTTGCAATTTTTAATTACTTTTTAAAATTAAATTGCATTGAAGTCAAAGAATGTGATCAGCATGATACCAATATTTTAAAATTTAATAACATTTAGCCTTATTGCTTGGATGTGGTCAAGTTTTTTGTTTGTTTTAGTTGTTGTTGTTTTTATAGGGACAGAGAGAGAGAGTGAGAGAGAGGGATAGATAGAGACAGACAGGCAGGAACGGAGAGAGAAGAGAAGCATCAATCATCAGTTTTTTGTTGTGACTCCTTAGTTGTTCTTTGATTGCTTTCTCATATGTGCCTTCAGCAGACCCAGTAATCCCTTGCTCAAGCCAGCGACCTTGGGTCCAAGCTGGTGAACTTTACTCAAACCAGATGAGCCTGCGCTCAAGCTGGCGACCTCGAGGTCTCAAACCTGGTTCTTCCATATCTTCCATATCCCAGTCTGATGCTCTATCCATGGTGCCACTGCCTGGTCAGGTGGATGGGACTTTTTAATCAGATGGCAATCAGAAATGAAAATTCAAACTGGGCCCTGATGTAATGATATATGGAAGGGCTGAGTTGAAGCAAAGACTTCAGAAAAATAGATAGGGTCATGATCTTTTGCCTAAAGAAGAGTGTGCAAATAATGAATGAAGAGACAAGTTTTAGCGGAGGGAAATGCACATTGTTACCTGTTATTTAAGCCCATGTAGAAAAATAAAAGGGCCCTGTAATTCTTTGCTCTGTAAGAGGCATCGTATGGAGGTAAATATCACACTAAATTATACTTGCAGTACTTATGGCTCCAGAGAAACATGTGACTAAAGTTGATGCGTGTTTTACGATGTTTTGATTCAAGTTTAAACCAACTAGATTAAAGAAATTTACTTTTTGGATAAAAATGTCAGGACGTAATGGTTACAACTAGAATGTGATGTTAAATTTAATATGTAAATATAGTAATCACACCTAAAACACTTCCTGCTAGTAAATTAAGCCATAAGCCAGTATTCTATATTTGTACTTATAATCTACTTTGCATGATATATGGCGCTCATACAAATTAATGTTCACTTACAACATTTCAACAATATTTCTTCCACTTCGAGATCTCCCCTCCTTAAGCACTTAAATAATTAATTCTGACCACCCTGGGAGGTTCTGGGTAGAAGGGAAAGACAATAGAAAAAATTGGTCAATACGATCTTAAATAGTTCACCAAAATTATTCCAGATTAAAAAAATACGTATCTTGAAAATACTATGATAATATTATATCAAAACTAAAATTTTTACTAATTCAATATTTTAGGACCCAGAAACTTGCTAAAGCATAAATTATTTTGTTTTATAACTTCTAGATTCATTTCATTTGACTATGTATTAAAAAACTAGAAATGAAAAATAATATATATAACAATATAAAAATAATGGTGAGTTTAATGGTGAAATCTGATCTATTGGGCTCTACTTAATTTATAACCCAAAGCTCCAGTAATAAGTAAATTGAGATATAAAGAGGCCTATTACCTTCTTTGGGACATTAATATTTTGTTTCCTACCTTAGTCTCGAAAATGCCTTTTTTTTAGATCTAATATGTTTTTTGAACTTCCGTATTGCCTGCATAATAATACCAAACAACCATTTAACTGGGAAACTATTGAGTTCTCCTGAGCTATTGGTAATAATTCAACAACAAAGCTGTTTTGTCAGTTACTAAGTACACAGGCACAGTATAATCTTGCCTATTAAAAGCCAGGTCATGTACACATTTGGGTTGCTAGGCAGCTGGTAGAGAAGCAGTCTCTTCTAGACCTGTGGCACACGCCACCTCCATTTCACACCCGCCGCACCACACTTCCCAGGGACTTGCTACAGAGGTGTTCATGTTACTTTCTTTGTTTTTCGTTCCCCTGTCATAAGTGCTCTGTATGTGAGTCAGCTTTTATCAGGCTCATTCTTGGGAAGCCCATATGGTAGATCTTTATTAATTGATTCTGAAGATTCACATTAAACAGAAATAAAGCCATTTGTGAAATTTGATAGTGTAGATGAGAATAGATTAAGCTTAAAAGGCAATCCTGGTTATACTTCCATTTTCATGAAATTTGGTAAAAGCACTTCAGAGGAGGGAAAAAAATGAGACAGTGAGAGGGAGAGAAGAAAGAGAGAAAGAAAGGGATGATGGGAAGAAGGGAGGGAGGGAGAAAAAGAGGGAGGGAGGGAGGAAGGAAAAAAGGGAGGAAAGAAGGATAAGAGGAAAGGAGGGAAGGAGATGGATGAAATGAGGAAATACTCTTTTTTATCACCTTGAGAGATGCTTTACGTGAATGTGAACTGTTGTGGAATATTCCTTGTGTGACAGACCCTGAGGCTCTCTGGATACCCATTCTGTGTCGGTTCCTCCAGCAGGTACAAAGCGCCCTTGTAGTAGGTTACAGCTTTGACCATCACACCCCAAGCAGGAGTCAAGTGCACAAGGCAGTCCTGTAGGAGGGGCCGCAGACTCTTTAAAAGCAACACTTGGAGTTGCCCGCTGACAGCAATCTGTCCTACGCCTTAAAAAAGGTGGACCTGGAGTAAAAGGACAGTCTGTGTTTACAACTATCTAAGCAAGAGGGTCGGTGTCCAGAGCTTTCCTTCAAAGAGGGATGTTCGCAGCAGGCATCAGAGAGAGCAAAGAGCCATTTGTAAGATTTTGTTCCTGACACAAAACAACTGAGATCTTTGGTTATTTTGGGTGGAGATGCATTATGGGCATTTTCAGTGATAGCCAGGGTGGTGATTAATTAATTATCCTTCTTCACAGGTTGAGACAGAGGCTAGGAAGCCTGGTCTGACTTTTCTATTTGTGAAATAACCAGGGCAAGAAGCCTAGGTTTTTCCATTCCAGAAATCATGTTATGTTGAAACAGTTTTACGATTTGCTTTCTGAATTCAAATACAGACTTTTCCTTCTGAAGCGCTAAATTAAGCAGATGGTAAGAGAAATCACCAACTAGAATGGTATCTACAAGTCCTTTCTCTGGGTTGATAGAAGTACAGAAATTCTTTTCCAAAATATAATTTTTAGAAGTTTAAAGAAAAGAAAAAGTCAATCCAGAATTTCTTTGCTGACCATTCTATAGAAGGGTAGATTCTCAGACAATAATGGAGGTTTATTAGCAACATGCACAGCTTTCATATTAATATCCCAAGTATATTATATTATATATATATACTATTTTCTATAATTAAGTATAATATTTATTTATAATATATTAACTATATCTACATGTATAGTCAAATGTGTTGCCCTATATTTCAGACAACTGTGAGCCTTTTGAGGAAAGAATTTTGCTAGTATGCATCAAAAGACATGTCAATGTCATTCTCTTTAGCATAATAAGTCCATTCCTAAGAGTTTAACTTAGGAAAACATTAAACATTCACAAAAGTCATTCATGAAAATATGTTTCAGTTTTAACAGTGAAAAAGAAAATAATATAAGTTACCACAGTGAGGTATGATATTTATTAGGGCAGTGGTTCTCAGGGGGAGGGGGGATTGTGCCCCCAGGAGTGAGTCATTGGGTAAAAGCACAAACAATGCCCTACAACAAAGCATTACTTAAACCAGAATGTCAGTAACTCCAGATTCAAAAACTCTGCAGTCAGGCAATTAGAATACACTGACTCAAAAGAAAAATATCCAACCTTTCAAGCTCATTTTACAAAAGCGAGGCTTCTATATGGAAATTTATTTTGATGTAATATGAGAAAATAACAGGACATAAATGTATATATATACATTATGGTCAACAGTAATTTACCATGAAGCTAGTGAGTCTCAAGTTGCGGGGCCTGTCACTTGCTCAGGTCTTCAAAAGCTCTTAGAGTTTGTTGCAATGTGTTTCAAATGGTTATAGACTTTTGTAAAAAAAAAAAAAAATTAAGTAATGTTATTTTAATTTCTTCCTGAACTAAGAGTTTTCTTTTTTCCCCCCTTAAGTTATACGAGGTTCAGGCACCAATAAACTAGATCCACCTTTGGTTATAATTTTAATGAAATGAGACACAATTCATATGACCAAGGGGGGAAAAGAAACCTGGTGGGAAATTATCAAATAGCTCACTGCAATGAGGTCAGGTGGTGGAATATTGTTCTCGCCTCTTCTTTCCGAATGTTTTGCAAAGCTACTATGTTACTTTATAATGAAAGAAATTGTTTTCTTTCTTTTTTTTCTTTTCCAAGTGAGAGGAAGGGAGATAGAGACAGACTCCCACATGCACCTTGACCAGGATCCATCCAGCAACCCCCATCTAGGGCCAATGCTCTGCCCATCTGGGGCTGTGCTCACAACTGAGCTATTTTTAGCACCTGAGGCAGAGGCTACATGGAGCCATCCTTAGTGCATGAGGCTAATGCACTAGAACCAATCCAGCCATGGCTGCAGGAGGGAAAGAGAGAGAGAGAGAGAGAGAGAAAGAGAGAGAGAGAGATAAGGGAGGAAGGGTGGAGAAGCAGATGATCAGTTCTCCTGTGTGTTCTGTTGAGAATCAAACTCAGGACTTCCACACACCAGGCTGACACTCTACCATTGAGCCCACTGGCCAGAGCCAGAAATTATTTTTGAGGAAAAAAAGTTTATTGATTTACAAGAAGAAAAAATATGGAGAAAAGTCAGGTGTTTAAGCCCCTTATTAGATTTTTTTGTATGTGTGTGGTTGAAATCTTGATCCTATCCTGTTCTGTCTGGCTCTGTCATTCACCCTGATTTCACAGCTCTCTGTCACTTAGATTAGCATTCAACTATTTACTAAGAGGGCATGTGGTGTAGTTGTCTGCTGCTATATAGCAAAGCACACCACAACCTAATGGGCAGGTTGGGCTCCATGGGTGGTTTCTCATTAGGGGCGTTGCACAAAGTTGCAGTAAAGTGGTATTTGGGACTGAAGTCCTCTGAAGGCTCAACTGGTCTAGACATGCCAGATGATCCTCTCTCCCATGTCTGGTGTCTCTGTGCCCCACTGTGGGCTTTTGGCAGCAGCGTCGCCTGGCTTCCCTGTATGACAACTTAATCCTCTTAGAAGCAAGATGCAGAAAGCACCAGTCCTCTTAGTAACCCAGTCCAGAACTGGGAGAACATTACTTTCACCATGTCCTATGGTTACACAGTCACCAGCCAGCCCAGATGGTAAAGGGTAGAAGACTAGACCCCTTCCCTCCCTAAGGGAGTATCATGCACATACAGAGAAGGCACAGCTTGATGCTGGATCTTAGAGCACACCTTTATCTCCTTTCCTTCCTTCCTTCCTTCCTTCCTTCCTTCCTTCCTTCCTTCCTTCCTTCCTTCCTTCCTTCCTTCCTTCCCTGCCCTTCCTTCCCTTCCCTTCCCTTCCCTTCCCTTCCCTTCCCTTCCCTCCTTCCTCCCTTCCTTCCTTCCTCCCTTCCTCCCTCCCTCCCTCCCTCCCTCCCTCCCTCCCTCCCTCCCTCCCTCCCTCCCTTCCTTCCTTCCTCCCTTCCTTCCTTCCTTCCTCTCCTTTGTCTATTTGTCCTTCTTTCTTATCTATGTTTAAATGAGTGACATTTTAAAAACACCAGCACTGATGGAAAAAACAGAAGAACATAAAAAGCTTAGCCCACTGGGATTTGACCCTATGTCTTCCATACCTACAGCCCTCATGCAGTTAGAGGGTATGTTGATCTTATTTCCCACGGAACCTCCTGAGTTTTCCCAGTGGCTTGACAATAGAGATAATCAAATAATAATTGATATCAAAATAAGTGACTCAGTATGTTTTCCACATAGGACAAAATAGTCATTGAAGTTTATAAGAATGGTATCAATTTGTCAAGAAAATGTTCAGTGATGCTGTTTATACTCTGCTTAAGAAAGCAAGTTTGAAGCTCTTTTTTTCTTCATGTATGTGCAAGATTTGTTTATCCAAAAGTCCTCATTAGCTTTGATGACTGATGATTGAGCTAGTACTTGAAATTCTCTTGCTTTGTCATAAGCATCGCATCAAGAAAGCAGGATAGGACTTCCCATTTCTTTAGCTTTCTTAACCTGGTGAGGCTTCTATCAAAACATGGTTTCTCACTGGTAGCACACTGTGAGTCCCCAGAAGCGTACAGGTGGAGGAAGCCTAACCCCGTTGTAAATCACAACATGGAAAAGTCTTGCATAATTTAGAAGACAGGAAGAAAAAAATAAAAGCTTGCCAGCCACCGTTCAGAAGCACATTCTATCAGAAGGACTGCTCCTTGTCCCTGTCAGACTGAACGGGTCCTTTCATACAAACCTTCTTTCCAATTCATTAGGAGCATACTGACAACTCCCTCTCTCCCCTTTCAAATTACCCAACAGGTCTTAGTTTTTCCTTTGAAACTTTTCCAAACCACTGGAGCACACCTCATCATAGGCCCTCATTGATGAAATGTAGGATGGAGGCTGTGTCAGATATAACTAATGATTAGAATTATTCCCACCTTCTCTGCCCTGTTGACAGACAGTGAATAAAGGCGACATTGTTATACCTACAACTCATCTATTGAAGTTAGGACTTGTTTTTGACTTAAAGAAAATAGAACCTTTTACCAGGGCTCTTCTAGCCAATGATTTAGAGCCCTGATTTCCTATATTTATTTTTTTATAATTCTCCCACCGCTCATGTAATGAGGCATATTATTATTATTACAGCCATTTGGTTCTGCACAGTGCGTGCGTAGCATATACACAAACACATGGAAAGGAAAAGCGTACAAATCCCTCATCGCAGGTGAGAAGAAAAAGACACCCTAATTGTTCTCTACTGTGTCTTCTGGTTGACATAGCGAGGCTCTTCGTTAAGCATTTCTGGATTCAGCATAGACTGTGTGAGAGGCCACATACGTATAAATGAGGAATTAAGGTTTTGGAGCCAACCTTATCTGGGTTGGTATTTGGGCTCCATCATTTGGGTGAACCAGACTCCCCTCAGATACTGAGGAAGGCTTTGAATGTCATTCCAAGATGTTTAGGCAGAGGAGCACCTTTGAAGGTCAGGGAACAGAGGAGTACTGTACTCAGAGAAAAGCTTGCAAAAGGATGGTATCAGTGGCAATGGGCCCCTAAGCTCCATTGTCCTCTAGACCACTGGTCCCCAACCTTTTTGGGGCCACAGACCAGTTTAATGTCAGAAAATATTTTCACAGACCGGCCTTTAGGGCAGGACGGATAAATGTATCACGTGGACTGAGACAAGCATCAAGAATGAGTCTTAGATGGATGTAACAGAGGGAATCTGGTCATTTTTTAAAAGTAAGACATCGTGCCCTGGCTGGTTGGCTCAGTGGTAGAGCATCGGCCTGGCGTACAGGAGTCCCCAGTTAGATTCCCGGCCAGGGCACACAGGAGAAGCGCCCATCTGCTTCTCCACCCCTCCCCCTCTCCTTCCTCTCTGTCTCTCTCTTCCCCTCCTGCAGCCGAGGCTCCATTGGAGCAAAGATGGCCCGGGCGCTGGGGATGGCTCCTTGGCCTTTACCCCAGGCGCTAGAGTGGCTCTGGTCACAACAGAGCAACGCCCCCTGGTGGGCGTGCCGGGTGGATCCCAGTCCCCGTCGGGTGCATGTGGGAGTCTGTCTGACTGTCTCTCCCCGTTTCCAGCTTCAGAAAAATACAAAACAAATAATAATAAAATAAAATAAAATAAAAGTAAGATATCGTTCAGACTTAAATATAAATAAAACGGAAATAATGTAAGTTATTTATTCTTTCTCTGCGGACCAGTACCAAATAGCCCATGGACCGGTAGTGGTCTGTGGTCTGGGGGTTGGGAACCACTGCTCTAGACACACAGAAGTGCTCTATTTCACACACTGTTTCTCTGTCTTACAAACAATGCTGTAAATGGCTGATGATTGAGTGATGAACTGACAAGCCAAGGTAATGAAAGAAATATAATGGAATGAAGACATGGCGACTGACTGATGAGAGTTCAGGACAGGGTGTTAGGTTGTTTAATTTACTTTCTTTTAAGTAATTTATGTTTCTATTTTGAGTATTAACTGAATAAAATACCTAAATTGCTCCATGCCTCATGTAATGGCTCCTGCTTTTTCCAAGCACCGATTGACTGTCCTTGATACTGAAATTTGGCTTAGGAGACTCGGAGGACAGAAATTTCAGGCAATGATGGAAGGTAGAGGAATTTCTCCTCGCAGGCAAAGATAATATTCCTACATCGTTCTGATTTTAGTATATGTGCTGCTAAAGCAAGCACTCCTGGTTTAGTAATTAAGTATTGAATCAACCCTAACCTTCAAGTAGTGTCTCAAATCTGGAAGCCCTAAAGCAAGGGTCGGGAAACTTTTTGGCCAAGAGAGCCATGAAGACCACATATTTTAAAATGTAATTCCATGAGAGCCATACAATGACCCATGTACGTTCACATTATCCAATAAAAATTTGGTGTTGTCCCGGAGGACAGCTGTGATTGGCTCCAGCCACCCGCAACCATGAACATCAGCGGTAGGAAATGAATGGATTGTAATATATGAGAATGTTTTATATTTTTAACGTTATTATATTTTTTTTATTAAAGATTTGTCTGTGAGCCAGATGCAGACATCAAAAGAGCCACATCTGGCTCGTGAGCCATAGGTTCCCGACCCCTGCCATAAAGAGTTTTGAGATGGAACTTTCTTTTCAAACTTCCCTCTCTTTACATTTGCATGAAATTATGAGACAGCAGTACCATTAAGATCAGATAAAGAGGAATGAGGTGGCTTCTGTTAGCTGCAGCACACAGATGTGACTTCAGCTACCAGCTGCGAGTAATTTCCCTCCTAATCGGAGGTAGGATTTTGAATAGACTGAGAGCACTTTCTGTAGCAGGAGCCCTGGGCCCGGAATGTTCTGTCTACACAGGAACTCATTTATATAATTCATATACCGGCCTCAGAGGGACACATTTTCTCCTGTCTCTTCAGTGCTCTCTCTGGTCTCTCTGAATAGCCAGGTACACTGTTCCTGAAGTGAATGGTCACCAGGCTCCTGTGTTTCTACAATCTGTTCTCTCGTAGACTAGTGTTTGGCTATGCAAAATCTACTTGGGCTGCAGGTACCCCCATAGTCTTTGCCTACGTGGAAAGGGCAGAACTTCAGGAGCCCCAGCTGGGGTAGAATTTGTAATGGGCTGGGGAAATGGGCAGCCGCTTTTGGTCATTTTAAGAAATATATGTGGATTCCCGGCCAGGGCACACAGGAGAAGCGCCCATCTGCTTCTCCACCCCTCCCCCTCTCCTTCCTCTCTGTCTCTCTCTTCCCCTCCCGCAGCCAAGGCTCCACTGGAGCAAGGATAGCCCAGGTGCTGGGGATGGCTCCTTGGCCTCTGCCCCAGGCGCTAGAGTGGCCCTGGAGGGGCAGAGCGTCGCCCCCTGGTGGGCAGAGCGTCCCCCTGGTGGGCGTGCCGGGTGGATCCCGGTCGGGCGCATGCGGGAGTCTGTCTGACTGTCTCTCCCCGTTTCCAGCTTCAGAAAGATGCAAGAAAAAAAAAAAAAAAAAGGAATATATGTGTTCCTCCCAGATTCTCCACGTTAATGGCTTACTTTTGTCGCAATTCTCACTCAGTATAATTTGCTTAAGATTCCTCTTGGCTATGAATATGGGCTGGGTCTTCTCTTTCTTTTTTTTATTAGTATTATCTTTTTTTAATTTTTCCATCGATTTGAAAGCAAGAGAGAGGAAGAGAGAGACACAGAAGCATCCACTTGTTGCTTCTTGTCCCATGTAATGATGCCTCTCGTATGCGCCCCGACTGGGAGTGGAACCTGCTCTCTGCTTTTCATGCACCTCAGCAGACAGCCGTTCTGCAATCTCCTGCTGGAAGCTCTTGACTAGACATTGTTGAGAGCAGGCAGAAAGAACGGCCCTTAAGAAAAAAATAAATGAGCTTCAGTGATGTTAGCAAAATTGCCTTTGTTCTCGATTTAGTTGGAAAGTTATTTTTCAGATTCTAGGGATTGACTGTTTCTCACGCACTTCTTAGAATAATGCACTTTGAGCCAGGAAGGACCTGGGAGGTGATGTTTGGTGCCCTTTATGCAGGTCAGGAAATTGGGGCTCAAAGTGAATTAATTGACTTGCTCCACGGTCACGGCTGCAAAGTCAATCAGTGGAAACGGAAGCTCCTTAGCAAGTTATAATTCATTTTCTTATATTTAAAATTCATCTATTCATGTATTTGTTTGGCCACCAGTTACCAATAATTATTGGACAGAAATTATGTGGAAGGCACTATCAAGACACTGAGATACAGTGATCAACAAACCAGACCAAGTCTCTGCCCTTTTATCGGTGATAAATGCCCTTGCTTTGTTAGTCAAAAATGTTGTCAGCATTCTCTAGAGTTTGTTAGAAATGCAGAACCTCAGGCCCCACTTCGGATGTATGGAATCAGAATATTTTCTAAATGGCCTCCCCTGGGGTCTCTTGTGCCCATTCAAGCTGAGAAGGTGTAGAGAAAACAAAGAAGGGGCATGGGAAATATTCCAGGAGAGTGGCAGGAAGTGAAGTAGAAGGGGCATGTGAGGGTCCAGGACCCAGGTCTCTGGGGGCCATTTGAAGGCTGTGGTCTTTTGTTCTGATCGAGCAGGGAATCCTAGAGAGGGCTTTGAGCAGAGTGTGGTGTGATCTGACTTAAATAGAAATCATAGGGAGCACAGCTTTAAATGTTATGCAGATAGCAGACCAGTGGGGGCCCTGCAATGGGGGATGGGCTGTACTGGGGAACAAGGAGCTTCTGAGGGTGACAGAAATATTCTATATCCTGACTGCAGTGAGACTACACCAATGTATATCCATTTCTCCAAACTCATTTAATGGTGCGCTCAGCACGAGTGCATTCTATTATATGCAAATTATCTGAAAATGTTAACAAAAATAAAAACTGTTAGGTAGATCATAACCAGGATATAACTTAAATTATGTAAAAGAAAAAAAGCACGTGAGAGAGAAAAGCTGTTGCAAGGTGTAGCCATTGAAACCAAAGTTCTCTCCAAACTAGAGAAGAAACAGAGATGTCTGGCATGTACAAAACTGCGTACTTCCAAAGATCATTCCAGGCCCCCAGAATGCTGGGGAGTTGGCAGAATACAATAGTAAAGAATCCAAAGTAAGACTGAAAGGAAGAAACACACCATCAGCATGTAGAAGACAGATTCCAAGTCTCCTTCCACCTTTATGACTTTCTAGCTTTGTGACCTCGGGCAAGTCACTTCTTCATGAAGAAGCAATGTTCTCCCGTTTCCAGGAGTGATCCGAGTACCTGTTTCCACTCTGCTGTTTAAGCGCCATGTGTAACGTAGGAGTTGGGAAGCTGCTTTGTAAATGAGAAGGAATGGTATATGTGAGAGCAGTTGCTAAAATTTCCTTCTCCGAGTTGTATCCATATCAACGCGACCAAGAACCTGGAAGGGACTCCAGTTATCTGTCATTAATGACACTGACAGAGTTTTAAGGCATGGTCAACTTTTGAAGTTGTTCCATGTAAACTCCTCAATATTACATGAACTGTTCCCAAAACAGGTACAGCACACACACTTTAAATGTATCCATTAGGTAGCGACCTCTCAATAAAAGACAAAGTGGTAAAAGGCAAAAATGTGTTTCATAAAAAGAGGGTCCATGTAACAAAATAGAAAGTCACAAAATAGATTGGCTATAGACTTTTACATTCATGTTCCCATTAACACTTTCTTGAGCGTTTGGAACAGAGCAAGGTGTAAAAATTATACAATATAAACAAAACATAGTGTTCATTGTCAAGGAGATGACAGTCTGAAAGGATGGATAATATATGTCTAAAAGTTATTCGAATGCAAACCCATATGTGGAAAATATTGTAAGAAAAAACATATAGTGCAATGGAGTTGGGAAAGGGGATAAACAGTTTTCTCCTGGAAGTGAGACAGGTGGTGTTTGAAGGGAGCATTAAGGAATGAGTAGGAATCTGCTGAGAGCAAGAAAGACATCCCAGGTGGAAGACTAGACTGAGCCAAGTCATGGAACAGGAAAATCAAGGCATTTCTTGGAAGGATGTGCTGGCCAGTTTGGCTGGGAGGGAGTTTACACTTGGGGCACGAGTGTGGGAGTTCGGGCTGAGGAAGGTGAAGTGAGGACAAGACCATGGAAAGCTTTGTGTGCCAGCCTTTCCTGGATGGGAATGAAAACCCACTGGCGGTTCCTGAGCCGGGCTGTGGGATGACTCAACGTGTGTCAGTGGAAGGGGAACCTGGCAGTCTGTTGTATATGCACTCAGTGCTGGGGAGGCCCGTTAGGAAGCAAATGCAATGGTCAAGGGGGAGAAAAAAACAAGGATTTAAAGTGTGTAATAAGTGTAAGGATAGAGCAATAAGTCTAAATGCAAGTAACATTGGTATTAAAAAATTGGCTGGACTGTACAACCTGTGGGATTGGGGCAGTGGGAAAGAAGATGGTATCAAAGGAGGCCCACATTTCTGGACAAAATGAAAAACCTTGCAAGAGTGCATTGAGTGAAAGATAGTGGACTTACTTTTAGGACATACTGACTTAGTGGTGCTAGTGGGACAGCTAATATTATTAGACATTTCTTCTCTACTATACAGGTTTCATGTATTAACTTATTTAATTTTCAAAACGGTTTTGTGAGGAGAGGAAGATAATACCAGTTTTACAGACAGAGTGAAGCTTAAGGTTCTCTGAGTTGGCAAAAATCCTCATGCAAGAAAACTTCAAAATATTGTATTATTTGTATGTCACCATTGCGAAGAATCTTAAAAGAGAGCTGGACATGGAAATCATGCACTGTCTTTATCCAAAGTTATTGAGAAAACAAATTTCTTCCCCTTCCTGACTTACAGCAGAGCACTATAAAATCTATTCAACCTGTCTGCACAGTCTTATAAAATCTAGAAAGCCAGGAAGATCTCCTGGTCCAGTGATCATTCTAGTAGGTAGCCATTCTAGTGGCTAGTGTATACCAGTGATTCATTCCAATGAATGTTTCTGGAGTACTTTGTTAACATGAGATACATTCACAAATTATTTTCTAAGCTGTGTTTTGGGAATACATCATGATTCAGAATTTTCTTACACTGCCAGACTGCCACAGACTCTACATGGAAACCCTCATCATGTACTTAAGATGTGGGAGTAAAGTAATGTATCACAACCTGTGTTTCAGAGTTCAGTAACCTCCTAAACAGAACTTGCTGCAAAAATAAGTTTTATATATTCAGAATGTGGCTGGCAAACAGATCTGTGGCTGGAATTAGCAGTTGATAATATAATCGACAACATTACCATTGTTGTGTTCTGACTGTTTCTTATTCAAGTTGCGTGTTTGGAGGAAATGACTGGTATCACTCAGCTTCATGACAAAAATTACATTGCTGATTTACAAATCAGAGTCGTCTCTAGGCCATAAAGAAATGAGTTCTTTTGAATTCAGCTGTGCTGTTCTTGCGATTGTTTTCTGGCAACAGCTTTGCCTTATCTCCACTCTGCTGTTTCCAGATAGCGTGTTTTGCTGTGTGTATCAGAAGATTTATAATTGCGCCTCCTAGGCGAAAATCAAGGGCTGGCGTTAATTAACATTTTCTGGTGAAATGGCCAGCTGATAAAAACAAGTGCACACATTCTATTAGAATAGTGACTTCAGTTCTCTGAAAGATCAGAAACGGCAGGCTGCCTCCTCAGAACTTTCTCATTTCCCCAGACTGGTAAGAAAACCAGCTTGTTGTTTCTTCAGGCTACTGAGCATCTTGCTCATGCCTGTACTTATTCTCTCTGCTCACGTGGCTGGCTCTCCTGTTCACTGAGCCCTACGGCTGACGCCAGCATTGTTGTTGTTTTTTTTTTAAATAAACAATGATGGTACCTTGGAACATAGATATTATCAAAGGAAGGATCTAATTGTTCATCACAGATTTGCACCAGGCAATTATTCCTCATAAACCCCAAGGTTGAGATTCAGGAAATTTGTCTTGCATGGAGCCATGTGTCAAATGCATTATAAAAGCATTGCCTCTTTGATTTAAATGGTGTCACCTTTATCCATCCAGTTCTGCAAGCTGGGCACTTTGGAGTCATTATTTATACTTTTCTCTTCCAACTTGTTTTTAACGCCTTCTAGAGTCTAAAGTATCACTTCTGGAATCCATCCCTGAATGTCCTGGAGGCGTTCATTTTTCTCTTTTGCACCTTCCCCCATTGACATTGTGCAGTAGCCTTCTAATGGACTACACCGTTCACTGTGCTCCTCTCCAGCTTATTCTCCACACTACACTGAAAGTGATGCTTTCAGATTAACTAGCCCAACAGGTGAGCCCAATTTTTTTGTGTGTGTTTTTCCGAAGTGAGAAGTGGGGGTGGGGCTTCCACATGCTCCTGACCGGGATCCACCTGGCATGCCAGGCCCTCTGGGGCGTTGCTCTGTTGCAACTAGAGCCATTCCAGTGCCTGAGGCAGAGGCCATGGAGCTGTCCTCAGTGCCCGGGCCAACTTTGCTCCAATGGAGCCTTGGCTGGCAGAGGGGAAGAGAGAGACAGAGAGAAAAAAGAGGGGAAAGGGTGGAGAAGCAAATGGTCGCTTCCTCTGTGTGCCCTGGCCGGGAATCGAACCTGGGACTTTCACACACTGGGCTGATGCTGTACCACTGAGCCAACTGGCCAAGGCTGCGCCCCAGTTTTAAAATCCCTCAATAGCTTTCATTCATCTGAGTCTCCAGACCAAAACCCTCATCATGATCTTGAAGGCGCTGCATGGTCTGGCTCCACGTGTTTCTCCAGAACATTTGTTATCATTCTCCTCCTGTCTGGGAGAAAGAAACCAATCCTTCTTTCCTTTTCTAGCTTAATCTTTTCAAACACCTTCAGATCTCGATGCAAGTGTCATCACTTTCTTAGAGAAGACTTTCTACCACAACCCTGCTTCCAGGATCAAGTTCTATCTGTCTATCTATCTATCTATCTATCTATCTATCTATCTATCTATCTATCATCTAGCTATCATCTGTCTATCACTTTATATGTACACATTTCCTCCTGCACAGTTATAATTACATGCATCCCATTTTCACCACTAGACTATAAATACCATGAGGATAGTGGTTACATCTGCACTTGCTTAGCTTTATATATCCAACACCTAATTCAATGTCTGGCACAGGTGGGTTCTTTGTATACATTATCAGGGTAAGTTGAAGTGTTTTGCCAAGCTCTGAATTTTTTTATTTTTTTACAGAGACAGACAGAGTCAGAGAGAGGAATAGAGAGGGACAGACAGACAGGAACGGAGATGAGAAGCATCAATCATTAGTTTTTCATTGCTCCACCTTAGTTGTTCATTGACTGCTTTCTCATATGTGCCTTGACCATGGGGCTACAGCAGACCAAGTAACCACTTTCTCGAGCCAACGACCTTGGGTCCAAGCTGGTGAGCTTTGCTCAAACCAGATAAGCCCGCACTCAAGCTGGCAACCTCAGGGTCTCGAACCTGGGTCCTCCAATTGCCAGTTCAATGCTCTATCCACTGCGCCACCGCCCAGTCAGGTGCCAAGCTCTGAATTTTAATCAAGGAGTAACCACTGGAAAAATATTAGACTCAAAGGAAAGCAGGTATTTTTACATTTCCCACCAAATGGTTTTCAGTGAAGCAAGAAGGAAAGGAAGACACGATTCCTGAGGACCAGAAGAAATTAAAAGGGGAATGAGGAGGGAAATGAAGCTCGTAAAACAGCTCTTCCCTTAGCCCCAGTTATCTTAGGTTGGAAACAGATAAAGTAGAACCAAACAAGAATGTCTAGGCCCAAGTTGGCAATGCTGGCTTTTAGCTAGTCTCAATTCTGTATCCAGTTCCTAATGAGGTAGCAGAGCACCAGTGCAGGCCCATTGGAAGGTGCAGATAGCCAGGGACTCTGCAATATTTTATTTTATTTTATTTTTTTATTTTTTTGTATTTTTCTGAAGCTGGAAACGTGGAGAGACAGTCAGACAGACTCCCGCATGCGCCCGACCGGGATCCACCCGGCACACCCACCAGAGGCGACGCTCTGCCCACCAGGGGGCGATGGTCTGCCCCTCCCAAGCGTCGCTCTGCCGTGACCAGAGCCACTCTAGCGCCTGGGGCAGAGGCCAAGGAGCCATCCCCAGCGCCCAGGCCATCTTTGCTCCAATGGAGCCTTGGCTGCGGGAGGGGAAGAGAGAGACAGAGAGGAAGGAGGGGGGGTGGAGAAGCAAATGGGCGCTTCTCCTATGTGCCCTGGCCGGGAATCGAACCCGGGTCCCCCGCACACCAGGCCAATGCTCTACCACTGAGCCAACCGGCCAGGGCCCAATATTTTATTTTGACTTCTCTCCAAACCTCCTTCATCTCCTGAACCATCAGAGTACTTTGAGTATATCCTTAAACTCGTGCTTTCCTTACAAGTTTTTTCCCTCTAGTTTCTTGTGCACCTTACGTGCACCTTCATCATGCATAATGAATTAAAAGATCTTCTCCCTGCAGTTAAGTAGTTGAAGAATCCCAGCTGATGGCTCATTCTCTCTATCTTCTTGTGTAACTCTATCAGTTAGTATCTCTAGCTTTCTGTCTCTGAATAATGATTTTTTTTTTTTTTTTTACCAGGAGCAGATTCAAAGATATCAGTTTGGTGGTTTAGATTCTATAACAGGAAATGACAAGTACGAAGGACAAAGAACTGACATTAACGTTTTGCAGGGAATGGGGTCTGGAGCTAATTTTCCCATGCTTAACAGGAATGATTGAGTGGAATTTCATAAAATATTAGTGACTGCATATCACCACAAATCACTCATAAATATCTTTCCAAATTGTGGGTTTTCAATTTAAGTATAACTGAAGAGAAATCATTTTTTTACCTTAAGATTGGCTATTACTAAAAACATGGGGAAAAAAATCTTTTTCCTGAAAGCAAGCTACTGTTAACTCTCTTTCTACTGAAAGATCAGAGCAGTGCAGAATGGTGTGAAGAGAGTAATATCTTCAGACATATTTTTAAATTTATAAGAAACAGTTTTTATGTTTATGGAAGTTTATTCTCCTTTTTGGCTTTACCTAAAATGTATACTGGACTTGGCTTTTTAATGGTCATCATTTCTTCTAAAGGCGTAACAGAGGTATTTGGTTTGGAAGGTGTGATGCTTTTTTTCCTGTGCACACCTGCTGTCTTCCAGCCCCTCTACCTGGATCCTTTGGCCTGAAGGCTTTCTGTGCTGTACTGACTAATTGGGTCCTAGGAAGTGAACACTTCCAGAACAGCCCTCAGACAATGATCCATAGTTATTGGATAAATACCAGTGACTCCTCCCTGAGCTGGCTACGTAACCATTCCCGGAAGTTCCCTGAGTGATGAAACGCCAGTTGCCCACAGTGGTAACTGCTCAGTAATAAATAGAGCCTTCTTGTTTCCTTCCATTCCTCTCTCTTCCTTTCTCACTGACCCATTCCCTTCCAAGTATTTTCTTTTTCTTTCTTTTTTTTGTGACAGAGACAGAAAGAGAGAGAGAGAGAGAGAGACAGAGGGACAGATAGGAACAGACAGACAGAAGGGAGAGAGATAAGAAGCATCAATTCTTCATTGCAGCACCTTAGTTGTTCATTGATTGCTTTCTCTCTCTCTTTTTTTTTTTTTTGTATTTTTCTGAAGCTGGAAACGGGGAGGCAGTCAGACAGACTCCCGCGCGCACCCGACCGGGATCCACCCGCCACGCCCACCAGGGGGCGATGCTCTGCACATCCGGGGCGTCGCTCTGTCGTGACCAGAGCCACTCTAGCGCCTGGGGCAGAGGCCAAGGAGCCATCCCCAGTGCCCGGGCCATCTTTTGCTCCAGTGGAGCCTCAGCTGCGGGAGGGGAAGAGAGAGACAGAGAGGAAGGAGGCGGGGGGGGGGTGGAGAAGCAGATGGGTACTTCTCCTGTGTGCCCTGGCCGGGAATCAAACCTGGGACTTCTGCACGCCAGGCCAACGCTCTACTACTGAGCCAACCGGCCAGGGCCTGATTGCTTTCTTATATGTGCCTTGATGGGGGGTGGGGACTACAGCATGGCAAGTGACCCCTTGCTCAAGCCAGCGACCTTTGGGCTCAAGCCAGTAATCATGGGATCATGTCTATTATCCCATGATCAAGCCAGTGACCCTGTGCTCAAGCTGGTGAACCTGTGCTCAAGCCCGATCAGTTCGTGCTTAGGCCGGCAACCTTGGAGTTTTAAACCTGGCTCTGCTGTGTCCCAGTCTGATGCTCTATCTGCTATGCCACTGCCTGGTCAGGTTACAAATATTTTCTGAGATCACCTCCCAAATAAACTCCTTATGCCGGAATTCTTATCACAGACTGTAGGTTGTTTTTTTTTTTTTCAATAAAAGAGACTATCTTAGATTTCTGTAAGAGTGTCTGCTTCCAAGGGAGAAGGTGGGAGGACCCAAATGGAGAGGTAGAAGCTTGGCATTCAGGAAGGGCTGTAGTTAAAATGAGGTTTGCTCCTTAAGCTGGGTTAGTATATGACTATTATGTCAAACCAACTGTGAAAATATTGAAATCCTTTTATGCCCATTAGTAAATAGCTGCATCCCAAACTCTCTGAAGGGAATGTCCACTGCCCTGGTCACCAGTTCCATCCCATCATTCAGCAACAAAGAGTGAGTACTTATCATAACAGGAGGCTTTCAAGACTCTCGTCTGGTGTATGGGCACCTGTGGGTGGAGCGCAGAACGCATTCCTAGCAGCTGTGGCTGATGCAATGCTGTGAGAATACTCCAGCTCCCAGAAGCCTCCTGGGCATACCCAGGAAGGGAGCTCGCCCACTATAAGGAAGTGACTTAGCGACAACCATGCAGCTCCCTGATCTTTTCAGCCATTGGCTATGAAGGACATGCTGTAACATCCTATTGGCTGAACCCATGTATATAAGCTAGTTTACTTCCTGAATAAAGTGGATCTGCGTCACTGAACCTGGTCCCTGGAGTCAGGTCTTTGCGTCTTCGTTATCCTCACCCCCGGCAGGACTTGTCCACAGGCACCAACTTTCCTGAATGATTAGTGTGCTTGCCATGTGAGCAATGTTTCTAGTATTATTTGTGGTTAACCTGGCATCCTTCATACCCAGATTAAAAGCAGAGCGCTCTCTCTGATCATTGCATAGAGAACACCTTGAGGTCCTGTCCCCCTAGCTCAGTTTTGTGCTTTCTCTGTGAAGACCTCCTTCAGCTCTTGGAGTCCAGCTGATATAGGCTGGATTTTTAGGAGTGTGGATAGATGGAAGAGGTAGGAGAAGAAAGAATAAAGAGATCAATACCTGATGAATGTCTGGGAAGTTTTGTCAATGTTTTAATTTGAGGGGGCCCTACAAAGAGAGCACTTTCTGTATGGTAGCCCCACTACATTTATGAACAATGGAATGCTGACTAGAGTGCAAAGAGCTGACCTTTCCTGTCATACTTACATGCCTGCCTCTGCTTTATGTCTTGATTCAGAAAATTCACAGGAAAGAAATATAAGACCCAATCTCTCTCTCTCTCTCACACACACACACACATGCACACCCACACACGTGCGCATGCATGCACACACAATTTTATAGTGGATATTTGCTATTTGGCCAGATTTGTGTGGTGGGTTAAATTCCAGGCCCGAAGCCCGATGCCAGAGCCACTACCCACACTGCCATCCCCAGGCATCAGACATTTAACTTCTGTCCTGCGCTCCCAGCTCACCATCCAGGTTGTAAATTTTATAGCTGGAAAAGTATTTTTATGCTGATTTCATGATGGTTACATGTCAATCACCTCAAGGAGATATTAAGAATTTGGGATAAACTTAGGTTGGTGAGCAAAGTGGCAAAGTGTGTCCAAATGACAGCTATTCCTGAGCCATAGCCTTCGTAGACGTGATGAGCCCTGAAAACAGCCTGATCAGCATCCATAATTGTATTCTGAGGAGCGGGGCTGAAGCTGCGGAAGCTGTTGTTTCAACATGCCCACGAGTAAGCCACAGAGAAATCAGTTATCAGAATGAGGGTGATTTCAGAGGCCGAGTGAATCTTACAGTTTCTTGTGACACAGTAATCACAAAATTCAAAAGGCACACTCTTACAGGTGTGAAAACAGCAATTTAAGGGTTGCTTTTGGTTTCTGCCATTGCAAGGCAGGGTTTAGATATAGTTTCTCACTATTTAGAGTTGCCATTGAAGTTTTAATGGAATGCCAACAATTTCAGTTTACAAGTGTTCGTAAATGATGTCAACAGAGATCTAAGTTAAGATGGAATCATTTCTTGAAATAAAACAGTTTTGTGCCCAGAAACCTTGTTTTAAGACCTACAAACATCTCAGCCCTTGGAAGTTCTTTATTTTTAGGAGACAGATTCTTATATATGTAACATAAAACTTTTATCTTATGTCCCTGTTTCTGTGAAGATTCTTGCTTTAATCTATTATTTTTATCCGTCACTGCTAATAGCATTTTGGCAGTGGAAATATTTTAAACATCAGAAAAAAATGGAGAAAAATTTAAGCAAATAAGCCCAGAAAAACAAAATAGGAAGCTTAATAAAATAATTTATTGACTCCCCAAAAGTTATTCTGCAATTGTATACTTATTAAATGGCTAATTTTTTTTAAGAAATGAATAAGACCAAGTGTTTAAAAGAATGTAGAATAACTGAACTCTCACTCAGTGTGATGTGAAATGGTCACACTGCTTTGCACAACTTTTGGGCAGTTTCCAATAATGTTCAATATACACCCACCTATCCTCTGACCTAGAAATTGTATGCATAGGTATTTACCCAGAAGAGGTAGAACTATTCATAAAAAAAAAAACCTATAAAAGAATATAACACCTTTATTTGTATTAGTCTCAAACTGGGAACAACCCAAATGTCCATCAACTGGTGAATGAATAAACAGATGGTGATATATCATATAATGGGATACTTCTCAGCTAAGAAGAGGAATGAAATACTGATACATTTCCACAAAGTGGAGAATCATGTTTTTCAAAGAAGGCCAAAAAAGTTGATAGACCACAATTCCGTTAATATTAAGTTCAAGGACAAGCAAAGTACTCTGTAGTGATCAAAGCCAAACTGGTTGACTCTGGAGTGCAGGGGGATTGAGTAGAAAAGAGCATGAGGAGAACTTTCCGGAGAGATGAAATGTTTTATATCTTGATCTGGGTTATGATTTTTATGGTCCTATACAATTGCCAAATTAAGATTCACATTACCTGTGTAAAAAATATACCTCAGGAAGGTGCTGGTAACATTAACAAGAGCTCAGCTTCTGAATTCTTGTTTGACAGTATTGATATTATCTGTTGTTTTTTCTGTATTAGCACAGAGAGAAATTCAAACTCAGCATCTGCTGGATCTCATTCATGTGAGTCATGGAGACATGATCTATCGTATTTAAGGAAACTTCAGAAAATTGAAACTTCCCCTTTATCTGAGAAGCTTTAAAAAATAAAAGTTAACCAGTTCTGTGGCCAAGTTCCTTGTGATCGCTTCTTAGTTTTGCTGGGGACTCATATTGGCCATCTTCTCATGTGGCACTGACAAAAAAAATTTCCCATGGAATTTTTTTTTTATTTATTTTTATTATTCCCCATGGTTTATATATTTTTTAGAGTAGCTGGACAAGTATTTTCTAAACACCTGGATATTTCATACTTTAGAAAGGTTTTCACTGTGTGAAATGTACCACAATTCCCTTTACTTGTGTCTTTCTCTACCTTTTTGCATAATATCAACCAGTAGGTAGAAGTCTTTGGGATTTGAGTAACACAAAATAATTCAACTTGGAGAGAAAAGATAAATGTGGCCACAGGATCAGGTTAAAGAAAGTTAAGAGATACCTGAGTGGTTGGACCATTAGCTTTGGAAGAATTTTCAACTCGATCATTTACCTGAATGTTTTCATTACTAGATAAATCTTTGATCATGCAAAGATGGACCTCACAGCATATCAACAGACATTCTGGCCAATTAATAAATTTCTCTTCACTTGAAGGTCATTCCTATGCCTCACTGTCTCTTTCATATAATTTTAATCAGGTCTAGAAATGATTTTAAAAATTCTTTCTGAAAATATATTCTTATTTTGATGAAATAGAGAAAATTGGCTTCATCTTTATTGATAAGAATTGTCTAAATCATCAGTGACTGATTATTTGGGGCAGGCATGGAAATTATAGTCTATTCTCCTCTAACTCGAGCAATTTTCTGATGCCTTTGATGAAGCCCTGACAGTCAAATAGCTCCTGTAACATTTATGATAAGAGCACATGTCGTATTCTACCCTGATGTACATATATCTTATTATTAAAACAGAATGTTTACACTTGTTCTTTATTTGTCACAATTGAAAAAAAGGTTTAATTAGAACGAGAGAAAGCTTACAGAAACTATGAATACATGACCTTTCCAGAAAAGATTTAAGATCACCCAGGAGGGAGCAAGTTTGCCCTCAAAGGTGCTTAATTCATAAAAACTGCCTCTAGAATCTCAAGCCAAAGTCCTATGTAGAGTGAGGGACAGCAATCCTGATTGTAGTGAGTGGTCTCAGTCTGTGAGATGATGTTTTTTTCATATTTCTGGGTTATATGAATGTGGTATGGGGAAGAGGGAGGGAATATGGGTCTTGAATGTATCAGAACTGCCTCTTTCACGTCAAAGCTCACACCATTGGCTTGATATTGTGATCCTTTGCCTACCCTGCTTTCGAATCCCATTCAGCCCTAATAAGCATATAAAGTTAAGAGAGTGAGGTTTGTTGGTAAATTTGTGAAGCAAAATTTACTAGGCAAAGACTTTAACATCAGCTCTTAAGTATGTTAAAAAAAAATAAAGCAAAAATGCAGGAACAGGGAACTCAAAAGAATCCATTTCTCCACAGAAACAATGATGAAACAAACAAAAACTGTCAGCTCTAGTCAACTTAATTAAAATTCTGGAAAAAAACAGCAAATGCTGAATTGAGAAAAAGGTGACTTAAACACTATAAGGGAGCTTTATGGCATTTAACAGCCCTGTCACCATCAGTGTGGAAGCAGTGATGAAGCTGTCAACCCATGTTCCCAATATAGGATAGATACCTTATTCTAGAAGAAACATAATTTTGTTATCATGAAATTGTGTTCATCTATTTTGACCTATCTGAGGTTTCCCTGAATGAATGACACAAGATGCTGCCTTTCTTTGGCCTAACTTTGAGTTCTTCAAAAGCAGAAAAGAAACTTTGCAGAGGGCATTCCTCAAAAATAACAAACTCTTGGCCCTGGCCGGTTGGCTCAGTGGTAGAGCATCGGCCAGGCATGCAGGATTCCCGGGTTTGATTCCCGGCCAGGGCACACAGGAGAAGCACACATCTGCTTCTCCACCCCTCCCCCTCTCCTTCCTCTCTGTCTCTCTCTTTCTCTCCCGCAGCCAAGGCTCCATTGGAGCAAAAGTTGGCCCCGGGCACTGAGGATGGCTCTATGGCCTCTGCCTCAGGCACTAGAATGGCTCTGGTTGCAGCAGAGCAACGCCCCAGATGGGCAGAGCATCACCCCCTGGTGGGCATGCCGGGTGGATCCCGGTCGGGCGCATGCGGGAGTCTGTCTGACTACCTCCCCGTTTCCAACTTCAGAAAAATACAAAAAAAACAAAACAAAACAAAACAAAAAACAAAACAAAACAACAAACTCTTGTGCAAGTATAAGAAGCAGTCAATAAGTGTACAACTAAATGGAACAACTGAGTGGAACAATGAGTTGATGCTTCTTTCTCTCTCTCCCTTTCCCCATTTTCCTCTCTCAAATCAATAGAAAAATAAAATAAAAATGAGAGAGAAGTTTAAAAAGAGAACCAATAAGGAAAATTCTGGGGCTGAAAGGTATATGAACTAAAATGAAAAAATTGTTAAGAGGGGTTCAACAGTAGTTTTGAACAGGAAAAAAAATAGAATCAAGTTGATGATCTATCAATGGAAATGATTAAGTCTGACTAAAAGAAAAAAGAAGAAGAAAAAAAAGAACAGAGCCTGAGAATTCCGTGAGACTCTATCATCAAGCATACCAATATAATAGGAGTCTCAAAAAGAGAATACAGAAAGGAGCAGAAAGAATATTTGAAGAAATAATGACTGAAAACTTTCTAAAAAAACTTGGTGAACCCCAAGTAGGGTACATTGAGACAACATCGTAATTAAACTGTTGAAAATATGGAGATTTTTGAAAGCAGCAAGAAAGAAGCAACTTATTACATTCAAGAGACCCTTAATAAGAATAACAGCTTATTTCTCATCAGAAACCATGGAGGCAAGGTGGTAAAATAACATGTCTAAAATTATTAAAGAATATACCATCAAGCTAGAATTCTTTTATAAGTGACAAAATTGTCCTTAACCAAAACTTAAGAAGAAATGAAGATATTTCCATATAAACAAAAGCTGATCAAATTCATTGCTAGTAGACCTGTTCTACAATAAATGATAAAAGAACCCTTTTGTGATGTAATTAATGGACACTAGACAGTGACTTGAAGCCAATTTTATTATAATTTTGATTTGCAATGCCTCTTTTTTTTCCTGTATGATTTATAAGATAAGCAGTAATTATAAATCTATGTTAATGGGCACTAAATGTATAAAAATGTAATCTGTGACAATAAATATGTAAAGAAAGAAGGAAGAAGAAGTCCAAAACAGTGTTTATAGAGTGCTGAAGTTAAGTAGGTATGAATTCAAACCAGGTTATTGTAAATTTAAGATGTTAATTGCAAGTTCCAGGTTTCCACTAAAAAAATAACTAAAATATATATAGAAAAAGAAGTGAGAAGGGAATAAAAAAATACACCTCAAAATCAAACACAAAAGAAGCAAGTAATGGAGGAATTGAGAAACAAAAGATGTACGATACATAGAACACATTTTGTTCATTATTTTCTATACATGATTATTTTAATTAAACTCACCAGTTAAAAGATAGCGATTGGAACAATGGATTTTAAAAAGAAAAGAAAAAAAATGATCTGACTATACGCAGTCTACAGTAAAGTCACTTTAGATCCGAAGGTACAAATAGAAGGTGACAGGACAGAAAATGGTATTCTGTGCAAATTCTTATCAACATCAAGATCATATAAGAGTAATTGACTGCAGTTCTTTAAAGAAAATCAAGCCTACAGTGAATAGATTTTTTTTTCTATAAAATTAAGAACATTTACTACATCAACATACATAAACTGACAAGCCTAGCCATCCTTTATCACATTACTTGAAATTATAGAGCTATGTCAGTTTGATATCTGTGCAGCAATAGATTCTCCCTGGCTTGAGATGAAACAAGGTTTTGTTAAGCTTGTTTGCCTTTTAGTAGATCTTCCCCTGAAAGAGGAAAGATAGTGAGGAGGGAAGGGCTTTGCAAAGTTGACTCTTAAGCTGCTTAGCCACACTTCTTCAGGGCTACGTGCAGAAGGCCTGCCTGTGTGGGAAGCAGAAATTAAGACCCACTCTTACCCATATCCCACTCACATTTTGAGTCTCATTTTTTTTTACATCAGTGGTTCTCAGCTTTGGATGCATATTGCAATCACCTGGGGTGCCTTAAACATTCTAATGTCCAGGTCCCACTCAATGATCCTCATGTGCTTGGGCTGGGGTACAATCCAGACACTGAGAATTACAAAGCTGCCCAGTGACCTAAATGTGTGGCCAACTTTCAAAGCTATTGTATTCCAGGGAGCTATGCTTGACCTGTGGCCAGATAAAGCAAGGATGGACCAGGGGACTTTGGGACTAGGAAGGAGATTATCTCAATAAGAGCCCAAAACCAGGCTAAGTGTCCCTGGCTCATCAAACCACGTCTCCCTCTTGTGCATATTTAAGTAGTAACTTTGCCAAGGCAATCTCGTTTGCTCTGACCGCATGCTAATAGTGTTTGCAGGAAGCCAGCCTGCCTAACAGAACGGTGTGCAGTCTTTCTGCCAAACAGTTCACTGACTCCTCTGTGGACTGAAGATTGCTGTTTCAGAAAATAGATGGCATTTTTAATAAGCATAACCCCAATTTAAATATAACCAACTAAAATTCTAAGCAATTAGGCAACGTGGCTTCACATGGGGATAATCTTAGCATTAATAGTACCTGAAATGAAGTAACTTCTATAATATTTCTAATATCAGATTCCTACCTTTCGTCATTTTTTGGGCCATACACTATTTTTACTAAAACAAATTCTAAACCAGGAAAAGTACATAATTGAGGTCAGGGTTTCTGAAATAAACAGTCTTTCATCTTTATGAGATACATGTTGCTGACTAATCTGTGGCCCATTAATAGCATTACCGCTACCACTTGCATGAAACTGCACCTTCTTAGTGGCTTTATGATGTATAAACTGAAGAAACCTATGAGACTTGCAGCCAAAAAAGCAAAAGCAATAGGAGTAGACATATTATGTTAAATCACAGGGTAGGAAAGAAGGTAACCAACTTATAAATAATTCTCAGTTGGAATAGTCCTTGTGTGAATTGGCAAAGAAGACTTGCATTCATTCATGCAACACATTAAAAAGTTTGCTTAATTAGAAAACAATTTTAGTTTTAAGAAAATAGTATGGGGAAGTAGTAAGTAGCATAGCTCTATAAAGACAAACAAATTAAATAAAAAGGTCTCATTTGAAAAATAATTGAGTTTCTGTCTATAAAGAAACTCTGGCTTTATGTAGGGTGGGAAGTATGAAGACACATCATTTTCTGCGTTTCACTTTTCAATCTCCTGTCGGTTCATTCCATTGTCCAAACTCAGAGGGAAGCCAGAGGGTGAAGGCTGACCGAGGTCTGTCCCCTGGGGCAGAGAAGTCTGTCCCTAAAGCACAGAATGGGGTGGGTGGGGAAGGTTGGAAATTGGACGAGAATGGACAAATGGAAAACATACAGTGTATTTGCTCAACCATAGTCTTTCCTTCTTTTCCTTCAGTCACGTACCTTATTTTTATTCCTGCTGGCAATGTACTGAGCGAAAAGACTGGGTTTGGCCATGTGACTAATTTCTGACCAATGTGATATAAGAAAAAATTGTAAGACAGAACTTGAAGGAAGGTCTTTTCAAGAGAGTATAGATAGTGGGACTTACCTTTTATCCTCTCTCCTTTCCTCCTGCCTGATGCCTGCGGTGCAGACAGGGGTGAAGGCTGAATCTCCAACTGCCAGTTGGGACCATGCAGCAATGTTGCGGTTGGGAGTTGTTGGGAAGCATGATAGAGCAGAAATGTACAAGGGGCTTGAGTCCCCAGGGACTGAAGCCACCATACCAGCCCTGAAGCCCTATTCTTGATTTGTTCTACAAGAAAGAAAATGAATCCTTACGTATTTTTTAAAACCCCCAAAACAACAAACAAAATTCAGCTGTTCAAAAGTGTTTTATTATTTATTTGCTATTATGTAATTGAAATATAATGTAGGTGTTTTTAAATTATTTATTTTTTTTAATTAGTTTTAGGCCACAAACCTGTTTGTAATTTTATATATTATAGGTCACTGTTTGCATATGAGCTATAGTCATTTGAGGTGAAACTTGTGCCTTGTTCATAGATAAAAACATCATTAAACACAAAAGAATGCCTGCTTAATGTATCAACAGAATGAATAAATGAAGCACCCCAATTTATCTTGGTTTTTCAGTATGTGAGCCAGGTGCACATTTAATCTAAATGTTACTTGTTTTCAATAAACATAACAAGTACCCCAGCACCTTCAAAGTTGAACAGGGTTGGGTAATGATGTGTGACTTCTCTTGGAAACGTAAAAGGCATTTCTTAGAAATCACATGAATATGAATGAGGTGATGATTGTCATTTAAATATCACCAAATGTTACATTTCTGTTGGACACCTTTTAAGCAGTTATATTTTTCATGGAATATATTTTAGCTTTGTTTTGCTTGGTTGGTAATTATTGCACTGAATTTAATAAATAGACAGTACTGTAATGAATTTTCTTGGAATAGTCCTGATGATGTAACTTAAATTTAGTGCACAACTGGCTATAAAGCATGATAACCTATCATAGTACATAAGAGTGATAAAGCCAGTTTTAGACTTTCCAGACCTTACTTACCTAGTTTGAGTGATAGAATATAAATCACTTCTGAGTTTTAAAAATGACCCATTCAGGAAACATAGCAACTGTCTAGAAAATTCCTTTGATCCTACCAAGATAAGAACATGTTGATACAATAATATTACTAGCGTTATTTCTACTTGGGGAGGGGGTGCTGGGATTGGTATGTAATAGACAAGTAATATAGATTTCTAGGGGGAGAGAACAGAACACAAAACTTGTAGTTCTGGCCCAGCACCAGTTCGCTGGATAACTTCATTCAATGACATTTAGCTTTTCTCAGTAAGGGTACTGCTGGCATTTTGGGCTATTAGGTAATATTGACCTGGGCATTGGTTTCATAAACATCAGAGAGGATTAGCACTTTCAGCCAGTTAAAGTGCCAGTACCTTTCAGGGTAGCCTCCTGATTTGTGCGTTCTTAACCTTGAGCTCCACGGAGAATGGGTCAAGTCCGGGAACAGGTGCTGGGAGTGTGGGAAGGCATTCCAGTTAGAGTGAAGGAGGGGGCCTGTGAAAGTGGGGACTCTCACAGAGGTCTGTGCTGATTTAATTTCATCTCCCCACCTCTCCCGTAACCTTCCACTCAATTACATTAACAGCTTTTAGCCTAAATTAACCAGACACCTAGATCTCCACTTCATTTTGCCCTTGGATGTAGACTGACTTCTGAGGACATGATGTTTACAGATCTAATATTCTACAGTAATGTTAAAATCTTGGTGGAAGATCTCTCTCTGAACTGTGATGGGAAAATCTTCCTTCCAAACATGACGTCCCGATGCTCATAAAACTGTAAAATTACTGGCGCACATCAGAAACTGTTTTATGTTACTTTTATTTCAAATAGGTTCAAACAGGTTAATTGTTATGAGTAGGTAGTATATGTTCCTACTCCGCTTAAAAGCCACTAATGTTGAAGTGCCCATTTGAAGTTGTTAAAAATTTTTTTAAGACATTATTTAGAAGTTGTGACTCAGCAGCCAAAGGTGTGGCTTTGAAGTAAATTTATACTTTGAAGGGAATTTATGGTCAGTTGAGTTTTAGATAGCATACCAAAACTGGAAATGTGAAGTTAGGAGTTCTAAAATGTAATGTTTATAAAAAAGATGCGTGTCATACTGTGAAATTGTGGTAGCAACAGGCCTTCTTAAAGAAGAATTCCTTCTTATATGATCAGTCTTCAATCAAAATGGGAGGTCATACATAGTGGGAAAACAGGCTGTTTGAGCAATCTGTGAAACACCATCTAAAGTCAAGTGAACCTTACACATCGCAAACCAGTCTGTGCTGGATAAAGTGTACTGTGGCTGTTGGAAGACTTTAAAATACGAAAAGCCCCCATTCCTCTTGCTATTTTACCTCTGAGAATTTTCTAGCCAAAGTTCTGTTTGAACTGAGGTCAAAAATCAGTTACTGAGTGGGCTTTTCTTAAGGGATAAATTTAATGAAAGGCCTAGTTATTGCAACATATGCTGCCTTCATTTCAAAAGATTTCCTTAAAGTGTGATGATTAAAGCCCAGGTTGAAATAAATTTGTATTTCTCAAAAGCTCAAACAAGTGCCCGCAGGGGGAAAAAAAAAAACAAACAACAAAAAACCTCTAGCCGCAATATAACAAATAAATGCTTCTTTTAGCTTAAAAGTCATAACAAATCACTGGTTATTTTTGATCATTTTTCTTGAAAGTAATTTAAGAATTTTAAAAGGCCAGTATACATTGGACAAAATGCTTTTGTTTATTTCCAAAAGAAAGTGAAATGCTTTATTTTGATTGTTTTATTTTTACATAGAGTAGGAAAGATTTCAAATGTTCAACAATTATTTTTCCAAAGCCTAAGTCGTTACACTAAGTCTCATATGACAGATGTCTGATGTTGGATTCCCTAGAAGCAGAGACTGAAAGAAGATTTTGGGTACAGAATTTATTTGGAAGGTGATGTCAACATGCACCAATATAGGAGTGAGGACTAGGAAAAGGAAGGTAGCCAATACTATGTGAGTCATCAAGCAAATTGCCACTGTGAACAACTGGAACTTGATCTCACTGGCAAGCTCTGGATGAGAATGTAAAACATAAACCTTGATGTTATCTCATCTGAGGGGCAAGGGAGCTGGGGCATTTATATATCAACTCCTATCAGTCTTTGATTGATGGATGCTTCTGGTTTTTGAGGGAGGACTTGGGCCCCATGTGTCCAGCAACAGAGCCCTCAGGCAGAGAACTTCAGTTGTTTTCTGTGAAAGTCACTGACTTACGTGCACAGGAATGGTGGCAACCCAGAAAGTAGAGCGAGGACACAGGCAGCATCTGCCACAATGAATTTGAAAAGCTGACTATAAATTCCAACTAGAAAGGGACAAATATTTCCCAAAAGAATAAATATGAATAGTAGAAATTTTCCAAATCCTCCACTCCAATAATAAAGAGATGCAAATTAAAACATAATATGAAGCCAATTATTGGTGTAGTTAGTTGAGATATATATATTCCAGAAGGTCATTATTTTGTAGCATCCTGGGCATTTCACATCCAGGAAGGAGGAATTGGGGGTCTGTGCCAGGTGCCTCTTGTGTTTCCTCTTCTCTTCTGGAGAGGGATGAAGGTCATCCTTAGCGAGGGGCATGTTGTTGTGGGAAGGTCGTCACGGCCGGAAAGTAATGGTTAAATTATTGTGTAAACTAAAATTGTGATAAAGTTTAATATAGTCAGGTTACTGGTGGTTTTAGAAATATTAAAATTCTTTAAGAAGCATTCTGGCATTTTGTTTTAGGAGGTAAAGCAATTTCTATACACTTTCACCCAATAATTAGACTTCTGGGAAAGTATGAAAGAAATTAATCGCCTAACCAGGCAGTGGCGCAGTGGATAGAGCGTCGGACTGGGATGCGGAAGGACCCAGGTTCGAGACCTTGAGGTCGCCAGCTTGAATGCAGGCTTGTCTGGTTTGAGCAAAGCTCATCAGCTTGGACCCAAGATCACTGGCTCGAGTAAGGGGTTACTTGGTCTGCGGTAGCCCCACAGTTAAGGCACATATGAGAAAGCAATCAATGAACAACTAAGGCATTGCAACAAAAATCTGATGATTGATGCTTCTCATTTCTCTCCATTCCTGTCTGTCTGTCCTATCTATCCCTCTCACTGACTCTCTGTCTCTGTAAAAAAACAAAAACAAAAAAACAAAAAAGAAAAGAAATTAATCAAAACATGAAAAGAGTGATAAAACCCTATCTGTCCAAAAAATGGGGAAGTGCTTAACTTATAGTATGTGTTTAATCCAGGGATATTTATATAACCAACAAGATTATAGTTTGAGGGTAAGTATTAGCATGAAAATAAGTAGAAAAAATAATACACAATGAAAGCATTTCAGTTACAACTCTTAATTTTTAACAGCAATAAAAATTACTGACAGGAAATACACCCAAAATGCTCACAGTGATTAGACTTTAGTACCTGTGCCAATTACAGTGTTTTACTTCTAAGTAACAGAAAACTCAGCCCACACTGGCTTGAGCAATGAAAGAATTTACGGCCCCATGTGACGGGAAAGCCCAGCAGGTGTGCTCCAGTTGCTCATCTGCTCCAGAAAGTGTCCAGTTGGCTTCCTTCACTTCACTCTGCCTTCTGTAATGTCTGCTTCATGTTCCAGCAGGCTCTCCTCTTGGCTGTCACTTTGAAGCCAGCAGAAACTGCAACTGCGGGCTGCCCTGATCAAACAGGATTAGAATAAGGGCTCCTTTTCTTGTACAGTTGAACGAAATCCCAGAGTTCTGGGTTATGTGCCCATCATTGAATCAAAAACATGGTCAGTGGAAAAAATTGGCTTATGGCAATGAGGGGACCACTCTACAGCTGTGGATGGGTTAATTCCACTCTAAACTTATGGCTGCTCCGCAGTGAGGGAGGCATAGCATGAATGCTGTAGAAGTAAAGCCAGTATCTACTGTGGTATATAAATATATGTATATATGTTTTCCTACATATGTGTACATATATGCACAGAACTATACATATAGGCACACCCATCTACAGAGGAAACACAATGGAAATACCAAGCTGATTTCATTTGTTCATTTGCTCATTCGGTTGACACTTATTTACTGAGTACCTACCTTTCTCCAGAAACTATTCTAGACACTACTGACGCAACATTAAATGAAATAGATGAGGTCCCCAATCTCAGGGACTGGACATCTCAGGGGAGACTGGCAAAAAACAAACAAGAAAATGTCTGTGAAGGAATTAAAGCAAGATACAAATTGGAATAGTAAGATTATTATTTTTTTCTTTGGAGTGGTTAGGAAAGGACTCTTTGAGGAGGAAACATGTAAGCTGATCTCTGTATGAAAAGAAGAGACTCCCCAGGGTCAAGGGCATGCCAAGAAGAAGGCCCAGTAGTACACAAGACCTGAAGGTCCAAGCAATCCCAGGATTCTGGGGAAACCACAAAAAGCTTTGTGAGGTAGAGACATGGAGTATGAAAAACAGAGTGGACTAAGAAAAGTTTGGAGCTGTACACAGATATCAGGTCATATTGATGTTTGGAAACTATGGTAGGAATCTGAGCTTCATGCAAAGAGCAAGGAGACACATTAGAGTAGATTTAGTGGAAAAGAGCAAATATCTATTCATGGCTTTGAAAGATCTCTTTATGGGCTCTATATAAAACAGGTTGTGTAGAGAGAACAGAGAATCCAGTTAAGAAAAAGCTATACTAGTTCAGGCAAGAGATGGCATTGAATTGAACGAAGAGGGTAATTGTAGATAGAGAAGAGTGGACAACCTGAGCATACACTTTGTGGGGAACAATAGAAAATAAAGGCTAACTCTAAGAGTCTTTCTTTACCTGAGTAACTGGTGGACTTATGGGCTGTGACTAAGATAAAGAAAGGCTGGGGAAGGAGATTTGTAAAGGAAGGGGTCATAAGAATACTTTATGAACATTTAAAGTTTGAGACGTGCATTAGCGATTCATGCTGTTTCATCTCATATTTGTAGTCGCAGTGCACCATTGAAAATCAGGGCGACTTGTTCCAAAAGCAGGGGGAAAAGCACCATTAAAAGTACTGAAATGTCAAACTTTTTTCTTTCTTTCACAGTCTCTCTCTTGATTTTTGGGATTTTTTTTTATTCACCTCTTAAGGTCATTTTAAATAAAGAAAAATTAAATTTTTACATTATTAGCATGGATTTTACCATTTATCTTCATAGTGTGCAATGCCCTTTTAAAAGCATATATAAGGGCATTTATATCATATGACAGAGTCATTAAAATTTGAATTTGGTTTTTTTTGTGTGTGTGACAGAGAGAGAGAGGGACAGATAGGGACAGACAGGAAGGAGAGATATGAGAAGCATCAATTCTTTATTGTGACACCTTAATTGTTCAATGATTGCTTTTTCATATGTGCTTTTACTGGAGGGCTACAGCAGACTGAATGACCCCTTGTTCAAGCCAGCAACCTTGGGCTCAAGCTGGTGAGCTTTGCTCAAACCAGATGAGCCCGCGCTCAAGCTGGTGACCTTGGGGTTTCAAGCCTGGGTTCTCCATGTCCCAGTCTGACACTCTATCCACTGCACCACTGCCTGGTCAAGCCAAAATTATGAATTTCTATTTAATAGTTCATGTATGCAAATGTATTTTGGTTGCCCTAACTTCTCCATTTGTTCTGTCATCATTTTCAGGGCAATGATACAAGTAGGATAGGGCTTCTTGGTTGCTCATGTTCTTAGAATGCTATTGCTTTCTTTCTAAAACAAGTTCTGATCCTAGTAGAAAGCATGTACCCTCCTGGCTGTCAGTGCCTCCAGATGACACACTTACTGCTCGGTCTGAGTCTCACAGAACTCGCATGCATTGTGGATCCACAGAAACTCAGTGCTTGGGGGCACTGCCAATGCTCAATATGATTGTGGCAATAGGGCATAGTGCACATACATATTACACATATTTCCCCTGCCCATATGAATTCTTCATTGACCCCTTAGACGTCAGGGACAAAATACATGTTTAGTGATAAAATAATAAGGAATGTCAGGATGGTGACTGTAGAACATTATACCAGGCATGAACCCTTCTGAACGCAGTTGCCCATGAGGCTGGTCCTACACGGGGAAATGCCTGAAAAGCCGGTAGATTTTTGAGTCTATACTGTTTTGAGGAAAAATCATGGTTGGAGATATAAATTTAGTAATCCCTAGGATTTATATGTTAAATATTTAAGGCAATAGGTTATCTGAGACCACCTGGGCAAAGTATGCAAATGGAGGACATGACTCAGGAAAGAATTCCAGGCACTTCAGTAACATAAAGAGGGGTGGACCAGCAAAGTATGTTGAGAAAGAATGTTCATTAAAGTAAGAGAGTGCATGGCCCTGGCCGGTTGGCTCAGTGGTGGAGCGTCGGCCTGGCATTGAAGTCCCAGGTTCGATTCCCGGCCAGGGCACACAGGAGAAGCGCCCATCTGCTTCTCCACCCTCCCCCTCCTTCCTCTCTGTCTCTCTCTTCCCCTCCCGCAGCCGAGGCTCCATTGGAGCAAAGATGGCCCGGGCACTGGGGATGGCTCCTTGGCCTCTGCCCCAGGTGCTAGAGTGGCTCTGGTCGCAACAGAGCGATGCCCCGGAGGGGCAGAGCATCGCCCCCTGGTGGGCGTGCCGGGTGGATCCCAGTCGGGCGCATGCGGGAGTCTGTCTGACTGTCTCTCCCTGTTTCCAGCTTCAGAAAAATAAAAAAATAAATTAAAAAGCAGAAAAAAAAAGTAAAAAAAAAAAAAAAAAAGTAAGAGAGTGCAAAAACCTCCAAGCCATCAGATGATAATGTTTTCAAGTTGAGGGACATGGTCACTTGTATTGAAAGCTGCTGAGGAGCTACTAAGCAAGATAAGTGGAGACCACAGTGGAGGTCATTGGCGATCTTCACGGAAGCAATCTCTTCGGTGTCCTGAGGACAGCTGTACAACTGAACAGTTAGGAGATGATGTATCATGAGAAAAGAGACAGCGATGTAGACAGCTTTTTCCTAGGACAAGGAGCAGAGAAACGGGACTGTGTTTGTGAAATGACAGGATATCAAGGGAGTCCTAGTAATGAGTGTGGCTGAAGTTCATTTTAATGCTGTATATTTTATTCTGTGAACCTACTGTAAGTTTGTAGATCCTTTCTAAATTATTAGATATTTGGATTATTTCTAAGTATGTTTTATATTTTAAAATGCAACTTTTTAAAATTTTCCTACACGTGCCTTTTTTCCAAAGTGGTTATATCAAGTTACACTACTGTCAACAGAAGAAAGAGTTCTCAATTATTCACATCCTAATTCATTTATGTGAGACTCTGAACAAGTAATCCTTCTGACCCCTGTCTAAAAAGCCCACGTACTAAATGGTTTCACTGTGAGTTTCACTCTGATCTCTGCTAATCAAGCTTTACTCTAAGTTCCCAAGGGCACAAAGAGCTTTCTAAATGTTTGTTTGTTGTTTCTCTCTGAGCAAGACTCTCAATTATCAATGGATGATTAGAGCAATAGTTTCCTTCATGTCTTTCAGGCCATGATCAAATGAAAACAGCAAAAGCCAAGAATGTCCTGCCTCTTTAAGCCTGTTATTTCAGGGTGATTGAGCATTTAGTTTGCAGGCTGTAGTCGATGCACAGCATTTCATGGGCAAAAGACGAATAAGATAAATGTAGATCTTTTTAGAATTTTCTGTAACAGTTTGCTTTTAATGTCTGATGCATCTTAGAAACATATCGATTAGATGTCAAAAGTGTCTAGCAATTAGTTTACACAGCAAAAGAGAAGGAATCAAGAGCTAGAATTAAGACTAGGGATTCATAACATTATTAAAGTCATTAGAGGAAACATTATGATTGTTAATCATTTTCGTTATAAAAACCCTTAATGGTGAGAGGTATCTGAGTTCAAGTTGCCCAGAAGCAAGGATTTGAATGAAAGTAGTTTACTTTGAAGGATGTCCCAGGAAATAGTGTTAGAGTATGGGTACATAAGACAGGGAAGGGATATAATCAGCAAAGGAAGTTTTATCAGGTCAGTTACCACCACCAGCAACCGGAGTCAGTTTCACTGGAAACTAGAGGGAGGGGGTCATATACAAGCCCAGAGTATTTCCACCTGAGACACAAGGGTGTTCCGATATGTATCCACCCATTTCTTCAGTCATTGGTTGACGGCTGTTTCCAGGGGACATTTATCTGTAGTACTTTAACCTGCTAGGCACTAAGCAGGTTCTGTCCACAGAAAAAAAACATCCCAGCCAAAGAGATACTGAGGCTGGAAGTTGGAAGTCAAGTCCTAGTGCAATGAACTGGTAAGGGAAACATGAGTGAGACATGAAGAGGGGCTTGGGTTGGGGAGACACAGTAGTAGTTAAACAAAGTTCCTCCACTACTAATTTCTGATACAACGCTTAATGGGAACCTCTCACAACCCCTTTGGAAAAGAGCTATTGACTTACCCACTGATTGACAAATGAAGTCATGGAGGCTCAGTGACATTTTAAGTGACTTGCTCAGATGCACAAATGCAATAGAAAAATCAACATCTTATATTCTTGTATATATATATATCTGTGTCTGATGAACATCAGTAAATTCTGTCTTCAAATATTTACACAAAGAAGAAGAAAAGTGCTGTCTTGGACATTCAAGTCAAGCATTTCAAAATGGAAACTGCTTAGCTTATATTTAGCCCCAACCAGACTCAGAGACAGACAAGGACAACAGACTAGATAATATCCAGGATCCCAACAAGAGTTTTCCTTTTGCCATGGAAGCTGACTATTGTGCCCACAGAATACGTCTATGGATAGAGTCCTTGTGCCTCCTGTGTTTTCTTTCATTACTTCAATGTCCATTTGGCAAAGGAAAGTGATGGGATATGGGTAGAACATTCTTTGTATCCTTTGAACTATATCAGGATTAAGCAGTGACTGCATGTTAGCATGACATCTAGAAATAAATTCTACTGTTCTGGAGTTTGGGTCATCCATTTGCTAGACAGATTTGATTCCCCATGGCTATTTCTCTGCTCCCCCAAGGTTGCTAACAAAGGGACTCATGCTTCCATGGAAAGGCTGGATCAAACTCCAAAGTGGAATCTGAACCTGTAATCATATTGATTTGTTTTCCCTGTGGCCCAACATCACCTATGATCTGAAATCCACCTCACCTCCAGAGAGTGTGGTCTGTGCTGCCTGTTTCTGTTCCTTTATTTCATAATAATGACAGTCTTAAAGACTTCTTTCAGTCATCATTGGGTGATGGGCATATAACACAATCAACAGTTCAAATGCTATGGAAATGTTTACCTGAAACCTATATACTGTTATTGATCAATGTGACTCCATTAAGTTTAATTTTCTAAATTTGGAAAGGAAGGGAGGAAGGAAGGAAGGAAGGAAGGAAGGAAGGAAGGAAGGAAGGAAGGAAGGAAGGAAAGAAGGAAGGAAGGAAGGAAGGAAGGAAGGAAGGAAGGAAGGAAGGAAGGAAGGAAGGAAAGAAGGAAAGAAGGAAGGAAGGAAAGAAGGAAGGAAGGAAGGAAGGAAGGAAGGAAGGAAGGAAGGAAAGAAAGAAGGAAGGAAGGAAAGAAAGAAGGAAGGAAGGAAAGAAAGAAGGAAGGAAGGAAGGAAGGAAAGAAGGAACTGATTAATTAAATTGAAGAAAAAACAAACCCTCCTTCCTCACAGAGGACATCCAGTATTAAAACATTTGCATATTAATTTAGTCAAAAATACTAAAGACTAATGTATATAATACAATAAAAATAGACTATTAAAATAATACATACTCTCATCAATTCAGGTGCAATATGCCTTTAAAATTGTTTAGAAATATAATTTCTTTAATTTTATACATTTCAGTTGGTCAAATTAACCCTTTGAGTAGTGAGTTTTTTTCATGCTTGCTGAGCCCTGGGAATGAGTTTTTTTAAAATAATGAAATTAGTTCTAGTTCCAGTTTTATTAACTTAAAATCATGTTTGTTTGATAACCAATTTATTGAAACAAGAAGAACATACATTTGCATTTTTTTAATGTTGCCTTACATATTTTAAAAATAAATTGAGGCCCTGGCTGGTTGGCTCAGTGGTGGAGTGGCGCCTAGTGTGTGGAAGTCCCGGGTTCTATTCCTGGCCAGGGCACACAGGAGAAGTGCCCATCTACTTCTCCACCCTTCCCTCTCTCCTTTCTCTCTACCTCTCTCTTCCCTCTTGCAGCCAAAGCTCTATTGGAGCAAAGTTGGCCCGGGCACTGAGGATGGCTCCATGACCTCTGCCTCAGGTGTTAGAATGGCTCTGGTTGCAGCAGAGCAGTTCCCCATATGGGCAGAGCATTGCCCACTAGTGGGCTTGCCGGGTGGATCCTGGTCGGTCACATGCAGAAGTCTGTCTCTCTGCCTCTTGCTTCTTGCTTCAGAAAAATACAAAATAATAACATAATAAAAATAGATAAATCAATCATACTCTGGATGGTCAGGAGGCACAAGGACATACATAAATGTTTGTATTACTCAAAGGGTTAATATTTGAAATTAATATTTGAATTAATATTTGAATATTACTTGGATTAACATTTGAAAATCATCTGATAGTTGGTGGGCATTTCTGCCTAATTTTCATTAAAGGCAGTAGGTTAGCATGTCCTTGTGAAGCACTTAACCTGATTTCATATCTTAATAAAAGAATGCCATCAAGGAGTTCAGAGAGTGTGCTGTGCTGTGCAAGGCATTCCTAAAAACCATCTTTGTTACTGATGAATTTCCTCCTGCCTGGGATGATCAAAGTGGAAAGCAATAAATAAAAGGCCATGGAGAATAAAAGAATTCCTTCTGACCAGACATGCCTAATTCTTTATATAGTTTAAGAATCTCTCTATGTCTTTTCTTTCAGTATTAGCAAAAGTTTTCATAGATGACACTTAACACTGACATTCCTCTAGATAATATTTCCAGATGATAATTTAAATTTATTATTTTCTAATTCTTAACGTAAGTACATATACATATATGTATATACACACACATACACATGTGTATGTATACTACTTAATGAAAGCTGATTTTAGAAACATTTTGGGAATATGTATCTATAAAGAATTCAAAAATGATTTATTACTCATCTCTTTTAGTAGTATTTTTAAGCATTCATTTGTTTTATATTATATGTACCTAAAATTATGTGGGAATGTGTTTTCTGGTATTTTTTAAAATTTATTTATTGAATGATTCATTGATTTTAGAGAGAGAAAGATCAATTTGTTGTTCCACTTATTTATGCACTCATTAGTTGATTCTTCTATATGCCCTGACCAGGGATGCACCCACAACCTTGACATATCAGAACGACACTCTAACTAATTGAACTACTTGGCCAGTGCTCTACTGTCTTTATTTATTTATTTTTCCTTTTGACAGAGACAGAAAGAAACAGAGAGGGACAGACACACAAGAAGGGAGAGAGATGAAAATCATCAATTGTTCATTGCAGCCCCTTAGTTGTTCATTGAATGCTTTCTCATACATGCCTTGATGAGGGGAGAGGGGGTACAGCAGAGCAAATGACCTTTGGGCTCAAGCCAGCCACCATGGGGTCATGTCTATGTCCCCATGCTCAAAACAGCGACCCCGCACTCAAGTTGGTGAGCCCATGCTCAAGCCGGCAACCTCAAGGTTTTGAACCTGGGTCCTCCACATCCTAGTCCAACACTCTATCCACTGCACCACCACCTGGTCAGGCTTGCTGTTTTTGTTTTAATTTTTTAAGTTGTAACCGTCAGTGAATAATTATATACTCGTAGTTAATAATCATCTATCACCTAAATTTCTATCTGAGATTTTAAAAGCTACGTGTGGTGGTGCATGAGACCTGTGGTTAAGATTAGGAACAAGCAGCGTGCCCTGAGGGAACTAAGGAGGGAACGCTGAAGAACTGTAGAGCCAGGTCAGGGAAAGGGAGAACTCCCACAGAGGAGCATGGGGCGAAAGACTGAAAGCTGATAATAAATACTATTAAGGAATTGCAAAATACCAGATCAGGTAGACATATCAGAGATAATGTGATATTTTTCAGAGTCTTGAAAACAGCCATGTTGAGTCCTAAGACAGCTTCACATACTCTTTGGGACCTAACAAACTTAACTTGACAAAGGGGGAAAAAAAAAACTAAAAATTCCCTCACGATATGATGACCTAGTTTAGTTTACAAGCCTTAGTATCAAAGGGATCTGATGAGAACTGACATTTAAAATTAAAAAATAAATAATCTAAATGGCTAAAGTAAATACATGGAGTGTAAATGATGCTGACTATTTTATTTTAGCTAATCTACAGATAATCAATTACTTTCACCTCCCCCCCCACCCCGTCTTCCCTGTTTTTGTTTTCATAGTTAAAATGCCGGGGAGCTCATTACTGCTCACTGCTCGCGGTTGTCCTGTAAAAAGCATTTGTACTTTTATAGATGCCAGATTCTCATTAGCACTGGGTCCATGCAGTGCGTGAGCTGTGGGGCCTTCACCTCGCCAACGTGTCTTTAAATCATTGCTCCAGGAACTAATAAACCTGACCCCTTCAGCCCATGGGGATCTTTCAACTCTGTATTCTAATAAAACCTACTAACAATTAACTTATAATCTTAACCTTTGTAAACCTTTATAAGTTATTTTTGGTGCACTCATTTTTTTGTCTTCACTGATTAATAGCTTAGTTAGGGCAAGGACAGTGCAAACTTGTATGTGTGTGTGTGTGTGTGTGTGTGTGTGTGTGTGTGTGTGTGTGTGTCTCCCCTAGGGGTTGGCATATATTATATCTGTCATTAGTATTTTTGTTGAATAAACCAGCTTCCTTTGGATGGCAAGAGATAGTCACTTCTATATAATTAGTCCTCTCGGGAGGATTAAGGACGTATTTCAGTGTGTGCAGTTGTAAATGATCAGGTCTGAACCGTAGTTGATCTGATGAAGCAGAGCAAGGAGAAGGAACAAAGCTGTCGATCCCTCAAAGTTAATTAAAAATAGCGTCTCCTAAATAAGAAATGGGACACAAAGAGAATATTGATTGGTTACAAGAGCCATAATTAGAAGGTATAATGGAGAACGCATCTAAATTATTTGTAAGAGGAGGAAATGTATTACATATAGAAAGTCCTATGCAAATATCTTTTCATCTAATACTGTTTAACTTTAAAGTACTATCTAGAAATCAGATTAAGTTCTTAGGGGAAACTGTCTTTCCATTTCCCAGTTATTTCTCTGCGTGTTTTAAACACTACACATTTCTTCTTCATACATTATCACTGAGGGTTATCGAAAAAGAAATCAACCATGACCTGTTCTGAGAAATAAATCACACTTTCTTGTCATTTTCCAATATGACTTAAATAAATGATTTAAACTCTTCTTCAAGCCTAAGCTACATAGTCACAGTGAGTAGATTGATAATAAGATAAATATGCATATATAGGTAGAAGAAAGTTCTTACAGCAAGCACATATTCAAAGGAATAAACTTTGGCCCAGTAGAGCTAATTGAATAAATGTATGTTTCGATTCCCAAGCATGATGACAAATGATCGAATATTATGCTGGTTTCTTTTCCTTTTAGTATACCTGCTGATATTTTCTTCGCTGGGAGATTGATGACATTACTGCTATCAGTTTTCCCCACTGCCACCCTCCTGTAACAGTGCCCTTAGACACGCAGCTTCATAATTGCCTTCCACTCAGACTTTGGGCTTAGCAGTGTGACTCACCTTGGCAGAAACAATGTTGGCATATGTGACATTCACAGAGACATGAATTCACGGTACAATTGGGCTTGTTCTTAGAGTTGCCTTTTGACAATGCCGTGAGAAGGATGTGCCCAGGCTAACCTGCCGGAAAAGGAAACACAGGGAGCAGAACTGAGTCCCCACAGCTGTCCCAGCCAAGGACATCCTAGGTCAGCCAGCAGCACCCTCCCTGCATGCACAGGAGTAGGCTTAGTCAACACCAGCAGAACCACCCAAACAAATCCTCAAAAGGATCAGTTAAGTAGCCACCTATTGTTTGAAACCATTTTTTGTTGGGGGAGTGTATTCCATGACATTAATATGACAATACCTGACTAATACACATTAATTTCTCAATATTCAAATACATACTCAGTCCTTTCTTATTAATCATACATATAGAAGTATAGGGATAATGAATAATAATACCTTGAATATGTTCATGATTTTATTTTGAGGAGATGATATCAAAATAAATGAAATATATAATAGATTTTTTTCTACAAAATTCTGAGAAAGGTTTTTAATAAATTCTATTTAAAAAATTAAATTTAACAGTGATATTGATCAATAAGAGTACATAAGTTTCAGGTGAACATCTCTATAGCATTTGAACTGTTGATTATGTTGTATACCCATCACCCAAAGTCAAATCATTTTCTGTCACTTCATATCTGTCCCTCTTTTCACCCTTCCCCCTCTGCTTCTCCCCATCCCCCTCGCCCTGAGAAAGTTTGAAATATGATCTGTTTATTTTCTCCCCATAACAAAAAAATTGAGTGACTATGTAAGAATCCAGCTGGCCTGGATCTTGAGTTCTTTAGAATGATACAAATTTTTTCCAACTGATAATATGACAGTAGACTTCAGTAGTGCTCAGAAAGGCAGTCTCCTCAGCTGCACGGGATAGAATGGAACAGAAATGTCTATTATCTCTCACTATTATGTGGGCTGACTGGGCAGATCTGGTCGAGGTGACTCAGCAGGCACTTGTCAGCCAGGACGGCCTCTCCACATGTCCAGGGCCTGGTTTAGATGAGCCGAGGCCCTTCTCCAGGAAATCTTCCCTCCTCCAGTAGCCTTGCCAGAGCTTGTTTACAAGGTAGCATAAAAGTGTGAGTAGCCAGAGAGGGCAAGCCCCAGTGGGCAAAGACTTTTACAACCTCTGCTAGCATCACACTCACTGTTTCTCCTTTGATCAAATCCTGAGCAGGGTGGGAGCTTGCGAGGGCATTGTTACAGAGAGCATTGTAAAATAAGCAGCCATCTTATAAACAGCTTACCTCCTATGCTATGCTCATGTCTTCTTGATGGGGAACTAGATTGTCTACCTGTCAGTTTCTGCAAGCTTTTCAACAAACGCTATATCCAGGCCCGGGCAAGACAATTCCACCCCCATTTTCTTTGTTTGTTTGTTTGTTTGTTTGTTTTTCTTCCTTTCCATGTGAGAGGCAGGGAGATAGAATCCTGCATGCACCCCAACTAGGATCCACCTGGCAACCCCCATCTGGGGCCGATGCTCTGCCCATCTGGGGCCATGCTCACAACTGAGCTATTTTTAGCACCTGAGGCAAAGGCTCCATGGAGCCGTTGTCAGTGCCTGGGACCAATGTGCTCAAACTAATTGAGCCATGACTGCAGAAGGTGGGGGGAGAGAGAGAAAGAAGGGGGATGGGAGGGGTGGAGAAGCAGATGGTTGCTTCTTCTGTGTGCCCTGACCTGAAATTGAACCCTGGATAGCCACATGCCAGGCCGATGCTCTACCTCTGAGCCAACTGACCAGGGCTTCCACACCTGTTGTATTCTTTTTTTTGGGGGGAGGGGAGAGAGAGAAAGAAGGAGAAGAGGGAGGAGCAGGAAGCACCAACTCCCATATGTGCCTTGACTGGGCAAGGCCAGGGTTTTGAACTGGCAACCTCAGCGTTCCAGGTTGATGCCTTCTCCACTGTGCCACCACAGGTTAGGCCTCCACCCCTGTTGTAAAATGCAGATTTTATTATTTAAATGCGCTGAGGACAACAGATCAGGAGATGACTGTCATCAGATGATAGTTTGTTCCTCACAGGACCCAGAAGGACAGGGTACATCACTCCACAGGAGCCATAGGGCAAGGCAGCAGGGTCAGTCAGGAGATAGAGGGAGCGAGAGGAAACGTGGACAGGAGGGAATGGGCAAGGCGGGGTGGGCAGGCTTAGGACGAGCTGGTTTTAGTCATTTCAGTAGGGCCTGGTGTGTAGGGGCAGGCGCTGGGTGGTTAGTACAGGAGAGCAGAAGATCCTAGCAGAGGATGGGGACAGTGCATAGGGTTCTGGATTGATTGATATGCATACGAACCTCTAACTTGAGTTATTTGCTATTCTAGGAATTAGCTAACCCTGCAAGGAGAAATCCTTCCAAGATCCTTAAAAGCCCAGATGTCAAAGCATCAGAAAATAAAGAGGCATGGTTAATATAACCCCACTTCAAAGTTATACTCCTGAGGCAATAATAAATTACTGTTCTAGGAGAGAGAAGTTCAGGAGTCCAAACTCTACATCACACAATCACTTCATTTGGCCCTGTTGATGATAGAATGACCACAGCATTCTCAGTATTTTGAAAGGATTTCTCAGCCCTACCTGAGGTTTACATCGTTGCTATCTTGCTATACTGTCCCAATTTTAGGACTTTCTTTCCAATGATCAGCATTAACATAGCATTAACCTGTGACTAGTCCTGGCCAATGGCTGTAAACAAAAATGACTGGTGGCCATGAGGATATGGGAGGAGAAAGTGAGAGAGGACCCTAAGATGACTCTCAAAGTCTGGATGGTTCAGAAATGGTCTTTGCATTCTGTTAAGTGCCCACTCTAAATGTGTGTGAAAAATATGGCATGATCTCTAAATGCATGGAATTTTTTCAGAGGAGGCAGTATGAAATAAATAAAAAGCAGTGTCAACTTACTGCACTTTAACAGTGATTTATTGAGCATCTACTATGTGCCAACACAATGATAGGTGCTGGGGGTTTTAATCAATGCCATTTATGCTGTTCAGGGGCTCATAGTTCAGTGAGCACAAATGATAGGGAAAAAATAATGAAGCCATAGTTAGAACTCTGTTGACAGACAACTGCTATAGACAACTTCAAAGAGATCTTCAAGGGAAGACTTCAAAGATGAGTGTGAGGGCCTGACCTGTGATGGCACAGTGGATAAAGTGTCGACCTGGAAATGCTGAGGTCGCCAGTTCGAAACCCTGGGCTTGCCTGGTCAAGGCACATATGGGAGTTGATGCTTCCTGCTCCTCCCTCCCTTCTCTCTCTGTCTTTCTCTCCTCTCTCTCCCTCTCTGTCTCTCTCTCTCCCTCTCTCTCTCTCCTCTCTAAAACTGAATAAAAAATAAAAAATAAATAAAAATAAACAAAAAAAAAAGCTGCACAAACAACAATAAAAAAAAAAAAGATGAGTGTGATATGTGCCTGTGCACAGCATTTCAGGCCGAGGGAACTGTATGTGCAAGGGCGCAGAGGTCAAAATTAGCATGTCCTAAAGAACTGTAAGCACATCCTGTCTGAGCACATCTGGATGTCTGTAGGAAAGCAGTGAGAAATTAGGTTAGACAGCAAGGTCATGGTCAAGGAGGCTATTAAATGCTGTACTAAGGAGCTGGGGGTTTACCCCACCCAGTGAGTGATGGTTTAGGAGCTTTCAGCAGAGAAATAATATGCACAACCTAAACTTTAGTTTTTAAAGTTTTATTTATTTATTTTAGAGAGGTGGATGGAGGAAGGCGGGGAGGAGAGAGAAGCATCAACTTGTAGTTGCTTCCTGTATGTGCCTTGACCCCCAAGCCCTGGGCTCAACCTGAACTTGTAAAAGGTTATGCAGGCTCTTCCGTGGATGACTGGATGTATCTGAGGTTAGGGGGCTCATCTATCTTTTTCCATCTTTGTCAGTAGCTGATAAAGGGTCCAACCCATAGTAGGTATTTGTATGGCTGAGATCCCTGTGCTAATTACATGCCCCATAGGTTTCCTGATATTCCCCGGGTCTTCTTGCAGTTCAAGTGGAGACCTGTGACTAGTCCTGGCCAATGGCTGTAAACAAAAATGACTGGTGGCCATGAGGATATGGGAGGAGAAAGTGAGAGAGGACCCTAAGATGACTCTCAAAGTCTGGGTGGTTCAGAAATGGTTATAAGGAATATGTTTGGGAAGAAAGGAAATTAGTTCAATTTTGTAAAGAATAGAACTAAATGCTATGATATATGATATGGACAGCAATTACTATGGGCATCCAGGAAGAAACAAGTGTTAAAAGATGTAGCAAATTATGGCATCGTGACTCACAATCCAGGTTTGCTCGGGATTGAGAAATTTCTGGGATACAAGAGCCATTTCATTGCCAAAAATGAGATAGTCTAATCAGTCAAGTCAGGATGGTTGGTTACCCTAGGTGGGCTATACCATGCCACTTGCAAAGAAAAGCTATTGAGTATTTGTCTCTGAACTCAGAAATTTAGATTAGAGAGTTCTGGACTCTTCTTCTACCAACTTCTGTACCTCTGCAATCATTCAGTTATGTTGTCATCAAAGCTTGATTTGCAAGGGAAGGCAAGAAACCGCGGTGCTGTAAGACAGCGTTATGCACACACCAGCTCACAAAAGCTGATTTTGCTTATTTTTTTCCCAACTCTGCATTTGGTGAATCACAGCGATAGATTGTAATTGGTCATGGTGGGAGAATTTGCATGGGGGATCTCAGCAAATACTAAGAATCAGGGCTTCTCTCCCTTCCTCACCACCCCAGAGCGGCTTTTTAATCAGCACACGACGACTGCCATTGGCTGAGTTGGGAAAGTTCAGCTAACATGACATTGAAGGGCAAGCCCAATGTCGATTCGGTTGGTGCCCACACTCCATCCCTTTATTAGGATGGTGGGTGTACACCCCGATGCTGTGTGTGTTCGCTAAGAACAGTTCAGAGCCTCTTTCCTGAGAATTATCCTCGGCTGGAGGGTGCTGCCTTCCCTAGGAATTCCTGGGAGGTAATAATGCCCTACACCTCGGGGTGGCCCGTAGCCAATGACTAACTCAGAGAGCAGTCAAAGTCACCTTTGATACTTTTACCTAAGGCTGGGAACACGGTGGTACCATGCATACAACAGAACCCGCCTTGGGATCAGGCTGAGACTAGTGTTCAGCTGAAACCACATCCACGCACCTGCTTCCCCTGCCCCAGCTCGCTTTGCTTATTCCCATTATATAATATGTTCCCCCTGACAGCCTCCCTCAATAAATCACTGGCTTAAGTCACCAAATTAAGCTTTGCTTCTAGGAAATGTGACCTATAACACCCGACCAAGGACAAGTCCCATAGTATAAGCACATGCTCTCGAGTGTAGCTCACTTATTCAAGTAACACACTTTAACAAGCTTTGTGCTTCCTTCGAACAAAGAGCATCCTTTACCTTTCTGAGCCTGCTGGAACGTGTAATGTAATTTCCCCTCACTGCCTTTGGTACCTTTACTAGGAAACTGAAGATGCTTTGAAGGGGAGTTTTCAATTTTGCATTTTGAACTTTGGAGACTTTTTCTATTTAACAAAGTTGAGAGAAGGAGAAATGAAATGCCAGTGTATTAACATGACATCTAAGGTGGAGAAATTAGTAGGACTAGGCAATCATGCGGGACAGCCATTTAGGGCTGAGTTATGCCATTTGTAGCTACTTAACATGCTGAACCATTCCTCCCTGTCTGGAAAAATCATAAAAAGGGGTCCGTCAGCACTCTGAGTCACTGCTAAGAAGCTTATGCGTCCTCACACCTGCATTTTAATGTGTTTCCGGGGCACAGCTCTAAGGACCTTAGTGAAATTAGATGAGGCACTCTAGCAGAGAAAAACAAGGTTGGTTTCCATCTGCATTTGTAAATTGCAGGAAGAAAGGCATCTGGATCTGGTTTATTAATAATCACTTTATATACCATTTTTTTTTAACTTCAGGGTTTTTAAAACGAGAAAGGATCATACAAAAAGGATTATAATCAAGAAGCAAAATTCGATGATGTCTAAAACTATGAAGGCAATCAGTATGGTGCCTTGTGTCAAGTGGAAAAATCCATAAAATGTGAATACAGCAATCATATCCACAATAGGATACAGGGCCAGAAACGGAAGATTCCTCATCTTTAGTTTCTCCTTTCTTCAATTTCACTTTTTATTTAGGTCTAACTGTCATAGAGTAGAGCGAGTCTTAGGTATACATCTTAATGAACTCGTACACACGCGCACACACATACACAGACACACGGATCACCACCCATATTAAGACAACACGTCTGGTTCCCCTGGAAAAGCTTTCTCAGTGACCTCTCCACCCACAGGCAACCACATTCTGATCTTCCACTGTCGACCTTCCTGGATTTTCATGTTTCAGTGGAAGAATTGTTTCCCTGAAAAGCAGCAGGATTAATCTAATTCTAACAGCCCTCATTCCCTATTTCAAACATCGCTTTAGCTTCCCATGAGTCTCAAGAAATCAGTAGCCTTTTGCTACTTCTTCTCAGAAGAGCTCCCACGCCCATTTCCCCACTGGATACCCTAACCCGTGTGGGCCGTGTCCTCAGTGTAAGCTTTGGGCTTTTTATTTACTTTGTGTGGGTGGGTGGCAGGGGGATGCTTCCAAAGCTCTCCCCTCTGCTACCCCAGGTGCATATCTAGATGGCGTATTCTAGGACCTGTGTCTAGATCCTTTCAGGTGTCTCTCATATGCCTGTGCTTCCACGCTGTCACATGAACAAGGGCCGTAGCAGGGACGGATTTCATTGCCAAATCTCCATTTTACTGATCCTGAAGTGTACACACCTCAGGTGTCACAGTTTGGCCCGTCCTCAGACTATCCCATTGCAGAATTGTCTGAGAAGGGATGGAGTTGAGAAGAACTGTTATCTCTTCACTTTGCACACAATGCTCTACACACATTTCACTCCATTAATACTGGGCAGTTTCTAGTTCCTGGTAAGCAAGCTGGTTCATGTCTCCTGTTTTTGTTCATATTATCACCTCCTTTCAGACTATCACGTTTTTACCTTTCTTGACCTGGGTGCTTATTCTTTTTCTCTCAGGTCTCAGATGAGTTGTCATAAACCAGAATCCCAATTTCAGCTGAGTCCCTCTCCTTGTAGTCCCAATGCTGGCATGCTTCTGAACAAGGCCATTACTTCCACCGTTTTGTTTCCTGAATTGGAAGTGACCCCCACCCCTTACAAACTCCAGGTGTCCAAATAGTATTCATTCTTATTTTTATTGTTCTCTCTCCTTGTATTTTTATCTCTCATTCAATTACAATTTTCACACTGTCTGCTTGAAATCTTTCTAGCTCCTTTAGAATGAAGCTTATTGATGCTTCCTCTCTACACACATGTAACAGTGTGTGGATACCTCCTCCTGGTTTTCATACTGGATCTATCCTGCCACATTGTAAAAACTCCTTGAGAAGAAGAGAAACTGTATCTTATTCAACACCAGGTTCTCATCTACTCCTGCACCCAGCTCAGGACCTTTAAGTTCAATACCTGGTGGCTGAATGAATGAATGTAGACCTAGGTGGATAAGCAAGGCTCATTGACTAATATCATTAGTTAAACTGAGTCAAATACATTTTATTATACTGGCTTCATTACCTGACTTTTTGAGAAGCAGTATGACCTATGGAGTTGATGTGCCTTTGATATCACAAAAGCTGTGTCTCAAGACCCATTTTTCAGGATCACTTCAACCAAAGATAGCCTTTGGTTTTCATTCCAGGCATATTTTTCACAAAGAAACAAAGTTATTTAGTGATGGGGTAGCAGACTTATTATCAACATGTTAAGGAGGAGAGAGAAACACGTTTGCATTTAAAAGCAGATATTTTGCCAGTGGCTGGGCCAGGCTTGCTTATTGCCTCACTCCTTTATGGTCTTCCAAAGTCTGATGACATTCACAATGACAAATCCCAACATGGCATAGGCCTTGGTGAACACTCACCGGTGGGAAAAACTTGGAATATTAAATTTGCAAATTCAGAGCATCTCCCTTGTGCATTTTCTGCAAACTTCAGTTTGATGTCCATTAGATTAAGTGAAATTTAAGATTGTCACAGATATATGTCATCATCTTTAAGAGCAATGCTACTCTCGACCCCTTTACATCTTCCGTGTCTGGGTTCACAAATTTTAATTTCAAAATATAGAACTATGGTATGAACTTAGAAGTCCAAGCTATAAAAGCTGGGAGCTCCGCATAACTACAGTGCGGGATCTTTGAACTACAGATTCCCAACATCAGCTGCTATGTTTTCATTTAGGAGCCTGTGAAAGGGTAGACGATAGCTTCTGGTATCAGTTATGTAACGATGATATTTTTATTAAATTTGCGAGTCTAAAAATATCTTTTAATAGATGAAAGTAGTTTTGCTTACCAGAAGTGTCATTAGTTGGTAAAATTGTGCCAAAATTTTAAGAACAAAAAAAATGATCTGCTTTCTTTGCTATTGTGAGAACTAATGCCAGGGCCCTCCTGTATAGAAACCGTGTAGAATTTAGCATTGAGCAGGAGCAATAGAGAATTCTCCCAGGATTTCTACTAAATGAGTTGGGTTATTATTAATTAGTAGGGATTAAAACAATTATCAAATCATGTACAGCACTGTTCTGAATGTAGCCCGCCTTAGGGACCCTCCTTAGAGGAGGTGTGGCAGTTTGATTCTCTTTCTTACATAACGATATCATAATGGCCCAAACAAGGGAATTCTAACAAGAATGTATATACCAACCTTTCCTAAGAGGCCTCTGTGGCGTTCCAAAGAGTTAAGAAAACCAGGAAAGCAAATGTGAGACCAGGGCCATTTCTTATTGAAGGCATCATGACACTTTTGTTTTTGTGTTTCTTATTTTTTTCCTTTCTCTTTTCAAGAGTACTTACAGTCATCCCTGTAAAGTTGCATAGGGAGGAAATCACAGTCACATGCTCATGCCCATTGTGGCAAAGCTTATAACTTTCTTCCCCGACAGCATCCATTCTCCAAATTAGTGGTGTATTAATACACAGTGGCTCATTCTTAGATTTATCTGTATAACCTAATTAGTAAGATTCAAGAAACAAGTAACATATGAACTCTAAAGTCCTAGGTTCCAGTTTTTATATTTAAGTAGTCATGAACTAACTAGTTAGTGAGCATTTTGGGATATTCCAGATCAATGCTATAAAATAGAAATATTGAATGAAGTGACCACTCAGGTCACTTCCAATTTAGAAAATGTAAGATTTCACACAAACTCCCCTAACCTCCACCAAAATAAAAAATTTGATACTAAGTTCACACCAGATTACCCCATGTTGAAAATGCATCTCTGTTGTAGGGGTGAACAGCAATAACTGTCAGTTCAATAATAATGGACACCTACGTAAGAAATGATTCAATACATGATTGTTTGTGTAAGGCTTTGCACTGGGAATTGTAGAGTTCAGATATATTGAAACTATAGCTTCAGGCATGAAGCTGATCTGCAAAGGCCTCCAGAGAAGGTGGGGAAATGAAAGAAATAGGTACCCAAATTATTCAGGGGCATGTTAGTGTGGGTTACCGTAGTAGTGATCTGTCTTTCCATTGGGCGATGCTTCTAAATTGCCTTGGTTTTCGTTTCTACCTCAATTATTTTTTAATACTGTGTGGAACCAGGACTCGTGTTTTGTTACATACATAGCTGATGTTAGGCACTGAACTGTGTTCCCCAGAAACTTAAACACTGAAGCCCTAACTCCCAATGAAATATATATATATTGAGATCGGGCCTTTCCAGAGCTATCTCAGGTTAAATGAGGTCGTAACAGTGGGGCCCTAAGCCCATAGGAGTGGTGGTGTCCTTATAAGAAGAGGAAGAGATGTCAGGGATGTATGCACACAGGGAAAAGGCTATGCGGGCACACAGCAAGAAGTCGGCCATCTGCAAGCCCCGGAGAAAGGCCTCAGGAGAATCCAAACTGGCTTGTTTCGTGACTTGGACTTCCTGTCTCCAGACCTGTGAGAAAATACAGAAGCAACCAAGTGTGATGTTCCGTTATGCTCTCCTTAGCTGACTACTGCAGCCGATATTTACGAACTTGTGTGATTTAGTATTGTTGTGTTTCTGCTGTTTATATCCTCCCTACCCCTTCTAGTCAGGAAATTGGACCGTGTGTCTGGGAAAGGTCTCTTGTCCCCACCTCTTGTCCCCCCAGCACAAACACCCTGATACAAGTATCTACCCAAACCAACCCACATGTGATAAGCATCTTGTGAGTGTAGTCAGTCTTCATGGTGGGTGAGCGTGGGGAAACCCCTGGGCTCTGGAGTAGCTTCTAAGGACATTTGAGCCGGACCCCATGATGCTCTGTCACCACTGTTGCCTCTGGGCTTAGTTGTGCCCTCCTCTCCAAATTCCTGGGGGAGAGAAAATGGAGTATCACTGGGACACCTGTTTGGACAGATCAGGGCTTTTCAAACCTTATGTGCGTACAAGTCACCTGGGGCTCTTGCTAAGATGCAGATCCCGATGGAGTCGATCGGAGATGGACCTGACTAAGATTCTGCATCCCCACTTGCATCCCCGTGGATGCGATGCCGGTGATCCACCAGCTGCACTTTGAGTCACAACTTGGTGCCTGCTAACGAAGGCGAGCTTTCTGAGAGCTCCGTTGACTCTCCACGCCTTGTAGTGTCCTTTCTGTACTTTGCTTTGCAAGAATCTCTTAATGTGTCTTTGAAAAAATAAAGAGTAATAGTTTTTAGACAGCTACATCAGTAAGAGCTTTAAAGGAATTTTATAACTAGAATAGCAAATAAATTACCTCTTGTAGAAGTGAAATATTTAAACAAGTCTGTCTTGTATCCATTAAGCATGAAGCCCGCATCTAATTAATTTAGAATACAAACTTCCTCATTTGAATTAGGTACTTAAACATGCATTTTTATAGAAATGATTTTTTTTTATCTTAACCTTTGATTTGTTTTAAAAGTGGGTCTTACATTCTATATCTCATATTCTACCTAGCACCACCTGCGTACTTTTTTTAAGGACGTGTCTGTGAATTTTTATTCAAGGGTATGTATTGACCTCTTAGGTGCAAAATAAAAACACAGATTTTTTAAAAATAGACAATTAATAATCCTGGGGAGAATATACAAGGAGAAAAAGGAGAATTTTGAGGAGACTAAACTAACCTAAACATACCAAACAAGTAAAGAGAAAATCAATGAAACTGATTTAGTTTTTAATTCATTTCCCAAAGTTGTAATGCCCAATATGAAAATGTATATAAAGCACAGATTTTAAAGTAATAATGGTAGTAGCGGCAATGTTAAAAACTCATCGACAGACAGATGTGAAACCAAATGTTATTCAGGAACTCTTACAACAGATTACAGGAGTCCTTGGTTCATACAAAACTGGGCTCAATTCTGAATATAGCCAGAACGAGTGGAGATTTATATCTAAGGAGCAGGGTGGGGTCCACGGATGGAAAATTTCTGGGAGGAAACATCAAGGGTAAAAGGGGATTGTGGCCAAATTGATTTGAAATGATGGTTTCTGAAGGCAGGCCAGGGTGATCTGCTACCAAGAATAGGGGAGAAAGAATTTGATCAGCTATTGAAGGTGATCAGGTGTTAAGGTGTGGGGAGTACTCTTTAAACTGATTAGCAAAATCCTGCTACCACTGGGTACTACAGGCCTGACAAGAAGACACCAAGGTCAAGGCCTAGAGGGTTTAGAGTTAGGTCATGTCAAAAGCAATGCTAAAAACAAACATTTCCTGAGAATTTCCTTTGTACTGATAGGTGCTAATCTTTATGCTAAGCAAAGCCCCGGTTGGAAGTGCTCTTTGTCCCCGGGCACAGATGAGGAAATGGCTAGTATGTGACAAAGCCACCAGACCCACCCAAGTTGTTCATCTCTAAAGGAGAAGGCCTCTGAGCAAGTTTTCTGTGCACTTGAGTACGGTGGAGGGATTCATCTTCATTGGAAAGCTTTTAGACATTGATGTGGAACCAAGTCGAAATATACAATCCATCTAGACCTTGTAATGTTAACTGGCCTGACCTACCTTCCTTTAAAGCAAAGCCGGTTCCGGAAGCATAATAGCTGTTTACTTTCATGGTTCTGTTGATCTCCCCCACCCGGCTTCCCTCTTCCCAGCACCCCACCTCCACCATGGCCATCTCTTTATCTCCTGAGACTGTATGAGATCCAGGCTTAAGGATAGCTGATGTCATTGAACATCACTTAACACATCTTTACGTAGGGGCACCACCTTTTCTAGCCTTTTGTCAGATAAGAATTATAGTTCTCTGATGTGACTAGTTTAAAAGCTGACCATAAGAGACAAAATATAATTTTCTAATATCCATAAGATTGCTCTATAGAAAGGAGAATGTTTGATATGAAATTTTTGTTGTTGTTATGTTGTTTATAACCGAATAAAAGGGGAGGCTGATTGTTGGAAATCTCAGAAGAGGGACTCTTATAAACTCTTACAACAGACCTTAAACTGCCCTAATTTAAAGCTGGCATATAAACTGAAAAATGGTATTTAAAGAGGTGTAGAGGTATTAGTTAAAAGGGATGTACTGAAATGCCAGGGATATCATCACTGAAAATTGAGTTAAACAGTGAATGTCAGCGATGAATGAGCGTGAATAGACTTATCTATCCCTGTCCAAATGTGTTTTACCCACAGAATGTGTGACACACGACAATTAACCAGGGGTTATAGATTCTAGCGGAAACCAAATCAAATTCTTCACAATTCTAATAGAGGGCCGCATTCAGGTCAGAGAATATTAACAGAAAAGCTTCCTTCACTGAAAAGGGCAAGCAGAGTGAGTTTTTAAACGAAGGGTTTGGAATGATTGCTAATTCTCTTCTTGGTCTATTGTTCCTAATGTTTTAGAAAACCTGTGTGCTGCAAGTTAAACTCCTTTAATTACAGTCATGTCAAATACGTAGACCTTTCTTTAAAACAAAGAGTTCCATTTCTGTGGGTTATTAAAGTTAGAGAAACTGCAAGCACAGTTAAAAGCTGCTATGTTAGTGGAGCTTTTTTCCTCTGCTTTCCAGGCAATAGAATTTCTCTAAATGCTTGCTTGATGGAGCACCGAGGCCCAAAGGCAGTTGAAGCTCTTCTGTTAAGGAGTATCCAGCATTGTTTTTTCTGTTTGTTTGCCTTAATTTTTTTGCTCATTGACTTTATTATATTTTTAGCTGATACTATAGGAGTTTATTTATATAAAACATCCTAGAAAATACACACTACTGCATAGTGACAAAAAGCAGTCTGAAGGTTTTCTGGTGGATAGGGAACGGGGAAGTACAAGAGGAAGGGGTGACAAAATGGCACAAAGAAAGCTTGAGGTGATTAATATTTAAACTATTTTGATTGTACTAATGATCTCCTGGTGTATCTATAAGTCAAAACTTTTCAGAATTGTACAGTTCAATCACCTGTTATTTATTATAAATCAAATATACCTCAAAGTTAAAAAAAATGTCATTTATTTAAAAAAATCAGTGTTAGGCATCACCTCTACTTTGTCCAGCCTCCTGACTCTTTGAAGCTAAGATTCTTATCATAAGGGTTCAGGCCCAGAAATTGGTAGTTCTTTCGTGGCGTTTGACCTGTTCTCCTATAGCCAAGTCTTTGCACGCCATCCAAGATAATAGGAAGGGGTGGGGCTGTAGTGTTGAGCTTTTGTATTTTTTTCTTCAAGGTGGTACTTAAAGATCTTTGGGGTTTTCCATGCTCATCAATTTTAACTCAACATCATGAATCAAATATCCTTTTTTTTTTTTTTGTATGCATCCCTCTAAATCTACAGCTAAGCTCAATGTTTACAGTTTTTAAAGTGTTTCAATCCACAATCGGGTTAACATTTGCACTTTCTGAAGTGGGACTAGGAGATGTAGTTCAAACAACCTTTTGTGTAATCCCCACCGGTGGGTTTTAAAATCACCAGCTGGCTCCAAATGAGCCATATGCTTTCTCTCCAAAGAGGAGGGGGATTTCACACGGAGTCAGAAAGCTTGTCACTTCAGCTGTTTTTGAGTTCATAGATCAGTGGTTACCAAAGTGTGGTCCCTAGACCAGCAACATCAGCATCCCCTAGGAACTGGTTAGAAGTGCACATTCTCAGGTCTCCCCCCACCGAATCACCCCCTCTGCAGGGGCAGCAGTGTGTGATTTCACAAGCCCTCCCTACTCCGGGGGGTGCTTGTACACACTACAGTTTGAGAGCCACTTTTGTAGATATTTGTGTTAAGCCAATACTAGCTAATAATTCCACCATGGAGAATTAACGGCTTTCATTTTTATGATCATTTATGTTACACAGGTAAAAGTGAACAATTTCAACTACTTAGGGCACCGGTTTTATTTTGGGATGTTGAAATGTTTTGAAACAAAATAGAGGTAGTTGTTGCACAACATTGTGAAGGCACACCAAGTGCCACTGAATTCTTCACTTTAGGAAATGATTCATTTCATGTTACATGGATTAAAAACATTTTTTAAAGAATATATAAATTAAAGAACTTTGAAACTCAAGTTCTTTTTTTTTTTTTTTTTTTTTTGTATTTTTCTGAAGCTGGAAACGGGGAGAGACAGTCAGACAGACTCCTGCATGCGCCCGACCGGGATCCACCCGGCACGCCCACCAGGGGGCGATGCTCTGCCCCTCCGGGGTGTCGCTCTGTCACTACCAGAGCCACTCTAGCACCTGGGGCAGAGGCCAAGGAGCCATCCCCAGTGCCCGGGCCATCTTTGCTCCAATGGAGCCTTGGCTGCGGGAGGGGAAGAGAGAGACAGAGAGGAAGAAGAGGGGGAGGGGTGGAGAAGCAGATGGGCGCTTCTCCTGTGTGCCCTGGCTGGGAATCGAACCCGGGACTTCTGCATGCCAGGCCGACGCTCTACCACTGAGCCAACCGGCCAGGGCAGAAACTCAAGTTCTTTACATATGCCAGTCTTGACTATAAACCTAAAAATTGAAAAAATTCCCCAACCAAGGCATAATGGTTTGATTTTTCAGTAAACACTAATTTAATTTTTTTTCTAGACACATATAATATTATGATGTATTTAATGACACAATTACTAAAGTTTCTGAGTATACACAGATAATAGAGTGTCTATCAAACAGTGATTCCAGTGCGGGTCATGAGAATTTCTTTATTAAAATATTTTGATGAGTCAAACCGTAGTTTTAACTGCAAGTAGAAGGAAATTATGACTGTTGCCTACCATTGTTAGAATAAGGATTATAAAAAAGGCATGAAGAATAAAAAATAGGCTTTTAAAATGAAATATTAGGAAATGTCTGATAGCCCCCAACCCTCAACCTCATGACTTGAGAGGGTCCATCCGTATATATTTCATGAGAAAAGTTTTATTTTATTTTTTTATTTTTTTTCCATTTTTCTGAAGCTGGAAACGGGGAGAGACAGTCAGACAGACTCCCGCATGCGCCCGACCGGGATCCACCCGGCACGCCCACCAGGGGGCGACTCTCTGCCCACCAGGGGGCGATGCTCTGCCCATCCTGGGCGTCGCCATGTTGCGACCAGAGCCACTCTAGCGCCTGAGGCAGAGGCCACAGAGCCATGCCCAGCGCCCGGGCCATCTTTGCTCCAATGGAGCCTTGGCTGCGGGAGGGGAAGAGAGAGACAGAGAGGAAAGAGTGGCGGAGGGGTGGAGAAGCAAATGGGCGCTTCTCCTGTGTGCCCTGGCCGGGAATCGAACCCGGGTCCTCCGCACGCTAGGCCGACGCTCTACCGCTGAGCCAACCGGCCAGGGCCAAAAGTTTTATTTTTTATAGATATAACATTTTATATTTTATAATATGATCTGAGGATGCCCTCCAGAGTCATGCAACATGAAGATGTTGGGTACTGTACTTTGTGGATAGAGGCTTTTCTACAAACTGAATCTACTTATTATAAATTTCATTAGGGAATTATTGTTTTAGTAAATATACCAAAAAGAAAAAAAACAATTCTATAAAGATTTATTAAATGAGGAAAACAACAGTTGATTAAGGTTTAAAATAACATTTTATTTTATCAAATAACCCTATAATCCCTTCCCTTTCTTACTATGGTCATAATATATCACAATATGGAATATTGAAAAACATTTTAAAAATATGTACAAAACACAATTTTTCTTCATCCTTACAACTGAATAATCACCTGTTGCGTATTGTGCGTGTATGTGTGAACCTGGGAACATAATTTACTTGATTAAGTTTTTCTAATTGAGTACAGTATGTCCTGTGTGTCCTCACTTAACATCATCAATAGGTCCTGAAACTTGAAGCAAAAAACAATGTATAATGACCAATTTTACTATAGGTTAATTGATACAAGCATGAACTGAATTCCTACAGCATCTCATTAACTTTATAATGAAACGATGTTATTCAAGCACTAGTTACATCTACCAATTGCATCTAGTTTTTCATTAAGGTATATATCACTGGGACTGTCATTTCTGTGTCTGTATTTTTGTGCTTTTGCTGATTATTTTTCCACTAATTTGTAAGATCTTGCTTTATACTAAGAACATTAACCTTTCTCTTTGTCAAATATTATATTATTCCCAGTTGGTCACATTATTTTTAATTTGGCTTTAACGTCTATTCAATGTTCAACACTTTCTTTCCTGGTATTGTTTCCTATCCTAATACGATCTAAAAATATACCTGTATATCATCATGGTTCTGCTGTTTACATTAACTCTTTATTTAAAGACAGTATGACTTGTGATATGGTAAAAAGATCTAAATGAATTCTTCTGAATAGTTAAAAAAATTAGTTTATCACTATTTATTGAACAATGCAGTGCTTTCTCCACAGATTTGGAAAACAAGTTTATCAGATAAGGTGTATAAAATAGAGCAAGTTACTTCACTTATGTATGTCTTAGCTCTCTCTCCTGAAAAAATGAAGATACACCACCTTTCTGGACAGCTAATATAAGGAAGAATTTAAGAGGCCACTGACACAGAATAAATCACTTGATCAGCTTTAGATTAACACTACAATTCCTATTATTTACTTATTATTACCCTCTCCAACTCAATGTACCTGCCATTCCTTTTGGGATGTTTACATTAATATTCATAGGGGAGATGGTCTGTGCCCCTTGTGCTTATGTTACCCTTGTCAGGCTTTGAATGAGGGACTTGATAATTTCATAAAATAAAAAAGTTCTACACCTTATTATTTCTACATTATTAGGAGGCCAATGCCTTATCCATTAGGCGACTGGGGCTTCTTATTTCTACATTATTAAATGTCAAATTTTTCTTTGCCATGATAAGTTGACAGAATGCCTCCCAAACATTTATAAAATCTGAACCTATTTTTAAGGTAAGACTTTGAAAACCATATCATGGTTTTTCTTATTTTTGATCTGTTAAAAATTTCCTTTTCTTTTGGATCAGTCTGGATACATGAGATTTTTCTAGAATGAATTGTTGAGAACGTGCCAGAAAGTAGACATCAGTACAGTAAGAAAGCTGTTCTAACAGTATAGGCAGGTGATGATTGTCCCTAATTCTAAATTCATTACTCTCCCAGGAGTCTCAGGCTCTATAAATGGCAACATCACCTTCCCTGGTGGTGAAGTGAAAACCTGGGTGTCTTCCTTAAATCCCCCCTTTCCCTCAGCACCACCTACTGCCATCCCCGCATCCACTCTTTCAACTAGGTCTATTGCCTCTGTGTCCAAATTAAATCTAGAATGCACACTTCCCTATCTCCATTGATAGCACATTTATCCAACCACCATGATAGACTTTGAAGTATCTTTTCTTTTTTTTTTTTTTGACAGTGACAGAGAGTCAGAGAGAAGGATAGATAGGGACAGACAGACAGAAAGGGAGAGAGATGAGAAACATCAATTATTCGTTGTGTCACCTTACTTGTTCATTGATTGCTTTCTCATATGTGCCTTGACCATGGGCCTTCATCAGACCGAGTGACCCCTTGCTCGAGCCAGCGACCTTGGGCTCAAGCTGCTGAGCTTTGCTCAAACCAGATAAACCCTAAACCCGCACTCAAGCTGGAGACCTCGGGGTCTTGAACCTGGGTCTTCCGCATTCCAGGCTGACACTCTATCCACTGCGCCACTGCCTGGTTAGGCTGAAGTAACTTTCTAATTGGCCTCCTTGTCTCTAAATTTGCACATAGCACACAAAGTGAAATTTCCAAAAATACAAATCAAATCATGTCACTCTCCACATTAAACCTAACATCTTTTCTCTGTGTTTCAAATAGAAATCCAAACTTCATCCCACAAGAACCCAGTGACTTGGCCCTGCATGGGCCTGCCCTCCACTTCATCACGGGTCACTGTCTCTCTTTCTGTAGTTCATCCTCTCTGGTCTTCATGCCCTTTGAACGAGCCGGTGCATTCCCATTTCAGGGCCTAGAACCTTCTTCTTCTTCAAACTTTTATGTGCTCCTCCTTCTGCTATCTGAGTTACGTTTATAGGTCCCTCCCTCATGATGCCTACCCACAACGCATTCACTATTTCACCTTCTCCCATCTGATTTTTTTTACAACTTTCTGAAATTTTCTTGTTCATGGTTGGTTATTGCTCTTCTACGATATAAATGTTGTGTGTGTTATTCACATGCACCTGGCACATGTTTGCCTTTGTTAAATAGACATTGAATGGACAAATGAATGAATGAATGGATGGATGCAGTCAGGCTGATAAGAATGAGTGGATGTGACAGATGGAAGAGTAAGAATTATTTTGAAGTTGGCTCTAAAGTGTCTAGAATATATGCATATCAAGCTGTACACTTAAAATGCATGCATTCTTTGCTCTTTAATGTATGTATGTTCCTCAGGTTTTAAAATTAATTCTGAGAGGCAGGGAGGCAGAGGGACAGACTCCCACAAGCGTCCCGACCAGGATCCACCCACACAAGACACCTACTGGGCAATGCTCTGCCCATCCGGGACTGCTGCTCTGTTGCTTGGCTACTGAGCTATTTTAGCAACTGAGGCGAGGCCATGGAGCCATACTTAGCGCCCAGGTCCATTTGCTGGAACCATTTAAGCCAGTGGTCCCCAACCTTTTTTGGGCCATGGACCGGTTTAATGTCAGAAAATATTTTCACAGACCGGCCTTTAGGGTGGGACGGATAAATGTATCACGTGACCGAGACAAACATCAAGAGTGAGTCTTAGATGGATGTAACATAGGAGAATCTGGTCATTTTTAAAAAATAAAACATTGTTCAGACTTAAATATAAATAAAATGGAAATAATGTAAGTTATTTATTCTTTCTCTGTGGACCAGTACCAAATGGCCCACGGACTGGTACCGGTCCATGGCCTGGGGGTTGGGGACCACTGATTTAAGCCATGACTGTGAGAGGGGAAGAGAGAAGGAAGGGGAATTGGCAGGGTGGAGAAGCAGATGGAGGCTTCTCCTGTGTGCCCTAACCGGGAATTGTGCCTGGGACTTCCACACCTGGGTGACGTTCTACTGCTGAGCCAACCAGACAGGGCTGCATGTATATATCTCTTAATAAAATAAATCCAGAAATATGTTTACAATTGCTAGAGACAGAGCACAAGCCTTACATATATAATGTGTCTAACTCAGAAGTTTCCATTTTCACGTAGCATAGGACCTAATATCACATGCAAATTTAAATTATCTTTGAAAATAAGCCTTGGTAATCTGAAGATTTGAGGCTCTATACCACGTGGTTAATAAATAAAATGGTTCTCTTTACTCAAGGTTATATGTGGGCCTTCAGATGAGCTGGCAATCATTTCTGGCTTAAAAGAAAAGGGTATACCCCCAAGGAAAACTTGTTTCAGTTCAAAAAACACTTCACCATGCTCTCCTAAGTTCGGTAGCTTTTCACTACCATGTGACATTTGTTAAATATCTGCATAAGAACATATTTCCTGATGTTTAGAAAATGATACTTAGATTTACAGGGTGGTTTCTTGCATAAATACAGCAATGCCTTTCATTAAGAGTCTCATAAATGTATTTTATAAAAACACAAATATGAGTCAGCCTAGCAATGCACAATGTAGAAACTCAAATATTTTGGAAAACATATATTAATAAATGAATGAACAAATGAGGATAAAAAAAAGAAAATATTAGAGGTAATTATGTAGAGTTCCAGGAAAAAAAGCTTTATTTTATTTACAGTTTCTAATATTTGAATGGATTCGATGTTACCCGATCATAATTACAAGACTACAACAATTATCAATTAATATTACATTAGCGATGGGCTGTACAATTCAGTACTGTTAGCTCCTAAAATGCTTTTGAGACATATAAATATAGACACCCTAAGCTTTCACGTGTACCCCAAAAAACTGGCCCCAGCATTTCTGGAATTTTTTAGAGTAGAGAAAATTAAATACCTTTATTCCCTGCCAACGTAAGGGACATTTTATTGATTTGAAAGTGCTACTTTTCTCTACTTGTTTTTCATTCATTTTCACTCGCTCACACAGCAAGTAGATCAGTAGAGCAAAAACAGTGTTGGCCACTGGGGATTAAGGTTATTGATTTTAACTATACTTATGCTGTAACTATACAATTCCAAAGAGGACAGACCTGGTTCTAGCATTTATATTTCAGGTTTTGAGCATAAGAATGAGATTAAAGTTTGGAGACTTCCCGGCACTTGAAAGAAGTGGGGATGGTGAGGTTCAACCAAAGAGAGTTCAGAAGTAAAGGTCCCTGCGCCAGCGCCATGCTTCCTTGGAAACGTGCATTTTATAAAGGCTGACTCCAGCACATCTACCTAGCCAGCCTCTGGTCTAAGCATCCTCTTCCCTTTCAATTCACCACTTATCATTAGGCCAAGAGAAACTTAATCTCTTGCCAAGAGTAAAGGTATTTTGGAGTTTTCACCCAAAAGGCTGAATTTTATGATTCACCCACGTTTTCTGTCTGAGACATCGAGCCGCTTCTCTCACAACATGGTGAGGGTGTAGCGGTCCTTCTGGGGTCACATGGGTGAACATCCTTCTTCACACGCAATAACTGAACCCTTCCAAACTATACAGCTCGGGTGATTTTTAGTGTATTCAAAATTTTAAAACCATGACTGCTATGTAACGTTAGAATAGTTTCATCACTCTAAAAAAAGAAATTCCAGACTCATAAACAATCACTTCCCTTTCTACCTTGCTCCAAAGCCTGATAAACATTAATCTACTTTCTGTCACTGTATATTTGACTATTATAGACATTTCATGTAAATGGAACATGCAACATGTGTGGTCTTTCATGAATAGCTTCTTTAATGTAGCGTAACGTTTTCAAGATTCGTCCATGTTGTAGCATGTCATTGTTTTTAACTGCTGTATAATATTCTGTTGCAGAGATTATATTTTGTTTATACATTTACCAGCTGATGGGCATTTGGCTTGTTTATACTTTTTGGCTGATTTGAATGATGCTGCTATGAACTTTCATGTAGAAGTTTTTGTTTGGACACGTTTTTATTTCTTTTGGGTATATGTGTAGGTGTAGAATGGCTGGCTGATTTGGTAATTGTATGTTTAACATCTTGAGAAACTGTGCAACTGTTTTCCAAAGTGGAGGCACCTCCACCCCACCAGCAGTGTAGTTTCAAGTTCTTTATCAGATACAATTTTACAAATATTTTCTCTTATTCTATCAGTTGTCTTTTTACTTCCTTGATAGTATCTTTTGAAGCACACAGTTTCTTGTTTTGATGACATCCAATTTATTTTTTTCTTTTGTGGCATTGCTCTTGATGTCTAAGAAACCATCGGCCTCCCTCAAGGTCACAAAGGTTTACACATACTTTTTTTCTAAGATCTTTGTAACTTTAGCTTTTTTACATTCAAGTCTCTGAGTTATTTTGAGTTAATAGTTGGCATATAGTGTGAGGTTTGGGTGCAAATTTATTATGAATATGTTTTCTTTGAAGTAAATGTATTTTTACTAAATTTGTCAATTTAAAGGAGAAACTTAACTGAATGCTAAACTATTGTATAAGCATCTATGAAATGTGTTATAACTTTTTCAGGCTTTCTAGAAGATCAGTTGATGTTCTATATTACTAAGGAAATTACGTTTAAATTTTTACTTTTATTTTTAGTTTAGTTTATAGACAGGATGGAATACAGGAGTGGTACAGAGATTGGCACCCATATACTTATATGATCAAGCACCCTGTGAATGTAAAGCCTCACTTGAAAATAAAAGCCCTTGTGTTTTCAAGGTTAAGAAAACATGAATGTGAGACTGGCCCATTAAACCCCATCTTCTGAATTCTTAGTTATGATATACGGGTAATACTTTTAAATAAGATTAAGCCTCATTGTAAAAATTTCTTATATAAGGTTAAAAGTAAAAATATATCGGATCTTTAACAAAAGGACCGACAAGAAAGTTTTCCACTGTAGTCAGCTCATTCACATCAAATCACCTAGTTGACAGCCTGTTCCATCATAAAAGCCTCTATTAAGACTTTATTTTAATAATAAAAAAAATTATGAGTTCCTTAATCCCTGAAAATATGACTTCCATATGCTTTTTTCACTTTTAGAACCTGTAGAAACAACTTCTTCATGAGGGCTAGGATTAGCAGGAGGGCTAATTACAGGGACTAAAATATTTTTATTGGCCAAATACAGTTAGTGGAGTTTTACTGGCTGAGTGTGTAGGAAATACTTAATGATGCTTTGACCAACTTTCCTCCTGTTTCTGCTGGTATTTTGAGAACATTTACTTTGCACTATTCATGGGTCTTCAAGATCCCAGAAGCTATAGTCACCTCAATGTTTACTCTGTTGAAAGACAAACCAGCTTTATAGCTCCCCCTTTTAACTTCCTTAAAGGCAATTAGGGGGCCTGCTCTTGGGCTCCCAAAGCACTTATCCCATTACATTCCGATAATCTATGTATTTTTATTCTCTCCCAGAAACAAGAACCTCAATAACAAAGACTATCCCTCATTTATAAACACAATCATAGCATCAATAAAGGAAATAAAAGAGTAGTTTGTTGAGTGACAGACTAAAAAGCAACAAATGAACGGAGTATTTAGTCCTCCAAAAGAAAAAAGAAAACATTTAAAGGTTCTTCGGGCAATGCCTAATTCAAACACTTATCTGAATTTGTAATTTCCCCTCTGCATTCTACAGCTGTGTGCCACACACATAGCCAAAACTACGATCATGTAAAATGACACCAGGGACCATTAATTATGCCATTTTTATTCAGCTTTTAGAGAATGACTATCGCAGAGCCATTTAAAGTTCTTTTAGGAGTGATAAGTTTAATAGTGAACATTTGGATATTGACTTCATGGAAATTAGCGTGCCCATTAAGCATACCTCTGATTACCGTAATGACCTTACCAGGGGAAATTCAGAACATGGGCTAGTATGGTTTCCCTTCTTTGCCAGCACGTAACCTTCAGACAATAATACCATAAGATTTTTTTAGGAAGTCTAGCATTTGTATATCCTCATGCATAGGCTGAAAAGTAACTATTAGCACATGTTACAATTTAAATAAAAACTTGATTCTTAGTTATTTTAAAAATGATTACCTTCTTGTATTTTTCTCTGCATTACAATAATGTGCATGACCTTTGTAAACAGTTGCAAGGAACATAAAAGATAAAGAGAAAGTAGATTCTGATAAATTGAATATTTTTATAATTGTCAAGATAAAGAAGGCCTTTCCACACATGAAAATCAATCAGAGGTCCTGGCTGGTTGGTTCAGGGGATACAGCATCAGCCTGGTGTTTGGACATCTGAATTTGATTCTCAGTCAAGGCACACAGGAGAAGTAACCTGTGTGCTTCTCTCCCCCTCCCCTTCTCTCCCTTTTCCCCCTCTATCAGCCAGGGGCTTGATTGATGAGCATTCGCCCTGGGTGCTGAGGATAGCTTGGCTCACCTGAGTGTCAGCCTCTGGTGCTGAAAATAGCTTGGTTGATTCCAGCATTGGCCCTAGATGGGGTTTGCTGGATAGATCTGGTCAGGGTACATACAGAAGTCTCCCTCACTCTCTCCCCATCTCTCACTTAAAAAAAAATTTTTTTAAAGAAATCAATCAGAAAAAAAATTGTTTGAAAGATTGATAGATTTGAATATTTAAAAATTTTAAATTTCTACAGGAAAAATATATTATGACAAATATTAAGACAGATGCTATATTTGGAAAAATATTACAGAATAACTTCCAGGCAAAGTGTCAATAAATACAGTCTTCTTATAAATTAATAAGACAAAGAGAAATATCCTCATAGAACAGGGAGATAACAGGCTGAACAAGCAGTTTATACTATAAAAGACACATGAATGCCAGTAAACAAGAATAGATGCTTACCATAACTAGTAATATAAGTAATAAGATTTTTTTCCAATGGATTACTAAAGGAGAAAAGTATGTCAATAAATCCTCTGTGGGCTCATATTACTTGGGGGCCTGTAAACTAGTAAAGACTCTTTAGAGAGCATGCAGCAATATGTCACAAGTTAGATATGAATACCCTTATACCCTGAAGTTCCAAGCCTGGGATTTTATCCCAAGTAGATCATCAGTCAAGTACATAAAAGTAAATGATAAGCCCTGGCCGGTTGGCTCAGCGGTAGAGCGTCGGCCTAGCGTGCGGAGGACCCGGGTTCGATTCCCGGCCAGGGCACACAGGAGAAGCGCCCATTTGCTTCTCCACCCCTCCGCCGCACTTTCCTCCCTGTCTCTCTCATCCCCTCCCGCAGCCAAGGCTCCATTGGAGCAAAGATGGCCCAGGCGCTGGGGATGGCTCTGTGGCCTCTGCCCCAGGCGCTAGAGTGGCTCTGGTCGCAATATGGCGACGCCCAGGATGGGCAGAGCATCGCCCCCTGGTGGGCAGAGCGTCGCCCCATGGTGGGCGTGCCGGGTGGATCCCGGTCGGGCGCATGCGGGAGTCTGTCTGACTGTCTCTCCCCGTTTCCTGCTTCAGAAAAATGAAAAAAAAAAAAAAAGTAACAAAAGTAAATGATAATATTATACACGAAGATGTTCATTGAAGCATTGTTTATAAAAGTAAAACCTGTTTGATTATGAGAGGTATTAAATACATTATGTTGCATCAATATAATAGAATACTGCAGAAGCAATTAAGAAAAGAATATATGCTTGTGTTTGCAAACATTTCATCAATATACTGATAAATAAGCAAGTTAAAAAGGAATATGTGTAGTTTGATCTTACTTGTATAAGATTACTTCTGTGTGTGTGTTTATGTAGAGAAATGTCCACACAGCAAATATTTGATTAAATTAATTAGAGAGCTAAGGAAGTGGAAAATTTTGAATGAGTCGCTGATAATAGGATAACTTGAGTTCTCTTGATATGACACTGGGTGGGAGACCTTGCAATTCATTTTAAAACATTTCATGCATTAAATGTTGTCTTCTGAGGCTGATTTTAAAACCCTTGAATATTCAAGTTCCAAAGGATTTATAAAATCTCCTAGAGAAAACTCTGGTAGGAGGGAGAAAAGATGACAAGAAAGTGGGAAAGAGGAAAAAAGGTTGAAGGAAACCGAATGACACCTGAGAACAAAGGTAAAAACAATTGCCTAATTAGGGCAGGCCAACAAGTAAAATGTAAAAAAAAAAATAAATAAATAAATAAATAAATAATAAATAAAAAAGGCTAAGTATTTCCAGGGAATATTTACTGTTTTCTATAAAATTTCTGTAAAAATCAGGAGAGCTTCAAACTCGAGTTTCTTTTTCATTCCCATTTGGAATTGTACTAACAATTTCATTGATAGTCTTATGAAATACAAATATCATTAACCTATCTAATCTTATGAATACACATATTTGTATAATTCTCAAGATAAAGTTTGCTTCTGAAACGTTGAGGTCTTAGAGGGGACAACTTTGGTCTTCATGTAGAATGTTGGATTATTTTGGTGAATGGATAGTAAAATAATTTAGAAGACATTTTCTTTCAAAGAGAAGGCACACACATAAAAAGACATATTTAAGACAGGCTTGCCTAGATGCTACTATTTATTTATTTATTTATTTTAATTGAATTTATTGGGTTAAATGTTCAGGTATGAAACTCAGCAAAACAACATCTGCACACTGCATTGTATGCCCATCCCTCAAAGTCTTTTCTGTTCCCACCCCCTCTGTCCCCAGTGACTAGTTATTTCCTATAAAATAAACATCAGCCCTCCTCTAGACTGTGAATTATAAAGAACTTTCTACACTAGTGGTCCCCAACCCCCGGGCTGTGGACTGGTAGCGGTCCGTGGGCCATTTGGTACCGGTCCGCAGAGAAAGACTAAATAACTTACATTATTTTCGTTTTATTTATATTTAAGTCTGAACGATGCTTTATTTTTTTTTAAATGACCAGATTCCCTCTGTTACATCCATCTAAGACTCACTCTTGACGCTTGTCTCGGTCATGTGATACATTTATCCATCCCACCCTAAAGGCAGGTCCATGAAAATATTTTCTGACATTAAACCAGTCCGTGGCCCAAAAAAGGTTGGGGACCACTGTTCTACACCTTTGTTTCTGAAGGAATAACACATTATTGATCTGTATGCAGTATGGAATAGAGTTAACTCATTTATCTTGAGTAATGGAAAATAAAAAGATATAAATAAAGCAAGAAGCGAAATCTGAACATTAAATAATATTTAATCTTGAACTATTTCAAGAATCTTAAGCAAACACATATTCACATCTATATTCAGACAAGAAAAATTATCCAGTTACTTAAGACTCCTTCAGTCATTTGTAGCAGATTCACAGGAAAATTTCTCTCCTTTCAATTTCTACAGTGCATTATAATTTTAAGAAAAAAAGGTAGTGAAGTAAATTTTAACTGCAGTGGTTCATGTCATACTTAAAATAAGTTAATGTCAGACACTAAAAAAACATATGGATTCTTCCTGTACATGTCTCATTGTACTGTTTGCAGATTTAATTTAATTTCGGTTACCACACTGATGCTTTCAGGTGAGCGGACATTATTTTCACCCACATTGTGTGGAAATGAAACTGCAGCTCAGAGGAAACAAGCTGCCTAATTTCCAAAGCTAGTTAGATGCAGGAGCAAGAAACATAAAATTTCTAGGAATAATTTGTCTTTTAGCACTTCCCATGGAGGAGTGAATTAAAGAAAACATAAATTAAAATGGAGAATATAGTCAGCCAAATATATACAAACTATATATACATAAATATAAATACAGGGGGCAGCAAAGATCGGTGTATAGTTGTTCATATGAAAAATGATGCAGTGATTAATAAATACTATAAGAATAAACTCTGTTCTGCATACTCATAACTACAAGCCTACCTTTGCTGCTTGCTATGGAAATATATCTTGCTTGACAAGTAACGAAGTAAGTCAATATATATAAGTATATATAATGAATTGGTCTGGTGCCTATAAGAGATTAAATTATTTGGTAGATGCTTCCATATAGTCTATCATTTTCAAGCTATTGATTTATTTTTCAAGTATTCACAGCTTATGTGCTACCCTGAGGACCTACCATATACTGGTAATTAGTTATTTATTCCTATAACAACCTTTTAAGGAAGATACTACTATTAGCTCATCCAACAGATGAGGAAACTGAGGCCTGGGGGGGGGGTGTTAAGAAAACTTCATGAAGTCTCATTGCTTTTAACTGGCAGAGCTAAAACTTCCATCAGAAAGAAGGATACAATTTCTACTCTCCCCCAGTGCCAAAATTCTCACTCAGCACAGGCCCGTGAGTTTTCCAGAGACTGCGACAGGAGGGTTGTCTGTGGTTCTCACTGTTAAGGAATTGTTGGTCCTTCTATTCTGGGAAAGAGTTTGGAGCAGTTGCGTGAAAAAGATGAAGGGATTAAGTAGCACATTGGTAGTTTTAAAACAGTCACAAGGATGTGAGGTTCAGCATAGAGAATCGAGTAGATTAATAATAGTAAGAACTCTGTGTGGGGCCAGATGGGTACTAGAATTATCAGGGCGGGGAGGGATCACTTTGTAAATTTTGTAAAAGTCTAACTGCTAAGCTCTACCCTTGAAACTAATATAAAATAATATGGAATGTCCACTGTAGTAGGAAGTTGTACAAAGGGATAAAAGATATAATTGGTTTCAACTTACGTTCTGTGGTACCAGAGCTGCTTTGGTACCATCAAAATGTATCAAAGTTCCATGCAAGGAGGCAAATACAACAACAAAATAGGAAAAAAGGAAAAAATTTACCTCATCCATAAAGGACTCACTGACCAGGGAGGACTTAATAAACTATCAGCTTTCATTTAACAAACAGGCTTCATTGTTCTTCTAAAACTTGGCCACAGCGGTATTGAAATTTGCCTAAAATCACTGACCTCCTCACCCCAACTTGAAGGGAAATGAAATGCATTTCATCCTCTCTGTGGGGGTTTGAAGCAGGAAGGGGCATATGACTGTAATGGCTTGTATGTACACGCCGCTAACCCGGGGGCCTGTCCACTCTTTCACACTGGGATGGGGATGGGCACTGGGAAAATAATGGGCACTGGGATGGGAATGGCACTGGGATGGGAATGGGCACTGGGATGGGGATGGGCACTGGGATGGGAATGGCATTGTAATGGGAATGGGCCCTGGGATGGGAATGGCACTGGGATGGGGATGGGCACTGGGATGGGAATGGCACTGAAACGGGCATTGGAATGGTAACGGGCACTGGGATAGGAATAGTCACTGGGATGGGAACGGGCACTGGGATGGAAATGGGCATAGGGATGGGAATGGGCACTGGAACAGGCACTGGAATGGTAACGGGCACTGGGATGGGAATGGGCACTGGGATGGGAATGGCACTGGGATGGGAATGGCACTGGACCGGGCACTGGGATGGTAACGGGCACTGGGATGGTAATGGGCACTGGGATGGGGATGGGCGCTGGGATGGGGATGGGCACTGGGATGGGAATGGCTCTGGGATGGGAACGGGCACTGGGATGGGAATGGGCACTGGGATGGGAATGGCACTGGGATGGGAACTGGCACTGGGATTGGAACGGGCACTGGGATGGGGATGGCACTGGGATGGGGATGGCACTGGGATGGGGATGGCACTGGGATGGGAACGGGCACTGGGATGGGGATGGGCACTGGGATGGGAATGGCACTGGGATGGGAATGGCACTGGGATGGGGATGGGCACTGGGATGGGAATGGGCACTGGGATGGGGATGGGCACTGGGATGGGGATGGCACTGGGATGGGGATGAGCACTGGGATGGGAATGGGCACTGGGATGGGGATGGGCACTGGGATGGGGGTGGGCACTGGGATGGGGATGGGCACTGGGATTGGAATGGGCACTGGGATGGGAATGGGCACTGGGATGGGGATGGGCACTGGGATGGGGATGGGCACTGGGATTGGAATGGGCACTGGGATGGGAATGGCTTTGGGATGGGAACGGGCACTGGAATGGGGATGGCACTGGGATGGGAACGGGCACTGGGATGGGAATGGCACTGGGATGGGAATGGCACTGGGATGGGGATGGCACTGTAATGGGAATGGCTGCACTTGTGAATTTTGCTGGTGGTTAAGAGGCTGCATGTGTCAAAGAAGGCTGGTGGGGGTGGAGTTGATAGAGGGGTTTGAAGCATGAGTGACAAGCTATCTATACTTTAGAATTTTTAAGTTTGACAAATACTGAGTAGATGATGAGAAGGAAGCTCACTAGTTTTCCACTGACCATTTTTAGTTTTTTAACTGCTATATATATTTCATGCACTTTTACTTTTAGTAGGAATGATTGTACAAATGATGATTAAACTTGACAGTTTGGTTTCCATTCTTTCCTAGGAAGGCAAATAAATGAGTGATGCCGTTAGACCCTATTTTTTCCTATGTTAATTTCACATTTGGGTTATTTTACATTTTAAGGAATTGTCCAAAATATGCAGACGACTTAGATAGGTGCTGATTTCTTTAAGTTCTCGCTCCAGCTGAACTAGTTGGACTGTTTTTATATCAACTCCATTAAACTGGATCTGCTGTGTCTGACAGCATGAGATGGAGGGGGCTTAGGTCTCACAGTCACATGTATTTGGAGTTAGTTGTCTCTTTCCCTCCTTTTCTAAAACCAGGCAAATTATCTCCCCAAACCTCAGAGTTCTCCTTTGCAAATTGGGAAAGGAAAACATGGCTACTTCTTCTCTGTGTTAGTTCACAGATTAAATGGAGGAAAAAAATAATGAACAGCTAGGATGACGCTTGTCGTGTAGCTACTAATGAGCTGAACTTACTGTAGTGATATTTACTCTTTTTATAGAGAACTGAATCATTAGGAATTGAAATCTATTTGCCACCCTCATCAAATTTTTTAAAATGTGGGTCCCCTAAAGTACATGAGGATTCATCACGAGCAGGAAATTGGCAGTCCGTCCACCGTGCAGCAGACATTTGCAGCGCACTCAGCCCCCACTCACCCCCAGTGCTTACCTGTGCAGGGTTCCTGTTATCCTGAGAATAGGATCTGGTCGGGGAAATGCAAGGGACTTGGCATCGCAGGAGAGACTCTCTACCGATGATGGATGGGACTTCACAGATCAATATTCTGGCTTGCCCTGGCTGGTTGGTTCAGTGGTAGAGCGTCGGCCTGGCGTGCAGAAGTCCCGGGTTCGATTCCCGGCCAGGGCACACAGGAGAAGCGCCCATCTGCTTCTCCACTCCTCCCCCCTTCCTCTCTGTCTCTCTCTTCCCCTCCCGCAGCCAAGGCTCCATTGGAGCAAAGTTGGCCCGGGCACTGAGGATGGCTCCATGGCCTCTGCCTCAGGCGCTAGAATGGCTCTGGTTGCGACAGAGCAACGCCCCAGATGGGCAGAGCATCGCCCCCTGGTGGGCATGCCGGGTGGATCCCAGTCGGGCGCATGCGGGATCCACCTCCCCCCCTCCCCCGTTTCCAGCTTCAGAAAAATACACACACAAAAAAAATATACTCTGGCTTCCAGGCTCCTTGCGGGCATTCTGAGGTGTGTTCTTTATACTCGTGTTGTTGTCCTGGTTGGATTGAGCCTCAGTTGCCCAAAGTGGTAAACTGCTTATTAACATACTGCTTATTGGCTTTCTTTCCTCCTTGTCTCGCTTTCCTACTTCCTCATTGTGCTTCCTGTGATCACCTCCATAATAACCTACCAGTATTTGCCCCCAGAACTGTGACTAAGGTCAGCTTCTGGAGCATCAAAACGAGCATTCTACAAGCCAAGTGTGTGTATCACAACCTAGAAATCTTACTCAGATAATGCAGCTTTTTGAAATGGACACCATTTGTCCAGCTCTGAAAATATCTTTCCCCTGGACAGCTTCAAATCCTGGGACAAACTTAGTTGTTCCCAGAAACTGGGGCACTTAATTCCAGTCTCCTTTTTCTGCTTCTCCTGAGCGCCAGCCTGCTTGAATGTCTCCGGCACCCATTCCTATGTATTCCCTTTCTGCCCGAAACTACATTAAACCACACCCTGAGCTTGGTCCTAGAGAGGAAAATGTCAAGTTAAAATTTTGATCAACCACTAGAATGCTATTTAGAGCCTTCCTTGAAGTTTACTTATCTTTTCTGTAGCCAGTCCCAAGCATAACAAAATTCTTTAGTTTGCCTTTACATTTCTTATAACCCCCCCCCCACACACACACACACTTTATATCTGAATAGTGTGTTAACTTTTAGCTCCATCAGCTTCTGCTTGGGATTTTTAGACCACTTTATTTTGGCTGGAGGTACATAGCTAGGTCAACTCAATGTTTTCTTCATCAATTTTTTTTTAATTGTACTTATTGATAGATTTTAGAGAGAAAGGAAAGGGGGATGGAGAGAGAGGGAGAAACATTGATATGTTTTCCACTTATTCATGCATTTGTTGGTTGATTCTTACCTGTGCCCTGATCAGAGATTGAACCCCCAACCTTGGTGTACTGGGGGCAATGCTATAACCAACTGAGATACCTGGTCAGGGCTCCATGAATTTCTGTACTTGTGTACTAAGGGTCCTCATGAGTGCAGTGGAGACTATACAAATTCATTATCACTTCATCTAAAACAATTATAGATGGTCTTGTGATGATAATACCACTGTGAGGAAGGACAGGACTCTTCCAGTTGTTTTTTCTAGTATTTTTCCACAGTCACCTTTCTGTGCCATAGTCAGTCTGTTCTTCATTCACTTCCTCCATCTAAAGAAATAGCTTCCCACCACAATCTGTCATTTACAGGGAAAAAATAATAATAATGCATAAACAGCACCTTCCAAGTCTTCGTCTCTGTGAAGGAGAATGTTCATGGCACCATATTTCAGTGTCATAGTTGATGCAGATGGATAGTGTTTTATCTTTAAAAATCTTGCTAGCTGTGTGAACTGCCTAAGCTACTAGTATACCCTAAAAAAAAAATGGTATTCCTCATCACAGTCATAAAAAGAGAGAGAGAGAGAGAGAGAGAACCCATAAAGTGAAACATGTGAGGCTCCATGTTGATTCCAAAAGAACTTGTTCATCTTTATTTAATTTTTTTTTTATTTTTTGAGAGGCATTTGTTAACTTTGAGGGCTTGATGGAGAGCCATCCTGGTCATAAGTTTATATCTTTCCTTTATGACAAAATTGGAATGAAACAGTAAAAAGAGTTTGCTCAGCTTTCAAAGAGGTAGCTTATCCCACAAAGCTCGAGCTTATGAATGTAACTGAAGTATAACAATGAATCCATGGCTTTCATTCCGACTGTTGTACTGACTATGCACAGACTTTCATATCCCTGATCTTTCATCTGAATGATGGATTAAAGTTACAGCCATATAACTGTGATTCCATATTACATGAAGCTCTGGGAATAAAATTAACCGTATATATAGGTTGCGCAAATAAGCCTAAAATCCAGTAAAGATAGATTTCATGGAGATGAAAGATAAGCAAAGCATATTTTCGGCACCAAGAAATGAAATCTAGACATCTTGAAAGATCTTTTATTTTTTGGATAACTGAGATAAAAAGTAAAGTAGCTTTTTTAAAAAAGTCATATTAAGGAATGAAGGTTAAAAATGGCCTTGAACTCTTCCTATCCTTTAGCTTGTATTTACTCTGTCCATTAATTTGTAATATTTTGAATGCTCTAATACACTTAAGCACAGCTGTAATGGGGTGCTTGCGTCTTCGTGTCCTTGTGTCGAAGAGTCTTTACTGTCTTCAGTGGCCTATTACCTGGAAATGGATATCATTAACCTGAGCAACTTGACTTCTTTCCAACAGAAGTAATTTAATCGCAAATCCTGGTGATTGAAAGAAAATGAGCAGAGTCTCTATTTTGTCACTCTATGGGAATAGAGGCCATTGAGAACTTCACTTTTAACAGCGCGGTTAGGCCATTGCTGCCGGAGTTCCTAATTGGTCTGGTTAATTCCAACTGTGGAGACATATCCAGAATACTCTACGGGGAAAGCAGGTTTTGAATGACAGCTTAGTGAAAATCGAAATTGCTCCTTTACCTCACCTCTTATTATTATTGTTTTTGAGCTATGTTTTTTTAGTGTTTTCCAACAGAGAATTGAAACATTTTTATGGAGTTATAAAATTGGTTGTTTTCTTTATAACAACTTCTAGGAATTTCTATCAACTGTAGGGACCAAGAAATTTATTTAAGTCTCGTAGTAACTTGAGTAGGTAGATCTTTCTCTGAAAACTGGGAGGTTCAATCAATGAGAGACATTCAGATATAAAATTCCATAAAAGTTCAGATTTTTTGGAGGAGGTAGATTTCATGCAAATTGTCTGTAAGATTTTGTTGTTGTTTCTTTTTAATTTTTTTTTTTTTTTTACTTTTTTTATTTTTCTGAAGCTGGAAACGGGGAGAGACAGTCAGACAGATGCCCGCATGCGCCCTACTGGGATCCACCCGGCATGCCCACCAGGGGCAACGCTCTGCCCACCAGGGGGCGATGCTCTGCCCTTCTGGGGTGCCGCTCTGCCGCGACCAGAGCCACTCTAGCGCCTGGGGCAGAGGCCAAGGAGCCATCCCCAGCACCCGGGCCATCCTTGCTCCAGTGGAGCCTTGGCTGCGGGAGGGGAAGAGAGAGACAGAGAGGAAGGAGGAGGGGGGTGGAGAAGCAAATGGGCGCTTCTCCTATGTGCCCTGGCCAGGAATCGAACCCGGGTCCCCCGCACGCCAGGCCGACGCTCTACTGCTGAGCCAACTGGCCAGGGCCTTTTTAATTTTTTTGTTTGACTTTTAAGTGCACTCACTCATATCCCCAGACCTGAGAGTGATGATGTTCCCCCAAAACAACATGTTTTAAAATCTCTTTCCATTAAATTCCTTTCCCTGTGAGGTCCACCCAAAACTCAGCACCTGTTTGGTTTATCCTCCTAGATAATTCACGCTTCGCCTAGTCTCTGAGAATCTTTTCTGCTGACAACAATTGATTGCAACTTCTGTTGGTTGAAAAGACAAATGTCTCTTTCAGCAGGCCCTCTCACATATCGATGCGCTCAATAATGAGGAATAAGGTTTGAGGCCTCCACGTCAGCAGGGGACACTGTGTTCAAAATGAGAAAACTTAAAAGTACAGATAAAAAGGAAAAGTGGAGTCATTTCTCAAGGGGGAGAATTCTAATAGTACCAAACTTTGGTGTTGTTGAAAAAGGGAATAGATGAGGAGAAGGTATAATTATAAGAAAAAATAAAATGATGAATGGCAGAAGAAAAGAAAAAAATAGTTTAAATGTTGGAATGATCCATCACAAAAAAAGGACATTAGTAAGGAAATGATGATGTACTTGAAAAGATTTCTCTGTTTACTTCCGGAACTACACGATTTAAAAATACTGTGGTTTTTATTGAAGAGATACTTTTCAAGTCTAACTGTTCCTCAATTCATGCTCAATGATCTTTTATTTGTTGTACAAATGGTAACCATCTCAGATATAGGGAGACTTATATACAGAATCCTCAGTACCCACTTCTCAGATTCGATCATCATCATCATCATTTTGGTTACTCGCTTTATCTTCCCAATTCCAGACATCACCTCTAAACACTTCATTAAAATTTTTAACTACATAAAATCCAAGTTTTAAAAAAACGTGTATTAACAACCATCAGCGGGAAATTTTTATAGAGATGTCACAAAGTGCTGGTCATCTCTCTTATAAATTCCTGGTGACTATACCTAACCAAGGGACAGACAGAATCTCAGAAGCCCTTTTCCAGAACCATTTTTTTTAATTTTTTTAAAAAAAATATTTTATTGATTGATTTCTTAGAGAGAGAGGAGTGAGAGAGAGAGACAGAGAGAGAGAGAAGGGGGAGGAGCAGGAAGCATCAACTCCCATATGTGCCTTGACCAGGCAAGCCCAAGGTTTCGAACCAGCGACCTCAGTGTTCCAGGTCGACGCTTTATCCCACTGCACCACCACAGGTCAGGCCCAGAACCATTTTCTATTCTGGCCACCTCCTCTGGGTCTCTCTACTTACTTTGAGTTCCTATAGGTCAATGACAGCTCAAGTGAACTCCCTGATCCCCACACTAGTCCCTGCAGTTCTGAGAGGGGCACTCTTGAATCAATTAGCTGTTTACCAAGTGGACAAAAGTGTTCTGAATGGATCTGGGAATTAGGCAATGAAGTAGTACTGACTGAACAGAAAAATGCCCGGGAAAGAAAAAAGCCAGGGACTGGGTCCTGTGGCTCTCACCAGTAGGAAAAAACGTGTCCAAAGTTTAGAGTCCCAAATTTTCCCATTAAAATGGTTACAGAAGTGCAGATTCTGATGGATTCTGGAATTAAGGATTTCGAAGTTGTGATTTATAATCACAAGTTGCAAGCGGTTTCTGAGAATGCTTCTTCTTTTCCAAATATACAAAAAAAAATTTTTTTTTAAGTACTGATCAAATATATATATTTTTTCTTCTAACCTTGCCTCAGTGGTGTTCAGACATTGTGATGCAATTAATCATTTCACAGAGCAGCTGGTATCATTCTTTAGTTAGGCATCACAAACGTCCACTAGAATGCTATAAATGTCCCCTTGTTGCTAATACTGTTTATTTATTACATAAAAAAAAACTTTTATCCAGTCATCTATTGAAGGGCTTTTTGGTTGTTTCCATGTCTTGGCCACTGTGAACAATGCTGCAATGAACATGCGGCTGCATGTGTCTTTATGTACCGGTGTTTTTGAGTTATGGGGGTATATACCCAGTAGAGGGATTGCTGGGTCATATAGCAGTTCTATTTTTAGTTTTTAAAGGAAAAAAACTAAGAACTATATGATTCCATATATAGGTGGGACATAAAAACGAGACTAAGAGACATGGACAAGAGTATGGTGGTTACTGGGGTGGGGGAGGAAAGGGAGAGGGGGGGGAGGGGAGGGGCACAAAGAAAACCAGATAGAAGGTGACAGAAGACAATTTGACTTTGGGTGATGGGTATGCAACATAATTAAATGTCAAAATAACCTGGAGATGTTTTCTCTGAACATATGTACCCTGAAATTTTTTTACTGTATTCCTCTCCTTGTCTAGGCCATGAGAATTGATGTGTTTCGTAATAGCATCTCATCTTTCTAGGAGGCTTGATGTACTTGATAAGTTTTCAACCTGTTAGTCAAGTTGAAGTTTTAGTCATATTGGACCCAGTTGTGAAATGGGGTTTTTCCCTCTTCATGACTTACCTGAAAATGTTCCTCCTTCTGTGGCTTTACCATGAAGAAAGTTTTATTAATTAATGAGAGAATCAATGGCACGAAATCAAAGGCCTGTTTTTCTTTTCCTTCCTTCCTTCCTTCCTTCCTTCCTTCCTTCCTTCCTTCCTTCCTTCCTTCCTTCCTTCCTTCCTTCCTTCCTCCCTCCCTCCCTCCCCCCTCCCTCCCTCCCCCCTCCCTCCCTCCCTCCCTCCCTCCCTCCTTCCCTCCTTCCTTCCTTCCTTCCTTCCTTCCTTCCTTCCTTCCTTCCTTCCTTCCTTCCTTCCTCCCTTTCTTTTTCTTTTTTCTTTTTCTCTCTCTTTCTTTCTTTCAACTCTACTCTTTCTTTGTAAGGATGTTATAAGTAAAAAACAAACAAAAAAACCCCCACCCAGAATAACCACCCTAACTAATCCAGCCCTGTTGGCCAAACATTTAGCTAAATAAATAAGAATTCAAGTTAATTCCTTACTCAGTAGCTGGCTGCAAATTTGCCAAGTGATTTATTTGATGTTAATTTGCAGCATGGACCTCTCCTTCCCTTCAAGGCCTGTCCTACGAAGGAAACTGAATCCAGCCAGGCTGACTGAACCAGATCTTACTTTGAATTCAGAAGGCTAGGGAATCTCCTGTTCCTAGCAGGACTGTGTCTTGAAGGAATCTTCATGTAGGTGTTCCAAAGAACGCAGCTGGCTCTGAAAAGACTGCAGGAGTTGTCTGTATCCAAACGCCAGCCAGCCTGTTCTGTTGCTGTGAGTTAGACTACTTCAGCACGCAGTATCTGTCTTTCTCTGCCTAACATTTCACGTAGCATAATGCCATAAAGGCCACAGGTCTTCAGCCAGAAATACTCTCTCCACCACTTTGGGGCAAGTTACTTTAAATGTCTGGGTTATACTGGAGGTCGAGAGACCTCAACTCATACCATTTCTAGTAAGAGTAAAAGACAACTGTGCTCTGAAGGCATTCTAGTTCCAGTTGTGTTGAAATTGGGCTACCATGTTGGAACCTCTAGTTATAGACATTCTCCAATGTTTGTTATACAGGACCCCAAATTACGTGAACTGTTGGATGTGGGAAACATCGGACGTCTGGAACATCGCATGATAACGGTGGTGTACGGACCTGATCTTGTGAATATCTCCTATTTGAACCTCGTGGCTTTCCAAGAAGAAGTGGCCAAGGTATGGCAGATAGAAATGTTGAAGCTGTCACCTTGTCTGAGTTCTTATGATACTGTGCTGATGCTTGTGAAAGACTTGAGTTTTTGTCTTATTTAACATGTGAAAATTCCATCTAAAATAATTCAGCAGTCCAGTAGATGTATATATAATCAAACACTTTCAAGTAATGGCATCTACTTGAAGTTATTGGAGGGTCTTCATTAGAAATAGGCATTTGAGCCTGACCTGTGGTGGCGCAGTGGATAAAGCATCGACCTGGAAATGCTGAGGTCGCTGGTTCGAAACCCTGGGCTTGCCTGGTCAAGGCACATATGGGAGTTGATGCTTCCAGCTCCTCCCCCCTTCTCTCTCTCTCTCCTCTCTGTTTCTCTCTCTCCCTCTCTCTCTCTCCTCTCTAAAAAATGAATAAATAAAAAAAAATTAAAAAAAAAAGAAATAGGCATTTGATACTTTTGCAAAAGGACATAATAGGTAAAACCGCATCCCACTTTTCATGAATTTTCTTCTTTGTGTGTGTGTGTGTGACAGAGACAGAGTGAGGGACAGATAGGGACAGACAGATAGGAAGGGAGAGAGATGAGAAGCATCAATTCTTTGTTGCGACACCTTAGTTGTTCATTGATTGCTTTCTCATATGTGCCTTGACTGGGGGGCTACAGCAGAGCAAGTGACCCTTGCTCAAGCCAACAACCTTGAGCTCAAGCTGATGAGCCTTGCTCAAACCAGATGAGCCCACACTCAAGCTGGTAACCTTGGGGTTTTGAACCTGGGTCATCCATGTCCCAGTCCGACGCTCTATCCACTGCGCCACCACCTGGTCAGGCTACATGAATATTCTTATCCTAATTAATTTTCTTTAACTTTATGCCACTTCCCACCCCATCTCCTCTCCAACACTCTCCTTAAGGGCAGACATCTTCGGTACCTTTATAACTTTTGAATTTTTTAATCCTGTGCAGCAACTAGCCCAGGGGTCCCCAAACTATGGCCCGCGGGCCACATGCGGCCCCCTGAGGCCATTTATCCAGCCCCCGCCGCACTTCTGGAAGGGGCACCTCTTTCATTGGTGGTCAGTGAGAGGAGCATAGTTCCCATTGAAATATTGGTCAGTTTGTTGATTTAAATTTACTTGTTCTTTATTTTAAATATTGTATTTGTTCCCATTTTGTTTTTTTACTTTAAAATAAGATATGTGCAGTGTGCATAGGAATTTGTTTATAGTTTTTTTTTATAGTCCGGCCCTCCAACGGTCTGAGGGACAGTGAACTGGCCCCCTGTGTAAAAAGTTTGGGGATCCCTGAACTAGCCCATGCCCATGCATATATAGTAGCTGCTTAATTAATGAGAATGAAAAAATAAAATTTTATATAAAGATTTTTAATAAAACATATATTCAGCAATGGACTAGAAAGATGAATTAAGAAGTTGCTGCCCTGGCCGGTTGGCTCAGCGGTAGAGCATCGTCCTGGAGTGCGGGGGACCCGGGTTCGATTCCCGGCCAGGGCACATAGGAGAGGCGCCCATTTGCTTCTCCACCCCCCCCTCCTTCCTCTCTGTCTCTCTCTTCCCCTCCCGCAGCCAAGGCTCCATTGGAGCAGAGATGGCCTGGGCGCTGGGGATGGCTCCTTGGCCTCTGCCCCAGGCGCTAGAGTAGCTCTGGTTGTGGCGGAGCGATGCCCCGGAGGGGCAGAGCATCGCCCCCTGGTGGGCAGAGCGTCGCCCTTGGTAGGCGTGCCAGGTGGATCGCGGTCGGGCGCATGCGGGAGTCTGTCTGACTGTCTCTCCCGGTTTCCAGCTTCAGAAAAGTACAAAAAAAAAAAAAAAGTTGCTGATTGATTAAAACAGCCTTTCAGATGCCTACAGAAAGAACTAGAATACTCTGACAAGATATAGCAAACAGGAAGCTGAGAACTTTGGGGAACCTTGGACCCCAGTTTGATGTTTGCTCTAAAAATGTCTCATTGCCATTAAAGAGCATTGAAGTAAACATCTCAAAAGGAGAGATTTCTTTATCTATGTTTATAGGATACTAGTGATAATCCTTATTCTCCATACAGTTTCCTGTAAGAGTTAAGAATATAAGTCTAAGAGTACTCTGAAGTCTGCATGTCATATCTGTGCAATTACAGAGCTGCTCACATCATGTATCCCAGTTACGGGGTCACGACTGGCCCATGCTCTGACAGTTTTCTGAGCTATACTGGACGTACTGACCTGCCCTCTGAGGCTTTAGTGATTATGGGAGAGGTTTATTCTGGCACTTACATAACATCAACTTCATCTTGTAATGGAATGAATAAAATGCCAACTGGTTTTAATGCTCTGAGGTCTTCAGAAACAACTCTCCAAGACTGTCACTAATGTAATATATCCTCTCTCTCTAAGAATTGAGTCACTGTTTGCTCTATAATTTATGCTTGGAGAGAGTTCAGTTCAATGAAAGTTTCTGTGTCACAGCCTTATCCTTGCCTGGGCACAGCTCTCGTTCTGGTGTCCTGGTGGTCATCTGTTGCGTTGTATGTTCTTTGTTTCTCAATATATGGATGGATGGATAGCTAAATATAGAGAAATACTAAGTATCTGCAAAATATTTTTAAACTACCTTTCCACACATGCAGTTGTATTTCATTTTTAAAATGATCAATTCATGAGATCCACTAACTCTCAATTTAAAGCATTCAATAAATGTCAGAGAGGCTCTTACTAAGAATGAATGTAGAATTTATATTACAAACCAAACTGCATATCTTGTATTGTATTAAACCTTTATGTAATTATGTTTAAAACATATTCAATTTCCTCTTCTCTGTGGGTTCCTACCCACTAATTTTCTTGGGTTTTTGATTTCTGAGTCCTGTAATATTCTCCATCAGGAATGCATCTATAGACATTTTTTCAGCAGCTACTCGATGTGCTTAGTATACTTAATTGAGCTACAGCACGTGCTTTGCCTTCCTTGACTGCGATCTTCTATTATAGAGTATTTCCCCACTGATATTGCTCAGCCAAGTGGTTAAGATTTTCAAACACCATTTCATTCTGAAAATGTATTTCCCATCCTTCTAATGCTCAGTAATATCTCATAACATCACACTTTTAATCTCCAGGGCCAGTGGACATGATACCTTATATATAGTGCCAGTAGCAAAGGATTCAGCTTCTCTCAATATGTAGAACACCTGGCAGCAACCTGAGCTTTTTCTGAAGGTGAAATGTGTCCAGAAGAAATTGAATCTACAGGGATTCTGGCTCATTCATTGGTTCACACATTTATTGTATGCCTTCTGTGTGCCAGATACTGTTCCCGAGTGAGGGATACAGCATTCTAGAAGACTGAAACACACAGAAGTAAACGCATCCTAGGTCGGCTGGAGATCTGTGGGGGGATAAAGCAGGAATGGGGGGAGAGGGAAGGTGGGAGAATGAAACCACTTCTTCGTGGGGCTCCCTGAGAAGGAAAAAAATACTGCAGGAAATTGCTCAATGGCAACAGTTTTATAGATTTATAAGAAATCTTTCAGATCAATTAAAATTTTTACCCAGAACTAAGGCTTAAAGATATTGCTCCCCAAAAATAATATTTTAGGTTTGAATATTTTCTTTCTTACATAAACCACTTGAAATTGAGGGGGTTTTTTTGTTTATTTTTTTAATTTATTTATTAAATTTAATACAGTGACATTGATAAATCAGGGTACATATGTTGAGAGAAAACATCTCCAGATTATTTTGACATTTGATTGTGCTGTATACCCCTCCCCTAAAGTCAAATTGTCTTCTGTCACCTTCTATCTGGTTTTCTTTGTGCCCCTCCCCTCCCCCAACCCCTCTCTCCTTCTTCGCCCCCTCCCCCCTCCCCCCACCCCCCTACCCCCGTTGCCATCACATTCTTGTTCCTGTCTCTGAGTCTCATTTTTATGTCCCATCTATGTATGGATTCATATAGTTCTTAGTTTTTTTCTGATTTACTTATTTCACTCCATATAATGTTATCAAGGTCCATCCATGTTATTGTAAATGATCCGATGTCATCATTTCTTATGGCTGAGTAGTATTCCATAGTATATATGTACCAAAGCTTTTTTATCCGCTCGTCCTCTGACGGACACTTGGGCTGTTTCCAGATCTTAGCTATTGTGAACAATGCTGCCATAAACATGGGGGTGCATTTCTTCTTTTCATACAGTGCTATGGTGTTCTTGGGGTATATTCCTAACAGTGGGATAGCTGGGTCAAAAGGCAGTTCGATTTTTAATTTTTTGAGGAATCTCCATACTGTTTTCCACAGTGGCTGCACCAGTCTGCATTCCCACCAACAGTGCAGGAGGGTTCCCTTTTCTCCACATCCTCACCAGCACCTATTCTGTATTGTATTGTTGATGAGCGCCATTCTGACTGGTGTGAGGTGATATCTCATTGTGGTTTTAATTTGCATTTCCCTAATGATTAGTGATGTTGAGCATTTTTTCATATGCCTATTGGCCATATGTATGTCCTCTTTGGAGAAGTGTCTATTCATTTCTTTTGCCCATTTTTTGACTGGATTGTTTGTCTTCCTGGTATTAAGTTTTACAAGTTCTTTATAAATTATGAGTTTTTTAATTTACTCTTTAAGACAAGTGACTCCTTTAAAAGACGGACTTGAAGACAAAGTCTGTCTTTCCATTTTTCCTTTGTAGTCACACTCTTGGCTACACAGCATGATTTCTCATCCCCTCCACATTCTAAGGATCGCCTTTCCCTGCTCCACGGGGCCCCTCCTTTAATATACTTGAGAAATAAGTGGTTTTCTTTACATCTGTCCTCCGAGTCAGAGAGAAGAGTCATCAACTGGGTTGAAGGCTGGTCATAGGTTAAATAGTATGAAGACCAAGCATTAGCCACTGGTTTTAATGATGTAGACGTCACTGGTGACTTTGTTTCAAGCAACTTCAGTGGAGTGCTGGTGTCAAAGCCTATTGGAGTGGGCTCTGGGGCCCACTGGTAGGTGCAAAATAAGAAGCACAAAGCTCATTTGAGAATTTTTTTATAAAAGGAGATCAGAGAAATGAAAAGACTCCTGGAAGGGGGAAGTGAGATCAAGAAATTGTTCTTGGCCCTGGCCGGTTGGCTCAGCGGTAGAGCGTCGGCCTGGTGTGCGGGGGACCCGGGTTCAATTCCCAGCCAGGGCACATAGGAGAAGCGCCCATTTGCTTCTCCACCCCTCCCCCCTCCTTCCTCTCTGTCTCTCTCTTCCCCTCCCGCAGCCGGGGCTCCATTGGAGCAAAGATGGCCCGGGCGCTGGGGGTGGCTCCTTGGCCTCTACCCCAGGCGCTAGAGTGGCTCTGGTCACGGCAGAGCGACACCCCGGAGGGGCAGAGCATCGCCCCCTGGTGGGCAGAGCGTCGCCCCTGGTGGTCAGAGCGTCGCCCCTGGTGGGCGTGCCGGGTGGATCCCAGTCGGGTGCATGTGGGAGTCTGTCTGATTGTCTCTCCCCGTTTCCAGCTTCAGAAAAATACAAAAAAAAAAAAAAAAAAAAAAAGAAAAGAAATTGTTCTTAAGATAGAAGGAATAGTGATAGACTTGTGGACGCATTGGAATGACCTTGTAGAAGGAAAGCAACGTACCGATGTAGGAGAGGATGAGAATTGCTAGAACGTGCCCTGGAGTAGGTGAACGCAGAAGGATCCAGTGCAGGGCTCAGAAGCTGTATCCATCCCAGGACCAAGTCTGGCCCACCACTTCTTTTTATAAATGAAGTTTTGTTGGAACCCAACACCACTCATTCATTTACATAACTGTCTGTGGCTGCTTTCACTAGATAGAGTTGAGATGTTATTACATAAACTATATGGCTCACAAAGCCTGAAATGTTAACTATATTGTCCTTAATAAAAAAATATTGTTGACCCCCGTCACAGTTCACAAATAGAGGGACTGGGCTTAGACAGGACAAGGGCATATTGTCCATCAGAAGAGAAAAAGTGGAGTTCATCAATAAAGATGCCGATAGGTAGTATATGTGGTAGAGAGCATTGTATATTTTTCTGATTGCCCCTATTTTCTTGGTGACAAAGGGAATAGAGTCAGTAAGTAGTTGAGAGGAAGGACTGTTGGAATCCTCAAGCCTTTTTCAGCACCAGATGGTGAATTTCCTCAAAGATCTGACTGGTAAGGTTAACGTGGACTACAAAAGATAGGTCCTTGGCCCTGGCCGGTTGGCTCAGTGGTAGAGCGTCGGCCTGGCGTGCGGGGGACCCTGGTTCGATTCCCGGCCAGGGCACATAGGGGAGGCACCCATTTGCTTCTCCACCTCCACCTCCTCCTTCCTGTCTGTCTCTCTCTTCCCCTCCCGCAGCCAAGGCTCCATTGGAGCAAGGATGGCCCGGGTGCTGGGGATGGCTCCTTGGCCTCTGCCCCAGGCACTAGAGTGGCTCTGGTCCCGACAGAGCAACCCCCCGGAGGGGCAGAGCATCGCCCCTGGTAGGCGTGCCGGGTGGATCCCGATTGGGCGCATGCTGGAGTCTGTCTGACTGTCTCTCCCCGTTTCCAGCTTCAGAAAAATACAAAAAAAAAAAAAAAAAAAAAAAAAAAAAAAAAGACAAGTCTTTTACAACAACCCAGAAAATAATGTCATTGTGAGCAAGTTAGCGGACTTAACAGATCAATACAAATTTTTTCATTGGTCAAAGAGGCTAAAGGTCAATTAATTTTTTTCTTCCAGCCAATTGTAGCCTATCTTCCCAATATTCTGCGTTTCTCTGAGGTTGGGGACTCCAGAGAAAGAGGCTTGCACTTGCGTCATGCAGTCTAAACTGCGTGGTGTAGGTTGGAAAACAGATGTGCTCTGAGCCAGATTGTCATAATACTGTGTTTCCTTTCACAGTTTCCTGTGAAACTGATGGGAAGCTACTTCATCTAAGAATCTAAGCAAGGAATGAAATCTGTTTCTAATTATCAGGGAGGAATACCAGTATCAAAGTCAGAAAAGGTGAAGCCTTTACTGTTTGGCTTTGGAAAACTAAAATGATTTTCAGCATGTCTCCCCCCTGGATTCTGGTCCATGGCTGTGTCCCTGGAAGCTCCTCCCCCTCCGCCCTCCCAGCCTATCCCTGACCCTTGTTCAATGCAATGTATCACTGAAATGGCCTATCACTCTTAAAGATGGGATTTGACATTCAGGCTCTGATACTCTGTCCTAAATAGTTTAACACTATGACAAGCTCCGTGTGTAGAAACATGTTGAGCGTCTGCCCAGTTTCCCAAATTTCAGCTCAGATGTTGCTACTGGTGTGTTAAAAAGTAGAACATTGAAACAACAAGGATCCAGCAGGTTAAGATTGAGGCGCCTAATGGCAGAGCTCTGCAGGGGAAATTTTGTATTCACTTCTCTGCACAAGGATTGACAGATGCCATTACTTTTAATCTTTAATTCTACACACACTAAATTCTCTTAAGCATTTATAAATTGGAAAAGAAAAATAAACAAGTCTGTTTGTCTAGTTTTGCCATGCCACTTATAGGAACTCTGCCAGGTTTTTTTAAAAAACGTTTGATTGAAAGATACACATAAAAGTGCGCAGATCCAGCAAGTATAACTTGATGGAGTTTTAAAAAGAGAGTACAGCCCTGGCCATTTGGCTGAGCGGTAGAGCATCAGCCTGGCGTGTGGAAATCCCGGGTTCGATTCCTAGCAAGGGCACACAAGAGAAGTGACCATCTGCTTCTCCACCCTTCCCCCTCTCCTTTCTTTCTATTTCTCTCTTCCCCTCCTGTGGCCAAGGCTCCACTGGAGCAAAGTTGCCCCAGGTGCTGAGGATGGCTCCATGGCCTCTGCCTTAGGCTCTAGAATGGCTCCAATTGCAACAGAACAACACCCCAGATGGGCAGAGCATCGCCCCCTGGTGGGCATGCCAGGTGGATCCCAGTCGGGTGCATGCAGAAGTCTGTCTGCCTCCCCCTGCTTCTCACTTTAGAAAAATACACACACACACACAAGAAGAGTGCACTCATGTAAACAGTACCCGTATCAAAAACACAGCATTACCAACACAACAGGTGTTTTACCCTACTAACACATGCCTATTTTGACCTCCAAACTTATAGATTAGTTTTACCTCTTTTTAAATTTTCTGTAAATGGAATCATACAATATGTTTTCTTTTTGGTTTGACATTACTCAACATTCTATATATGAGATCCTTCTGTATTTCGCATGTGGTTGTAGTTTATTCTCTTTGGTAAATAGTATACAGTAGTCCCCCCTCTACCCACGGCTTTGCTTTCTCTGGTTTCAGTTATCCACAGTCAGCCACACTTCAAATATATTAAAGGAAAAATTCCATAAACAAACAATGATGTTTTAAATTATACATCATTCTGAGCAAATGATGAAATCTCATGCCGTCCAGCTTGTGTCCAGTGTGGCTGGAAGGGAGAGATGAGTCACAGAGGTTGGGGGAGGAGTGACGAGGGACCCAGATAATGACACATGGCCACTGGAAGAATTTGGCTTTCTTCCCACTGGCATGGGTAACTATTGCACCATTTTGAGCAAGGGATTGATTTGGTGTGATATTTTAATAGGACTGTCCAGGCTTCACTGCTGGAAATCGTAGAAGAGGGGGCAAAACCAGAAAACACAGAGACAACAATGCTTGGGGTAGAGGGAGTGAGAAATGGTTGATGCCGGGGATATTTTGAATTAAAGCCAAAAGATTTGCTATGGGTGAGATAACATGGCATGAGAGAAAGAGGCTGCTCAAGATGACCTCAGGGGTTTTTGAATTGCTTTTTTTTTTTGAGACAGAGAGCCAGTTAGGGAGGGAAAATCAGAAATTGGTTTTGAACATACAATTTAAAAAATCTTCTTTTCTCCAAAATAGCAGAATAAACACAGGTGTGACCTCTTCTCTCTCTCTTGAGATGCTCTGAAGATGATGGTCAAGGAATAGAAATACCCAATGATGATGAGAATGAGATGGGTCACTAGGAAGTGACATATTTCAATAACTTTGCAGAAGAAGAGAATGGAGAGAGGAAAAGGAATAATAGAGAAAACCACAATCTAATCACACTTAGGGCTACGGCCCAGGGAGCCACTGGCTTGCTCAGAAGTAACTGAGAGAGGCTCCATACCCGAGTACTACCAGCCCAGCAGATCATGGAGTGAGACTGGGGGTGAAGACGGTCAGTGTCAATTAAAGGAATAAGGACAAAACTGTCAGGCCCTCCACTCCCTCTTCCTGCATTGCATGTAGAATAATCAATAACCAGTTACTTCTCAGGTCAAAAAGGTGAGAGTTTTCCTTCTGAGGAACCGAACAAACTATTTGGAAAGAATTATGATGGCAAGCCTTAGAGTTAAGGGTCCATAGTAAAGTTCTTCTCATTCTAGCATTTATGAATGCCACGTCATAGCAGCTGGCACCCACATCTTACCCAAAATAGAAGTCTGCAAGAGAGTAAGTTCTACTTACACACTCAGGGCTCCCTCTCAGTCCTTCACTGCTCCATCCTAAAACGTGAACTAAAAACAGAAAATCCACAGGCTACTGAGAGAGACTACAACACTGAATAATAAGGAGGCCAAGATAAACAAGAAGTGAAATAGCAATAAAAGATTCAGGGATAATTCAAGGAAAAAAATTATTTTAAGAAAGAAAGTATCTTCAGAGAGTTTTCAACATATTATATCCATGAGATAAGAACAAGATAGTATGAGAAATAGGTGAGAAAAATAATAAAGTTTTCTAAGATATTAAAAATAAAATAATAGAATGAAAATCAAAATGCTACAGAACTGTTGTAAGAGTATTACAGGAATCTCCCAGAACGTAGAGCTAAATAACAACAATGAAGACAGCAAAAAAAATAAAATAAAATAAAATAACCAAAAGATAAAGGACAACAAGATTAGTGAAACAGTCAAAAAAGATTGATAAGCACTGGCAGGTGGGCTCAGCAGTAGAGCATCAGCCTGGAGTGTGGATGTCCTGGGTTTGATTCTGATCAGGGCACACAGGAGAAGCGATCATCTACTTCTCTATCCTTCCCCCTCCCCTTTTTTTTTCCTTCTCTCTCTTCCTCTCCCTCAGCCATGGCTCAGTTGATTCAAGAGATTGGTTCCAGTGCATCGGCCCCAGTGCTGAGGATGGCTCCATTGAGCCTCCTCCTCAGGTGCTAAAAAATAGTTCGTTTGGGAGCATGGCCCCAGATGGACAGAGCATCAGCCCCAGATGGGGGTTGCTGGGTGGATCCTGGTCAGGGTGCATGTGTGAGTCTGTTTCTCTATCTCCCCTCCTTTCACTTGGAAAACAGGAAAAAGAAAATAATAATAATAATAATAATAATAATAATAATAATAAAAGATTGAGAATACCTTGGTATTAGCAATGTTCCATTTTGAAAGCCATGTGGTTCATGATATTGGAACCGTACCAAGTAAGATAATCATCACCCTGCAGAAAATTGTATTTGCATTTTTGTAATCATGTAAGTTTTTGTTTTCTTGGTTTTAAAATTTTAGAATCAATTTATATGCAAATATTTGAAGTCAATTATGGATACTGGAAAAATAAAAAATATTTCAATTTTGACAATTTAAGAAGTAAGTTTAAGGTAACAAGAATTGAAGGTTAAAAAAAATGGTGGGTAAATATCCTCTTCTCACAAACAGAGAAGCCAAGGGATTCCAGCTTCCATTGGTGGATCAAGAACTAGATTAAGTATGTTGCCTGAGGTTGTAGAAGTGACCAAGGGAAAGAATACTAGCGATACAATTCCATGTGGAGGAAGGACAAAGGGCAATATGATATGGGATAACAGATTAAAAACTTCATCAATCAGAGCTGGGTAGTAATAGTTAAATTCTAAAATCAATCAGTCAATCACGAAAAAGCAGCGAATATATTCTTTAGAAATATGGAAGTGCCCCCCAGAAATGGAATTGCTAAAAATAGTTTTTAAGAAACAGAACTAGGGTAAGCGAGACATAAGCAATTATTGACTTTTGTTCTAACCCCTCTGGACAATTAAAAAACTAACACACAAACAAACAATGTATGTGCTCCTTTGATGATAACATAATGTTTAGTCTTGGCCAGTTGACTCAGTGGTAGAGCATTAGCCTGGCGTGTGGATGTCCTGGGTTTTATTCCCAGCCAGGGCACACAGGAGAAATGCCTATCTATTTCTCCACCCTTTCCTCTCTCCTTTCTCTCTGTATCTCTCTTCCCCTCCCACAGCCAAGGCTCCTTTGGAGCAAAGTTGGCCCCAGGCACTGAGGATGGCTTCATGGACTCCACTTCAGATGCTAGAATGACTCTGGTTGCAACAGAGCAATGCCTGAGATGGGCAGAGCATCACCCCCTAGTGGATATGCTGGGTGGATCCTGGTCAGGCACATGTGAGTCTGTCTCTCTGCCTCCCCACTTCTCACTTCAGAAAAATACAAACAAATAAATAAATAACAATTTTTAAGAGCTCTACCATTTACCAAGAATTTATTGTGCCTGTCAATGGGCAAATCATTTAATATGAATTACTTCATTTAATTCTTATAGCAGCTCTATGAAGGAAGTCCTATTATTAGCTTTCATTTATAAGAAAAAATGAATTTTGGACAGGTTAAAAAAAAACTTGTCTAAGATGATTCCATTTGGTAGGGGTTACATTTAGCCTTATGTAACAAAATTAAACCATATAGTAGCTTAGACAAATGAAGAAATTGAAGATTTAAAAAAAATTTTTTTTCCCTCATGTGACAGGAAGCCTGAAGGTGGTGGTGGTTTGTGGCAGGATTGAGTGGCGCAGGGATGAGCGGGCCGAGACCCTGTGACTCTCATGGCCTTCTCCTCACAGATCAGGATGCTTCGGCAGCTCTGGTCATTCCCTTTGTGTTCCCCAAAACACAAAGAAATGAGCACCCACATCAGGAAACCATCTTTTCCTAGAGCCATGCACCACACTTCTGCTAACCTGTGACTTTCCAGGTGTCACGATGCCACCTGAGCCACTGGGGAAGTTGGAAAATGTAAATTTTTCTGTTGGATATATTGTTGCCTAAGTAATGTCCAGGTTTCTGTTAGGACAAGAGAAAGTAATTATTCATTGGTCTGACCTGTGGTGGTGCAGTGGATAAAGCATCGACCTGGAAATACTGAGGTCACCGGTTCGAAACCCTGGGCTTGCTTGGTCAAGGCACATATGGGAGTTGATGCTTCCAGCTCCTCCCCACCTTCTCTCTCTGTCTCTCTCTCCTCTCTCTCTCCCTTCTCTCTCCTCTCTAAAATGAATAAATAAAATTTTAAAAAAATTAAAGAGAAAGTAGTTATTCGCAAGCGCTGAGCAGGGGGTCCCACAGCTAGTGAGTGGCAGAGTGGGTTCTGAAATCAAATAAAGTACATCTTTAAATAAACTAGCGAAAGCATTGACAATATAAGGGTCAGTAAAGAAGCATTAAATTAACTGATACCAGTATTTTAATTTTAAATTAGAAGACAAGCACAAATTGTTTTTAAGAGTCTCCCTTCCTTCCATAGCTTCCACAGGTAGTGAGGAGTAACAGATGTGATGTAATCAATCTCAAGACAAGAAATAGTTGTCATAGAAGAGGCACTAACAAGCTAGAGCTGCCTGATCAGGCTGTGGTGCAGAGGATAGAGCATTGGACTGGACACAGAGGATCCTGGTTCGAAACTGTGAGGTTGCCAGCTTGAGCTCAGGCTTATCTGGATTGAGCAAGGCTCACCAGCTTGAGCCCAAGGTTGCTGGCTTGAGCAAGGAGTCACTCAGTCTGCTGTAGCCTTGCTGTTATAGCATTTATGAGAAATCAATTGATGAACAACTAAGGTGCCACAAAGAAGAATTGATGCTTCTCATCTCTCTCCTTTCCTGTCTGTCTGTCCCTATCTGTCCCTCTCTCTGCCCCTATCTCTCTCTCTGTTACACACACACACACACACAGAGCCACTTATCAAGAACCTAAGGCCCCTTCATTAGAGTAGGAAGAATCTAGTTCGCAAAAAGGTTAAAAATAAAGATAGGGGACATAAGTTAAAACAAATGGACTTCCAAATGAGAAAGATTATTTTGGCAGAATTCTGTATCTTAATTTACCCATTAATGAAGAAGTACCTATGTATAATTTACTATTTAATTTTCAAGAAATACAGTTTTAATTTGGTCAGCCACATTTTATTTAATGAATAACCAGTACCATTTAACTCCCAAGAAATTATGATTGCTTCTTTTTTTTTCCACTTGACATACATTATACTAAAGACATTAGCTGTTTTTCTATTAAGACTCTATTTTCATTTCGCTTCAAATAGAATTACTTCTTTTTTTCTTTTTTTTCTTTTTTTTGTATTTTCTGAAGTTGGAAACGGGGAGGCAGTCAGACAGACTCCCACATGCGCCTGACCAGGATCCACCCGGCATGCCCACCAGAGGGCGATGCTCTGCCCATTTGGGGCATTGCTCTGTTGCAACCAGAGCCATTCTAGTACCTGAGGCAGAGGCCACAGAGCCATCCTCAGTGCCCGGGCCAACTTTGCTCCAATGGAGCCTTGGCTGCAGGAGGGGAAGAAAGAGACAGAGAGGAAGGAGAGGAGGAGGGGTGGAGAAGCAGATGGGCACTTCTCCTGTGTGCCCTGGCTGGGAATTGAACCCGGGACTCCTGCACACCAGGCTTATGCTCTTACCACTGAGCTAACTGCCCAGGGCCTAGAATTACTTTTTAAAAATAAACAATGGTATTGATTATAATTATTGATAATTATACTGATATAAGACCCTGCTTACATACATTTTTTTTTCTATAGTACACAGCACTCTAGCACATTCAAGCAAGATAATAATTAGCATTGATACCACTAAGCTCAGAAGACATAATAGCAAGAGTTTTCACAAAAGTGACATGAGGCTTTTAGAAAGAACCATTTCAAGACTATAGCAGATGACCTGAAAGCCATATAAATGAACCTTTGAGGTTTCCTATGTGGGCACTCAATTAGCGATCTTTCAGTTGTACAAATGAGCATACCTCAAACTACCTGGAGAGCGCAGAGGGTGTCTCCCAGCGGATGTTCAAAATACGCCTTAGACTCACAATGATGTAACCGTTAACTGCTCATCATGAAAACTTAGCCAAAGCATGCCATGCATGTTGCTCTTTGGAGTTTTTATTTTTGAAGAATTCTATTAACATTTTAACTTGATTTCACTACATTAAACTTTTCCCATTGGGCAGGGGAATGTCAAGAAGTGTTGGAATAAAACTAGGTATATACTACACCTAACACCTCTAAACATTAGCCCAAAAGGTGGATTCTTGCACATTCTAAGACCCACATCCTTACACTGCACTTGCAGGTATGTGAATACTTTGTAAGACCATTAGGGTACCATTTAGCTGAATGGAGCATCACTTATCTGGGGAAAGATAGGCAACAGTCCCTCACAATATAGTCCAAACATGAAACAAAGTATCAAGTGTGTCTATGTAGCTGACATAACTGCCCTCAGCCCTGATACTCAAGCTTCTGTACTTTATGAATTGGAGAGCCCCTAGAACTCATGTTACACACAGTAGTATTCCCAGAGTATCCCTGCATAGTTCAATTTAAACTGGGAAGTGTGTAAAGCCATCATCACAATTCCTGTAGCCAAGAATAGTGATTGAATACTTATAACAATAGAGAATACGTTCAAATAATTTCAAAAGGCATAAGCTCTAAAGCATGAATGTCATTCTCTTTCATTTACATTCATTCATGCAAGTCGTCATCTCAAGTCAACAAGTATAGATTTATTGCCTGTTTTTTAAAAAGAATGGGTCACAGAGCTATGAGATTTCACACAAGTTATAGAACAACAGGCCTCCTGTTCTTTCATCTGCTTTTCCACGGTACCCTTATAAATGCATAACTTAGTTTACACTCTCATCCTTCTGCTTACTGCTTCTCCAATGGTTTTTTTTTCCTTCTCTTAGATTTTTATTTATTTATGGTTAGAAAGAGAGAGGGAAGGTGGGGAGAAACAGGAAGCATCAACTCCCATATGTGTCTTCACCAGGCAAGCCTAGGGTTTCGAACCGGCAACCTCATCCAATGGTTTGGTTTTCATGAACCCTGTTAGGTTCTTCCCTTCATTGTTCAGGAAGTATACCAGTCAGAGCTCTTTTCCAGGATTTTTCCTACTATAAGGGAGAAACCCGTCAGACTCTCTCTGGTGGTGGGAGGGGCCCTATGTGACATCTCTTGGTCTAGTTGGTGGCCATAGGGAAGAAACTGGTCAGTAGGGGAAAAGATGCTATCAGGAAGAGAGAGCAGTGAAAAAGCAATAAAGAAATACCCCTGACATTTAGCCCCCAAGTTCCTGGTAATCTTGTGTGATAAATATATTCTTTTGCTACAGGTTGTCCAGTGTTTTCTTTAGTTACAGGAAACAACCCAGTGTCCTTGGTAAATTCTCCTCATTCCTAAGCTAGTCTGAGTTGTGGTTTTGTCAGCTGTAGCCTGACGACATTTGAGTCACAGGGTCTGAATAGGATTATGTGCCTTCCTTGCTCTTACGTTATTTGAATGGTATGATTTACTAGTGATGATAATGATAATGCCGGACTCTAATATGCTTCCTGAGTTTCGTTTTGTTTTGCAATTTGTATTGTTTGACCACCATTTCTCTTGAAGTAGGAGATGAAGAGAACTTTAAAACCTATGATCTTCACTGCCACCTAATACAAAGAAACTGTGCCAGAATTTTTACCAATATTTTAAATGCTGTCTATGGCGTCATAAACGCAGTAACTTCTCAGCCAGTCAGTCCTTTCTGATTTTAGTGAAAGTCTTTATAGCTCATACACCAGCTTTCATCGTGAAAAAATACTTTACTGTGCCATTGAGATGAATGCTTGGCCAGACGAATCCAGATGCGTGCCAGTATGTGAGAGGAATGTGCTCAGCGAGGTGCTGCCACAGTGAATGAGCCACCCAGGGCTCTTGCCGCTCAGACCCCAATGGCCACCTGCTTAGGCACAGAGGTGATGGGCACGGCATCATTATCGCAGACAGAAAGAGAGGTTTGCCAATAAGTAAAAAATAAATAGAAAACTCTTAAAACTTCTGGGACCTTCATATGTCTTACAGATATTAAAATAGAATGTTTTAAATTTGTATTTAGTCCAGAAAGTTTTTAAAAAGTACTTAAATACAAAAATGGAGGCTTTCAAATAAGGTACAGTATTTTGGAAGTCATCTGCTTTTAGATAATCATTTGTCACTCTTTTTACTTCATTTGGGTAAGCTTTGATTCAAAATTATTTACACATGCATGTATATAAATATATGCAGTGGTAGCTTGAGATACGAACAGACCAACATACGAATTTCTTTAAGATACGAGCTGAGACTTGGTCTGTACATGTATTTTTGTTCAAGATCCAAGCGAAATTCCAAGATATGAGTCATGATTCAGGAAGCTGCCGCTAGTTGGCGCCTTGGTGCACGGATTCGGTATCAGCAGATTGATATACGAGTTGATTTACGAGCTTGGTTACAGACGAATTAAATTCATATCTCAAGGGTCCTGTGTGTGTGTGTGTGTGTGTGTGTGTGTGTGTGTGTGTGTGTAGTGAGAGAGAGCGCTATTCAGTATTCATTTTATTTTTAAATTTTATTTAGTGAGAGGACAGGAGAGAGAGAGAGAGAGAAACACTGATCTGTTCCTGTATGTGCCCCAACCAGGGATTGAACCCACAACTTTTGTATTTTAGTGTAACCAACCAAACTGTCCCGCAAGGGCTCCATATTCATTTTAGAATGCTTTTGTTTCCCCGAAGAATCCTGGGGTCGAATACATGTTTTTGAGAGCAGAGGTGACACTCTGCCTTTTCCCTATAACTCCAGGTGCTGGATGTCAGTCAAGCCATCAGCCCGGGCCCCTTGCACGCCATGGGTGCCATTTACAACACACAGCCATGACGTGGCACTTTCCTGTCAACAGGACAGATAGTGACTGCTGACCTGTGTTTGAGCTCCAGCCTCAAACAAACAAACCAAAACCCTCCTCTTTTTTAAAGATAATGAATATAAATACTCTAAAATAAAAATGGGTCAAGAATGTGAGCAGAAAATTTTCAGAAAAAAAGTGAAACAGCCCCCTACGTATACAAAACAATGCTTGACTAGGCTGGTTAACCAGACATGCCAATCAAGACCTACGCAAGGGCCCATGTTGCATCCACGTCCAACAGGTATGCAGAATTTTCTGAAAGTTCGATAATAGCAAGTTTTTGAGAACATGGGAAAATAAAAGCTCACAGCCAATAGGAAAGCACAGTGCTACTTTGGTGAGCAAGTCGCAGCAAGTGGTACTAGGAAGATGCATGAATTGTAACAATTCACCGGGATATATGCCCTAGAGAATCTCTTAGATGTGGCCTAACGCAACAGGAAGTGTTTGTGCAAACAAACATTTTTGAAGGAAAAAAGAAACCAGTAAATGTTCATCAATAAAATATGGATTCATAAATTATGCATTCCTACAGTGGTTAAAATTAATTAAATAGATTCACATGCAGAAGCAAAAGCTAAAGACATGGTGTTTGCAAATATCCATTATCCAGCCAAATGAAGCATATGATATGATATAAATTATTTGGTATTTTAAACATCCGGGGTCCCATTCTAGTGAGCAGCAATCTTTTTCTCTAAAGGGCCAGCTAGTCAATGTTCTGCCGTTTTGGGGTCTTTGCCGTTGCAGCATGAATGCAGCCAAACACAATGCAAAATGGACAACTCTGGCAGCATTCCAACAAAACTTCATTTACAAAAGCCAACAGCAGGCTGGATTTCGCCCTCAGGCCTTTGTTTGCTGAACCCTGATCTATACCCTTCTCCTCTAATGCGATAGGGAAATAGGTGGTATTGATGTCAACCTTTCACAAAAGAGGGAGAAGAAGGGAGTCAGCGAGAAGCACAGCCCAGAGTTCATCTACACTGCAGTGTCTTAAGGACATACATGTTTTTAAAAGTATTAAAAGAAATATGGCAAAACATTGATATCTGTTTAATTTATATCTATGTTTGTTACATTAGTCTCTTTTTATGTTTACCAAATATATATATGTGTGTGTGTGTGTGTGTGTGTGTGTGTGTGTGTGTGTGTGTGTGTGTGTGAAAAAAGGAACGATGAAGTCAGTACATAAATATTAAAGATCATGTGAACCAGCACCATGGGAAACATCTATCTGCAAGGATATTTCTTCCAGAAGACTTTTGTCTGTATGTCCTTTGCAGTCACAAGTCAGGACAAAAAGTGAAGAGGTGTGAATTGCCGATGGAGAAACCTCTGTTTTCAGACCTAGGGATAGTTGTTGAACTGCTGCATGATGAGTGTCTGGCTCTAGGAAAAGAATGAATCATGTTATGGATTGAATCTCTCTCTTTACAAGCAAGTTTGAGTTGAGTTTGGGAGCTGTCTCCATCACAGTTCAAGATTGTAGAGCTGCTTTTTTTGTGTGTGACCTCCCACTCTATCCACCTTGTCATCTCTCCTGACATTTCTCCTCTCTTGTTTGTAAAATGGGGTGTTAATAAGAGAATACATCTCATAGGGTGATTGGGGAGGCTTAAATGAGTTAATTGTTTGAAAAATGCTTAGAATAGTGCCCCGCCTATAGTAAGTGTGATATTTTATACAGAAAACAATTAAACGGATTTACTTTTTATTTTGTTGAGTTCTATGTATAGGCAGCCCTGAAATCCTCTATGACAAAATGTCTGAGGGCATGGTATCTAACAGTATAAATTTTGGAACCCATGAAATAAGTGATCTGCTCTTAAGCTGTGCTGCTCTAAAACTGAATCCTTGTCTGTGAAAGGAGGCTGAGAACAGGACATACTTCCTAGAGGATTGTTGTAAGAATTAATTATGATATTGGATGCAAAGAACTTAGCTCAGTGCCCAGTAAACACTCGAACAATACCTATGAGAGTAATTGAGACTTGTGAAATAATTAATAGTATTAAGCATACACACAAATCCTGTGCCGAGTGTCATGGAATGTAAATAGCTTTAGAGCTAAGCATACATTAACTCTTTGACGGGGTAGGAAAACTTGACCTCTTGTTAGGTGAGAGACTCCATCTCATTACCCACAGCAGAACCCGGGGAGGGGAGGGGCAGGGCAGGGAACTGCAGATATAATCTCACAGATGTAATGTACAAGCATGCACATTTAAACACCAAATGAAACTTTGTGGAAGTTGATTGTTAGATTTATTTTCTCTAGTTTGGATCTCTTTTATGAGAAGAGTTTGATCACAAGGGCAGGAAGTGTCACTTAAGGAGCTTCATGGTTTAAATAGCAAGGGCTGAACCAAGCTTAGTGGCAATCATCAGAACTTTGTCTCTGGAAGTAGAAAACAAATCCTCCTGATTAAAACAGAAGCTGTCTTTCTAATGCCAAATGAACTAGGGCCCAACCCTGGATTGATGCGTGCACAGCCGGGGTTGGATCTGACTACGCAGCAGGAACGCGTGATGGACTGCGGCTCCTTTAAGCTGCTTGGACCACATCTCCTTAGCCATGTGCTTCTTAATACATCCTTAAGGGCTTTTAGTTATTCTAAAACTAATAACCAAAGTCATTTCTTTCTTTGCTTGGAAAGTGAGGAGACGAAGATTAGAATAATGCTTCCTAAACCAGGTCCTGAAATGCCCTGTTACTCAAAATGTTATCACTGGCCCAGCAGTACACTCAAACTTTAATATAAAAATATAACATTTTCATGAAAAAAAAAAACCCGCAGCCTCTGAGTCAGGAGATCTGGTGTGGAGCCCAATGTCCCCCATTTCTAACAAACTTGTGGTCAATGCTATTCTATGGTATGGTCCAGCCTAGACCCACTTGGGAGCTGGTAGGAAATAGAGATTCTCTGTTCCCTCCCCAGATGCCCGGAATCAGTGTCTATGTTTCAACAAGACCCCCAGTGATTTGTATGCACATGAAAGTTTGTGCTGTGCTGCTCTAGAACCTGTGTATGTGAACCAACTGTCCTAAGGCTTTGCTTGGCCATTCCTACTTACAGAATGTTGCTATACTAGTACCCTAAAGTCTTGGAATATGTTATCCTGCCGTAGCAGGTTCTAGCAGTGTTCTACCCATCTGCCCTCTGAGTCCTTTGCTGTTCTCACACACATCACCTCAGTGAACTTTCACTTCCCCAAACTAGCACCTTGTTCCTTTGTTAGTCACTCCCTCTGGATGCTGGAACCCTTTTTGCCTGCTATCAAGGAAAGCAGGAAGTGCGTGGGAGTTTCCACGCCCTCCAGCAGCCTTAACCAAGATTATCAGGCAGAGGGATCACCACACTCTAGGTCCCTTGCCCCTGATCCTAAACCTCGCCTTTGAGCTGTGGTCTACACAGGAAAGAAGACAAATTGACCATCTGCTTGAGTTTGCTTGGTATCTCATGCTTCTCCCTTCTTCCCGTCCCAGCCTGGTTTACTTTCCTGTAATATTGCAGGGGACACTGGTCATGAACGTGATTCTCATCAGTCCTTGTCTTAGGATCTGCTAATAGGGAATCTCAAGTAAGACACATACAGATTTAGCTCAACGTGATATGGCCTGAGATCAGCACCCAACCAAGGGTTGGATGATTCCTGAAGTTCTTTTGGGTGTTTCAAAAGGTTACGGGAGGCCAATGGATTCTAGGAATTCTGCATGTAGAAATTTGGATGGTCACCTTCTGAGAAGGTGGTGAAAACAAATGACGCTCTCGTTTCTTGATGAGCTAACCATGATTGTGGTGACGGTGGTAATGATGCTATCCCACAGCTGGCTGTATGAGGGATCCATTGAAAGAGCAAAGCATCTAGAAGCCCTGCACTGACCAATGTGGCAGCCACAGCCCCCAGCCGCACGTGTGGCTCTTGAGCACCTGAAAGGTTACCAGTGTAAACTGAGATGAACTATAAGTGTAAAATGCACACCACTTTTCAAACACCTACCACCTGAAAAGAATGTGAAGTACATCGGTAATTTTTCTGTTGGTTACATGATTAATAATCATATTTCTCAAAATATTGGGTTAAGTAAAGTGTTCTTTAAAATTAGTGTCCCCCATTTCTTTTTACTTTTTTTAAATAAATGTGGCTACTAGAAAATTAAATGTAGTTTACATTGTAAGGTGGGGCGAAAGGAGGCTTACAGTTGTTGAGTGGAAAATATAATCGTTAATAAATAAATAATAATACAAGAATAAACTATTTTGTGTCCTCAGAATTGTAAACCTACTTTTGCCCCTCCATTTCTAGGAGACTAGTTCTAATACAGGCCTTGGTTTTCAACCGAAAGGTCAGAACCAGTTAAATCTCCCCAACTCTTACTTATTTCTGGTTGGGACTGACCGATAAGCATACAAAGTGGTACATTGCCCTCAATTATAAATACTTTTACCATTTCATGATGTTGCCATGGAACTGGAAATGTCTAAAGCTTAATCTTTAGCCCAGAAAACATTAAACCAGAATCATATTTTTAAAATTAGTGCTTGTAGTTATTACTCTTAGTTTAAGATATGATTTGAGGAAATTTTATTGGAAAGCTGTTCAATAGTTATTTCTATGATTTTCTGTGCATACATTGAGTCTGATGGTCAGTTATTTGGCTTCATTCACTATCATGCTGTGTGGTCTTTCCCAGGTCCCTCACCAACAGTATATAAGAGTTCAAAGCCACTGTGCTTCTAACCGGAAGCTTCCTAACTGAATTCTCTGTTTGACTTCTCAACCTCAACTCCATCTTTGACTTGGCTGCCAGATAACCTCCCTAACACACAGGCTAGGCCCTTTGGTGATATTACATTCTTTTGCGGAATCATCTTCAGATACCTGAGCAGATATTAAATGCTGTTTATACTCGGACCTCAATTTTACTTTTTTAAAAATTGTAACTCCCCCTTTCTTTTCCAATTTATATTGGACTACTCCCGTTCCCACTAAGTGCTGCCGTGTGTACTTAACTCTGATTCTTTCCCCCAGTCTCCCCTGCTTAGCATGCCCTGTCCCCACCACCACTCTCTGCCCTATTCCTACAGTCCCACCTCTGGTGCTGCTGTATTACATGATGGCCTATTCTCAGTGCCTTAAGTCAGGAGACAAAAAAACAAGACCAAGAAACAACTGTAGAAATAACACAAGTAGGTGGAAAAACTGTTGAACTAAAAAAAAAACATGATTTCATCGAGGAGAAAGCCGAGTCAATTGATAACATTGAATAATTAGACTATTTAGCTCTTAGGTCACCACTTAGAGAATTTTCATTGGACTAGACTATTAATTGTGAGTTCCAAATCATCAATTCATCATTCAGGATAGAACTTCAGCTTTATTTGCGGGATTTGCTCTTTTTTCCATTTTCTTGCAAATCAAGTGAGATCAGTGGTGAACGGGGTGAGGTAGGGATTAAGATTCTGAAGAAGTGGAGGATTGGCAGCTAGGGGGAGGGGAAGTACTGGATACTGTGTAGCATTGTGACTGCAGCTGCTTTTAGAGAGCTAGTAGAACTGTAATTACCACTTGAAGACCCCTGATACGGCTGCGTTAGCTTGAGCAGTACATTGTGAAGATTATACTGGCAGGTTTGTTGAAAATATATTTGACTCTATTTTAAACTTTTCTAGAAGTCTTTATCTTCTCATAATGCAAAGAAACTAAGAAAAAGTGTTCAGTTATTAAAAGGCAACCTATCAGTTTCCTATCACTAGAAATTTTTTAAAGCGGGGGTGGGAGGAGTGTTTATGTATAAAGAGTATTTCCTTAGGAAAGGAGTAGACACTCAGGATTTGAATTTAATTATGTCATTTTTACAAGGAAAAGAAAAGAGGGGAAAAAACCCTTAGGCATACAAATTGGACTAATTTGCCTTCCAAGTAGGCTGGTGAAACATGTATCTAATAACTATACATATTTAAGCTAATGCGAGTGTGATTTACATTTTCCAGGAATGGACAAATGAGGTTTTCAGTTTGGCAACAAACCTGCTGGCCCAAAACATGTCCAGGGACGCATTTCTGGAAAAAGCGTAAGTAGCTCTAATTTTATTGCTAAGGGTGTTGCTCCTTCTGAGTCAGTTTCCTTTCTTCTTTGTGAGTCTTTTGTTTATGCTGCGCTGGCTTCTTACATTGAAAAAACGTAAATTTCCCTTTGGGATTTCTTAAGAGAACTGATTCCTCCACTGTTTGAAGTTGGAAGACTTCCAAGAAAAGAGGGCTCTTTCCTTTGAACTGCATGCCCGTGTGACCTTGAGCTCCCTTGAACGTCAGTGCCTTCGACACACGATAAGGAGATACCTCCAACTCCTGGCGTCTGTGCTCAGAACCCACAATTATTCATTTCAGGTGGTCCTCTGATTCTACACCTGCCTGTGTCAGATCAATTATTAACCTGAGGAAGAGAATGAACAACATATGGTACCCTTTTCTGCAGGTCACTAGATCCCTGACAGATGCTACAAAGACTTCTCTGACGACTTCCATCAATAGGCTGATGTCCTGACTCCTGTCCTTTGTGGACAGTCATAGCAAGGGTTAGTAAGAAAAGAGAAAGAGCAGAATTAAAAGGAGAAATAAAGAAAGCAAATCAGGATTACCCAATCATTCTGGAATCACAACAGTCTTTCTGAAAATTATTTGATCGAGGAAAACCATTTCTGCCAGATAAGCAGCAACGAATTGGTGTGTCCACGTTGTAAGCTGTGGGTGTCCAGGAGATTGGGAGCCTTGAAATAAAAACCACAAGCAGTGCTCCTCTGTCTTATTTAATAACTTCCTTTCTTCCTTCTTCTTCTGTAAGGCTGTAAGACACCAGCCCACGCTTCTCTTCCTTGTTTTCTTTGAATTCCTTTTAGTTTGAGTCAGCACCGCACAAGTCTTCACTTAAATGCTTTCCTGTCATCTCATCCCCTTCGTTGTCACCTTGAGTTTGACCCTTCGTACACGCCTCCTCCTCTACCTCTGGCTTTCCACCTTTTCTTTTTATCATCTATGATCTTACTTACCATCCTTTATCTAACAGACGTTTCTTGAACATCTGCTGTGCCAGGCAATGTTAGTGGAAGGTGACGCAGAGATAAATGTTTTATCTTAAACGTGGCATGTTATAGCTGCTAAAACATCTGCTTGATAGTCATTTATTATCTGTTGCAGATGTCTGTTCCGAATAGGTGTTAGGCTGTGAATGGCTTCCTTGGACATTATGGGACATGTCTTATGATGCACATGTTGTGAGCATTGCTGTTGCATGTCCAGTTGGATGTCAGACTGCCAGGTCATACCATGCGCAGTTTCTTAAAGTGGTGGTTCCCTTCACCCTCCTGCACTGCTGGTGGGAATGCAGACTTGTACAGCCACTGTGGAAAACAGTATGGAGAGTCCTCAAGAAATTAAAAATCGAACTGCCTTTTGACCCAGCTATACCACTTTTAGGAATATACCCCAAGAACACCATAGCATTGTTTCAAAAGAAGAAATGCACCCCCATGTTTATGGCAGCATTGTTCACAATAGCAAAGATCTGGAAACAGCCCAAGTGTCTGTTAGAGGATGACTGGATTAAAAAGTTTTGGTACATATATACTATAGAATACTACTCAGCCATAAGAAATGATGACATCGGATCATTTACAACAACATGGATGGACCTTGATAACATTATACTGAGCGAAATAAGTAAACCAGAAAAAACTAAGAACTATATGATTCCATACATAGGTGGGACATAAAAATGAGACTCAGAGGGCCCTGGCCGGTTGGCTCAGCAGTAGAGCATCGGCCTGGCATGCAGGGGACCCGGGTTCGATTCCCGGCCAGGGCACATAGGAGAAGCGCCCATTTGCTTCTCCACCCTCCCTCCTTCCTCTCTGTCTCTCTCTTCCCCTCCCGCAGCCAAGGCTCCATTGGAGCAAAGATGGCCCCGGCGCTGGGGATGGCTCCTTGGCCTCTGCCCCAGGCGCTAGAGTGGCTCTGGTTGCGGCAGAGTGACGCCCCGGAGGGGCAGTGCATCGCCGCCTGGTGGGCAGAGCGTCGCCCCTGGTGGGCGTGCCAGGTGGATCCAGGTCGGGCGCATGCGGGAGTCTGTCTGACTGTCTCTCCCCGTTTCCAGCTTCAGAAAAAAAAAAAAAAAAAAGAAAAAAGAAAAAAAAATGAGACTCAGAGACATGGACAAGAGTGTGGGGGTTACGGGGGGGGGGGGGAGAGGAGAGGGAGGGGGTTGGGGGAGGGGAGGGGCACAAAGAAAACCAGTTAGAAGGTGACAGAAGACAATTGGACTTTGGGTGATGAGAATGCAGCATAATCAAATGTCAAAATAACCTAGAGATGTTTTCCCTGAACATATATACCTTGATTTATCAATGTCACCCTATTAAAATTAAATTTAAAAAAAATTTTAAAAAAATAAAAAAACTCCTTCAAAATTCTAAATAAATAAATAAATAATAAAAATTTAAAAAAAATGGTGGTTCCCTTTCACCCACAGCAGTGGAGGCTGAGAATTCTGCTGCCTGTCTCTGTCCACCTCTCCAGAAGCAGCTGGAGAGATAAATTCAGTTGTTATGCTCACACAGTGGAATACTATGCAGCATTGAAATTGAATGATCTACAAGTATAAGCAAAACATAAATGGTTTTGCACTATTCCTGGCAAAAATGAACTCTGTGATTCATGGCACAGGCAGTGTTGTAGCCGCCGCTGCTAAGGGTTCTGATAAATTTTATCATCATCCTTGTAACACCCCCCTCAAAAAAAATACAAAACAAGCAAACAAAGTTGCTTGAGTGAAAGAAGCCACACTTAGAAGAATGCACTTCCATTTACATTCAGTGCAGAGACAGGCAAAAAGAATCTACGTTATTTAAGGTCAGGGTCATGGTTCCCTTTGGGTAATAGATTCTAGAAAGGTGTATGAGAGGGACTTCTGGGATACTACTAGTATGATAATGTTCTATTTCTGTGCCAACTGCAGAGACTTGGACAGTTTGTGAAAATTCAGCGAGCTGTACATATGCATGAGACCTTTGCCAATGTATTTCATTAGCTTTTAAAAAATTAACCACCTGTTTTTCTGCTTCTCCAACAGCTATACTAAAGTTAAGCTGCAAGTCACTCCAGAAGGGCGTATTCCTCTCAAAAAGTAAGCTGGATGAGCATTTTTCCATTGCTCTTTTCTTTTTCTCAACTGTCTGAATCTGTGCTGTGACTCTTCATTTCTCCACCAAGCCAAGTGGAGCTTGGAAATGCGTGATCACCCCAGTCCCCCCTCACACTCCGTGTTCACCTCGGAGCAGCTGGTGTCCTCACAGAGGTCTTCCTGAGTCTGGTTCCCCTTTCTGTGGCATCCCTTTCAAGAAACTCCCTTCCAAAACAAGGAGAGATACAGGGATGTGGGGGGAATGTCGCTGATAACCCCTCGATCATCTGAGATTAAGAACTATCCTAGGAATGCGAGTTGGGGTGACCATGGTGTCCCTTTATACCAAGATGCCACCTTAAAAGCAAGGTTGCAAAGTCACTTGTCAACAGAAAGCCAGGCAGGACGAAGAAAAGAGGAAGTAGGCCAGGGTCAGGAAGAAAAACTGGAGAGGGACAAGCCTGTCTAAAGGAGACAACAACTCAACTCCATCATGTTCCCTGTGGGACTAGTGGGCTCCAGACTCTTGATTTTCTAATGTTTCAATGGAATCGATGCACCCAAATTATTGTATTAAATTTCCCAGTGCTTAAGTTATATTTTTTAAAGCCAAATTACTGACCACAGAAAGCACACCGTTAGACCACAAGCAGCTAAACGTCTTTAACCTTTGACTTACTAGCTACCAGTGGGCTCCTGTTAACGTAACAGTTATATAATTAATTAGTATTAATAATATTAACAACGTACACCTTTAGAGCAGTGAGTAGAAGCGAAGGGAGAGAGTTAGCAAAGATATTTCATTGAGTGCTTGATTTTAGAGACTGTTCGCTGCTGTGTTTTCTGATTGGGTCATCATCATGGTCTGAAAACACTGATTTTCTGTTAGACTCTTTGATTATGAGGAGCAGAAGCACTGATCTTTCAGAACACACGTGCCCAGGCGTGGAGTGACGGGGAGCTTTGAATCCCTTAGAGCTGAAGCAGAGAGGTTTGGTTCAACGGGGTGTTTTTGGTTGGCACCGCCCACGAGTGCCGGGTCCCTCGGCCTTCTGTTCACATCTCGTCTGTGCTTTCACTTGCAGCATATACCGCTTGTTTTCAGCAGACCGGAAACGAGTTGAAACTGCTTTAGAGGCTTGTAGTCTTCCATCTTCAAGGGTGAGCATGTTGCCTTTCTAAACTTAGCACTACTAAATAGCTTTGAGTAATCATACTAAAATCGAGCTTGCCCCAGGGCTGCCCAAACGTCTTTGTTTTTTTTTTTTTTTAATTGAGAAAAACATAGGATTTATTTGTTCACATATACCATATGTGGGATGCTGTAATTATATTTTCTTTCATGCCCTTTACCACAAACTTTTAATCTAGGAAAAGCCCTTGTTCTTTATAAATATGAAAGTACAAACTAGCCCCTGGCCAGTTGGCTCAGTGGCAGAGCGTTGACCCGGCATATGGATGTACTGGTTTCTATTCCCAGCCAGGGAACATGGAAGAAGCACCCATCTACTTCTCCATTCCTCCCCTCCTGCTTCTCTCTCTCTCTCTTTCTTTTCCTCCCCTCCTGCAGACAAGACTCCATTGGTGCAAAGCTGGCCTCGGGCCCTGAGTATGGCTCCATGGCCTCCACCTTAGGCACTAAAAAATGGCTGCAGTTGCAACAGAGCAAGGGCCTTAGATTGGCAGAGCACCGCCCCCTAGTGGGCTTGCCGGATAGATCCCAGTCAGGGTGCATGTAGGAGTCTGTCTCTGCCTCCCCTCCTCTCTAAAAAAATAAATAAACAAATAAAAACTATCTAATATAAAAAATGCATTGGCCAGAGAAGTCTTAATGTTATCCAGAATTTAAACTTCTTAAAAATAAATCTTTTCTTGATGTCCCTTGAGATATTAGCTAATGAATATGGATTATCATTAGGAAGATCTTTGAAATATTAATTTTGCCTTGCCTCATCCTTTTTTAATTTATAAAGTGTTATAAATGAATAAGCAATTCGGATAGCAGTACATGTTTATAAAGAAATAAATTTGCATGCTCTGCAGGACTGTGCTTAAAAAGTGTTTGCTGGGAGGGATGTAGGATCCAAAAAGTTTGGAGACCACCGATTTTGTTCATAGGGTGGATAAGTAGATGAGAGGACAAACTTGTAATATGCTCTTTTTTATGCCCAGCATATTCAAGGCGCACAATGTACGTTAACTGCCTTAGCGAATGTGCTTTAGTTTATTTCAATACATTTTTACCTACTTGGCTCTCAAACGATTTGTTACCATTGTTTCTGGGAGAAATGAGTCTACTGCATAAAGCCTTTTTCTACCGTATGCAGAACTCTCTATTCCAAATTATTTTTATCCTGGTATCCAAGCAACAAGTAAGCACTTTTCCGAGGATAACACTTCTACTGTAGGGAGAACTTCTGAGCCTCTTGCAACACACTGACAATGTTCAAATTGCATGGACCAAGTTGAAGAGCCATTCATAAACTTATGATTAAATTGTAAATAAAAGTATGAGAGCTGTTATTAGATTCACCAGTCAATTCTCGTTGTGAATACTTTTCAGAAAAACTAAGTTTAATAACAATTTCAGTAGGTGACAGAAAACATAAAGTGCTGTTTTAGCACCAGTGTCCTTCTCTCGGTGGCAAAAGATGCTGCTATTGCAAACACGGGGGCAGAGCTATCAAAAAGCTCCCCAACATGTTATCTTGCACTTTTATAAGCAAAATAAAATGATCAAACTTCCTGATGATTGCTTTCATTAGATGCTTTAGGGTAGGAAAGATATTACAGTTATGGTCCTGTTGTCAACTCAACAAATGTTTCTGAACTCTTACTGTGTGTCCTCAAGCACTGAGAATATGCTTGTGAACAAAATGAAGTCCCATGCCCTGGCTGGATAGTTCGGTTGGTTAGAGCATTGTCCCAATGTGCAGAGGTTGCCAGTTCGATCCCTGGTCAGGGCACAGACAGTAACAAATCTATATTCCTGTCTTGTCTCTCTGTGTGTGTCTCTCTCTGTCTCTCAAATCAATAAGTAAAAAAATTTTAAAAATGAAGTCCCAGGATTCAAGGACCATTGGGGGGTGCTGGCTAAATACCTTGACTGACTCATGTAATTTTGGGTGAATTCAATGAACAAAGGGAGTGGAGGGCTCCCACTGAGAATAAGGGAAGCTCATTCCATAAATAGGAAACAATGTGTGCAAAATCCTGAGGCTGGAAAGAATTGACAAGTTTGAGTAACTGAGAAAAGACCACTGGGTTTAAACACAAAGAGAAGGCGTGAGAGATTAATGTAGAAAGATTAACGAAGAGTTTGTTTCCTCTGTAGTTGCTCCTGGATTTACCTTCACTGGATAACATTTGTGAACTATAATGTTCAAAACTGTTAAGTTATTATTATAAACCCAGCTAAGGGAAAGAAGGAATAAAAAAAGAGACTGAATAGAAAGTCAAACCCATCAATCAATTCTCTGTAAATTGTAATGTTCTAAACAATTGGATTTTGAAAATTCAGTCGATAAATAAATATAAATTGAGTTTTTTCAATCCACTATGTTTATTATAGGTTCACACTTTCAGACCAGTGTCAACTGGAGACATTTAAAACGAAAAATGAGATTCAAATAACGGGAGTCTTGTTTAAATTGAAAAAAAAAAAATTTATCTTTAGTAAATTAAATATTATGACAATTTTCTGAAAACAAATTGGAGATTTTTATAAACTGTAATCAACCTCCATCATAAAGTTTTGAAAGATCATTATTCATAGTAAAGTATGCTTTACTTGGCGGAGTTGTAGAAATAGAATTCTTTACAAGATCTAAAAAGCAAAGGCAGTTGTAGAGCTAAGAAATACCGTAAATGCTTCTGCAAAGTGACTGTATTTTAAAACCCTGCTGTAATTTCATATCTAAAGAACAGAGGCTCTAGAAAATATCCACTGATTAGCAAAAAGGTTCTGGATATGCTGGCAAGAGGTATTTTAAATACGACACAGAAAAAAGGGTTATACAAATGGTAGATATTACTACATATCTAAAGCCTCATTTCATAGCCGGCAGTCATTCAAACTAGATTTAATTGTGTTCTGTAAATAGATAACGTTACCAGAAACACAGTGGATATCCTGTTGAGATTTTTTGAACATTATCTTTGTGCACATTGTTAGGGATAATTAATGCACTTGAACTTGTGTCCTGGCCAACGTGATCCATTGGAATAACACATTCCTTTAGGGGGTATTCCTTTAAAGAGTAAAGTTGCTTGTCCAAGTTACCTTAATTGTTAAAAAGTAGTACTATATCTAAAAAGAGCCAAAGCAATTACTGCCCTTCTATTAATAATCCAAACACATTTTCTAGTGAAACCTTTGAAGACCTTTGCATATTCAGAAAATTATCATTTTACCCACAAACTTCCTGAGTACTGAAAATAGTTTACTGGCACCAAATTACCTTTGATTTAAGCCTTATTAACTTTAAAAACAGTTCCGTGGCATTTGGAACTGTATTGTATAGTCTTGGTACAGCGTTGGCCCATGTGTTTGCATTTTAATGAAGAGGATAAGGAATAAATCCATGTGTTTGCTTTAATAAAGTTGACTATATTATGAACATATATGCAATGCCAAGTAAAATAGTGGGTTTTTTTAGATTAAAAGAATACCTTACATTTTACTAAAGAATACTACGAATAAAACATAAAAGAATTTGTCACAGGATAACTAAGATTTGCCTTTTTCCTATGTCTAACATCCCACATATACATCAGAAATGTAGTCATTTCTGTAGCTTGTGATTCTTAAAATCACTAATCTCAAAATTCCCTTTTAAAAAATTCTATTTTGAATCCACATTAAGAGGTTCATTAGCCTGACCTGTGGTGGCACAGTGGATAAAGCGTCGACCTGGAAATGCTGAGGTCGCCGGTTCGAAACCCTGGGCTTGCCTGGTCAAGGCACATATGGGAGTTGATGCTTCCAGCTCCTCCCCCACTTCTCTCTCTCTGTCTCTCCTCTCTCTCTCTCTCTCTCTCTCTCTCTCTCTCTCCTCTCTAAAATGAATAAATAAAAAAAGAGGTTCATTATGAGTGGCTTACTTGTAATTATTTCATGTACCCCATGGCTAACACAACTTTTGTTTTATAGCTTTAGAACAAAAAGATTGTGAATAACTTGAAACCCCAAATTTGCTGAGAATAATCCATCATTTTGCTAAGATAAAACCTCTATGTGGACTCCTGATTTATTAGAGTCTGCTGCAATAAAGTAATATATTATCAGATAACATTTTTCTGAATGTCAGATACCTGTCTGTTATAGAATTATTTTTTTAATCTAAAAATGTATAAGAAGAAAATACAAAGCACATCATAAAAACTGATGTAACCATTTAGTTTGCTGGATTACAGCAAACACAACAGAATAAATCAGTTCTACCCACTTCACCAAATCGTGAGATCCAAAGAAAATAAGTGAAGGAGCTTTGTAATCTTCAGCCTTGTTTAAAATGTAAGGAATTAGGAATTGGCTGTCGCTTTTCCTTACATATCTTCCCCGTTCTCTTTTACTTTAGCTTTCAATGATGCTCATTTTAACTCATTTTTCCAAAATATTTTTTTCTCCCACCTTCACTCACTGATTCCGAAGACTTCATTCAGGGTATCCTCATTGGTCAAGTTGGGGGAGAGAAAAATGAGACAAGGAAAGTCAGCTGTTTTGAAATGTTTTCCTTTTTCTATGTGCTACCATCCAACTGGTAATGATCATAAGTTATGTTTATCCAGATGATCTCATTAATTTGTCCCCTTTAACAGGCAGTCCTAATTCACAGCTGGTAAATAAACAATGGTTAGAGTTTTACTAAAGCATTTTGTTCCATGAAGTTCTGTGTCTGGAATATTATGTAGAAGACTTTATTTGAATCTGATATTCTAAGGAAAACATACAACTCAGAAGTTCATGCTCTCAACTTCCACCTTTCTCATAAATTACATTCATTCATTTAGTAAATATTTTTGTGCACCTGCTGTATATTACACACCGGAGATAGAACAGTTAACAGGCAAAACACATGCCCTAGCATGTGTAGATCTGCGCTGGCCAGTAATAGAATTGTAAAGCTGGGAGTCCAACCCAGTTAAATGAGTGTTGAAATATGATACCAGCAAGGTGTGATGGCAGCAAGAATGGAACACAAAACTCCATCTGGATGGAAGGAAAGGCTCCCAGAGGAAGAGACTTTAAGCCAAGAAGGGAGGGGAAAAAAAGGGGTGAGGAAGGGAAGTAAGATAATTATTGATATCTTTCAATAAAATCTAGTTCTGGGTAAGGGTGGGGTGGTGCGAGGAGTGAGCTCTAAATACTAACTAAATAGTAAGAACAGGAGAACATACTTGGGGTTTGTAGAATCCAATAAAGTTAGATGCTTGAGCTTGCTAACAGAGCTATGGAGTATTTCTTCACTATTGACTTGTACATCTTTCCTGTGTCCCTCATCCAAAAAGTAGGGTAGAGAGAGTTATTTCCAGCTATACACAAAGCTACTTAAAAAGATGTGGGTGTCTAAGTCACAGAAGAGGTGACGCTGAAAAATATACATCTTCTAGGTCAAAGGATTTCTTCCATCTTATGAATCGAATGGAATTTTGGAAACCAGTATACAGGTTGTATTTGTCCCCATTTTATGAGTGGCTAAACACCAATAAAACAGTCCGTGGGAGCTTCCCACTGTTCTTGGACTTGGCCACTTGTACTTATGATTTCAAAATTAGTGTCCAGGTAACTAAGCTTAATGGTATAATGCATCTTGTTATGTATAATGATAAATGTGGTGTTTGGGTGTCTCAAAATTCTATTTTGTGAAAAATAGATTTTTTTCCTGCTCCATAAAGGGTATTAGTAAATAAAATATTATTTTATTTGTTTATTCCACAAATATGGGAGTGAGCTAAGTCATGAGCTAAGTTTTCTTATCTGTTAGCAAGGAGTGTACAATTCCAGACAATCATTTTTAGAAACTGCCATAAAAGTACATCTCAAAACCTATAAATATGGTAAAAAAGGAAGGGTGTTTTCTTTGACTTAAGGGCTTAAAAATAAAAATACTCATATAAACACATACCTGAGGTAGGAAACCTGCATGAAGAATGTCCTTCCTGTTAACAAAAGCTTGAATACATGCTTCCGGTTACCATGGCAGCTCGACTACACAGAAAAATAAGTCCTAGAAGTGATTTTTTTATGTCAGTGACTTGCTTCCCAAACAATAGGACCAGGAGGAATCAGTGAGAAATTCCTGTCTTATGATAACCATTTTTACAACTTCTCAGATTATTTAAACCAAAAAGAACATTGTTTGAAAAAAATGGGACAAAATTGGAATTTATCTTTTCATTTTGAAAATGTCTGCTTCTAGATTCTTTACATTTTTTAAACAAGTGTGAATGTTCTTCATGCCACTGATTGTGTAAGAACGATTAAAATGGTAAATGTTATGGAATGGATATTTATCACAATAAAAAAGATTAAAACCAAAACAGGTCCTGGCCGGATAGCGTCCTCCCAATACACCAACGTTGTGGATTCAGTCCCCAGTCAAGGCACAGAAGAATCAACCAGTGGATGCAAATAAGTGGAATAACAAATAACAAATCAATGTTTCTCTCTCTTCCCCTTTCTGTTTCTTTCTGTTTTCCCCCTTCTCTCTCTCTCTCTCTCTCAAATCTTTAATGAATCTTTTAAAAAATGAATCTTCTTTTTTTTTAAGAAGCAAACTAAAAAGTATACCAAAAGACCTTGTTTTTACTAGGTCTAACTTAATTTTAGAAATGTACTTAGGAAACTGCCTTAATATTCCTTTAGAAGAAGAAAACTCCTATGCTTAAGTTTTAATGCAAAAGCAACCTAAAATAAGGCTTTTGATACCTCAAAATCAGTGTTCGAATGAACCCCACTGCTGGCCTCATAAATGTCTTCTGAATGTTTACCCTGACCTACCAGAAGAAAAGAGGAAGAAAGGAAAGAGGGAGGGAAGGAATGGAAGAAAACAGGGAGGAAGGACGATGGGGAAAGAAAAAGACCATTAACTGACCCTGTTTTTTTACTTCCCAGAATGATTCAATACCTCAAGAAGATTTCACTCCAGAAGTATACAGAGTTTTCCTGAACAACCTTTGCCCTCGACCTGAAATTGATAACATCTTTTCTGAATTGTGAGAGAACACATTTGAACCCACTTTTCCCCTCCGCAGCTTCAGAGGTCCTCAGGCTGGCTAGGGCAGGATTCTGAGTCATGGAGGGGGCGGGGGGGGGGGGAAGAACATCTTGTGCAGGATGCCTAAGAGCAGTGCTTCTGTGTAATTGTTGGAGACAGTCACGCATCCCAACCCCTGAGGCTCAACCACTGCTTTTAATGAGTGGAACTTTGCTATGATTTGTTGTTGGGTGTAGCTAGCTGTTTTAGTATCCTCAGGGGGCTCTGTGTGGTTTGAAGATTATGGTTCGAACAGAGGCAGCTTAGTGGAGACAGACTCATGTTGCAGAAGGAGCTGAGAACTAGCCACTGTACCTCTCTGAATCACATTAGTGAATGAGAAATTTGGATTATTAATACCCCTCCCAGCTGAAAATTATTTGCTTTTGTGTTAGAATTATATAAAAAGAATGAAAAAAAAAAAACCCCAAACACCAAGGCAAATGTGGGGAATTAGCTATTTACTTTTTTAGTATACTGAAATATACATGATGACAGAAAATCAATCCAAAATTGATAAATACAATAAGGACTTTTTCATATAGAAGACAGGCAAACAGTGCTGTGGAGAATGAGATCAGATGTATTCACCTGCCGATGTTCATGTATTCATTTGCCATCAACTATTTATTGAACATGTGTGATATTTGTACCACTGAATTTGACCTTGGACTGTCAACAAGATTAAAATGTGAAGTATGAATCACACTATGTTGAAGAATTATAGACTTTGGTTAAAATGTAACTTTAATGAAAAGAAAAATGTGCTTAAACAGATTGTTTACTTTTTTAGTGATGAATAATAAGTACATCTTTAAATGATTAATCAGGATATGGGAATTTGATGACTAATCCAGAAGTTTAGTGTTATAATCCAAAAACAACCCACTCCTCTGTGTTCAGTTTAGAGTGGTGCATCTCTACACAGAAGATACACTGTTTTCCTGCTGTGAATTTTCTCATTACTTGGTATTATTCATGGGCAGTATTTGCAAAAGATACTTGTAGCCCATAGAGATGCATCCATTGTGGGGGAGCAGCACAGTGTTTCTAGGGAAAGATAGGGACTTCAGTATAGCATGCTCTTCCCAGATATGGCAGGATTTGACTTCTTTGTAGCTAAAAGCACATGTGTGAATGAGACTTGGGGAAAGGATATTCTAATCCAGTGGTAGTCAACCTGGTTCCTACCGCCCACTAGTGGGCACTCCAGCTTTCATGGTGGGTGGTAGCGGAGCAATCAAAGTATAAGTAAAAAAATAGATTTAACTATAGTAAGTTGTTTTATAAAGATTTATTCTGCCAAACTTAGCAAAAATCCGACATAAAGTACTTGGTAATTATTATCATATGTTTTAACTTGCTGTAACTCTGCTTTATAAATTTTATAAAGTAAAGTTACTTCCCTACTTTAAAATGACCATTACTGTGGAACCGGTGGGCGGTTAGAAAATTTTACTACTAACAGAGATACAAAAGTGGGCAGTAGGTATGAAAAGGTCGACTACCCCTGTTCTAATCTATGATTTTTAATTGTGTCTAGTGGTGCCAAAAGCAAACCGTACCTGACCGTTGATCAGATGATGGATTTTATCAACCTGAAGCAGCGAGATCCCCGGCTAAATGAAATACTTTACCCACCTTTAAAGCAAGAGCAAGTTCAAATATTGATTGAGAAATATGAACCCAACAATAGCCTCGCAAAAAAAGGTCAGTCCACTCTGTCCTGCGCTGTAGGGAAACTCAGGTTCCTAACTGTGAGTGGGTCACTCCCAGGTCATGTCCCACATTGGTTTACCCACTATCCCTTCTCTCTTAAAGGACTAGTGGTTCAATCCAAAGGGGATTTTTTTTACTTTGATGTGTGATTTTTTGTTGTGTTATATATGTGTGTGTGTGTGTGTGTGTGTGTGTGCATGTAACATATATTTTTAAATATCTAATCAATTGTTTTGTTTTAAATTTACTCAGTGACTGAATGCATCTTTCTCAAACAGGAAATTTACAATCTTACAAGTTGCCCTTTTGGGTCTGTTTTCAGATGTTCTGAGAAGGGATCCACAGATTTTTCTAAATCCCTAAATCTGAAAACATTGGTCCCTTATCTTATTCTAGTTTATACTATTGACAAATTTTTCTACCTGAGAAATATAAAAATTTGACTTTCTATTAAAATAATCCATATTTGTAGAAAAAAATAATGAGTCTAGAAGTTGATATAAGAAAGACTGCTCTAAGTTGCATGAAAGTTATTTAAAAATTTATGTTTTTGATTTGGGAGAAATGAATTGCCAAAATAACATCATGATGATTTAATTGCCAAGAATTTTCAGTGATATGTAGCATCAATGTCCCTGAAAGTATCCATGTTCATGGATAGGGAGAATAAACATCATTAAAATGTCTGTATTACCCAAAGCAATCTATAAATTCAATACAATTCCCACCAAAATACCAATGACATACTTCAAAGATATAGAACAAATATTCCAAAAATTTATATGGAACCAAAAAAGAACATGAATAGCTTCAACAATCTTGGAAAAGAACAATAAAGTGGGTGGTATCACACTTCCTGATATCAAGTTATACTACAAGGCCATTGTACTAAAAACAGTTTGGTACAGGCATAAGAACAGGCATATAGATATATGGAACAGAACAGAGAACCCAGAAATAAACCCACACCTTTACGGAAAATTGATATTTGATAAAGGAGGTAAGAACAATACAATGGGCCTGACTTATAGGCACAGTAGGATAAAGCATTGACCTGGAACACTAAGGTCGCCGGATTGAAACCCTGGGCTTGCCTGGTCAAGGCACATATGGGAGATGATGCTTCCTGCTCCTCCTCCTTCTTTCTCTGTTTCTCTCTCTCTACTCTCTGAAAATTGAATAAAGTCTTAAAAAAAACTTTAAAAGAAAAAGAACATACAATGTAGTAAAGACATTCAGTCTCTTTAGTTGGGAAAATTGAACAGCTACCTGCAAAAAAATGAAACTAGACCACCAACTTACACCATTCACAAAAATAAACTCAAAATGGATAAAAGACTTAAATGTAAGTTGTGAAACCATAACCATCTTAGAAGAAAACATAGGCAGTAAGTTCTCCAACATCTCTCACAGCAGTATATTTACTGATTTATCTCCACAGGCAAGTGAAATAAAGGTCAGGATGAACAAATGAGACTATATCAAACTAAAAAGTTTTGCACAGCTAAAGACAATATGAACAAAATAAAAAGACAAACCATGCAATGGGAGAACATATTCAACAATACGTCTGATAAGGGATTAATCACTAAAATTTATAAAGAACTTGTAAAACTCAACACCAGGAAGATAAACAATCCAATAAAAAAATGGGCAAAAGAAATGAATAGGCACTTCTCCAAAGAGGACATACATATGGTCAATAGGCAGATGAAAAAATGTTCAACATTACTAATCATTAGAGAAATGCAAACTATAACCACAATGAGATACCACCTCACACCAGTCAGAATGGTGCCCATCAACAAAACAACACATAATAAGTGCTAACAAGGCTGTGGAGAAAAGGAGACCCTCCTGCACTGCTGGTGGGAATGCAGACTGGTGCAGCCACTGTGGAAAACAGTATGGAGATTCCTCAAAATATTAAAAATCGAACTGCCTTTTGACCCTGCCATCCCACTTTTAGGAATATATCCTAATAACACCAAATCACTGATTCAAAAGAAGAAATGCACTCTCCATGTTTATGGCAGCATTGTTCACAATAGCCAAGATCTGGAAATAGCCCAAGTGTCCATCAGTGGACAAGTGGATTAAAAAGCAGTGGTACATATACACAATGAAATACGATGGGGCCATGAAAAAGAAGGAAATCTTACCTTTTGCGACAACATGGATGGACCGGGAAACTATTATGTTAAGTGAAATAAGCCAGGCAGAAAAAGAAAAATATCATATGACCTTAATCATTTGAGAAATCCAATGAATAATATGAACTGAGGAACAGAATAAAGGCAGAGGTGGGATCAAAAGAACCAGAGGGAAAGCGGACAGGGGGAAAGGGGATGAGAGGATGAGGTTAGAGAAGGGAAAGAGATTGGTGAAATTATATATACATATACATAACTCAGCGTTATAGAGAGCAAAGAAAGCAAATTCTGGAGGAAAGCGGGGAGGGCATCGGGGGGAGGGGACAAGGGGGATGTTGAAGGGAACACGAGAGGGGGGGATGTATTCAGTGGTACACTTCAATCTATGTAAACACAATAAATTTAAATCAATAAAAAAAAAGGAAAGACAGCTCTTAGTTGCATGGAAGTTATTTAAAAATTTAAGTTTTTGATTTGGGAGAAATGAATTGCCAAAATAGGATCATGATGATTTAATTGCCAAGAATTTTCAGTGACATGTAGCATCATTGTCCCTGAAAGGGATCTTCAGCTCTGTTTCCCACTAAGACGAAGCTTCCTCAGAACTGAGATATCTTCACTGAGTAATTGGTGTGTTATCAATTATGCCATTATAAATTAACGAGATATTCAATAGGGAGGAAGATGAAGTACAATTAACCAATTATTAAGAAGAAGTAAATTGTATGTTAATATAGTCATTAATAAGAATGGTTCTCATAAAAGTAAACTAAAACATCTTTTCATCCATCCATTGTATTTATTCTGGAACTGGTCTTCTAAATGTAAAGTGAAAGTATGATATTTATTAAGTAGAAATTATATTTTATATATCTCTTATATACTGCTCACAAAGATTAGGGGATATTCCAAAGTGAATATGAAGCGATAAAATATCCCCTAATTTTTGTGAGCAGTATATTTTATACAATAATATCATATATAAGTTATGGCTGATAAGTTTTATCCTATGTGTTATATTGATTAGGAATTATAGGTGACATTTCTTAGTGTTTATTTTCTTGATCAAGCACTTGGTCTTTGTTGCCATCATCCTGTCTGAAATCTATACTTTACCAAAAGTAAGTAACTGTGTTGTAACCAATCCATCAAGACTTGTGAAAATGGTTAGCTTATGACACTAGGGAAACGAAAAGCTTTTGTGAAACCAATGAGACATTTCGGAACCTAAACTCTGTCCATGTCCCCACCCTTTGTACTACACGCTGATGGCTCATGCTTCAGGTAGCATGTGCTGCCCCTATAGATCAACTCTGATGACTTGGAAAAGTAGAGGATATAAAGGGGAAAAAAAATCATGATTGGTTATTGAAAAATCTGGAATCCTGGCAAAACCAATTTTGATCTAATGAAAATTAAGATGATGTCTCCCAGCATTTGCAAGAGTATGTAGTGCCATCTTGTAGCTGTACCAGGTACGAATTCTATAATCACAACAGACACACAAAATTCAGGTATGTTTAAAATAACAGCACTATTTATCTAAAGCTTAATATGATTCATCATGAAGCTTCCATGTAACATTTTTAAGATCACAGAATTCATTTCTCAACTCAAAAGCTCCAATAAGAAAATGAACTTGAGATCTTTCATACCAGGTCATTTTGTTTGCTGCTTTGGCTCTGTTTCTATAAACAAAGATTAGAGATTTTTTTTATTGTGTTGACTATTATTTCATAATCAATAGGATAACAATTTTGAAATCCATGTTTGTAGAAATAACAAATCGTTGGGTTAGAGGTTAATTCTTTAGTAACTAAGAGTTTGAAATTTTTTTTTCCAAAACTGGAAATTGATTTTTTAATTTGATTTTGCAGTATAAGATTTTTTTTCAGGAACTCTTTTTTGTGTCTTCTTAAATCCAACAAAGTATATTTTCAGGAAGTATTATTTGACTTCAGTATGTTGACTAAAAGGCAAAGAAATCAGCTCTCTTTTATTAGGTGATTTTAAAAATGTATATCATTTTACAAAGAAGGAAACCAAAGCTTTGAAGTCAAAGATTTACCTAAGCCATAACACCAGATGTTCTTTAAGAAAGCAGAGTTTTAAACTTTCATTCAACTGGTTAATATATTTTGATTAATAAACACATAAGAAAATAAATAGGAAAGTTTAATATTACTTTATCATTTTTTTCTCCTTTAATTTTGACTAGTTCTTCAAATTTGCCCAAACATTAGTAAATTGAAATAAAAAAGTCTCATTTCTCTGAGAAAGAGACTTTCATGTTGCCTACACTTGATTAAATGGATGGAATGATGTACATGCATTATATACATAGTATCATAAATATACATATACTCTCTGATTTCAGGAAACATATTCAAGTAGCTGTTAAACAAATAAATAATACACAAATTTGACATGTGCTAATAATCAGTCTTTATGTGTATTTATATATTTTATGTAAAATGTAGCATAAAATGAAATGAAAATTTTTCAGTGTGGCCCGAAGCCTAAATGCTAAAGATGACCATAGGTTAGCTCAGTGGTCCCCAATCCCCGGGCCGCAGACTGGTACCGGTCTGTGGGCCATTTGGTACCAGTCCGCAGAGAAAGAATAAATAACTTACATTATTTCCATTTTATTTATATTTAAGTCTGAACAATGTTTTATTTTTTAAAAATGACCAGATTCCCTCTGTTACATCCATTGAAGACTCACTCTTGACGTTTGTCTCGGTCACGTGATACATTTATCCATCCCACCCTAAAGGCTGGTCCATGAAAATATTTTCTGACATTAAACCGGCCCATGGCCCAAAAAGTTTGGGGACCACTGGGTTAGCTGACTAAAACCATACCTCACAGAAGTGTGAAATGAGTCCAGAAGAGATAATGGGCTTCAGTGCTTCGTGGATCTGTTGCCATTAGCATGTTGGCCACATTTCCACACTGGAATTTCTGTTTCCAGAGATGCATCTATTGGTTATAAAGGATCAGAGGATTTTTTGCTGCCTCTGACACAGAGGGGGCCAAATTTTCACATGTTTGGGTTTTACAAAGAAAGGATTTGAATCTTGTTGCAAAGAATACTATTCTCAAAGGAGTTTGGTTTATTTCTTTTTTATTCTTTTTACAATTTAATGTCACATATTGAATAATGCTATGGCTCCAGGTCAGTGAATATTTCAAACTTGAATGGTTCTGGAAGAGAGATTCAGAACATTGGTCAGAGGCATTCCTGAATATCTAACAGGCTTATTTAACTTACTGCAACTAAGAGTAAGTTAGAATCATTTGATGTTGAAACCTGAAAAAGTATGTCATGTTGCATCTGAGCACAAATGTTTATTTCCAAGTCAATCATTCATATATATATATATATATATATATATATATATATATATATATATATAATTTATTAGGAATTATAATTTTTTAAGTGCAAGGAGGGGAGATAGTGAGACAGACTCTTGCATTTGCCCCAACCAGGATCCACCTGGTAACCCCATCTTGGGCTGATGCTTGGGTACTGAGCTATTTTTAGTGCCTGAGGGCGACACTCCAATGAGCTATCCTCAGCACCCAGGGCCAAGGCTCAAACCAGTCAATTCACTGGCTGAGGGAGGGGAAGAGGGAGAAAAGGAGGAGAAAGAAGGGGAGAGAAGCAGATGGTTGCTTCTCCTGTGAGCCTGACCAGGAATCAAAACTGGGACATCCACACATCAGGCTGATGCTCTACCCACTGAGCAAACTAGCCAGGGCTAGGAATTATAATTCAAAATGGTAAGATTTACACTGAAATCCTTCTGTTTACATTATTATTTAATTATCTTTGTAGATTAAAAAAAAAACATTATTTTCTCAGCACCATTTTTCTTTATTAGATAGAAATAAAAAATATGCTAATTATGGATGTCTATTATACATCCATAATTAAAGAAAAATGCTGCCATAGTGTGATGGCGAAGCCAGCTAATCTCAGGCAGATGACTTGACCTGCTTGAGCCTCAGGTTCCTCCCCTGTAAAATGGGGTGATCACAACACTAGCAGACATCGGTGCTGTTTTCAGAATTCCTGGCATTCATTACTCCATCACGGTCAACAGCATTCTCTGCGAGTCTCCACAACATTCTCTCAGCCCAACCACAGATACTCCACAAGCGCCCAGGACTCCATGGCCCAGGAGTGGTTGTCATTCAGGAAGTAGTACCTCATCTTCCTTGCCCCTGATATGGGACAATTTTGAAGCATTTTCTCCCTTTTCTCCTAGAGTTCTGTACTGGGAGTTAGCCTTCATTTCCTATAACTGTAACCCTTATTAGCTTTTCCCTTTCCTTCCCATTTCTCCACTCCCCTACAGTTATTGATGGAGGGTTATCTCCTAAATAAATTGATTTGACTCAAAATCACATCTCAAAATCTACTTTTAGTAGAACCTAAACTATGACAAGTGTGTTTATAGAAATGGCCATAACACAATCAAAAGTGAAAGATGGGTCAGGCCTGAGCACTGAGAGAAGAACAGATGCAAAGAGGCTGTCTGTCCCCAGAGCTCCTCACTTCTGACCTGTCGCTTCACAGCCATCATTGTTAGCAGTCTTGAAGCTCTGGCCGATGTCCTCAAACCATGGCATCTCCAGTTCACAAGGGACTTAGTCATTTAGTATAAATTTTCAAGTCACATTAGAGGCAACTACAGAAGTGACAGTATTGGGACTAGGACTGTATTTTCTGTGTCCTAGCATATAGTCCTCCCCACTGCTCCAGACATCTGTTTGGGTCCCTTTATCAAGACTTGTTGAACATATTCCAAAAATTTATATGGAACCAAAAAAGAACACGAATAGCCTCAGCAATCTTAAAAAAAAAAATAAAGTGGGGGGTATCACACTTCCTGATATCAAGTAATACTACAAGGCCATTGTACTCAAAACAGCTTGTTACTGGCATAAGAACAGGCATATAGATAAATGGAACAGAACAGAGAACCCAGAAATAAACCCACGCCTTTATGGAAAACTGATATTTGACAAAGGAGCTAAGAGCATTTAGTGGAGTAAAGACAGCCTCTTCAACAAATGGTGTTGGGAAAATTGGACAGGTACTTGCAAAAAAATGAAACTAGACCACCAACTTACAGCATTCACAAAAATAAACTCAAAACGAATAAAAGACTTAAATGTAAGCTGTGAAACAATAAGCATCTTAGAAGAAAACATAGGCAGTAAGCTCTCCAACATCTCTTGCAGCAATATATTTGCTGATTTATCTCCACAGACAAGTGAAATAAAAGACAGGATAAACAAATGGGACTATATCAAACTAAAAAGCTTTTGCACAGCTAAAGACAATAAGAACAAAATAAAAAAACAAACTACACAATGGGAGAACATATTCGACAATATGTCTGATAAGGGGTTTATAACCAAAATTTATAAAAAACTTGTAAAACTCAACACCAGGAAGATAAACAATCCAATCAAAATATGGGCAAAAGAAATGAATAGACACTTCTCCAAAGAGGACATACAGATGGCCAATAGGCATATGAAAAAATGCTCAACATCACTAATCATTAGGGAAATGCAAATTAAAACCACAATGAGATATCACCTTACACCTGTCAGAATGATGCTCATCAACAAAACAACACAATAAGTGCTGGTGAGGATGTGGAGAAAAGGGAACCCTCCTGCACTGCTGGTGGGAATGCAGACTGGTGCAGCCACTGTGGAAAACAGTATGGAGATTCCTCAAAAAATTAAAAATCGAACTGCCTTTTGATCCTGCCATCCCACTTTTAGGAATATACCCCAAGAACACCATAGCACTGTTTCAAAAGGAGAAATGCACCCCCATGTTTATGGCAGCATTGTTCACAATAGCCAAGATCTGGAAACAGCCCAAGTGCCCGTCAGTGGATGAGTGGATTAAAAAGCTATGGTACATATATACAATGGAATACTATGGGGTCACGAAAAAGAAGAAAATCTTACCTTTTGCGACAACATGAATAGACCTGAAAACTATTATGTTAAGTGAAATAAGCCAGGCAGAGAAAGAAAAATATCATATGACCTCACTCATTTGAGTAATCCCATGAACAATGTGAACTGAGGAACAGAATTGAGACAGAGGAGAGATCAAAGGGACCAGAGGAAAAGAGGACAGAGGGAAAGGGGATGATAGGATGGGATAAACCTGAAGGGAAGGGGGGAGGGTGCTATGGGGAGGGGGGCAAAGGAGATGTTGAGGGGAATACGGGGGAGGGGGGATGCATTCGAGGCAACACTAGAATCTATGTAAACACAATAAATTAAAATAAAAAAATAAAATATGTAAAAGCACTATAAAAAAAAGACTTGTTGAGAAAAGAGACAGAAGGCTGGCTATTCATAAGTTAGCCCTGGCATCAGTAGCCCTGGTTTTTAGACTCGTCCTTGACATTGTATTCTTTTATTTCTGTTTGTTTCCTCTAACACAGTCTCGCAAAAAAGAAAAATCCTCTAAAAGTGCTATATGGGGTGAGGCACAAATAGGTTTACAGTTATTTTATGGGAAAATAATGCAATAATTAATACATAATAAAACATGAATAGACTCTGTTTCGAGTACTTAGCACTGTTCACAGTGCCTTTTGCCCTACCCTGTGTTGGTTACAAACCGGGAGCCTGGAGTGTAGTTGTTGATGGAGGTCCTGCTCTGCCTTCCTGCCCCTACCACATTCTCCGCAGGCACTTCGCCAACCCCCTCCTATCCCCGCCCTCTGAGAGTCAGGACGTGCAATTTAAAAACCAATCATCTGGAGGAAATATTGACTGGTTGAAAAGGTCTACCTCACAATTAAGGTGACATCCACTTAAATATTTTTACATATAGATTCCCTGCAAGAAATAAAAGAGCTGAAATGAATGAACCAAGTCAACTAAAATGAGATAGATTTCCTTCCTAATAGACAAAGACAGATGAAAACTACATGATGTAGGCAATTCTTTTCATGCCTTAATTAAGTTACTGCGTGAGGAGATCTGCTGAAGAGCCACTCTAGTATTTTATTGATCAATATCCCATTTAAAATCTACTTATTGTCTTTGCAGCTCTGTGGAAGGTCACAGGAGAATGATATTATCATCTGTGAGTATATTATAAGCTACTCTTAAGTCTGTGTTTCCTAGGTTCATAGGGTGAGAGATTGGCTAAAATAAAAAAAAGAAACATATTTTTCAAGATAGTCATTAAAAGCCAATCAGTCATTAGTTGATTTGGTAACTTCCTTCACTTCTGTTTCCTTGGTTGCATTTCCTCCTTCCCCAGGAAGCAGAACTTGGTCTGAGGAGAGGCAAATGCCTGGCCCAGGAGTGCCAGGTGTTTTTCTTCTCTAGACTTTCTTCAGTGACCTCAGAGTCACAACCATGTCCATTCACAGCTGAAGTGGCCTTGTTCATAAAACAAACAGTCTGGAAAAATATCAATAGTAAAAGGCAAAGTCAAGTGCCAGTCAAAGAGGTGGAGAAGTAAACTTGGTAGCCTAATCCACCCCAATCTGCTGAGTTTTATAAAAACCTTTTTATCTCAGCAGAGTATACATTGCTGAGATGCCTTACCATTTTGTGTGAGAGCTATTGGGATAAAACATATAATGGCTCTCTTAGATGTAACCTTTCATAAGAATATAGCATTAATATTCTCTGACTATTACACCTTCTCCCTTCTTAGCAAGACTTAGTTAGGTGGGACCAGCTTGGCAGGTTCTACTGTGTTGGAGAAAAGTCACAAAGCCCCAAGGCATTTGGGTCCCTGATATCAGCAATACAGAGTCCAATTTTGTGAGCAGTTGATTTTACACCAAATAACTGGTAAGGAACAGATGAAATGCAGAGACAGCCAAGTTCATAGAAAACGAACAATGCCCACTGGGAAACCAAATGAGGGACGTGTGGACTGTCCACCTTAGCACCTAACAGGAAAGCCAAACTGTGCCATGGCAATGGGTGAAATTATGTCAGGAAGCTGAGAATGCCCAATCATTTCATTAATTCATTATAGAGATTCTAGGAGCTCTGTCTTCATTCTGAACCACTAGAATCTCCAGTTGCCCATGCAAACTTATCTATACAGTAAAAATAGTATTGTTTGAAGAGGAAGCCTTGACTGAGGATGATCAACAGAATTTCTTTTCTCACCTAGCTCTCGCCATTAACACATAGAACATGAGTCAAACGTGCTTCTAATTAGTGTTGTCATGGATCTATGTTTGGGTTCTCCCAGAAGCCTACCATGGAAGAGAAACTCAAACACGAGGAGTTCATTTGAGAGATGAGCCCAGGTAGGGCAATTTAGGAAGTCAGAATGAGGAAGGGAAGGCAGCCAATAAAGCCAGGTAGCAGTATGCATGACCAGATTTCAGTCTGGTGGCAAATTCTAGAAATCCGGGTCAAAATGACTTTTCCAGGAATCCCAAGCATGTCAAAGGAAAGATTCTAAAAGGTACCTGATACTCACTGAACTTTTTTCTTTATTCTAATACACACCCAATGCAGTTGCATGGATAGTTTAATCAACAAACATGTGTTGGCAACCAAACTTAGGAACTACAAAAAAGTGGAAAAAAATCAAGATAAAAGACTGTATTCTCTAGGAAACTACACAGACAGGTGAAGGTCATACAAATAACTATACTACAAGATAGACTATGAGCAAGCACTTCCATTTGTTCCTTCAGCAAGTTATCTATTTAGTGTCCTTTATGTGCACGGAGGAAAAGGGATGTTTTATTTATTCAGGTTCTAGGGAGTGTCAAGAATCACTTCAAGCTCTGTAACAGCTAATTATCTTGTATAAACCTCAGAACAAATATTTGAGTCTGTATTATTACCCCCATTTTACAGTGAAGAAACCGAGTCTTTGGTCAAGTAACTTGATCAGATTGACAAGGAAGGAAATGAGAAGTAAGGCTCAGAGGACATGAAGACCTTGATGCTAATCTTAGCACACACGTTCATTGAGTCAATGAATATGTTTTGAGCCTTACCACTTGTGTCCACCTTTGAACTAGACAATGGAAAGGTGCCATTCTTCTCTGCAGGGGGCTGTCAGCATACAGAACCTCCACTGTGAGGAAGAATGTCATGAGGCTTTTGAAGAGGAAAGTGACATCCGAGCTGTACTTCAGGAATGCTGCAGAGTAGAAGGATGGATGAAGGACAGATTTGAGTCAGGTGTCATTTAAGGCACTAAGCAAGAGTATGATCTAAAGATTTATTAGAAAGCATTAATGAGCACATATCCTGGACCTGCTTGACACTGGGAAAGGTGGAAATGAAGAGAAGGTCGTGCTCCTTGACCTTGGAAAGCCAGTCTCCAGCTTGACCACAAAACATCACACTCTAGTTAAGGATCTAGAACATTTTTGCCTCCTTTATGTTACGGTCGGGAACCACTGTGAAGGCTCACTTCAGATAGAGCAATGTGCCAGAGCAATAATACAATGCAGCGAGCTGCTTCCTTATGCCCTCTAACTCTGAATAAGAAATCAGTCCTTCATAAATCTGGTGGAAAGACTCCAAGCTCATGGACGGTTCTAATCTGGATTCTGTTTTTATGTAGCCACGTCAATGTAAAAGGATTGTGTAATCTCACCAGATAAACATTTCTCTGTCACATTAAATACTAAAACACTGTCTTATCTACTAAGCAGAGCAGTGAGGAGTACCTACATTGCAGATATGAGAATATTTGTAAAAGGGGAAAGTGCTAAATCAAAGTTAGGTCTTATGATTATAAGAACTTTCACACAAAACCACATTGACCAGTTCAACTTAATACAGAGAGAACTGCAGGGACACACAAATCCATGACACCCAGGTAATGGGGTCAATCTGCAATGTCTTTTGAGAAGAGCACGTAGCCATTTGGTGGCCATTGTCACACAGTATCTTGGGCTTGTACTGGCATACAGTTATAGTGATAAAACAGGTTTAGCAATCATGAAGGAATGAGGATGTCTGACGCTTTTCAACCTAAAGTAAAAATGCCTGAGAACATCATACAGAATATACTGACTCCAGGATTGGGAAAGATATTGGTAAAATAGATAAAGAAACCTGCCAAGTTTGTGTACTGTACAAAAACACAGCTGGCAAATGTAATAGGAAAGTTTGCGCCCAAGCAAAGATAATTGAAAAGGGAACATTTAATAGACAATTTCTGAAAGCAGGCAAATAGATTTTGGTGAGTCATGGGGTATTAAGGCCATCTGCACTTGTTTTCCCTAAGCTGTTCTAGCAGAATTCACATAAGGGTCACAGCACCAAGAACAGACATGAGCCAAGGAAACAGCTTCTTAGTGCTGTGCATGGATGAAGTGACTTAGAAGGCTTTAAGTCATTGGACCAGTAGCATTCCAACATGCTCAGGGATCATTACATGAAGAGTGGGGATTGAATGCTGATAAATGGATTCTCAAACATCTAATCCCAGTGACATCCAAACATTTGAGTCAGATCCTGCCTAACTGGTATTTGGCTCAACAGAATGAGGCTGGTGGCCATGCTAACTGGTACACATGGCGTCCACTTTCTCATCCCAGCTGTGTGATGACTTTAGTAGCTTTATTGACCATCTGTCTTCCTAGGCTGAACTTGTAGAGAATTCTCTGTGTTTCTGGTGTTTAAAAGCTGTGATTTGTTTGTCTCAAGTTCTTTTTCTTTCTTTAAACTCACCTGCATATTTTTTGCAAAACCTACAAAACAATGTCACATCTTCTATTTGGCATTTCTTTTGTCCTCACCCTGACATAACAAGTTGTCAGAGAGGTATTTTTTTTTTCCTACAAGTTCTTAGTGAACCGGGCTGGAGAATAAAAAAATACCAGAAGTTACTTGCAAAGACTAGAATGTAAATTCGGTCTGGAAAAGAATTGTGTGCCATGATAGACAAATCCCCATCAAAGAGCTAATCCTCACGCCTCTGCCAGATGGGTCATTTGTCCTGCCTGAGCCCTGCTCCTTTTCACAGAAAGATTCAAGTAGTACATTTTTAGTGTGATAAGTAAATCGTGGAGGGGAAAAAAAAGAAAACTCTTCCTTGGTCACATTCAGGACTATTTTTAGGACTAATTCCAGGTGCCTTAAGTGAAGCCAGTCGCCACAGGGGCAAGAGCCTTTCTTTTTTTTTTTTTTTTTTTTTTTTTTTTGTATTTTTCTGAAGCTGGAAACAGGGAGAGACAGTCAGACAGACTCCCGCATGTGCCCAACGGGGATCCACCCGGCACGCCCACCAGGGGCAAGGCTCTGCCCACCAGGGGGCGATGCTCTGCCCCTCCGGGGTGTCGCTCTGCCGCGACCAGAGCCACTCTAGCGCCTGGGTCAGAGGCCAAGGAGTCATCCCCAGCGCCCGGGCCATCTTTGCTCCAATGGAGCCTTGGCTGCGGGAGGGGAAGAGAGAGACAGAGAGGAAGGAGGGGGAGGGGGTGGAGAAGCAAATGGGCACCTCTCCTATGTGCCCTAGCCGGGAATCGAACCCGGGTCCCCCGCACGCCAGGCCAACGCTCTACCGCTGAGCCAACCGGCCAGGGCCAGGAGCCTTTCTTTACCATCATCCGTGTCCCTCCTGCAGACCAGAGCTGGGAAAGCTACCAGCCCTACTCACCGCCATCTCTTTCTGTCTCCCCGGTGTGAGATCCAGATCCAGCTCTCACGCTAACATCCCTGTGACCTCAAATGAGTTGCTTACCTCTCTGACCCCTTAGTTGGTCCAACTGAAAATAGGAATTTAGAAGTACGTCCCTCATAGGATTTCTGTGCTTGGCACATTGTCAGTGCTCAGATAATGACCTCCTCCTCCTCCTATTATTATTATTTACCTTCTCCTAGTAATAGATTACATGCGGCGTCTTCTGTAGCCGCATCACATAGTGGTTAATGGCATGGAACCCAATCTATCTTCTTACAGGCTGTGACCTGGCGCAAGCTACTTGCCTTGTGTCGATACAATAGGGATGAAAGCAGTATCCATCTCCCAGAGTTATTGTGAGGATGAAACGAGTTAATATTTGCATACAGCAAGCAATATATAAATGTGTGTTCAACATTACACTGGAAATAGATTAAATTCATGAAGCTCTTCCAAGGCTGGTTGGCTATATTTCTTCCTTTCCTACTGGACTCACACTCATACAATATACTTCCTTGAGAGTCAGAATTCATTACCAAAAGTTAATAAATACACAAAACCCCCAAACGCTATGTTTGTCAACACAGCCAGCCACGTTTCTGTCCTTGATGCTCCACAGCGTTTTTATCATTTTTTTTCTTTAGCACTTTGCTGCTGCCACCACCCATCTGCTTCCAGGACTAGCTCAGGAGTACTTCCATGCCTATGTTTTGAGGCCATGATAGGGCAATTTATAAGTTTACCATCCCAGTTAAAAAACAAACAAACAAAAAACACATACTGAGCAGGAAAGAGCCTGACTACAAGGCACCGTGAATTCTGTTCAGAGGTTAGCTTTTTAGCTTTCTATCACATCCTGCTGCTCTTTTGACCTCCCTGGACCACGGAGCTCATGTAAAGCGTCCTGGGAAAGGAGGGTGCAAGGATGCACCACCAGGCTCAGAAGTCTCGGTGCAGTGAGGAGCCAGCTTGTGTCATCTGACCTTATTAAGAGGCACTTCTGTGGCTAGTGGATTTATTTCCAGAAACACCTTGTGATTCTCAAAAAAAAACTCTTTCAGGGCTGAACAAAGATGTTAAGCGGAGAGGGTACTGATAAAGGCATTTTCCTTGCCTTCTGCAATGGTATGAAGTACAATCATCTCTTCTATTGTTTAAGGATTGATTCGCCCTATTCTGAATTATCTTAGCCTCTTTCTCCGGGTCAGTTCTGATGGCTTTAGACATGTAATGCTGTTTTATTAGCGCTTCTGCTATGTGGGACGAGGGGGTAAAGATAAAACTTGCATTCTCTCCAGGACTCTTGCTTGGGACTCAGATCTCCCTACCCTCCCTTGATTCTTACGCATACTTGTTGACCATCACAGACCATCAATCAAAGCCAGACCATGCCTGCCCTTGCCTCTCTGCTCTGTAGGCTGTCCTTGCATTTCTTTGATGTTTTTGTCTTAATCCTTCCTCTGAAGTATCATTTACAGCTGAACTCAGAATTACCATTTTTAGTTCTCTGTGATACAAATTGAATTCAGGGATTTAGGTGCCAAGACAATGCACAAAACCACTCATGATATGTATTAATACATAGAGGTTAATATTTGTGGAACCCAATAGTCATTCTTTCAACTAATAGTTATTGAGCACTGAGGTGCCAGGCATTGTTCTGTGTTCTGCAGATCAGGAATTACCTGACAAAAGCCCTTTCCATTGGCTGGACTTTCCACTGAGTGTCTGCATCTCTTTGCTGGAGTTTTTCTTTGTCTCCTCAAGCCCTCTCTTCCCAAATGTGTGGTGGCCAAAAGTACTTACTGGGACATTCATGCTCCCGGAAGCAGTTGACCTGTGATTAATGGAACTTGGTGTCTAAATACTCCAACTTCCTGTCCCCTTAGTGGAGACAACACGTAAGTACAGGTTCTACTCCATCTCTTAGTGGCTCCCCAATGAGATTCAGTTTCAGTTGCCTACAGTGGCGATTTGCTCGATAATTCCCCATTCTTGACAGCCTTCCCTCGTTCCCACCAGTGTTTCCAAGGAAACACCTGTTAAATAAACTAATAACCAAATTCTGGTCTTGGTGTGTGATTCAAGGGAAACCCAGAATAACAGTCTTTCTTCATGAAACTTCCAGTCCTGTAGAAGGACTCCAAAAGTAACAAACCAGTAAATATATAAAACGACTGATGGAGAAATATTAAGTAGAGTGTGATAAGAGTACCAACAAGGCCCTGGCTGAGTGGCTCAGTGGATAAAGTATAAATATGGTATGCCAGAGGCTGTGGAGGTTTACCACCCCCCTCACTGGGCAGGGCCCCTGTGAGAAGCAATCAACAAGCACACACAACTAAATGAAACGACTTAGTGAAACAGCAAGTTGATGCTTTTCTCTTTCTCTCCCTTCTTTCTCTCTCTCTATCTCTCTCTCTCTTTCTCTCTCAAATCAATGGAAAAATTAAAAAAAGTTCCAGCAGGAAGGAGGGACTGCTATTTGTACAGGATGGTCAGGGAAGGCTAGAGAAAGCATCTTGTTATGCTGACATTTGACAACACTCGAAATAAATACTTTATCCCTCTATCTTAATTTCTATATTGAAATAACCCAGGGTAGGGTCTAAGTGCTAGGAACCTTACCTAATAATGTCTGTGCATCAAAGGAGGAATTGAAGTAAGAAAGTTAAAGGCCTCCTTTCTTTTTTAATCAGTCTTTAATATTTTTTCCTAGGAGAGACTCATTTGTGGTCATCTTCATTGGCTCTTTAAAGAAAAAAATCATTTCCTGAAAAACATTTCCACTTCATTTTAAATAATAAAACCACTTGCAAATTATCTTTTTTGATTATATAAGTAACATATATTTGTAATGGGCAATTTGGAAAATTACCCCTAATTCTGTTACCCAGAGATAAGTGCTAATAACTTTTGTGTTCATCCATGAAGTTAATAACCATTCTTATATTTAAAAACAGAAGGTTGGTGTTTCGGTATTTAAACCCTCTAAAAGGCGGTAAGGTTCAAGTTACCATATTTTTCTCTATTGTCTGTGGCACTTGGAGGTAATGGCACTGACACAGAATAATTCTAGACTACTGTTTATCTATATTAAAGTGCAATTCTGGCTACTGTCTTCTACTTTGGATAACAGCAGAGTTTTCTGGGGGAAAAAATAATTAAAACCACATGATACCAGCAACCCATAAAAAGAAGCCTGACCAAGCGATGGCACAGTGCACAGAGTGTTGGATGGGGATGCAGGGACCCAGGTTTGAAACGCCAAGGTTGCTGTCTTGAACCCTGGCTCACCAGCTTGAAGCCCAAGGTCACTGGCTTGAGCAAGGGGTCACTTGCTCTGCTGTAGCCCCCTGGTCAAGGCACATATGAGAAAGCAATCAATGAACAACTAAGGTGTCGCAACGAAAAACTGATTTATGCTTCTCATCTCTCTCCGTTCCTGTCTGTCCCTATCTATTTCTCTCTCTGTCTGTCACACACAAAAAAAAGACATTTACACTCTTCCTAACTCCCCACTTCTCCAGGACAGATCTCCGTGGATGGATTTATGCGCTATCTGAATGGAGAAGAAAATGGCGTCGTTTCACCTGAGAAACTGGATTTGAATGAAGATATGTCTCAGCCCCTCTCTCACTATTTCATTAATTCCTCGCACAACACCTACCTCACAGGTACGGATTTCTAATTCTTTGACGGTTACTTTTGCCAGTCTCACCTAATTCCACCAACCTCTCCTTTCATTGCTTCTCAGTAAAGGTATACTCTCTTTTGTTTCGGGTGACATGCCCCTGAGAACTGGGGCTCATGACCAGAGGCTCCAGACATAAGCAGTCACATCCTCGTGTTTGTGAAACACTGTCATTTCTTCACACAGTTCTCTATCTAAATTTACAAGTTACTCCTAAAAGGTGTCCGTGTCTGTTGTCCTCATGCCAATGAAATTTCTGTGTAACTGAACTCATTCTTCAGTGTCCTTTAAGCCATTGGCAGTCTTACTTAGCTCTCTGGACTTATTTTATCTGCAGAAAAATTCTGAAGGGCTTAATGACTTCAGCACAAAGCCAATTACCAATTTGCTTAAGATGGAACAGGGTTTAAGATGTATAAAAAATTGACCTGTAAATGACAACCTATATTTTTTGTAAATATTACAAAGAAGGAGGAAAAAAACAAGTGTTTCCTAATTTGATCCTAAGTTGAGAATTGTTATAGTTTTTAGTAGATCATTAAATTGAAAAATATTAAGACATATATATGCATACATATCAGATATATTTATATATCTTAACATAGCTTAAAATTAAAGTTTGTAATAAATAGAGGTTTGATTAAGCCAAAATGTTTTTATTATCAAAATATGTTTCCTGAATACTTACTGCATGGCAGATGTCTAATCACAGGCATTTAAAAGAATTTTAAAAAATTCTACTGGTTAATAAAAAAAAAAAGCTTTATAAACCATGTCAGTCTCTTGCTTCACTCAATTCATTATCCAAATGAATATAAGATAGAGAGACCTGAAAACCACAGCACAACATAACTCTGGGCTCTCATTTAGTATCTGGGAGTTGTAAGTGTTCACCATGCCATAGGAAAGCTTTTGATGTGCTCATGGCCCATTACACAGGGGTGTGCAATTTGCATGACGGGTGAGCCCCCAATCCTATGTCTGTAATGACAAGGGCGATCCCTTGTCAGTGGATATTCATAGTCGTGTCCAAGATAGTCTCAAAGGGTTCAGCCATTTGGCACCTTAAGCAGTTTTTTCTTCTGAATTCCTTAAAGAGCCCTATTTCTCCTGGCTCTAATGCAATTTGTGTTGGTATCAAGTTGAGTATTGGCCTGGTTTCACACATTCCATGGAAAATAGTTTAGAATAGAAATGACAGAGAGCAATGTAGCCTCCAGACAACCAGAATGGACTATCTCAGGGTGATTCTGTATAACCTGAGACCATCTACTCAGTCATATAGTCTGAGTTCTAGTCATTGAAACTGCAACTTACATGATCTTCAGGAAAATCTGGTTGGCCCTCAGTTTACTTGTGATCTACTTTGTCTCAATTGACATTATTACTAAGAGAAATTCCTGCCATAAAACTTAACTAGATTCATGTTTGAATCATCCCAACCCTGGTCTAGTCATCTCTTGCTGCATTAACAAAACACTCCAAAACTCAGTAGCATAAAACAGCTACCATTTTTTCTTTTCTTTCTCTCTCTCTCTCTCTTTTTTTTTTTTTTGGATACATGGTTTGCATGTCAGAATTTTAGGCACGGGGGATGGCTTGTCTCTGCTCCCTGGTGCTTTGGGCTCAGCGTGGAAGTGAATGGCTCAGGGTAACACAAACACAAACACCTCAGGTGCTGCAATCACCTGGAGGCTTCTCCACCAACATGTCTGGCACTTGGGCTGGGCCAACACAATAGCTGGGCTCAGGTAGGACTGCTGACTTGATTGCCAACAGGAGGCCTCGCCATGTGGCTTCCTCATAGCATTGCAGCCCCAGGTAGATGTACTTCTTTATCTGAAGGCTCACAGCTGCCAGAACAACTGTCCCAAGAACACGGAGATACATCAATTGCCTTTTGCCTTTACCGTCTGAAGTTCTGCCTGTCGCTTATTTATTTGTCCAAATAGCCACAAATCTGCCCAGAGTCAAAGGGAAGTGATGTAAACCAGGGCTCTGGATCAAAGAAGTGTCGGAATACTTTTAGCTTTGTTTTAAAAGCACTAACTTTAAGATGAGAGTGTCCACTTAACTCAGTTCCTTGGATTCAGTTTCCTAGGCGTACTTCAAAAAATTCTGCAGCTCCCACTCAAGGTTATAAGCCTTTATAAAGGTTTTTTATTTTTTTTTTTATTTTTTTTTTTTACCCTTCTCAGGCATTCTTAACCTTTTGGGTACCACTGACCTATTTTACAGTCTAGTAAAGCCTCTGAACCCTTCCAGTGTTCGCTATATAAAATAAAATACACAGGAGTAAAAAGGAAATAAATTTCATTGAAATATTTTTATCAAATATGTGGTAAAATAATATACATTTTTATTAACACAATTAAAATTAGTATAAATAATGTTGTGATATTTGCAACGAGAAGACTGATATGAAAACATCTGTGATTTCTACTCATGACAAAGTCACAGGTCCTATTCATCCTAGTGTGATTTGTGACCTACACTCATGACTAAAGAGAATGTTAAATCTCACATGGACATTAAAATTAAAGATGTAATGTGAGGGGGAGGGGTCTATAAAACCTCACGTTAAGGGTATAGAACTTTGATTTGATAAAAACCTAAGAAATATAACTTCAAAGATCTTGGTACATAATGGAATCTTGCCTTTTTCATATACTCAGGACCATAAGGATTCCTAAAAATATCTACTTCAATGGATGTCCAGTTAAATTTTGGACACTGTACCTGGTTTCATTTACCTGGAGGTCACAGTATGCAGTAATTTTACCAATAGTCCTTTAAAGTCCCAAAATACTTTCAACTGATGTATTTAATATACTTTTCCTATTACCTGTCATAAATAATAAATGAGGCAATGATAACAAAATAATAGAATAACAAGTCGGCCTGGATATACACTCTTTACACCTTCTTTCAAAGGACATTAATTTTCCCCTTCTATTTATCGCTATGAACCTATGGTTTTCAGATTTTATGTTTGCTCAAAGCCACTATTCCCCTTACAATGTTCAAATTGCCTCAGCTTCACTTGGTGGTAACATTTTTTAGGTGGACTTCTATGTCCTTTTGGCATCAACCATTGATCTTTGAAAATGTCTTTGCTTTCTGGCACATAAAGGTTTTACAGGTTCACCTTGTTCATTTCTGCAAAGCACATGGACTCAGACTTACCCTAATAATTCCTGGCTCCTTTCAGTGGGAAAGAAACTGTGTGAGTAACAGCAATATGGACCTTGCTTTGCCCTATGGAATGTTGTTCCTAGATCTTTTCTTTGAACAAAACAAGATACTAAATATATATTTTTCATGTTAAGGCACAGTGCACAAAAGTATTTCCACTCTTACCTCCCAATTTAAATTCTTGATTCTATAGCTATGCTTCCTTTATCAATCTTCATGCCTAACAAATTATTCATAATTATTCATTTGCTTTGCCAACAACACAATAATAGTTCTAAAAAAATTGTTCAAGATTAATGCAAACCAACTACAGAATCCTGTTCAATTTTTGCTGGGTTTTTTTTTTTAACTGCATTTCACTAAAGATTTTCAGTCCAATTAATTTATCCCAGAATCATTGATTTGCCCTTCCTCTGACTAGCTTGGGAAGCACAAATGTGGTACAGAATTCGGCACCATTAGTTAGTTTACTTAGGGTCTTAACATATTAATGACCAATAGCTCTCAAAAGGAAGAACTTACAATTTAGGAATAAGTACACTCTTTTTTTTTGATGAAGAATTCAAATAGCTATCTCCAAATTTCTGTATAGTGCTTTAGCTATCTCCAAATTTCTGTATAGTGCGTTTTGTCACCACCATCTGATTCATATACATGATTTCTGAACAAGTAAACCAATTCTCTCAATTATTTTCTATTAGTATTATAATTTACATATTTTCAAATATTCATTTTTAAAAACTATGGTACCGATATTAAATGATGTTCTGATCTTTAGGGTTTTTAAAAAACTTATCTTGCTCACTTTTCTGAGCTATTGTTATTTATTTTTTATTTATTTAGTGACAGAGACAGAGAGGCGGTTAGATGGGGACAGACAGGAAGGGAGAGAGATGAGAAGCATCAATTCTTTGTTGCAGCACCTTAGTTGTTCATTGATTGCTTTCTCATATGTGCCTTGACTAGGGGGTTACAGCAGAGCAAGTGACCCCTTGCTCAAGCCAGTGACCTTGGGCTTCAAGCCAGCAACCTTTGGACTCATGTCTATGATCCTACACTTAAGCCAGTGACCCTGCACTCAAGCTGGTAAGCCCACGCTCAAGTCAAATGAGCCCATGCTCAAGCTGGAGATCTTAGGGTTTCAAACCTGGGTCTTCTGCATCATAGCATCATAGTTCGATGCTCTATCCACTGCACCACTGCCTTGTCAGGCTGAGATTTGTGTTATTATACCAAAGTTTTCAGTATAAAAATCATATTCTAACAATATTACCTTTTCTGAATATCAATGTCTTTTCTTTTCCTGCAGGGGAATTAAAAGAAGTCCATAAAATTAGCCAAAAAATCACATATAAATTCTAATATAGACTCTTTGAAGCTATGCCTAAAATCCTCTTCTGACTTAAAGATAAAATTTGGTTTTACTTTATACAATATTGTTAGTATCTTTGTTTTAATTATAGAAAAATCTAATGTAGAACTCATATCTCTCAGGAGTCTATGGGTAAAAATAACATCAATGATACAGAAATTTAAACTTCCCAAGGTCAATTAAGAATGTTATAAAATAAAAATATAACTAGTGTATGTATAACTAAATACATAGGATCCAATCAAATGTTAAAATTGATACTAAGGAAATGAATTAGATTTTTATACAGGATGGGGCTACAGTAGGTTTACAGTTGTCCATGTGGAAACTAATACAATTATTACTAAATAATAACACAAGCATAAACTCTGTGTTTTGTACACTCACAAGTGTAAACCTATTTTTGCCACACCCTGTACTTTACAGTGATTTCCAGAACAAGTGGAAACTTTTTCCATAGAAACATTTTTTTTATATATAGGGTGTTTGATGGTATAAGGAAAGTTTTTCAATTTAAATAAATTTTTAAAATGCTAGGTACAAACAAAATAGGCACCTCCTGCAGTATGTTTTTAATATAGGAATAAAGGCTTACAGACTCCAATTATTAAGGTAATGACCAGCCCTCCTCCCTCTATCATCACCCTACGTACTTTCTTAGAGCATTTTAGGAACTGGTATTCCTGAGAAATGACAGTCTAGATTCAAACAAGGAGAATTTTTATATTTAGAATGTTGTCTTTTGAGCATCGAAATGGACTGTAAAAATTAAATCTACAGTATGAAAACCAATCAATTTAACAATGCATTATTATTTTTATATCTATTTCTCTACTCATTATTGCCCCTTTGTTAACTATCAAGACACCCAGGAGGAAAATTAAATCGGATGATTGAGAGAAATATTTGCATACAATGAGTTGATTTTTAATTATGATGGTCATTTTCTAGGGTTTGGATAGTCTTGGCAGTACATCAAGTAGTGATTATGTTTGAAATTATTATTTTTCCTTGAGAAGTCTACCCTTATGATTCAAAACAAAATTCTCTCTGAATAGAACAGCATGCACTCATTTCAGCCTGTAGTTTCTCAGCTCTTTGTAAATCTTCCCATATTCCAAACCTTTTGGGAAATAATGGCTCCATATACACCAGCCAGGCAAAATGGTCTAACTGAGTTATTAACATCCTTATTCAACCTAAAAAAGAAAACATAACGTTAGGTTTTAGTTATTCCTCTTATGGACTACATTATCTGATTGAATGTATCAAATAATTATTGAACTCCTCTCTCACATGTATGTTCTTGGCTGCAGAAGAGTTCTAGAAATAATCCAAGGCATAGTGTCACCCTTGTCTGTTTTCCACTGCCAGCCCAGACCACATGTCACTCCCTCATGTCACATGTCTCCACCTCCCTGAGCCCTCAACATATGCAACCCTTTATAACTTATTTTTGGTTTAAAGCACACACAAACCTATGGAGGTTGGGTGGCAGAGTGGAAAGAAGATGAACTGAGTACATTACATAGCCTTTGTTTCTTTGTTTGTTAAATGAAGATATGTTTAAACAGCCAGGGTGTGTTTTGTTGTAATGGGATACAATTATTTCTTTTTAATTGTAGTTTGCAGTCAACATTATTTTGTATTAGTTTCAGGTGTACAGCATAGTTAGTGGTTAGACAGTCGTAAACTTTATAAAGTATTCCACCCTGATGTTTCCAGTATCCACCTGGCATCATACACCATTTTTACAATGGTATTGATTATATTCCCTTTGGTGTACTTTACATCACTGCACCAATCTGTACATCTCAGTCCCTTCACCTTTTCCGCCCATCCCCCCTCCCCTCCTCCTCCTCCCCTCCTCCCCTCCTCCCACCCTCCCCTCCTCCCCCCTCCCCTCTGGTTATTCTCTGTTTGTCCCCTGTATCTATGAGTCTGTGTCTGTTTTGATTATTCAGTTGTTTTTTGTTCTTTAGATTCCATATGGTGTTTGTCTTTCCCTACTGACTTATTTAGGATTCTATTACTTAATGGTTAAAATATTATGGAACCTCATAGTAAGAAGTCCAGAAGCAGGGTAGTTGGCCATTTATTACATCCGGAGTTTATTGATGTCATGGGAGGCCCAGATGCTTTCCATCTTTTTGCTCCTTTATGATTTCAAGATGGTGGTGCACCCTGAACATCGCCTCCCTTGGAAATAAGGTCCACACGTGGCACAAGGAAAGACCTTGTCTTGTGAACCTTTGTAAGACTGAGGTGCCCTCAACCTCACCTACTAGGCTTTCCTTACTATTTTACTAGAGCCTGGAGCTCCACCAGACAGCAGTGCCCACATGAATTACTAAGAGGGGCCATAGAAATACTGAGCCTGGCTGAAAAGAATTAAGAATTGCCCCAGAGCTAGGGGTGGGAACCTGAGGCATATCAGAACCCAAATAGGAAATTCTATTGGCAAAGAGAGAGAGGAAGAAGAGAAAAAAAAAAGGCAGCCCGAAGTATAAGACTGCGGTGAGTTTAAACATCCTGGTAGGTACCTGCCTCCTTATCTACATGGTGAAGGTGAAGAGTATGTCTCGTGTCATTTTTTATCCCCAGTATTTTTTCTCCTACAGAAAATGTATTTGGGAAAATGCGCAGACTTTGGTCATTAGTTAGGTATATGGTTAAAGCTGCTGTCCCACGTTCCTACCTAAGCCATCTCAGGGCAGTTGGATACATGTTCCAGAGAGTGTCGTGGTCTCTCTAAGGTAGCAGGAAGATACTATAGAAAAGATCAGATCAAACCCATGCCCCTAGAGACAGTCAAGGTGAACAACAAGACCTCCTCTGTATTTTGGACAGTTTTCTCAAGTGTAGTTATGAGATTATATCATATATGTGACCTGAATGGCTCTCACTGCATCGAAAGCAAAGAGAAATAGTCCCTGTTTCCACTTATTAAAAGAGGCAATGTTTATTAAAGAAGCTCACTTAATTAACAGATGCATCACATTCTGAAATTTTCTTACACTGGAGATTGGTAAAAAGAAATACAGGCAGTTCTCAGGTTATGAATGGATAGTTCCTCAGGTTTATTCTTAAATTGACTTTGTATATAAGTTGGAATAGGTATACTTACTTACCTATTAAATGCAACTCAGACAGATGTTTGTACTAACATAGGATTTCTTTTTACCTTATTTTTGTGCATATAAACACTTAAACATTTTCAAACCTACAGAACCTATCTGGTTTGTACTCTGGGGACTGCTTGTAGATAATGTTAAATGTAAGTATAGGCAATTAATCATCCTCCCTCTGCAAGATGAGAAATTCCTCAGAACTTGTGGTAATAGAAGGGATTGTTATTTTCACTTTTCTGGTCTCTTCCATCCATGGATGCCTTGGGTAATCTGAGACAAAGCTCAAGTGAATGTAGCCAGACTCCTAAAATGAATGCAGTCAAGTGAGAAGCTGCAGAGCTATGACTTGGGGCACTACCAGGGATTAATCTGAGATGGGGCTCCAGCTCCCAAATTTCATCATGGGCTCGGAATGTACTCCAGGGGGCGTTCTCAGCCAGGCAGAGATGATGTCAGATACTAGTTTCAGAAATAACAAGGCTTGAGTGACTCATGAAATGTTATTAATCTCAACCCCTGGCACTCCCCAAGCCCCAGGAGATATATTTATTGGATTTAATCAAATGGAAATAGAATGAGGGGCATGGGATATAATAATGAGGAGTCAGGTATTTTCAGAAAGAAAAATAAACCAGCTTTGAGGCTTTCGGCAGAAAAGGAGAGAATAATGAAGAATATGAATACACATAGTTGGGAAAAAAACTCTTCAAAATGATGGAAAATATACAGGGAAATTAATATTCATTCCAAGGAAGAGGACAATTATGGAAATATGTGAGTTTTCTCAAAATATGATTTTCTTGGGAGGCTTCAATTTCTAAAAAGATTATTCCTTGTAAGAATGAACAAGTTTGCTTCAGAAGGATTTTGTTTGGACTTAGGTGTTGGACAATAAACTCAACACACACCCACACACCTCCCACTTTTCAGTATTTTTTTAAGATTCTTTTGCCTCTGACAAACACAATCTCATTGCCTTGCCATGGATTTCAAAACATTAACTGATCAACATTTTAAAGGTATATTAAACTCCTTCTATTTATTCTTTGAGTGACAAAAATAATTGCAAATAAATCCAACAAACGTTCCTTGAACATTTGTTCCAAAATACCCCCCCCCCAATTTTAAGAATAACATGTAAATGACAGTCCTGTCTACTTTACTCTCACGATTCCCTTTCCCTCTGCAGCAAAGGCCTTTATTACAACATACTTTGAGGCGATTATAAACAGTCAATTGATTATCTAGCATCAGGAACTCTTTAGATTACTTGGTCAACAATTCTGCGTTTGCAAACACAGAATTGTGTGTTTAAAATGCCCTATTTTTCCAGTAAAGTGATTATGCAAACCTACTTACTTAATCACCCTTTCAGTGAATTTCCTAGGACTCTAAAGAACTCAAGAATGCCATCCTTGTTATGTGATGATTGGGTGTCCTGACATCTGTCTTCTTTGTTCCCTGTCTCCACCAGGCAGATATTGTCCATTTCAAAGTCATTTTGACACTTTTCATCAATGTGTCATCGTTAAACTTACTATTTGAAAAGATGATGGAGGTTTAGAGAGTCTAAATCAGAGACAATCTTTAATGTGGAAAACCAAAGACTTCCATTTGTGTGTTGATGATAGGCTTGTCCTGAGAGTTATTTATTATTAATCTTAAAAAATAATTTATCAAGAAATCAGTGCCTTCCATTGAATTCTTAAGTGACACAGGAATAGTTTGGCTTCCGTTCCTGCGAGGACGGTTCAGCTGCCTTGGTCATTACAATTCTCATCACAGAAGTATTTCATTCTGGTCACAAAGGTTTTTAATTTGGATGAAGTTATTGTTATTGTTCCAATGCTTGCTTTCTTATATTCTCTCTCCCTAAAACCACGGCTACGGAGTTGCAACTGCACTTAAAATTATCCTACTGCCTTCTGGTATGTAAAGGCAGAAAAAAAAGGCTGAGACAAACTCCTCAATGTCTTAACCACTTCGTTTTCCCATCATTGACGAGCTTTCCTGGGAAGCCACCACCTCTTCCTTGCTCCATGGGACTCTGTGGCTCATTTTGCTGGTGTTTTACAGCTGGTCAGCTGGCTGGAAACTCCTCCGTTGAGATGTATCGTCAAGTGCTCCTGTCCGGCTGTCGCTGTGTGGAGCTGGACTGCTGGAAGGGGCGGACGGCAGAAGAGGAACCGGTCATCACCCACGGGTTCACCATGACAACCGAAATATCCTTCAAGGTAGGTAGTGTGATTGAACATTGCTAAGACTGGCAGCTGGCAAGGAAAAGCCCCATAAGGTACAAGGTCCCAGGGGTCACAAGGAAGTCCACAGGCCATTGACTCATCTTTGCCATTTCACAGGCTGAAGTTTAGCGGTTTATTCATGGGTAGCTGGTGTCAGGTGAATTGGTTGTTAGAAACCAAATTTAAACAAACTGTCTTAGGAAAGGAAATGCCAAGTTATCTGTCTATTTAGCCATCTTATTCTTTTTTTTTTCTTGCACTTAAATGTAAAAAAGTGCATACAACTTATTTGTACAGTTTAATGAATGGATATAAAGTGTATATCCATGTATCTGCCACTTAAATGAAGAAATAGGCACTCACTACACCCCAGAAACACCTATGCACCCATTTCATTCAGAATGCCCTCCTCGCCCCTCGAGAGGACCCCCGTCCTGACCACTGCAGGGATCATGCCTTTCCTTTTCTTTACAGTTGCACTAGTTTATGTACAACCGTAAACAGTGTGGTTTCACCAGTTTTTAACTTGATACAAAGGGACTCATACTCTAGGATGCATTACTTTGTTTCTTGATTTTTTCACTCTACATCATTGGGAGATTGATCAATATTATTGTATGTATCTCTCTAGCTTGTTTGCTTTCTAGATGATGATGAGGTTAATGACTACTCTTAGTTATCATACAATATTTCATTCTGTGATGCTGCAATGGAATATGGACTCTTATATGCGGCCTTTGGCTCATTTATACCTAAGTGCACACGGGGAGTCAAAGGCAGGCAGGCCTATGGGTTGTGCACCTAGGGAGCATGTATATTGGGGGAACTGGGCTATCTCAGGGTGTTAAAGAAAACTTATAGGGCTTAGGCATGCATTAGGTGATTTGAGGGGAGGGAAGTTCAAGAAAGCAGGTTTTTCTCTATGGATTGAGTGCTGTCAGGAAGCTGAAATAACCTCATGATGGGATATCTTAAATCCGATCTAGGAGGCTGGACTAGAGCGGTAATTTGTAAGAAGCATCAGCCATTCCTATAAGCCAGGAATGGTCACCTCCCTTCTCTTTCCACTTAGGCTCCACCTACACCAGACAGAGCCCACATGCGTTCATTGGGACACCCGAGCCCAAATATCTAAGTTTTTGTTCCTATCCCGACAAGGAGCCATCCTCAGGAACTTAGGGCCATTTGGGCGGGGCTCTCTGGGGTCCTTGGTACCTAGATAGTGACCTAGGAAGGAGATACGTGGGCTTTCCATATTTTCTGGGCTGACTCAGGTTTCTCACCTCCCTGGAAGGGAATTAGCTGAAAAGGGTCAGAGGACAACGTCTAGAGCACAAGTCTCATGGTGTGAAGCCCCATTACCTGGTTGCCTGGTTCTGAGGGCAGAACTGACCCCAGGTCACTCATTCTTGCTCTAAGCAACCAAAACATGGAACCCAAGTATTTGAGTAACTAAGGTAGAGTAGGGACAGGGCCATAGAAAATGGGAAGGTGAGGGTGCTGACAGGCCAAAATATTGGATGAATTAGCCTGACCAGGCGGTGGCGCAGTGGATAGAGAGTCAGACTGGGATGCTGAGGACCCAGATTCAAGGCCCTGAGGTCGCCAACTTGAGCGCGGGCTCATCTGGTTTGAGCAAAAACTCCCCAGCTTGGACCCAAGGTCACTGGCTCGACCAAGGGGTTACTTGGTCTGCTGAAGGCCCATGGTCAAGGCACATATGAGAAAGCAATCAATGAACAACTAAGGTGTCACAAGGAAAAACTGATGATTGATGCTTCTCATCTCTCTCCATTTCTGTCTGTCTGTCGCTGTCTATCCCTCTCTCCGACTCTGTCTCTGTCCCTGTAAAAAAAAATGTATTGGATGAATTAGATGTTAATGTCACTGAGATTGGTGACAAAGCTTTCGATGAAGACGAGAGTAAGCTGCTTGCTGAAGTCTTTGCTGAGCGAAGGGAGCTCGGTAGATGGCGGGTGTGAGGAGGTGGTCCAACTAGTGTGACGGCTTCATGAACACTGAGTTTTATTTTAAAATAATATTGAGAGGAAATATTTCAGAAGTGACATTAGTTGCAACAAATTGCCAGTCTCAGGCTTTTAGGCCTGGGGCACTATTAATGTGATAAAATAAACAGCTATCACTTGAGAGAGCAGCAATAAAGATAAAAGATTTTTAGGAACAGCCAGGTTTCGGCTGAGGCAAACAGATGTCCTGATCAAAGATACTAAGTCTGACAGCAATAAAGATGTGTTCGGAAGTAACATCGCTAGCGCCTTAATATGTGTCTAGTGTGTGTCTCTAGGAAATCTGAATTTTCATAATTTCTTAAACTCAAGCTACAATACAATAATTAGAGAAAAAATAGCACCTTTCACTATATTTTTACAACAAAGTTTAATATGAGGTTGACTTGAATTCTGATCAAAGTCTTCAAAACTTGTATCTGCTTCTGAAATTGAGCATGCTGAAGGGCTTGCAGTCTCTTTAATGGAAAATCAATGCCCTTTTTTTATTTTTAAGTTTCATAGTTGCCCACCCTCCCCTCCCCTGCCATTGTCCTTTGTCAGACATCTAAGATACCAATCCTAAGCTGGTTGGACTCTAAGAAAAGGTGGAGGACAGGTGACCCTGCTGTGGGGTGAGGCCGTTTGGGGCTCACCTGTCTGTAGATGGATCGAGATGATCTTGACGGAACCGTTACTGAGCTCAGGGACTGATGACCTTGTACACTGACCCACTGTGAGGACGGGTCCCTCGCCCCCTGGCATAATGTCCCCTCATGTGAGTTCACTTTTTTTTTATATTAAGGAAATTCTATTTTCTTAAGAATTTATACACCTCTAAGTTCTTTGAGTTTCTTCAAAGGTATATTTATTTTATGTGGCACATTGACTTTTTTGGCCGCTGCCGCCGAGTCAGCCTAGAGTGACCCCCCCCCCCTCCGTGCGCTCGACCGTACAAGTGGTTCTTCGATCTCACCTGTTGATCCCAGAGCCACGGGCTGATTGAATATCTATTCCCGAGCTCCAGATGCACAATTTCTCCACCACATCCAAATACTTGCTGACAGATTTAGAGACGAAAATACTAAATCTAGTCCAGAACACTGCATCCTCTCCATCCCTGCTGGAGTCAGGCTGTGTGGTGGCCAAAGAGAACAGCACACCCATCCCCCTGAACGTTGGCCTGTCCGACCTTGCTTTCTACTGATGTGCGTTTGCGGGACCGATCATTCTCGCAGAGATGTGGGTGGTGGTACTGTTGATGGGCAAGGACGAGTGTGCGGTGTAGTGATGCCAGTCTGTTTCCTGGACAAACACACAGAGCAGGAATTCTCTACGTCAGGACAGGATTGGGATGAGGCGGCGAGGCACCTCCCGTGCAGATTTATGGCAGTGCTTACTCTCAGTGTCAGGGAAATGCAAAGCTGACCCCTGAGAAAGAATCTCTTTGAATTCTGCATTTGGACACCTCATTGGCCTTACCCTCTGCAGGCTTATCAACATGTGGTCTTCTTTTACAGAAACTCCTGTGTACAGTGACTTAGTAAAAAAGCGTCAGGAGAGAAATGAGGGACAAGGTCCTACGTGATCTACCCCCCCCCCGTTACCATTTTCTCTCTCACTCAGCTTCCTAGTCACTGGCCTCCTTGTTGCACCTGGATCAAGGTTGGAAGGTCCCACCCACCTCATAGCCTTTGCACAGCTGGTTCCCGCTGCCTGGATACCTGCATGGCTCACCTCTTACCTCCTTGAAGCCTTTCTCAAATGCCACCTGTTCAACAGGGCTATGGGACCACTCTATTTAATACCACAACCAGCCTGACCTGCGGTGGCGCAGTGGGTAAGGCGTCGACCTGGAACGCTGAGGTCGCCGGTTTGAAACCCTGGGTTTGCCTGGTCAAGGCACATATGGGAGTTGATGCTTCCTGCTCTGCCCCGCCTTCTCTCTCTCTTTCCCCTCTCTCTAAAATGAATAAATAATATCTAAAAAAAAATATTGCAACCAGCCATCATGCCCACTCCCACAATTCAGACTCTCCCCACTGCCTCTTTGTTTTCCTGTTTGTCAACTGGCACTTACCAGCTTCTACAACTCTGCTTATATACTTAATTATCATGTCCTTGTTAATTGTCTATCTCCTGCTACCAGAGCGTGAGCCCCACAAAGACAGGCGTCTTTGTCTTGTTCCCTGATCAGTCCCCAGCACTTTGAAAAGAATCTGGTATTTAGTACCGACTCAATAAATGCGTTTGTTTTTTTTTTTAATGTTCTCATTCCAAAGAATACAGATCAATTAAAGCATAGCTTTCGATTTTAGTCTTTCTGGCCTCTGTTGACCAGGTAAGTGAATTTTGTCTTTGTCTGTGTTTACGTGTGAAATTCCATGTACCATCTAGTGGAGGGGAGTGAAAAGATACTCCCCATGTTTGCCCGTGTGGTCGACCCTGTTGTGTATTTGCACCTGACCTTCGCAGTCCCATTAGACTATATTCTGTAGTCACAGAATCTAGTGTTTTACAGCAGGAAAATAAACCGATAGTCAGAGTTTGTCGTTTTTATGTCACACGGTTTATCTGCTCTCAGCCTCTGGAATCAGGAAAGCGCCTGCGCTATATATCCCTAAAAGCGAGCGTTCCTATTGGCAGTTACCTACTATTTATTTTACGAGCCAAAATAAAAGGTTATGTTCCGGGAAAGGGGACAGGCTGTAATTCACCCTCTTTCTGGAGAGCTTTTTATTTTGCGCCGTGGATTTATTTATTATTTACCTCATATATCTGCCCTTCTGTTTCCTCACCTCATTGCCTCAGCCTTCCTGATGGTCGTGACATAGTCATTCGCCACTGGGTCTCCATTCTCTCGGCTGCGGCTTAGTCTCCTTCCTCCCCACAGGGGACGCCCACCGGCCCACCCCATCCCCATCCCCATCCCCATCCTCAAGCTGCTCTCTTGTCTCCCACCTCTGGCAGCGACTTTGTAAGCAGCAGCTATACAAGGTGGAGTACTGGGTAATGCGATAACATATAGGATGAAAATATATTACATTTGAGTGTGCGGTTAAATGGAGCATTTCTGACAATAAAGCTTCATTCTCTGAGAGGAATAATAATTGAGAATGCAATTTAACTGCTACATAAAATGGATATCAAAAACACCCTGCTGTTGCCTGTCAAGGATAAAGGATTTCAAGGGCAGTTTTTCTCACTGGAGGTTAGTAATTGAGCCATATGGTTTATAGATTATTGAACCCAATGTTAGCAGTCTCTGGAAACCGTTTTGGCTTAATAAGGAGCAGCCGTGCAGGAAGGTGCTGTCACGTGCCAGTGCCCACTGAGGACAGCGTCTAGAGGAAAGCACGGAACTTTCGACCTGTAACTGTTTTCCATACCCTGGCTGATCTTGTGCACTATGCAAACCATCTCAAGGCATTAAAAAAACAACAAAAGTCCTACAATGGAACTTTTGGACTTTTCAGGTGCTCCCAGTTCAACTTATTAGATGAAATTCAGTACTCGTTTTCTTTGGTTTTAAAGGTTCAAAAAGGTTTCCTACGCTGATGGCTAAAGTTATGGAGGAGTTGGGAGAAATGGACAGCAGGTGGCAGGGGGAGGCGATGGGAGGGAAAAAGGAGAAAGCATGGAAAGCAACTGTGGAGGGGAGGACCCCGCTCTGGAGCCGACCTCAGGATCTCAGGATCAGCTCCCCCACTTACCGGAGAAGCATCCTTACCAGTCTGAGCCTCGCTCTTGTAAGCATAATGGAGATGACAGTGCTTATCTCCCAGGGTTGTCGACAGCGTTCAAGGATGCTGCTTAACAAGTGGACATTCCTTGAACCCCTGCAGTGAGTACTCTCTAAATGTTAGCTACTGGTATTATAACTGAAATTCAAGAAGTCACACTTTACCTTTCGTTCTATGAATATAATGGTCGTGTTATTATTTATGTGAGGAGTTATTAAATCAGGATAGGGGGTTGTTGAATTAAGACATTTGTAAGTTTGCCGTGGTAGAGGCCCTCCTGATGTCCATACAGCTCAAGGAAGAGGTCAGAAGGCCAAAATGAGCAGCAAATGACACACAGCAGCCCAGCCTTGGTTAGAGACCCCAAGGTTGCTGAGGAGGGTATGACAGGCGAGCTTAGAGGACCTATTGCAAATGCAGGTCCTTGCCGAGTGCACAAGACTAGACGTGCACGGCACCAGAGGCAGGAGAGGGAGAAGTGGGGACACATGGGAGGAAGCCCTAGAAACTCCAGGGCCCTGGTGCAGCTCCGGCCCCACCTGCATCTCTGCTGCTGGGAGAGATGATCAGACCCAGGAACCAGCAAGACAGAGACATGCATTCTCTGCAGGTCCAAGAGTGGATCCAGAAAAATGCTCCCACTTCATTGGTCAAAGATAAAGAGAGAGGCCCTTGACCTGGAGGAGAATGTCCACTTTCTAAGGGAGAGGGGGCAGGGTCTCACTCCCTTTGAGGCCTAACTGTCATTGGAGAGAGTCTATAATCAGTCTTCATTATTAGAGGCTGCTGGAACCGTTCTCCAACAGCCAAAGACAACACCATCATCAGAAAGTTATCAAAGTTTAATTACATTTTACTTATGTCTGAAAGGCTCTTTCTTTCTGTATAAGACCCAACCTTGAATCAAATTTTAGCCATGTACATGTTAAAGCTAACCAGGCTATTGCCTATGGAGTCAACATTCAGGCTTCTGTAATACAGAATTACCTTTACCTTTGGTTACAATCAAGTTTTAAGCTTTACTTAAGCCAGTGATCAGAGTGGTCCAGAGGTTGCCAAACTGTATACTTCAGGCCACATTCAGTATGCCACCTGTTTTTATAAATTAAGTTTAGTTGGAACTTAGCCACAATCATGTTTACTCATTATCTGTGGCTGCTTTGGGACTACCGAGGCACAGTGGAATAGTTTCCATAGAAACCAAATGGCTTCAAAGTCTGAAAATAGTTACAATCTGGTCTTTAACAGGAAAAGTGTGCTGACCTCTGACATAGCCCATAGAAGAACAACTGGAGCACAAGTAGATAAATGTTTCACTTCTACTACTAACGTTAAGAGTTTATTCACTTATTTGAAAATATTTAATGACCTTTTAGCATGTACCTTGGCACTTCCGAGGCCTTGGGGACAGAGCAGTGGGGAAAACGGAGTGCTTACCTACAAGAAGCTTACATTCTAGTGGGGAGAAGTACACCAGAATAAACGCACACTGCAGCTCAGGAACTGTACTGCAGGAGAAGAGGGTGAGAGGTTTGCCAATTTTAGCAGTGTGGTGGAAGGAAGGACATCGGTTATGTGACATTTGAGCGGAGACCACCTCTACCCCATTACGGAAGTAAGCCTGGCTTTCAGATAAGAGTGTGCCTGACAAGAGCAACAAAGATAAACAGAAATGAAAGAGATGAAATCATGCTGGGTGTTCTCAAGGAAAAGCAAGAGAAGGTCAGTGGACTGTATCGGGGTAACCAAGGGTGAACAGGAAAAAGAGATGAATTTAGAGAGAGAGCAGGTGCCAGATCTGATAAAGAATTTGAATTTTACTCTGTTAAGTGGAAAATTAATGAGAAAGTTTCACTCCAAAGAAGTGCAGTCATCTGATTGGTGTTCAGGAGCCATCACTCTGGCTGGGGTGTAGAATAGCGGGGAAAACGTAGAAGCCAGGAAAGTAGGTAAGTACCACTCAGCCTCTGCAAGGTTTTGCTGCAGTAACAAGAGACTCAGAATCTCAGTAATTTAGAACCACAAAGATTTCTTTCTGGCTAAGGCTAGATGTTGGGTGTTGCTCTGATATTGTCTGCAACCCACATAGAAAGAATAGCCCCAATCTGTAACAACACAAGGCTCATGGCAGGGAGAAGAGAAATGTCAGAACTACATGAGGGCTCCTGAAGACACTGATCAGCAGCAGAACATGTCAACTGCACACATATTTCATGGCCACACACGTGGCCATGCCTATTATCAAAGGACCTCACAGGAAGGATTAATGAAATGTGGGAGTGGTGATAAAATCTACCATAGCAGTTACTGCAAAGATTTTGGGATCAGGATAACTTTGGTAGAGGTGTTAAGATGTGGTTACATTCTGAATATATTGATATTTTGGACGGAATTACTGATGAATCAAAAGATGTGAGAGCAACAAATTGAGCAAGAATGGCTCTAATCTCCATTCCTCTCTGTCTGTCCCTATCTATCCCTCTCTCTGACTCACTCTCTCTGTCTCTGTAAAAAAAAAAAAAAAAGTTATAAAAAAAAAAAGAAAAAAAGAATAGCTCTAATGTGTTTTGCTGATACAATACATACGAGTTTATGAAATGATCAAAATTTATCCTCTCCCTTTGTAGCATTTACCAGTCCCTTTCTTTATTATATCTACTCTCAGGATTTTTTTTGTCTGTTTCTTTTTTGTATTTTTTTTTTGTATTTTTCCAAAGTTAGAAGGGGGGAGGCAGTCAGACAGACTCCCACATGTATCCACCCGGCATGCCCACCAGTGGGCAATGCTCTGCCCAACTGAGGCATCGCTCTATTGCAGCTGGAGCCATTCTAACACCTGAGGTGGAGGCCATGGAGCCATCCTCGTTGCCCGGGTCAGCTTTGCTCCAATGGAGCCTTGACTGTAGGAGGGGAAGGGAAAGACAGAAAGAAAGGAAACGGGGAAGGGTGGAGAAGCAGATTGGTGCTTCTCCTGTGTGCCTTGACCAAGAATCGAACCTGGGACTTCCATATGCCAGGCCGACACACTAACGCTGATTTCACCAGCCAGGGCTCTACCCTCAGTTTTTATGAAGGCTCTGCTCATAGATGGTTACATTCATTAGCTGCAGGAGAGTTACTGCAAATGTTAGTGAATATACACCAGAGTCAGAAAAACTTTCCTGGGTGTCTCAGATTCTCCTCTGTGTGACCATAGACAAATTGATTAATATCTCTGAGCCTCCATTTTATAATCTTTAAAATGATGGGTTCTGTTTTTCTTATAGAATGTTTATAGCGTGAGATAAGACATGTGTCTGGAACATAATACATGCTCATTTAATGATACCTATTGTTTGTATTAGTAAGAGTCTAAAAGGGAAGGTTGAAGGTGGGTGGGGAGAGAGACACCAGTAAGTAAGTAACCTTAGTTGATCTGAGAATATGTGCACATCGTAAGCTGAGCTCTTTACCTTCTCCTAATGAGGTCTCACCGCAGGCTTGTGGAATAAAGTTTATCACCCCCACTTTACAGGTCAATAAACCAATGCACAGAGGCAGTAAGTGATTTTCCCCAAGGTCATATAACTTGGAAAACTAAGGAGTAGGACTAAAGCATGTGTCTTTTTGAAACCCGGGCCTGCGCTCAAATAAATAAAATAAAGAATTTAAAATCTTAGTGTAGCTTGCTATTTATGGTGCACTTATTTCTGATGGCATCAACTCTCGTAAAAGTTAAACTGGTCATGTATGAAAGGCAATCTGTGAATTCACTGCTAAGAAATGGTGACCGTGATTATTTTGCTCCACACGGGCACATCCTTCTTATAGGATATATGCAAATGTAGCACAGAATTAGAAAGCCTTATTTATAGTCTGGGGCCAGGATATAATGAAAGGTAGTCTGGCGTGGATATAAAGGGAGGTAGAAAAGATAGTGGAAAGGCTCAGGTATAAGGAATGAGAGTGGAGTTCCCTACTTGAAAAGAGACTGTGAAAAGAATAAATGCAAATAAAAACAAATGTCTGAATATATAAAAGCACAATAGTATTGAGAGTGATATAATTAAAAATAAATGAGGCACCACTTTAATACCCGTTCAATATGAAAAATATTTTGAATGTAGAATACCAAAGGATGGTGAATATGCATTGAAATCTTGTCATTGAAGAAGATGAAAAGCAGGAGACTTTAAAAGTATTCATATTCTTTGATTCAGTAATTCCTCTTCTGAGAATTTATTCCCAGAATAATTCAAACTATCAGAAAAATATGAAGATGTTCTTTGTAGAATTATTTGAATGGTAGCTTTAAAATGTCGGTCTCACAACTGGGGATGCTTAAATCAATTGTGATACTGCTACTCCATAGACTTCTATATAGACACTAAAGCTTATGCCATACACACAAAAAAAATACAAGCCCTGGCCAGTTGGCTCAGCAGTACATCATTGGCTCTGCCTGTGTATGTCCCAGTTTTGATTCCCCATCAGGGCACGCAGGAGAAGCAACCATCTGCTTCTGTACCCCTTCCCTTCTTCATTTTCTCTATCTCTCTCTTCCTCTCTCACAACCAGGGTTCAGTTGGACCAAGTTGGTTCTGGGTGCTTAGGATGGCTCCATGGCCTCATCTCAGGCACTAAAATAGCTTGGTTGCTGAGCAATAGAGCAACAGCCCCAGATGGGCAGAGCATCGCCCTAGGGGGATTGCAGTGTGGATCCCAGTCTAGGCACATGCAGGAGTCTGGCTCTCTGCCTCCTTGCTTCTCACTTTAGACAAGATTGAGGACTGCAGTTCTGATACATGTTGTAGCATGGATGAATGAAAGCATGCTAAGTGAAAGATACCACATACATGAAAGACCACATATATATGATTCCATCCATGAGAAATGTTTGGACTAGACATAGTTATGGAGACAGAAGTACACTAGTGGTTGCCTGGGGCAGGTACGGAGAAGTAGAGAGTGACTGCTAACAGGTACATGATTTCTTTTGGGGGTGATAAAAATGTCCTGACTTAGATTGGAATGATGGTTGCACAGCTCTGTGAATATACTAAAAATCATGTCACTGTATACTTTAAATGGGTGAATTATATCCCGATAACAATGTTAAAAAATACATAGAGTATTTACTATAATTAAAACTAAGTTGTATAGCCTGACCAGGTGGTGGTGCAGTGGATAGAGCGTCGGACTGGGATGCCGAGGACCCAGATTCGAGACCCCGATGTCGCCAGCTTAAGCATGGGCTCATCTGGTTTGAGCAAAGCTCACCAGCTTGGACCCAAGGTCACTGGCTTGAGCAAGGGGTTACTTGGTCTGCTGTAGCACCCCCCCCCCAGTCAAGGCACATATGAGAAAGCAATCAATGAACAACTAAAGTGCCACAACAAAAAACTGATGATTGATGCTTCTCATCTCTCTCTCTGTTCCTGTGTGTCTGTCCCTGTCTATCCCTCTCTCTGACTCTCTCTCTATCTAAATTAAACAAAACAAAACAAAACTAAGTTATACAAATGCATGAAAAACAAACTAGAATATCCCAATGCCAACAGTGGTTGGGTTTCAAAGGGTGAATTAATGGGTAAAATGTTTGCTTTCTCTTGTCTAAATTTTTTTTTACCATATTAGAGTCCTTTCATGATTAAAAAAAAAAAAAAAGTTGATGTAATGAGCAAATAGAACCATTTCCCTCTCTTCATAGTTGCATCTCCCCCTCCACCAAAATTTAGTTTAGGTTTCTTTCTTTCTTTATTTTTTTTAACCTTGCTAAGTCAAGAGTCAGAAAATTTACAGTCCATCAGCCTTCACAATCCCTTGTGGACATTTCAGGTCATTTGATACAGTTTTCCAAATAATAACTATAACATATGAATGGGTGTAACCTCAAAGGAAAAAAAAATGTGCACATTAAATTTCTGGCGTATTGACTCTATGTGTGTTCTCATTTTTAGGAAGTGATAGAAGCGATCGCGGAGTGTGCATTTAAGACTTCGCCTTTCCCAATTCTCCTTTCGTTTGAGAACCACGTGGATTCGTAAGTATTTAGCGCCTTCAATAGGGAGTCTTTTTCCCAAATAGGAAATATTTAATAATTGTTCATCTGATGTAAGATTATTTGACATTACTAATGGTGTTCTTAGACTACATTATGTATTAAGTGACATGTTTTCATCTGTATGTGATGGAATTCCTTCATTTTTATCTCATGTACATGGAAATAATTCATTGGACTTGTGGAATCTATTTTCCTGCGATGGTAGGATTTTTTCAGTTGAATACTCCTCTGTTGACGATGCAGTAGAACATATTTTCTTATACCACACCTGTCTTCCGTATTGCAGGGGGCGAGTTTCATCATCTTCTCCATTAGCTGCTTCTGTTGCATGCAAATTGATGGTCAGTTTTGCAAGATGAAAAGGGACAGTTCCGTACACACTAGAGCTGGTGCAGGGACAGCTGTAGATTCTGTCCTGCCTCTTTGCACTTATATGGAACTCAGGCCACCAGATGTTCCTGCCAACCTCTTCCCATTGTTTTCTCATTTGTTAGTATTGGCAAATACTTTCCTATTTCTAAGTAGCCTGCCCTGTTTGCTGGGCTTCACAAAGAAAAGGTAGTTCTGACTTAGCTGTTTTATATTCATCTGATGACCCAGGACCAGAGGAAGACACATTTATTTTGAATATGTGGGTATTAGTTTATTGTGTACCTATTCAATTGAAAGGGCTCCAAAATGAAAAATTCTAATCTATACTGAATCAAAATTCAAGAAACTAAAATTCTCGCCCTTGGAATTAATGCCCGAAGACTGTAGTAGTGGCCGTCACTGCTCAAACCAGCACGAGGGAAGTCGTCCTCTTTAGTTTCGAGGACCTGAGCCAGTTTTCTCTACAAGCCAACAGCACCTGTCCTAATCTGGCTCACACGGGATGTTCCTTTTCCCATCTTCACCGCGAGTCTTTTGCAGGTCACCACTTTCCTCTGCCCAGCTAATCTTCATGCATGCCTCACTTCAGCACGTCTTAAAGAAGCAGCCTGCTCAGGACCACATTTCAGCTTAAGGAATTTCTAAGTAATGAAATGTGATCATTTGTTAATGTCTGTGTGGTGAGGGACCTTATTTTGAGGTGACCAATTTTATCATTGTTCTGTATGACTGGTGTGCCTTCAGGAAATCCATATTACATTTACCAGCTCATGATTCTGTCTCATTAGAAAACAGTCATCCAATGGATGATGTCATCCTTTGCTACATAGGGTTTCTAACACTTCTGAGGATCGATGGAAGAGAAAAGAATGTATTCTGTTTCATTGCCGTTTCTCTTCTGATAAAGGGAGCAGCGTCTCCTTCGTCGCTGCGTTCAGTACCTCATGTGCTGCGACAGCCTTGATTTACAGGTGACTTTCCTGCCGCATTTCCTCATCTCTGCCCACCCGTTTGTCACCAGGCTCTAACAATAGGTTGGCATCTCTCTTCCAGGCACTGTAGTTCCCGGCCATGTTGATGTGTTATTTCTTTTTTGGAGAAATATCTCCAAATGTGGCACATTTATTTTTCTTCAGGAAATGTTTCTATGTAAAGTAGACAAAGTGAAAAGCTATTTACAGAATTTACAAATCCATTCTTGATTGTCACAGCTGCTACGTTGAGCTTTCCCATAAGGTGTCAATAACTAACACAACCCCCAGCATAACAGCCAATATATATTATGTCCTGAGTAGCGTTCCAAGCATAAGCTCACGTAACCCTCACCACAAACCCAGGTGCTCCTAAGAATAAATATTATTATGATCATTCTTATTTGACAGGATGAAACTGAGGCCCAAATTGGGTGAGTCACTTGCCCAAGGCCATTCAGCCAAACCGCAATAGATTTAGGATTTGAATCCAGCTAGTCTGGCTTCAAAAACTCACATAGTTAATCACCACCATCCCCCACACTAAGCAGAAGCTCATGAGTCTTGAACACATCAAGTAAAGACATTTGAGAACCCCAAAGGCAACTACCTGCGAATGCTCAGGACATTTGTTTTGCAGTCTTTTAACACTAGTCCTACAAAGATCCAAAGCTGTGCATGAAAATCCCACCTGAACTGTACATAAAGCAAAAATAACAGTGCCATAATACTGCTCTTTCTGGTTTAGAAATGGGATATAGCTATTAAAAGTTCATTAATAATTCACACATAACAAAAGAAAACAGGAAAGCCACCTCTGTATGCCATGCTATTTATCTCAAACCGTGGAGATAATCTAATGGCAGCGGAATTCAGACACCCGAATTCTATTGTGGGAGGAAGTTGTTGGCTTCATATTTCCGTTGTCCTTGAGCTGCCCCATGTCAAAAATCGCTGAGCCACAGTTCTTTCCTGGGAGGACTGTCACACTCCTAGAGAAAACTGATATGCGTTCCCTTTGCTGGTAAACTCCAGGCTTGACACGGGGGCCACCTGACCTCATTGCTGGAAGAGGGAGTTGGATAAAATTCATCAGCTGCCACGCTCTCCCACTCAACCTAGGTATAACCTCAGAATCCTTCCCAACACCGTGACCCAGGACACACTCACCAAAGCCATCTGCAATCTATCTGCCACCTCTAGTGAACCATTTTATTCTCCTGCATGCTGCGGATACAAAATGACAGGCTCCGATCTCTGGTCCCAGATCCTTTGAATGAAAACCAACTCACACTGGAAAAATATAAAACCCACTGGGTTTTCTGGTTTTCTTTCCAAATATCTGAAATCACCTCTTCATCGATGACAGAGGGGAGTCTGCCCCCAACTGCTGGCAACTTATCCTTGTTCACGTGCTCAGTCAGAACCCCATAAATTGCAGATTCCTCAGCCCCACCACCACTCTTACATGCAAATTTCTAGAAATAAGACTTCGAAAAGTCCTAGTTAACTCTAATGCTCCACCTAATTTGTGAACTAGCTCTTTCATAAGTAGAATTCCATGCCGAAATCTAGCAAAGTAACCTCTCACCATGGTTCAGCCACAGACAATGTGAGATTTTGGACAAGAGTTTTAATTTCCATGCATCTTAGATGGCTCATCTACTGAGAAGGAGGTTGGTTCCATTCACCTTGCAGGATTTACCCCATGAAATGGGGCATGCTTCTCAGTCAGAAAACTGACAACTTGGCCAGAGGCCTGCACTTTATTAAAATACTGCAGGTATTTTAATATGTCCAGATATTTTGCTATGATCTGAATCTCAAAGTGTATTTGTGAATATTTTTTTCTCCCTTCATCTCCAGTAGCCTCTTTTGATACTCTAAATGCTTCAGGATTTTTTTTCCCTCTCTAATTGCGATCTGAATGCCTTTTATTTCTGCAGTTCTGACCCACAATTAAAGCTGGTTTGTTTTTCAGTGATGTCTTCTATTCTGTTAGCTCTCTGGTCTGCTTCAGTTTCCTGTTGGGTGGGTATGTGTGCCTGTGGACAGTGTGAATTGCCTGATTACCAAATAGCACTCGTTGCTTTTTTCTTGGACACCTACCTCTTGTTCTCCCCATCTCTGTTGCCTTCGAGGCAGATTTTTACAAATCTAAATCAGACATAGCTCCTTGCTCTACAAAATGTGGTTGATCCATAGACCAGCTTCATAGGCATCACTGGGGAGCTTGTTCAAAATGCAGAGACTCGAACTCCCTCCCCTCTAGACTCTGACTATGAATTGTCATTTTCTAAAGAAGCCTGGTGATTTGAATGAACTATTTGCACACTGTTCTACACAGCACAGACTATGAATCACCTGCATCGGGAATTACCTGCAGATTTGTTGCAAATGCAGGTTTCAGGCCTTCACTCCCAACGCAGTGAAGAGGGACTGGGAACTAAGCCCAGCCACCTGCAGCATTAACAGCTTCGGGTGACTCTGTAGTGGAATTCAGTGTAATAGTTTGCTCCAGAAAATTCCTTCTCGGGGCCTGAGTGAAGACAGCCTGACAGAGGACGGAGGGAGAGGAATTCTCCAGTTACCTGCGAAGGGCACCTGCAACATTACTCTCAAATGGTGGCAGTATGGTTCTCTGAGAAATCTGCAAGCGGGGCTCAGGGCAGAACCCTGTTCCCTCCAGGTCTCTGCTCAAAGGAACTACGTAGTGGCTCCCAAGTTCCAAAACTCAAGAACAATATCCCCACTTTAGCACCTGTTGGCTTACTTGAATTGACAGCACAGTTGTCAAACTTGAGCATGCGTCAGAATCAGAGGCCTGTTCAGGCACAGACCCCGGGCCTCACATCCTCAGAGATTCTGGTTCAGGATCTGCCTTGGAGGCCTTGACCCTGCCTGTCTAAGCAGCTCCAAGCGCTGTTGATGCTGCTGGTCCGTTCACCACCCTGGGAGTAACAAAGCTCTGTGACATTGAATAGCTTCAGTCTGTGAGCGTGACGTGGAGGGTTTGGGAGATTTCTCTTGTGCCACCTGGGCTGTGTGGGCCCAGCACAGATGGACTTGTTTCAGCTACAGCCCCGGAGCTGTCTGGCTTGGCTGATCCCTGGGCCAGTTATCCTTTGAACAAAGGTGTCTGAACTGAAGATGTCCAGCTGCCTGGCCAAGCTCTAATAAGTTGCGCCCCTAGTGTTTTTCAGGACTGCTTCTCTGATTGGCTGGTTTTCCTCTGAAACTGCTGAGGAATGCCTTAGTGTCTTCTCAGGGCAGTGTAAGCCACGCAGTACTATCTCCTAGGGACCCAGAGGGCAGGTTGAGGAATTGGGAGGTTGTTATGTAAAGATTTGCGAGTTCTGTGATTTTCCCCCTTGCCTCTCCGCAGCTCCAAGAAAGCGGTGACTTCAGGCTCGTAGTTGAACCCCAGAAACCTCACTTGACCACCAAAATATGAGGGTGTTTTATATATATATATGAGGGTGTTTTATATATATATATATATATATATGAGGGTGTTTTATATATATATATATATATATATATATATATGAGGGTGTTTATATATATATATATATATATATATATATATATATATATATATATATATTTTTTTTTTTTTTTACAAAAAGAGGATTTAAAGAGTGCCTTTCCCTGTGGACCATTGAAATATGATCTGAACGCCCAAAACAAACCGCCTTCCAGGAAGGGCCAGTCTATAGTCCAGGCTTAACAGTCATGTCTTCAAAGAGGGAAGGAAAATAATCGCATTTATAATCGATTCAAACTGTATAAAGAAGGCTTTTTATCACTTAGCTTATTTTTACCACAGTCCCAGTTCTACTAAAATGTGTCAACATTGCTGCATATAGGGACAGCTATTGAAAATCGAGTTTGACAGCCTGGAGATCAAAATCACAGTCTATAAAGCTGGTGGAATTGGATACCTTTATAATGATAGTTAACATTTACAGAATGAGGAAAAAAGTTTATTGCTTTCTAAAAGGTCAAAGGAAACAGGAACATTGAAAGAATACGGATGTTCCCTCGTATTACCTGTGTTGCTATGTTAGCGGGCTCACAACTCCTCTAGTCTGACTGGAACCATCTTGCCTTTACCCTGATCTCTTAATGTTAAAAAGGTGTTTGCAACCATTATTTCGCTTCATCTTCTCAACGTCCACTGTCCCCTTCCAAGAACAGTTTCGTCCTTTCTATTTTATAGATCTGCAGCGGCTGATATCCTGGCGCTCAGATCAGCAAACACTGCAGCTCCAGCCTTTTTTTCATCAGAGTAGGCGCCTACAGGCACACAGTAGGGCTGACACCTACTGCGCTTCCCTGTTCTGCACGTAAGAGCTGCAAACACCTTTCTCCAAGGTGCCTGCTGCTTTTATCTTTTCTCTAGGACCCTCTCTCAAGTGGACACACTTCCGCCCGTCTGCCCTTTTTCTTCTACATTTGGAGATACTCTCTCTTTCTCTGTCCCTCCACCATCCCCAGTTCCTCCCTATTCTCTCTTCCCTCCTTATAAACCTCCTCAGTGCAGTTCTTTCTGTTGGTTGGACACATTTCACTCAAGAATTCGCATGAAGTCATGAACGAATTTCACCCCCACGCGTCTTGCATTTGACTTAGGATCAGGAAGTTAAACGAAAGGGACTAAGTCCCAATTCTGGCACATTTCAAGAACTCAGTGACAGGCAACCCATCCATGTCTGTGCAGCTCAGCCTTAGGAATATCTTCCACCATCTCCCAGAGTGTGGTATTAAAATTCTCCTAAAGCGGGATAGTAAACAAAGGATTTTTGAATGATAAAAACCGATCCCTGCCCTGGCCGGTTGGCTCACGGTAGAGCGTCAGCCTGGCGTGCGGGGGACCCGGGTTCGATTCCCGGCCAGGGCACATAGGAGAAGCGCCCATTTGCTTCTCCACCCCCCCCCTTCCTCTCTGTCTCTCTCTTCCCCTCCCGCAGCCAAGGCTCCATTGGAGCAAAGATGGCCCGGGCGCTGGGGATGGCTCCTTGGCCTCTGCCCCAGGCGCTAGAGTGGCTCTGGTCTCGGCAGAGCGACACCCTGGAGGGGCAGAGCATTGCCCCCTGGTGGGCAGAGCGTCGCCCCTGGTGGGCGTGCCAGGTGGATCCTGGTCGGGCGCATGCAGGAGTCTGTCTGTCTCTCCCCGTTTCCAGCTTCAAAAAAAAAAAAAAAAAAAAACAAAACGATCCCAAAGGGTAGGAGGAAGGCATTACCTCTTTCTGTAATTAACAACACTAAGTAATCCTTGTCTAGCCTCTGAATAAGCCTCCTTCTTTTCCTTCCCTCTTTCTCATTTGTCCTCAGCCCAAAACAGCAAGCCAAGATGGCGGAGTACTGCCGACTGATCTTTGGGGATGCCCTTCTCATGGAGCCGCTGGAAAAATACCCGGTAAGTATTTTTGATGTTTTCCCCTGAAGGAACACACATGTTATTTATGATTGGAAGTAGGCAGAGACTTGCTTACATCCTTTTCACGTTTATCTTTCTTAATAACATTATGCAGTTGAGAATGAATCCTTTGGCCACAGGAGACCAGTCATGTCTGTCACTGGGGGTGGGAGACTTCCGTTCCCTACCTGGGCCCACAGTCTCCCTGCCCCTCTGTCCCTGCCAGGCATGACCCAGTCAGGACTGTAGCACCCACAGAGACAGGGAGGGGACAGGGCTTTGATGACCTCCCAGGGAACCTCATCACACCCCTTTGAGAGAAATGGGCAGGCAACACGGGCCGTTACCGATGGCGCAGTGACACCTGGGCCTGTTCCTGCTGCTTGTGTCCTTGCTTGTGCCTCTTGGTGGTAACATCCTGCTGTGGGAGGGAGAGCAGCAGAAACCCCCTCACGTGGCCTCTCCCCTCCTCCACCCTTTCTCCAAGTCTCCCCACATCCGTACCTGATTCCCCACCAGTCCCCAGACTCAGCAAAAGCAAAGAATACAGGCCCAGCTCATGGGAGTTCACTACGCTCTCTAAAAATAGCCCATCTCTGGACTTGCACTCCTGCTCTCTGGTTCAATGTCTAATTACCCTCTCATGGCAAATGGGTTTTCCCACGAGAGGTGCACACTTGAAACAGTAGAAATAAGGCTTGCAGGCAAGGGAAGCTTGAATCAGGGCTGCAAGGAAATCAGAAGCTGCCCGGTCCTCTTCTGCTGATGCCTGGGAGTTTGCAGCGTAAGTGCCTGGTGCCAGGATGCAGCTTTTGCTGTTTTTAAACTGCGTTGAAAAGTCGATCCTATGGGCTTGCTTGGAAGCTCCTGCCTGTCTTTCCCAACTCTTCCTGGCAGATGCCATACTCTAACTGGCTTCCCTCCTTTGAATATTCAGGCCAGAGCCTCCTTATCTGTACAAAAGCAAAGTGGTTGGCTTTAGATGGTCCATTGGAAACCCCCCGGAAGGTCTTGTTAGCACACCAAGTCTGCTGGTGCATTTCTATGATCTCGTTCACATGTATTCGCTGTGGGAAAAAATGAGTAAATAAAATATACCTCTTATGTGAAAAAGCCGAGAGCTTTGAGCTAGCCCCATGCAAAACACAGTTTCTTGGTAGTAAACAATAACCTAGAAACTCTTGGTATCCAGAGCTATCCCTGGGGGTTGGGGAGAGAATTGCAAAGGGGAGTAATTTTTTTTTTTTTTTAAGAATGTGCTTTTTTTTCTTTTCCCCATTAGCTAGAATCTGGAGTTCCTCTTCCAAGTCCTATGGATTTAATGTACAAAATTTTGGTGAAAAATAAGAAGAAATCACACAAGTCATTAGAAGGAAGCAGCAAGAAGAAGCTCTCAGAACAAGCGTCCAACACGTGCAGCGACTCCTCCAGCGTGTTCGAGCCCTCGTCTCCCGGAGCCGGTGAGAGGCTGGCAGGCTGTCTGTCTCCTGTTCTGTGTGGGTTTAAGAATTGCTGCTCTAAAATTTGTTTAGAAATACTTCTATCATTTCTGTGTGGGCAGAGATCTAAACTTTATTGACTTTTTTTTTCTTCTTTTTTTTTTTTTTTTCTGCTGCCAAGCTGTTGGCATAAAAACTACACAATTGTTTTATCCCCTAGATCTGGTCCGAAGGTCCATGTAGCGTCACTGGGCTAATGTCCAGGTGGCTACAGGGCTGCATTCCTTTCTGGAGATTCTAGGGAATCCTATTCCATGTTTTTTCCAGCTGTTAGAGACCACCCATATTCATTGGCTAATGGCCCTGTTTCTTTAGCTTCAAAGCCAGCAGTGTCACACTGTTCACTGACCCTTCTGTCATCATATCTGCCTCTGACCACAGTCAGGACAGGACTTCTGTTCTTAATATCTCATGTCTTTACACTGGACCCAGCAAGATCATCCAGGATCATCTCCCTCATCTCAGGGACCTTAACTTAGTCTCTTCAGCAAAGTCCCCCCTGTGGTGTATTCACAGGACATGGGGTATCATCACAGGGCATGGATAGTTTGGGGAGGCCATGAGTCTGGCTACCACATAAGCCAACGAATCTTGGAAGTGACCTCAAGGTTTTAAGCTTCTCAAGGACAGTGATCCCTTGACATTAATTATAGGACTGGGCACAAGATGTTCGCTGAATGTGTTCTCATTTATGATGCTGAAGTGTTCTGGGCAATTCAATGTATCCATATTTTAAAGAGCTCTATTAAAATGTGAAATCATAAAGTTACTTGAATCATCTATCAAAGCTACCGGGTGATGCTTGACATTAATAATGTTCCTTTTAGATTTAATTTGAAATAGATTTTTGTGGTTGATGAGAAAAGAATTCTAAGCAGTCACCCAGTTTTCCTCTCAAGTAATTTGTGATTTAGTCTAATTTTATTTTCCAAGTTTAGTCAAAAGAATCTTGGCAATCCAGAAAGTGTGTTGGGAAGATCTCCCGATTGGAGGGTGGAAGAATGGAGGAAACTTGAATCTAGGAAGTTCTTCCATGAAATAGTTGACATTGGAACAGTCACTTTGAAAAACTGTTTGGCAGTATCTACAAAAGCTGAATATATGCACCCTGTATGCCTCAGGAAATTCCATCCCTAGGTATATATATAGGCCTAAGAGATATGTACATAAATTCACCAAGAGACAAGTACAAGACTTGCTTAAAGCAGCACCATTCCAAATAGCCACAAACTGAAACCCAACCAAATGCTCATCATCAGAGAATTAAATCATGGTACATTCACATGGGGGAAGAATATAGAGCCATTATGATCTACCGCTGCACACAAAAGTGTGGCTGAAATTTAGAAACATCATTTGAGCAAAACAAGTCAGATTTTAAAAGTACTGTACGATTTCATTTATACAAAGGACAAAAATCAGGCAGAACTAATCTATGTTGTTAGAAGTCAGGAAATGGTTACGTTTGGTAAAGAAGTGATTGGGTGGAGCCCAAGGGGGCTTCTGGAGGCTGGTTATATGTTTGATTCTTGGTCTGGGTACTGCTTACTACGGCTGGTTCAACTGGTGAAAACTCACTACACTGTACACATAGGATATCTGTACTTTTCTATACCTATCATCGGGCAATTAAAAGATTTTAAAATAATTTTTAAAAATAAAAATATATATAAACTCTATGACCATCAAGAAATAAAAGGTTGCCCAAGACTGTGATTTATCTCTTCTTCTATTTTTTTCATGCCAATTGACAATTCTTTCTGTTTAGATTAGAATTCTTATCAACAAACATTATACAAATCTTTGAAATGGTTTTTTTGGTAGTTATTGAATGTGTATTTCAAACATTATGACCCAATTCTGCCTCTTTTTTCAAGAATAACTTTTGTTCTCTGTAAGGATGTTCTTTTTGAAGTTTTGGAATGAATATCCTTAGCAGGTCACCTGTTTCCTAGGACAGTTCCATCCCTTGAATGCTAGCAAGTAAACCGTGTCTCCCTGTGCACGTGGGAGCTTGGTCTACCATCTGCCTTTCTCACGGCGGTTCTGTGCCTCTTATTAACGGGATGCATAACGCAAATACCAATTTTTACAGGCACTGAACGTTATTGCTTAATACAGAGAAAGAGCAGCAATCTGTTAGCAATTCGGTAGATTTCCTAAACTAGCCCCATAGACTGTTGAGCAATCTTTATTTATTTCAATGGAAAATTTTGGACAGCGCAATTTGTAGGTAGGCCCCTGGATAAAGAGCATTGCTAATTGACCATTTGGTTTGTAGATGTTCTTGGTATTGGGAACTCAAGTAACTTGAAAAACATGACATGGTTCTTATTTGAGAGCTAATTTACTTCTCATGGTCCTGGTTGGCCAGGTGCCTCTTCCAGATTTCAGCTCTTCGTCAGTATACTTATCTTTAAAAACTAGGATAAAATAAGGTGTTTATTTATGGTTCAAGAAGACCCCTCCAAGGCCCCTCCAAAGACTTATAAGGGAGAAATGAGGTCCCTGCTCATAGAGCAAGAAAGACAGCCCTCCCCCCCCCCAATATAACCAAAGAATGACCTGATGGGGTATTTGGAATGACTGGTGTATTGCTGTGTCCCGTGTAATGTTGTGCAGAAGGCTCTGTGAAACAACTTTTAAATTACTTGGCAATAAAAGAATCCCCTCTCTAATTATAAAACAAAAAAAAATAGTTATGTGGGGCAACAAATTTGTTTATAAAATGTTGTGTCAACCTCCTAAAAGAATATATCTTTAATAGAATATGTATTCTATGTAAAATATAATAGATTTACCTTATGAACTAACACAATATAAGCATCATAAAGTGGTTGTATGCAGCTTTTTTTTTTATAATATATAAGCCATAAATAAGAAGTCTTGTTGGTGCCAAAATTCTTTTTCCTCTAAAGATAGTTCATGAATATTTTGCTCACTGCTATCATTCAGTATTGATTCAACTTCATTAGCCAAATGAAAATGGTTCTAAGCTTCTTGGAGGACACTGCCAGGGACACTGTCATTTATACAGATGAGTAGGGCAGCTAACTTTCAGAAGGCAGGAGGGACAGGTACTTGCCAATGCAAGTTGCCACCTTATTGAGCCAATAATGCCCTCTACTGGGATCGGCATGCCATTATACCCTGTGAACTCTGAAGTTGCCAAATCAATCAATTTAGAACTATGCCTTCTTTACATTTTTCTTGAAAATCTATTTACATAACTGTTATTACTGTGTCTTATGGAAGCCCAGAGATGTGGAAGAATATAGTACCTTGTACTAGTGAGAATATTTTAAATCTTTCATAAGCATTTATTTTATACTGAATTTACTCCCAGGCCATAAGTTTTGTCTCTTCATTTTCTTTGTAGCAGGGAGAGTTCACGTATGGGTCAGTCTGCCCATGAGCTCTGTAAGTTTCGCAGCACATCCTGGGGGTTTTGTTCACCTGGATATGCTCAATGGCGAGAGGGTGTACATTTACACCCTTAAGTTCACCATTACTCTCTGCATATTTAAGCATGTGCAGAAAAATTCAGCACTCTTTTGGGCCACTGACCCTGCTTCCAGTCCCAATGTTTGGCTTGGGCACACCCACCAGCTCCGCCATTGTAGTGATAGAATGTAAAGTAACATCCCTAAACACGTGGGGACTTCTCAAATATGCATGCCCACGATGGCCTGGTCATTTCACGAGTGTTCTTTCAGTGAACACAAAGACTTGAACTTCATGATTTGTATGATTTGGAGGGGTTTTCTGGGTCAAATGAATAGGGAACCATTTCCAGAGGTCACCTCAGCTCTCTTACAGTCAGAGTACTGATGCGAATATTTAACCTAGCAGAATCTTCCACCAGATGTTCAGAGAGAAAAACGACCCATTGAAACAACTGCCTATTGGCTGAATGTGAAGCTGAATTATGTCTGGCGGAGGTAGATTTCCATAATGCATAATGATCTTAAGCATTTACTTATTTTATCCTGCCCTTTTAAACAGGGTTTCACTCTTTTCCAAGATGCTATGTGAACATTTTTTTTAGACCAGAATGCATTCATCAAATAAGACTTCAGGCAAACCATAGGATACAGCTGGTGCCTTAGAGTTGTTGTGAGGTCAGCTGTGCCGCTGCGGCTCATGTCCTCTTCCCTGACTTCTGTGAAGGCCTCTGTTGCCTTGGAAAAGTAACTGCAAGGTCACTGAGCACAGGCCAAGCGCCACATTGAAGAGTCAAGGTGGAAACAAAGAGGAAAAAGTGATAGTTTCTCTCTTTTAGAGTGATACAGACCCTTAAAGAGAATGTGTACACAGACCATAGAAAACTAATGATATATGGTTCCATTTGTGTTTTTTTTTTAATTTAGACAATTAATATTAATGGGGTGACATTGATTAATTAGGGTACATAGATTCAGAGAAAACATCTCCAGGTTTGTTTTTTTTAAAATCATAGATGAAAATGTTAAGTATCTTTTATAGAAGTAAATTTCAAATGGTGTTCACAAATCAAATTTAGAAAACAATTTGTATTCAAAATGTTAGTATAATTCGCATGATTAATGAAATTTAAATATCCAAAAGAATAATTTTAAAACAAACCAGGAAAAACCAATTTCCAGGGAAGTTTTTGGTGATGCATATGGTATGTGTGCCTCAAACCTGTGTGTGTCTGTTTACTTCATGACCTGTTCTTAAAATTTGACAGGGGAAGCCGATACGGAGAGTGACGATGACGATGATGATGATGACTGTAAAAAGTCCTCAATGGATGAGGTGGGTATCTAGGGCTTGATCTCTGGTCACTGAGGCATCCTGCTAATTGGCCGGTCTAGTCAGCTACCTCTGGAAATAGTCTGTGATCTCCCTCTGCCATCTAGTGGTGAAAAGATTCAACAGTTCACTACAAAATTTTCGGTACCCCTTTGAACATGAAGATGCAAACTTCGATCAGTAAAGGCATAAGCAGGGCATTGTAAAAGTTCTTTTTAATGAACAATGTTGTTGAGATTGCCTCCCATCAAACTGAGTATAGTAGAGGATGAATTCAAAATTTGTGACAGCTGACTGCTTGCTTCAATTTTTGAGGCGATTGAAGTGGATTGCTAAATGGTTTAAAGGTAGAGGTTTGGAGAAATAGTCAGAAATAAATGACATTTATTCCATTGTTGTATTTTGGAATCAGTAGATACCTATTACTATCATCTCAGGTATCCCAATTAACTTCATGAGATCAGAAGTAGTAGTTGCACAGAATCTAGAAGTGAATCAGAGTGAATTAGAACTTTAAAACTTTGTATTAGCAGAAGTTCTGGTCAAATAATTATACTGAAACTGATTTCAAATATGTTGGAAATTTTCTGTCTCCACACTTATATCTTTGTAATTCAGTTAAGGATAAATATTTGATACTCTTCCTTTTATAATTATCTTCTTTAATTTAGTGGAAAATTTTAAATTATGTATCCCTACTAAATTGTAACAATGTATGCAAGGAAAATTATTACAATGTCTGGTAATAATTTTCAATGGTACTCCTAACTGAGAATTATTCTAATTGTTTATAAACTCTGATCAGTGATTTCTGATCATTTTAAAACTGTCTTACTAATTAGATGGTTCATTTCCAAATGAATATTTCCCAATTAACATTTAAATTAAAAATATTCTTGCAGGAGTTTTTAAGAGACCTGGTATCCATGTATTCTCTTATCTAAAATGGAAGAAAATATTGTCTCAATCTATAGAAGTCTATCCATGCCAATATGGCAGTACTGGTTTTTTATTTACTAAAAACTCTATCAAAATAATAGGGAATAGCTAATAATAGTAAGTGACCTGTCATTTCACGATGTGCTACGCACTGTTCAGACCTCTTTCTCATAATTAACTCATTTTATATTCACAAAAACCCTATATGCTATCAGAAGTAATTTAATACTAAGTTTATTGAGTAAACTGAGGCACAGAGCAGTTAAGTAACTTGCCCAAGATTGCACAGCTTCTAAGAGGTAGGCTTGGGATTTCAAGTCAAACAGTCCAGCTTCAGAACCCGAGCTGCTGATCTCTACACTATATGGTACTGCTTGCCTAATAGGCACACGGGAACCAAGAAGAGAGGGAAGGAAGAATGTTTACATAAGTATAAACAATAATTGTTTGCCAACTCAACCCACTTCCACAAGGCAGACATTTTAAAATATAAATTCAATTCATCTGGGGATTACCCACATACTAATTTTCTCATTTTACAGTGAGTTCTTGATTGGTTAACTTTAGACATTAGCTATGGACATCCTGCTGCGGCAGAGAAGACATAGTTCAGTGCTTCTCAAACTTCCATGTGCATTCGAATCACTGTAGTAAAATGCAGATTCTGACTGGCTGCCTCTCTAAGCATCTCTTGGGGAGACTGATGCTGCTGGTGCACTGAGAGCCAGCCCTAAACTTCCCTGCTCCCACTCCGCATGTGGGTAACCCAAGGCTTTGCCTTTTCTTGCTCATGGAAGGTATTTTCTATTGGAGGGATGATTTTCTGCACTCATGGGTCATGAGATCATTGCCCTGGGAAAATAACCCTAGATAATATAATGCTGATTTATGTTTACTTCTGCTTCCAGGGGACAGCTGGGAGTGAGGCCATGGCCACAGAAGAGATGTCTAACCTGGTGAACTATATTCAGCCAGTCAAGTTTGAGTCATTTGAAATTTCAAAAAGTAAGTTTTACTGCAGGAAAACCCTTAATGTAACATGTATACTAATAAGTGTAATTTTAAACAGAAGACAATTAGACCAAAAAAATGTTACTCTTGATAGAACTATTATTCTGTGCTGGTGAAGTCTTTAATATATGTATGGGTTGACTATATGGTTTATATATATATTTAAATATATATACATATTTCATATATTATAATAACCATATGTGAAAATATTCTATGATATTTCCCCAAATTACTTAATAGGGCTACAGACGTTAGACAATAGTAGAGCTAATTGAGTTTTACATTTATATCTTATTTGCAACAACGCAGTGGACTCCATCCATTGTATGAGTGACAGTGTGGAAATAAACTATCTACCCACCCTAGAAGGGAAGTGACCCGTGACTGGTCAGCCCTGATAACTAGAAATAGAACCAAGTCAACCAATTTGCATTTGTCCAGCCTGTTTTATATGTTAAGGAGAATATATGATTAGCTTCATATCACTTTGTGTTTTCTCTTTATCCAAGCGCACATCCATAGTGAATACAAAGAAAAATATCTTTCCTCTATCTAGAAAAAAGAGCCCTTTTATGAAATTGCCCTTTTTAGTTGCATATAATGTGAGATGCTATTAGGTTAAAGATCCTTGGGACCTTTTAACTGCTTATAAACCCGTGCTCTTAAAAATTGAATTTTTGCTTAAACACAGTAGCCTCTTATAAAAGATAGTCTTACAGAAATATCAAAAGCTAAGCTGCTATATAACACACAGGTGTAATTGTACAGGTTTTCCCAAAGAGTCTTAACTTAGTGCCATATGGTATCCAATCTCTACAATAAAGAATTTAATTTCCAATATAGCTTATACGTAAAGATTCCAAAGTTTTCTTTGATGTTACAATTACTGATGCTGCTTACCACAATTTTTATATAAACTACTTTAGAATATTTCAAATTGGAAAAATATATATAGTAATATATATATATATATATATATATATATATATATTACTATAATTACTATAATTTCCATTGGCTGTAAAATAAGGTTTCCTAAATGGTGAGTCAAAAACTTCTAGACAAGCAGCCAAGTTGAGAAGGAGCTGATGTTCTTAAGTCCTTCAGAATCTGGAAACAGTAGCATCAGCCAAAGATTTACAAATAAGTACTTTCCACCTTGTGTTTTATATTATTTTATCACTTTTAGAAAACAATACAGCACATGGTTTCTAAAGCATCTATTAAGTTGACTTTATTTTAATTAGCAGTCATGCTTAAAATAACTAATCATTTCAAAGTCATCTCTTGATGGACGAAAATAAGAGACGGAATAGTTTACCTTACAGAGGATTAAATTAGGTACGGTGAGGAGATGGGGAGAGGAGGCTGGGAAGGATTAGGAAGAAGAATGAGGCTTTCATGACATGATGGAAAGTAGGCGTCCAAGAGGGAAAAAAGCCGCAAAGGGAACGCAGATTTAAATGCTGAATGCTCTCTAATCTGTCTGTAGGACCCTTGTCTTAATACCGTGTCTAACAGTTTGGTTGTAGCTTGTGAGGAAGATAGAGAAGCTGTTAGACTCTTAGCCTCTCCAAACTAAGATAACTTTGTTTGCTTTCTCTCCCTCTAATTGGAAGCTTGGTTTTCACTTTCTAAATGTTGCTTCGTGTTCAAGAATATTGAGACCTCTAGTACATTCAACTCCCCCACCTTGTTATCTAATCTGAAAATGAGGCCATCAGGCTGGGAAATTCCAAGGAGCCTTCTGCTTTGGAATACCGTAATTCTAATGTCACCTCAGTTGTTTGAACCCAAGGGTATATACAAACTGAGGTGTTGACTACGTGGGTACGAAAGGGAAAGCCTCCAGCAGAGACACCCATGGATCCATTTGTTAATCCCAGCAATGGCTCCTAGAAATCAATCTGGATAGATTTTGAACCAAAGAATTCCACAGGCCTGTGCTCTTCAGACAAGACGGCTGTCATTGCCACACGACCCACGACTAAAATTCATCTCCCCACCCTATTGCCACTACGTCCCTCAGTGTGCAGCCATAAGCATACCTGACCCCAGGTGCTAAATACTAGAAGAGACAACTAACCAGACTCAACTTCTTGAGTCTTCAAGCACATACATAGTTCCCTGATGTATATATTATATGGTGTATCGAAAATTAATGGCCCTAAATTCTTTGAACATTTGTTTTATTCTAATATGTTATAAATTATAATGCTGAATTATATTTCTTACTCTTTTTATTGTTGTTGTTGTCCTTAATTCAGAAAGAAATAGAAGTTTTGAAATGTCTTCCTTCGTGGAAACCAAAGGACTCGAGCAACTGACCAAGTCTCCCGTGGAATTTGTAGAGTATCCTTGATTTGACGAGTGTTGACTGAATTGGAACAACTGAAGTCGTGTGCTCTTTCATTTTTGTTTTGAATAAGCAACAGGGTGCATGGGGATGGCTTTCGCCTCTCACCTGGGTGTGGTAAATACATAGTTTCAGGCTTCTTGTGCACTGCTGTCTGGGGCTAGCCTGGCATGCGGCAAAGAGAGCTCTTTGTCCTTTGTCAGTTTGCTTAAGCTTTCTGCATATCCTCATCTGTAAAACAGAAATAATATCAGCTTTATGGCTTGCTGTTTGGGTTAGGGACAACATGATTAGAGTGTGTGTATACTTTATACATATATATGATATAATGCAGTGATCCCCAACCTTTTTTGGGCCACAGACCAGTTTAATGTCAGAAAATATTTTCACAGACTGGCCTTTAGGGTGGGACAGATAAATGCACAAAATAAAATTATGTGACCGGCGTAAAAATGGTGGTATTTTTAAATATAATTGTCGAACTTACGAGACAAGCATCAAGAGTGAGTCTTAGATGGATGTAACAGAGGGAATCTGGTCATTTTTTAAAAATAAAACATCGTTCAGACTTAAATATAAATAAAACGGAAATAATGTAAGTTATTTATTCTTTCTCTGCGGACCGGTACCAAATGGCCCACGGACAGGTACTGGTTCATGGCCCGGGGGTTGGGGACCACTGATATATATATATATAGTGTGTGTGTGTGTGTGTGTGTGTGTGTACTTAACTTGGCATCTTGTATCTTTGGATGTATAATAGATGTCCAATCAAAAAATAGTTGTAATAATGATATGAGAATATAAATATATATCACTAATAATGACTTTATCGACCCTTCTGATAGCAAAAGTGTTTTATTATTCATGAACCAAAATAAAATAAAACAGGTCTTAAATATTTTTTATAAAATTAATACTATAAGTCCCAAATAATTTAATTTCACAAAGCAAGTCCTAGAATTAAAAAAAAAAAATCACCTTTAAAACTCATCAATAGAAGAGAGAACAAATAAAAACTCTATGAACAGTCACACTATAAAATCATGGTCTTCAGTGTTTATTAAGTACTTTGTATGTGATTGACCTTTTATCGTATGTCTTATCTCATATAATCCTTACAGTAGCACTATGATATAGGAATTGTTCAATCTATAATATTTTATGCATGAAGAAACTTAAGCACAGAAAAGTGAAATAACGTCTCATAGATTTTATGTATAGCTAGCAACTTCTATAATTAAGGTTCAAACTCCATTTAGCTTAACATCCTAGCCTGAGCTCAGAAACAACGAACCTCTACTTAACTCGGTAATAGGAATAGTCAATCATGTTTTAAACACATAATTGTTGTTCAAAAACGTAAGGTTCCCAGGGTGGAAAACTGATGTCGGTAGGACCCAAAATACAAAACAAGGTCCAAAGCTTCTCTACTATATTTACCTTGTTATCAATCATAGTAAGCATCACAGTCTTGGCAAATAGTATTCCCAGAGAAGGGTGAGAAAATGAACAAAGAACGTTTCAAAAATAGCCACGCAGTTCATGTTATTTGCTTTGGCCGAACACAATGCCATCTTCTCACACAACCGGACCCTCGCGCTTCCTCACAAGTCTTTAATCGTTAAGTCTGTCCTTGGCAATCTCCACAAAATCACGTTGACTCAGCCAGTTTTGCTTCCTATTAGTTTTCACCGGCAAGGCTCTGCAAAGGTGATGCTACATTTATATTATAAAAGCACACTCATTCTTCTGTCTGTTCCGCAGGACTTTTACAAATTTAACCCACTAACCCCACGAGATCATCAGTATTTAGTTCTTTTCCCCGGTGGTGAAAGATGGCAGCTGGCCTCTCAGTTAATGTCATTGGCTAATTATTTTTATAATTATAGTCACAACTTAACATGATGGTCCAGATATAACAAAATGCAGCTTAGCAGGATATATCCGAAGGGAACACGTGTAGATTCATCCAACTATATGCCTCAGCTCTTCTGGAATGCTGGTTGTCAGATGGTTGCCCTTAATTTCCAAACAGTGGGTAAGTAGCACAGTTCATGCTCATTTCCATTGTTATAAAGCCGCATTTCCAAGGGTTCAAAACCCGATCCCAAGGAGAAAATATTGCCGGACTTGATTGAAACCAATAAAAGCACTTTTCAATAAAAGAAATATCAATGCAAGAAAAGAGTGAACTTTGAAAATTGAGAAATGATCTTCAATCATTTATAAATGTCCTTATTCCTACTGGTTGGGCATTATTTTCAAAAAAAGTTATTATACTTTTCAGTGTATTTATTATAGTGAAATTTGGACAATTCAAAATTGTGTAAAGAGAGAATAAAACTTTCAGGAGTGCTACCACTCAGAGGTTCAATCCTGTTGACTTTTGGCTATGTGATTTGAAAGGATGCTTAGCTATGTATACACACGCTTTTTCACATCATTCCATATATATTTAAATGCTATACAAAAACATGAACTTTAATTTCTGTCTATCAAGCACATTTCCCGATTCACTAAAACCCATTTCCTATCACTGAACGTTAGAGAATTTTTCTACTATAAATAAAGCTCTGAGGACAGTCTTGAATATAAATTGTCAAGTCTTATCACCTAATGTTCTTTTGGAAAAGTTCCTAAAGCAGAATTTCTCTGTTAAAAGCTGTGAAAGTTTTAAGAAACATTGTGCAAAATGCAAAATTGTTCATCAAGCAAAGTTTCCCATTAGCAACGTATTATGGGAGGTGTTCCTGCTCATTGAAAATCTTGATTAAGTATTATCATTAAACAATAATAATACAATTCCAGACAAAATATCCTCTCACTGTTGTTTTAATTTCTTTTCTTTGATTATCATCGAGGTTGCAGTTTTAATATATGGGTTTAAATTTTTTTTATATTTCTGCTTTAATTGTCTATTCAAGCCCATTGTCAATTTTTCTATTTATTTATAACAGCACTTTTGTATGAAGGGTATGTTGTATTATTTTGTGAAACCAGTGAGATCAGAATGATAATGTTTTCTTTTACGGAGACTTGGATTAATTTTACGATCACAAGTTCCTCCACTCAGGAACAGATTGTTATTTACTACAGTTTTTTTTTAATTTATAAATTTACCCTTTCATTTATCTAAAATTTAATTTTGATATATAATCTCAGTAAGACATCAGTTCGATGTCTTTTTTATACTGACCTGAAATTACAGTTTAATGGTTCTAGCCTTTTATATTGTTAACTTGGGTCCATTATTTTTTTCAATTTACATATTTTTCTAGTCACAAGTTCTTTCTGGAACCAATAACCTACTATTGTTATTGTAGTGTTTAATAAATGGTTTAATACCTGGAATGAAAATTCTCCTTCACAACAATTTTCAGTTTTTTCTTGCCATTGCTAGTAGGATTCCTGTTTCACATGCATTTAGTTTAATTGTTATCATGTTTCCCTCTCCCCCACTGAAAATAAATTGAATTTTTATTAAAAAATTACATTAAATTTTTATTAGTTTGTTATTATGCATTCCTCTTCCCCACTGAAAAAGTGATATATTGATTAAATCACATTAAATTTATAAATTCATCTGAACAACTTATCCTTTATTTTTTTTAGCACAGAAGAATATTTTTCTCTTCAATTTAAAAATTGTTATATTAAGTCCCTCAGCAGAACTGTTCTCCTTCATTAGAGGTCCACTTTGTTTAGATGGAATCTCTTTTTTAACATTATGGTTTTAACAGATTGTTTCTAGATGTTAGTATTTTCATATTTATTTTATAAATAAATTTAGTTTATAAATAATAATCTTCCTAAGCTCTTCTAATTGCCTGTTTTGCCACTAGATTCTATTGGGTTTTTCAGATACACAATCACAACAATTTAACCATGTGTACTTTTCACCCTTTCTTAGGACTTTGGACGGACTGTTCTTGAATAGTATTAAATAATAGTATTAAGAATGGGCACCTTTCTCTTCATCCTGATGCTAATGGGAATTTCACTGTTGTGATACCATTAAGTAGATGTTGGCTCTGACTTTAAGATGAATATTTTTTCATATACTAAAGGAGTACACACTTGTCCTAATGACTAACAGTGTTTTAGGAATTTTTTAAAAATATATTAAATATCTCTGACTTCTATTGGGATGATAGTATGATAAATTATATTAATAGACCTCCTAAAGTGTAATTATCCTGTGTTCCTGGGATAAATTCTACTTATTTGTTGTGTGTTGTTTTTGAAAACATATGACTTGCTAATGCAAATTTTTTTTTTTTTTTTTTTTTGTATTTTTCTGAAGTTGGAAACCGGGAGGCAGTCAGACAGACTCCCGCATGCGCCCGACCGGGATCCACCCGGCATGCCCACCAAGGGGGGATGCTCTGCCCATCTTGGGGCGTTGCTCTGCCGCAATCAGAGCCATTCTAGCGCCTGAGACAGAGGCCACAGAGCCATCCTCAGCGCCTGGGCAAACTTTGCTTCAGTGGAGCCTTGGCTGCAGGAGGGGAAGAGAGCGACAGAGAGGAAGGAGAGGGGGAGGGGTGGAGAAGCAGATGGGCGCTTCTCCTGTGTGCCCTGGCCAGGAATCGAACCCGGGACTCCTGCACGCCAGGCCGACGCTCTACCACTGAGCCAACCGGCCAGGGCGCTAATGCAATTTTTTAGGCTTTTAGAGTTAATTTTTTTCAAGTATGAGTAAATCCATCATTTTCTTTTCTTTCTTTCTTTTTTTTTTACTTAGTCCAATTTTAGTATCATAGTTATAATAGATTAATAACATGAGATATACAATTTCACTCAGATAACCTAAAATAAATGACAGCTTCTCAGATTTCTTATGACTTTAAAATGTGTTTTTTTTAACCTCCAGAACTGCAGTTAGTGTGGACATTCATTTCATATAGTCGTAGGAAAACTTGGAACAGTAAGTTTTGTTCATTAGAAACAGTCAGTGTATAATTAGATATTGGTGGTAAGTAATCAAGGGAATACCAATTTTGAAAAGAAAACTTTTTTCTTATATATTAAAAAATATCTACATAGCATCTACTGTTGATGAGGTATGGGGAAGTTCATCTGAAGAAACAGAGGTTAGAAATTTTTTAAAGTGGTTGCAGCTTTCTGTAGGGCATTTCAGCAAGATTTATCTAAAAGCTTTTCCAAAGTACATATCTTTTGACCCAGAAATTTCACTCTTAAGAATATTATTAATGATATCTTCAAAGATTTCACCACAATGATGGTCATCAAAACATTGTATATGATGGTGACAATCTAGAAGAGACTTATAAATGTGCCCAAAGAGGGGCCTGGATCAGTTAATTTATTCAAATATATCTACAGCTAGTGCTCGACTTATGACCACGATTGGTTTTGACAGACTGGTCATAACACGATTTGGTCATAAGTTGAGTAGGCTATACGTACAGTACTGTGAAGTGATGTTATAAAAATCTTTAAGTCATATTTTATCGTAATTTTCTTTCATTATTGTTATATATCATAATTTTCTTTGTTCATTTTATGCCATTTGTATCATCTCTACACCATTTCGTTTCTTATTTTTACATTCGTCAGGTTTAAATAAAACACTGCATTACCAGTACAACTGGTTTAATATTTGCAAAACATACAAAATTACAAAACACAGGTGCATACAAAAATACAAAATACAGGTGTAAAAAATACCGTAGGAAACATTTTCCCAATTGCAAAACATATCAAAATATATAAACACGTACAAAACATTTTATTGGCCAGCACTGTCATATACCCAGCTGGGCAACGCTTGCGCTGCCAGATGCGGAGCAGTTGTGGCTAGCGATGGTGGTCGTCAAGTCGAATGGTCGTAAGTTGCATAGGTCATAAGTCCATCAATACCTGTATTCAAAAGAATTTTATACAGGTTACTCTCTTGCTCCAAAGATAAATGGAGCCATAGTGAGCTTTGTGTTTTTCATATGCAGACCTGGCTATGCAGATAAATATGGGAATGTATGAGTACAATGGGAAGAGTGGCTACAGGCTGAAGCCAGAGTTTATGCGGAGACCTGACAAGCATTTTGATCCATTCACCGAAGGCATCGTTGATGGGATAGTGGCCAACACTTTATCTGTTAAGGTATGTCCATCTCTGTAATTAAGATGCCCTAACAAAAGTCTTGATTATTACTGAGTTTGCATAGAAATGTAGTTTAGTCATTAAACATGTAGTTGCTAACAAAGCATCCACTTCCTTCGTCCATCTTTTTTAAGGATTGAATCTGAATTAGAAAGTTTCAAAAACTAGGTGCAGGAGATAGAGGAACTAAGCTGCATATTTAATGGGATAAAAATTGGACCCTAAATCAATAAAACAAGTTGATGAGACCATGGCTAACCCTGTCTTTTGGTGTGAATATTCCACAGTAAAATTTACCACAAAAATTAGTGCCCCGTATTGGAGAAATCTGGTCTTTTTTTCCTCCCTGTAGTTCTAGAGAAATATCCACACTAGCAAAATTTGAAAAAAAAGTTTTCTCAATAAACTGTCAAATATTTAATAAAAGAGCTGAACTTACCATAGCATGGATTTGAAAATCTATCAGAGTATTCAGGGATTTCAAACACACATTAAATAAAAAATTGCTTTATTAAACATTCATCTGACCCTAGAAAATTAATTTCAAATGATTTCTACAGTCTTTGAAATTGATGTTACAGCAAATATATATATTATATTTACATATATAATATATATATATATATATATTTGTATTTTTCTGAAGTTGGAAATGGGGAGGCAGTCAGGCAGACTCCTGCATGCGCCCGACCGGGATCCACCTGGCATGCCCACCAAGGGGTGATGCTCGCCCATCTGGGGTGTTGCTTTGTTGCATCCAGAGCCATTTTAGAGCCTGAGGCAGAGGCCACAGAGCCATCCCCAGCGCCTGGGCCAACTTTGCTGCAATGGAGCCTCGGCTGCGGGAGGGGAAGAGAGACAGAGAGGAAGGAGAGGGGGAGGGGTGGAGAAGCAGATGGGCGCCTCTCCTGTGTGCCCTGGCCGGGAATCGAAACCAGGACTCCCACACGCCAGGCCAATGCTCTACCACTGAGCTAACCGGCCAGGGCCTATAATATATATATTTTAGGTGTGAGAAAATATTTTTAATATAATGAATGGAAAATCATTTTTATAAAGAGCTTTTTACATGAATTTTATAAACCCTTGGTTTTAGGTAAATTTCACTTGCTTTTTTAAAGTTTTATTTTTTTTCTGTGTAACTGGATAACTATTAACTAAGAAACATTATTTATTGGAAATAAATTCAATTTTCTGATTGACCCTAAACCAAAGGCATATGAAAAACTGTATTTAAAAAGACTCTATAAAAGTCTCATTATTTATATTTACTATAAGCTTGTTGAGCCTATTTTTACTTTAAACTTTGTCCCTTTAAACCAAAGATTAAAAATAAAATTTGAGTGAAATCTCTCACATTTATATCTTTTGAAAGTATTTCGTAGCCTATATCTCAAGAGTAGAGTTGGCAGAATTAGAGCTTCCAGATGATATTTATTTTAAGAAATTGTTTACAGCAAAGGATGTGTAATTCCTGTCACCTGATTAAGATAAACTCTTAAGCATCACACACTGATAAAATATTATTTTTAGAATCCTTGTCAATTGTTATAGTTGCGTCAAACTAATAATATCTTGTCTTTGTTTGCCAGTTCATCTTGTTTGGTACATGTTGACTTGCTTATTTACTTTTCTCTCAAAAATACTACTGGAACACTATAAATTATTATAAAACAGTTACATAAAGCCAAGAAATTAAGCTGAGGGGGAACAGTTGAGTCCCAGAAGCATGTAAACTGCTGCCCACGTCCAAACTGGAGAGTTGTGCACAGATGACCGTGCTGTCGTAGAGTCCTGCTTTTAAGCTTGCAGGTAGACTCAAGATATCAGTCTGGTGGCACTTGCGTTCTGACCCTCTGACACAGACTATGTAGTGGCAGAGTGTACTTGTGAGCTCAGATGGTGTGCCACTATCATCATTCACTGAGACCATGAGGGTTAGTGCCACTGGTTTAGTTAGACTTCTGCTTTGATTCGTCCTCATAAACTCATAAAACTGGCAGTGCACCTGAACTTTTAAGTTTCAAACATGTTATAAGATGTTAAGTAATTCGCATGTAGAACCTCGAATTACAGCAAAAGATTGTTGCTAGCAGCTTCCATGCACTCAGGCTAAGGAGAACATTCAGAAGAAATTAGTTGTCCCAGGGCAAATTCAGACAGCTTCTTCCCCATGGCTTTCTATCTAACTTGTTAGGAAGTTTTGGCCGTGTCAGCACATAGCTGACTTTGGCCTCAGGCGGCCTCTGATGGCCATTCTCAGGCCGCCATTGTGTTCGACTCTGACCCAGTCGTAATCTTGGAAATGCTGTCTCCTTTCACTGACTTGAGCTCGGAAGCTCTTGGCTGGTGGGCAGCTTTATCAGCCAGAGAACCCAGTCCCGCCAGGCTTGCCCCAGCAGCACTAGCTTTCTGCCATAGGTTTGAAAACTGCTTGAGAAGAGGCAGACGTGGGAGACATTCTATGAGTATATGCTTTTAAAATCTCTTTAACTGTACATTATCTGATGATTTTACAGTTAAGCAAAGGATAGCCCCAGTTGTGTGGATGGCCGACCGAGTGAGGTTAGGAGTGATGATAACTGGGCTTGATGGCTTCAAGTCGATACGTAGTTTCTGGTTTTTCAATCATCATTGTGGCTTTTTATTTAAAGTGTAACAACTTGGAGAAATTGGGAGATCACCATCTCATAACCCCTCCTTCAAGTTAAATTTTATGAACAACAGGAAACATTTTTAAATGCTAGAGTTTCTACTATGTTGTGTTTTAAATTTGTCCTCTTATATTACCTTTTAATTTCATTTATAATTATGCTAAAATGAATTTTTCTCTTGTAAAATTTTTATGTATTAGGAAAACCTTTATACTCAGTTGGCTCTAAAGACCAATATTTCATTTAATAGATGGATTTCAAGTACAAAAGGCAAGCCCTCATCAAACTTTTGATACTTGTTAATTTACTTCCTCCTATACAACTTTGTCTCTTTGACTCTTTCTAACTCCAGCATTTTCAGTGTTCTCTATGAATTCTTTAGCAGAAAGAGAAATTATATTCACATTCTTCTATTTATGGTTCAACATTTGCCATCAGCATTTGTACCTCCCTAAAGCATTTTGTTACATCATTGTTATTCATTTATCAAGAGTTTTTTTTTATTATTATTATTATTTGCTAGATTATTTCGGGCCAGTTTCTTTCCGATAAAAAAGTTGGGACTTATGTGGAAGTGGATATGTTTGGTTTGCCTGTGGACACGAGGAGGAAAGCATTTAAAACCAAGACATCACAAGGAAATGCTGTAAATCCTGTCTGGGAAGAAGAGCCCATTGTGTTCAAAAAGGTTGGTCTCATGTCCTTGACATGACATGTAACTGCATATTCCACATGTTTTACACTGAGAAAAAATATATATATATATTTTTGTTGTTGCTGCTTAATTGAGGAATTTACACATTAAAAAAGTAATAGCAGACCTGGCTGGTTGGCTCAGCTGTGGAGCATCTGCCTAGCATGTGGAAGTCCTGGGTTCAATTCCTGGTCAGGGCACACAGAGGAAGTGACCATCTGCTTCTCCACCCCTCCCCCTTTTCTCTCTCTCTCACTCTCTCTTTTTCTCCCACAGTCATGGCTCAAATGGTTTGAGTAAGTTGGCCCTGGGTGCTGAGGATGGCTCCAGGGCCTTTCCTCAGACACTGAAATAGCTCGGTTGCCGAGCAATGGAACAGTGGCTGCAGATGGGCAGAGCATCACCCCCAATGGGCTTGCTAAGAGGACTACAGTAAGGGCCCATGGGGGAGTCTGTCTCTCAGCCTCCCTGCCTCTCACTTAATAAAAGAAAAAAAGAGCAATAGCATTTTCAAAGCTATCTTAAAAACTAATCAAGATCTCTGAATCACTTGTTTGGAATTTCAGAAGTGAATTGTAAATCAATTAATTCTAGTGCATATCATTTGGAAGGCCAGAATAACATATAACTCTAACTCATATCCTCTCCTAATACAAGTGATAAATGAAATATATATTTTTTATAGTAATTTTATTTTTTTAATGGGGTGACATCAATAAATCAGGATACATATATTCAAAGATAACAAGTCCAGATTATCTTGTCGTTCAATTATGTTGCATACCCATCACCCAAAGTCAGATTGTCCTCTGTCACCTTCTATCTAGTTTTCTTTGTGCCCCTCCCCCTCCCCCTTTCCCTCTCCCATTCCCCCCTCCCCCCGTAACCACCACACTCTTATCAATGTCTCTTAGTTTCACTTTTATGTCCCACCTACGTATGGAATAATGCAGTTCCTGGTTTTTTCTGATTTACTTATTTCGCTTCGTATCATGTTATCAAGATCCCACCATTTTGCTGTAAATGTTCCGATGTCATCATTTCTTATGGCTGAGTAGTATTCCATAGTGTATATGTGCCACATCTTCTTTATCCAGTCATCTATTGACAGGCTTTTTGGTTGTTTCCATGTCCTGGCCACTGTGAACAATGCTGCAATAAACATGGGGCTGCATGTGTCTTTACGTATCAATGTTTCTGAGTTTTTGGGGTATATACCCAGTAGAGGGATTGCTGGGTCATAAGGTAGTTCTATTTTCAGTTTTTTGAGGAACCACCATACTTTCTTCCATAATGGTTGTACTACTTTACATTCCCACCAACAGTGTATGAGGGTTCCTTTTTCTCCACAGCCTCTCCAACATTTGCTATTACCTGTCTTGCTAATAATAGCTAATCAAACAGGTGTGAGGTGGTATCTCATTGCAGTTTTGATTTGCATGAAATATTTTTATTATGACTCAAATGAAGTAGACTGGGAAGTAAGGAATAATGTGATAGTAAAGAGAAAGGAAGTCCATACTTCCTTAAAAAGGAATATTAATTCATTTTCCAGCATCTCTAGCCACTGGCAGCTGGTCATTCTATCTTGTCTCGGTTCTGTCTGATAGAGTTAAAACCTTCTACATTCAACTGGGCCTTCTCTCTAACTTCAACAAAAAGCAAATCTTTTTCACACATGCTTGTCACACATAGGGAGAGAGTAAGTCCAGTGGAAAGTAGTATACACTTTCTTACCATACCCCTTGCTTTTATCTGGCCAAAATATCTAAAAAGAGTGTCCTTTGTAAAGAAAATATCTATATTAAAGGTCTCTGTGCCCCAGAATTTTTTATGTTACTTAGATTTAGTAGTGGCATCTACTTCAAACAGTTATTCTAAGTATTCCCTAATATACTGAAAACATTTAGAAATGTCTAGCACATTGATAATAGTCACTAAATATTAGTTTTTTTCTTGTTAGCAAAAATACATTTTTTTTGTATTTTCCAAAGTGATAAGCAGTGGGGGGGGGTGGTCAGACAGAGAGACTCCCACATACGCCCAACCGGGATCCACCCGGCATGCCCACCAGGGGGCGGTGCTCGGCCCCTCTGGCGCATTGCTTTGCTGTAATTGGAGCCATTCTAGTGCCTGAGGCAGAGGCCATGGAGCCATCCTCAGTGCCCAGGCCAACTTTTGCTCCAGTGGAGCCTTGGCTGTAGGAGGGGAAGAGATAGATAGAAAAAAAAGTGAGGGGAAAGAGTGGAGAAGCAGATGGGCGCTTCTCCTGTGTGCCCTGGCCTGGAATCGAACCCAGGACTTCCTCATGCCGGGCCAACACTCTACCACTGAGCCAGCTGGCCAGGGTCAAAAAATCATATTTTTAAGGTACAGTTGGTTTAATGCCTTTGCCATGGGAATAACTGTACTCCACATGTTTTAAACTGAGTGGGAAAATTAGCAATTATTTGGTGCCTCATTAGGGAATTTACAAATTTATAAAGCAATCTCATTTTGAAAGCCATTCTGAAAACTAATTTTTTGTTTTTGTTTTGAAAACATACAAGTAATTTGCTTTGAAAATATAGTAGTAAATGCTCAAATAATAATAAGACTACTAGCTCTTTGTATTTAAACATAAAATTTTTATCATTTTCATTTTGAGAATGTTCATGTCAACAGCAAATGGTCCATGTGTTGAACAAATTCTTCAGTGGGACAAGGTGATACAACATACATAAGCTGTATCTCTGGAAACCTTTTGAAAATATAAATTATAGAGCAACACCTTAACTTTTTATCAATTTTGCTAAGTAGAAGCTTCTCATTGGATTTGGAAAAGCAGGACCCATATAAATATCTCTCTAATTCTTTTTTGGAGTTGCTCCTTCTTATAAGCACATTCATTCATCCTTAATGTCTCTGTAGGTGGTTCTTCCTTCGCTGGCCTGTCTGAGGATAGCAGTCTATGAGGAAGGAGGCAAATTTATTGGCCACCGGATTTTGCCAGTACAAGCAATTAGGCCAGGTATGGATAGTGTGGTGAGAAACTTTTTATCAAAGGTGTAAAGAAAACCATTCCTGTCTTACATGCTTATTAAAGAATGACTTAGGAAGCTATTTGCTGCCTTGGTATTTTGTTCTATAGCAGGTGCCAGAAACATAATTCTGGCAGTTTCACGTGTTTGTGACATCCTAGTGGAGTATGCATTAACTCTTGTCGCAATAACTGTGTATAATAATTGTGTGTAACAAACTTTCTGAAAACTCTGTTTTATCACAAGTATTTATCTTCATACTCCCAGGTCCGTGGGTTGGCAGGATGTGGCTAGGCTCAGCTGAGTAGCTAGCTATGCTTCAGGCTGTGGGCTGGGTTAGAACTGTCCACCTGTGCTCATTCAGGGGCTTATGCTGAAGGGGCAGTGCCCACAGTTCGGCCTTCTTAGGGCAGCCCACTGGAATGCATAAAGACAAGCCTGACTATGCCAGTGCATTATAAGCCTCTACTTGCTACACATCACTAAGATCCCATTGTTCAGAGCAGAGCATATGGCTCAACCCCCAGTGAAGAAATCATGCACACGGGATTAATTTAGGCCAATAATTCAATCTATGGCATAGGCTTTTGAATTCTCTTTCTGTGGGAAAAGACACAGTTGGAAAGAAAAAAAAATCATCAACAACATTGTTTTCTTTCTGATAAGAAAATAATACCGTATCACTCAAAATCATGTGACTTGAATGAGAAAGAAGTGACCTGTTTGTCATCCAAAGTTACCTAAAGTAAACACTTCTATCGCATAGATATTCCTGTGTTACAACTAACAGTGTGAAGAAAATATGTGATGCACAGTCTTATTGTCACCCTCCAGGCTATCACTATATCTCTTTGAGGAACGAGAGGAACCAACCTCTGATGCTGCCAGCTGTCTTTGTCTACATAGAGGTGAAAGACTACGTCCCAGACACCTATGCAGGTAAACAGCCTAACTCAAATGGATATTTCCAACTGGGGTTATCCATATTTTTGTGAAAACAAAGGCAGGAGAGTCTGGCCTCAGAATCACCTCTATTTGTATATATTTAGAAAAATTAGAAATTTTAATTGAGGTAAAATTTTCAAACTTTTGTAAATAAGTTTTAATTTAATTTAGTTCAAGACCCATTGAAGTATGGAACATATTGACCAACTAGTAGTATTGCTCTCATGGCCACCACTTTCTAACCCATGATACCTGGTACTACAGCAGTCTGTGTGAATCTGTGTAGTTTTGCCTTGACCCAGTTTTAGAACCCTGATTCTTTTAATGCATAGAAGCCTACATTTAGAGAAGTCAGCTTATGATGATGTCAACCAAGAATCATAAATTTGGATGTTAGGTGACCTGGGTATAATTTATTAAGAGGAGTGAAGGCTATGGCAAACTTCAATCATATGTGCTATCCAAAGATGGCAGCCTTCACTCACTCCAGCTAGACAATGTCATGTGCTGCTGACACCCATACTGCCAAATCGTCTGGTGTTTCAGCAGTCTGGAAAACAGTGTTTGCATGTGAAATGTTTTCACTTATGAAACACCATTTGGGCCAAACAGGACAAGTGTAGGAGCCATTTCTGGAATGAATGGAGCCCTGAAAAAGAAACTAAGGAATATGGAGTACAGAGACCTCCTGATTTGGAGCCTGTCATGTTTGGCTGTCAGAGCTGACCTCCTTTGAGTGCTGTCTGCCTGAGATTTCAGGCAAAGGATCTTGACTCTTGTCCATTTTGAAAATGTTGGATGAATGAGTGGGTTGTTATATTGGTAGAGATGGAAAAACAGAAAATGAATGACAAATTGGTGGTTACATGGGTGAGTAGGTAGATGATGAATTAATGGATGGATGGATGGTAGATAATCAGTACCTCTGGATGTTTAATCTAAAATGTCTTTTCCCTACTTAGATGTGATTGAAGCTTTGTCCAATCCAATTCGCTATGTGAATCTGATGGAGCAGAGAGCTAAGCAACTGGCTGCTTTGACTCTGGAAGATGAAGAAGAAGTAAAGAAAGAGGTGAGAGACTGTTCTAATCTTACAAGTGGCATTAAGCATTATTTCCACACTCAGTGGTTGGCTTTGTCTAAGTAACATCACGCCTCAGGAGAAGAAAGTAGCACCTTGGAAAAACATATCGATGGAGTTTAGCATCATCTCACAAAACACCCAGATGACTGAATGAATTTTTCATATTTCATTCTCTTCTGGTATTCTGTGGCTACCACCAGTGTCTTATTTTGTGACCACATGAAACAGGACCCATCTTGGTATTTCAGGTGAAAATTTCTAGATGATTTCATGTTGAGTGAAGGTGATTAAGGCACTTAGAAAAGAAGATGATTATCAAGACATTTAGTATTTTCCTTTGTCTTTAATTAAAAGTGCAAGATTTTCAAGTGCTTCTGTGGTTTCTTACAATACATAGAGTACTTAAAATAATACTGGGTATGTAGTATAAGCCAAAAGGTGTTAATATTATTATTATACTGTATA